>NC_090933.1:1174818317-1176106234 GCF_040938575.1 Ambystoma mexicanum
TGCGGACTGATGGGCGTGCAGTGATGATGTTCAAGACCTGGTGTAGGCAGCGTGACTGGGTGGCCTGTGATACACCACCCACAATGGCACTTGTCCGCTGAAATGATCCAGTGGCTAAGAAGTGCAGTACATTGAGGACCTTCTCCAGGGGGCTGAGTGCTTGGGAGCACAGGGTGGGTGATGTGAGGTCATCCTCCCACTCACTCACCAGGTCCAGTATGATGTGTGGTGGAAACCTGTACCTCCCATGCACCTGGTCATCAGGCATCCCGAAAAGGCTGGTTCTGGGTGTGAATATTCTGGCCCTGACTATCCTCCTCCTCCTCCTTTGGTAGGCCACGCCCACTGCTGCTAGGAACGGTATGTTCATCCTGGGTCTGAGCTTGTTATTTTGTTAGCGCGCAAATTAATGCGTTGCGCGTGTTGTAGGCGAGCGTGTGACCCGCGTACCCCTGAAATCCAGTACCCAGTCGAATAGCGTGTGGATATTCCTGCGCACCCCGGGATACAGGTGCGCTGACGTACTTGCGTGTGTAAGTGTCCGCGCACCCCTGATATACACGTACATAGGCCAATCGCGTGTACGCGCACTTTTGTCCAATTACACGCGATGAGACTCTGACGTGCTGTCCAATTACACGCGATGAAACTCTGACGTGCAGTCTTTCCACGTGTGCTCTGTCATCACGTGCTGTGTGGGAAACACCCGTGCGGGTCACGTCACAGACGCGTTTACGCGCTGAGGGTCTTTGGTCCAATAGAATCGCGTATGCGTGCTGACGCGTTTACGCGCTGAGGGCCTTTGGTCCAATAGAATCGCGTATGCGTGCTGACGCGTTTACGCGCTGAGGGCCTTTGGTCCAATAGAATCGCGTATGTGTGCTGACGCGCTTACGCGCTAAGGGCCTTTCCTCGATTTTCACGCTGACGTGCAGGATTTTCACGTGCCAAATCACTCCGTACCAAGCTGGCCACGCGTAAGCACACGGAAGACCACGCTCCTGCCCAGAAGGCCGAACTACTGCCCCCCAGAGCCCCGAGCACGCTCCCACCTGCCATCTGCTGCTGCCTGACTGCCTGCTGCCCACGTGCACTGCCATTTGCTGCCTGCACATCAGCCAGGGGTGCTGTTGCTGTGACCACCCCTGCTGGAACCGAAGACTCCCGACTGGAATTCCATCGCTCCACAGCCCAGCCCCAGGACCCAGTTGCCCACCAACTCCTTCCTCTGGGGTTGTCATGTCGGGGCAAACACCATCTGTGACCACTGACAACCCCGGCCAGAGAGGCAGAGGGGCACCAGCTTCAGTGCCACCGAAGTTGGTGTCCTGGTGGAGCAAGTCCTGGGGCAGTATGATGCCCTCTTCGGAAGTTCCCGCGCCGACAAGGAAGGACGGACTCGGATCTGGACTGACGTCATGACTGCCATCAACGCGGAGGGGGTGGCAGTCCGGGACTTACAACATGTCAGGAAGCGCTGGGAGGACTACAGGTCCAGGACCCTGAACAAGGCCCGGCGCCTCTTGAAGGCAGCGGATGCCAAGGGGCGCTGGGGCCACTTGTCGGAAGAACAGATGGGGGTCCTGGAACGCATATCCCCAGCGCTCCACGTCCAGGTCCTAGAGAAGCAGACCCGTCTGGAGTCGAGCGGTGAGTGTACATGCATCCTGATTGTGAGCAGTGCGTGTGGTGATTATTCGGTAGTGTGCAGGTTGCACATCTGTTTGTATGGGGTCGAGTATGGGTGGGGGTGTACAGGGCCGTGGGGCTGATACATGCGAGGGCTGTAATGTGTGAGACATGGATGGTGCTTGTGTGTGTAGGCTTGCATGGCAAATGCAGTTGTGTGGGCACACATGTTTGGATGAATGTGTATGTAAGTAGACATGTCCGTGATGTCACGCATGTATGTTGTTTTCGGCTGCATGCATCAGCACTGTGTACATGTGCATGTGTGTGTATTTGACAAGGGTGCAACAGTGATGCAACATGGATGCATGTGACAGCGGTATGTGGAAACCTGATTGGCAGATGTGACATGGATGGCCGTCTGAACAGTGCGACACTTGGCAGAGGTGTACACATGCATGCAAGTGTGGTGGTGTGTGTACATGTGTGGTGCACTTCCTGTGTTGCATGTGATGTCTGGCTCCCCTTTGGCTGCTGATGCTGTTGTATGTGTATGGATGGTGCTGGCAGTTGCGATATGGCTGTTGTATGGCTCATGTGTGCGAGTTGCAATGACATGTGTGTTGGGGATTGTGATGACATGTCTGAGGTTTGCCAATGCCACTCATGTGCAACTGTCATGTGTGTATGTGTCCATTGTACAGTGCCCTGATGCCTGTGTTTTGTTTCTCCCTGTCTGCAGCGTCAACTGATGAAGAGGGCGGAGAAGGTGCTGTGGAGCACAGCGGCGGGGATCCGACCGCCAGCCGGAGACGCAAGGCCCGGCTCCCCTCCCGTGTTGTCATCTCGTCGGGGAGTGAGGAGTCCGGTGCCGCGTCCCAGGCCGCAGCTGCCGGGGGGAGGTCCAAGAGGCGGGGGTTGCAGTTGGACTCCTCTGCAGCAGAAGGGGCAGCTGGGACCCCACAGTGCCCAACAGGGGAAGATGGCACGGAGTCATCCAGGTTGGGTTGGGGGTTTGGTGGAGGAGGAGGCTGTGCAAGCACCAGAGACGGGGTCTGGAGGTGGGGATCCCACTGGTGCTAGTGGTTGTTAGGGAGAATTCTCTGTTTAGGCTGAATTTCCTAACCTAGTGAGTCCCCCAGCAGCTTTGCTGGATTTCTGGAGTTTGTTTTTTCCATCCTGCCAAGAGTGTGACCCTTTTCCTCTCACTCTTGGACATGTATGTGTGTGATTCCTTTGAATTGTCAATGTGTTCGATGGGCTATGGGGTCTTTTACTCCATAGGGTCTCATAAGTTTTCTATGTGTGTCACTCCGCACCCTACGTGTCGTGACACGGGGGCACCCTAGCTGGTCCCCCCACCATAGACTCCATACCCGGGGACTGACTACCGTCTCCCCGGGCATGTAAAGTCACCATTGGCTTTACTAGACCTAAATTTGCTAACAGAACTCGTACCAACCATCTTATTGTGGACGTGCTAGTAGGGGTAATTCGATTACTCCTGGATATGTTACTCGAGGGGGCACTGTCCCGTCCCTCCTCGTCGAGTTTTGGCTGGTGGCAGTGGAAACTACTTGTTATGTTCGACCCCGAGCATAACCCCATGGGATCCGTCCCATTGTTGAAGATTGATACTGTTTTTCGTTAATCTCCAACGTACCACCGATCTACTTATCTTAAATAGGTTTATCGAGTGGTATTTTCTGCCAGAACTCGGGTTGTAAAATGGCGTCTGTGTTTTTCTCTGTGACTCCTAAACCAAAGGTTGAGCCCTTTGTTCCACTTTTGGCGGGCCTCTGGACAGAGACCCTCCAAAGTGGCGCCATTCTGTCTGGGTTACCTCAGGGGTGTGGGAGGGGGTTTAGGCACCCTGGACCGAGTTGCCTTGCCAACTCAGGTCGCACTCTGGAGTGATTGGCCCAGGTGGTGAGCCTTCCCGCTCACCACTTAGCATGTATTGATTGACAAGCTAGGCTGAATGAATGGGGGACGTCTGCATAAAAGCAGGGCTTTTGGGACTGGATCTTAGGAACGTCACCACTGGACCTAAAGAATCCGACGAGGGTAACGCTGAGCCGACCTGCACGACGACACCTCCGGTGAAGCCCTGCGGAACCGTCTCACAATCTCCCGACGACAGAAGAGATCTCCCTGCCGGAGAGGCTCTTTCCCTGGCTGGTGGGAACAACCAGTCTTCTTCTTCTTTGTGCTTTTTGATCGCCCTGGACGCAGTGGTCGAATTGCCCGTGCAGAGCACCCGGCAACCGGATAGCCACTACTCCGGCATCGTGATCGAAAGGTGGTGCCTTGTGACGAAGCCCTCCGCGGCTGGTTTCTTCCCTGGTGGTGCACCGGACATCTTCTCTTCGACGACGAGAGCATCTCTTCTCTTGGCCAAGACCCGTCGTGCATCCACCACCAGGAACAACTGCCCCCGCTGGAGTGGTCTTCCACAACAAGGTACCGTAACCGCCTGGCTTCCCTTATCGATCGGTTCGTGTGAGGTATCTCATTCCTCTCCGTTCCGTTGGGTTGCCTCCAAGCTTTATTCACTCTTTGTTCTGAACTGGTTCAACCTGTCGCTAACCAAACTGCTAACTAAGACTTGAACGCATCACCCATAGAGACTTTCCAGGACATCGTGCCTTACCTCTCACCGAGTGGGCCTGGCCGCCGAACTGTATGATCTAGTGTGATTAATGCCTTCTTGCCTTGCATTTTTACCTGCTTCAGTACGAACCGTGTTGACTTCATTACCTGCCTATCTCTCCTCTCCCTTCCTCACTAAATATTCGAGTGTCATCTGGGTTGAGGTATACACCTCTGTCTGAAAATAAGTGGTGCCGTAGAAACCTGGAGTTGTCGATATTGTGTTTCGGGGGATTGAGCTTTATTCCATTCTGCAGAGTAATTGTATTTTGATTTGTTTGCCGTGGTTCGCTTTAGTACTTTCCGTAGATGTTCTGTTATTAATAAATAACTTGCTACCTTTATACTAAAGCCTGGTTGCGTGTTTACTCGTTTTGCTGCGAAGAATTACCCTATCTTGTATGCTCCCTATACTGACCAACTTTTCTTGAGAGAAGTCTGACTGCTCAGCCACAGCTACCAATTGAATCTGTGTGGTACAGACTGCTACCAAGTGGGTTCATCGCAACACCTGTAGTCCTAAATCTTTTGCAGTGGTCCCAGAGGGAGCTGCACAGGTTTCCGCCTAACAGTGGTGCAGTGCAGGACCAGGGACAGGAGGCAGCACAGGCCGCCGCGGAGGTGCCTGTGTGCAATCCTGTCCCCGATCCTGTCCCTGCATCATCTTGCACCAGCAGGGATGCCTACGTCCAGACCCGTTTTCAGGCAGGGGATGAGCTGACGTCAACTGGCCTTCCTCTGCCTGCGGACGTGGCCATCCAGGTCTGGGTTGAGCCTGTCCTGGCTGGTGTGGCGTTGCGTCAACGGGCCATGCGAGGTGACCTGCAGTCTTTTCATGGAGAGACTGCACGTCATCTCGAATGGCTCGTTGACCACGTCAGCCTGCTGGGACAGGTCACCCAGGCCGGATTCCTCCGTCTGATGGGGCTTGCTCCGACCCCCTCCTCAACTGGACCCCCTACGCGCCAGTCGTCCACTGTACCATCTTCCCACCCATCAGTCACCTGGGTGCCCTGTGGAGCTGCCTCTGACGGTGCGGCCAGGCTGGTGGAGGAGGCATCCCTGCCACAGTCGGGAGTCGGAGGTGCAGCAGGGGTGGCCACATCAACAACTGCACCCCAGCCGGCGGAGGATGTGCAGGCAGCAGGAGGCAGTGCACGGGCAGAGGCAGTGCAGCAGCAGCAACATGGTGGGAGACATGAAGGCTCAGGGCTTTCCACATCGGAGGGGCAGGCATCGGCCGGAGGGAAGGGGGACCCAGGACAGAGAGTGTCTTCCGTGTGGCAGCGGTTGGGCCACGCCATAGGTGCGGAGCGGCGGCGGGCGGAAGAGGCGCGGCTCACAATGGTCAGGGCGGAGAACTCCATGCGGAGGGCCCTGAGGCGGGCCGAGTGCCTCGAGGCAATCCGCAGGGGGTTGGAGGAGGACACGCCGTCGTCCCTGCGGACCCTCGGGGCCATGGAACTGGACCGCCTCCGGGACATCGAACAGGAGTTTTATGATGCCCTGGCCCGGGACACCACGGAGTGAGCCGCTGGACTTGCCCGCCGCCTTTGTATATAGTTCTTTAGTTTTAGGTTTCCTTTGTTTCTTATTATGGTTTGGAGTCGACGGACACTGCTCCACTTTTTATATATAGTTGATTTTTAGTTAGGTTTTTTAGTAGGTTTCCTTTGTTCAGTTGGGCTCATGGACCCTTGTTAGTTTTTTACATAGTTCTTTATTGCATAGATATTTTTTTACATTTGACTTTGGACGACATTTTTTTGGATTCTGATTTGCAGTTTTTTTTTTAGTACGGACATGCAGCTTATTTTTTCTCATTCCCATTGTAGTTTGTTTCCTTTCTTTAGCATTCTTTATTTTTTCAATACAATTTTGTTTTCATACTTCACTGTGTGGTATCATCTCATTGGTTTCATGCATGTCATGTTGGGTGTTTTCCCATTCAATTGCAACCATTGTGTGTGATGGACATGGGTTCATTAGCTTCATGAACATTGGGGGTGTAACATGTAATTTCCATTTCCATGTGGGTGAATGGGTTACTTGGTAGGGCTTTTTGGCTGTGGAGGCTGACCATTACGCACATGATTGGGGATTGTGAGGACCTGGTGGAGGGTGCCCCTGGTGGCTAGGTGGTGGGGGTGGTGGGAGACATGGGTGGGGGCCTGGTGTAGGGTGCCCCTGGTGGCTGGGGGGTGGGGGGGTGGGAGACATGGGTGGGGGCCTGGTGGAGGGTGCCCCTGGAGGCTGGGGGGTGGGGGGGTGGGAGACATGAGTGGGGGCCTGGTGGAGGCTGCCCCTGCACTGCTGGGGGGTGGGGGTGGTGGGAGACATGAGTGGGGGCCTGGTGGGGGCTGCCCATGGTGGCAGGGGGGTGGGGGTGGTGGGAGACATGAGTGGGGGCCTGGTGGAGGGTGCCCCTGGATGCTGGGGGGTGGGGGTGGTGGGAGACATGGGTGGGGGCCTGGTGGAGGGTGCCCCTGGATGCTGGGGGGTGGGGGTGGTGGGAGACATGGGTGGGGGCCTGGTGGAGGCTGCCCATGGTGGCAGGGGTGTGTGGGTGGTGGGAGACATGGGTGGGGGCCTGGTGGAGGCTGCCCATGGTGGCAGGGGGGTGGGGGTGGTGGGAGACATGAGTGGGGGCCCGGTGGAGGCTGCCCCTGCACTGCTGGGGGGTGGGGGTGGTGGGAGACATGAGTGGGGGCCTGGTGGAGGCTGCCCCTGCACTGCTGGGGGGTGGGGGTGGTGGGAGACATGAGTGGGGGCCTGGTGGAGGCTGCCCCTGCACTGCTGGGGGGTGGGGGTGGTGGGAGACATGAGTGGGGGCCTGGTGGGGGCTGCCCATGGTGGCAGGGGGGTGGGGGTGGTGGGAGACATGAGTGGGGGCCTGGTGGAGGGTGCCCCTGCACTGCTGGGGGGTGGGGGTGGTGGGAGACATGAGTGGGGGCCTGGTGGAGGCTGCCCCTGCACTGCTGGGGGGTGGGGGTGGTGGGAGACATGAGTGGGGGCCTAGTGGAGGCTGTCCCTGCACTGCTGGGGGTTGGGGGTGGTGGGAGACATGGGTGGGGGCCTGGTGGAGGGTGCCCCTGGTGGCTGGGGGGTGGGGGTGGTGGGAGACATGGGTGGGGGCCTGGTGGAGGCTGCCCCTGCACTGCTGGGGGGTGGGGGTGGTGGGAGACATGGGTGGGGGCCTGGTGGGGGCTGCCCATGGTGGCAGGGGGGTGGGGGTGGTGTGAGACATGAGTGGGGGCCTGGTGGAGGCTGCCCCTGCACTGCTGGGGGGTGGGGGTGGTGGGAGACATGAGTGGGGGCCTGGTGGGGGCAGCCCATGGTGGCAGGGGGGTGGGGGTGGTGGGAGACATGGGTGGGGGCCTGGTGGAGGCTGCCCCTGCACTGCTGGGGGGTGGGGGTGGTGGGAGACATGGGTGGGGGCCTGGTGGGGGCTGCCCCTGCACTGCTGGGGGGTGGGGGTGGTGGGAGACATGGGTGGGGGCCTGGTGGGGGCTGCCCATGGTGGCAGGGGGGTGGGGGTGGTGGGAGACATGAGTGGGGGCCTGGTGGAGGCTGCCCCTGCACTGCTGGGGGGTGGGGGTGGTGGGAGACATGAGTGGGGGCCCGGTGGGGGCTGCCCATGGTGGCAGGGGGGTGGGGGTGGTGGGAGACATGAGTGGGGGCCTGGTGGAGGGTGCCCCTGCACTGCTGGGGGGTGGGGGTGGTGGGAGGAGACATGAGTGAGGGCCTGGTGGAGGCTGCCCCTGCACTGCTTGGGGGTGGGGGTGGTGGGAGACATGAGTGGGGGCCTGGTGGAGGCTGCCCCTGCACTGCTGGGGGGTGGGGGTGGTGGGAGACATGAGTGGGGGCCTGGTGGAGGCTGCCCCTGCACTGCTGGGGGGTGGGGGTGGTGGGAGACATGGGTGGGGGCCTGGTGGAGGGTGCCCCTGGTGGCTGGGGGGTGGGGGTGGTGGGAGACATGGGTGGGGGCCTGGTGGAGGCTGCCCCTGCACTGCTGGAGGGTGGGGGTGGTGGGAGACATGGGTGGGGGCCTGGTGGGGGCTGCCCCTGCACTGCTGGGGAGTGGGGGTGGTGGGAGACATGGGTGGGGGCCTGGTGGGGGCTGCCCATGGTGGCAGGGGGGTGGGGGGGTGGGAGACATGAGTGGAGGCCTGGTGGAGGCTGCCCCTGCACTGCTGGGGGGTGGGGGTGGTGGGAGACATGAGTGGGGGCCTGGTGGAGGCTGCCCCTGCACTGCTGGGGGGTGGGGGTGGTGGGAGACATGAGTGGGGGCCTGGTGGAGGGTGCCCCTGCACTGCTGGGGGGTGGGGGTGGTGGGAGACATGAGTGGAGGCCTGGTGGAGTCTGCCCCTGCACTGCTGGGGGGTGGGGGTGGTGGGAGACATGAGTGGGGGCCTGGTGGAGGGTGCCCCTGCACTGCTGGGGGTGGGGGTGGTGGGAGACATGAGTGGGGGCCTGGTGGAGGCTGCCCCTGCACTGCTGGGGGGTGGTGGTGGTGGGAGACATGAGTGGGGGCCTGGTGGAGGGTGCCTCTGCACTGCTGGGGGGTGGGGGTGGTGGGAGACATGGGTGGGGGCCTGGTGGAGGCTGCCCATGGTGGCAGGGGGGTGGGGGTGGTGGGAGACATGAGTGGGGGCCTGGTGGAGGCTGCCCCTGCACTGCTGGGGGGTGGGGGTGGTGGGAGACATGAGTGGGGGCCTGGTGGAGGCTGCCCCTGCACTGCTGGGGGGTGGGGGGGTGGTAGACATGAGTGGGGGCCTGGTGGAGGGTGCCCCTGCACTGCTGGGGGGTGGGGGTGGTGGGAGACATGAGTGGGGGCCTGGTGGAGGGTGCCCCTGCACTGCTGGGGGGTGGGGGTGGTGGGAGACATGGGTGGGGGCCTGGTGGAGGCTGCCCATGGTGGCAGGGGGGTGGGGGTGGTGGGAGACATGAGTGGGGGCCTGGTGGAGGGTGCCCCTGCACTGCTGGGGGGTGGGGGTGGTGGTAGACATGAGTGGGGGCCTGGTGGAGGGTGCTCCTGCACTGCTGGGGGGTGGGGGTGGTGGGAGACATGAGTGGAGGCCTGGTGGAGGCTGCCCCTGCACTGCTGGGGGGTGGGGGTGGTGGGAGACATGAGTGGGGGCCTGGTGGAGGCTGCCCCTGCACTGCTGGGGGGTGGGGGTGGTGGGAGACATGAGTGGGGGCCTGGTGGAGGCTGCCCCTGCACTGCTGGGGGGTGGGGGTGGTGGTAGACATGAGTGGGGGCCTGGTGGAGGGTGCCCCTGCACTGCTGGGGGTGGGGGTGGTGGGAGACATGAGTGGGGGCCTGGTGGAGGCTGCCCCTGCACTGCTGGGGGGTGGGGGTGGTCGGAGACATGAGTGGGGGCCTGGTGGAGGGTGCCCCTGCACTGCTGGGGGGTGGGGGTGGTGGGAGACATGGGTGGGGGCCTGGTGGAGGCTGCCCATGGTGGCAGCGGGGTGGGGGTGGTGGGAGACATGAGTGGGGGCCTGGTGGAGGCTGCCCCTGCACTGCTGGGGGGTGGGGGTGGTGGGAGACATGAGTGGGGGCCTGGTGGAGGCTGCCCCTGCACTGCTGGGGGGTGGGGGTGGTGGTAGACATGAGTGGGGGCCTGGTGGAGGGTGCCCCTGCACTGCTGGGGGGTGGGAGACATGAGTGAGGGCCTGGTGGAGGCTGCCCCTGCACTGCTGGGGGGTGGGGGTGGTGGGAGACATGAGTGGGGGCCTGGTGGAGGGTGCCCCTGGTGGCTGGGGGGTGGGGGTGGTGGGAGACATGGGTGGGGGCCTGGTGGAGGCTGCCCCTGCACTGCTGGAGGGTGGGGGTGGTGGGAGACATGGGTGGGGGCCTGGTGGGGGCTGCCCCTGCACTGCTGGGGAGTGGGGGTGGTGGGAGACATGGGTGGGGGCCTGGTGGGGGCTGCCCATGGTGGCAGGGGGGTGGGGGGGGTGGGAGACATGAGTGGAGGCCTGGTGGAGGCTGCCCCTGCACTGCTGGGGGGTGGGGGTGGTGGGAGACATGAGTGGGGGCCTGGTGGAGGCTGCCCCTGCACTGCTGGGGGGTGGGGGTGGTGGGAGACATGAGTGGGGGCCTGGTGGAGGGTGCCCCTGCACTGCTGGGGGGTGGGGGTGGTGGGAGACATGAGTGGAGGCCTGGTGGAGTCTGCCCCTGCACTGCTGGGGGGTGGGGGTGGTGGGAGACATGAGTGGGGGCCTGGTGGAGGGTGCCCTGCACTGCTGGGGGTGGGGGTGGTGGGAGACATGAGTGGGGGCCTGGTGGAGGCTGCCCCTGCACTGCTGGGGGGTGGTGGTGGTGGGAGACATGAGTGGGGGCCTGGTGGAGGGTGCCCCTGCACTGCTGGGGGGTGGGGGTGGTGGGAGACATGGGTGGGGGCCTGGTGGAGGCTGCCCATGGTGGCAGGGGGGTGGGGGTGGTGGGAGACATGAGTGGGGGCCTGGTGGAGGCTGCCCCTGCACTGCTGGGGGGTGGGGGTGGTGGGAGACATGAGTGGGGGCCTGGTGGAGGCTGCCCCTGCACTGCTGGGGGGTGGGGGGGTGGTAGACATGAGTGGGGGCCTGGTGGAGGGTGCCCCTGCACTGCTGGGGGGTGGGGGTGGTGGGAGACATGAGTGGGGGCCTGGTGGAGGCTGCCCCTGCACTGCTGGGGGGTGGGGGTGGTGGGAGACATGAGTGGGGGCCTGGTGGAGGGTGCCCCTGCACTGCTGGGGGGTGGGGGTGGTGGGAGACATGGGTGGGGGCCTGGTGGAGGCTGCCCATGGTGGCAGGGGGGTGGGGGTGGTGGGAGACATGAGTGGGGGCCTGGTGGAGGGTGCCCCTGCACTGCTGGGGGGTGGGGGTGGTGGTAGACATGAGTGGGGGCCTGGTGGAGGGTGCTCCTGCACTGCTGGGGGGTGGGGGTGGTGGGAGACATGAGTGGAGGCCTGGTGGAGGCTGCCCCTGCACTGCTGGGGGGTGGGGGTGGTGGGAGACATGAGTGGGGGCCTGGTGGAGGCTGCCCCTGCACTGCTGGGGGGTGGGGGTGGTGGGAGACATGAGTGGGGGCCTGGTGGAGGCTGCCCCTGCACTGCTGGGGGGTGGGGGTGGTGGTAGACATGAGTGGGGGCCTGGTGGAGGGTGCCCCTGCACTGCTGGGGGTGGGGGTGGTGGGAGACATGAGTGGGGGCCTGGTGGAGGCTGCCCCTGCACTGCTGGGGGGTGGGGGTGGTGGGAGACATGAGTGGGGGCCTGGTGGAGGGTGCCCCTGCACTGCTGGGGGGTGGGGGTGGTGGGAGACATGGGTGGGGGCCTGGTGGAGGCTGCCCATGGTGGCAGCGGGGTGGGGGTGGTGGGAGACATGAGTGGGGGCCTGGTGGAGGCTGCCCCTGCACTGCTGGGGGGTGGGGGTGGTGGGAGACATGAGTGGGGGCCTGGTGGAGGCTGCCCCTGCACTGCTGGGGGGTGGGGGTGGTGGTAGACATGAGTGGGGGCCTGGTGGAGGGTGCCCCTGCACTGCTGGGGGGTGGGAGACATGAGTGGGGGCCTGGTGGAGGCTGCCCCTGCACTGCTGGGGGGTGGGGGTGGTGGGAGACATGAGTGGGGGCCTGGTGGAGGGTGCCCCTGCACTGCTGGGGGGTGGGGGTGGTGGGAGACATGGGTGGGGGCCTGGTGGATGCTGCCCATGGTGGCAGGGGGGTGGGGGTGGTGGGAGACATGAGTGGGGGCCTGGTGGAGGCTGCCACTGCACTGCTGGGGGGTGGGGGTGGTGGTAGACATGAGTGGGGGCCTGGTGGAGGGTGCCCCTGCACTGCTGGGGGGTGGAGGTGGTGGTAGACATGAGTGGGGGCCTGGTGGAGGCTGCCCCTGCACTGCTGGGGGGTGGGGGTGGTGGGAGACATGAGTGGGGGCCTGGTGGGTGCTGCCCATGGTGGCAGGGGGGTGGGGGTGGTGGGAGACATGAGTGGGGGCCTGGTGGAGGCTGCCCCTGCACTGCTGGGGGGTGGGGGTGGTGGGAGACATGAGTGGGGGCCTGGTGGAGGCTGCCCCTGCACTGCTGGGGGGTGGGGGTGGTGGGAGACATGAGTGGGGGCCTGGTGGAGGCTGCCCCTGCACTGCTTGGGGGTGGGGGTGGTGGGAGACATGAGTGGGGGCCTGGTGGAGGCTGCCCCTGCACTGCTGGGGGGTGGGGGTGGTGGGAGACATGGGTGGGGGCCTGGTGGAGGGTGCCCCTGGTGGCTGGGGGGTGGGGGTGGTGGGAGACATGGGTGGGGGCCTGGTGGAGGCTGCCCCTGCACTGCTGGGGGGTGGAGGTGGTGGGAGACATGGGTGGGGGCATGGTGGGGGCTGCCCCTGCACTGCTGGGGGGTGGGGTGGTGGGAGACATGGGTGGGGGCCTGGTGGGGGCTGCCCATGGTGGCAGGGGGGTGGGGGTGGTGGGAGACATGAGTGGGGGCCTGGTGGAGGCTGCCCCTGCACTGCTGGGGGGTGGGGGTAGTGGGAGACATGAGTGGGGGCCTGGTGGGGGCTGCCCATGGTGGCAGCTGGGTGGGGGTGGTGGGAGACATGAGTGGGGGCCTGGTGGAGGGTGCCCCTGCACTGCTGAGGGGTGGGGGTGGTGGGAGACATGAGTGGGGGCATGGTGGAGGCTGCCCCTGCACTGCTGGGGGGTAGGGGTGGTGGGAGACATGGGTGGGGGCCTGGTGGAGGGTGCCCCTGGTGGCTGGGGGGTGGGGGTGCAGGGGGACATGAGTGGGGGCCTGGTGGAGGCTGCCCCTGCACTGCTGGGGGGTGGGGGTGGTGGGAGACATGGGTGGGGGCCTGGTGGGGGCTGCCCCTGCACTGCTGGGGGGTGGGGGTGGTGGGAGACATGGGTGGGGGCCTGGTGGGGGCTGCCCATGGTGGCAGGGGGGTGGGGGTGGTGGGAGACATGAGTGGGGGCCTGGTGGAGGGTGCCCCTGGTGGCTGGGGGGTGGGGGTGGTGGGAGACATGGGTGGGGGCCTGGTGGAGGCTGCCCCTGCACTGCTGGGGGGTGGGGGTGGTGGGAGACATGAGTGGGGGCCTGGTGGAGGCTGCCCCTGCACTGCTGGGGGGTGGGGGTGGTGGGAGACATGGGTGGGGGCCTGGTGGAGGGTGCCCCTGGTGGCTGGGGGGTGGGGGTGGTGGGAGACATGGGTGGGGGCCTGGTGGATGCTGCCCCTGCACTGCTGGGGGGTGGGGGTGGTGGGAGACATGGGCGGGGGCCTGGTGGGGGCTGCCCCTGCACTGCTGGGGGGTGGGGGTGGTGGGAGACATGGGTGGGGGCTTGGTGGGGGCTGCCCATGGTGGCAGGGGGGTGGGGGTGGTGGGAGACATGAGTGGGGGCCTGGTGGAGGCTGCCCCTGCACTGCTGGGGGGTGGGGGTGGTGGGAGACATGAGTGGGGTCCTGGTGGAGGGTGCCCCTGCACTGCTGGGGGGTGGGGGTGGTGGTAGACATGAGTGGGGGCCTGGTGGAGGGTGCCCCTGCACTGCTGGGGGGTGGGGGTGGTGGGAGACATGAGTGGGGGCCTGGTGGAGGCTGCCCCTGCACTGCTGGGGGGTGGGGGTGGTGGGAGACATGAGTGGGGGCCTGGTGGAGGCTGCCCCTGCACTGCTGGGGGGTGGGGGTGGTGGGAGACATGAGTGGGGGCCTGGTGGAGGGTGCCCCTGCACTGCTGGGGGGTGGGGGTGGTGGTAGACATGAGTGGGGGCCTGGTGGAGGGTGCCCCTGCACTGCTGGGGGTAGGGGGTGGTGGGAGACATGAGTGGGGGCCTGGTGGAGGCTGCCCCTGCACTGCTGGGGGGTGGGGGTGGTGGGAGACATGAGTGGGGGCCTGGTGGAGGCTGCCCCTGCATTGCTGGGGGGTGGGGGTGGTGGTAGACATGAGTGGGGGCCTGGTGGAGGGTGCCCCTGCACTGCTGGGGGGTGGGGGTGGTGGGAGACATGAGTGGGGGCCTGGTGGAGGCTGCCCCTGCACTGCTGGGGGGTGGGGGTGGTGGGAGACATGAGTGGGGGCCTGGTGGAGGGTGCCCCTGCACTGCTGGGGGGTGGGGGTGGTGGGAGACATGGGTGGGGACCTGGTGGAGGCTGCCCATGGTGGCAGGGGGGTGGGGGTGGTGGGAGACATGAGTGGGGGCCTGGTGGAGGCTGCCCCTGCACTGCTGGGGGGTGGGGGTGGTGGTAGACATGAGTGGGGGCCTGGTGGAGGGTGCCCCTGCACTGCTGGGGGGTGGGGGTGGTGGTAGACATGAGTGGGGGCCTGGTGGAGGCTGCCCCTGCACTGCTGGGGGGTGGGGGTGGTGGGAGACATGAGTGGGGGCCTGGTGGGTGCTGCCCATGGTGGCAGGGGGGTGGGGGTGGTGGGAGACATGAGTGGGGGCCTGGTGGAGGCTGCCCCTGCACTGCTGGGGGGTGGGGGTGGTGGGAGACATGAGTGGGGGCCTGGTGGAGGCTGCCCCTGCACTGCTGGGGGGTGGGGGTGGTGGGAGACATGAGTGGGGGCCTGCTGGAGGGTGCCCCACAATGCTGGGGGGTGGGGGTGCAGGGGTACATGAGTTGGACATGGGTGGGGGCCTGCTGGCAGGTGCCCCACGGTGCAGGGGGGTGGGGCTGGTGGGAAACATGAGTTGGACATGAGTGGGGGCCTGCTGGCAGGTGCCCCACAGTGCTGGGGGGTGGGGGTGGTGGGAGACATGCATTGTTGATCAGTAGTGCAAGGTGACATGTGGGTTGGCTGGGGGGCATGCCCATGGTGGATGGGCTGCCTGCGGGACATGAGCAGGGGTGCAGGGTAGTCCCCCGTGGTGTGGGCTGCCTGCAGGGGCCGTGGAGGTTGTGGAGCGTACACCTGGGAGGACCCACACGGCCAATTCACGTGTAGTACTCCCCAGAACCCCTGAAATACACATTCCCTGCTGAAATCGCGTGTGCAACTTCCCGCGCACCCCTGAAATACACGTACCCTGCTCGCACTGGGACAATGGCGTGTGGAACTTCCCGCGCACCCCTGAAATACACGTACCCTGCTCGCACTGGGACAATCGCGTGTGGAACTTCCCGCGCACCCCTGAAATACATGTACCCTGCTCGCACTGGGACAATCCCGTGTGGAACTTCCCGCGCACCCCTGAAATACACGTACCCTGATGGAATCGCGTGTGGAACTTCCCACGCACCCATGGAATACACATACCCTGCTCGCACTGGCCCATTCGCGTGTGGAACTTCCCGCGCACCCCTGAAATGCACGTACCCTGCTGAAATCGCGTGTGGAACTTCCCGCGCACCCCTGAAATACACGTACCCTGCTGAAATCGCGTGTGGAACTTCCCGCGCACCCCTAAAATACACGTACCCTTCTTGCACGGGGCCAGTCGCGTGTGGAACTTCCCGCGCACCCCTGCAATACACGTTCCCCGCTTGGCGTTTGCTGTTTGCCAGCCCGCTGAACTCGTCCAGGGTTAGTGCAGCCCTTTGCGATGATTTAGCGATTTTGATGGCTTTTCCTTGCGCGAGGGCGTTCTTGGGGGCGTTACTGGCGCTGCTGCAGGGTCGCTGCGATTCTCTGCGCCACGGCTGGTTTGGAAGCCTAAAATCCATGAATACGCTGTGCGCGGAAATCGGTTTTAGCGCACGTGCCTGGCGCAGTCAATCGCACGCGGACACTCTGCGCCAGCCGCTTGCGACACTTTTCTGCGAAATTCTATGAATTACCCTGATGGTGTTTTAAGCAACCATAAATTGCACTACCTCCGTGCACTGCTAAGACTAACACCCAGGACATCAAAGATGATATCAAAAATGTCATTGATGACATCACATTGATTACATAAACAATGACATCACTTATCTTGGCCACTACATTTTGTTCACTGTCATATCTAGGCCACTATCTAGGTGGTTTTGTTCAATGAAAGAGACAATTTTAAAAATCAAAAGGTTACATATGTAGACAATAACCTTCTTGTATTTTGTTAATGCATTTTCCTTAGCATTTGGCCCTAGTTCATGGTGCACATACATGGGAAAATAACCAAGCCCCAATCACAAAATTAATTGGTGTACTTCATTATAAAGTCTAATGTCACCTTATTTTTTGGTGGAGTTGTTTCTTTCCTCCTTAAAGTTTCCTTGTATGTGCCTCAGATTTGTATGTATTGTGGATCTTCATATGTATTTTTTATAATATCACAAGCATGTAGTAAGTCTTGAATTATTAGCTATTAGCTATTAGCTATTAGCTATTTCTTCCATATTCATCATTACTCAAAGCTCTCATAAGGTACCATTCATTATTTTACTATTCAGAATTACTAGCATCAACATAGTGTACTTTTATACTGCATACTGCAGCCATTCCTGATGTTTATGTATGATTAGGTTCCTGTATTAACAACAACACTCCAATATGATGTTTTGTTCAGATGAGTACATTTTTTTATACACTATGTAGGTCACGATAGGTCTCCCAATCACCCCTCACATCTCGTTACTACCATTATAAACAGAACCCCTTTTAGAGACTTTTAATCAAAATGAATTTCATATGTGATTTCATGAATTACATTTGTGAGGTCATCTTTGATGTCCTGGGTGTTAGTCTTAGCAGTGCACAGAGGTGGCACAAGTTATGGTTGCTTAGCTTACCATAAGAGGGGAATTTCAAGGGTTTTTCGGTTTTACTTGTAACCATAACGTCTCTTTAACAAAGTTGTTTCATTGAAATTTGTGGGTTTTTGTTAGTTCATCTTAACCATAACGTCCCTTTCGACGTGGGGGACCCAGAGCCATCTCTTTGTCTAAGTGAGCAGGATGTGAACCCAGTTCTGAATATGACAAATGCTGAATCAGACATCTCATTGCAACTGGAAATCGGACCCACACCACCAACAACATTGCCATCTGAGGACAAGGATAACACTATAGCTCCTCAAGGCGGAAGAACTTGTTTCATCAAAAATCTGTAGCAAACTAGCGACCATGACTGGATCACCAGATCAGCGCTGATGACCAGATTACATTCCATTCCTCAGTTGAGAGTGCTACGATCTGAGGATTTCGAATTTATCGAACCACTGAAAGTAAGGAATTCTATTACATCGGCACTACACTGTACATTTTTAGCAACAGCTAATCTGTTACGTAACTTCAAAACCAGTCTGAGGGAAGCATATATGGAAGTAGACGTTGATCCCAATATGATTGAGCTGCAATGGCCAACACAGACACCGAGCCCAAAAATGGAAGAAATTACAACACCTCAGTTACCAAAAGGAGATTCAGTACAGATGGCCGATGCACAGAATGTTCTCAAGTGGCTTGCGGAGTCTCTCCCTGCACTAACATTAAGACAATGAGATCAAAGCCTAATATTGTGGAACTGTCGGGGCTTTAGCCACCTATTAACTATGGATGGCTCTATCCCCCTGTTAGCAGGACACACCTGCATCTGCCTCCAGGAGACGTGGCTTACCTCCCGTGCTTTGCTAAATGGTTATACCATCCATCGGGAATTAGCCAAAAAGGGGCAGATGGGAAGACCATACGGGGGTCTACTCATTGGAATCTCACATCCGCTAAGATCTACCCGTATCCATACTATCATTGACAAATGTGTGCTAGCGGTGGAACTAGAACTACCCGGCAAAGACACAGTGGAGAAAATACTGCTGATTAATTTATATAATCCTCCCTAACCTTCCTACAGAGACCTTATTCAGGAAGCCTGCCATGATCTGATGATTGATTGGATGACAGATGTAAGAAAAAAATCTGGTAATAATCGCTGGCGATTTTAATTGTCACCTAGTGGGAGAAGTGAGCAGAAGCAACAATCCCTTGCTGAAGAGAACAGGCAAGATGTGGCACGTAGGTGCAAATCCAGAGGGACTACTATGGCTCAATTTCTTCAACTCATGGAACTTTGAAATTCGAAATGGCAGAACCAGTAGGGATTACCCGGGACAACCTACATGGGGTAATACTAAATCCAGAAGTACATTGGACTACATTTACATCAGTCCCGCTCTGGCCACTCGGGTCACTGATATGAAGATTAAGGACAACGATTGGAGTGACCATGCCACACTTACATTTACATTTAACTATACAGTACAACACTTCCGGACCAGACCTATTGGAGAGCTGATGACGAACCACGCCTCTTCAAACATCCGTTGGTCCAACAAAAATATCAAGAGAGCTGCAGAATCCACGATTGATAAGATAAATATGGGTCGTGATGAGTTTCTTGCTATGACTAGCAATGAGATTGAAGAATGGATTACATCATTTGCATTTAGTCATGCAACTGGCAAACCAAATATGTTGGCTCCAGAAGTTAAATTCACTAATGCCTTCGATATTGAAATTAGAGACGCCAAAAGAATACTAAGAGCAGAACTCAAGAAGCTGCGCAAAGCTTCCGTTACTTGGAACAGCTATCTGAAATTAAGTAAGGTTTGAAAAAAACGCTTTTAGAACATGGCTCAGGCAGAAACGCTATGCAACCAAATTACTTAAATGGCAGCAGACAGTCCAGCAGACAGTCCAAACACTTTGCACAGGGAACTCTCAATCTATATGGGGACTGCTGAGCAAGGCAAGGGGTGACACCAGTAGCTCATTGTCTAATCCGATTGGCACAGTCCACTGGTAGGAATTCCTGAGAAGCCGCAACCATACTGTTCCGGGTCATTCCCAGGAGATGGAAATTTTGGGCCGACCTACTCCCCCTTTTAAGGTGACAGTTGAATCACTGATTGCCAGGATAAAAAAACTCAAAACATCGAGAGCTCCTGGTCCTAACGGCCTGGCTAATGTTATTCTAAAGAGCTACCTGGAATATTGGGCAGTACTGCTTGAGATATTATTTGAAAAGATCTTGAGCGATGGGTATATCCCGGATTCCTGGAAGACAGCAACCCTGGTCCCTGTATATAAGAGGGAAGATTGGTCGACCCTTCCAATTATCGGTTATTGTCCATGTTGGACTGTACAGGCAAATTATTTGTGGCGTACCTACTCCACGAACTACAAATATGGGCAGATAAAGAGAAGATCCTAGACCGATTTCAAAGCGGCTTTAGGGGTGGACATTCTACAGTACACAACCTAGTAGTAATGGACATACTTCGGAATAAGGCCAAAACACCAAGCAATCCGCCCCTATACACGTTGTTTGTTGACTTCAAGGCCGCATTCTACCTAGTCCCTAGGGATTTACTGTGGTCTAAACTTGAGAACCTGGGTTTCCCCAAAGGAATACTACACTATCTCAAACTCTTACACCATAACACTACAGTTTTCCTGACGTTAGACTCTAAGGGGAACATGACTAATAAGATTGTACAAAATCGCGGAGTAAAACAAGGATGTGTCACAACACCAATACTATACAATCTCTTTGTCCACGATATTCCCAAAGTATTAGCATTAGAACACAACTGTCCCCCAAAGATAGGTGCCGCTCACTGTTTGGTCCTAGCATATGCTGAAGATTTAGTCATCATGGACCACACAGTTAGCGGTATCCGAAGGTCCGCAGAGGCATTATGGTCTTATACTCAAAGTAATGGCCTAACAATCAATCTGAACAAAACCCAGATGGTGGTATTTAGTAGCAAGAAGATACCACGAGTGAATGTTAAAATGCATGGGACTGTAATTCAATATACTCCCTATTACAGATACCTGGGCATTGAGATTGAGCCCAAGGGGCAATATACCATGTGTAAACAGGCAAGAATCACGCGAGCAGCCCAAGTTACAGCCATTATATATCGTTTCTCTATTTCTTATTGTGGGTATACTATCTGGGCGGCACGATGAAGGCAAGCGTCCCCAAACAGCACGACCCTCCCCGCAATGAGAGACAATGAAGGACTCTCCCAAAATGGGAATAAGGCCAAGACAGAGTGCGGGTGAGCGTAAATGGGAGTTTATCAATCAGAATAGGGCATGCAAAGGACTCTGCAAACTCCGAGAGCGCTCTGTCCGACAATAGCAAAGACAGGCGTATATATTTACAAAAGACGTCATAAAAACCTACACACTATAGGGGGCACAAGTTCAATGGGATTGGGTGGCGACGACTAACTATAGGTGCTGCTGCGATGCGGTTGGCTTCGGCTGGAAGACGTCACTGGTCAGCCTCGTGGGTTGGGCTGGGCCTGGCAGGGTGGCGGAGTTCATCCAGGCGGTGTTGTGGGGCCATCGCGGCATGTGGCAGAGACGAATGTCTTTTCCTGACTTATTAGCCCTATGCCATGCACACCGCAGTCACTCAGGCATTTTGATATTATCTTCTTTAGTAAATCTTTCAATAGGTTATACAACAGGTTAATGCAACACAGGAGGAATGTACCTTGTGAGGGGTCTGGAGGTAATACGTCAGGACATGGTTACCAGTGTCCTGTTGACCGGGGCCATAGGTCGAGGGGCTAAGCTTCGGGGCCTGGGACGGGCGGTACATGTCTTTCTGCCTTGTTAGAAGTTGTTATGGATGTTCCGCTGTGTGTTGTCAAAGTGTTGGGTGTCCTGATTGCACAGGGCCATAAGTCTGAGATGGTCCGGTGGGTTGTGAGGTTTAGGAGGGGGCGCGTGTGTTCAGGCAGAGGTTTACTGCTGTACTGTAAATAATGCAGGTGGCGGGTGGTGGCCTTGGGTGCTACAGAGGGGGTTACAAGTCTTTCAAGCGGCTCCAGTCTAGTTGGGGGAGGTAACGCAGCGCGGCGCGGTCTCTGCTCTAATGCCTTGGCAGCCTTCGCAGGGTGGGAGGGGGAATGGCCTTGCGCGTATTTCACAAAGGTATTTCACTCGTGTGTTGCCGATTTAGGTAAAAACATCACAAACATTTGAACACTTTATAATACTTATTCAAAACAAATACAAAACATGCATTTAACCTTTGCTGGATGTGTCTCGATTATACCCAGTCTGAGCACCTTATTCATACATTATGTTTTAACAAGTACAGTATTTAGTTATATGCATATATATTTGCAGTAAGTGAGGTAGAGTTAGGATTGGTGGAGAACATAGAAAGTAACCCGCCACTTGTTCGTAACTGTGGTGGTACATGTGGGGCCTAGACATGCACACATGACATGCGCCTTTCCGTGCATCCTTCACATGGGCCCTCTGTATGGTTACATTCGTTTTCTTGTGTCCTCTAGCAGCATTAGTTCAGTTATGGCGCGAACCCATGGGGTGTAAGTTTTCCAGTCATACACGTAACAAACAGATTCCTGGTGCGTTCCTTTATTATTGGTACCCAACTGCAATGGTATAGGCTCACCATCGCTTATATCATGGGAGCATGATTTCTTGTAATTATACATCTTACAGGTTTTTGTAATATAAGGGATTTTATGGAAGAAAAGCATCCCTTGCAAGTAGTCTCAACATTAATATACAAAGATTGTCTGTCATCTAACGACCATTTTACTGTTCTTTTCATTTGCCTAGGCCTGTTGGCCGGGTCATGCTGGGAGCGATGATACTGCGGGAGGTGAACTGTTACAATGTTAGTGTATTACACTAGCTCATGTCCGTCTTGTTCGTGGGAACGTGCTCGCAGCGGATCTGCCAGGGTGCTGCGGCAACAAGGATGACTGAAACCCTCCAAGGGTGGGGGCCGCGCTACAGTGCGCTGAGCTCACACCATCTTTTCCAGACAAAATGGTTTCTGGGCCTAGCTAAATTTTAATACATGTGGGCAGTTACTACGTGCGGGCAATGTCTCCAGTGGGTGAACCCTCCACCACCTGGGCCCGGGTGGCATGAGGGGACGCCCAAAAGAGCCATAGTCCTCACCTGGGGAGAAAGCGTAGGCGAGGGGGGGTCTTCTTGGACCAGTCCTCCCCTACATTTCCCCCCTTTCGTTACTAAAGTAACGAATTCTTTAAATCTTCTATCCTCCTGCATTCTGCCTCGTCCATCACCGCCTCATCCCATGCTGGAGTTCCTTTGATGGGCATCCATGCTCTGCACACCCCCCTTAAGCTCTCACCTCTCCGGGCGTATTCATCTGGGGTACACATTAGATATATGCACCCACCATCTCCTTCCAAATCTACCCATACTTCCTCATACCATTCTAGTATACGGGGCTCTTTGATGGTGGTGTGCCACAACTTATCTACAATATCTTTATCGTGGTATATAGGCACCAGTTGATACCTGGGTGAGTTATCTATCCCTGTTTGCACTTGTGCTTCTTGCATCGTTTTTATTGACCCATGTGAGTTGCCCATTGTCACCATCATCATTGCACCATTTGGTACTGCGTTAGCACAAACTCGAAGACCCACCTGGCACAGGCAAAAAAGTAGAAGGAGGAACACAACAGCTGGTATTAAAAATTTCACAGTCGTTCCAAGCCATGAGGGAACCCAGGAGAAGATGTTGTCGAACCATGTACTTGCTTCTGCTCCACCTTCCATTTTCATTTTTTCTCCTAGGTTGTGGACTGCTTCGATCACATGGGACAGGGAGCCATTCTCTGCGTCTTCAGAAGGTACGAAAGTGCAGCAGGCACTTCCTATTTTTCGGCAAACACCACCGTCCATCGCCGTCAACAGGTCCAGGACATACCTGTTTTGCATGGTCATTAGTCGTAAAGCTCTTAGTTCCACTTTGATTATATTGAATCCTTCTTCAGTGTCGTTTGCCAGCTGAATCAATTCCCAGCGTGTTATCTGGAGCCATTTTGCGTTTGCCCTTGCTTGGACACTTGAGACGAGTGAGGCAAAAAATGTTTCTGCTGAGCTGAATAATCGATACTTGTCTGGGATCTGAGCCAATAGTTCTGATGATGCCTTTGATATGTAATTTGATGCTCGTCTGTTACGGGTCAGCACTTCTCCCTTGCTTCCAGAAGACAGGACGTATAGTTGTGTCTCTGCAGTTGGTTGAGCCACACTCTGCATGTGTTCCTGCGTCCCATCGACGTGGCTTTCTGGTATCACCATTAGGGCTGAGTGCAGAGTGGCCATTGAGCAGCTGCCACTCCATGACTGGGGGAGGTGTAGGTATGCCTGTTTGCCGCACACCCAGTACGTGTCCATCAGGGCCGCTGTCCCTTTCCTTAGGTCTGGGATGGTGAGGGTCTTGTTGCAGTTCTTGTTTGTCCCCATGGGGGTTCTCCAGTCTCCTTTAAAGCACAGTTTATAGTCCATTTCGCTCTGCAGTTTGAACGGCTTTTCAATGGCAGTTACCCAAGTTAGTTTTGAAATGTGTTCTCTCCATACTGGTGTACATGTTTCCTCTATCCACTGCAATTTATCCGGTGCCACACCTCTTAGTGCTTCCGCTTTGCACAGTACTTCTTCATCCTTCCGCTTGTTGTCAGAAAAAAGTGTCCTTTCTATCACGAAAAATGGTTCTTTCAAACATACCACTCCTGCCGTTTTTGGGTAACACGTTTTCTCGTTCTGCAGCATTTGAAAAGTCACTTTGTGTGCCTGGAAGGTGTTCTTAATCCTGCACAGCGTGAGATGAAGGAGACATTGGGCATCCACAATAGGCAACTCTTTGGGTAACAACACTTTGGGTGTGCCTGATGCATGGGGGATGAGGGAACAGACATAACAGCTCTCGTTTGTTGTCTGTTTAGCTGTGGCACTCATGTCTGCATACCACTTATTTGTTTGATGGGGGTGTCGTGGGTCTTCCATCTTATCTAGACCTAGCCCATAGTATTCATCATACTTCCTCCTCCCTGCTTCTCTCTTTCATCTGTTGTTCTTGTTGCTCATGTACTTCCCAACCCCCTGGGCAGTGGACAAACTAGACCCCCCTTTCTCATTCTCGCCCCCCTTGGCCCATTCATCATATAATATTTCGTGCATTGCTAGTAGCTTTTCGTCTTCTTTCCTGACGTTATCTGGCAGATTGTTTTTTGGGATGGGGGCAGGCTGGCTGGTGGGGGTGTTATACAACCATGATATGGCAGACGGGTTTCGGTCATTGAGACTGTGGGCATTGTAATTGGATACCCCTGGTGGAGACGCTGTGTTGCTCTGTATTTCACCTTGTGGCTTTTCTCTTTGTGAGGCCACAACACTGGATGGTGTGGTATGATACCCCCACACAAGTTTAGTTCCGTCCCATATCAAAAAATCACCTTCCCTGGTATTGACACCTGCAGTTGCATTGGGCCCGGTGGTACTGTTAATTGGACCAGTAGTGCTGTTACTCCCTCCCCCCTCGTACATCTCGATAGAGATGAACGCTATAAACCAATATGTAACCAAGCCAAACATTATTATAAAAAACAATGTGATGCATACTGATAATCCACACTCATACGAATATCTACATCTCTCATATACTAATTCTCTCATTCTACTAATTCTATCCGTTGCAGGCTGCCCGTTAGATGCCATGGAAGCTCCTGTTTGAGATATAAAAGTGCATTAAGTGCATGCATGTAAACGTTTTGCTGGCACCATCTGTGCCAATACATTTGACGGGGAATGGAAGCGGGTGGGGATGTGGGGGAGGGGTATTCACAGACAAGGGTATATACAAGCTATAATATTATTATTTCATTAATTACATACCACTCGACAAGATAAAAAAAAAAGAAAGCACACACACATTTTTTTTTTTTTTTTTTGGAATACCCTTGTCAATCATTATTCCATTCTAGTCCAGTGCTGACACACACACACACACGCAAGTTGATATTTAGACATCCTACTCATTTGCATCGTTTGCTGTTGTCTGTGCCTCCTCATCTATCTCCTCTTGTATATTGCTGTATGCTTTTCGTACGTCGGTCAAATTCACCCAGTACCTCAAGCCCTTCACCTTCACTGCCGTAGGTGTGCAGAATATTACTTCGTATGGGCCATGGAATCGTGGTGCATTCCACCGACGCACAAAGCTTCTAACATAAATTGAGTCACCTGGCATCAGCTGTAGCTGTTGCTCGGGCTCTGTGACAGATCCTGTTACGTTTCCCTCTTCTCTAGTGAAGGGTGGGGAGAGTTGTTTTGATATGGCGCGCGCTGCTCTTGTCAATTTTCGTAAATAGTCTGTAAATTCTTCTCCCAATATTGCGGCACTTCTGTGAGCATCTGAATGTTCGCGCAGTGGAGAGTGTGCTGTATTCATTCTCCTCCCAGTCACGATTTCGTGTGGGGACAAATAGTGGTCTTTGCTTGGCTGATTTCTTAATTCAAATAGCGCCAGGGGTAGACAGTAAATCCAATTTTTTTTCAATGAGAAGCATAGTTTTGATAACCTGCCCTTTAACAGGCCGTTCATCTTTTCCACTACGCCATTACTTTGGGGATGATAAATCGAACACAATTTATGTTTTATACCCAGTAATGTGGTCACTTCCTTGAAAAGTTCATTCACAAAGTGAGAGCCGTTGTCTGAGCGAATCACGTCACAAATTCCCCAGCGCGGGAACACTTCCCTTACTAGGAACTTGGCAGCGCTTTTGGCATCAGGTCGCGCAAATGGTCCCGCTTCCACCCACCTTGAAAATGGGCACACAACCACGATCATGTACCGCGCGCCATTACACCTTTCCCCCATGTCTGCATAATCTATATGCAGTTCTCTGAAGGGGCCAATGGGTTTTGGAATTGTTCCCCGGAGTGTGCGTAATGTCATTCCTGAGTTGTATATTTTGCATGTTGTACATTCCATTGCTAATCGAGACACATGCTCCTGGAGACAGGGCACGAACCATTCTTCCTGTATTTCCGCTGCGATGTGCTGTTTGGTATTATGTGCAGGGAAGTGCAGCTGTTGAAATGCAACTTCTAGTAACTGTAGCGGCATTACCACTTTCCCTGAGTTATTTTGTCGCCACAATAGGTCTGTTCCCGACTGGCTGCAACCCCGTTTTGTCCATGTCAATTTCTCCTCTGCACTAGCTCCTTCCTGCAATTCTAGTATTTGTGATAAGGACATCATGTTGTACCCTTCTGACAGTTCTTCGGTTGTTGTGTTCTTGATCATGAACTCACCTGTGTCGAATTTCTGAAAATAGGAAGCCTCCTTGGCGGCAGCGTCCGCTGCCGCGTTCCCTAAAGACACAACGTCTGTGTTGGATGTATGGGCTTGGCACTTCACTATTGCTACAGCAGTAGGGTTTTGTAGGGCCTCAATTAATTCTTTTAACAATTCTGCATGCTGCACTGGTGTTCCGTCTGCCCTTCTGAATCCCCTACGGCCCCATCTTGCTAGACCTCCATGTACTGTCGTCGTCATGTAAGCTGAGTCTGTGTATATTGTTACTGCACAGCCCTTTGCTGCGTGTAGTGCTTCTATGAGCGCAATCAGTTCTGCTGCCTGTGCAGAGTAATGCGACGGGAGGCGGTACTGTACTAGTGTTTCAAACTCACCTTCCTCTAATCTCACTACCGCCATGCCAACGTGTTTTTCTCCCGTGTCCATATCAATTGATGCGGACCCATCCACAAAGTACACTTCCCCCTCGCTGAGAGCGTTTTCACACACCACTGTGTCCTCCCCTCCTTTTCCTGTGTGGGTTGCGCAGTCGTGATTTTGCATATCCTCTAGTGTGCACGCTTCTGTAATGAATGTGGCGGGGTTCACGGTTTTACATCTCACTATGTGGATGTTGGCGCTGGACAATATAATCTCGTATGCTGTTGCCCGCTGTGTGGTCAGTGTGCTTTTTGATCTTTCAAGTATTGCAAATAATGAGTGTTCCACAAACAATGTCACAGGGCACCCCATTACTATTGTGGCACTTTTCTCAATCGCGAATGCGGCTGCTGCGAGCGATTGTTCGCACGCGAAATGACCCTGCATCACGGCATCCAAAGTACCACTATAGTAAGCCAGGGGCTTGTGTCCTAAGGATGTTTTTTGTGTCAGTACTGCTGTCATAAGTGTTCCTTTGCAATGGGAAAATAGGTAAAATTCGCGTCCATAATCAGGGTTTGCTAGTACTGGAGCGCTTGAAATTAACTCTTTCAGTGATTGAAACGATATGCTCATTTCTTCTGACCATTTTATTTTTTCACTTTCCTGTTGTGCTTCTTTGAGTGCTTGTAGGAGGGGCCTGGTGTAGGCTGCATAATCTAGTATCCATGCTCGGCAATAATTGCACATCCCCAAAAATTTCTGCATATCTTTCACTGTCGCGGGCTCTCCTACTGACCTTATTGCCTCCACCCTGTCAGGAATTATTCTCTTTCCGTCTTTTGATATGAGCTGTCCCAGGTATAGGACCTCAGTCAGGCAATACTGTAGCTTCTCCTTGTCTACCTTGTATCCTTTGTTGGCTAGTAAAGTCAGGAGCGTTGCTGAATCTTTTCTACATGTTGCTTCGTCTTGTGCACACACCAATAAATCATCCACGTACTGAATAATCGTACTCTCTACTGATAGGTTTCCCAAGTCTTCATGCAATATGCGGTTGAATATGCTCGGGCTCTCACAGTATCCCTGTGGCAGTCTGCAGTGTTCATATCTTTTTCCCCCCAGTGTGAACGCTGTAAGATATCTACTCTCTTCAGCCAGGGGTATTGAGAAAAATGCGTTTTTCAAGTCCACTACTGTAAAATGTGATGCTGCTTTTGGGATACTGCATAGTATTGATGCAGGGTTCGGGACTAGAGGGAACTCTTTCTGGATTACATCATTGAGGGGGCGTAAGTCCTGTATCATCCTCCAAGATCCCCCTTTCGCTTTTTTAATTGGATAAATACATGTGTTACATGGGGAGTTTGAAGGCACTATTATCCCTTGTACTAGTAGTGCATTTATCGTTTCTTTTATCCCTTCTTCAGCCTCACGGGACAATGGATATTGTTTGACTCGGGGTAAGATAGCTCCTTGTTTTAGTTTTATTATCACAGGTTGTACTCCATGCAACAGCCCTACATCATGGGGGCCTGTTGTCCATAAAGTGTTTGGTACTAGCCTCATGTCGTCATCAAAAAATGACGGTGGTGTTCCTACCACTGCCATCAATTGGACGGGGATCTCTCTGGCTTGGATCAAAATGTCACAGGGCATCGCTATTTCCATTACTATCTCACCATCTGCTTCTGTGTCTGAAAAGAGATCCTCATCTGTTACCTCGCGTAGGGCGAGGTTGGCGTTTGTACACAGCACTGTGCGCCACTCACATCCTTCTCTGTCCATTCCAATCACAGCGATCCGTTTCGTTGATACCTGTACAGCGTGCAAATCCAACGACACCACTGATCCTGGTGCTGCGTTTGGACACACGATGGGGTGGAAGAGGAACTCTGCTGGAATCCTCCAATCCATGCTTTTTAGCTCTGGAACTATAAGGGCCAAAGTCTTTAGCCCTTCAATAAACATCTCTTCATTCTGTGGCAGCCCTCGTATTTCCTGTGTGGTTGTGTAGGCTTGCACTACCAACATTGCACGCAAGGGGCATATCCCGGGTGTAGAACACACTATTCCTCCTTCGGTAAATGATATGGTCATGTTAAGTTTACTCATAAGGTCCCTCCCTAGCAAATTTATCGGGGACTGTTCATAATACAGTAATACTTTACAGTCTTGCCCCCCACTGTTACATCCAAAACTTCTGTGTAAGGAACTTCAATTACAGCCCCAGAGAACCCCTGCGTCTCTAACTTCCTGTTAGATAACGGGAACCGGCCCTCCCTGACACATGATTTCTCCGCTCCCGAATCAACCATGAATACAAATTGCCTGTCTCCTATCTGCGCCCCTACCAATGGTTCCTCTGCTGCACTGTAGGTGGTAGATAGAACTGGACACGCAAGTGTTCTCTGTGGGCTGTCCTATGCGGGGTGTCTCATCGCCCCCCCTTCATTGAATATGTTACCTGAGACCACTGACATGCCGTTGTAAGGTGCTGGTGCAGGGGCCCCGTTTGCTGCTGTCGCGAAAGGGTTGCCTGGTGTATATTGCATACTGTCATTGTTAGGCATGTTTTGTGGGTGGTTCTGTGTTCTATACTGGGGTCCCTGTTGCTGGCCGGCATTACCTTGGCTTGGGTTTCTTAGTTGTTGTTGTCCCATTGGGAGGCCATATGGGCTTCCCGGGTGGGGATGGCCATATTGTTCTACCTCTTGGAACCCGTTATTGGGTCTGCTTCTGCACTCTCTAGAATAGTGCCCCCATCCCCCGCAGTTCCAGCAACTTCCTTGTGCACCTCTAGGGCCCTGCCATCCATTTCCTCCCATTCCCCCATACCCCGTTCCTCCTCCTCTTCGGCCCCTGTACCCACCTCGTCCCCCTCGAGGGGTCCACTCTTGCCACTGCGGACCTCCACCTTGCTCTTGCTCATTCCACTGCCGCTGTCCTGCTCCCGCCCAATTAGCTGCCATCCTTCCCTGTATTGCTATCGGCCCCTCCTCCTCATCTTCTCCCTCCCTGCTGTGTGGGAGTGCGGCTACTGCCGCTGCGACCTTCACCAATTTTGTCTGTACTAACTTTGCTTCGTCTGCCAATCTTTTCTGAGCTACCTCCCTCTCCCTTTCCTTTATTCGTTTACAATGGTGTACTATTATGCTCTGAATTTCTGGCCATCCCTTTGCTTCAATACCTGCTATCTTGTCGAGCGCTTTCTGCACTTCCTTTGGGAGCCCTCTTTTTATAATGAAGTAAAATAAAGAGGTCGATTGATACCAAGGCGTGCCCGTCTCCGCTCTCCACATCTCTTGGACCCGAAAAATGCAATCCATAGCCTCCTCCCCTTCATTCATTGTACACTGCATCACGGACTGTAAGTCAGGTGTGTCTGGAAATGTTTCGCGTAAGGCGTCCCACACCCTAGCCCGCACTGTGTTGAAGGAGGCTCCATCATGGCGGTCACAATCTAACGTAACTCCTGGGAAACCGGCTTTAACCCATACTCTTTCAGCCTGATCGCCCACCGCTGATACGAGCAGACTTTTCACATCTCCTACAGCTAGGGGTACCCCAGCAGTATGTTTTTCAAAGGCGTATATCCACTTACTTGCCCCTCCTGATAACGGGGGCAATAGCTTTAATAAGTTGGCTTTGTCCATTTTTGCCCATGGGATATAGTTAGGTCTCCCTCCTCCTCTGTGTATCAACGGAAGCTGTAGCTTTCCTTTCTGTATGGCACCCGGACCCGATTTGGATGCTGATGTTTCTAGTGATGCCATTTTTCCCACTCTGTTCCTCAGTCGTCCCGACCACTCATCGTCCAGTGTTCTCACTGAACATGTGCCATCCCCCCCTTCACTTCCCCCTCCCATAGCCATGCTCAACCTGTCACTTTCTTCTAACTCGTCCCTTATGTCGCATAGTAATTCCTCTCTATCCCCCATAGGCCTTTCATCATTGTCAGTATCTCCCTCACGTGTCTCTATTTCAATTATTCGTGTTGGTTCTTCCTCAATTCTGAACAGTATCTCACCTTTCTTCCACCCCTCTTCAGGTCTTCTTGTCTCGCCTGGCGCTCTAGACGTGCGCCCTGATCTAGTCGCATTAAGTGCTGTTTGTCCGCACATGTCTTTTATCCTTGAGAGCTCATCTTTCGCTATTGAGAGTCTTGACTGTAAATCATCTGTGAGTTTCTCTATGTCCAACCTTTGTGTACTCGCCTGGCCCCGCTCCCCTGTACTTTCATATGGTGGGGGTGCAGTGGGCCGGTGGGGTGTAGGGGTTGTCGGGGGAGGCACATACGTCGGATCACTGTATCCTTCTGCGGGTACAGGCTTTTTTAATATCGGGTACAAACGTATTACCTCTACTGGTGGCGCTACACTTGACAATTCTTTGATATCTTTCTGTATCATCAGTGGATTGTCTGTAGTGGATGGGAGATCAGGATTTACTACTGGTGCTTTAGGCGGTGGTATCTCTTCAAATAACCTCCAAAGATCTAATATTTCCCTTCTATTTTGCAACTGTTTTCCTTTGTACTTCAAGAAAATGCATGTGACCACCATATCCAGAACGCTTTTATCAAATGACCCTCCCTCTGGCCATATCTGGGGTAACCCTTCTCCCTTTAACTCAGTTACCCATTGGTCGTGATATTTTTTAATCCGCTCCGCGTACCCTGGGAGATTCTTACAAATATGTGATAAGGGTGTTTCAGCCCCCATCTCTGTGCCCTCCTAGTGCTTATGTGTCTCTGTGTGTCTGCAACTCCAATGGGAATGTAGTATCAATATTATTTTTCGTATTCTACTTCACATTCAATGTTATGCTTGGTTGGGCTCTCCCTCCCTCGACTGCACAATACGAAACTGACTGTACACAGTATCTACTTTGTTCTCTTTGGAGGACACATACAAGAGCAACCCATCATTTATTTTGACAATATCAACCCGGAAATCAAAAGGCACCCACTCACGTCACTGTATCACCGTTGCCTTCAAAAAAGTTTTATCCGGTCACACTTACCATGACCATTTGACAATTATACATTTATAGCCGTTTTACACATTCGCAACCTCAAATTGTCCCCTGACACATGCGAGGTGCACACACCTCTTGGTAACACTCAGTACACCATTCACGCTGCCCTCCCTTTCCTCCCTAGCCGGCTGTCCCTGTCTGTCTTACTTAGATAGATGAATGCGCATGTGCATATATTTATATGTCTTAACCTGCTCTCCCCCTTCTAGTAGGCCCCTTTTTCTCTGACTTTCTTCCCAAGTTCGTGCTAATCTTGGTTTTTATTCTCCCCCTACCCCTAAAGAAAAAGAAAAGAAAGAATTAATAGCGATCACTAATATATTCTCAGTGCCCCCTTTTGCTGAACACTTTTATCTTATATTTCACTTCGTCATATATTCCCAGTACTAGTCAATATAGCACTATGCAGCGCCGCCTTCCACCCCCTTTCGGAGCTAGGTTCCCGTCACTTCTATCTCTTATTCACCTCGTAATCCTAATGGCCATATGCAAAGAAAAAGAAAGGAAAGTTTTTTAGAATGATCTTTAGTATATCTTCGTACCCCCTTTTCGTTCCCTGTCCTACACTTCTCTCCCCGCTCCCTTTACAATCGCTCACACTCAGTACTCACGTGCCCGTCTTGAACCAATAGTCTCCGAAACTGGGTCCGTCCAGGCAGTGTCGCCGTCAGCTCAACAGTCAGCCCCGACTCCGGCAAGCGGTACTCAAAGGGGATTTTTCAACCAGGATCCCGTACCCTTTCTCTATTGAGTGCGCACTTCTTAGTGTACCGGTCGCCGTTGGCGGGCAGCCTCCCGGAGCCGGCTCACCGTGCGTATCCCTTTTCGACCGGAGATTCTCGTGCCAAAAGGGGACGGTTATAATGAGTTAGGAAGAAATAATATCACGCTATCGGGGTCACCACTGAAGGCAAGCGTCCCCAAACAGCACGACCCTCCCCGCAATGAGAGACAATGAAGGACTCTCCCAAAATGGGAATAAGGCCAAGACAGAGTGCGGGTGAGCGTAAATGGGAGTTTATCAATCAGAATAGGGCATGCAAAGGACTCTGCAAACTCCGAGAGCGCTCTGTCCGACAATAGCAAAGACAGGCGTATATATTTACAAAAGACGTCATAAAACCTACACACTATAGGGGGCACAAGTTCAATGGGATTGGGTGGCGACGACTAACTATAGGTGCTGTTGCGATGCGGTTGGCTTCGGCTGGAAGACGTCACTGGTCAGCCTCGTGGGTTGGGCTGGGCCTGGCAGGGTGGCGGAGTTTATCCAGGCGGTGCTGTGGGGCCATCGCGGCCTGTGGCAGAGACGAATGTCTTTTCCTGACTTATTAGCCCTATGCCATGCACACCGCAGTCACTCAGGCATTTTGATATTATCTTCTTTAGTAAATCTTTCAATAAGTTATACAACAGGTTAATGCAACACAGGAGGAATGTACCTTGTGAGGGGTCTGGAGGTAATACGTCAGGACATGGTTACCAGTGTCCTGTTGACCGGGGCCATAGGTCGAGGGGCTAAGCTTCGGGGCCTGGGACGGGCGGTACATGTCTTTCTGCCTTGTTAGAAGTTGTTATGGATGTTCCGCTGTGTGTTGTCAAAGTGTTGGGTGTCCTGATTGCACAGGGCCATAAGTCTGAGATGGTCCGGTGGGTTGTGAGGTTTACGAGGGGGCGCGTGTGTTCAGGCAGAGGTTTACTGCTGTGCTGTAAATAATGCAGGTGGCGGGTGGTGGCCTTGGGTGCTACAGAGGGGGTTACAAGTCTTTCAAGCGGCTCCAGTCTAGTTGGCGGAGGTAACGCAGCGCGGCGCGGTCTCTGCTCTCATGCCTTGGCAGCCTTCGCAGGGTGGGAGGGGGAATGGCCTTGCGCGTATTTCACAAAGGTATCTCACTCGTGTGTTGCCGATTTAGGTAAAAACATCACAAACATTTGAACACTTTATAATACTTATTCAAAACAAATACAAAACATGCATTTAACCTTTGCTGGATGTGTCTCGATTATACCCAGTCTGAGCACCTTATTCATACATTATGTTTTAACAAGTACAGTATTTAGTTATATGCATATATATTTGCAGTAAGTGAGGTAGAGTTAGGATTGGTGGAGAACATAGAAAGTAACCCGCCACTTGTTCGTAACTGTGGTGGTACATGTGGGGCCTAGACATGCACACATGACATGCGCCTTTCCGTGCATCCTTCACATGGGCCCTCTGTATGGTTACATTCGTTTTCTTGTGTCCTCTAGCAGCATTAGTTCAGTTATGGCGCGAACCCATGGGGTGTAAGTTTTCCAGTCATACACGTAACAAACAGATTCCTGGTGCGTTCCTTTATTATTGGTACCCAACTGCAATGGTATAGGCTCACCATCGCTTATATCATGGGAGCATGATTTCTTGTAATTATACATCTTACAGGTTTTTGTAATATAAGGGATTTTATGGAAGAAAAGCATCCCTTGCAAGTAGTCTCAACATTAATATACAAAGATTGTCTGTCATCTAACGACCATTTTACTGTTCTTTTCATTTGCCTAGGCCTGTTGGCCGGGTCATGCTGGGAGCGATGATACTGCGGGAGGTGAACTGTTACAATGTTAGTGTATTACACTAGCTCATGTCCGTCTTGTTCGTGGGAACGTGCTCGCAGCGGATCTGCCAGGGTGCTACGGCAACAAGGATGACTGAAACCCTCCAAGGGTGGGGGCCGCGCTACAGTGCGCTGAGCTCACACCATCTTTTCCAGACAAAATGGTTTCTGGGCCTAGCTAAATTTTAATACATGTGGGCAGTTACTACATGCGGGCAATGTCTCCAGTGGGTGAACCCTCCACCACCTGGGCCCGGGTGGCATGAGGGGACGCCCAAAAGAGCCATAGTCATCACCTGGGGAGAAAGCGTAGGCGAGGGGGGGTCTTCTTGGACCAGTCCTCCCCTACAACGACAATTCTGTGCGCTTAACAAATGCGAATAAATAAATAAATAAATTATACCTTCAGGTGCTAGCACCAATGATAACCTATGGACTAGAAGCCTTACAGCTGATAGACATGGGGTGGTTGCAGATTCTTGAGGGAAAATACTGGAAGAAGATACTTGGACTTTCGGCATGCATACCCATGTCCATCCTTAGATTAGAACTGGGTCTTATCTCATGGAAATCCCAGGTACTTAAAAAAGGGCTGAACTGTATTTAAAAATGGCACTGCACACAGATAATCTCCTGCTGGCAGCTATGCACAGCACAATGAATAAGTCCTCCTCATTTCCACTGATGAAAAAACAGATAGACTGCTACCTGGAAATGATTGGTTGGACTCAAAGGTTACAAGGGGACACAGCCTCTGCATTCAGAGCGCTATCTAAGAAATCTGAACTGCATGACTGGATCAATAATTTTGCACATCTGGAAGATCTGAAGCACTATAAATTTGTCCAGCTCATGAATTACACCTTTAAAAAGCCATCATCATATCTGTCTCTATGGCCCTCGCCAAGCCTGAGACGATTTATCCTCCTGTTAAGGATTGACCAGCTACCGGTATTGGCCATAAGCGGGATCATGAGCAATCTCACTATACCTGAATGCTCCTGTCGACTGTGCATGGACAGATCTAAGACTGAAACGGGCAAACATGTCCTTACCAGATGTCCAGCTATGCTAAAAACCTATGCAACATGTTATGCAGACTTTGTCCACAGAATGGATCATATCAGCAGCAATGATTTCTGGTTAAGTGCGGTCAATGCAACTGGACTGAAACTCTATATTGCAATGTACAATGTGTGGTTGACTATAGATACATTACTGGATATAACTATATAGTTGCCCTGCTGTCCTAATCTGCTAATCATTACTAGGGTATTGCCTATGAACCAACAAGTGTTTGTACTAGTAATCTGCTCTTTAGAATTTTTCTTCTCTTAGAACATAAAATAGATGCAATATTGGCAATTATTATTAATTCAGCAATGTATTGACTATACATTTTTGGTCTTGTATTACTTATTGCTGGTCTTGGTTGATATTTATTTCCTAATCAATATTCTTTTGCTGTTATTCTCATTTTCTATCTATTTTTCTTCCTTCTTATTTTATTCTAGGTATTTTAAATTCTTTTACATAGTTACTTTTTGTCTCTTCCTTAAGATGTACCTTAATGCATGTTTCTTCTGTTTTTATTTACTCTATGTAGTCTATGAAATGTGTAAAGTTTATGTTAAGCTATAGCACATTAATAATAACAAATAAAAATAAAAATGTTTTTAAAAAAATAACGTCCCTTTCACAGTTTTTTAAAAAAATGTTATGGTTTTTATTCGTGCAAATTAACGATAATGTCCGTTTAACACATTTTTTTCAGTTAATTTGATAGGTTTTTACTAGTGTACCCTTAATATGCCACAAGTTGCTTTTATGCTGCTCACCCCCAATGTGGTGGATATGGAGTCTGCGGACAGTGTGGTAGTCTGCGGATGCCCGAAAGCATTCACAAGCCTAGAATCATAGGGGAGACCAAAAAAAGTTATACCCATTAATCAACAAACAGATGCACATAACATCATTACTAATGTTTACGACATGCAAATATACCTTTTTCTACAATTACTTCAACACATTCAAATTCTTTTATTCATTTAGCACACATTATAATGGAATGCATCAATCAGAAACCATAACTGTACACTTCATATAATCTCCTCAGTAGAACTCTACATGCATATCAAGAAACACCAGGTGCTTTGTGGAAAACAAATAATCACTAAATAGTAAGTTCATTGTATTTATTTCTCTATTATTAGCATTCTTTATATAAACATTTATTATAAGACAGCAGCACTTTTTTTTCAACAGAATTGGCAAACACACTTGAGTGGTTAGAGGAGAACTTTCTAAAAGAAGAAATGATTAACTCTTACATCTCTAATGGTGTGCAATACATGTTTTAATGTAAACGATACATGTAATTTGTATAGACATCACTAAAATAATGATTTCTTTTTTTCTTACAGTACATAGTTTTCATGAAGAAACCACACCCCAGTTTAATTATAGACAATCCTAAGAATCGCAAAGAGAAGCCCTATCCCCAATTGTATATAATCAAATCATGAATTTGTCTAGAACATTGGATGAACTAAGTAATTTTTTTTTATTTATTTAACATGATTTTACGGTTATACATTAGACAACATTTGATCACATGTTTTAACTTCATATTTAGAAAATTAAAAAAAGAAAGAACGGAAAAATATAAGATAAAATGGATACAGAGACCTCAGCATTGTTTATATGTAATGTAGGTTATAACAGTTTCCTCTAGTCCAATTTAGCCAGGTGATTCTTTAGGATGATTAACAGTTTGATCAATGCTAAGGTTATTGATGTTTTTTCATTGGCTAGTAGCATTTTCCACCACATGTCCTTTGGTCTGTAGCCATATTTTTTGATGACATCACCCATTATCAGATGTTGTAGATTTTCAACTGATTTTCCTTCATTACATAGACAGCAAGTTTGGGGCCCTGCTTGTATGGTTTTGGACCATGTTGTTTCTTTAGTTTGAATCAGATTTAACTTGAATCGTAGAAATTGATCCCGGAAGAGCCAATGAGGGAATATCTTCAGATAGTTCGGGATTGAATGTGGTTTCTGACTGATTTCCCATAGTTTTCCATATCCTTTGTACCTGTGTCTTTGCTCTTCGGTATTCAACCAATCTAATGAATAAAGTGTCTTTTTGATTTTATCAGGATGGTTCATTAAGGTTTCATTGGTATCTTATAAGGAATATATGATGGTTAGACATTTCTCTTCCCATGCATTGAATATTGGCTCAGATCTAGTTGCCAGTGCTTTTTGTAAATGTAGGATCCTCCTTTTGGTTGATCATTTTTGCATTTCCTGAAAAATGCAAGCATCTTCCATTCCACAATTACCGCTAAAGAACTCAGACCCAATTCCATTCTTATTGATTGTATTGGGGTTCCTTTTGGAAGTCTCAACATCGCTTTCCAAAAACATCCTTCCAGTAGGGCCTAGTTTTTCATTTCAAAATTGAATGATGTCTCAGCGCCATATGTCAGAATCGGAATGACTTTGCCTTTGTAGAATTGAATTAGTGCTATGAGACTGTAGTTGCAGTACCTTTTTAGCAAAATAGTTGCCAAATTTGCCAAGTTTGCTGTTTTCTTGGTCAAGGCTTGTTGTCTCGGTGCATCTATTTTGCTAGTATTCAAGCAGGCTCCCAGATAAACAAACGACTTTACTACTGGAATAGTAGGTCCCACCAACGACCAGCTTAGATTTTTAGATGTTGTCTGATGATGTCGCAAGCCCATGGGTAAGATGGCTGATTTCTTTGGGTTGATCGTGAGGCCATTAGTTTGTAGGTAGTAGAGTATTCAGTTGTTGTTGGAGGCCTACAGGGGTCTGGTCTATGAGGACCACATCGTCAGCGTACATAAGCCTGTTGATTTTTGTGGTGGTTATTGATGGTGGAAAGTGCCTAACGTCTTGAAAGCTATCACCGGCATCTGAAGTAAAGAGATTGAATAGTTTGGATGCCATAGGTCATCCCTGCTTCAGTCCTTTGTTAGTTGGTATGGATTTAGTAAGCAATCCTGTCTTATTGAGTCTGACTTTTATTGTGGTGTCTTGATGAAATGCCTGAATTGGGGCTAGTATGGATTGTGGACAACTCCATTGTTGTACTTTTACCCAAACTCGTGGTTGTGATATGCTGTCGAATGCTTGCCTTAAATCAATGAACACAACGTAGATTTTGTACTTCGCATTTCGCTCAGTTCTGGTCTTCAGTAGATTTAGAAGGAATATGTTGAGGGCCGTTCCGATCCCGCAAACAAATCCTTCTTGCCATATGTCTATATGCTTGGATTTTTTTGCCCAATTGCGTAGTGCTTTAAGAATCAGAGTGCCGAAGATCTTGCCATGGGCATCAAGTATCAAGTAATGCTATAGGACGATAATTTGATGGTTCAGCTTGATCGCCATTTTTGTGAACAGGGACTATAATGGATTTCTTCCAAGATTATGTAATTTGGTTGACAATAACAATGTGAGTGAACAAGATCAAGAAAAAATTTACCCATTCGGCAGCATCTGTTTGCAGTGCTACATTGCTGAGGCCGTCTGGACTACAGGCTTGCGAGGTCGATAACTTGTTAATGATTTCCATGATAGTTTGACTAGATGGGTCTATTAGATGCCATTTTTCCACTTGTTTTGGTGCTGAGAATTGATATTCATTTTTGTTCACGAGGCATGGATGATCAGTTTTATCCAAGAGGCATGGATGTTCAGTTTTATCCAAGAAGGAATTGAAGTGAGCAATCCATTTCTCCGGCGCTATAGGTGTCATAAGCATTGAATCTTGTTCTATTTCTGAGTTGTTAATCATTTTCCACATCTCAGCTGTGTTCTTATTTTTTTAATGTGGACAGCATGGTTTCAGCATCTTTTTTGGATTAGGACCTTTTTGTATCGCCGTGTCCAGTTTCAATGATGTTGGCAAATTCTATGTTTCTGGATCAAGGCTGTCAAAGTTCTGTCATATTTTAATGCATTCAATTGCTGCCTCATTGTTTTTTTTGTTGCAATTTGAGCATCAAAATTGTGGGTCCAATGTCGATACATAATTCTTGTTCCTTTTTTATTAATTTCAAAGTTTTTAAATAGGTTTATGTATTCAGGTGTGTCAACTGACCCTTTGACTTGTGGTAAATTAATTGAAGTGATCAGAGCATCAGTTAGCTTTGGTAGTATTGATGATGGTATTCTCAGCCGATTTTTACCCATGGTTACTTCAAGACATAATGGATCCATATGATCATCTCTGCGAGAGATTGGGAGCAATGTCGCAGATAGCAAGATATGATCGCTATCTCACATTTGGATTACTCTCATGTTGTTATTTGAACAGATCAAAGGGTCTGAGATGAATATATAGTCTAGGATTTGCCCGTTTGTGGAGGTTTCCCTTGTTATTTGTGCTGGGAAATCATCCATAGTTGAACCATTGAGAGTTGACATATTTTTTCTTCCATGGCCATGTTCCACTGGACACCTCTTCGTTCAGCCGCTGTGGCCAGTATGTTATTGGCCTTGATAGGTTCATCATCGATTTTTAAACATTTGCAATTTAAATCCCCACACAAGATGATTGTGTTCAGCCAATTTTTTTTTTGCAGTAATCGATCCATCTTTCTACTTGGCCAGGAAAATCCACGCTAATTAATGTATTTGGGTTCCAATATAGGTTACATATGGCTGGTGTTTGCTCTCCCTTGTTATTATTATTTATTAATGTACCAACAAGTATCTGGATTAGGCTGGCTGGGTTAAATTCTGCCACAATTTTAAATTGAACATGGTTCTTAACTAGTATCAGGAGACCTGAGATAGGGCGACCTTTGACGCCTTTGGGTGCAGGATTCAGGTAAATTGAATATCCTTCCACAATTGGTAATTCACAAAGCAAGGTTTCTTGTAGACAACATATATCATGTTCTTCAATGTTGTCATTCTGCTGAGCAAAAAGATGTAAAAAACCCCTAGTGTTCCATGATGAAATCGTTAGGGGTTTGTTAGCGATTGTCGGCCCGGCCTATGGCATTTGAATTTGGTCCGCAACTAAATTCATTAGCCATTTCCAGTTATCCTCAGTGCCTTTAGCAGGTACACTTTGGTCCGGCTTTCTAAGGGGTCTTTCCTGATGGTCCTTTAGCCTGGGTACATATGATCTAGATCGACTTCTTCGGCCTTTTCTTCCTGAAGATCTTCCTTGACAATTTGAGTCTCGATCTAAAGGAGATGTTGATCTCTCTCTATGGCTAGATCGACCTCATTAGCTCTTTTTTCCTGGCGTTCTGTATGCCAATTTAGGGGAGGTTTTGATTTCTTTCTGTAGCTGGACCGTCCATGGTGATTGGCCAATCTTTGTTCAGCTATTCTATGCCTGAAGGAGCGACGATAATGGTTACGTCTTTCTCGTGAGTACATGTGAGTTGTGAGTGCCCTTGTTGTTGTTATGTGTTTTTGGTTCTTTCGACACATTTCTTCTTGGAGAATGCTTTCCTTTCTTCAATGCAATCTTACTGGGTAAGTTTGTTGGCTTGGATATAATTGGCTGATCAATGACGTTAAAGCCCAATGCTCTTAATTGTGCCGTTTCTTGTTTCAAAAATTGGGCTATTAGAGGAGTTGTGGGATAGATAAGTACTCTGTCCAATCTTTCTTCATCCATGAATTTGACTCTTTCTATATCATTAGATGTCAATGACCTAAGCGAGGGAACTTGATGTAGAAGTTGAATGATGTTTGCACGATTCAGGATGAGACCATCCTCTTCAGGGCAGAGTCTTTCAATTAATAGTCCATCTGCATACTGAACTGGACAAGATTGATGTTTCGTTGTCAGGTCTTGTCGCTTGACTTGGGGATAAGTAGATAATTTCAACGGTGCTATGTGAAAATGGTCTGTAGGAGCTGTGCTTAAAGTTTTATCATTAGCTTCTCCAGTGAACTGAACCAGTGTCAAGTTTTCTTCACTCATTAAGGCTGCATAATCGAGTTCAGGTGCCTGTAGTTTTTTCGGTTTTGTTTTGGACGGCTCATGTTTTTCATTCTTGATATCTTCTGTCATGTCAGAAGTGATTGACTGTGATGTTTGAACTAATGTCGCTGCAGTTAGCGATTTCACTTCATTCTTATTCATGCAATCTTTGCACATACAGGGCTCCTCAGCTTTAGGTTTGGAAAACTTCTTTGGCAATTGACTCCATTGGACCTTTCCTTGAATCGGAGAGCTATCTATCTCGTTGTCAGATTCAGAGGATGCTATGAGTGTGCCATCAGGTTCAGCTTCACCGTTGTCACTTTCATTATCTTCCGTAACAGAGTATGTGGACAGCTCCATTAGTTCCAACGTTTAATTTTCTCTTGTTTGTTTTCTTGCAGTTAAGCTTTGACAAGTTTTGGATAGTGACCTCAAGTTTGCAAGTTTGATTTGTTGACTTTTTGGAAGTAACTTCACCTCTGTTTCAATTTGTTGCAAGTCTTTTTCTGGCTTTTTAGAATTTGTATTGGTGATCTTGGTCTCGTCATTCGTGATGATTCCTTGTTTTGTCGCACTCTGGTGAAGCTTTAGACGATTGGTCTTTGCAGGAACGGACTCTTTTTTGGTCTTTGTAATTTTTTTTAATTTTGGCAACATTTTTGGTTGATTCGATTTTGCGGCTACTGTACCCTTTACGAAAATTGAACATATCTGTGGCATCGAGACGTGCGGTTCGGGTTCCGCTAAGACAATGTCATCATTTTGAATTTGTGACTGATGTAATATCATCCACTAAGACAATGTCATTGTTTAAATTTGTAACTGGTGTACTATTATTCAGGCCCGCCACTGGTGCAATAGCAATCTCGGGGTCAACATTCAATTTAGATGAAGAGTCAGTAGGTGTCTTTAGAGGTCCAGTATTGTTCACATGGTTGCTAGTTGGGTTTAAAGTCAAATCAAGCAGTTGTGTCTTTGGTACCTCTAAATCAAATGGATTCTTCATTGATGTTGAATATTTTTCAGTTAAGGATTCTAAATCAACTGAGCCCAGTTGTCGTGACAGACGTCGGTTCTCTCTGTCTTTAATATTGAGTGAATCAGAGTAGTTATTTTTGCTTCACAAAAAAATCCAATTTCTTTTTGTATTGAGGTAATAAATCCTTCTACAAAAATAATCTTGGAGGTCAACATTGCAAGGACTGTCGTCTGGTCTTTCATTTGTTCGGCCATTTGTTTCACGGAACGGAGTCATGATATTAGTCAGTGTAGATACAACTTGAACATTTTGTTCACTGACAAGTTGAGTTTTAATGTCATTTGACTGTTTGTGGATTGTAGTTTGAGTTGCTACATCTTCCGACTTGATTGACATTATTTGCCGCTGCTTCAGACGTATGGCTTCCGCATTAGTGTTTTGTTCTGTTTGTTGGTTGTGCTGTCTTGACGGTTTCAAGATGTTAGCTCTTTGTAATTCCCAACTAGTAGTGGATTCAAGCAGCAGCTGATCAGGTATCTCATTATCCTGTTTGCTACAATTCTGGATAGCATGTCCTCAGGAAGTATTAGAACTACTTCTGTTGAATTGTTGGTGCTCATAGGAGTGAACCTTTCTGGCTTCTACTCCCGCAGGCTTCCAAATTGACCTTTTCAGGTAAGTAATATGGCATGCAAAGTTGTTTCTGTGGTATATTATGCCTGAATTTTATTTTGTCTCCAGCTACTCCTTCATCTTTGTCTATGATGTTAAGATCACCATTCAAGGCATTGGACAGGTTGGCGATGGCTTTGGGATATGAGCTGGGCACACTTAGAGAAGTGTGTGTATGTAGTGGTAAAGATAGTGTTGATGTTAAGCCATGATTCACAGTATGAGCTGTCACATCTGCTCTACATAGACCTTCGAACAATAGACCCAAGAGTCCCCCAAAATCCACACACTCTGCCTTCTCAAACACTCAGCCATAGCCCTTGTCGGTGCTATCAGAACGCTACTAACAAAACTATTGCTACCCTCTCTTCCTCTTCACGACACTCAGGAAACCTGATTGGCTGATCCTTCGATGTCTGTGGATATCACGACTGTCCACTGTCTCCCCAGGCCCTTATACATGCCAGGTATCCTCAAAAGACCTGAAAAATAACCATTTTTTGGGGGGGGGGGTTAACAAACACCTTTTCTCATTTTCTTTGCATTTATTTACTGTAGTACTGTGAACTCTATAGCTTCCCTTACAATGTTCTTACAGAAACTATTTCAATGCATTCCTAACATTGTAAAGACAAATTACATTTCCAACATCTGTGAAATGAACTCCATCTTCACAAATAAAATGTACAGCATCAGACCTTTTAATGTCATTCTCAAATGATGACATTCCTGTAGCATAAAAAAGCAGATACATCTTTTTTGACAAGCTGCCTTGATTCTTCCAGTTGTGGAATGAAAAAGTTTGTTGGACATCTCCATAACCTATCATATCATATCATGTTTCCTCAGATTTATTTCAGAAACAAAAATTGGCAGCAGGAGACAGTTCTATTAGGCTTCAAAAGAAATCCTTCGGGGCAACCTAGAAAATACACTTGTCTCACACACCCCAAACTGTCCCCTCCACAATGCAAAATTACAATGTATGGACAATTAAAGTGAGCCATACTTTCACAGAATGAAAACAAGCTTGCCCTGTTTAAGCCACAAACTACATGCCACACAACCTCCACTTCTGCCAATGCAGTACTTCCAAAGATGCCATAATTTTCAGCATACACCTTCAATGACTGAATTGAAGAATCCCCCACAATCCACACACTCTGCCTTCTCAAACACATAGCCATAGCCATTCTCAGTGCTCTCACAACTCCTGCATTCAAAACTCGTTTCCCTCTCTTCCTCTACACCACACCCAAGAAACCTGATTGGCAGATCCTCTGATGTCTGTGGTGATCACGAATGTCTGTGGTCTCCGCAGTCCCCTTTTCATGCCAGGCATCCTCAAATGACCCAGATGTGACAGGTGCTGTCTGTGGACCACCGCAGTGACCGTGGACCTCATAACACAGGGACAACCCTTCTACCCTTTCCCCTTTCATGTTGCCAACAGTCCCTCATTGGCTGATTTCAAAGAGTCACATATCCATCCACCAATCACATCCAAAACCTCTACAGCTAACCCTGTCATCTCAGTTGAACACTTCCTGCTACTTGCCCTGTAATAAGTTTCTCAATAAGCATATTCTCTTTTTTATCCACTATAGCAAATTCCAAGCATTGCAGCAGTCATCACCTGCTCACATGAAGCAGCAATCAATTAGAATGCTCTGCAGTGGCTACCAAGGATGCCTGTTTGGCTAAATGTGATAATGAACGGGGGGCAGGGGGTTCCAGGGATTAACTGTGGCTATAATAAAATACATAAGGAAAAAAAAGGTAGGAACTGTGAAGGGAAAAACACTAGGATTCATAAATATATCAAAAGCTATTCATATTTAGTACATTTGTTTGCGTTTTCTAAAGAATAGGGTATAAAAAATGGACACTTAAAAATATATCTTGCGGTGGCAATTGGCCAAATGTTCTGAAAGAGCCTGGCCCAAAGCATCTAGGATGCAAACTCCCACCTCGATCCCACCTCGATCAAGCTGTGAAAGATTTTGCATATCACCATAAAGTTAGAAAGATCAGGTGCAGGCAGGATGGACTGGTGTTAGTTGGTGGAAAATAGCTATTAATCGTATGTAAAGTCTGTGGCACGGATGATAAATACTGCTGTGCTGATCTTGCTCCATGTGCTTTCACCTTATCTTTCACATGAGCATTCCTATACGATTCATCCTTTTCAACCAATGAACACGGACACAATGTTGAATTAACATGGATTTCCATAAGCTTTGCGACAGCTTGTGAGAAGGAACCCTCCATACAACCTTACCACAGAAATTACTCAATATCTCCTCAATCCCCTTTTTGCTGTCTTGGTCCTTTAAGCGGAAATATTGCAAACTGTCAGCTATGTTTTTTTGTGCACAATGCTTCTTCTGTGGTGGTAAAGCTCAGGCAACCCACACCACCTCATCATCACTGCTTGCTGTAGTCATTTTGAAATGCAGGATCGTGGAGGAAAATAAAAAACAGTAAAATACACAACATAAAAACTTTGCCACAAACAACAGGATAAAAAAACAACAACTGCCAAACTACAAAGCCCAGGACAAAGGGCAGATGTAGAGGAAGAAGAAAGGTAAATAAGAAATGGATACATCAAGGCACTGATTTTAAAAGTCCATGCAGGTTTGCAATGAAGTTCACCCACCAAGAGACAAAAAGCAATCACAGAAAACAGGAAAGAGTTGCTTGGGAGAGGGGTAAAACCGCGGATAGGCGATATAACAAACCAGAAGGTGTTTTCCATATGCACAGGTACGGCCAACCGCTATGATGTGTTCACGCTTACATTATTGAACAATCACCTGAGTTAATAAAGAGATGAGCCTTCAAGTGGTCGTAGCTGAGCTGATGTATGGCCTAATCACTTTCAAAGCTGTGTTCACCCAGCTATGTGACATAGCACCTGTTTTCCACAGCTAATCAGAACACGGGCAGGACCCCGCTTAGCAGCATGAACCAACGGCCCAATCACACACTGCAGTATATTGACGCAGCTGCGCCCATGCCGTATGACAAAATATGTGCATGCGACATGACCCAACGGGACGTCGAGCTTCAACGGTGCAGCTAGCTGTCTTCATGTCAGTGGCATCAACCAATCATATAATCATATAATCTTCATTTAACAATTGTATAAATGAACATCATGTAAAAAAAAAACTTAGAAGAATAACATTTTCAAAGAGCAGGGGTATCTACAGTGTAGTGTAGATACAATACATGCTGCAGGATTACCTCATCTATACTAATCATGTAGGTAACTACGAATCTTTGATTTGCATCAGCAAATTCTAAACAGAATCGCCCACAATGTCAATAGTTTATGCATCTATAAAGGCATTTCACTACAATGAAGATGTGTTTCAATACTGTACACACATTATTTAATATTAAATGATGACACATTTGCAGATTAATTTATGCAACCTTAACCAGGAAACCAAGACTTATAACCTAACTATGTCTTCAGTTTTACAAATAAATGTATGAAGGCATGCCAACATTGTAATATTATTTTGAGTGTATATCTTTTTAAATTGTAATCATACCAATATTTTAAATAATAGGTAGACAATAACAATGTGTATGTGTGTACATGTATTAACACTTACAAAAAGCTATACTAAGAAACCAACAAATGTAATTTCCAAAATCTGTGTGCGTCCTTTTTTCGGCCACCTGCACACATGAAAAGTGAATAAATACATTTCGAAGTGTACACATCATATTTGACCATTTGACATGTTTTAAAAATGGGAAATTGTTATTTAAACTTCTATTTGCAAAGATATTTGTGTGCAGTGTGGAATATTTTTTAATGAAATTAAACTTCATTTTAAAATATTATGATTATCTCTACATTGACATTAGAATCTTCTGCAACAACAAAAATGTACATTTTCTTTTAGCTGAGAAGAGGCAGGGTGAATATGCGTACTGGGTTTGGTTGTCAAAGTCAACAAATCTGCACGTTGGATCCTCTCCACAGGAAAGGGAGTCGTTGGAGAAGAAGCGCGAACACATTAATATTTGAACAGTTAACGTTGGAACATCTCCTTGCTTGACTCTGCTTTGGTGAATTTATGCCTGGATTAGTGCAACAGTTTCTTGCTTGGTACTTCTCAAGCGAACATCACAGCGTTACAGGTGAGCAAGGAATGTGCAATCTTTTTGGATCTGTGACACTGTAAATCACTATACTAGTTCAGATCAAGGACCTTGACGTATGGGAGTTGTCTCATCAGTGATGGGGCAACCTCCTATTGGAATACAAAAGATTCATTATTACCAGCGGAAGAAATTAGACCACACACTAACTGGTGTTGGTCCTTAGCCCTGAAGAAAGTGGTCTTAATAATCCCAATACCACTGAAACCGGTCGGCTTTTATGTGACCTGATTGGCAAAATTACAGATCAGAGATATCCCTGATTCAGGCCACACTGTAATCCCAACACCAAAAGGGATTGTGTATTTGAAAACCCTAGGATCGGAGCTTACACAAAGGAATATATCTCTGAACCACACAAAAAATAGGAGTAGTCTTCGACTATCTTTGGTCCAACACTCCAAATAACACTTTTTAACAAATACTACTTGTGAAATAAACTCATGAGTTCTGCCTCTCGATTTATATAGTCCTATTTTCAGCTGAGAGACATTAGATCAACACCATTTTTAAAGGGTTGTATTCCAAAAAACGAAATAAATATTAATGTTTATTTGGGAAACAACATACAATGTGTGAAATCTTGAAGGATAAAACAAATCAGGAATTCAACGGTGAGGATTTAATCCTCAAAATAAGAAGTAATATCTGAATAGAATTGACTCAAATCAAACTGTGAAACAATACGAGGGAAGATTTGAGTTCCAGATCCCCAAACTAGGTTCTATTATTGTGGATACCTTTCCTGAAGAGTCAACATGACATCAGACTTATTGCAATCTGCACAAAAGATTTTAGAAAGCAGTCTTCCCCACATTCTTCTCAGGAACACCTATACGAATCATATTAAGCATTTCTGCATACTCGGCAGATTGCCTCATATTAATCCTAAGGTTCCTGGAATTCAAAACTATTCCAAAGGTAAAAATTACCAATTCTTCCTATGCTTTTTGACTATCCTTATATTACAGCATTTTGAAAACAGGTTGACCTTTCACACAAGTTAATTGCAACACATCTCCAAAAACAAGGACACATTTACCTCCAAACAGAACGTTGTTGTCACTCTTCAAAACCTCTTGCATTCACAAGTGACTGAAAACCAGCATCAAGTCAGATACCATGCTTACTTCATCTACAATCAACGTATTTAATTTTCTAAGAACCTTTCCTACTTCTTGTGCTGCACTCGATACACGTTTTCCAGTTTGTTGTCATGATCCACTGGTAGCATCAACAGTCGATGTGAAAGTAACACCTGCTACATTGAATGAGCTAAACCTGTTGGAGCAGTTACAATATATGACAAAGAGCAATCATTTTGGATCATAGGTCTTATTGCATGAGTTAAACAAGATGTACCTGTCCCTGTGTGTCCACTAACATACAACAATGTAGGTTTTGTATTGGACACAAGAACATTCATGTGAGTCATGCTGTAAACCATGTAAGAACCTACTTTGATTTTACAATAAACTTCTTTTTGATGTATATTAAGTTTACTAACTAATTCTTCATAATTTGCATCTGCAACCTTAGTTTGTTGCATTGCACTTTCTATTTCTTCCATGGCAAACTGAACATCAGTTTGAATAATTGTTTCACCATGCACATTTTGACTTCCTGCGGCATGATTTTGGCATCGTTTTTCTCCAGTAACTCCAAGTATTGCTCACATTTTGGATATGTCATTAAGGTTTTTTTAGCAAAAATGATTCTGCAAAAGTTTCAAAACTTCCAAGCAAATTACTATTTGCATGCCATGGGAAGAACTGCAAATGACAAAAATGAAATAATTCCTTTTTCTCTGCAGTTTGGCAAGGCAGTTTCATGTGGTTGATGAAACAAACCTCGACATACATGGATTTTAAACCATCCTTTATCACTGTTTGCTTCAATATTTCAACATGAGTAGCATTTTGCTAATTCATACAAACATAGATCCTCCAGCTCTACAGATAAATTTGGATGATATGTATCAATCAAGTTGTTTTTTAGAATCGCTGTACTGTCAGGTACTGTTTAATCTAACTGCTGAATTTCACTCAAAGACTTCAGTACCTGATTTCTCATACTAACTAGGCTAAGACTAAACCAAAGTACATTAATGCAATGTCCATATAGAGGCAAACTAGTTAGCCAATCTGCAGCTTTGTAGCTACCACACAAATACTCTTATCTGCTGATAAATCTGCCCATACATCAGCTGCATTGCTCTTTTCAACATGTTGGTATTTGCATTCAATAGCTGAGCAATGACAGCATTGTAAACATTAATACTTTAGTATTCCTTATCTCTTTTTAAATGATAGGTATTTCGTGGTGACTTACCAGTGACATGACATCAAACTATTCACTCGACCAACTGGTGACATAGGCCTTCAAAAGCCAATGGGTGCATTTGAAATCTGTCCACCTTGTTCCGTAGATCAGTATTCACATGCTGGCCAGTTATGGAACAAGTAACATATTGTTCTGTGAACTCCATGTCATAGCCATCACTTTCTTTACCAAACTGAGGAGCATTTTTAATCCACAACAGCATATGTATTTGTGGAGCCCCATGTGCCTAGTACCTGCTCCTCAAAACAAATGTTCCACATTGCCTAGCGGCCATATTCTTTATTAGATATAAAGTGTAATATGGCTAAAAAGCTTTGATGAAAGAACCGCGATACACTTAGAAGGTCCATGGAACACAATTCGTCTGGTGCTAAAAATCTTTGATGAAAGAACCAAGATACTCTTACAGGGTCCATACAACACAATTCTCATGATGTCACATATTCTATGTTGTTTTTCTGTGGATTACTTTCACCAATCCACTCTCCAAGATTTTCCCAACCATACTCAGAGTAACTTAAAGTCACAAACCAAGTTGGAAAGTCTAAGTTTCTGATCATGCATCTAACCTCTGAGTGTCTCCTTTACCAATATGTCTTGCTTCGCTGGCTATTGCATTGAGATGTGATTTGAATTTGCAAGGTGTTTCCTTTCACGGTGTTGAACAGAAGATTTGGTTCTACGCAGATGATCTTTTATTAGTTTTGAGGAACTTGGATTTGTCTTTGCATTCGTTGATGAACACACTCAATTGGTTTCATGAAGTGGCTGGATATAAGATTAACTGGTCTAAATCGGAGGTAATGCCGGTGACTGCACATTGTGATAAGTCTTTGGTGGTGGGGTTTGAATTTCAATGGTGTGAGAAAAAACTGAAGTACTTGGGGGTTTGGTTGACTCCGGATGTCAGTGATATGGTTGAAGAGAACATGGGTATGGTTTGTAAGGAACTGAAATTGAACGTCCAAAGGTGGTCGGTATTGCATCTATCTCTGTGGGGTAAGGTAAATGCGCTAAAGATTAATTCTGCACCAAAAATTAATTATATTCTGAGTATGCTTCCGCTGAAAATTGGTCAATCTTTTTGGAAGTTGATTGATACCACTCTCCAGTCCTTTCTTTGGGATGAGAAACCACCAAGACTGAAGCTTTGGAAACTCCAGCTTCCGGTTGAGAAGGGGGGACTAGGTGTCCCACATTTTAAGGCATATCATTTGGCCTTCTCGTGCCAATTTTTTCTTCCTTTTTTGAAGGATTCTCCTAGTGTGTGGGCGATGGCAGAGGCAAGTGTGATGGGCCCACTCGCCCCAAGAGCGATATTCACGACTGTTAGCAAACATGGTAGTAGATGCCCCTTGACGGAGTTTCTAAGAGACGTTTGGAAGAATATCTATGATATGTGTGGCTCGGTTGCTCTGAAATCGCCTGATGCATCTTTGTGGTTGAATAAAGCTATAACGGACAATGGCAAGTTGTTGTTTTGGCCGGAGTGTTTTCTTGGCGGAATTCAATGGATTAGTGATGTTTTTAAAGATGGAAAATGGATTGACTTTGCTGAGTTAAGTGCTACTTTTACTATTGAAAATGTTTCTATCTCGGCTTCAGGAAATTGAAGAGATGTATTGGTGAAGTGCATTGTGACGGGGATGAGAATGTTGAACTTTTCACTACTGGCGTTCAGTCACTTGCGAGTAGGGTTTATCATCAAATTGTATCGAATTAAAAGGAGAATACTGAATTACTTAATGAATGGAGCAGAAGAGTGGGTTGTGAAATCACTTCTGACCTGTGACTTGTGATGTGTGCGAATGTGAAGCTTTGTTCGATAAGTTTGACTGAACGTTCGAGACAAATTCAAATTCTCAATAGAGTTTTTTGGAGCCCAGAAAGGCTTAAAAATAGAGGTTTGTCTGATTCTGATGTTTGTTGGTGTTGCTGGAGTGAGAAAGGCAGTATGGAACATTTGCTGTGGGACTGTGTGAGGGTTCGTGGTTTTTAGCATGAGTTTTGTATTATTTGTCTCAGGGTTCTGAACCAAAATGTTGACTTGGATTTTAAGACTATGGTGCTAGGCTGCAATGATTTACTTGATGACCTTTCACTATCGGAAAATACATTTTTGTTCAGAGGTGCTTCTATTTGCAAAAAAATGATTTTGAGGTGCTGGAAATCGTGTGTCTCAACAATATTGGAGGATTGGATTACAGAAATGAACTGCATAACGAATATTGAGAATATTATATACAGAAAAATGGGAAAATTGAGTTTATATACGAAGGTCTGGGGAGCTTTTTTGAGTAGGTACTAGTTCATCGTTAAATTGTATATTTAAGGTTTTTTATTTATTTATTTATTTATTTTTCTTTATTTTTCTATTCCTACATGTTTATATCCTTTATGCTGTGTTATGATACTTTGTGATTTATTGTTCAGTCCTGTTCTAATTACTAAAATTAAAATAAAGAATAAAAAAAAAACAATATGTCTTGCTTCCTCTCATTGTTGATTAGTTTACTCTCTAAAACTTCATTTTTTCTTTCACCTGTTGCAGCATCTCACATGTAGAAATACTTTAAAATCTAGTTTTGGTCTGAAGTGTATGAGCAATAGCATAACATAATATATATGTTTCTATTTTTTATTGTATACGGTTTAAAAACCTTGACAACATTGTTCAATTAAAAAAAACATGCATGTTAACATGATTTTACATAATATAAAATATCACATGATCCTGCACTTAGTCCCTAAATCTTATAACCACTGTCTACATGTCAATTCATCACACATATCAATATTACATAATACTAAAATAAGTCAGCATTTTTACTGAATTACAAACAATTTCAAGATTGTAAACATATAAAAAACAGTTACTATGAAGTGAATACTAAACAATTCATCTCACATTACAATATTGCACATTTTTAAGCAAAAATTTACGATCTAACATTTTTTAAACTGAGTACAAAACCATTTAATACATCTCAATTATAAGAATGAGTGAAAACAGTGAGAAAGGAACGACTCTGTGGGACATTAGGAAAAAAAACAGACCCCATTAAATGTCATTAATGGGTTCCAGAGCATAGACTAGTGTATCACCTAATTGGAAAAACTGGTAGGTGGACCGATTATGCTGTATCACGTACATTATATAAAGTTATACACTTTATAAAAGACACAATTGCTAGACCTTCTGATGTATTCTGTATATTAATACAGCAGGACCATATGTAATCATCACCCCCAGTGTGTCCCCATTTCGCAAATTTTGCTAGAAATACAACCTTTCATTACATAGTGCAGGGCACAAAAGCAGTAGATGTTCTGCAATTTCAGTTACTCCATCCATCTTACAAAATTAACAGTAAGATTCTTCCATGCCTATCATTTTCCTACGTACAAGCACTTAATGGGATGGTGATATGTTCCAACAGAATTTTAACAGAATCATTCAGTCAAATCAATTTGGAAATTGAAAGAGAATGTGTGAGATGACCCCAGGTCTCTTATAGTGTAATAACTAGTAATATCTTCATCTTGACAAGGTTCAAACAACAATCCAGATTCACCCACCTGTATTCTTCTCCTGTGCAGATCTCTTCGAAGCCAGAAGAAAATGGGGAAATACCTGAAAATCCCTCCGCTGACCTGAACCAAAGACTTCAGCCCGCAGTGAGACCTCCAGGGAAAACCCCCCAAAAGGGGAAAAACCCTGTGCAGGGAAGAGCTGCTATAGTTCGAGGAATCCAGTCAAGCTCCCTCTTCTTCTGATCTGAAATGTTCTGCTCTCCAGGAGGACTGGTTGGTATGTGCTACGTAGGAGTCAAAGAACAAGATTGTAAGTGAGTAATAGAAATCACTAAAGAGGGCTATTCCCGGACGAGGAAGGAATAGTGGTGGTTTAAACAAAGACTTGTAGCTTACCCTGAAATGCTTCTCAAAATGCTCCAAACGACGGAGGATGTGGTTAGGGAAAAAGGTGCAAGAAGAAATCTGGCACCAGACTGCAATAAGAAATAATGCACCAATAGCTTATAGACACAGAATAAAAGAAAGGCACAGAGATGAAAATCTATCAGGATTAGTTAGAAACACACGTTACCCTTAGAGAGAGCAGGAGGTAAGGTAATGTTGTTCCAGAAGTCTGCCGGAACTTGAAATGAAGAGGGCACTATTCTCATAGGCTGGACGTAGCTCTGACAGCTGGAAGCATAAAGGAAATGAGAATCAGAACAAAATATCCCAACTGCCCTGAATACTAAGAGACAGAGCTTGGCTCCTGAACTCCCAGAGGCACCTATCTGATTACTGTGCGCTGATTGCCAAATGCAGCGTCTCCGTGACACAGAGAAAATGAAAGGGAAAACAGTCGTGATTGATCCTTCGTTTCCGGGCTCGTACTAAGGAAAGAATAGAATTCACAATACATGAAAATTCAGAATTCCTACCTAAATCCCAAGAAGTTCTGAAAAGTAATTCAGGAAGAGTAGAGACAAACTCATGGAGCGTGGCTGGAGAGTAGCAATGCGTTGAAGGACGTTCCGTGTATCCAGATAAGCGTTGTGCGCGGCGGGGGGCGGTGCTCCCGGCACGTCAATGGACGTCGGGAACACTAGACTGCTGTGGTCAGACTGAGCCTTATCCATGTTCTAGGGAGGATGAAAAGGACGCGTTTCCGTGTTATCCTCGTGTTGCACTCTTGGATAAATTCCATTTATCACATATACTCCCACTTTAGATGGGTCAGAGTGAAGGCTATCTGTGGTAACAATCCAGTCTCATTCTCAGAGCAATCTTTCAATCCTTTCCAGATTTGTAATAAGGGTCTCTCTATCCATACCAAAATCTTTCAAACATTGATCACAAGTCTTGCGATCTCCAATTAAAAACATACTGGGGTTATTCCCCGAACCACATACATCCAATAATGTGCCTAATTCTGCATAAAGCATGTAAGAGAGTGGGGCAATCATACTATCAAAAAGAGCTAACAATCTCCAAGTCACCCAAACTTCTATTGAGGCCAATCGTAATTCATATCCGATGCCTGCCGTGGATATACTATTTGGTTTCTCGAGCACCTGCGTCAACATCATTCCATCTAATGTTTCCCAAAACTCCGCCAACTCACAGTAGTGTAAATCCATCCCATATACCAACATAATATTGAAAATTCACTTTCATACGATAAGTGAAAAATATATTCAACATTTGGGCGGAATCGGGAATCCTCAGAATACATTCTTGCACAACGATATTCTTAAGAATAAATTTAACCTTCCGATCACCCAATCAGTCTCCTGTACAAGTAGGAAAAAGCATAGGGAAACAACAAGCTTCTAGCATCTTTTCACAGAGACTGATTGGTGCACCTTTCATTGCTTTCATTTGATACAATTCTAAACTGTTGCACATGACTTCACGTGAGTGTAGTGGATGAATAGTGTAATGTTTACTGACCTTCACTGCTTGTGTTTGTTGACTCAACATCAAGCATAGACAAGTCTGATACAGTCACACTGCCTTTGTATAAATCATTGTGCTCCAATAGAAAAGCCAATGTGTATTTCATCTTTCCAATTTCGATAAGCTGTTGCCAAATGTTCTTATCTTTTGTGGCAACACCACTTACTAAAACAAACAAATGATCTTCAATGTCACACTTCACTTATTGAGTATTGACATTTCTTCCAAATTGAGAGGTGAATGCACAACTTTGCCTCTCACACCTTGCACTAATGATTTTTTAGGCAAGTTTGACAAATTTGTTTGCAATCTAACAATAACTTGAAAAGGATGAACAGTTTGCAATGAAATCACTTCAAACATGCTAAATCGTTGAAGCACAACAGGGATTTCAGGAACTACCATGTCATTCAAGACACTTATTGCAGGAATATGTGTTTGATCATAAAACCGAACACAGTGTCTACAAACATAAAGTGCCTCACTTGTGTCAAATAGTTCTTCTACAAACAAAGTAGAGTTATTTCCAAACATCTTCTACGGACGGTTTGTTTAATTTTCACCTCAATGTGCACTAGTTGCACTTGAGACTTATAAAACGTATGTCGACACGATACGCAAACAATGTCAGGTCTTTAAGTAGAAGACAACTCAAACATTTCAAGACTTATACACTTGAAAAATCCGATCCTTTGAAAGCATCATTTCCACTTCCTGTAAGTGTTTCATCTACGTACACCAAGGGCCTCATTTTGAGTCTAGCGGTAACCCTGATGGTGCTTCTGGCAGGCTGCTGTTGAACTTGTGACATTTTACTGGCACCTAGCTTGCTGGTGTCACCGGGACATTTCAAGTCCTGTTGGACCGGCAAGCTAAATGGTGGTAAATGTTGTTCCCCATTCCAATAGTGTCCCATAGGTCTTCCTGGGAATCTGTTCACAGAAGTACTGGCACCGTTGCTAACAGTGCCAATGCTTCCATGAAGAGTCTGCCTACCATGGCCACTGTGCCCAGCAATGTCAGACCTGTGGGGCGCAGTGGCCCCGGCAGGCAAACTTGTAATTTGCCGGTCCAGAAACATGGGTGCCGGTAAGCTTACCGGCACCCTTGTTTCTGGGCCAACAAAGTCATAATGAGGCCCATAATCTTTTAAATGCATCATATTTATCATGTGCAGTGTGCAACCTAAACTTTCTACAGTTCCAGTCAAAAGCGGTTGATTATTCAAAAGTGCAAGAGACATACTTGCTGTTTTTGCACTAATATAGTTTAACTGGAAGGTATCTCATTTTAGTCTGATGTGTAGCGAGCATCCGTATATGATGAAACTGACTCTTACATCTAGTTTCATCCCGACTGGCTAAAGAGTGACCCAGAAGTGCTATTTTTTCACAAACTTCACAGTCATCTATTTTCTGTAGCATCTTGATCTGTCTTTGAACATTATTATTTGTGTGCAATATTTCCAAAAATCTCTTTGAGACTTTACAAGAAAATGTATCAATATTGCACAACAAATTTCACGTCCATACTTCAGTGTGCTTTTTAGGTTTTATTCTAGACTGACCTAAACATTCAATTTCTTTATTATCAGACCTTAGGATTTCTTCCTTTTTTGAAATCACCCCATTTTGGACTTCATAGCTACACCACTCTTATCAATAACAAGAGACACATTCTTTCCTAGAATGTAATTCTGCTCATTAAATAATCTTTCCGTATGAGTGTGTTTCTACTCTCTGCCAAACACGTCACAAAAGTTGTCACATATAAGTACATGAAATGTTTCTATATGTCTATGGAATGGTGTAGTCATTTTAAGTAATTTCTTAAGTTTATTCAATACAAAAATGTACAATTTTCTTTGCATAGGATAAGCTTTTTTGATTATTACTTCTACTTCGTTCTTTTGCAAAAAACACTTTACAACATATAAACATTTTGATTTCACACTTCTTCAAAGATGTATTAAAACTTGAGGTTGGTACATTTTCTCATTTATATATATATATTTATTCCTCTGCTCCAAATTGATAGCTCCTTTGCGATCTTTTCTTCTAAAAATCTTTCTTTTTTACAAACTACAAACGGATTTGATGTATTTATTCTTTGATTCATTTCACTAAAAACCTTCCGTTTCACATTAATTTGTTCAGTTGGCACATCTCCTATTTGAAATATTAGAGTTTTAAAGTATTATCAATAACAGGTTTAGAGTATTATCTACAGTATTTTTATTTACAGATTTGAGAACACTACTTTTACAAATATTATATTGTGAAAGGTTACTTCCCTGCACACAATTCTTCCCTCTAGCACATAGTTGTGCCTAGCTTGATGGCATCTTAGAAAAAAACAAAAAAATGTGGGATGATAAAGGTCAGTGATCGTTTTTTTTATATTTTCAATTTATCATAGGAATTGTTTATATAAAATGTATTCAGTACATTTAGCTTTGTAATTTAGTACAGATTATTGGTATAACTTGTAAAGTAGGGTTTTCCATTTCAATTAAAAAAAACATGCATGTTAACATGATTTTACATAATATAAAATATCACATGATCCTGCACTTAGTCCCTAAATCTTATAACCACTGTCTACATGTCAATTCATCACACATATCAATATTACATAATACTAAAATAAGTCAGCATTTTTACTGAATTACAAACAATTTCAAGATTGTAAACATATAAAAAACAGTTACTATGAAGTGAATACTAAACAATTCATCTCACATTACAATATTGCACATTTTTAAGCAAAAATTTACAATCTAACATTTTTTAAACTGAGTACAAAACCATTTAATACATCTCAATTATAAGAATGAGTGAAAACAGTGAGAAAGGAACGACTCTGTGGGACATTAGGAAAAAAAACAGACCCCATTAAATGTCATTAATGGGTTCCAGAGCATAGACTAGTGTATCACCTAATTGGAAAAACTGGTAGGTGGACCGATTATGCTGTATCACGTACATTATATAAAGTTATACACTTTATAAAAGACACAATTGCTAGACCTTCTGATGTATTCTGTATATTAATACAGCAGGACCATATGTAATCATCACCCCCAGTGTGTCCCCATTTAGCAAATTTTGCTAGAAATACAACCTTTCATTACATAGTGCAGGGCACAAAAGCAGTAGATGTTCTGCAGTTTCAGTTACTCCATCCATCTTACAAAATTAACAGTAAGATTCTTCCATGCCTATCATTTTCCTACGTACAAGCACTTAATGGGATGGTGATATGTTCCAACAGAATTTTAACAGAATCATTCAGTCAAATCAATTTGGAAATTGAAAGAGAATGTGTGAGATGACCCCACGTCTCTTATAGTGTAATAACTAGTAATATCTTCATCTTGACAAGGTTCAAACAACAATCCAGATTCACCCACCTGTATTCTTCTCCTGTGCAGATCTCTTCGAAGCCAGAAGAAAATGGGGAAATACCTGAAAATCCCTCCGCTGACCTGAACCAAAGACTTCAGCCCGCAGTGAGACCTCCAGGGAAAACCCCCCAAAAGGGGAAAAACCCTGTGCAGGGAAGAGCTGCTATAGTTCGAGGAATCCAGTCAAGCTCCCTCTTCTTCTGATCTGAAATGTTCTGCTCTCCAGGAGGACTGGTTGGTATGTGCTACGTAGGAGTCAAAGAACAAGATTGTAAGTGAGTAATAGAAATCACTAAAGAGGGCTATTCCCGGACGAGGAAGGAATAGTGGTGGTTTAAACAAAGACTTGTAGCTTACCCTGAAATGCTTCTCAAAATGCTCCAAACGACGGAGGATGTGGTTAGGGAAAAAGGTGCAAGAAGAAATCTGGCACCAGACTGCAATAAGAAATAATGAACCAATAGCTTATAGACACAGAATAAAAGAAAGGCACAGAGATGAAAATCTATCAGGATTAGTTAGAAACACACGTTACCCTTAGAGAGAGCAGGAGGTAAGGTAATGTTGTTCCAGAAGTCTGCCGGAACTTGAAATGAAGAGGGCACTATTCTCATAGGCTGGACGTAGCTCTGACAGCTGGAAGCATAAAGGAAATGAGAATCAGAACAAAATATCCCAACTGCCCTGAATACTAAGAGACAGAGCTTGGCTCCTGAACTCCCAGAGGCACCTATCTGATTACTGTGCGCTGATTGCCAAATGCAGCGTCTCCGTGACACAGAGAAAATGAAAGGGAAAACAGTCGTGATTGATCCTTCGTTTCCGGGCTCGTACTAAGGAAAGAATAGAATTCACAATACATGAAAATTCAGAATTCCTACCTAAATCCCAAGAAGTTCTGAAAAGTAATTCAGGAAGAGTAGAGACAAACTCATGGAGCATGGCTGGAGAGTAGCAATGCGTTGAAGGACGTTCCGTGTATCCAGATAAGCGTTGTGCGCGGCGGGGGGCGGTGCTCCCGGCACGTCAATGGACGTCGGGAACACTAGACTGCTGTGGTCAGACTGAGCCTTATCCATGTTCTAGGGAGGATGAAAAGGACCCGTTTCTGTGTTATCCTCGTGTTGCACTCTTGGATAAATTCCATTTATCACATATACTCCCACTTTAGATGGGTCAGAGTGAAGGCTATCTGTGGTAACAATCCAGTCTCATTCACAGAGCAATCTTTCAATCCTTTCCAGATTTGTAATAAGGGTCTCTCTATCCATACCAAAATCTTTCAAACATTGATCACAAGTCTTGCGATCTCCAATTAAAAACATACTGGGGTTATTCCCCGAACCACATACATCCAATAATGTGCCTAATTCTGCATAAAGCATGTAAGAGAGTGGGGCAATCATACTATCAAAAAGAGCTAACAATCTCCAAGTCACCCAAACTTCCATTGAGGCCAATCGTAATTCATATCCGATGCCTGCCGTGGATATACTATTTGGTTTCTCGAGCACCTGCGTCAACATCATTCCATCTAATGTTTCCCAAAACTCCGCCAACTCACAGTAGTGTAAATCCATCCCATATACCAACATAATATTGAAAATTCACTTTCATACGATAAGTGAAAAATATATTCAACATTTGGGCGGAATCGGGAATCCTCAGAATACATTCTTGCACAACGATATTCTTAAGAATAAATTTAACCTTCCGATCACCCAATCAGTCTCCTGTACAAGTAGGAAAAAGCATAGGGAAACAACAAGCTTCTAGCATCTTTTCACAGAGACTGATTGGTGCACCTTTCATTGCTTTCATTTGATACAATTCTAAACTGTTGCACATGACTTCACGTGAGTGTAGTGGATGAATAGTGTAATGTTTACTGACCTTCACTGCTTGTGTTTGTTGACTCAACATCAAGCATAGACAAGTCTGATACAGTCACACTGCCTTTGTATAAATCATTGTGCTCCAATAGAAAAGCCAATGTGTATTTCATCTTTCCAATTTCGATAAGCTGTTGCCAAATGTTCTTATCTTTTGTGGCAACACCACTTACTAAAACAAACAAATGATCTTCAATGTCACACTTCACTTATTGAGTATTGACATTTCTTCCAAATTGAGAGGTGAATGCACAACTTTGCCTCTCACACCTTGCACTAATGATTTTTTAGGCAAGTTTGACAAATTTGTTTGCAATCTAACAATAACTTGAAAAGGATGAACAGTTTGCAATGAAATCACTTCAAACATGCTAAATCGTTGAAGCACAACAGGGATTTCAGGAACTACCATGTCATTCAAGACACTTATTGCAGGAATATGTGTTTGATCATAAAACCGAACACAGTGTCTACAAACATAAAGTGCCTCACTTGTGTCAAATAGTTCTTCTACAAACAAAGTAGAGTTATTTCCAAACATCTTCTACGGACGGTTTGTTTAATTTTCACCTCAATGTGCACTAGTTGCACTTGAGACTTATAAAACGTATGTCGACACGATACGCAAACAATGTCAGGTCTTTAAGTAGAAGACAACTCAAACATTTCAAGACTTATACACTTGAAAAATCCGATCCTTTGAAAGCATCATTTCCACTTCCTGTAAGTGTTTCATCTACGTACACCAAGGGCCTCATTATGAGTCTAGCGGTAACCCTGATGGTGCTTCTGGCAGGCTGCTGTTGAACTTGTGACATTTTACTGGCACCTAGCTTGCTGGTGTCACCGGGACATTTCAAGTCCTGTTGGACCGGCAAGCTAAATGGTGGTAAATGTTGTTCCCCATTCCAATAGTGTCCCATAGGTCTTCCTGGGAATCTGTTCACAGAAGTACTGGCACCGTTGCTAACAGTGCCAATGCTTCCATGAAGAGTCTGCCTACCATGGCCACTGTGCCCAGCAATGTCAGACCTGTGGGGCGCAGTGGCCCCGGCAGGCAAACTTGTAATTTGCCGGTCCAGAAACATGGGTGCCGGTAAGCTTACCGGCACCCTTGTTTCTGGGCCAACAAAGTCATAATGAGGCCCATAATCTTTTAAATGCATCATATTTATCATGTGCAGTGTGCAACCTAAACTTTCTACAGTTCCAGTCAAAAGCGGTTGATTATTCAAAAGTGCAAGAGACATACTTGCTGTTTTTGCACTAATATAGTTTAACTGGAAGGTATCTCATTTTAGTCTGATGTGTAGCGAGCATCCGTATATGATGAAACTGACTCTTACATCTAGTTTCATCCCGACTGGCTAAAGAGTGACCCAGAAGTGCTATTTTTTCACAAACTTCACAGTCATCTATTTTCTGTAGCATCTTGATCTGTCTTTGAACATTATTATTTGTGTGCAATATTTCCAAAAATCTCTTTGAGACTTTACAAGAAAATGTATCAATATTGCACAACAAATTTCACGTCCATACTTCAGTGTGCTTTTTAGGTTTTATTCTAGACTGACCTAAACATTCAATTTCTTTATTATCAGACCTTAGGATTTCTTCCTTTTTTGAAATCACCCCATTTTGGACTTCATAGCTACACCACTCTTATCAATAACAAGAGACACATTCTTTCCTAGAATGTAATTCTGCTCATTAAATAATCTTTCCGTATGAGTGTGTTTCTACTCTCTGCCAAACACGTCACAAAAGTTGTCACATATAAGTACATGAAATGTTTCTATATGTCTATGGAATGGTGTAGTCATTTTAAGTAATTTCTTAAGTTTATTCAATACAAAAATGTACAATTTTCTTTGCATAGGATAAGCTTTTTTGATTATTACTTCTACTTCGTTCTTTTGCAAAAAACACTTTACAACATATAAACATTTTGATTTCACACTTCTTCAAAGATGTATTAAAACTTGAGGTTGGTACATTTTCTCATTTATATATATATATTTATTCCTCTGCTCCAAATTGATAGCTCCTTTGCGATCTTTTCTTCTAAAAATCTTTCTTTTTTACAAACTACAAACGGATTTGATGTATTTATTCTTTGATTCATTTCACTAAAAACCTTCCGTTTCACATTAATTTGTTCAGTTGGCACATCTCCTATTTGAAATATTAGAGTTTTAAAGTATTATCAATAACAGGTTTAGAGTATTATCTACAGTATTTTTATTTACAGATTTGAGAACACTACTTTTACAAATATTATATTGTGAAAGGTTACTTCCCTGCACACAATTCTTCCCTCTAGCACATAGTTGTGCCTAGCTTGATGGCATCTTAGAAAAAAACAAAAAAAATGTGGGATGATAAAGGTCAGTGATCGTTTTTTTTATATTTTCAATTTATCATAGGAATTGTTTATATAAAATGTATTCAGTACATTTAGCTTTGTAATTTAGTACAGATTATTGGTATAACTTGTAAAGTAGGGTTTTCCATTTATTATTTCAGTATTTTCTGAGGAGTGTTCCAGCAGTAGTACATGTTATGGTATGGTTATGTGTGAGAAAAATATATTTCCCATATCATATGCCCCTGCTTCTTTTTCTATAGTTATGACCCTGAAATTCCCATAGTTGGTGCATATCTTTCACTTGCTATGTGCATCTCTTATCCTGAATTCTTAGGCTATGAAACACATGATCTATACAATTAGCTCAGGTTTCATTCAGGCTTAGCATCTTGAAAATGTACTGTGCCAACCACAAATGTTAAACAATCTGAAAAACTCAGTTGTTACCCATTGAAACTCTACTTTGCTAATTTTGTTTATGCTACATGCAATCATATGAGGCAAATCTACAAGAGGTATGTCAGCTCATTGGGCAAAAAGTCTTCCTTCACTAGAAATGTGAAGGAAGGGCACATGGTATTCTCCCTCTACATTCATTGATCACTATAAACCGAAGGTACAAAGTTGGCATCTTATTCCTAAGCACAGTATACATGGCATAAAGTAGCATAACCTGTTAATTCACATATATAAAGGTGTTGCAAGATAATCTGTTGCACACCTTCGTTTTGATGTAGCGACCTGCCATTCAAGAATCTCTGGTGTGTGCTCAATTCATGAGAAGGTGATGAGGGAGGAGAGCTTGAAAGTAAAGCACTGCCACTCTGTTGCTCCGCTCAGCTTCAGTTTTCACTCCTTACAAGCCTCTACTTAGGACCATAGGCCAGCTCCAGCTACTATTACTACTCAGCAAAATACATCACCATGTGTGTCTTCCTTCCACTGCCATCCCCACTCTCACTATGGTTTGAATGGCTTATTACCTGGGCTGGCCCATAAAGCTACCCTAGCGAACCTTATTAATATTGCCTTTGCCCCCATCCCAGTGAATATTTCTTTAGTAATAGCTGGCATACTGAAGCCACATCTTCAGATTACAATTTTCAAATCACTTGTCAAGAGAAGAAATGTTCACTGTAAACATACCAGTTAAAATTTACTTTCCCTGTAAGATGGCAGAATCCATGAATGACGTCAAATAAAGAAAATAACATTTGCCAACATCAAAACCAAGTTAGCATTGATCAGCTGCACTCCATCATAAGACTTGTAATATTTAAGGCCACATTGAAACACTTCCACAAATCTGACACAAAAGGAGATACTAATATGGGGTCCTAGAGAATAGCTTGACATTCAACTTAGAAGCACAAACACAGCTGCAATGTTTTTCAAGGGTAGAGGTCTGCTGATTTTTTAATAATAGGAATTACTATGCACCCCCATTCATTGTACATCTTTCTATATCTGTGAATTGTTTAACAACATTTGCGATCACATAGCATGGGACCCAAGTAGATTCCTGCCCTTCCAAAGCACACAGTTTCCAAGATAATTGTGAAAGTGACAGATATGGTGGCTGTTTATTATTTAAAAATTGCTGCCAACATGTTGTTTTGTCTACTACACAGGTTAAACTAATGTGCATGCTTTGATCCTGTACATTATAGTACCCATACTGTTCTACACAAATTGCAGTGATGGAATCTACTTTAAAATCTGTGACCGACATGTTAGACTCAATTTCACATATGTTGTTGGTGAGTAAACTGTAGATAGCAGATTTACATAATGCAACATTTAGATTAGAGTGGAAGCACTGCATGTAGAGCTCTACTCTTAGTGCTTGAGTAATCTGGGTTGGTTGAAAAACTCAGAAAGCGTAAATAAGATGAGCAAAGTAGAGTTTCACTGGGTGGGCACTGAGTTTGTCGGGTGTTGATATATCTGTGGTTGGCACAGTACATTTTCTAGATGATAAGCCTGAATGAAAAGTGAGCTAATCTTATACGCCACAGTAACTATTTCTTTCATAACCTAACAAATCATTATCAAGCATGAAGATATAAAGTGAAAGATATGTTAATGTTAATTTTAAAGGATATTTGTATCATGCACTATCACCGCCGGAGTAGTCCCCTGGCGCACTGGTGGCTCTGAAACAGAAAGGGGCGAGAGTTAGTGGGAGTAAGCAGGAAAAGTGCAAGAGAGCAGTGATATGCTGTTGGCAGCCTCTGTATTTAGGGTGTTTTCCAGTCGGTGGACATTGTATGCTGTTGTGCGAGTCTATGTGAGGTTTGTTTTGTTGTTGCAGTGTAATGAAGTTTGTGCGGTTTGTTGTGGTTATGTCTGGTTAGAGTTTGAGAGGTGGAGGGGTGAAATTGTTAGTGGATTGGTTATTGGCATAGTTGTCTATAAGCGATGTGCTGAATTTCCACATTTTTTCTAGATGTGGCGAGCGAACATCACTGCATGTCAATCTAGCTCCCGCATCAGCCAATAATCATTATCGCTTCCATAAATGAAACTCGCCAATATTCACAACTGTGCCCAAATTCAACCCCTGCCCACCATTGGAACCTGTCTATGTGTGGGGCTAGCTGGTATTTGCGATTCCATCCTAATCTGACCTCAGTGGCATTCCCGATGAGGTCCGGACATGGCTTTGCTCAACAACCTCTACTCTATCCAGATGTGGCAATTGTCGGCAATAACAGTCCTACCCAGTTGCTCATGCAGGCTATCGCTCACAACCCTGTCATCCAAGCGAGGTACATGCCAACACTCATAGCTACGTCTAGGCATGGCATCAGCCATCATTCACAACTCCGTCCGGGCTCTGCGCATGCTAACGTCCATAGTGCCGTCCAAAAGTGGCAACTGTTAACATTCATAATTGCCACTTGGTGGGGTTTATGGAGTGGGTGAGGTTGTAGGATGGAATTGGGCAGTGGTGTTAATTCTGTCCTAATGGGGTTGTCACTTGTGTCCTATTCAACCTAGCATTGTCTCTCTTGTCATTGTAGGACATTCCCTTAGTCGTTTCTGGGCATTGTGTGTGTCATCCTAATTTTTGTAAACCTGTTCTCTGTGTTTCCTCTTTGGTTGTTTAGTTGTTTCAATTTGTTTCTGGGGTGTTGAAGACACATGTTTTTAGTCATTTTCTGAATTGTAGGTGGTCTTTGGTGTTTCTTATTTCTTTCGGGATGTTGTTCCAGGTTTTTACTGCCAGGTGGGAGAAGGAAGAGCCTCCTAGTTTTTTCTTGACATACGGTTTTGGCTACAGGCGGATTTCATTGCTTGATCTGAGTAGTCTCGTTGACTTGTAGATTGTTATTTCCTTTTGTAGGAATTCAGCTCCCTGTCCGCTGATTGCCCTGTGTTCTATGCACACTGTTTTGAAGCTGATGATAAGATTTTTGACTGGGAACCAATGTAGTATTTTTAGCGCTGAAGTGATGTGGTCTCTTCTGGATAGTTTGAGGAGGAGTCTGGCTGCTGTATTTTGGATGTGTTGCAGTTTCTTCAGGAGGTTTTCTGGCATCCCTAGGTAGAGGCTGTTTGCATAATCAATTCTTGAAATGATGAGGGCAACGATTGTTAGTGTTTTGTGAGAGAAGGAGAGGAAAGGTAGGATTCTTCTTGTTACATGAAGGAGGAAGAAACGTTTCTTGGTTATTGCGTTTATTTGTGGTTCTAAGGTTAGGACTCCCAGATTTTTTACCACCTTAGATGGTGTGGGTGCGGTTCACATTTCCGTCTGCCAGGGAATGTAAGTGTTGTTCTCTTGGTTTTTGGATATAATCATGATTTCTGTCTTTCCTGGGTTGATTTTCCAAGTTGTTGGCGTTCATCCAGTTAATGATAATGATGTGTTATTTATATAGCACCTTAATGCAAAGCGCTTTTCAGAGCACACATTTACATACAATATCACCCAAACAAAATTGGTACTCATTTATCGACCTCGGAAGGATGAAAGCTGAGTTGTCCGGAATTCAAACCTGCCACCTGCAGATCATGCTCAGATCGCAGCAGCGAACGTTCAACCCACTGAGCTATTTTACCGGCTTATTAAGTTATATAAGTTAAAGACTTATTTTAAAAACTCAATTGCGGTTGAGTGATCGGTTTGAGTGTCTTCGATTTTGTAGATGATTTGAGTGTCGTCTGCAGAGTTGTAGCATATGATTTTGTATTTTTTTAAGATTCTGATAACTGGAGTCTGGTAGATGTTGAAGTATAGTGGCAAAAGTGAGGATCCTTGTGGCACTCCACAGTTGTTAACTCATGGAGTAGATCATAAGGGTTTTATCCATACGATTTCTATCCTGTCTACTAGGAATGATTTAATGCAGAGTAGTGCCATGTCCGTTATACCTATGTCTTCCAATCTTTGGTTAGGGTGTCATGGCTAACTGTGTTGAAGGCTGCTGTAATGTGCAAACATTACAGTAAAAACATATTTAAAAACATAGCATTGCCTTTGGCAAACTAATTAAACAATCTCTGGGGAGGTGAGGGGTGATGAGGATTCATGGCCCCTGACCTGGTTGATTTCTGCAATCACTCCTTTGCCACTGATGTCTTCCCATCCCCCTGAAGCACTCCCTTGTGCACCCTCTTCTCGGGAAACCCTCTGCCAACCCCTCCTGCCCAGCTAACTTTCACTCAATTTCAATCACTCCCTTCTTGGGCAAGCTCCTGGAGAAACTGGCCATCTCTCAGTTTAATCTCCACTCTGAACCTTTTGGTTGTCTTCATGACCATCAGTCTGGCTTCAGAACTACCAGAAGCATGGAAACTGCTCTCCTGAACATCCTTGAAGACCTGATCTACAACCTTGACTATAAGACCCCCTGTGTCCTAATCTTGCTCGATCTCTCTTCTGCCTTTGACACTGTCAACCATGCCATACTGCTCAACCGTCTCCGTGATAACCTGGGTAACACTGCTCAGGCTCTGGCATGGCTCACTTCTTTCCTCTCTGAGTGACCCTCTCAGGTTCAACTTGGGTCCCTCCTCTCTGCTATCTTTTACTCTACCTGTGGCATCCCCCAGGGGTCTGACATCTCTCTCTGGCTGTTCAACCAATACCTGGCACTTCTTGTCCACCGCAATGCTGCTCTCTGTCCCAACTTTCAGTGCTATGTGGATGACACCCAGCTCATTCTCAGGCTACCCTTGACCTCCTCCTCTCCTTCCCTCATGTCTGGTTGTCTGTCGGCTATCTAGAAATGGTGTGCCGCCAATGACCTCTGCCTTAATGCCAGTAAGACTGAGATTCTCCTCATCGGCACACCCGGTCCCTCCTTTCCTTTGGCTCTCTGGCTGGCCTCTCTTGGCCCTCTTCCTGCTCCCACCTGCAAGGCTAAAAACCTCGGGGTCATCTTCGACTCCACACACTCCTTCTCTCCTCTCATCTCTGATGTCTCTAAGAAGTCTCACTACCAGCTGCACCTCCTCAGAGGTATTCTTCCTTTTCTCTCCTTCCCAATGAAAAGCTCACTGTCTCCAGAGCCCTGGTTCTCTCTAGGCTGGACTATTGCAACAGCCTCTTTCTAAATCTTCCTGCCTCTACTCTCCGCCCTCTGCAATTTATCCAGAACAAGACTGTGAAACTTGTCCTTGGCCTCAAGCCTAGGGATTGTATCTCTCCAGGACTGCCATCTCTGCACTGGCTCCTTGTGGCTGCGAGGATTAAGTTCAAAACCCTCATCCACAAGGCCTTCTGGGGTCTGGGGCCTCAATACCTTCAACTCTCTCTCCCTAAATATCTCAAGCTCTTTGCTCATCTCAACTTCCTTATGGTCAGTCGCTTCTCCAAGCAACGATGTGGTGGTAGATCTCTTTCTTCGGCTGGTGCCTCCCTCTGGAGTAGCCTCCCTGCCTCCCTTAAACTTGAGTAGTACCATCTCTGGTTCCGGAAGCACCTCAAAACCTTTCTCTTTGCTTCTGTTTTTCTCCTCGCCTCCCCTGCTGAACTGGTTCTAACCGGAACTGCACTGGCTACCTGGACACCCTCTGATTTCGGGCCCAGGTCCCTCCCCCACCAGTGTCACACACCTGCACTGCCCACCTGGCTACCCCCGCACTTGGGGACTGTTTCTGTACCGCTACAGCCCCCCCCACTAGACCTTACTCCTGATGTCTGCACTTACCAATGCACTTGCCACGTGCTGGCTGTTACTTATTTTTTGTTATTTCTATTCCCATGTACTGCACTGTCCCTGCCCCCTCCCCACACTTGCGCAATCTCAATGACACCTGGCCTAGTAGGACCGTTATCTGTTCTCCCTTTGTTCCTCTCCCTTGCCTCGTTGCGCCTTGAAACACCTGTGCATAGGCCCGTTATAAATGCCATATCATATCATATCATATCATATGGCCTCAAAAAGCCAAAATAAATCCATAGAAATGTGTGTTTTTTCAACACTGACGTCCGCGAATAGTTTGGATGTCCGGGGCAATTCTTTGATGTTCGCAAACATCTGAGATGTTTAGGGACATCTAGGCCTATTTCTGCATTTCAGCATTGGTGGAAAGCAGTTGTTGGATGGCTTATAACTTTGGCACCACTCAATGAAATGGCATGACATTTTAGAATGGTATTCTGGACCTGAACTCTGAATGGTTCTGCAATGTGTGGTGCTGGAAAAAAAAGTAGAGGTGGCGGGTGGACCACTGGTTGAAGACATTGACCAAACATGCTGTATTAAGCTAGGCCCTGGAAACCATTTTGTGAAATCAAAATGGCATGAGCCCTGTGTGCCGCAGCGCGGCCCCCACCCTTGGAGAGTCTCACTTGTCCCTGCGGCCACAGCTCCCTGGCAGATCCACTGAGAGCCCGTTCCCATGAACAGACGGACATGAGCTAGTGCTAGATGCAAACACTGTAACATTCACCTTCCGCAGTGTATCACTGCCCTCAGCATGACCCGGCCAGCAGGGCCAGGGTGGAAAAGAACTGTAAAATGGCCCCCGACAAAAGTAGAGACCCCAAATACTAATATGCAAACTGCCTGTGATGAAACTCTTCTCTTCAGGACCTTTTTGATTAAAACATGTAACCTCCAGGAAGATGGCAGAATGTGTGTTTATATGGCATTCTGGTTGAAGTACCCACATCCCCGTAGCTATGCGCAATTGGCAAAGTGTCCCGGGGTTTTCATGTTATATGTTTCACCGAGAAGAATGCACTCCAAGGTCCTATGCCATAACTGAACTAATGCTGCTAGAGTGCAAAGAAAGACAAGTGCAACCACATTGGGAGCTCATGTAAATTGTGCACGAAAATGCACAAAAGGTATTTGAATGCCCAAGCTCACCATGTGTCACTGCAATCAGTCTCATTGGCCAGTTGTTCCTGCATGCTCCACCAACCTTACTACTACCTCACTTACCGTGCATGTATAGAAATGTAACAAAATACTGTGGTTGTTAAATACGTAACATATAGATATCAATTGCAAAATGGGTATAGGTAACAATTTTGAAATGGCCATGTAAAGGCACTAACAATATAGAAAACATAAGCTTTGAAAAGAATCAATGAGTATTGTACATTTGTCGGGGGGTAAATTCTGCCGGGGTCGGCCGGGCCGTCCGCAGACCTCAGGGCAGGGAGGCCCCAACTCCTCCCGTATATCCCAGATGAGATAGAGTATGAGACACACGCAAGAAGCAAGGTGACTCTGCTATTTATTAGGCAAAACGGCAGGGATGGGTCAAGGAGCGTACGCGTCCGTCCTGACACACACACAATCGTAGGGCTCGCAGGCCCTTTTTACCTTATTATGACGCGCTACTTGCGTCACCTTGGAAAGTTAGCAAAAAACCTATCGCCACTCTTAATTGGTTGCTCGAGTGGTAGGGTTAGTATATCACACGTATAGAGAACAATGTTAGTGGACACGGGTTAGTCAGGTGATATATCTGGGTTGTCCCTACAATTAGATACATGAGAATTGTTACATGAAGACCCCTGATGATTGGTTAAAGTTAATGGCCCCATGCTCTGATTGGTGTGCCCGCGAGCTTCCCAGCCTGGGACCATCGCTGTTCCCAGCTCTCGGTGTACCTGTCATTTGCAACAATGTATCACTATGGGTACGTGCAGACAATGTGAGGACTTATTCATAGCTGGACGGCCGACTACTCCCACTGTCGCAGATGTCCATTGAGCCTTTTAATTGTATCTGCCTATGTCTTGTAACGAGGGATCCAGACACTTTCTTCCTCCTGGGCTTGGCATCCTGTCAGGTTCGGCTTGGTCACGTGAGGTGGGACCGTGTTTGAGGCAGAATTCTGCACAATTAATATTGTTTTTCCACTGTGTGCCTGGTTTAATTTGCAGGTGTGACTTTAACGTTGGTGTGCGGCGTGCGAGGTTGCAACATCGTGCCCTTGATGGTTTGCTCTCGGAATGTGGGTTGGCAACATTGCGACCTTGGCTGTTTGCTTCGCTGGGCTCATTCTGCAGGATCAGCAACCTGACTCTTGTTCTTTTAACGTCCATGGAAGCTCTTGCTTGCGGCCTACTTAGGCCTGGTGTATAAGTGGAGCCGTTTGGTGCACAGGCGCTTTAGGTTACAGTGCCATATTGTCTTATGACCAGTATCGTGTCTTCATTATATTTCTCATAGTGGCAACTGGTTTTGGGAGAAGCGTAAGCAAGCTTTTTTAGCTGAGTTCATGATGCGTCTTGCGTTTCTGCATTTTGAAAGCCTATATGGAAAATAATAAAGATGCACGTCTGTGAGTATGTCTGTCGCCTTCGTCATAGCACTGAATATATTATTCGTGTAGATTGGTGCGGGAGTGTCCAGTGTGTATATTTGTACAGGTGTGCTGACCGTTGGCTAGGTCGTCATGGCATCTCTAACGACGTGTAGGTTTTAGTCTAGTTGATCCGGGCCGCAGGTGTCGGCATGGCTAGTGCGGGCTGCTGGGCAGGCAGATGGACACATCCGTATGTTCCTGTACCAGGGTATTTGGTCGTCTGGTAGATGGGCAAACTCTTCTCGTGGCGGGTGTCTGGGTCGTGACCCTTTAGGCCAAGCGCGAGAGGTGAAGGACAGGAGCCTGGTCTTCCATTCTCCCACTTCAGTCCCCCCTCTGGTCGACTTGTCGACCACAAAAATATCCTTTTCGTTGTCTCCTCTTACTCTCCATATCTTAGTTATTCCTCCTAAATGTCCATAGTGGTTCACATGATCTTCAAATGACCAATACATATATTCACAGGTTCCTCCAGGAGTACAGTATACCCATTTCCCTATGTAGCTCCTGGGGTTTCTTGGGTTCTCGATCTTCACCGATGGTGGGTCCAGATGGTTGGTGATGATCTGGTTGCGCAACTTCTCTCTCTCTTGTATTATTATGCCTGTGTGTTGGCCGTCATCTGCTGGCATCAAGGGGTGCATACCGACCATTTCAAGCAACTCGTCAGTGGTGCGTGCCTTCCGGGCCTTCCAAAATCTTATTATGATCAGCGTAGCTCCAGCCAAAATAGTACAACCAACTATAATTTTCAGTCCATCTGACAGCCAAGATGGCATCCATGACCATAATAGTGAAAACCAGCTCTTATCCTTGTTTACACCGTTACTTTCATCCATCATTTTGGAGTGCATCTGGGCCAATTGTGAAACTGCTTCGGTCAGTGTACCATTGTCAGCATCGTTGGCAGGAATGAACGTGCAGCATGATTGTCCTATCTTTGCGCAGACTCCTCCTTCCATGGCTGTGAGGAGGTCCAATACATATCTGTTCTGGAGTGCTACCATCCTTACAGCTCGCAGCTCCTCTTTTATTGCGTTAAATCCATTTACTGTAGAATTGATGGTCATCATTAGTTCCCATCTAGTTATCTGGAGCCATTTTGCGTTTGCGTAAGCCTGCAGTCCCGGATGTATTATTGAGGAGAAGAACATTGCTGCTCTGCTGAATAGTCTGTGTTCTGGCGGGATTGAAGTGAGTGCCGTTTCCGACCTTCCCCACAGGTAATTTCCTGTCAGAGGTTCTCCTTGTCTTTTCCTTCTATTTAGGTCAGTATCATTGCTGTTGGTCCTGTTCCTTTGCTCCTCCTGAAGTGGTGCAGATCTCTTTTTTCTCTTGTCCCCTTCATCCATTTTGGGAAAGTTCGCCACATTCACATGCTTCTTGGGTACCACTAGTGATGGTACATTGACGTGCACCATTGTGCACACACCATTCCACAGGGGAGGCAGTGTATGGTATGCCTTTTCTCCACAGGCCCAATAATGGTCCATTATTACTGCTGTTCCTGCTCCCCCCTCAGGTAACTCCATCACGCTTGCACAGTTGGTGTTGTATCCTACGTCCACCTCTCCTTTATGTTGGTAGCATACCTTAGGCGCAGTCAGCAGCAGTATTGTTATTGGGTCTTCATCCGTCTCCACCCACGTGAGCATGGGTACGTACTTGATCCACGTCGTCCAACATCTGTGGTTGTGTGCCTCGATAGTTGAGATAGTTTCTTTTGTTACCATGTTGCTGCCAATCACTCCTATCTCCCAATTGTTGTCCAGGTACACCTTCCCGGTTATCGTCACCAGTGGCCTCTCCCAACATCCTTGTTTACCAGGAACTTCAGTGGCGTACCAATCACATGGTAGATACTGCAGTGTTACTTTCTTTGTTTCCCCTTTTGCAGGACCAGTTGTTATGTATTTGAATGCTTCAGCATGTAGACTGCTCTTGTGGTAACTCAAATAAGTCTTGAGGAAGTTATTTTCATATGGGTATGAGTCTCGTGTTTTCCACACCATATGCACCACTGTCCCTTGGAATCTTCCCTTTGTTTGGAACAATGCCAGGTATATTATGCATCGTGCTGTCTTTTCATCTATTTCTATGGCAACAAATGTTCGAGAAGCGCTCATGGCGTATGGTATTAATGAGCAAACGTAGCAGCTGTCCTCTGTTGTCTGCTTACCAATGCGGGTCATGTGTTGGTACCATATGTTGTTTGAGACGTGTGCTGAATCTTGTATATAATTATCAATACCTTTATTATCTGAGTATGTGCTGCGTTTAACTCTATTTTGCTTGTGTGCAATTTTACTAGTATCACCTGACGTAACACCTGTTGCAGCTGGGGATGGGGGTGTATTAGGTTTGGGTGCAGCAATAATATTGAAAGCATAGCTGTACTGCCATACAGAGGCAGCCAAGAACCCGGTGATCATCAAAATCCCTATTATCTTTATTACATATGCTAATTTCACCGGCATTTTGCTCTTACCTTGCTGCAGTCCTGGCAGCGTATTCTTGCGACGTTAAAGTTGCCCGCCTGAAAATTCTCAATATGCTGGTTATTAAATGTTAGTTGTTGTTTTTTCATTAAGCTCTCCCTATCAAATAGTCATTCAGTGCCCAGGCGAAGAGCTGTTCCCACGCTACTCTAAGTGATCTATCTCTTAGGACAGGCAAGTATGGGTGGAGGTGAGGCATTGAATATTCTATGGCCAAGAGGAATGCTGTGTAGTAGACACGTACCCTTCTCCTTTTCAGGTACGTTGGCCTTTTTATTTCATATACAAATTGGTGTGACAATTCTTCCGGATAGTTATCGTCTGGGGGTACCATCTACTCCTGGGCAGTGAATTTGTTAGTTATCTATTGTCTTAGCAATACAATAATACGCAGTTCCTGCATGTGCGAGAGAAGAGAAAAGAGAGCATTCACGTGTTTACATGTGTACGTGTGCAAGGCAATGTCCTTCAGTTCGGTTATTACTGTATTGGGGGTAGGGGTCAATGGGCAGGGGGTTTGGGCTCAGCTGGCGGAAGTATTTTTACTCTTTGAGCGTGTGACCATGGGGTGGGCAGTATGGGGATCACCCCTTTCTTCTTCAGTTATTGTCTCCGGGGAATCTGGGGAGTGACAGGGTTTGGGAACAATTTGGTCGTTGGCTGTGGTAGAACTCTCTTCCTCCGTTGGTGATGTTGTTGCTGTACTCCCAATGGACCTGTCGGTGGCGCTGGGGCGGGTCTGGAGTTTGTAGATCTTTACATCGTGTAGGTGGTTCCAGGCACGCTTGTCCTGTAGCTTTACTGCTCTCGTTGATACCTCCACTACCAGATGGGGGCCAGTGAATCGTACACTGTTCCACTTCCTATTGAAATTGCGAAGTAGTACGTGGTCACCTTTAGCTACTTTACACAGTCTTTCCTTTTCCAATTCTTTATCCACGTCTTCTTGTTGATTGCTGTTAGACCCGCCCCGTGTGCGCTCGAGCTGTTGAGACACAAACACTACACTAGTAATCAAAGAAGACACATATTGGTACATTTCATCACCAAGAACACCTGCTGCGCTTTCGTGGTCGGTAAATGCTCTTGATGTTGGCGTTAGGGGAAGGCGCATTTGACGTCTGGTAACCACCTCGTGTGGGGTGAGGTGGTGGTCGGACCCTGGTCTATTCCTTAGCTCAAATAGGGCTAATGGAAGGCAATATAACCAACTCTTCTTTGTTGTTTGCTGTATCTTTGCAATTGCCTCTTTTAATAGGCCATTCAGGATTTCACATACACCGTTGGCCTGTGGGTGGTATGCACATGCAAATTTATGCTTTATGTTCAGCAAGGATGTGATGTGCTGGAACATTTCATTTCGTTTGAGAAATGTGGGCCATTGTCTGACCTTAACACCTCGCACACTCCCCACCTTGGGAAGACCTCCCTCACTAGGAATTTAGCTGCTCTAAATGCATCTGGGTGTGAACAGGTCCCTGCATCAATCCACCTAGAGAATGGGCATACTACTACAATCATATACCTATTACCTTGACATATGTTGATCATATCAACATAGTCAATATGGAGATGCCGAAAAGGTCCCTCTGGCCGGGGTATAGTACCTCTTATTACTTTTAGGGTATGGCCGGCCGTAAACTGTTGACATATTGAGACAATTGCTGATAAAATTTGACACATGAGAATTTAACTCGGGGCAGAACCAATCTTCTCTAATTCGTACTGCAATTACTTCCTTGCCTGTGTGGGCTGGATGATGTAGTTGGCTCAGGGCGGTGTTCAAAAGTGCCAATGGTATTACAACCTTTCCAGTGCCACCCTGGCGCCATAGTGCTTCGGTTGGTGACATTGTGCATCCTCTTTTTACCCATATTTCTTTTTCGGCCATTGGTGCGGCCGCTTGTAGCTCCATAATCTGCGTGGCTGGGAGATGGGTGTACCCTTCTCTTATCAACATCTCCTTAGCCATTCCCCTCCCTCTCCCTCTCTGTGACTCTGGGGGGTTCCATATCTCACCAAAGTATGCAGCATACTTCGCATGTGCGTCTGCTGCTGCATTCCCCTTTGAGACGTGGTCTTCACCATTGGTGTGTGCGGCGCATTTTACTAGGGCTAACTCTTGGGGGTCATTTATTACTTCAATTAGTTCAGCCAATAAGAGGGCATGTTGCACTGGAGTGCCATCAGCTCTCCTAAACCCTCTTCTTCTCCATTTCGACAGCCCTGAGTGGACAGTGGATGTAACATATGCACTGTCGGAGTATATGGTTACTCGTTTGTCAAAGCTTTCCTTCAACGCCAAGATCAGTGCAACCAGTTCCGCTGCTTGAGCGGAGTAATGCTGTGGTAATTGTACACATTTCATAGCCACACACACCGGTACCTCCATCATTTTTACCACTGCTGCCCCAGTTCTCCTTATCCCATCTCTTTGATCAATAGTTGATGACCCATCAATAAACAAAAGCTCACCTCCCTCTAGTGTGTTTTCTTCAACCTTTCTAGTACATGAGTACATTTCAGTTATTTGCGTACAGTCATGGGCATAATCTCCCTCCTCAATTACTTCTGCTAGGAACCTTGCAGGGTTAACCGTGCTACATCTAACAATTGATAGTTCAGCTTTAGATAGAATGATCTCATAACCTGATGCCCTCTGCGTGGTTAGGGTGGTTTATTCAATATTGCAAATAGTGCATGTTCCACAAACAGTGTAGTTGGGCACCCCATGGTGATTGCTGATGCTTTTTCCACTGCAAAGGCAGCTGCAGCGAGACCTTGTTCGCAAGGGAAGTGACCTAACATCACAGGATCCAAGTGACCGCTGTAAAATGCTACTGGTTTGTAGCCCATGCTTGTTTTTTGAGCCAACACTGCTTTCATTACTGCTGAGTCGCAATGTGAAAATATAAAAAATTGTCGCTCATAGTCTGGGGATGCCAGTACTGGAGCAGTTGATATCGCATCTTTCAATTCACTAAAAGCCTCTTTCATTTCCATAGTCCACCCCAACTTTTTCTCCCTTTATTAGCTTCCCTTAAAGCCTCAAGCAGGGGTCCTATGTACGAGCTGTAATCAAATACCCATGCTCTACAGTAGTTGCACAGCCCCAGAAATTGCTGCAGTTCCCTCACAGTTTGTGGCATTGGAGTGCTTGAAATGGCCTGTGCTCTTTGTGGTGCAATCTTTCTTCCATGTTGGGATATAGGTTGACCAATGTAAAGTACCTGTTCTTGACAGTATTGTATCTTTTCCATGTCTACCTTGTACCCTTTTTCAGCCAATATTGTCAACATCTTTAAGGAGTCCTCTCTGCATTTACTTTCGTTTGTACTGCAAATTATTATGTCATCCACATACTGCAACACTGTGCTTTCCACTTCAATGTTACCCAAATCCATCTGTATTACTCTATTGAAGATTGAGGGTGATTCGCAATACCCCTGCGGCAATCTGGTATGTTTCCACTTTGTATTTCGGTAAGTGAAGCTTGTCAGATCTTGTGAGTCTGGGTGCAATGGTATTGAGAAAAAAGCATTTTTAAGGTCGATCACTGTAAATCGTGATGCTTCTGCTGGAATGCCGCACAATATTGTGGCCGGGTTTGCTGCTACGGGATATTCTGCTTCTACTATATTGTTCAAGGGCCTGAGATCCTGTATGAAGCGCCAAGACCCCCCTTTAGCCTTGCGCACTGGGTACACAGCCGTGTTGCATGGTGATTCTGAGGGGACCAATATGCCATTGTTTATAAGGGCCGTTATGGTTTCATATATGCCCTCATCTGCCTCTTTTGACAGTTGGTACTGTTTCACTCTGGGGAGTATTGCACCTTTTTTCAATTTTATCCTTACTCCCCCTATGCTTTTGATGCACCCCACGTCATAAGGGCTAGTAGTCCACAATGATTTGGGTACCTTTGACATATCCTCCTTAAAGAAGGGGACTGGGGTGCATGCGGGTACCTCAAGTGCCATCGCAATTTTCTGTGCTACTTGTTTGTGAGCCACTTTTAGCCATATTTCTACACTCATCATGAACACCATTTCACCTTCCTCTTTTTCTTCTCAGAACAGCTCCTCATCTGACACCTGGGTTAGCCTACATCCTTCTGCTAGTATCACTGCCCTCCATGCTCTTCCTTCTTTGTCTTGGGCATGCACAGCAATACAATCAGCCGTTGCAATAATGCTCTCAATGTCCATTGGAACCACCTTTCCTTCTGGTTCATTAACAGGTGTTTCTGGTCTGAACAGATAGGCAGCTGGCCTCCTCCATATTTTCCCTTCTATCCCTGGCATCCATGCAAATGCCATGTCTGTTCCATACTGGAATAGTTCGCCATCTACTGGCTCCGCCCTAATCACTGTCTGTCCGCAGTATGCTTGCATAATCTGTCGTGCTGTGAGCATGTTAATCCCTGGAGTAGAGCAAATTATGCCGTCCTCTGTAAAGGAGATCATCATATTCAACCTGTTCATTATGTCTCTCCCCAGTATATTTACTGGTGAGGCACTATAATATAAAAGTGGAACTGACAGATCATAATCTCCAATAGATAAGGCAATGTTATCAGTAAAGGGAACCAACCCTCTAGCCCCAGAGAATCCTTGGGTGTTCATGGCTTCGCCTGACATCTTAAATTTACCTTCCCTTATGCAAGACCGGGTCGCCCCGGTGTCAACAAGGAATGATAATTTTTTGTCACCTATCGTTACCTCTATGCGTGGCTCCTCCGCACTATTAGGTGTTACTGACAGGATGGGACACACCAAGGCCGTCTGTGGGCTGTCCTATTGAGGGTACAATGATTGGCCATTTCCTGTGTATGGGTTGTGTCCCAAGACCGTCACCCTACCCAATTGTGTTTGTTGTGCTTGGGGTTGTTGTGTCATCGCTACCTGTTGTTGTGGCAGTGAATATGTCTGTGGCTGTTGTTGTGTTATTTGTTGTTGTTGTTCATTTCCCTGTTGCAACATCTGCTGTTGTTGCATGCCCTGCTGTTCTTGTGAGGGCCTTGGTTGTCCCTGTTCACTCCATGATGGTGTTCCTGGCCTAACTCTACACGTGCGTGACATGTGTCCTAATAATCCACAACTCCAACACACTGGTGGTTCCCTACTCTGCCATGGGAAGCTCCCTGTGTTGTCCTGGTATACTGGTTGCCCTGTGGGGGAAGGAATTTCTAAGTCCTCCCATCTGCTGTTGGGTGTTATATCCGTATCCTCTCCCTCTCATAAATCCTCCTCTCCCCCTGTTATAATTATAATACCCAGCTCCTTGCATTGGGTACCCTCCTCCCATGTTGGTTGTGTATGGTTGCAGTGGCGGCGCCTGTTGTGTTATAGTCTGTGAAGGTGGTATTTGGGCAGAATCTTGTGCAGCCACTACTTGTGTGGGACTTTGGGCCATTGTTGCGGGCGTAGTTATTAGTGCCCCTTCCATTGTGTATGTAGTAAGTTTTTTCTGTACTAGTTTAGCCTCTTCCGTTTTCCTGTCCTCTTCCTTTTGTTTCATTTTTCCTTGCCATGTCCTGCAGTGATGCACTATAGTCAGTTGTATTTCTGGCCATGGTTTTGCTTCCATCCCCACTACTTTCTTTAGTTGTTTCTGAACTCCTTCTGGGAGCCCTTGTACTAGTATGTGATAGAATATTGCTGGTGTTTTATCCCATTGCTCTCTAGTTTCCATGTGCCACTTCTCTTGGATCTCCTGGATATAATCAACAGGATCTTCATTCTCACGCATCTTACGGGAGGTAATTGCTCCTATGTCTGATGTGTCTGGGTACTGTACCCTCAGTGCCTGCCATAGTGCATGTCTGCAGTTTGCGAATGGTGCCCCATCATGCGATGTGTTTGTTATTGTTACCCCATGGAATCCTGCTCTCTTCCAAATGTCATCCGCTCTATCCCCTAATATTGATATTAAAAGGCCCATTACATCTCCTACTGCCAGTTTCTGTCCTGCGGTGTGTTTTTCCATTTCATATATCCACTTACCCGCACCTCCACTTAATGATGGAAGCCTACATTTTATATTTTCTTTATCTGTATGCTTCCAAGGGACATACTGTGGTCTAACCCCTCCTCTCTCCAAAAGTGGCATTAAGTTGTGTCTCGTTTCACCCTTTATGTTCCATAATATCGAGTCCTCACACCCGTCCTCCTCTTCCCTTTCTTCTACATCTTCAGTTTCGTCCTTATTACCCCTGCTCTTAACTCTTTCTTCTCCATCCTTTCCCTTCCTTCCGTCATTTCCTGTATTTAATGTGGGCATGTGTATTCGTCTGTCCTGCCTGCGACTAGGGAGGTCTCTAAGCCGACATGCATAGGGTGTCAGTTCGTCTGTGAAGGGCGCGAGTTTTATTTTGCGCAACGAGCGTGAGGTGGTTGAGCATGTAGGGTGCGATGGGGGAGGGCGTGATGGGGATGCGGAGGGTGTGGCTTCATGTATCTGTCCTTCCGCTAGTCCTTGCTCTCCCTCCTCACTTCTCTCCAGCTCATCCTTTCTCCTACTCATCCATGGCGAGTCTATGTTGGTTCGGGTGAGGTATAGTTTGTCTAAGCTTTCCCTTTCACTTTTTCTTCCTTCCCTCTCCACTCCTTCTTCTTCCTCACTACAAAAGTCAGTCATAAACGGCACCCCCCACTCGGCCTTTTTCCCTTTTATTGTTACTGTTTGTAAGTCTATTAGGTCCAATTCTCCTTTTTCTCCGTTACCAACTGCTCCCCCTTGTGCTGATGTTGTCGCTACTTCTGTGCTTCTATATACATCCCCCCATCTTTCACTCTCCCTACTCCTATCTTCTCTTCCTCCTTCACTTCTCTCCTCCATCTCCCTACTATTTTCCTCCCTTTTCCTTTTTAATTCCTCCATCACTTCACTGCTCATCTGTTCCAATATTCTTTCATCCTCTTTCTTCCTTTCCCATTTCACCCTTTCTCTTTCTACTATACTCTCTATTACCTTCCCTTCTTCATATTTCTTAGTTGTCTCTGATAGTAACCTCCTCTTCCACATTGCCATTTCTTTTTCTTTTTCTTCTTCTTCCCTCTTCTTCTCTCGCAGCACTACTCTTGATACCCTATCTGCTGCTGCTTTTACCCTTTCAGCTTCTCTCCTTTGCTCCTCATTCCGTTCCCTTATTTTTTCCAATTCGTTCTTACCTTCTTTCCTTTTCCTCGCTCTCTCTCTCTCCTCCCTCTCGAGCTGTTTGATCAATTCATTCTGCTCATCCCTTAGCTTTGCTAGTCTTTCCTCCAAAATCTCTTCTTTTTGCCGTAATAGCTCTTCCCCCCTCATTTCACTCTCCCTTACACTATCCTCGTCTGTTTTCTTTACTACCTCCTTCTCTTCTCCAGTTAGTGAACCTCGTAATTTTAATAGTATCTGGGCAGCTACCCACTCATCATTTCCTATCTCTACAGTCTGTTCTTCTCCAGTCCTCCCCTCCCCCACTGGCATCTTCCTATGAGCCACATATGGTGGAGGGCTGTATGCCGGATTCGAGTATCCCTCAGCCGCCCTTAACTGTCCTCTTTCTATTTCTCCTAATTCTCTTAAAGGGTACAGCCCCCCTCCTTCTGTTTTTACTTCCTGTGTTATGGGTATCTCGTTGCTCGGTTCCTTTTTTATGTCATCTAATTTATTATTCTTTTCTCCTCCTTCTCCGCTCCCCGTGTTCTTTCTGCTTTCACTCCCCTTTTTCCCATCCTCGCCTTCCTCCTTAATCTCTTTTTCTTCCGGTTTTTCCTCCATAGTGAACATTCCATTTGGTCCTGGTCGGGACCCCTGGAACATCCTCCATAGGTTAAACACCTCCACATGGTTTGCCAACTTCTTCCCCTTGTATGTATTGTGTAGATGGTTTAGCAGTGAATGTTGGGCATATGGATCGAAGCTACCATTAGGCGGCCATGGTGTTAGCATTTTGTTATCCGTCCCCTGGGTCCATTCTATGCTGTACTTAATTAGTTTCTCCCTATGGGGTGGCAGTGTGGTGCATATGTGTTGTAGTGGGGTAGTGAGGGTGTTCCCCCACCCTCCCGACCCTGTCCCGTATGACATAGTAGCGCTCCACTTGTTACCCTTCCCCTATCTGGTAGCAGTTTATCTCACTAGCAGTTTACAATATACAACCTTATATTGTTTACCTGGCCCCGTAAGTTTGGGGACTTACGACAATCCGCTAATAAAAATTATAAAAAATATGGGGTTTTACATTTGTATATTCCCTTCTGTCTTTCCTTCTTTATACAACACCCTTACGGCCCCCTGCGGCCGAGGCGCACGTAGCCCCCTGCGGCTGCGTACCCCTTATGACGCTCTTATACAGTCGTCCTGTTTTCACGTTCTCCTCCCCCTTTTACACTTGCCGTGGCCGGCGTTCTCCGTGCGCAGCCACGCCCCCTATTCTCCTTTCCCCGATCAACTCATTTACCGTTTATCTCCGTTTCCACTCCCTTACCATATTTCTCTTCCCCACCACTCTTAAAACGAAGGGGCCTTGTGCTCGCGATATCCTATGAAAGCCCTACTGGTGACGTCACCGATCTCTTCGAGCTACTGGTAAATTCTTCATATATTCTTTAAGTTCAAAATACACTTGCAATCTACCCCCGTTAACCCTACAGCTGTCTTCCTGTCACTCCTGGAACAAGGTAATCAAATCAATAATATAATCGGACTGCGCACGCTGCGTCGCCTCGCGTGTGATACGCCCCTCAACAGGAGGGCTTAACCAGCCAATTATCTTCCGTATTGGGCAACTAACTAGCTACCGCCTACAGGGAAACGTCATCTACCTATCGAGTTTCTTGCTCGAACAATAGGGATCCTCATCTACTCATTGATCAATAAATGCCAAATCGTAGGAAACCACACACACCCACCCTTACACGTGGTCGCGACCTAGGCCAATCAGTGTCTACGAGCGGCCGCACGTGATGTTTTCGTGCTCCGCCCCCTCTCTCGCGTGACGTAGCCGACTGCTCTCGCACTCGTTCCACTACCATTCATTCCATTGCCAACACTAGGTTGTCAGACCTTCGCCGCGCACCTGTGCAACACCTCCCTCCTCCCTTATTTAATTCCTCCCCCCTCCCTCACAATTTCGCATTGCTTGTTGTGCATGTCATGCTCACCAAGTTCTCTTGATGCGGGGCCGCTCGACTGCGTGCACCCCTCCAAGCGGCTCGCCACCTCCCCTCGTCTGGACCACGTCTGGACACTCGCCAACCGCTCCCGAGGGCCAATATCCGGATTGCGCTGTCCGGTCTTCTCGCAGCTCCGCGATGGTCCTGTAGTCCTCAGAAGGGGGCAACGGCAGAGGGGGCTGCGCCGCCGGGCCTCCTCGCAGCGGGAGTGCCTGGAAAAAGTAAAAAAAAATAAAAAGGCGGATCTTAAACAGATCTCAGCAGTGCCTCCAACTTGTCGGGGGGTAAATTCTGCCGGGGTCGGCCGGGCCGTCCTCAGACCTCAGGGCAGGGAGGCCCCAACTCCTCCCGTATATCCCAGATGAGATAGAGTATGAGACACACGCAAGAAGCAAGGTGACTCTGCTGTTTATTAGGCAAAACGGCAGGGATGGGTCAAGGAGCGTACGCGTCCGTCCTGACACACACACAATCGTAGGGCTCGCAGGCCCTTTTACCTTATTATGACGCACTACTTGCGTCACCTTGGAAAGTTAGCAAAAAACCTATCGCCACTCTTAATTGGTTGCTCGAGTGGTAGGGTTAGTATATCACACGTATAGAGAACAATGTTAGTGGGCACGGGTTAGTCAGGTGATATATCTGGGTTGTCCCTACAATTAGATACATGAGAATTGTTACATGAAGACCCCTGATGATTGGTTAAAGTTAATGGCGTCAGTGATAGGAGCCCCATGTTCTGATTGGTGCGCCCGCGAGCTTCCCAGCCTGGGACCATCGCTGTTCCCAGCTCTCGGTGTACCTGTCATTTGCAACAATGTATCACTATGGGTACATGCAGACAATGTGAGGACTTATTCATAGCTGGACGGCCGACTACTCCCACTGTCGCAGATGTCCATTGAGCCTTTTAATTGTATCTGCCTATGTCTTGTAACAAGAGATCCAGACGCTTTCTTCCTCCTGGGCTTGGCATCCTGTCAGGTTCGGCTTGGTCACGTGAGGTGGGACCGTGTTTGAGGCAGAATTCTGCACAATTAATATTGTTTTTCCACTGTGTGCCTGGTTTAATTTGCAGGTGTGACTTTAACGTTGGTGTGCGGCGTGCGAGGTTGCAACATCGTGCCCTTGATGGTTTGCTCTCGGAATGTGGGTTGGCAACATTGCGACCTTGGCTGTTTGCTTCGCTGGGCTCATTCTGCAGGATTAGCAACCTGACTCTTGTTCTTTTAACGTCCATGGAAGCTCTTGCTTGCGGCCTACTTAGGCCTGGTGTATAAGTGGAGCCGTTTGGTGCACAGGCGCTTTAGGTTACAGTGCCATATTGTCTTATGACCAGTATCGTGTCTTCATTATATTTCTCATAGTGGTAACTGGTTTTGGGAGAAGCGTAAGCAAGCTTTTTTAGCTGAGTTCATGATGCGTCTTGCGTTTCTGCATTTTGAAAGCCTATATGGAAAATAATAAAGATGCACGTCTGTGAGTATGTCTGTCGCCTTCGTCATAGCACTGAATATATTCTTCGTGTAGATTGGTGCGGGAGTGTCCAGTGTGTATATTTGTACAGGTGTGCTGACCGTTGGCTAGGTCGTCATGGCATCTCTAACGACGTGTAGGTTTTAGTCTAGTTGATCCGGGCCGCAGGTGTCGGCATGGCTAGTGCGGGCTGCTGGGCAGGCAGATGGACACATCCGTATGTTCCTGTACCAGGGTATTTGGTCGTCTGGTAGATGGGCAAACTCTTCTCGTGGCGGGTGTCTGGGTCGTGACCCTTTAGGCCAAGCGCGAGAGGTGAAGGACGGGATCCTGGTCTTCCATTCTCCCACTTCACATTATATGAATGTTTTTGCCTCTTTCACATAATCTGCAACACACAAGGAAAATACCAGTGTGGGCATATCCAAGGCCATTCCCCCTTCCTCCCCATTGAAGCCTGCCAGACGGAAAGCAGAGGCCTGTGCTGCTCTGCCTCACCTCCCCAAATTCGGCTGGAGCCGCTTCAAGAATTCACGTTCCCCTGCAGCTCCCAGGGCCACGGCCAGCCACCTGAATTATTTACAACCCAGCAGTAAACCCTGGCCATAAACGCAGGCCCGAAGGTGCCCTTTCTTAGGCTCCACGACCCACCAGCTCACCCCAGGCTAATGGCCCGTGTAAAATTAGGACACCCAATAATATAGCAATACTGTAGGAACACATTCATAATGACTTCTAACGAGACATGATAACTTGGACAGCTCGCCCCTTGCCCTGAGACCCAACCTCGCGATCTATGATACCCGGTCAACAGTACGATGGTAACCATGTATTGATGTATCACCAAAAGACCCCACTCTAGGTGCATTCCTCCTGTGTTGCATTAACCTGTAGAATAACCTATTGGAAGATTTACCGGGGAAGATAATATTGCAATATTGAATGAATGCGGTGTGCGTGGCTTTAGGGCAGAAAACCAAGAAAGACGTTCATCACTGACACTGGTCACGACTGGCACAACAACACCGCCCGGATGAGCCCAGCTGACCTGCCCGGCCCGGCCCACGTGGGTAACCAGTGACGTCCACCAACCACGGCAAACCACATCACAGCTGCACCTATACTTAGTCGTCGCCACCTAATCCCCACAAACTTGTGCCCCCTATAGTGTGTAGGTTCTTATGATGCATTTTGCAAATATATACGCCTGTCTTTGCTATTGTCAGAGAGAGCGCTCTCGGAGTTTGCAGAGTCCTTTGCATGCCCTATTCTGACTTATATAAACTCCCATTAAGCTCACCCGCACTTTGTCTTAGCCTTATTCCCATCTTGGGAGAGTCCATTATTGTCTCTCATTGTGGGGAGTATCGTGCTAACTGGGGACGCTCGCCTTCAGTAGCCATGCCCTTAACAAGGGCATGGCTGCCACCAAAACCGGGTCCGGGTTCCCTGAATGGGGAATTACCGGGCCATTCTGAGTTTGGAGGGCCTGCTAATTCCTCCTCAGGGAACCCAGGTCCTGACCTTCCCCATTCCCATTCCCTGTAGGGCTCAATGGGAATGGGTGCAGGGAGCTAAAAATGGGCCGATTATGACCGGCCCGTTGTTAGCTCCCTGGTCTCCTCGCGGGACCCGGTAAGGACACATGGTTTTACCAGACGTCCTTACCGGGTGCCACGAGGGAACCTCGTAATCTTCCAGAATTGGTAACAGGTCCGCCTCCATTAGCGGCACTCATTAACCCATTCCGCAAAGGTTGTAATGAGGCCCAAAATATTTTAAAGGCTTATAAATGTGGTGCCATTTGGGTGAATCTGCACAAAAGTTTGCAAAAAGGTTTTAGATATAGATATGCATGTTTTTGCAATTTTTGATGAATTTTGGTAAAAGGGGGCAAAATTAGAGGTGGGGTCTCAACATTTTTAGATGGCTTATAACTTTGTTGCTGTTTGATGAATGCAGACAAGAATTTTCAGAAAGATTATGGCCCCAACCTTGAATGTTTGTCCAAAGTCTGAATAGATTCTGTCAAGAGGGGGAAGTTATATGACTATTTTATGGATGTACATTTTGGCAAGAACCTGAAAGCATGGTTTTGTAAATGTGTGTGTATTTTATTTTTTGAAAAGTGTCATAATGTAGGTACACAAAATAGTGATTTACCTCATGGGCAGTGGACAGACTCAGAAAATCTGGCTACTGGCCATGACCACGAGGGACCTGCAACGGAGTGGACATGGGCACCAGGGACTGGCTATGTGCTAAAGTTTTGTTTTTAAATTAAGATAGGGGGAATGGGAAATAAATCTGCTTGTGGATACAGGTTGAAGTGCTGGATGGGATTGCTGCAAATATGCATGAGAAGGGTCAGCAAGGACTTGAAAGCATGGTTATGCAAATATGTCCTGTGTTTTATTTATTTTTTAAAGTGTGCACATATAAGTACACAACACAGTGATTTAACATTGGTGTCTGGACAATGGGCCTGGGCATCAGCACAGAGAAATATTGGGGTATGCAGCATGGCCGAACCGGTCGGTTTGTATGGGAGAAAATATTCTGCTTGAGGTTACAGCCTGAAGTGGTGAACTAGATTACAACACACTTAAACAACAAGCATTTCCAAGGACCAGAAAGCATGTTTTTGTAAATATGCCTTGTGTTTTATGTTTCCAAAGTGTAAGAATATAAGTAGAACAACTACTGAAATACTTTTAGTGCCTGGGTAGTGGACCTAGCTCTGGGAAAACACAAATGTGTACTCTGATTTTCTCATTGAGCAATGTGGCATGGTTTTCTTCAGTAACAGTCAGGAACACAACATTCAAAAGGTAATATACTTGTGGATTTATCCTTTAAATATGTTCTTACAGTAATTCCCTTAGGGTCCAGTCGCATCATATGAAACATATACAAAGGGGAAGACACAGGCTTGAAAGACAGCAATGCTTTCTGTGCATGAAGATAATCACTTAGGTTATGAACACATTCTGATAGTACTGCTGCATTTTTGCTTACTTCACTTTCCCTGTATATGCTCATATTTGTATGTGTTGTTGTCTCTTTGTATTTTGTCTGTAATAATGCAATTATGTAGTAAGTGGGTTTTATTAGCTAATTATTACATGTTTCACAGAACGGAAAACTCTAATAAGAAAGCATTTATCATTTCACTATTCAACATGGCAGGATTATGAATATTGCTCCTCCATCATGTATGCTGCATACAATGTCTATGTTTGTACATGAGTAGCTTAGTATACTGGAAATAACTTCATAATAGAATGCTATTTATATCAATGCATTGCTTAATGCACTACGTAGTTCATGATATTTATTCCAATGATCCTTGACACTTTGTTGTCAACATAATAATAAGAATCCCTTATACAGACTTTTCATGAAAAGTAAATGCATATGTGATGACATCAGTGATGTCATCAATAACATTTGTGATGTCATCTTTGATGTCCTGGGTGTTAGTCTTAGCAGTGCACAGTGGTGGCGCGAGTTATGGTTGCCTAGCTTAGCATAACTGGTGAATTTCTGGGGTTTTTCATTTTTATTAGTGCAACTTAACCATAACATCCCTTTAACAAAGTTTTATTCACTGAATTGCATAGGTTTTTAGTAGTGCAACTTAACCATAACGTCCCCTTAACAAAGTTTTTTCACTGAATTTCATAGGTTTTTAGTAGCTCAACTTAACCATAACGTCCCTTTAACAACATCATTTTTGCACTGAATATATGTATACATACATATGACTTTTGTATGACTTTTGTATGTACATACATCTTGACACTTTTGAAAAAATCAAACATGGGCAGATTTCCAACAAATTCATGTAAGGAGCATTGGCAAGGACCTACAAGCATGGTTTGGCCGTGTTTTATTTTTTGACAAGTGTCATAAAGTAGGTAAAAAAGAGTGTGATATACCTCAGGTGACTGAGGTATAGCCTGTGTCCATGGGCAGCATCCAGATTGTCTGGGTCATGGTATAAGGTCATGATCCGGACAATCTGGCTACTGGCCATGATGAGGGATGAAAAATGGTGTTAAAGTGGCCATGTCCACCTGGGACCGGTTATGTGGTAAAGTTATTTGAAAGTGGGATAGGTTTCAAAGGGAAAATAAAATCCTTGTGGTATTATGGTCATAGGGTTCTGTCTTTGCCTTCTGCAGGCTGCCATGGAAAGGGAACAGGGGCTCTGTATGGAGCCCTGCCTTCCCTTTCCATGGTGGCCATCTTGGAAAAGGATTTTCCAGCGGCATCCCACTGTAGGAAGAAAAATCTATTTTGTAGCACCCCAGGTTCCTGCTTTGGGAACCAGGGGTGTTAATGGCCTTTATCCCCCATTGCAGGGGCTGCAATGGAAGATAATGGCCCAGAGCCCTCGCTATTTATTTATTTATGACACGCCGAAGCCCGCAGGCATCAGGGCGCACACAGACACGCGTTTGGGCCGATAACTTGGGCTGCTGGACCGTTATCCCATGTTCCGGTCCCTGGAATGGGGGATGAATGCCACATGATTCGATTAGCCAAACACAAAATGCTAACTGGAATGTTGGAAAAACATATTGAGTCTATTTACTTTACTGAGAAATGTAAAGATGATGGAGTCTATAAGAATTTTTTTATTTCTATTTTTTAACTGTTAAAGGTGGTTGTGAAAGGACATCATGGTTAAGTTGCACTCATAAAAACCTATGAAATTCATTGAAAAATCTTTGTTAAAGGGACATTATGGTTAAGTTGCACTAATAAAAACCTATGAAATTCAATGAAAAAACTTTGTCAAGGGGACTTATGGTTAAACTGCATTAATAAAAACCTATGAAATTCAATGAAAACATTTTGTTAAAGGGATGTTACGTTGCATGCAAAACCAAAAAACCTCCAAAATTTGACAGTGGTAAGCTAAGGAACAATAACTCGAGCCACCACTGTGCATTGCTAAGACTAACACCCAGGACTTCAAGGATGACATCTCAAATGTCCACCTGCATATTTGTGGCTGGTGCCTCTTCCTCATTTCCCTCCACATCAACCAAAAAACATCTGTTAGGAACCACCTTTCACAGTTAAAAAATAGAACTAAAAAAATTAAATCTTACAGACTCCATCTACTTTACATTTTTCAGTATAGTAGATAGACTCTATATGATTCTGCAGCATTTTCATTAGCATGTTGTGTTATGCTAATGGTAATAATGCACAATTGTATACTAGAGAACACTTTAAAAGGGCAGAAACAATTTTCTTTCCCAAAACCTTTCTCTAGCATACAATAAGGACCATAATCGATGGACCTTTATAATTATCTGCGGTCTCCACAGTCGCCTTTCCAGGCCATGGATCAAAAAAACCTGGATGGCTTGTGCACACCATTGTGCAAGGTAGCCCTTCTACACTTTTATATAACCCTATGACCATATTAAGCTTCCACACACCAACTGCCACTTAACAATCTTCTACACATCTTTTGCATATGCATTTCCCATACTTATACAAAGACATTGTAGACAGTGCTCCTATAAAGGCACATATGCATTGTGCAGTGAGAGAAGTGGATAAACAGAAGGGGTACTACGGATGGACAAGTGCTCATGAGAACCCAGTAGGGAAATGCCAAGGGATTCCAAGGTGGGAGGCCACCGGCTAACAACTGGAGCACAGTAGTCCCAAATGTGGGATTCATATTAACGGTAACATCCCTTTAACAAAGATTTTTTTTCAGTCAATTGAATAGGTTTTTATAAGTGAAAATGTTTCATGGTGTTGCATCACTGTATACACATTATCAATAATTCCTCTTTTTATATATATGAAAGAACTATATACCTCCTTTAAGAAACCTATTTTTTGCAACACATACTTATGCATATGGCATAATGCTCAACCATGACGCCAGCTACTCCAAAACACCCCTATTATTCACCTCACCGACCCTGCATCCTAGCTCAGTGTCCACTACACCCTAATAATGTAACCAATGGGCAGTGCTCATGGCTTTTCACTGAATTTCATAGGTTTTTAGGAACGCAGTTTAACCATAAAGTCCCTTTAACAAAGTATTTTCACTGAATACAGATATAGGTACCATGAATTTGATAGGTGTTTAGTAGAATTACCTTAATTTATATACATATAAATAAAACATACTGAACCCCCTGCCCCACGCTAGTGGTTCTGAGGTCCATGGACCACGTGCATGCCCACAGGCGGATTCGGTCAACATCAACACTATCCAAAAACTCAGGGGGTATCTTACATTGTTGTATCATGCAATAAAAACACTGAACATGTTCAAAGAGCAGCATGTAAATAAATTACATTCAGTAATAAATAAGAAGTGTAAACTGTGTATGTAAGACACCAACAGACCAATTACATAGCATATACAACATAATGGAACATACCAAAAGAAAATAACATATGCCTCCAGCAGAATTACCTCACAGAAACTGCACAGCCAAAATCAACAGCACATCTGTGCAACAGTAACAGCAAAACTAAAAAAGAAACTGGTAAGTACACTACATTAATTTCATATATTTATAAACTTTCTGTATTAGGGTACACTGAAAAATATATATATGTTTTTACACAGAAATGTCTAGTACTTTGGAATGGCTAGAAGAAAATATTCCTCGGGACAAAATGAGTGAAAACAGTGATACAAATGGTAGACACTACACTTCTCTAAATATACCAATTAATAACCATTATTTTATGTGTACCCGACCCTACGGACACCCATCCCATTCGCGAGCGTGTCCTTTATGTCATCATGTGACGGCACCCACGCTAAGCGTGGGTCCTTGTTCGCTAACAAAGTATAGGCCCTCAGAGATTAAAAAAGTGCTTCTTTGAGCAATCCAAGGTATTTTCCTGTGACAATTCACCCATGCACATGTCCCAGACAATGTCCCCAGCAATCTACATACTTTTTGCAACTTTTTGAGCACTTTTTTGGTGTTCAAAGTGTTTGCAGACAGCGCGGGTGTCTGCAAAGCGCTCCTCAGCACCCCTATAAAAGGCCACACCCCAGAGCTGATCCATATTCTGCTTTTGGATTTCCAAGCAAGACAGAGCATTGCTGGACATTGACCCTTGGTGAACCTGCTTTTGCTACTGCATTAATTCCTTTTGGAAAATTCCTGACAGCTGTCCTGATGGCATCCATAGCTGCTGCTGGTGCTACTTCTGCCTCAGCACCACCCCCAACCCCTCCACCACCACCACCTCCCGAAGGGCCTGCAGAGGGGAACAGGCGTGAGGATGCAGAGGAGGATGAAGAGGATGATGAGGATGAGGTAGCGGAAGTCTCTACTACTAGCAATCACCATACGTCTTGGGTGTGGATGTTGTTTGCCACTCTTGATGGAGTACCGAAAGCTTGTGCAAACAAGGTGCGCTGCACTCAGTGCCAGTTGGTGCTGAGTCATGGCAAACCAGGTTTTTACAGCTATGGTACTACCTCAATGAAGCGACACCTAAAGTCGTTACACGGTAGGGCTATTTGCAAGGTTGTACCTTGCAATAAACATAGTAGGTTGAGTTCCTCTGCAGCATCCTCCATTTCTGCTCCTTCCACCACAAGAGACACTCCTGTAGGGCAGTGCATTCCTCCACCGGCCTTGCAGGCCATACCTGATTCTGTAGACCCTTACATTTCGAGGGTCACAGTACTATGTATGAACTGCGACTCAGTACTCTGCAGGGGGGAGACCATTCAAAGTGCTTTTGAGGCTGCAGACCAGGAGCAGGAGAAGGACTGCCAACTACCTGAGTAAGGCCCACCCTACATCTTCCTCTCTCCACCTGCCCTTTCTTATCCCTGTGGTTGGTGGCCCTTCCTTACCCTCCATTCCCTTCCTTTCATGTCATGTCTGAAAAATAAAAAATAAATACAAAACAACAAAAAACTAAAAAAATGCTCTTTTCAGAGCCACCCTTCACAGTTCAAAAATAGAAGTGCCAATGAAATGCTACAGGGCACTGCACATTTTTAGAAGTCCGCAGACAGTTTGCGGACATTGACATTTTTGGGGGGCTGCCCTATCAAAACCATTGCACTCTTCTCTGAGAGGAAGTTGTGTCTCTGAGAAGAGCCTTTTGGAGGTTTTTTTTGTGTTTCAAAAACTTCAAATGGTGAACATCTACTGGAAAAAAGATTGCTATTATTCCCAAAAGGGTTGCAATGCATTTTGTATATTTAGCAGAACAATCTGATTGCCAACATAAGTAAGATTTACTCCATCTCTGCGAAAAATGTGTGTACTACGAAACACAATATTTTCATTGTGAAAAGAGGACATGCCAACATCTCTCAAAAAGGCACACACAGCCTTGTTGAAATTGCACCTCGCTTTCTCCATTTGTGGACCAAATGAAGAAGAACGCAGCCACATTTTTCTCTGCGTAATACGTGAAAAAATTATTTGGGACTTTGGAAACATGTCCATGGCTTTCTCAAGTCCTTCTTTCATTGAAAATTGTAAAGAGATTCCAGTAAACTGTGTCCTTCTCAACGAATAATAATAATGTCTGGATGATTCTGTGTCACCAAGGTAGCACAAAGAGGTACGAAATCCAGCCACTTCATTCCACGCCCTCCATGCTAGTGCACTTCCACATGAGGGAATCCAAGATGTGCAGCCAATCCACAGTGATCTGCATGCAACTCCAACCAATTTTCCCACGAGTTTCCCAAATTCCAGACAATCTGTCTTCTGAAACACACAGCCAGAGCTATCTGCTCTTCATTCAGGAAAGAGACTTTCTGACAAAGTCTCTCCTTACATATCACACCCAGTAAACCTTATTGACCAATCCCTTTCCCTGCTAAGTCTCATTTGCATGGCTCTCAGCCTCAAAATCCCGGTATGTAATATGCGCCAACCGTGGACAATGGTAGTGTCTGCGGACACATCGTAAAATCCAAGAGTGGGGATTGAACATTTTAATTGTGTGCCCCATTTCCCCTTTGAGGTTGGCTCTAAAAAGAGCCTTTTTTTTTGAAGATGCTTCAGAAACACCTTTTACTTTGTACTTATTTTTTTCTTATTTTAATCCAAATATCTTCACATTAACTTCTCCAAAGCAATCCTTATGTTCCAAAACAGCATGACATTTGTCAATGTTGTCATTATTGTAAAAGAACATGCCAGCTCTAATCATAAAGCAAACATGCCTTGGTTAATTAAACACCTAGCAACATTTTGCTGAGGACAAAAAACAGAACTATTGTCCCATACTGCCCTAAGTACCAAAGCAGAAAAAATAACCATGGCATTTGGCAGGACTTTCATGACTGCCTGAACCAGGTTTTGTAGATCTTGCAGCAAAGTAAGGGCCCAGGTGCAAAGCACCACGGTGCAGGACAACTATTAAATCTTATCCTTATCTGGACAAACCTCTAGCATTGCCTGCTAATTAAAACCAGGCACAATGCACCACACCACCCCCCACTCCTTTTATGCCAAAACTGTTAGCCACATTCCTAGATTTAGCATACTGCTACAAACCATTCACAAACATATCTCCAACCACCAACACCCTGACTTTCTCCACCTCTGCCATCTTCACTACACACAGCCTCTCTCAATACAAAGCAGACCCTTAACATCAGAAATACACTCCCATCTCATGCTCAGAAGCACAGGATGTGGCACGCCCTGTCCGCAAACAGTTGAAGTGTCCACGGAGCACCTGAATAACACTGGGACAGCCCTTCTACACTTTCCACTTCACTCCCTGCACCATCCCCTCATTGGCTAATGTTACGCAGTCACACAACCATCCACCAATCACATTCAAGAACTCTACATCTAACTTCATCATCACAGTTCAGCACTTTAGATGTACTGTTGATCACTCTGAATACAATTGGGATGTGAATGCAAAGCATGTACAGCAATAATTACTGTAAAACTCTCCAAGATTTCTGCTTGAATATTCATGCACATCCACATGAATGAACACAAACTACAGGTAGGAATATTTTCTGCACAGTACATGTACAGCTCTTGCATAAATGCATATAAACGGGGTAACTGCCACTTACCCTGTATATCCTTTAAAGAAAGCTTACTGTCATTCCTCCCATTTACTATGATCAAGTGTCGCTTGCAAAGCTGTCTGCTCTCCAAATTTGTATTTACCCATATTACTAACTGTAATGTGCAAACTGTTGTTCTCTTCATTAATTCTGTCATTTGTGTAACCACTGCCACCTATTTATCCACATTTCAACTATAATAGCATTTAATGCATTATAGTGCATAGGATGTACATACACTTTCCTTTCTGTACATTCTGGTTATTTTGCACAATCTATCATTTGAACTTCCTTTAGAAATGATTATAATAGTTATCAGACACAACACACACAGCTGTCTAACAACGTGTCATTTCATGTTAAAAGATGTGAGAAATAACAGTACAATTGTGGTAGTAGGATTTGTAGTGTGTTATAAAATGACACACAGCCAGGATGAGTACATGCATCGTTATTCATGCTCACAGATAGCCAATATCATTTGAAAGACTCCCAGCTGGGAACAACACCACTGCCTCTACAGCTGCTCTTCCAATCTAGACAACACTCTCATTCCAGCTGGTTGCCCATTCCATTCTAGAATTTACCACAGCATTCAACTATACACAGGTGCAGTCATGTCTATCACATCCTGTACAACTATGTACAAGCAGTGTAGTAAACCAACACATACAACATCTCCCCCTTCCCTTCAGTTTGCAAAGCAAGCACCACACCCTTCATTGCAACCCTTACTTTATTTCAGACTCTCCCATCTGCAAGTACCAAAGGATCACCCACTAGTTTGCTAATCACCTGCATTCTGGTAAACTTGCTTTGTCCCATAGCCACTTTTCAAGGTTTTCTCATTTGAATCTTCTCCGCTACAACTATCCTGGAGAATAAAAAGCTGCTGAAACCATCACTACACGTGAATTGGCCGTGTGGGTCCTCCCAGGTGTTCCCTCTACATACTCCACGGCCCCTGCAGGCAGCCCACACCACAGGGGAATACCCTGCACCCCTGGTCATGTCCCGCAGGCATCAAATCCACCATGGCCATGCCCCCCAGCCAACCCACATATCACCTTGCACTACTGATCACCAACGCATGTCTCTCAGCACCCCACCCCCCAGCATCCAGGGGCATCCTCCACCAGACCCCCACTCATGTCCCACACATGTCCCCCTGCACCCCCACCCCCAAGCAGTGCAGTGCACCCTCCACCAGGCCCCCACTCATTTACCACACATATCTCCCAGCACCCTCACCCCCCAGCAGTGCAGGGCACCTGCCAGCAGGCCCCCACTCATGTCCCCCTGCATCCCCACCCCCCAGCAGTCAGGGGTACCCTCCACCAGGCCCCCACTCATGTCCCCCTGCACCTCCACCCCCCAGCAGTCAGGAGCACCCTCCACCAGGCCCCCACTCATGTCCCCCTGCACCCCCACCCCCCAGCAGTCAGGGGCACCCTCCACCAGGCCCCCACTCATGTCCCACAAATGTCCCCCTGCACCTCCATGCCCAGCAGTGCAGGGCACCTGCCAGCAGGCCCCCACTCATGTCCCACACATGTCCCCTTGCACCCCCACCCCCCAGCAGTGCAGGGCACCCTCCACCAGGCCCCCACTCATGTCTCCCAGCACCCCAAACCCCCAGCAGTCAGGGACACCTGCCAGCAGGCCCCCACTCATGTCCCCCTGAACCCGCACCCCCCAGCAGTCAGGGGCACCCTCCACCAGGCCCCCACTCATGTCCCACACATGTCCCCCTGCACCCCCACTCCCCAGCAGTGCAGGGCACCTGCCAGCAGGCCCCCACTCATGTACCACACATGTCCCCCTGCACCCCCACCCCCCAGAAGTGTAGGGCACCTGCCAGCAGGCCCCCACTCATGTCCCACACATGTCCCCCTGCACCCCCACCCCCCAGCAGTGCAGGGCACCTGCCATCAGGCCCCCACTCATGTCCCACACATGTCCCCCTGCACCCCCACCCCCCAGCAGTGCAGGGCACCTGCCAGCAGGCCCCCACTCATGTCCCACACATGTCCCCCTGCACCCCCACCCCCAGCAGTGCAGGGCACCTGCCAGCAGGCCCCCACACATGTCCCCCCAACACCTCATGACGATCCACAATCATGGTCCCCATGCCCCTCAATACACCCCCCACGCCACCCCAGTCCGAACACACCACCAGGTATGACATCCACCCCACCAAGAAATCACCACCACATGATGCATCCCAAATGACTAGTCTGCACATCCACATATATCCGTCAAACCCACACAATGAGAGCATGTGAAAGATAAAACACACATTGTGACATGCATGAAACCAAATAGAGAATCCCACACATTGAAGTACCAAATGATAATGTATTAAACAGAAAAACATGGGAATGAAATGGAACAGAAGAAAATGGAAATAAATGAACTCCTGCATGTCCAATAAATGAAAAAGATGCATGAAATCCAAATGAAAAGCAATCCAAAAGCAAGTCTGCAAAGTGTTAGTCTGAGAAAATAAATCCAAGGTGCAAAAATAATAAAAAACAATTGATCCATGAAAAAAAAAATAATAATAATCCAAATCCATTGTCAAACTATTTACAAAGTGAACATCCAGGGTCCATGTGCCCAATCCTTAAAATGAAACCTATGAAATAAAACTGTACCTAATGAAGAACTATGTTCAAGAAGTTTGGGCATTGTACAACCTCCCCAAAAAAAAAAAAAAAAGGAAACTTAACCCAAAAGAACTATTTACAAGGGCAGCGGGCTGGTCCGACGGCTCACTTCTGGATGTTCCGGGCCAGGGTATCATCGAACTCCTGCTCAATGTCTCGGAGGCGGTCCTCTTCCATGGCCCGAGGGTCCGCAGGTACGACGACATGTTCTCCAACTCCCTGCGGATTGCCTCGAGGCACTCGGCCCGCCTCAGGGTCCTCCGCATGGAGTTCTCCGCCCTGACCATCGTGAGGCGTGCCTCTTCTGCCCGCTGCCGCTCCGCATCTATGGCGTGGCCCAATCGCTGCCACACGGAAGCCACTTCCTGTCCTGGGTCCTCCTGCCCTCCGGCCGATGCCTGCCCCTCTGATGTCGAAGGCCCCGAGCCATCATGGCTCCCACCTCGTTGCTGCTGCTGCTGTGCCTGTGCCCGTGCCCATGCTCCTGCTGCCTGCACATCCTCCTCCGGCTGGGGTGCAGTCAATGATGTGGCCACCCCTGCTGGACGTCCGACTCCCGACTGTGGCAGGGATGTGTCCTCCACCAGCCTGGCCGCACGGTCAGAGGCAGCTCCACAGGGTACCCAGGTGACAAATGGGTGGAAAGATGGCACGGAGAACGACTGGCGCATAGGGTGTTCAGTTGAGGAGGGGGTCGGAACAAGCTCCAGAAAACGGAGGAATCCGGCCTGGGTGACCCGTCCCTGTAGGCCAACGTGGTGAACGAGCCATTTGAGATGACGTGCAGTCTCCTCACAAAAAGACTGCAGGTCACCTCGCATGGCCCGTTGACGCAACGCCACACCGGTCAGGACAGGCGCAACCCGTACCTGGATAGCCACGTCCGCAGGCAAAGGAAGGCCAGTTGTTGTAAGCTCGTCCCCTGCCTGAAAATGGGTCTGGACGTAGGCATCCCTGCTGGTGCAAGATGATGCAGTGACAGGATCAGGGACAGGATTGCACACAGACACCTCCGTGGCGGCCTGTGCTGCCTCCTGTCCCTGGTCCTGCACTGCACCACTAGCACCAGTGTAATCCCCACCTCCAGACCCCGTCTCTGTTGCTTGCACGCCCTCCTCCTCCACCAAACGCCCACCAACCTGGATGACTCCATGCCATCTTCCCCCGTTGGGCCCTGTGGGGTCCCAGCTGCCCCTTCTGCTGCCGAGGAGTCCAACTCCGACCTCCGCCTCTTGGACCTCCCCCCGGCAGCTGCGGCCTGGGACGCGGCACCGGACTCCTCACTCCCCAACGAGATGACAACCTGGGAGGGGAGCCGGGCCTTGCATCTCTGGCTGGTGGTGCGATCCCTGCCGCTGTGCTCCACAGCACCTTCTCCGCCCTCTTCATCAGTTGACGCTGCAGACAGGGAGAAATAAAACAAAGGCATCAGGGCACTGTACAATGGACTCATACACACATGACAGTGGTACATGAGTGGCATTGGCAAACCTCAGACATGGCATCACAATCACCAACACATGTCATTTCAACTCGCACACATGAGCTATACCACAGCCATATCGCAACAGCCAGCACCATCCATACACATATAACAGCATGAACAGGCAAAGGTGAGCCAGACATCACATGCAACACAGGGAGTGGACTACACATGCACACACACCACCACACTTGCATGCATGTGTACACCTCCGCCAACTGTCGCAGTGTTGCGAACGGCATCCATGTCACATCTGCCAATCAGTCTTCCACATCCCGGTGTCACATGCATCCATGTTGCATCACTGTTGCACCCTTGTCAAATACACACACATGCACATGTAAACGGTGCAGATACATGCAGCTGAAACCAACATCCACGTGTGACATCACGACCATGCCTACTTACATACACATTCATTCAAACATGTGTGCACACACATCTGCATTTGGCATGCAAGCCTACACACACAAGCACCATCCATGTCTCACACATGAGAGACCTTGCATGTGTTAGCCTCACGGCCCTGTACACACAACCCCATACTTGGCCCCATAAAACCACATGTGCAACCTGCACACTACTGGCACACGCACATCTTACAATCAGTATGCATGTACACTTACCGCTCGACTCCATTCGGGTCTGCCTCTCAAGGACCTGGACATGGAGTGCTGGGGATATGCATTCCATGACCCTCATCTGATCTTCCGACAAGTGGCCCTGGCACCCCTTAGCATCCGCTGCCTTCAAGAGGCGCAGGGCATTGTTCTGGGTCTTGGCCCTGAAGTCCTCCCAGCGCTTCTTGACATGATGTAATTGTTGGACTGCCACCCCCTCCGCGTTGATGGCAGTCACGATGTCCATCCAGATGTGAGTCCGTCCTTACTTGTCGGCGCGCAAACATCCAAAGGGGGCATCATACTGCCCCAGGAATAGTTCCACCAGGACACCAACTTGGGTGGCAGTGAAGCTGGTGCCCCTCTGCCTCTCTGGCTGGGGGTTGCCAGTAGTGCCAGATGGTGAAGTGCCCGACATGGCAACCCCAGAGGCAGGAGTGGGTGGGCAACTGGGTCCTGGGGCTGGGCTGTGGAGCAATGGAATCCCAGTTGGGAGTCTTCGGTTCCAGCAAGGGTGGTCACAGCAGCAGCACCCCTGGCTGATGTGCAGGCAGCAAATGGCAGGGCACATGGGCAGCAGGCAGTCAGGCAGCAGCAGATGGCAGGTGGGAGCGTGCTCGGGGCTCTGAGGGTCAGTGATTCGGCCTTCTGGGCAGGAGCCTGGTCTTCCATGTGCTTACACGTGGCCAGCTTAACACGGAGTGATTTGGCACGTGAAAATCCAGCACGTCTACGTGTAATTCGAGGAAAGGCCCTTAGCGCGTAATCGCGTCAGCACACATACGCGAATTCATTGGCCCAAAGGCCCCCAGCGTGTAGGCGCCTCTATGACGTTACGCGCACGGGCATTTTCCATGGCGTGTGGAAAAAATAAGCACATCCGAGTGTCAAAGCGTGTAATTGGTGGAAAGGACCTCAGCGCATATGCGCGTCTGTGACGTGCGTGCGCAGGCGTTACCCTGTACACGGGTGCATGTTACACCTCCAATGACTGCACGTCAGAGTGTCAGATCATGTAATTGGAGGATAGGGCCTTAGCGCGTACACGCGGAAGTGACGCTGGACGTGTGGGCATGTTTAAAAGGCACGTGTAGGACACCATTTCCTTGTACATGCTTTTCGTGGAGAGCGAGTGGGTGAAATCTGTACTTCTTGTTGGTTCACACGCGATTTACTTCACAGCGTTTCAAGTTCGTACTCCCTGTTACCTCTGACAGCTTTTTCTATTTTTGTCTTTTTTCTGCGCCTGTTTCCTCAAACAGCGTACACTTCTTCTGTTGTCCTGTCCCCTCAGACAGCGTACAATTCTTCTTTTGGCGGGGGTGTTGCCAGCACGCACATGCGCGTCTTTTTCACGCTATTTTTCCAGGCAGACGGTGAGTCGCGCACGTATTTAACATCTGTGCTTGCCCCGTGTGTCGCGTACCCCTTCAGAGGTCAGTCTAGGCTGCGTGTGACATGCATACGTTCATTTTTGTGTTTCTGGGTGCCACAGCGTTGTGCAGGTTTATTTTTCCATGCACGTGGTCTAGGAGGAGTTGCGTGCACGTTATCTCCCTTTTTTGGGGTGCCTGTGAATTGCGTGACCCGTCATCTTTCCCCAGGGGTCACATACAGGCTTGCAAGAGCACTGGGGTACGAATTCCATCTAGTACCCTACCCCTTTGACCCCCAATTGCCCAGGACAATAGTTTACCCCAACTCCCATACGCACAACAACATCAGTGCCATGGTTGGGAGGCAAGCACGCGGTAAGGGTGGCAAAGGTGGCCGAGCCTCAAGAGGTGGGCGTGGTGGATACGGTAGCGGACGTGGCCAGGACTTGCAGGGTGCCCCTAGCCCCCCATGTGTGGAGGACCAGTCAGGGACACCCATGCACCCCCCCCGGTTGAGGGTAAAGTGGCTGCCACCATCCCTGCTCAGCCCTTGTTGGACCAGCCCATTGTGGCACCAGACCTGGCACAGGGTGACTCCCAGGCGGACTTCCAGGTCAGCAGGTCTAGGCCACGTGTGGCGGTGCACGTTGGTGTCACCAGGCCACGTGGATCAGGGGCAGCTATGTCATCTGCTGCCCCAAGTAGGCAGGGTGTGGAGGCTGCAGGGGCAGCTGCGGCTCCATCCACCCCAGATCTCACTCACCCAGCCAGACAGTGTCGGTCCCAGTCTATCCTGCTGACGTTCCCCCTGACTACATCACACTTCAGCTAATGCCTGCACCAAGTCCGATGCTCAGTGTTCATTCCCACACTCCTAGTACACAGTCCACCGGGGCTCCTGTCCCTAGTGTCCAGAGCGGCGTAGGACACTCAGGATCCCCACTAACTTCCAAGCGGAAGAGGAAGAGTGCTCGTCCAGTACAGGCTGATGCCCCAGAAACGGCTACACAGTCCGGCACCCAGAGGAAGCCTAGCTTCAGTGAGGCCGAACGTGATGCACTTGTGGAGTATGTGTCCACACATGACCGGGAAATGTTGATTACTGCAGGGTGCAAGACGACACCTGCTCAACGTCAGGCACACTGGCAGACGATTGCGGACATCATAAGTGCCCTTGGAATCGTGAGCCGCACAGCTAATGATTGCTTCAAGCGCTGGAATGACCTGAAGCGCAGGGCAAAGAAAAAGCTGGCTTCAAGTCATGCCGCTACTCTAATGACTGCAGGTGGGTCTCCAGCAGAGGACATTGAACTCACTCCACATGAGTATGTTGCTGGGACTTACGTCACGGAGGAACAGATCCAAGGCGTGGGAGACCTGCCAGATTACGAGGCATTGTCCGGTGAGTGCACATGCATGTGTGTGTCATCCATGTGCATGGTGTGTGTGTGAGGGCTTCTGATTGAGTGCCAGGTGAGGGTGTGTGTGCCTGAGTGGTTTGGGTCACCCATGTGCTTCATCCAATACATTCTGCCCACCAGGATTTGGGTATTGCAGTATCCCTTCTGGCAAGAGTAGACATTTAGCCCAACATCACGCCAGTTGCCCTTGAAGTGTTATCTTGCCACAACATTGTTGCATATTTTACTGTGTTCATTCAGGCTGATTGTTTACATTCCACCACTTTCACTAGGCATTTCCCAGGCCTATTGTCACATGTGTGACATGGTTATGGTACATGCCATCTGTGTGATGGCATGTGTCATGCATGTGTATTGGACATGCCAATCACAGGCCAATGTGTGATATCACTGCTAGCCAGCATGCAGCAAATGTGTTGATCTTCCATCTTGATGTCATCAATGTGTGCCATTTGCCTCCCCTTCATACGCAGTTACGGTGCATGCATGGGAGGGTTATAGTCATGTGGGACATGTGTCAATGAAGTACTGGTTCTGTTGCTTCTCAGCCCTAAGTGTGTGCCATGGTGCTAATGCCTGTTCCCATTTCTTTTCTTTCATGTCTTTGCAGGGGATGACGCACTTGATACTGCTGGGTTTGTGGAGATGGTGCAGACCCAGGAGGGGTCTCAGGGCCGACCGGGCCCCAGTGAGGGACGTGGTGTGGTGGTGGGTGAGAACCCACATGCTGCAGACCATTCTCTCAAGGGGTGACTCTGGGTGCAGCCCCCCCACGCTCTATTCAGGTGTCTATTCAGATGATGAGACCTATGTGCGGTTGCAGGTAAGTGTTTCTGTGAGGGATTCTGTTCTGGCCGACTCACCTGCACCAGGGGTAGAACCCTCAATGGGGATGTCAGTGTTGGTAGGTCCTCCTTTAGTGGTTACGGATGCAGGGTCACACTCCGCAACATCTGATCCTGTTCCTGGGCCAGCAGATCAGAGGGGGAATGCAGTCCTGCAGCCTCAGGCAGTGCTGGCACAGCAAGGCGCAGTTCGCCTTGGCCCACACAGGTGTGGTGCCCGCCGACACGGTGGCCGTACGCCACCTGGCAATACCGCATGGGAGCAATCCATATACGGTATGGCAAACCAACAGGCAGCATCAGCTGAGATGATGGCTCAGGCCATGGATAGGGTGGCCACTTCCATTGTCCCCCAAGAAAGGCTGATGGAGCAACTACAGAAGGCAACAGACTCCATTTGCCAGTCACACAGGGAGGACATGTTGGCGTCCAACAGGGACAGACGGGCGGCACTGGAGACTCTGCGGGAAGCCTTTTCTATAGAGTCCGAGGGCCACAGGGAAGCCCTGAGGGTGGAACTCCGTCACCTCAGGGTGACTCTTGTTGAGCTTGAGGCTTCAACTGACACGAGGACAGAACAGCAGCTGGGGTGTCTCACACGTACGCTCTCAGCTGAGATGCAGGCAACTCGGGAGGAGGTCCGGGCATCCCATGAGTTGTTGCATGGGGACCTCCGCACGATTATCCTCCAGAACCAGACCTTCCACACCCGAATGCTTGCTGCCATGGAGGACCAGACTAGGGCTTTGCGTGGGCTGCCTCCCATAGTGCCACCACCTCCTGATGCAGCTGCAGAGGGTGGGGAGAGCGACAGCAGCGATTCTCCCACAATAGGGTAGCTGTGCAGGCCATGAGCCCATGGAGGTGTTTTTTTTCCGCAGAATCCACACAGGTGGGTTTTGGTGTGCACCCTGTCCTCGGACCTCCTGGGTGGCCTCCCCCCTACCCCCAGCCCATACATGGCCATTTTTGATTTTTGATTTTTGATTATTGAATTTTGAATTTTTTTCAGTGTGTTGCCTTGTGTGGCTCCCGTGGACATCTGCTGTATTGTGGCTGGGCACATGCAGGCTTGTCCTGAATTTGGGTTAGATGCTTGGGTTTGTGAGACACACACCCCTCCTGCTTCCCGTTTCCATGGGCTTGCAACGGGTGTTCCCAAGTGACATTGACTTACACAGTGACGTTGGACTCCCATGTGCTGTGTGGTCAGTCTGTAGTCAATACTGTGTATACATTCCTAGTGCATATTGTTGTTGTATTGTACACTGCATGGTGTATTGATATGTGCCTCTGCATCCATCTCATCCTCCTGATTTGCAGGTCCATTCCTCATTTCTTCACAAGGCCGTCTACTTTGGAGATGGAGTCCATGTTGTAAGCAGTGCACCTACACTTTTGCGTGGCGCCAACACTGTACAGTTGGAAGTGGTTGAAGTGCTGGCATTATCAGGTAGTGAGACTACACATTTTTTGAAATTCGTACTATCATGTTTATGGTAGGCTTGAGGTTGTGTAGCTGATTTGTATTATTGCTAAATATTTGCTCATGTGTGTTGTTGGTCCTGCATTACTGTGAGCATTTCATGTGTGGCCAGTTTCCATTAGGTACACTGAACTTTCTGACACTTGTGTCATGTTGTGGGGATTACTTTGTTTGATCTCACATTGCATGACATGCCATGGTGTGTTGTGTGGTGGTGCCGGGGAGGGGTTGGGTGACATGGCACTGTTCTGATATTGTATTTTGCAAGTGGGTTTTCATTTTTGCTGCATAGAAGTGTGTCTTTTGATGACACTGCATTGGTGGTGTTTGTGTAGGTAGGATGCACACATTGTAACACTTCCAGATGAACAATCTCAGGCTGCTATGGTTGTGACAGTTGACTGTCCCTTCATTCATCATCATTGTCTGATTGAGGCATTATTGATTGTCAGATGGTATGTGCCAGGGCTGTGTGCACTCCACAGGGGTGTGATTTCTATGTGAAGTAATTAGCCACCAGCTGCGTACGGGCTGCCTCACCCCGTGCCCTTTCCCCTCCCTTGCGCAGCGGGTGTGCATGTGGTTGGGGATGTGGGGGCACCACCATGTCCAAAGCCAGGCCCCGGCGTGTTGCAACATTGGGCAGGACACATGCTGCCACTATGATCCTGCACACTACTGGGGGAGCGTATAATAGCTGCCCGTCCGATCGGTCAAGGTAGCGAAAGCTTGACTTGAGCACTCCGAATGTGCGCTCCACTATGCGCCGGGTTGCAATATGGGCTGTGTTGTATCTTACCTTGGGAGGCGTGATGGGGTTCCGAATTGGCGTCATCATGTGGGTGCTCAGAGGGTAGGCACTGTCCCCTGGGGAGGTGGTGATGGGTATCATTAGTGGGGTAGTGACATTACTCTGTATCTGACATGCATGCATGTGCAGTGGCATTTATACTCACCAAGCAGCCATGCATCACCATGCCGCCCAGCTTCCATGTCCCAGTTTAGGGTTGACATTCTGTAAATTAAGCTGTTGTGGGTGGACCCTGGATAGTTGGCATATACTGAAGTGATGATTCCCTTGGCATCACATACTACCTGGACGTTGATGGAATGCCAGTGCTTGCAGTTTCTATAGATGTGCTCAGATGCCCTGGGGGGACGTAGAGCCACATTGTTGCAATCAATGCCACCTAGCACTTTGGGGAATTGTGCCACCCCATAGAAATCCTGCGGTGGCAGCCTGCCTTTCTGCAGGTGTTCTGGGCAGGTATATGTGCCTGCGGACTGATGGGCGTGCAGTGATGATGGCCAACACCTGGTGTAGGCACCGTGACTGCGTGGCCTGTGACACCCCCCCCCACTATGGCACTTGTCAGCTGAAATGATCTGGTAGCCAAGAAGTGCAGTACATTGAGGACCTTCTCCAGGTGGGTGAGTGCTTGGGAGCAGAGTGTGGGTGATGTGAGGTCATCCTCCCACTCACTGACCAGGTTGAGTATTATGTGAGGTGGAAACCTGTACCTCCCATAAACCTGGTCATCAGGCATCCCAAAAAGGCTGGTTCTGGGTGTGAAGATTCTGGCCCTGACTATCCTCCTCCTCCTCCTGCGGTATCCCACGGCCACTGCTGCTAGGAACGGTATATTCATCCTGCCGTATGAGCTTGTTTGTTGTTTGCGTGCACTTTTATGCTGCGCGTATCGACGTACACCTGCTTCCTGCGAGTCGACGTATGCCGGCTTCATGCTGGCGTACGTGTTTCCGGATTGGACCGTCTTTTTTGGTGCTTTGTAGGCAATCGTGTAAATCTTCCCGCCCACCACAGGAATACACATAGCCCACTCTCCCAGGCCCAGTCGCGTGTGAAACTTCCCGCGTACCCCTGAAATACACATACCCAGCACAATCGCGTGTGAAACTTCCCGCGCACCCCTGGAATACATGTACCCAGCCCAATCGCGTGTGGAACTTCCCGCGCACCCCGAAATGCACGTACACTGCTGAAATTGCGTGTGGCACTTCCCGCGCACCCCTGAAATACACGTACCAAGCACAATCGCATGTGAAACTTCCCGGAAACCCCTGAAATACACGTACCCGGCACAATTGCGTTTGAAACTTCCCGCGCACCCCTGAAATACACGTACCCAGCACAATCGCGTGTGAAACTTCTTGCGCACCCCTGAAATACACGTACCCAGCCCAATCGCGTGTGGAACTTCCCGCGCACCCCGAAATGCACGTACCCTGCTGAAATCGCGTGTGGCACTTCCCGCGCACCCCTGAAATACACGTACCCAGCACAATCACGTGTGGAACTTCCCGCGCATCCCGAAATGAACGTACCCTGCTGAAATCGCGTGTGGCACTTCCTGCGCACCCCTGAAATACACGTACCCAGCACAATCGTGTGTGGAACTTCCCGCGCACCCCTGAAATACACGTTCCCCGCTTGACGTTTGCTGTTTGGCAGCCCTTTAAACTCGTCCAGGGTTAGCGCAGCCCTTTGCGCTGAATTGGGACTTTTGATGGATTTTCCTTGCATTCCGTTCTTGGGGGCGTAACTGGCGCTCCTGCAGGGTCGCTGCGCCACTCTGCGCCACGGCTGGTTTTCGAGGCTAAAATCCATGAATACGCTGTGCGATGCCAGCCGTGTGTGCCACTTTTGTGCAAAATTCCATGAATTGCCCCCCTAACTTGTACGAGAGCATCATAATTCAAACAGCGGACCCATTTCAAGCAATAATACGCCTTCAACCAAAAACAGCAAAACTACCTCCATCTGAATTACTGTAAGGTATTTGTGGCAAAGTAGTTTATTTGCCATTAGATCTCAAATAAAATGTACACACTCTGGGAGTACAAAGCCCAATAGATCAATCTGTAATTATCTTAGTAAATGGCATACCTACAAAAGACAAAATAAAATGGCAACATCTCGTGGACTAACATAAAGTTAGACAAGCCCTGCAATATCTAAAAGACAACCATGAATACTACACAGAAATAAATATTGAAGAAAACCTGAGGGAAACTACTGAAATAATTTAAGACTCATCAGAAACTGGTCAATATCAACTTCTAGATCCTGCTACAGAGTCCAATATTTTAGATCATTATACAATTCACCCATTACACTCTAAAGACACCATAGATGATGCACTGGAAAAGTACCAAATATGACAAGCCAAAGGATCACCAAACAGCATATGGGAAAAAAGTATAGAAGCACGTGCCTTTCCTCTACTGTTTCCTACTGCAAGAGGAGGAGGGTACCCACACAAATAACAGCATCAGAATACCGCTTTTTACAAATGTATTCTGAAGACCCCAGATTGAGACAAAACATGGAGTACATATTCCACCTTCTCTTTGAAAGTGAACTAGCAACTCTATGCTACAGAGTTGCATACACATTGAAATCAGGTACCAATTTTCAAAATATATCAGCTACGCAATTACTACAAAAAGTGCAAGAAAAAGACAAGGTTTTACAGTCAAGCATTGCAAATCTTTTAGCAAACATGCATGGTACAAAAGAATACTGGTTCCAACGTCACAGAGATGTACGCTGTATGATAAGAAACCTTTGCCCACCCACTTGGTTTGTGCCATTGTGCCTCATTATACGGAAGGCAGTAGAGTGATAATGTTGCCGGTAGAGCTGCCGGCGCCTTTATCACTCTACCGCCTCATTACGAGGTGTGCTGGCGGGTGCCGCTAAGTCAGACCAGATGTCCTTAGCGGGACTCGCTAGCAGACCAGTATGCTATCAATGGGCCCATCATTAACGGCCCGTTGTTAGCATCCTCCCAATGGGGATGTAATGGGTCCGGGTCCCGCGAAAGGGAATTACCTGGCCCTCCAAGGTGAGAATGGCCCGGAAAGTCCCCTTTTGTGGAACCGGACCCGGTACACAGTTTGGGGGTAGCCATGCTGCTATAAATGGCATGGCTACTTCCAAACTCGTAATGAGGCCCATTAAGTTGTGCAAAATATGCATAGGAAGATTTACACGATTTCCTACGCATAGCAAACAAAATCAAAACAAATAAAGATATAAAAACACCAGGAGAACTCTGCTCTCTAGATCTTGTAAATGCATCAAGGTATTTCCATCATTGCTTCATTGCTATGCTACACTTCATTTGTAATAAAACTTTGCCTCCCTTCAGAGAAGTGCAACACTTCTTTTGGAGAAAAGAATAGCAAGCCAGAGGAGCACCACACATCCACATGCTTTTGTGGATTAAATATGCTCACAAATTTGGTCAGGACAGTGATGCACTGTTTTGCATTTCATCCAAAAATATGTCACTTGTGAAATCCCTTTACAAACGACACATAGTGACCTTCATGCACACATTTTTCAATTTCAAAGACACAAATGTGTGAAGTATTGTCATCGCAAATATAAAAACAAAGGGAGATACTACACCAAAAGCTGCATTGGTTTCCCTAGATCAGTTTCAACAACAGGTCAAGTAAACAAAGTAATGCATTCAGTTAAACGTAGTGTCAAAGGTAAATCACCTAAGAGCACATATTACATAAAAAGAACAGAAGGATCAAAATACATCAATGTTTACAATGTAATCATTGCCCTCTTATGGAATGCAAATATTGATGTGCAGTTCATTGCAGACAATTCCACTGCAGTTTCACGCTATGTCACAGCCTACTTAACCAAATCAGAAAAAACAGAGCTCCAAGACCTCTGGGATGAAATATCATCTGACAAAAGACCATCACAGAAATTGTACAGTTTAGGCATAAAAATGCTCTCCCATAGAGAATGTGGCTGTTTAACCAGTACTGCCTTTTATGGAAATTCTGAAAAATATAGCATGGCTAAGCCTTGAGCCTGCTAAATCTAGTAAAAATATTTCTGAAATCATATGAAGACATAGAAACAATAGCCAAAATTGTTCCCAACAGCCAAGACATTTTAAAAAAACAATTTACTAGATACATACTACCCAAACAGGAGTACCACTTTGGAAACAAGGTGTCTATACCACATAGCCCAAAACTTCACATACAAAAATAACATTAAACCAGATGAGAAGAAAGGTAGATACAGAGTGGAAAATTGTGAAGGCAGCTTAGTGAAACTAGCCAGACGAAGCTTAATTAATCATATCAAATAGTCATTAAAAACTCCTTAACATAAAAGAACTGCATTACATGTCCCTGCTACAACTTTTTAAACCATGGAGAAAAGAAGAAGATTTACTAGATACCTATGACTCCTATGAAGACACTTTCAAATCAAATGAAAACACTATAACAGACGTAAACTTTACACAGTACAACACAATGTTGCACAATGAACAGCAAGAACTCCAGGCACAACTAGATGTGAACACTCCTGACAGTAGCCAACCTTCTGTAACAGGAAGCCAAGAACCACTTGGACAGCCACTAATAGCAAATGAGGCAGAATTAGCCATGCATAAAACAAGTATAAAATCCAAGTATAAAACACAGAGGCGGTAATTCATAGAATTTCGCACAATAGTGGCGCAAGCGGCTGGCGCACATCGCGTGCGCTAAAATCGATTTGCGTGCACAGCGTATTAATGGATTTTAGCCTCCAAAACAAGCTGTGGTGCAGAGTGGCGCAGCGACCCTGCAGCAGTGCCAGTTACGCCCCCAAGAACGCCCTCGCGCAAGGAAAAGCCATCAAAATTCCCAATTCAGCACAAAGGGCTGCGCTAACCCTGGACCAGTGTACAAGGCAGCCAAACAGCAAACGCCAAGCAGGGAATGTGTATTACTGGGGTGCGCGGGAAGTTCCACATGCGATTCCAGCAGGGTACATGTATTTCTGGGGTGCGGGGAAGTTTCACACGCGATTTCGGCAGGGTATGTGTATTACTGGGGTGCGCGGGAAGTTCCACACGTGATTTCAGCAGGGTACGTGTATTTCTGGGGTGCGGGGAAGTTTAGCATGCGATTTCAGCAGGGTACGTGTATTACTGGGGTGCGGGGGAAGTTTCACACGCGATTCCAGCAGGGTACGTGTATTTCTGGGGTGCAGGGACGTTTAACACGTGATTCCAGCAGGGTATGTATATTTCTGGGGTGCGCGGGAAGTTCCACACGCGATTCCAGCAGGGTATGTGTATTTCTGGGGAGCGGGGACGTTTAACACGCGATTTCAGCAGGGTACGTGTATTTCTGGGGTGCGCAGGAAGTTCCACAGGCGATTTCAGCAGGGTATGTTTATTTCTGGGGTGCGCGGGAAGTTACACACGCGAGTCCAGCAGGGTATGTGTATTTCTGGGGTGCGGGGAAGTTTCACAAATGCGATTTCAGCAGGGTACATATATTACTGGTGTGCACGGGAAGTTCCACACGCGATTTCAGCAGGGTACATGTATTTCTGGGGTGTGGGGAAGTTTAACACGCAATTCCAGCAGGATACGTGTATTTCTGGGGTGTGCAGGAAGTTCCACACGCGATTCCACCAGGGTACGTGTATTTCTGGGGAGCGGGGAAGTTTAACACGCGATTTCAGCAGGGTAAGTGTATTTCAGGGGTGCGCAGGAAGTTCCACACCGCAATTTCAGCAGGGTACGTGTATTTCTGGGGTGCGCTGGAAGTTACACACGCGATTCCAGCAGGGTACGTGTATTTCTGGGGTGCGGAGAAGTTTCACACAGTAATTTCAGCAGGGTACGTGTATTACTGGGGTGCGCGGGAAGTTCCACATGCGATTTCAGCAGGGTACGTGCATTTCTGAGGTGCAGGGAATTTCAACACGCGATTTCAACAGGGTATGTGTATTAATGGGGTGCGGTGAAGTTCAACACGCAATTTCAAAAGGGTGCGTGTATTACTGGGGTCCACGGGAAGTTTCACACACAATTTCAGCAGGGTACGTGTATTACTGGGGTGCGCTGGAAGTACCACACACGATTTCAGCAGGGTACGTCTATTTCTGGTGTGCGGGGAAGTTTAACACGCAATTCCAGCAGGGTATGTGTATTACTGGGGTGCGCGGGAAGTTCCACATGCGATTTCAGCAGGGTACGTGTATTTCTGGGGTGGGGGGAATTTCAACACGCAATTTCAACAGGGTATGTGTATTTCGGGGGTGCGGGGAAGTTTCACACGCAATTTCAGCAGGGTACGTGTATTACTGGGGTGCGCGGGAAGTTCCACATGTGATTTGAGCAGGGTACATGTATTTCTGGGGTGCGGGGAATTTCAACACGTGATTTCAACAGGGTACGTGTATTACTGGGGTGCGGGGAAGTTTAACACGCAATTTCAGCAGGGTACGTGTATTTCTGGGGTGCGCGGGAAGTTTTACACGCGATTCCAGCAGGGTACGTGTATTTCTGTGGTGCGGGGAAGTTCAACACGCAATTTCAGCAGGGTACGTGTATTACTGGGGTGCGCGTGAAGTTTCACACGTGATAGGCTCTGTGCGATTGGGGTACGTGTATTTCGGGGGTGCAGGGGAGTCCTACACGTGAATTCCAGTGTGGGTCCTCCCAGGTGTTCCCTCTACACCCTCCACGGCCCCTGCAGGCAGCCCACACCACAGGGGACTACCCTGCACCCCTGGTCATGTCCCGCAGGCAGCCCATCCACCATGGGCATGCCCCCCCAGCCAAGCCACATGTCACCTTGCACTAGTGATCACCAACACATTACCCCCTTGCACTCCCACCCCCCATAAGTGCAGGACACCTGCCAGCAGGCCCCCACTCATGTCCCACTCATGTCCCCTTGCACACCCACCCCCCAGCAGTGCAGGGCACCTGCCAGCAGGCCCCCACTCATGTCTCCTTGCACCCCCTACCCCCAGCACTGAGGGGCACCTGCCAGCAGGCCCCCACTCATGTCCCCTTGAACACCCAGCCCCCAGCAGTGCAGGGCACCTGCCAGCGGGCCCCCACTCATGTCCCACTCATGGCTCCTTGCACACTCACCCCCCAGCAGGGCAGGGTACCTGCCAGCAGGCCCCCACTCATGCCCCCTTGCACCCCCACCCCCCAGCACTGAGGGGCACCTGCCAGCAGGCCCTCACTCATGTCCCCTTACACACCCACCCCCCAGCAGTGCAGGGCACCTGCCAGCAGGCCCCCACTCATGTCCCACTCATGTCCCCTTGCACCCCCCAACCCCCCAGCAGTGCAGGGCACCTGCCAGCAGGCCCCCACTCATGTTCCCTTGCACCCACACCCCCCAGCACTGAGGGGCACCTTCCAGCAGGCCCCCACTCATGTCCCCTTACACACCCACCCCCCAGCAGTGCAGGGCACCTGCCAGCAGGCCCCCACTCATGTCCACTTGCACCCCGACCCCCCAGCAGTGCAGGGTACCTGCCAGCAGGCCCCCACTCATGTCCCCTTGCAACCCGACCACCCAGCACTGAGGGGCACCTGCCAACAGGCCCCCACTCATGTCCCCTTGCACCCCCACCCCCCAGCATTGAGGGGCACCTGCCAACAGGCCCCCACTCATGTCCTCTTGCTCCCCCACCCCCCAGCAGTGCAGGGCACCTGCCAGCAGGCCCCCACTCATGTCCCACTCATGTCCCCCAGCACCCCCACCCCCCAACAGTCAGGGGCACCTGCCAGCAGGCCCCCACTCATGTCCCCTTGCACCCCCACCCCCCAGCAGTGCAGGGCACCTGCCAGCAGGCCCCCACTCATGTCCCACTCATGTCCCCCAGCACCCCCACACCCCTGCAGTCAGGGCCACCTGCCAGCAGGCCCCCACTCATGTCCCCTTGCACCCCCACCCACCAGCAGTGCAGGGCACCTGCCAACAGGCCCCCACTCATGTCCCCTTGCACCCCCACCCCCCAGCATTGCAGGGCACCTGCCATAAGGCCACCACTCATGTCCCACTCATGTCCCCCAGCACCCCCACCCCCCAGCAGTCAGGGGCACCTGCCAGCAGTCCCCCAACCATGTCCCCTTGCACCCCCACCCCCCAGCAGTGCAGGGCACCTGCCAGCAGGCCCCGACACATGTCCCCCAGCCAACACATCATCACAATCTAGATCCCTGGCCCTTATGGCCAGCCTCCACAGGCCAAAGACCCACCCAAGTATTGCATCCACCCACATAGAAATGTCAATTACATGATACAACCCCAATGGCAAGTATGTAAATGAACGCATGTCCGTCACACACACACAATGGGTGCAAGTGAATGTCAAAACCCATATCATGACATGCATGAAACCAATGAGATAATACCACAAATGGAAGTATAAAAAAATATATATTAAAGATAACATGAACGTAAATCAAATTAAACACACAACAATGGGAATAACAAAAGAAATGGTCCATGTCCGATAAATAATGAAAAACAAGAAAACATAAGCAAAAGAAATCCAAAAAGAAATGTTGTCCAAAGTCACAGTCCAAAAAAGCAAATCCAAGGGAAAAAAAAGTAAAAACCATTGCTCCACGGTGAAGACAAAAAAAATATTAAAAAAGGTGAATCCAATGTAGAACTATGTACAATTGAAGAATCCAGGGTCCATGAGCCCAACTTGATAAATGAAACCTACCAAAAACTACTACCTAATAAAAAAACTATATACAAAAATGTGGTGCATTGTCCAAGCGGTCCAAAATAAAGAAAAAATGAATGGAAACCTAATACTAACTAACTATTTACAAGGGCAGAGGGCAAGTCCAACGGCTCACTTGTTGATGTCCCGGGCCAGGGCATCATCGAACTCCTGCTCGATGTCCCAGAGGCGGTCATCTTCCATGGCCCCGAGGGTTAGCAGAGACAATGACATCTGGATCTCCAGGTCCCTGCGAATGGCCTCGAGGCACTCGGCCCGCCTCAGGGCACTACTCATGGAGTTCTCCGCCCTGACCATCGTGAGCCGTGCCTCTTCTGCCCGCTGCTGCTCCGCATCTATCGCATGGCCCAACCGCTGCCACACGGAAGACACTTCCTGTCCAGGGTCCTCCTGCCCTCCGGCCGATGCCTGCCCCTCCAATGATGAAGGCCCCGAGCCATCATGGCTCCTACCTTGTTGCTGCCGCTGCCTGTGCCCTGGCTCCTGCTGCCTGCACATCCTCCTCCAGCTGGGGTGCAGTTGTTGAGGTGGCCACCCCTACTGGACGTCCGACTCCCAACTGTGGCAGGGATTTGTCTTCCACCAGCCTGGCCGCAGGGTCAGAGGCAGCTCCACAGGGCACCCAGGTGACACATGGGTGGGAACATGGCACGGAGTACGACTGGCGCATAGGGGGTTCAGTTGAGGAGGGGGTCTGAACAAGGCCGAGCAAACGGAGGAATCCGGCCCTGGTGAGCTGTCCCAGAAGGTCGACGTGGTCAACGAGCCATTCGAGACGAGATGCAGTCTCCCCTTGAAAAGACTGCATTTCGCCTCGCATGGCCCGTTGACGCAACGCCACACCACCCAGGACAGGCTCAACCCGGTCCCGGATAGCCACGTCCACAGGCAGAGGAAGGCCAGTTGTCGTAAACTCAGCCCCTGCCTGAAAATGGGTCTGGACGTAGGTATCCCTGCTGGTGCAAGATGATGCAGTCACACGATCGGGGACAGGATTACACACAGGCACCTCCGCGGCGGCCTGTGCTGCCTCCAGTCCCTGCCCCTGCACTGCACCACTAGCACCAGTGGAATCCCCACCTCCAGACCCACCTCCAGACCCCGTCTCTGTCCTTTGCACGGTCTCCTCCTCCACCAAACCCCTCACCAACCTGGATGATTCCGTGCCATCTTCCTGCCTGTGGGGTCTCAGCTGCCCCTTCGGCTGCCGAGGAGTCCAACTCCGACCTCTGCCTCTTGGACCTCCCCTCGGCAGCTGCGACCTGGGATGTGGCACCGGACTCCTCACTCCCCAACGAGATGACCCCCTGGGAGGGGAGCCGGGCCTTGCGTCTCCGGCTGGCGGTGCGATCCCTGCCGTAGTGCTCCACAGCACCCTCTCCGCCCTCTTCATCATTCGACGCTGCAGGGCACTGTACAATGAACTCATACGCACATGACAGTTGCACACGAGTGTCATTGTCAAACTTCAGACATGGCATCACAATCCCCAACACACATGTCATTTCAAATCTCACACTTGAGCTATTCCACAGCCATATCGCAACAGCCAGCACCATCATACACATAGAACAGCATGAGCAGGCAAAGGTGAGCCAGACATCACATGAGACACAGGGAGTGCACTAGACATGCACACACGCCACCACACTTACATGCATGTATACACCTCCACCAAGTGTCGCAGTGATGAGATCGGCATCCATGTCACATCTGGTAATCAGTTTTCTACATATCAGTCTCACATGCATCCATGTTGCATGACAGTTGCACACTTGTCAGATACACATACATGCACATGTACACAGTGCAGATACATGCAGCTGGAACCAACATCCATGTGTGACACCACAACCTTGACAACTGACATACACAGTCATTCAAACATGTGTGCTCACACATCTGCATTTGGCCTGCATGCTTAACCACAAATACACCATCCATGTGTCTCACACATGAACAGACTCGCATGTGTCAGCCTCACGGCCCTGTACATACACATCCATACATGGCCCTACAAAACCACATGTGCAACCTGCACACTACTGGCACACCACCACACGCACAGCTTCCAATCAGTATGCATGTACACTTACCGCTCGGCTCCAGACGGGTCTGTCTCTCAAGGACCTGGACGTGGAGCGCTGGGCATACGCGTTCCAGGACCCTCATTTGGTCTTCCAACAGGTGGCCCCGGTGCCCCTTCGCATCCGCTGCCTTCAAGAGGTGCCGGGCCTTGTTGAGGGTCCTGGACCTGAAGCCCTCCCAGCGCTTCTTGACATGATGGAATTCGCGGACTGCCACCTACTCCGCGTTGATGGCAGTCACGTTGTCAGCGCGCGACCTTCCGAAGAGGGCATCATACTGTCCCAGGACTTGCTCCACCAGGACACCAACTTTGGTGGCAGTGAAGCTGGTGGCCCTCTGCCTCTCTGGCTGGGGGTTGCCAGTGCCACAGGATGGTGTAGTGCTGGACATGGCAACCCCAGAGGCAGGAGTGGGTGGGCAACTGGGTCCTGGGGCTGGGCTGTGGAGCGATGGAATCCCAGTCGGGAGTCTTCGGTTCCAGCAGGGGTGGTCACAGCAACAGCACCCCTGGCTGACGTGCAGGCAGCAAATGGCAGGGCACGTGGGCAGCAGGCAGCAGAAGATGGCAGGTGGGAGCGTGCTCGGGGCTCTGGGGGGCAGTAATTCGGCCTTCTGGGCAGGAGCGTGGTCTTCCGTGTGTGAACGCGTGGCCAGCTTGATACGGAGTGATTTGGCATGTGAAAATCTTGCACGTCAGCGTGTAATTCGAGGAAAGGCCCTTAGCGCGTAAGCGTGTCAGCACACGTACACGATTTCATTGGACCAAAGGCCCTTAGCGTATAAGCGCGCCTGTGACGTGACGCGCGTGGGTGATTCTCTCATAGCACGTGATGACAGAGCACACGTGGAAAAGCTGCACGTCCGAGTGTCAGCGCGTGTAATTGGAGGAAAGGGCACATACATGCGTAAGTGACGTGTACGTGTGGGCCGGTTTAAAAGGTACGTGTAGGACGCCATTTCCTTGCACATGCTTTTTATGGAGAGCGAGTGGGTGGATTCTGTACTTCTTGTCGGTTCACACGCGATTACTTCACAGCGTTTCAAGTTCGTACTCCCTGTTACCTCTGACAGCTTTAATTTTTCTACTTTTTTTGGGCCTGTTTCCTCAAACAGTGTTCACTTCTCCTTTTGTCCTGTCTCCTCTGACAGCGTACAATTCTTCTTTTGGCGGGGGTGTTGCCAACGCGCACAGGCGCATATTTTTCAGGTTCTTTTTCCAGGCAGACGGTGAGTTCCGCACGTACTTAGCAACTGTGCTTGCCCTGTGTGTTGCATACCCCTGCAGAGGTCATTGTAGGCTGCGTGTATCACTCGTACGCTTATTTTTGTGTTTCTGGGTGCCACAGCATAGTGCGGGTTCATTTTTCCACACATGTGGTCTACGAGGGGTTGCGTGCACGTTTATTTTTGTTTTTGGGTTGCCAGTGCGTTGCGTGACCCATCATCTTCCCCCAGGGGTCACAGACAGCCTTGTTAGAGCACCAGGGTACAAATTCCATTTAGTACCCTACCCCTTTGACCCCCAATTGCCCAGGACAATAGTTTACTGCTCCTCCCATACGCACAACAACATCAGTGCCATGGTTGGGAGGCTACCAAGCGCTAAGGGAGGCAAAGGTGGCCGACCTTCAAAAGGTGGACGTGGTGGGCGCAGTAGGGGACGTGGCCAGGATTTGCAGGGTGCCCCTAGACCCCATGTGTGGAGGACCTATCAGGGACACCCATGCTTCTCGCCCCCATGGTTGTGGGAAACGTGGCTTAGACCATCCCGGCTCAGCCCCTGTGGGACCAGCCCATTGTGGCACCTGACCTGGCATAGGATGACTCCCTGGCTGACTTCCAGGTCAGCAAGTATAGGCCACGTGTGGCGGTGCAAGTTGTCACCAAGGCACGTGGATCTGGGGCAGCTATGTCATCTGCTGCCCCAAGTATGCAGGGTGGTGAGGCTGCAGGGGCAGCTGCAGCTCCATCCGCCCCTGCTCTGACTCTCCCAGCCAGGACACTGTCGGTCCTGGTCCATCATACTGATGTTCCATCTGCCAACATCACACTTCAGACAATGCCTGCACCAAGTCCTATGGTCAATGTGCATTTGCACACTCCAACAACCCAGTTCACCGGTGATTCTGCCCCTACTGACCAGAGCGGCGTTAGCCACTCTGGCTCCGCTCCACCTTCTAAAAAGAGGAAGAAGGGTGCTCTGGCATGACAGACTGAGACCCCAGGCACAGCTACACACTCCGGCACATCAAGGAAGCCTTGCTTTAATGACCCAGAGCTTAATGCACTTGTGAGCTATGTGTTGCAACATAGCCACGAAATGGTGGTGACTGCAGGGTCCAAGACCACACCTGGTCAACGTAAGGCACACTGGCAGACCATCGCCAACCACATAAGTGCCCTTGGATTTGTGAGGCGCCCAGCTGATGATGGCTACAAGCGGTATAACGACCTGAAACGCAGAGCAAAGGACAAGCTGGCCTCAAGTCATGCCGCTACTCTGGTGACTGGCGGTGGGTCTACACAAGAGGACAACAAACTCACTGAACATGAGTCTGTTGCTGGGACCTTCGTCACAGAGGAACAGATACGAGGTGTGGGAGAACCACCGATTATGACACATTGTCCGGTGAGTGCCCATGTGTGTGTGTGTAATGCATGTGTATGTTGTTTGGGTGACGGGTTCTGATTGAGTGCCAGGTGACGGTGTGTGTGACTGAGTAGTATGGGTCACCCATGTGCTTCATCCAAAACATTCTGCAGCCTTGAATTTGGGTGTGACACTATCCCTTCTGCCCACAGTAGTAATTTAGCGCAACATTACAGCAGTTGCCCTTGTGGTGGCATCATGCAACAACATTGTTTGTATTTTTCAGTGTTCTTTCAGGCTGATCATTTCAATTCTCCCACTTTTGCAACACATTCCTTAGCCCTATTGTGACATATGTGACATGCATCTGTCAGTGAAGAACCCCACATAGGCCCACATGTGTCACCTTGGTAGTTGAAAGATTTGACCATTCAGGCTGAATGAGTATTGTCCTGATCACATGATGTTTTTGGGCCTGTTTGAATGTGGAACATGCTAGTTGTTTCCTGTCATGTAGAAGTGCACAACCATTGATGTGTACACGGCACTGCAATCACTGTATTTTTGTACACTGGATGTGTTGCAGTGTGTGGCACATGGCGTATCTTTTCACACTATGTGGCATTTTTCATCTCTTCATGTCCATCTCACATGGATGAGTGACGGTACTCGTTCACTGACATATGGATGTACTTGTGGAATGTACCTTGGCTATGGTACATGCCACCTGTGTGATGGCATGTGTCATTTATGTGTATAGGACATGCCACTCACAGGCCAATGTGTGATGGCAGTGCTACCCAGCATGCAGCAAATGTGTTGCTCTTCCATCTTGGTGTCATCAGTGTCAGACTTTTGCCTCCCCTTCCAACTCTGTGACACTGCATGCATGGGAGGGTTATAGTCATGTGGGACATGTGTAAATCATGTACTGGTTCTGTAGCTCGTCAGGCCTATTTGTGTGCTATGGTGCTAATGCCTGTTTCCATTTTTTGTCTTTCATGTTTTTGCAGGGGATGACGCACTTGATGCTGGTGAGGTTGAGGAGATCGTGCAGACCCAGGAGGAATCTAAGGCACAACCGGCCACCAGTGAGGGACGTGGTGTGGTGGTGGGTGAGAACCCACTCTTGCTGCAGACGATTCTCTCAAGGGGTGTCTCTGGGTGCACCTCCCCAGACCTCTATTCAGGTGTTGATTCGGATGATGAGACCTATGTGGCATCGCAGGTTAGTGTTTCTGGAAGGGGTTCTGTTCTGTCCAACCCACCTGCACCAGGGGTAGAACCCTCTATGGGGATGTCAGTGTTGGCTAGTCAGCCTTTGGCGTTTACGGGTGCAGGGTAACACTCCACAACATCTGATCCTGTTCCTGGGCCAGCAGATCAGAGGGGGAATGCAGTCCTGCAGCCTCAGGCAGTGCCGGCACAGCAAGGCGTAGATCGCCTTGCCCCAAACAGGTGTGGTGCCCGCCGATGTGGTGGCCATACGCCACCAGGCAATACCGCATGGGAACAATCCATTTACGGTATGGCAACCTAACAGGCAGCATCAGTTGAGATGATGGCTCAAGCAATGGAGAGGGTGGCCACTTCCATTGTCCCCCCTGAAAGGCAGATGGAGCTACTACAGCAGGCAACAGACTCCATTTGCCAATCACACAGGGAGGACATGTTGGCATCCAACAGGGACAGACGGGCGGCACTGGAGACTCTACGCCAATCGATATCAATAGAGTCCCAGGGCCACAGGGAAGCCCTGAGGGTAGAACTCCATCACCTCAGAGAGACTCTTGTTGACCTTGAGACTTCCACTAACTTGAGGACAGAACAGCAGCGGGAGCGGCTCACACGTTCGCTCTCAGCTGAGATGCAGGCAACTCGGGAGGAGATCCGGGCATTACGTCAGGTGCTGCATGGGGATCTCCGCACTATAATCCTCCAGAACGAGACCTTCCACACCCGCATGCTTGCTGCCATGGAGGACCATACCAGGGCTTTGCGTGGGCTGCCTCCCATATCACCACCACCTCCTGTGGCAGCAGCAGAGGGTGTTCAGAGCGACAGCAGCAGTTCTCCCACATTGGCATAGCCGTGCAGGCCATGAGCCCATGGAGGTGTTTTTTTTTCACAACATCCACACAGGTGGGTGTTGGTGCGCACCCTGTCTTCGGACCTCCTGGGTGCCCCCCCTGTTCCCCACATGGCCATTTTTGATTTTTTATTTTTGCTTTTTTTTTTTTTTTTTTTTATTTTTTAACAGTGTGTTGCCTTGAGTGTCTCCAGTCGGCATCCAATGTATTCCGGCTGGGCACATGCAGGCTTGTCCTGAGTTTGGGTTCAATGCTTTGGTTCGTGAGACACACACTCCTCCTGCTTCCCGTTTCCATGGGCTTGCAAAGGGTGTGACCAAGTGACAGTGATGTACACAGTGATGTTGGGCTCCCATGAGCTGTGTGGGCAGTCTGTAGTCAATACTGTGTAGACATTCCTTTTGTATATTGTTGTTGTATTGTACACTGCATGTTGGAATTATGTATGCTTCTGCTTCCATGTCTCCCTCTGAATTTGCAGGTTCATTCCTCATGTCTTCACAAGGCTGTCTACTTTGGAGATGGAGTTCATGTTGTATGCAGTACACAGACAAGTTTTGAAGCCTGCAAGACTACAGTTGGAAGGGGGCGATGTGGTGGAATATTCAGGTTGTAAGACTATGACTACTTTAACTTAGTACTGTCATGTTTTAGTTATGTTTGAGCTTGTGTAGCTGCATTGTATTGTTGGTAAGTATTTGGCCATGTGTGTTGTTAGTTCAACATTACTGGAAGCATATTGTTTGTGGCTAGTTTCCATTAGGGACACTGTACTTTGTGACACTTGTCTCTGGTTTTTGGGATTGCTTTTTTTGCTCTCACATAGCATGACATTCCATGGTGTGTTGGGTGGTGGTGCTGGGGAGGGGTTGGGTGACATGGCACTGTTCTCATGTTGTATTTTGCAAGTGGGTAATGCATTTGGCAGCATATGTGTCTTTTGATGACACAGCATTGGTGGTATTTCTTTAGGTAGGGATGCGCACATTGTGACACTTCCAGGTGACCAATCTCAGGCTGGTATGGTTGTGACAGTTCACTGTCCCATGAGTCATCATCGATTGTCAGCTCGTATGTGGCAAGGCTGTGTGCACTCCACAGGGGTGTGATTCTAAGTGAAGTAATTAGCCACCAGCTGCGTTCGGGCTGCCTCACCCCGTGCCCTTTCCCCTCCCATGCGCAGTGGGCGTGCATGTGGTTGGGGATGTGGGGGCACCACCATGTCCACTGGCAGGCCCCAGCGTGCTGCAACGTTGTGCAGTGTAAGTGACTCCAATCAAGCAATCCCACTAAGTCAGTGCCTTGTCTGGGATGCCCAAGGGAAGCCCTTATTTATATATTTTTATGGCAAGTTATAATCTGGATGATGAACCCTTGTATAACACCCCTCTCTTAGAATCCCCCTTGACCCCACTGAGCCAAGAAGTAGGCTTGTTTTGCAAATTTAAACGGTTTATTTGAAAAATTAAACTATATATATATATATATATATATATATATATATATATATATATATATATATATATATCACACTTCTATAAATTCATTGATAATGGATAGTACACTTGTGACTATGAGCAGTAATCAGGAAGAGGTAATCCTACAGTAGCACAGTTCTTGGTTACTTATGAATAGGAACAGAAGAATGAGGTGGGAAAGAATGCTTTATATGGTTCAAGGAAACGCAATGATGAATGAAATGCAGCACAGAAAATAACTTGATATGGCTTCAACAAAAGACAATGTAATCACTTTTCCTTGACAATTCACTCCCCCCCTTTATGCAATATAAGGAGATGGAAAGAAGACACACAGTTCTCAGGAATGCAATCAAATATAATTCAGTTCCCCCCTAGCCAGCTTAGAGGAAAACAGTTATGAGTTTTAACACAGGCAAGATACTTTGATGTGGTTGCAATTAAGTGAGAAATATGCTAAACAGGCTTTTAATTCCCTATAGGGGGTTCAGGGTGGGTGATATCTAGTTTATATTAGTTCAGGCTCACTTTAGCAATGCTCTATGAGTAACTAGCAGGTTAAAATGAATTTTAGCAAAGGAAAGCAAGGAGCTGCTGATTTTTACACGTGGCTGAAATTGTGCAAAATGTCAAATCGCTGCAAATTTAATCGCGTGCGTCAAGCGTAATTACGGAGGCCCTATAAGGAGTAGCAAGTCGGTTCTAGGTTCGTTGGAAAGCTGACAGTTAAAACTCGCTCCTAGCACAAACGGTTCCGGAGATACGGCCGATTTAGTCAAGGTAGTTTTTCGGATTTGAAATTTTAAAGCTCAGAATGACAGATGACAGTTTCCAGTTTTAAAGATGACAGAATGACACGATTCTAGGAGGCAGGTCTAATAGGCTAAAATAGTTTGGATTAGATTATTTTAAACTAAGAGATTGGTTTTGGCACAGTGAGTACTCACACTATATTTTTGAAATAATCCGTCAAGGTCTGGTCAGGTTGGACGGGACTTCCGGCGGGTGGTTCTGAAGTCCCGGCTATCTGGGTCAGCTCTGCTCTCTGGGTCTGTCAAGCACCGGTTCTTCTCACAACGGTCTGGTTTGTGGTTCTCTCTGGTTCCGGAAACAGCACTGCTTTCTGGATATTGCTACAGGTTCTTGCAAAAGTTCTTGGCAAAAAATTCAAACAGCTCGCCCGGCTGTTGAATAGTTTGGTTGGTTTTGAGGCCTGCTGAAGAGGATTCAGATTGTGGGTTCAGGCCTCTCTGCTACAAATTCTGGAGTTAATTTCTGCTACAGGTTCTGGAGATTGATGGATTTGAAGTCTGTATCTCTGGATGTGAAGTCTGAAGTCTCCCGGCAAAGCGTCCCGCAAGAAAGTGGAAAGTGAATGTCCCCACCTGTCCTGCACTGTCTGCTTTTATGTGTTTAGAATGTGGTTGTGTGCGTGGCATAACTGAGCCTGCCCCTCTCTACTTGTCATTGGCCCAATTCTCCCCTCTCCCATGATTGGGGGAAGGAAATGGATTGTCATCATGATGAGGTCTGTTTATGGGTCAGAGGATCCTCCCCTGGTCAATTTGCCCACAAATCTATATTTGATTCAAATACATATTTCCCAGATACACAAGTGGTTGACATTACATGTACATATTACAGATGAATTAAGACAGGTCTCTGTTCAAGCCCTATGTTCCTGCGAGCTGGGATTCAGAAATGACAACATTTTGCGCTTTTTGGTCAGTTTACCAATATCGGACATTTACCAAAAATTACACAAATGTGCGCAAGGAGTATGGACATTAATTGATGAAGTGTCAGATTTTTAACATGCAGACATTTGGAGTAAGTCCATACTATGAATTATCCATCTTTTTTAAAATTATGCTCTGGCCCAAAGGGGTGTGGTTTCCCCCAAGCACATGGTGGAGTTTCTGGTTTGTCCACTTCCCCCAAGCTCAGCTTGCTAGCAGAGGCACTGCCCCTCCCATTTCCTTCCAAGAGGAAGTCATTTTACGACCCCCCTAATTTAACAATTGCCTGAGCCAAAGAAGGCCCATTGTTCAGTTCCCTGCAGTCCCCAGGTGCCACTCCCCTTTCAATCAACAGGGCCATGTGATCTCCTTTTGGCAGGGGCAGCAGGAGGCAGCCAGGCCTGGGAATGCAGTTGTGCAAGTCACAACTCCTGTCGGGGGTAGCTGGTGGTCAGAGTTGAATCTCTTTAATCCAGGCTTCAGCTAAATGCCACTTTAGTTCCCAGTTTTCTACATTCAAATCTAACTGACAATTTTTGCACATGCAGCTAGAATGCTGATTCTAAGTTCAAAACTATGACATTTAACAGTTGCAACCTATGTTATACTCAAAAGTAGGTCACTCATTTATTTTAAACATTTCAATTTTAGTGGTTTTAAATCCAATTTCAATTAAGCTGCTGACATCCACAGCTCAGCCAGTTTTGTTATAAACATTGTTTTGGGCTCTTCATCTTTCCAGATTTAGTATGCCCGCAAGAATTCATTCTGCCACATGTCTGCTGGTGTTCAGTGAGATTTTTGGATATCTCGCAATGTTTGAAATGGGCATTTTGAGCTTGCATTCAGAGAAACAAAGGGTGATTTTTAAAGTGATTTTTAGCTAACAGGCACTGCTGTTTTTCTCTTTGGCACCCCATTTCACCCATGGCTCTTCTGACCCAGCACGCTCGCACTGGTGGGTGGCAGGTCAGCCGATTACTTTGGTGTGCGCACAACTGCGCAGTTCTCCTGGACTCTGGGAAGGAATGATGGGTGGCAACAGCTCATCCCCACATCTACCCAGTCTATTGGTTCAACATGGGTCAAAACCCTTGACAGCAGGACACATGCTGCCACTATGATCCTGTACACTACTGGGGGAGCGTATAACAGCTGCCCGCCAGAATGGTCAAGGGAGCGAAAGCGTGACTTGAGCAATCCGAATGTGCGCTCCACTATGCCCCGGGTTGCAATGTGGGCTGTGTTGTATCTTACCTCGGGTGGCATGGTGGGGTTCCGAATTGGCATCATCATGTGGGTGCTCAGAGGGTAGGCACTGTGCCCTGGGGAGGTGGTGATGGGTATCATTAGTAGGGTTGTGACATTGTGACATTACTCAGTATCTGGCATGCATGCATGTGCTGTGGCATTTATACTCACCGAGCAGCCATGAATCGCAATGCCGCCCAGCTTCTTGGTCCCGGTTTAGGGTTGACATTCTGTAAATGAAACTGTCGTGGGTGGATCCTGGATAGTTGGCTTATACTGAGGTGATGATTCCCTTGGCATCACATACTACCTGGACGTTGATGGAATGCCAGTGATTGCGGTTTCTATAGATGTGCTCTGATGCCCTGGGGGGACGTAGAGCCACATGGGTGCAATCAATGGCACCTAGGACTTTGGGGAATTGTGCCACCCCGTAGAAATCCTGGATGGCAGCCTGCCTTTATGCAGGTGTTCTAGGCATGTATATGTGCCTGCGGACTGATGGGCGTGCAGTCATGATGGCCAAGACCTGGTGTAGGCAGCGTGACTGCGTGTCCTGTGACACCCCCCCACTATGGCACTTGTCCGCTGAAATGATCCGGTGGCCAAAAAGTGCAGAATATTGAGGACCTTCTCCAGGGGGCTGAATGCTTGGGAGCAGAGGGTGGGTGATGTGAGGTCATTCTCCCACTCACTGACCAGGTCGAGTATTATGTGAGGTGGAAACCTGTACCTCCCATACACCTGGTCACCAGGCATGCCAAAAAGGCTGGTTCTGGGTATGAAAATTCTGGGCCTGACTATCCTCCTCCTCCTCCTGCGGTATCCCATGACCACTGCTGCTAGGAATGGTATGTTTATCCTGGCGTCTGAGCTTGCTTGTTGTTTGCGTGCACTTTTATGCTGCGCGGGTCCATGTACACCTGCTTCCTGCTGGCGTACGTGTTTCCAGATTTGGCGCGTGCATGTGGGTGTTCCGTGCATTTGCCTCCTGTACTTCCCCGCCCACCCCAGTAAAACACGTACCCCCCTCGCCCAGGCCCAATCGCGTGTAAAACTTCCCGCGAGCCCCTGAAGTACACGAACCCCACTCACCAAGGCACAATCGCGTGTAAAACCTCCCGCGAGCCCCTGAAGTACACGTACCCCGCTAGCCCAGGCACAATCGCGTGTGAAACTTCCCGCGCACCCCCGCAATATACTTTATTTTTGACACAGCGGGTGTCCGTGTTTGTCGCGTACCCCTTTGCACGTCATTTGTCCTAGAGGGCCACAGTATGGGACATTCATCAGAGCTGTATATACAGCCTTTTTGTTAGCGCAGGGATGCTAAAGCCTGCCTTCGTGTGGCGGACATGTGTTGATGTACATAGTTGACTTTTGGTTTGTGTCATGAGATCGCCATTTCACTGCTGGGGGTGGGGGTGCAAGGGGACATGAGTGGGACATGAGTGGGGGCCTGCTGGCAGGTGCCCTGCACTGCTGGGGGGTGAGAGTGCAAGGGGACATGAGTGGGACATGAGTGGGGGCCTGCTGGCAGGTGCCCTGCACTGCTGGGGGGTGGGTGTGCAAGGGGACATGAGTGGGGGCCTGCTGGCAGGTGCCCTGCACTGCTGGGGGGTGGAGATGCAAGGGGACATGAGTGGGACATGAGTGGGGGCCTGCAGGCAGGTGCCCTGTACTGATGGGGGGTGGGAGTGCAGGGGACATGAATGGGGGCCTGTTGGCAGGTGCCCCACAGTGCATGGGCGTGGGGGTGCAAGGGGACATGAGTGGGGGCCTGTTGGCAGGTGCCCCTCAGTGCTGGGGGGTGGCGGTGCAAGGGGACATGAGTGGGGGCCTGCTGGCAGGTGCCCTGCACTGCTGGGGGGTGGGGGTGCAAGGGGACATGAGTGGGGGCCTGCTGGCAGGTGCCCTGCACTGCTGGGGTGTGGGGGTGCAAGGGGACATGAGTGTGGGCATGCTGGCAGGTGCCCTGCACTGCTGGGGGGTGGGGGTGCAAGGGGACATGAGTGGGACATGAGTGGGGGCCTGCTGGCATTTGCACTGCACTGCTGGGGAGTGGGGGTGCAATGGGACATGAGTGGGGGCCTGCTGGCAGGTGCCCTGTACTGCTGGGGGGTGGGTGTGCAAGGGGACATGAGTGGGGGCTTGCTGGCAGGTGCCCTGCACTGCTGGGGGGTGGGGGTGCAAGGGGACATGAGTGGAACATGAGTGGGGGCCTGCTGGCAGGTGCCCTGCACTGCTGCGGGGTGGGGGTGCAAGGGGACATGAGTGGGGGCCTGTTGGCAGGTGCCCTGTACTGCTGGGGGTGGGAGTGCAAGGGTACATGAGTGGGGGCCTGCTGGCAGGTGCCCTGCACTGCTGGGGGGTGGGGGTGCAAGGGGACATGAGTGGGGGCCTGTTGGCAGGTTCTCCTCAGTGCTGGTGGGTGGAGGTGCAAGTGGACATGAGTGGGGGCCTGTTGGCAGGTGCCCCTCAGTGCTGGGGGGTGGGGGCGCAAGGGGACATGAGTGGGGTCCTTCTGGCAGGTGCCCTGCACTGCTGGGGGGTGGGGGTGCAAGGGGACATGAGTGGGACATGGGTGGGGGCCTGCTGGCAGGTGCCCTGCACTGCTGGGGGGTGGGGGTGCAAGGGGACATGAGTGGGACATGAGTGGGGGCCTGCTGGCAGGTGCCCTGCACTGCTGGGGGGTGGGTGTGCAAGGGGACATGAGTGGGGGCCTGCTGGCAGGTGCCCCTCAGAGCTGGGGAGTGGGGGTGCAAAGGGACATGAGTGGGGGCCTGCTGGCAGGTGCCCTGCACTTCTGGGGGGTGGGGGTGCAAGGGGACATGAGTGGGACATGAGTGGGGGCCTGCTAGCAGGCGCCCTACACTGCTGGGAGGTGAGGGTGCAAGGGGACATGAGTGGGACATGAGTGGGGGCCTGCTGGTAGGTTCCCTGCACTGCTGGGGGGTGGGTGTGCAAGGGGACATGAGTAGGACATGAGTGGGGGCCTGCTGGCAGGTGCCCTGCACTTCTTGGGGGTGGGGGTGCAAGGGGACATGAGTGGGGGCCTGCTAGCAGGTGCCCTGCACTGCTGGGGGGTGAGGGTGCAAGGGGACATGAGTGGGACATGAGTGGGGGCCTGCTGGTAGGTTCCCTGCACTGCTGGGGGTGGGTGTGCAAGGGGACATGAGTGGGACATGAGTGGGGGCCTACTGGCAGGTGCCCTGTACTGCTGGGGGGTGGGGGTGCAATGGGTCATGAGTGAGGGCCTGCTGGCAGGTGCCCCTCAGTGCTGGGGGGTGGGGGTACAAGGGGACATGAGTGGGACATGAGTGGGGGGCTGCTGGCAGGTGCCCTTCACTGCTGGGGGGGTGGGTGTGAAAGGTGACATGAGTGGGGGCCTGCTGGCAGGTGCCCTGCACTGCTGTAGGGTGGGTGTGCCAGGGGACATGAGTGGGGGTCTGCTGGCAGGTGCCCGGCACTGCTGGAGGGTGGGTGTGCAAGGGGACATGAGTGGGGGCCTGCTGGCAGGTACCCTGCACTGCTGGGGTGTGGGGGTGCAAGGGGACATGAGTGGGACATGAGTGTGGGCCTGCTGGCAGGTGCCCCTCAGTGCTGGGGGGTGGGGGTGCAAGGGGACATGAGTGGCGGCCTGCTGGCAGGTGCCCTGCACTGCTGGGGGGTGGGTGTGCAAGGGGACACGAGTGGGACATGAGTGGGGGCCTGCTGGCAGGTGCCCTGTACTGCTGGGGGGTGGGTGTGCAAGGGGACATGAGTGGGGGCCTGCTGGCAGGGGCCCCTCAGTGCTGGGGGGTGGTGGTGCAAGGGGACATGAGTGGGGGCCTGCTGGCAGGTGCCCTGCACTGCTGGGGGGTGGGGGTGCAAGGGGACATGAGTGGGACATGAGTGGTGGCCTGCCGGCTGGTTCCCTGCACTGCTGGTTGGTGGGGGTGCAAGGGGACATGAGTGGGACATGATTGGGGGCCTGCTGGCAGGTGCCCCTCAGTGCTAGGCTGTGGGGGTGCAAGGGGACATGAGTGGGACATGAGTGGGGGCCTGCTGGCAGGTGCCCTTCACTGCTGGGGTGTGGGGATGCAAGGGGACATGAGTGGGATCCTGCTGGCAGGTGCCCTGTACTGCTGGCTGGTGGGGGTGCAAGGGGACATGTGTGTGGGTCTGTTGGCAGGTGCCCCTCAGTGCTGGGGGGTAGGGGTTAAAGGGGACATGAGTGGGGGCCTGTTGGCAGGTGCCCCTCAGTGCTGGGGAGTGGGGGTGCAAGAGAAATGAGTGGGGGCCTGTTGGCAGGTGCCCTGCACTGCTGGAGGCTGGGGTGCAATGGGACATGAGTGGGGGCCTGCTGGCAGGTGCCCTGCACTGCTGGGGGGTGGGTGCGCAAGGGGACATGAGTGGGACATGAGTGAGGGCCTGCTGGCAGGTGCCCTGCACTGCTGGGGGGTGGGTTTGCACTGGGACAAGAGTGGGGGCCTGCTGGCAGGTGTCCTGCACTGCTGGGGGGTGGGGGTGCAAGGGGACATGAGTGGGACATGAGTGGTGGCCTGCTGGCTGGTGCCCTGCACTGCTGATTGGTGGGGGTTCAAGGGGACATGAGCGGGACATGATTGGGGGCCTGCTGGCAGGTGCCCTGCACTGCTGGGGGGTGGGGGTGCAATGGGACATGAGTGGGACATGAGTGGGGGCCTGCTGGCAGGTACCTTGCACTGTTGGGGGGTGGGTGTGCAAGGGGACATGAGTGGGGGCCTGCTGGCAGGTGCCCTGCACTGCTGGCGGGTGGGTGTGCAAGGGGACATGAGTGGGACATGAGTGGGGGCCTGCTGGCAGGTACCTTGCACTGTTGAGGGGTGGGTGTGCAAGGGGACATGAGTGGGGGCCTGCTGGCAGGTGCCCTGCACTGCTGGGGGGTGGGTGTGCAAGGGGACATGAGTGGGGGCCTGCTGGCAGGTGCCCCTCAGTGCTGGGGGATGGAGGTGCAAGGGGACATGAGTGGGGGTCTGCTGGCAGGTGCCCTGCACTGCTGGGGGGTGGGGATGCAAGGGGACATGAGTGGGACATGAGTGGGGTCCTGCCGGCAGGTGCCCTGTACTGCTGGCGGGTGGGGCTGCAAGGGGACATGAGTGGGGGTCTGTTGGCAGGTGCCCCTCAGTGCTGGGGGGTAGGGGTGCAAGGGGACATGAGTGGGGGCCTGTTGGCAGGTGCCCCTCAGTGCTGGGGGGTGCAAGGGGACATGAGTGGGACCTGCTGGCAGGTACCCTGCACTTCTGGGGGGTGGGGGTGCAAGGGGACATGAGTGGGACATGAGTGGGGGCCTGCTGGCAGGTGCCCTACACTACTGGGGGGTGGGTGTGCAAGGGAACATAAGTGGGACATGAGTGGGGGCCTGCTGGTAGGTGCCCTGCACTGCTGGGGGGTGGGGGTGCAAGGGGACATGAGTGGGACATGAGTGGGGGCCTGCTGGCAGGTGCCCTGCACTGCTTGGGGGTGGGGGTGCAATGGGACATGAGTGGGACATGAGTGGGGCCTGCTGGCAGGTGCCCTGCACTGCTGGGGGGTGGGTGTGCAAGGGGACATGAGTGGGCGTCTGCTGGCAGGTGCCCTGCACTGCTGGGAGGTGGGTGTGCAAGGGGACATGAGTGGGGGCCTGCTGGCAGGTGCCCCTCAGTGCTGGGGGGTGGTGGTCCAAGGGGACATGAGTGGGGGCCTGCTGGCAGGTGCCTTGCACTGCTGGGTGGTGGGGGTGCAAGGGGACATGAGTGGGACATGAGTGGGGGCCTGCTGGCAGGTGCCCTGCACTGCTGGGTGGTGGGGGTGCAAGGGGACATGAGTGGGACATGAGTGGGGGCCTGCTGGCAGGTGCCCTGCACTGCTGAGGGGTGGGGGTGCAAGGAGGCATGAATGGGACATGAGTGGGGGCCTGCTGGCAAGTGCCCTGCACTGCTGGGGGGTGGGGGTGTAATGGGACATGAGTGGGGGCCTGCTGGCAGGTGCCCCTCAGTGCTGGGGGGTGGGGGTGCAAGGTTACATGAGTGGGACATGAGTGGGGGCCTGCTGGCAGGTGCCCTGTACTGCTGGGGGGTTGGTGTGCAAGGGGACATGAGTGGGGGCCTGCTGGCAGGTGCCCTGCACTGCTGTGGGTGAGGGTGCAAGGGGACATGAGTGGGACATGAGTGGGGGCCTGCTGGCAGGTGCCCTGCACTGCTGGGAGGTGGGGGTGCAAGGGGACATGAGTGGGACATGCGTGGGGGCCTGCTGGCAGGTGCCCTGCACTGCTGGAGGGTGGGGGTGCAAGGGGACATGAGTGAGACATGAGTGGGGGCCTGCTGGCAGGTGCCCTGCACTGCTGGGGGTGGGATTCAAGGGGACATGAGTGGGCGCCTGTTGGCAGGTGCCCCTCAGTGCTGGGGGGTGGGGGTGCAAGGGGACATGAGTGGGGGCCTGTTGGGTGGTGTACCTCTGTGCTGGGGGTGCAAGGGAACATGAGTGGGGGCCGGATGGCAGGTGCCCTTCACTGCTGGGGGGTGGGGGTGCAAGGGGACATGAGTGGGACATGAGTGGGGGCCTGCTGGCAGGTGCCCTGCACTGCTGGGGGGTGGGTGTGCAAGGGGACATGAGTGGCACATGAGTGGGGGCCTGCTGGCAGGTGCCCTGCACTGCTGGGGGGTGGGGGTGCAAGGGGACATGAGTGGGACATGATTGGGGGCCTGCTGGCAGGTGCCCTGCACTGCTGGGGGGGGTGCAAGGGGACATGAGTGGGGGCCTGCTGGCAGGTGCCCTGTACTGCTGGGGGGTGGGTGTGCAAGGGGACATGAGTGGGGGCCTGCTGGCAGGTGCCCTGCACTGCTGTAGGTGAGGGTGCAAGGGGACATGAGTGGGACATGACTGGGGGCCTGCTGGCAGATGCCCTGCACTGCTGGGAGTTGGGGGTGCAAGGGGACATGAGTGGGACATGAGTGGGGGCCTGCTGGCAGGTGCCCTGCACTGCTGGAGGGTGGGGGTGCATGGGGACATGAGTGCGACATGAGTGGGGGCCTGCTGGCAGGTGCCCTGCACTGCTGGGGGTCGGATTCAAGGGGACATGAGTGGGCGCCTGTTGGCAGGTGCCCCTCAGTGCTGGGGGGTGGGGGTGCAAGGGGACATGAGTGGGGGCCTGTTGGGTGGTGTCCCTCTGTGCTGGGGGTGCAAGGGAACATGAGTGGGGGCCTGCTGGCAGGTGCCCTGCACTGCTGGGGGGTGGGGGTGCAAGGGGACATGAGTGGGACATGAGTGGGGGCCTGCTGGCAGGTGCCCTGCACTGCTGGGGGGTGGGGGTGCAAGGGGACATGAGTTTGACATGATTGGGGGCCTGCTGGCAGGTGCCCTGCACTGCTGGGGGGGGTGCAAGGGGACATGAGTGGGGGCCTGCTGGCAGGTGCCCTGCATTGCTGGGGGGTGGGTGTGCAATGGGACATGAGTGGGGGCCTGCCAGCAGGTGCCCTGCACTGCTGGGGTGTGGGGGTGCAAGGGGACATGAGTGGGACATTCGTGGGGGCCTGCTGGCAGGTGTCCTGCACTGCTGGGGGGTGGGGGTGCAATGGGACATGAGTGGGGGCCTGCTGGCAGGTGCCCCTCAGTGCTGGGCTGTGGGGGTGCAAGGGGACATGAGTGGGGGCCTGCTGGCAGGTGCCCTGCACTGCTGGTGGGTGGGTGTGCAAGGGGACATGAGTGGGACATGAGTGGGGGCCTGCTGGCAGGTGCCCTGCACTGCTGGGGGGTGGGTGTGCAAGGGGACATGAGTGGGGGCCTGCTGGCATGTGCCCTGCACTGCTGGGGGGTGGGTGTGCAAGGGGACATGAGTGGGGGCCTGCTGGCAGGTGTCCCTCAGTGCTGGGGGGTGAGGGTGCAAGGGGACATGAGTGGGGGCCTGCTGGCAGGTGCCCTGCACTGCTGGGGGGTGGGGGTACAAGGGGACATGAGTGGGGGCCTACCGGCAGGTGCCCTGCACTGCTGGGGGGGTGGGGGTGCAAGGGGACATGAGTGGGGACCTGCTGGCAGGTGCCCTGCACTGCTGCGGGGTGGGGGTGCAAGGGGACATGAGTGGGGGCCTGCTGGAAGGTGCCCTGCACTGCTGGGGGGTGGGGGTGCAAGAGAACATGAGTGGGACATGAGTGGGAGCTGCTGGCAGGTGCCCTGCACTGCTGGGGGGTGGGGGTGGAGGGGGTCATGCGTTGGTAATCAGTAGTGCAAGGTGACATGTGGCTTGGCTGGGGGGCATGCCCATGCTGGATTGGCTGCCTGCGGGACATGACCAGGGGCGCAGGGTAGTCCCCTGTGGTGTGGGCTGCCTGCAGGGGCCGTGGAGGGTGTTGAGGGAACACCTGGGAGGACCCACACTGCAAATTCACGTATAGGACTCCCCTCCACCCCAGATATACACGTACCCCACTCGCACAGGGCCTGTCGCGTGTGAAGCTTCCTGCGCACCCCCGAAATACATGTACCCCACTCGCCCAAGGCCAATCATGTGTGAAACTTCCCGCGCACCCCAGATTTACACGTTCCCAGGCCAATCGCATGTGAATCTTCACGCGAACCCCAGGAATACACACACCCCACTCGCACAGGGCCTATCGCGTGTGAAACTTCCCGCAAACCCAGATTTACACACACCCCGCTCGCCCAAGGCCAATCGCGTGTGAAACTTCCTGCGCACCCCCGAGATACACGCACACGCTATTTTTGACACAGTGGGTGTTCGTGTTTGTCGCGTACCCCTTTGCACGTCATTTGTCCTAGCTGTCCACAGTATGGGTCAATCATCAGAGCTGTGTATACGTGCTTTTTGTTAGCGCACATTTTGGCGCACATTTTTTTCATGCGCAGGGACGCTACTGCCTGCCTTCGTGTGGCGTACGTGTTTAGGCCTGTGAGCGTCTTCGCCGGTGCGCTGGTTTGCCCTATTCGATTCCATGAATACATGTTGTAGGCGAGCATGTGGGCGTTCCGCGCACTTGCCTCCTGTACTTCCCCCGTGACGCCCACATTTTCACGCGTTGTTCCCCATTCCGCGTGTCACGCCCCGTGTTAAGCCTACTTTTGTTATGTGCGCCTCGATATGTGCGCTTGCGCTGTGGCCGTAGCGCATGCCGTTAGATGACCTGTGCGCCGGCGTGCACCACACAGATTTAAAGCGCACATCCCAGATTTTACTCGCGCACGGACTTCCATGAATTGATGTGCGCGGGTTTTCCTGCAATTTTCGCAATTGCACTGCGATTCGCACGGTTTTGCACGCTTGCGCAGGAATTTTCAGCGCACATTAATTCCATGAATCGGCCTGCATGTGTCAGTATGAGCAATCTACAGAAGATTTTGCTCTACTAAAATCACAACTAAACAATGTGCAGCGTAGCATTTTCAAAGAAATAACAAAACAAATTGAACATGGTGTGCAGCATTAAAGTAAAAATTGTACCTGCCAAGACTACAAACCTATACTGCTATACGTGAGTGGTCACGCTGGTTCAAGCAAAACGTGCTTAATCAAAATCATCAGCAAGTTCATCCAACAATTGACAAACAACAAACTGACAGCTGTTGTAACTGCCCCCACAGCTTTAGCTGCCTACAACATAGGCCGTGCAACTTTACACCGATTACTACTCCTTCCAGTAAAACACCAAAACAAATGAGATTATTACAAACTTTCTCCAGAAGCTGCAATGGAACTATGCAGAATTTTCAAACAAATAAAAATGGTGCTACTAGATGAGGTAAGCATGGTTTCCAATCTAATGTTAGCCTTCATTCACCTCAGATTACAAGCGGTACTGAAAACTGACTATGAAGAACTCTTTGGATGAAAACACATTATAGTTTTCAGAGATCTTCTTCAATTAACACTAGTTAAAGGTGAACCTATGTTTAAAACCTTAGGGCACAAACTATACCTTAAAACTATTGGCATCATAGTAAATGTCAACCTTTGGCATCATTTCCAATACAGAGAATTAACTGAAAACATGTGTCAGTCTGCAGACCTCACATACGCCAACATTTTAAAAATTATTAGAGTTGGTGTACTATCTTAACAAGCACAATCTATATTGAAAACCAGGCACATCCATGCACTCTATGGCCATAACTCATGTGATACTGATGTCATGGAACAATTAGCACAAAAAAATGTAAACTGTATGTCCTTGATGCCAACTCTTGCAAGCTGTTCAGAATTCAATAAAACAATGTTAAAAAAAGAAATGCAACCAATAGATCAAATTTGCACCACAGACAAACTCAACGTACATTGTATGACACTACCCATGTGTCAACAAGCCACAACAAGGCTAAATACCTTAGAAAACTCTATCTCTCACACAGCTGGTTTGGAGAAAACATTAAAATTATCTTTAAATTGAAGAGTAATGATTAAATATCACCTTGACGTGGACCAAGGACTAGTTAATGGAGCACTTGGTACAGTTGTTGGCTTTCAAACATACCCACGTGATAACAACATTCAGTTTGTCAATATTCTCTTTGACAATCTATCAGAAGTTAAAAGCATAGGACGCTCAACAGCCCGCTTCCTTCTTTTTAAAGACATGTATGTACGCAGAGAACAATTTTCACTAACTCTAGCATACGCAGTCACCATTCACAAATCACAAGGTCTTACCGTAGCTAAAGCATTGATAGATATTCGTAGCACAGTGTTTAAAGAAGGCATGAGCTATGTAGCACTACACTTGACTGACTATTTCTAATCAACTTTGATGCAAGTAAACTAAATGCCGATATTCCTTGTATTCTAGAATACAATACACGGTGTTCACTCTGCACCCCCCCATCTAAAAACCTATCCTGTTCCACAAAAAGCAAACTTTGGTAAAGAAAACTACTTCACTTTCAAATTATGCAGGATCTCACAGCAATTCCTCCAAAGAAATGTAAAGAAGCTACTACTTCATCAAGGAGCACATCCAAAGTAGAATCTACTGCACAAACAAAATCAACTACCGCTTCAAAGAAACAATGTGCACTCCGAACAAATGACTTGGACACAAAACTGTCAGGTCCATTCAAATGTTCAAATACACATGGTGTAAATTGCTGCGCAAATGTAGCAATCAATAGTCTTTTCAAATTGCCACCAATTATTGGCTACATTTACTTATGCTGGACAGACCAATTGTGTTTGCAAATGTTAGTCCTTCATAGAAATGCAACCAACAATCCTGACAACACTTACAGTGTTTCTGGAATAAGGCAGGAATTGGACTACTGTGCTGGAATTGTCAATTTCACTATGAACACACAAGAAGATCCACAAGAATTTCTAATGTACTTACAAGTACTAGAAAACAAAAAAAATACCTATAAATGAAATCTTTCAGATTTCATACATGTGGAAATATACATGCACTCTTTGCAGCCATGTCACACAAGAAGAAGTTCCTAATGATCGCTCTGTCTATGTATCTATACCTAACTGTGAATCCATTCCATTTCAGCAACTTGTACAAAATGCAAACCATAGCAAATTATGTACTACCTGCAATTCTGATATTCGCTCCCCCTTACAAATACAGACACATAGGGCCTCATTACACGGATGGCGGTAAGGATTTACCGGTACCGGTAAAACACTGGTACCGGTAAATCCTTACCACCTTACTAAGAGGTCCTTTTGCGGGTTGGGGGATTTTACGCCTGCTTTTTGCAGGCGTTAAAAACCAACCCGCAAAGTGACCCAGGGAGCTAATTACGGTACCGCAATTTGCGGTACCGCAATTAGCGCCTTCCCCATTCCCATTATGCCCTATGGGGCAAAAATGGGAATGGGGAAGGGCAATGGTGGAAGGGGGAATTACCGCCCCACCAACCTTGGAATGGGGCGGTAATTCCCCTTTCCGCCAAGGCGGTGCCGGTATTTTACCGGCATGAACCATGGCGCTAATAGCGCCATGGTTCTTCGCCATCCGTGTAATGAGGCCCATAGTAAATACGTAATAGTAATGCTTTTATGTTACAATGCAGATGGTACCAAAAACAACGGCAAGCTGAGTGGATTCACACATGGTCAAGTATCACTTGGCATGGAAACCTTCACAACAATCGGTATAATCTACCACGCAGGAGCCACAACCAATGCAGGTCACTCCAATACATATATAAAAAAGATTTGTGGATGGTTTGAATGTAATTATACTACCATTACGCTAAAACAGAGATTACCAGCACAAAGCGCTTACTTAATATTCTTAAAACCAAAATTTAATAACTAATCTGTGTATGAACATAAACAATACTTCAACTACAAAACTATGAACAGTTAGAATATGCCAACAGGTATCTAACTGCCCCAAGATTCTGTAACAAGCAAACAGATAAATGAATAGCACTAAAATGAAACAAGAAAGAAACAGTTAAAATATGCCAACAGGTATCTAACTCCCCCAAAAATCTGCAACAAGCCAACAGATAGATGAATACCACTAAAACAGAAAAAGAAATAAACAAATAAAATACACCAACTGCTATCTAATTGCAACAATACTACCACCACTTCCAAATCAAAAACCATACACTTATTCAATTACTCCTACTGAAATCAATGAAAAAATTATATTGTACCACAACGTAGAATGCTTCTTTTTAATCAGTATGGATTTTTTTTCCCACAGACCCAGTGATTTAATGAACAAACACAAATTGCACAGTACAGTGGTTAGAACTATAGCACTTCTAAAGTAATAACTATGAGGGTCCACGGAGCGAACAGGAAGGTGCGTCCGCGGAGCAGACATAGATATCACTCATTTTATTAGACCCACTTTTTGGTTGTTTTAAAAAAAATTACGCTTTCGGGACGAAGCCGCTGCTCCTTCCGCAAATTTGGTGAAAATCCATCCAGCGGTTTGGGCTGTAGGCATGCGCAAAATGTTTTCTCCATTCAGTCTAAGGGAAAAAAGCCATTTTGGGTCCCCCCTATAACTTTGCCCCCCCTTGACCAAACCTCACCAAACGTTGCAAGAAAATTTAGAGTTGGCATTATACATTCTAGTTTGGTGAGGATTCGTCCAGGGGGGGTGAAGTTATAAACCACCCAAAAAGTGCTCTTCCTATGGGTTGAGCAACTTAACTATAACTACATGGCTGCTACAACAGGCTGTGTAATATATATATGCGGTAGCAGCCGTGTAGTTATGGATAAGTTGCTCAACTCAAAGGAAGACCACTTTTTGGGCAGCTTATAACTTTGCTCCCTCTGGACGAACCCTTACCAAACTTTGCAAAACAAGAATGTGGGGCATAGTTATAGGGGTGGTCCCCAAACATTTCTTTCTCTCCATAGAATGAATGGGCAAAAACTTTGCACACGGCTACAGTCCGAACGGCTGGATGGATTGTAACCAAATTTGCGGCAGGAGAGGGGGCTTAGTTCTGAATGCGTGCTTGTGTGTGTTTGGTGGAAATCCAACCAGTACTTTTTTTGCAAAGAACTGAAATGTAGGGCTAAAGAATTTGTGATATCTGGCTCGGCTCCGCGATACCATTTACCTACACGGACAAAAAGTCTGATTGGCTTGCAGTATGTCGTGATGTCGGTGAACATTAGACCCGGCCGGTGGTTGACTGGAGGGAAGCGCGCTGTACGTCAATTTTTTTGGGAAACGCCACCATGGTGTATCAGAGGACAGTGCATCACCGAAAGGGCATGGCAAACATTTTTTACACCATGCGGTGGTGGGAAGAGGGGATAGGAAGGGTGGGGGAGTGAGAAGTGCTTCATGGGATATATCTCATTAGGTGGAAGAAGACAGTGGTGTGCCCGCAGTATCCTTGCATACTGCGCCAATTTGCGGGTACCTCCACAGGAGACTACCTTGTGTGGTGAATGCAGGCAGCCTTCGTTACGTCACAATAGCTTGTGCAGCGACCTCTTTCCATGGTGACTGGTGGCAGGTGAATTGCAGAAGGGGAGTGCATTGCATATGATGTAAACTTTGTAACATAGCATGTACTATGTTGTGTTGTGCATGGTAAGCCGTGGCCCCTTCCATGCATGGCTGGAGCCCTTTCACTTACAACTAGGTGCCCTGGTTGCAAGTAGGTTTGACATTGTTGCCTTGTGTGTGTGGTTTGTCAGCATTGCATAGGCCATAGCCCATTCACCCAAGAGCCAAGGCCTTGACCACACCCACCACAGCAATGCAGTTTTGACTCTGCATCTCTCAAATGTCGGTGACCTTTAAAGAATGGTTGTGGAGCACATTTAGCCCATTCACCCAAGAGCCAAGGCCTTGACCACACCCCCAGCAGCAATGCAGTTTTGACTCTGCATCTCTCAGAGGGTGATGACCTTTAAAGAATGATTGTGGAGCACATTTTGGACTTCATAGAGCACCAGAAGTAAGCCACAATGCATATATTGTTGGGTCCATGGGTGTGGCCATTGTTAGAATACAGTTTTCAGTGTATGGCTGGAGATGGCGCAGTGACAAGTCCTGCAGTGTTCCCACTGGGTGCAGTGTTGGAATACTGTCAGTGTAGAAGAGGGTAGAGTTGAAGTGGATCTTCTAGGTGCTTGGATACTCTGCTTTGTGCTGATTGCTGCGAGGAGACCCAATGTTGTGAAGATTTTGTGATTTGGTTGGCAGTGACACAATACTTTGTGAATGGAAGTGGGTAGGGGTACCAGAGGCTGTGGTATGTTTGTGAATTCTGGTAACTCTTACATGTTTCCATGTGTCATTGTGTTATGGTGCAGGGGTTGGGTAAAAGTGCCGCTGGCTATGTTACATTTGTGGATTGTGGTATCTGGCCATACGTTTGCATAGATGATTCCATTTTGTTGTGCTGGGTGTGGGCAAGGCCTAGATCATTGTGTGCATGGACAAAGTTGTGATGGGTGCCGCTCTGGATGATTTTGGATGCTGAAATTGTGGATTCTTTTTCAGAAATTTCTACAGGAGGTGCTTTGGAAACACCTGCGCCGTGCACTCGCAGAGTTTAACAGTAAATATGGAGTGCTATACAGAAGTGATAGTGTTGGATGCAGAGGGCTTGGATGTGATTGGTGCATGTGTGTGTGAATATTTTACAGTAACTAATGAGGGAGTTCTGGAAAAAGAACAGTGGACAGGGAAGAAGGACTGTCCCTGTTTAACTGGGGTGCAGCCCTCACTGTAGCTGGAAAAGTGCATGTGCCATATCCTGGCATTCTGAAAATGGTGGGCATGGAAATGGAACTGTTGGGATTAGCCAATGAGGTGTTCAGGGTGTGGTTCACACGTAGGGGCAGTACTATTTTTTCCCAATACTGTGTGTAATGAGGTTGGTAGAGATGGAGAGACGAACAGTGCTGATTGTGGGTGATAACTTTGTGCAAGATCTGCACAGGTATGCCGTGCAAAGAGATGTTGCTGCTAATTCCGGGTGGGAAGGAGTGGACGGTTTGTGGGGCAGTCTCTATGAGTGCAGTTTCGGCAGAATTTTTCACCTTTGCAGATGTGTGGCCTCTGTCACCACAGTCAATGTTATTGTGGTGCATTATGGAAGTCTACATTTGGGTTACATGTATTGTGTGGACATTTGCTCCATCATCTGAAGAAGTTGATGAATGCAGTGATGTAGATTTGTCCCAGTGCCAAGGTCGTTTTCTCATTCATACCACCAAGAGGAGTATGGGACCATGCTGGTGTAATTTGTCCCCAGCCAGAGCTCAGACGGTGTCTTATAAACAGAAGCATGTGTGCTTTTATGTGCACTGATGGGATGTTCTCCACCCACTATGAGATCATGAAGTCAAAAAATATGCACTGCTTCCATGCAAATGGCATTTGTTTGACAGCCATTGGCAATGTTATTTTCTTTTACACTTTGCAAGAAGTGTTGACCAGAATTCGATAAAAATATAAGGAGAAGCAAACAGAAAGTCATATAAAGAGAAAAAACAAACACGGTTGTTTGCAAGCACATAAACCCCCCCAAAAAAAACTTTTCTGAGCCACGACTAATGACCCAATCCCCTACCCTGTTTGAAATGTCCCCCCCTCCCGTTCCTAGCACGATAACTTCACAGATTCTGCTGTAGTTTCATGATTACACAAGCCACATCTGGGCCTTTTTAGGATGGTAGGCATGGAACTGCAGAGGCTAAGGTATTGCTCAGTAAGGTTTCTGGTTGTGGTGTGTAAGCTAAACTGTGGCAGAAGTTCTATTTGTACAGAGAAATGCAGAAGGCTCTGGTTGAAGTGTGCATGTTAAGGGGCAGGCAGCCTGTTTGTATGCATGCACTGTATGTACTTGTTTAAAGTTGCTACGATGCATTCAGTGCTGCTTTTGTGCAATATTTTTGAGAATTTTGTAGGAAATGGGATACTGCAGAAAATAAATATGAAGTGTGCAAGGTAAGTTGCAAGCATCCTGTTGTTATGCATGCAATGTGTGTATGATACAATCCGAGATGAGATGGCATTTATAACACGTCTATATACAAGTGTTTCAAGGCGCATCGAGGCAAGGGTGGGGGAACAGAGGGGAGACAGAGACAATGATCCTACTAGACCAGGTGTCACTCAGATTGCATATATAAAGATATAGAAGGAAACCCAGTAGACACTGTATAAGTACCTGCTAATAGTTTCTGTTCTATCTGTTCTGGGATGGATTAGATTTAGGTATGAGAAAATAGAAATTAAAAGGACAGGTCGGCGGTAAAGCATTTTAACAATCAGTATTTTTAATTGTTTAAGACAGTCACAAAACAAGTATTAAATCATAAGACATCAATTCAGAACATGTGTCATCAAAAGAATGTTTTTTTGGTGACATATAGCCATTAATGGGCTAACCTTCAAATTGGAGCATAGAAAAAAGGCAAGACATGGTAAATCATTGTTTGCAATCATTAATTTCTTCATAATTTATGTTAATGTTATAGCTCTGTTATTATACAGAGACATCCAGTCCCTCAACATGTTTCAGTTCCAAATTTTCATATATACAGAACCTTCATCAGGAGGAAGTAATGTGCATCAAATATGTGTCCAGCTTGAGTGAAGGTAAACAAACAAAACATGACCTGTCCAGGTTAAAAAGAGAAATAAGCTATTACTGCTAAGGTCAGTCTCTAGGTGTTCACAAGTGAACTAGCAACCTTAAACTGAAGATAAACAAATTACCTTGGGAAGGTTCTTGTGGGGGCGTATACTCCTCTTTTGAATTGTGGTAGGAAATCATTGTTTCCTACTGTGTGGCTGCAAAGATAAGCAGAGGTTTGGTTAGCCTTGCGCTCACAGAGCGCGCAGCACTGTTAGATCAAACGTAGTACGGTCCTGCACCAGTACGGGTAAGTAAAGTTCAAAAGACACCCACCTGTAGTGGGAGCTAGTTGGCCTTGCTATGTTGGAAGGTAGAATAACCCCCAGAATGCCAAAGAGGTCAATGTTCTAACGTGAGGCTGCAAGTCTGCAAATCTCTGCCTGCGTCAGAACTGTGTGGCACTATGGTCATCTACAATAGAAAACACAGGGGTAGTAATTACCGGGGCTAGCTAAAAAAAGATAGCCGTGCCCGGAGCCCGTTAAGAGGCATTTCAAAGGTATAACACAAGCAGGTAAACTGCAACTACGCACTCAAAATGAGAAGAATAGAAAGAAGTAAAATTCTAAGTGCATACATGTAACTGCCCACACCAGAAGGACCATTACCTCTGGAGACGTCTCGTGTGGAATTGCAGAGATGGTGGAGGTGTCTCAGTACGGGGCTTCTTATGTGCAGCCAAAGGGCTGAAGGTACTCCTGTTGAGGGGAAACGTGGATTGATAATGATGAGTAGGTGAAATGCCGTTGGTACCAAGGGGAATGCCTACAATGAGTCGGGCATAAACATTGGGGAGTACGTGCTTGTGGTGGCTAGATGTGAAGATGGAGGTCCGCTTACCTTGAAGCTGTCCGTGGGGCGAGGTGCTGTAGATCCTCGGTCTCCCCTACTGTCACCCTCTACAGTGTCAGTCGTGTCTGCGATAGTCTGTGGACTGATAGAATAAATGCCGCGGAGGAGGCGTGCGGGTAGCCAGGGACACCCGGCGTATGACGAGTCCCTTCTCCCTATTCTTAGAGAACCAGGAGTCTAACATTGGAGGCATTGTCCTGGGCGCTGAATTGGAACTGGGCCTATTATCCTGTCTAGTCATGTTATAGTGAGGCTCTAAGTGAATATGAACTTATGAAAAAAAAGTCTCTCAGCTTGCGCAAGTACATGGGTTCGGGGAGGGTAAGGTGCAGTACATGGGAAGAAGTATAAATAACAATAGGTAAAACTGCGAGCCGCTTGTGGCAAGTGCAAGGATAAGTGCAGGCAACCAGTGTGGTGAGACTGTTAGGGATACAGAAAACAGTCCCTAAGTGTGGGGGTTGCCAGAAAGGCAGTGCAGGGGTTTGACTTGCAGGGGAGGTGGACTGGGCCCAAGATTAGAGGCTGGCCAGGTAACCAGTCCAGAATCAGTTTCTGCCAGGAAGTCAGAAGGGGGGAGGGAGAGAAAAAGTAGAAGCAGATAGAAAGGTTATGAGGTGCTTCCGGAGATGGTTCTCCTCAAGTTTCAGGGAGGCAGGGAGGATGCTGCAGAGGGAGGCCCCAGCTGGAGAAAGAGATCTACCACCAACTGGTTGCTTGGAGAAGCGACTGACTCTGAGGGTGTTGGAGGCGGATGAGCGAAGAGCTGAGCAGGGAGACATTTAGGAAGTGAGAGTTGAAGGTATTGAGGCCCCAGGGCCCAGATGGCCTTGCAGATAATGCAGATGGTTTTGACCTCAATCCTTGCAGCCACTGGGTTCCCAGTGCAGTCATTTTGGTCCCAGAGAGATGCGATCCCTGGGCTTGAGGCCAAGGACAAGTCGTGCAGTCCTGTTCTTTATGAGTTGCAGAGGGCAGTGAGTCGAAGCAGGCAGATTTAGAAAGAGGCTGTTTCAATAGTCCAGCCTACAGAGAAAACCACAGCTGTGGAGACAGTGGGTTTCTGGGAACTTGGTTAAGGTTGGTAAGATACATTCAGTGCTGGTTTTGGTGCGATAATTTTATGATTTAAGTAGGAGATGGGTTAGTGCAGAAAGAAATGTGTAGCATTGTCAGAAGGAAAGAAGAGAGTTCCTGTTTGGATGTTACAATGGGTGATATGGGTAAATGAAAATGTTGAAAGCATATACCTTCTAAGTGCCACTTGATGATAGGTGATGGGAGAAAAAACAGTATGTTTTTTTAAGTGCGTAATGAACATTCAGTGGCAGATACCGTGCTCAGAATCACTTATAACAGAGTTGTACACATATTGCAGAACAATTGATTATTCATAGCTCGACTTTGTGCTGATAGATGGCCATGGGGATGCATGTGTATGCAGAAATCTTGCATAGTTTTACTGAACGTTACACTGGACGTGCTTTCCAATGACATGACACTTGCAGTTTGAATGTGTAACGGTACATATGAAGTGTTGTGCAGACCTGTCAGGGTTCAGGTACTGACTTCTAGGATGGGATTGGTGGATACGTGTGTGACTATTTCACAGTTGTCAATGAAGTAGTGCCGGACAAAAAGAAATAGTGGAAAGGGAAGAAGCACTGCTCCTGCTTTACTGGGGCGAAGCCCTAGCGGTAGTTGGAGAAGCGCACGTGCCACAGTCTGCACTTCTCACGATAAGGGCCAATGGAAATGGGACTGTGGCGATTATCCAATCAGGTGCTGAGGGTGTGGGTCACAGGAAGGGGCGGTAATGCTATTTTTCATTACTCTGCGTAGTGAGGAGGACTGACATGGAGAAACGCATTGTATTGATTTTAGGTGATGCCTTTGTGGTAGATCTGCACAAGTATGTCCAGGAAAGAAACGATGATGTTGAATTCTGTTTGGAAGGAGTGGACGCATTGTGGTGCGCTGTCCATGTCTGTAGTTTCGGCGATACGCTTGACCTTTGCAGACAAGTGGCCAGTTTTGCTACAGTGCATATTGTCATCGTGCATTATGGCAGCATGCATTTGGGTTACATGACTTGTTCACATTTGTTCCATCAACTGAAGAGGTAGATGAAGGCAGTGAAGAGGCTTTTTTCCACTGCCCAGGTGGTTTTCTCTGCCATAACACCAAGAAGGGTTTGCGACTATCCTAATGTATGCTGTTCCCGGCCAGAGGCTGGAAGGGGTCTAATCAATAGAAGCGTGTGTGATTTTTTTCCATTTGTCTGATGTTCTTCTGCAACCATGACAGCATTCATTCTTGAAATGCGGTGTGTTTCCATGCAAATGGCATTTCTTTGTCCAGCATTGGTGATGCTCTTTCATTTGCCCACATAAAGGAGGCATTGCAAAGTTTATTTTAAGAATGTGAGGAGGAGAAGAAAACAGAAAACCGTATAAAAACTGCATAAAAAAATAAAGAAAAAAAGGCTCCTTTCAGAGCCACCACTGAGACGAAATCCCCTACCCTGGTTGCAATGTATTCCCCCATGCCTGCACACAGCACAAAAGACACATCTGGGACTTTTGAAGATGGTGGGCATGGAAATTGAACTGTGGAGTCTAAGGGATTGAGTAATAACATTTGTGGGTGTGGTGTCTACGCAGAGGAATGTTGTTCAGAACTGATTGTGTTACATGGAGATCTCTTTTCTGTGATTGGTGGATGCGTGTATGACTATTTATCAATACTGAATGATGGGATGCTACGCAAACCTGGTATCCACGAGGGCACCACACAATACTGGATGATGGTCTAAGCGCTATCCAGGACCCCTCTCTGCTTGGTTATGTTCCAGAAGTTGGGTAGCGCCTTAGGTTTTTGAGCGTTGAACTCTCTGTCCTCCATCTCTGTGCAGGGGCGCGTGGTTGGTGCGGGTGTTCCATGGACCTAGTTGCTTCACTGGTCCATGTGCCCTTATGTCAGGTCCAGACCGGCTGTGACTCCGACTCTGCTGGCTGTCTTCCAGGTGAGTTATAATGTCTTTTCCGTCTTTATTCTGTCTCTTTCTTTCCCTCTGTTATCTCTGTCTTCTCGGCGTCTTGCTCCATTACGCTGTTCCCTAACAATGTCTCTTTTTGTTTTCACAGGGATGGTTGCAATCTTGGAGTTGCTGCCCCAATGGTGAAGACCACAGTGAGGCATTGATGCGTGGAGCGCTGCGCTGTTTATTGATGTTAATTGCTAACCTGTGTTCTCTTCTCTTCTTTGTACAGGTTGCAGTAATGTTCCGGAGTGATGAGCGATCGAAGCGCTGCTTGCCCAGATAAGTGCTTTGTTAATGCTGATCTTGTTCCTTCTCCCTTGCAGGTTTGGCGAAACCCAGAGATGGGTGAGGTAAGCCAAGCACAGGATGGATTCAAGACCGGTTACTTCACAGGTAAGTGTTCTTGTTTGCTAACGTTGCTCTTGTTCTTCCAGGTTATTAATGGAATCCAGCTCTAGGGCTTCAGGATCAGGCCGCTGGAGAAGTAGATGAGCAGAAGCTGGACATGCTGAGCGTTACCCTGCAGGGGTGCAGAATAACGCAAAGAGTGTTCTGCTGTTTGGGTGTGGTTTAAATAGCCCAGGTAAAGTAGTTCCAGGCCATGTAATTCCAGGCCCAACCACACCCAAAACACTAGACCGCATGGCTTGGTTCTAAAGAACTGAGCTGTGTAATAGGCCTCCATATTGGATTAAGGTCCAAAACTGGTATTGCTTTATTCCTGATACTGAGCCTGGCACCAAAGGCACCAGGACTGACTCCATGTTTGTTTCTTATGGAGTTTTAAGGCCTGTGGGGCCAGTGTGAAGGGCTTTAGCCCCACTGCTGCCAGGGGACTGTTATACCTAAGGGGGTCAAGGTTATGGATCGTGACAGTGGGTGCTGGAAAGAAGATTGTTGAAAGGGAAGAAGGGCTGTTACTGCTTTACTGGGGCAAAGCCCTTGCGGTACTTCAGGAAGCACACGTGCCACATATTACCGTTGTCAGCATGCTGACCAAGGGAATGGGATAGTGGGGATTATCGGTACTGAGGGTGTGCTTCACTGGAAGGGACATTAATACTTCTCTCCATAAATTTGCGTAGTGAGCTGGGCTGACATGGTAGCCATTACTTGCAAAGGTAATGTAGCATAGCAGAAATTGTTCCAAACTCAGTTACATCTCACAGTTATGTAGGTTGCTACTCTGTTCTGAAATTCTACAAACAGAATGCGGAGCAGGTCTGCGGTGTGACCTTTTGTGGGGCTGCTGCAGAGACTTTTCAACTGGCTAAGAGGCCTACTATGTTGAATCAAATACATACATGTGTGCTAGCACATTGTGGGGAATTTGTAAGCTTGTAATTTCCCAATAACACTTTGTAGATCGCAGAACATTGCACTTTTCCACTGTTCAATGGTCCGGATCGTGTCTGCGACATAGGTGCCCACGCACAGCGTGGGTTGCGGTCCCTTGGTGATGTCGCACATGTTATCCATTGGGACATCTGTCTGCAGGACGCATTTTGGGTGGAATAATTTGTGAGCATGTGCATAGGTGTCCTATGCATGCTGCTGGGATTTCTGCCAGGGGCTAGGCAGGGGCGTTGCTAGGGGGGGGCTAAGGGGGCTATAGCCCCTGATCTTTTGGTTGTAGCCCTGGATAGAATCTGAGGAGGTACAGCCAAAAGACTAGCTAGCCCCCAGTCCCAACAGATCCGACATCAGCTTAGCCCCAGGTCTTTTCCAGACCTAGCAACTCCCCTGATCTCTGCACTGATTAATAGTGTGACACATGTGCGCTGACCATTTTGGGACACGCTGGGTGTTTGTAGGATATAGTAGGTGGGATGTTTATGTGTACAGCTACGTGTTAGACGTGGGTGGGTGCCTCAAACTACTTAAAGTTTGCCTCAAGTTTTTTTGCCTATGCTGGACATGGGTGATGTTACCAGGAGATAGAGGAAGAGATGTGCATGCACGTACTTGTACAACGGACAAACATCGGCTCCCACAACTAGTTATAGGTGGTTCACAAGGTGCGGACATGCGGTTCGTACTGGCGTGGTACAGATGCCTCCATTGTGATTGCAGTTAGGCCGGGCAATTGTGGTGTCAGTAGGACACCTCCCTTTTGCTTAATTGTGGTAATTCCCACCAGTACTGTGCACAGCTGAGTCATAACAGCATTTAAAAACCAAAGGAAAAGCCTCATGTACACTCAGCAACAATTTGCATATCAACGTTTACTTCCACACATTCATATATGCTATTAGGAAAGGGAGGGGGTAGCAGAAGTGGATACTTTTTGTGGGGATTTTTGTACAAGTTGGTCGTGAGGGGAGGAAGGGATTGAGGTAGCAGGGTAACGTCTCTATTCACACAGATTTTGAAGGGATGGAAGGCTGTGAAATGGGGAAGGGGTACACGTGCAGGTCGGGCAGTGGTATTTTATTTTGACCATAATATGTCTTTTAAGACGGCAAAATTGTTCACCAATTCTTCCATTTTGTCTTCGAGGCTGTCCAGTTTGCTATTTACAGACTTTCTTTCCTTTCCTGTGCCCGTATGCTGTTGTTGTCGAAGGGGTGCTGTTTGTGCTGCCTTGCTTTCCTTTTCAATATGTTCTCTTAAAGTAAGAAAATCTGTTAGGTGTACATGAAGCAATAGATATTAAATATTTTACATTTCAGACTGCAGTGCGTACCAATGGGGTTACTATAGTAAGTCATTGCGTCGTGAGGGACATTTTCTTCTAGCCACTTTAAGGTGCTTGCCATTGCTGTATAAAAAAATAAATGTTATGCTTCTCAACTGTTGTATACTGCACCACCTGTGCAATTATTAGACAAACTTCAGTGTGCTTACTACCTTGTAGTGACATTCTGGTCTTAGTACTTTCCAGTCCTTACACTGCCCGTTCATTCTTTGTTACCATGTAAAGTAGCAGTGCAATAAGATTTTTGAAGGCAGATGTCACTTCTCTTGTTGGTGCATTCCATTATGCCTTTGTGCTGTTTGTTTCATAAGTACACTGTTTGCAGACCTCCTCTATTTTCACTTGCAATTCATGCAAATGGTGCTGCTTGTATATGTGGTTGTTTTTGGTGAATGTACCACTTTGGAAGAGAGCCCCTGCCTTTCTAAGCAGGTTGGAGGCCGTCGAAGTCCACAACCAGACGCACAGTCTGCAACTTCTGTATGCATTAACATGGTGCCTGCAGGTTCAGCATGTTGTACAGTACATCTTTACAAACTAAGGAAATCCTGGTAAAAACATATGAAATTCGGTGAAAAAACATTATGTCCCTTATGGTTAAGTTGCACTAGGAAACACCTATGAAATTCAATGGGAATACGTTGTTAAAGTGACATTATGGTTACAGGTAAAACCACAAAACTCCAGAAATTCACCAGTTATGGTAATTTAAGCAACCATATCTCGCGCTACCACTGTGCATTGCAAGGACTAACACGCATGACATCAAAGATGACATCACACATCTCACTGATGACATCACTGATGACATCACGTGTGTATTTAGTTTAAAAAAAAACTCCACAAAGGATTGTCATTGTAATGTTGGCACAAAACTATCAGAGTTCTTTGAAAGAACTATCATGACATAAATAGTTTATTAACCAATGCATTGCTATAAACACCATTGCATTACAGAGTTCTTTCCAGTACATGCACCACCTCATGTAGAAACGTAGGCATTGTCTGCAGCATGCATCATATATGATATATGATAGTTTATTTATATACCACCTATACACAATGTGTTTAAAAGCGCTTCAAGGCAAGGGAGGGAACAAGGGAAAATACAATGGCCCTCATTACGACCCTGGCGGAAAGTGACTGACCGGACCGCCACAGCGTAAATAGCGTTTCCGCCATTGCAAGAAGGAGCAAAGTGCGGCCCATTCCGACCCATCGGGCACGAGCACCACGGCATGGCGGAAGTGCAAAGTCCGCGATGGCGGAAATGACCCCAAAACGGCCCACACCGCCGCCGTACGGCGCCCTAGGTGCAATACCGCCACCCATCACAGCGGACACCGCAGTGTGCGCCTACCGTAAAGTACGGTGACCGGAAATATACGGAAACGGAAGTTAAAACACGGGCCCGGAACGGGAAACAACCCGCCGTACACCTATAAAACCACTAAAACCACACAACCACTAAAATCACCACCCTGAGACACAACCCAACCCGTCATCCACCCTAGCGAAACCAAGAAAAATGGGAAAAGTAGCGAAGAAAGCGTGCGACCGCAAGCGGCAGGTCCACTTCTCCCGTGAGGAACTCACCGTGCTAACAGAGACCCTCCAGGAGAATGCTGCCGTCGTCTTCTCCACGCAAATGACCAGGACGGCACTCGCAAACAAGAAGGCCATATGGGCTCTGGTGGCACAGCGGGTAAGTGCGGTGGGGACCGCACCCCGCACCCCACAGCAATGCCGTAAGCGATGGGACGACCTGCGGATACGCGTCCGCAGCATACTCTCTGCCAACCGCAACATTGCCACAGCCACCGGGGGAGGGTCGGAATCACCAATCAAGCTGACCCCCTGGGAAGAAATCTGTGCCTCCACCATCGGAATGGAGAGCATAGAGGGAGTCGGAGGGATGGAGAAAGGAGTGCAGACATCCGAAGAATCAGGTAGGTGGGCCTAATGAAACAATGCCAAAACCACAAAGTCCATCCATGTGAAGCACCATGTGTCCCCATAGTGCAACAGAAACACATGTCCAGGAGAACGTCCACACACATTGGCCTGATAGCGCACGTTAAAACCCACAATAAATAAATAAATAATTAAAAACTCCTAAAACACGCACTACACGTGCAGCAGGCACACCCTAACTGCAGGCTGCCAAACAACTGCACCCTCACTCCACACACAAATGGAAGCACCTCCAAGGCCCCGACCCAAATCACCCTCAGGTACCACCCTAATGCATGTGATACAATGCCATTCCAATTCCCACAGACCCACCAATAACCCTCGCCCTCCTTTACTCCACCACAGGGTCCGATCCAAACGACGAGCTGCAGGACACCCCTACCAGCACACCTGCAAAGAGGGCCAAGACCAACGGCCAAAGACCCTCCACCTCAGCTGCACGCATCAAGACACGGCAGCAGCACAAATCAGGTGGCAGCACACAGGAGGGAACATCAACAGGCACCCCAGCAGCCAGCATGCCCACAACACCACCACCACAGGTCCCCCCAACGGATGCCACAGAAGGCACTGCCTCCGGTGGCAGCAGCACCATAGGTGACACCCCATTGATGGCAGCATGCTCCGACACAGAAGACGGGGATGTCGAAGTCAGATCCATCCATGACCTGTCCCAATCCCCCTGTCTGTTCCATCCCGTACTACATGAGGATACCACGCAGGGGCACCCACAAGACGACGACTGGCCATCCCCCACAAGCCCTGTGGCAGGGCAACATGAGGACAACAGCCCCTCTGTGACACCCCCGCAAATGGCCATGGCCCAGCAGAGGCAACAGTCCCTCGACCAGTTAATCGTGCAACAGCAGCAACTGGCCACGCTCCTCAAGGACCATGCCGATGAATGTGGGGGCACTAAGGCAGACATAGAAACATCAACTGAGACACTTAGGGCAGAAATGGAGAGAGGCACAGAGACACTAAGGGCACAAATGGAGAGTAGCACCGAGAGCCTGAGAGTCCAAATGGAGAGAAGCACCGAGAGCCTGAGGGGGGAACTGCATGCGACGTCCAAAGACGTATGTGGTGAACTTGCCGCAGTGCGCCGTGTGCTCACTGAGCTCTCGCAAACCCTTAGGGACATGCATGGACGTGAGCAGGCAGAGACATCATCCGTTGCAAGTTCCGTCCAGGGCAGCCCCCAACGTAGATCTGGGAGGAACCTGCGCTCCACAGGCAGGGGTGCCCCTGATACCCGCAGAGGGGGCTTGCAATAGCGACTGCCCACGGACGATGAGCATCTTTGGACACTGGTGTTCGGGGGGGAGGTGGGAGGGTGGAGGGGGTGTGTTGGGCTCACTTGGGTGGCGGGTCGATAGGGTGTACAACATGATATCACATATGCCATAAAAAGTGCACGATCAACCAATGAGATGTGTGGACATTGATCTTTGTGTACTAGGCCATCATAGGCGTACAGTCCATATTGTGCATGTCCCAGACACACACAGTGCCACGAGTCCCGTGTCCATGTATCAGCCACCAGGCGTGAGTGCTAGAAGCATACATCAATGAGATGCTGACGAATGTCACGGGCCTCCGGTGCCTCGCAGACTCCTTGAGGTGCTGCCACATCCCCACCCTCATCATGACCATCTTCAGGTGCTTGCAGTTCTGCGTCAGGGGGCATGGGCACATTTCTACGTACGCACATGTTGTGGAGCATGACACATGCCATCACCATCTTTGCAACCTTCTCATGGCGGTACAGGAGTGCCCCGCCAGACCTGCTGAGGCAGCGGAAACGACCCTTCAGTAGGCCGAATGCCTGTTCAATGACTACACGGGTACGTGAGTGGGCATGGTTGTAGTCCTCCTCATGCTGGTCCTGTGGGTTCCGGACTGGTGTGAGGAGCCATCTCTTCAGTGGATATCCAGCATCACCTGTATGTGGACGATAAACGTATGATGTGGAATGCCATTGCTACGTACGCACCCCCCCCGCCCCCTTCCTGCCAGGTCATTGCCGAATCACATACCCCACATCATCATGCATGAAATGAGACTCACCGAGTAGCCAGGATCTGTTCCCTGCGTGTCGCTCCATGTAGCGTGGTATTGTAGAGTTCCTCAAGACCATAGAATCATGGGTTGATCCAGGGAATCGGGCACAACAATGTGTAATGATCCTGTTGGAGTCACACACCATTTGTACATTCAGAGAATGAAATTGTTTTCGGTTGCGGTACTGGGCCTCCATGGCATGTGGGACGACCAATTCCACATGGGTGCAGTCGATGGCACCAATGCAACCCGGTATGCCGGCAAGTGCATGGAATCCCACTTTCGTGTTGGTAATTTCCAGCTCCGAGCGTGGTAGGGAGATGTAGTCGTCTGCGTGCTTCAGGAGGGCATCGAGCACTTGCAATAGTGTCCGTGAGAACAGTGGCTGAGAAATGCCATGCAACTGTCCGACTGTGTGCTGGTAGGTGCCTGTGGCCAGGAAGTGGAGTACAGACACCACCTTCAGTAGGGGTGGGATGGCGGTTGGGCTATCTATCATGCTGACAAGGTCAGCCTGTGTCATGTCCACAATGGCGGTTATGGTGTCCCGGTCCAGACGGTAGAGGGTGTGGATCTGCTCATCAGTGAGGTTGAACGGATGTGCTCGGAGGCGTGGGATTGCGGGCTGCCTGCGTGGTGGTAGTGGCTGTGCTGGCGGCCCTTGCTGGCCCTGCCTTGGCCTCCTCCTCCTCCTGCGTCTCCTCCGTGCGGCCGGTTGTAGTTGGTGTTCGTCTTCTTCTTGGAGTTGGAGTACTTGCAGTGCTATCAGGTCCCCCAGGGCCAACATCGCGAGTCCTGCCGGTAGCATTTCGGTGTGGTTGTGGGAGGAGACTGGCTGTGCAATTTATGTGTTTCCAGGCTGAATGGCCTCCACCTGTGGTGATTCATTCCACCTGTGCAAACTGCTCTCCCCTTTGGCCGAGCACGTCCCGCGCACAACGCTGCAATTCGTGGAATGGCATCTTGCTATTGCAATCTTGTATTTGTACCCGATGGCCGTGTAACATTGGTTGATATGTTCATTCTGTTGTGGTCCCATTGTTTCACATACTATCTGTGCAGTCGCGAACAGAGTTGTGAAGGGTCAGTGGAACGTAGTACTCGAGTAACGGTGGGCCCTCATTCATCACTGTCCCGAGTTGCAACGACGGGCGGGGCGTCCCATTCGTGGGTGAAGGCAGTTGCCATTTTCACACACAGCCGCACTCGATGGATTAATTAGTGTTTTCAAACGGCCACAGATGCCTCTTCGACGTGATGTTGCAAATGAGGAATTCGAAGGGCGGCGCTTTCGGTATTCAGCTAGCGGCGAGGAGATGCCCACAGGTCTGACTGCAAATATAACGTTCTATTGTTCAATGTCCTTGGGACAGGGGCCATGGCGAGAATGCTATGATTGATATGAATAGTATGGGATGCGCAATTGCGTAGTGGACGATAAGGCAGGACGTTCCCAAATACATGTTACTTCACTAGACTTGAATTACGTGCTGGGGCACTGTGGATTTTGCAGGCTGCATAACGCACAGACTCAATGGAAATTTCACATGTTATGTGAGTATGGAAACAGGCGTTTTCATTACGGGATGAGGGAATGATGTATGGATGCATGGACAGATGAATTGATACAGAGTTTGCCATGTACAGGGCTTCTTGGAATCTGTCCGCCTCCCCTGCGCTATGTGATGCAGGGCTGCCATAGTGGGACCATCGTCTATCTGGCCTTGTTGAGCCCTCCCTGTCTCGACGCGCCCTCAGACACTTGTGTCCATGCACGTTACCAATCCCATCTGAAGGATTCTGTTTTCACAGGCGCATGCACAGGTACACTCGTTTGTGATGGTGTTTTCACCTCGATATAGATAGTTATGATTCGCAAGTGGTTTTGGGGTGGTGATGATCCTTTGGAGTGGGCTTGCATGCATATGGCTGTGGATCTAGTGTGATCATTGAAGTGAGTTGTTCGAATGTAGTTCTGATGGCCATTCTATTCTGTTTCTTTTCTTTTGGTTGACAGGTATCTCCTCCCCTTTTGCCACTGCCATCTGTATGCCACTCCTGCAGATGGATTTTACTCCCGACACCTGCTGCTTCGTGTTAATCAGTGGAGCAGCATTACGATCTTATGGGACGATCGCCAATGGGCCACATGCCCTTACGCAGTACTGGTGGCTCGGAGCAACATTTCGGCCTTTCAGCTGGACTAGTGCCTCCCCATTGGGACGGCCCTGCGGTTCTGTGCGCTTCCATGTTGCCTTTTCGTACGTGTATGTGGCTCTGTGTACCATGAGGGAACAGGGCGTCACACGAGTAGTGGCTGGTCATTTCTTGCGGATGCAGCCCACAATGGTGAAATGTGTTTTGGAGTTCATGGCCTGATGGCTGTATGGGCTTGGTGATATTGATGTGCATTAAAATTCTATTCTGATATGGGCCGTGTAGCGTTCTTCTTTGCAAGTGATGTGGCATATTCCTATTTGGGGAGCGATGTATTGTGAGGGGATCTGCATTGGGTTCCAGCTTCGGAGTTTTGTTGCGTGGTCCTGTACTGGGCGTGTTTGCCTACGAAGCCCGTGAGGTCAGGGATGGGGGCTGCCAATATGACAGTTTGAATGTTGTCATGCTCAGGGGCGGGGGATTGGGTTTTGTGTGACAGATGCCGGTCAGCCAGGTGGACTGGTGGAATGTTGTGATTTTCTGAATATTGCTGGTCACAGGTGCCTGTGTTTGCGTGCGTTTCTTGGTGGGGGACTGTGGTCATGTCCATTGGGATGGCTTCTGTATTCGTGCCATCTGTGCCCTGCAGCTCCCATTGGCCCCTCTTGAGGTTCATTTGTTCGTTGGCATGCATGGGTGACTTGTGCATTTCACTGGTTGCATTGTGGCTTCGTTGCACCTATGGGGAGTTGTACTTTGTGGGCAGGGAGCGGTGTACGGGCAGTCAGTGGGGCCGTTTACGGTTGATTCGCGATTCCGTACTTCTCACCATGGCGGAATGGTGCATTCCGCCATGCTTGATGGCGTTAGGTACATGTCCGCTGGGGTCGGAATTGGCGTACCGTTGCGCCATGGTGGTGTTTACGGTTTGGCATGGCGCGCGCGCGCGTGCTTGGTGCAGTTAGCGTTGGCGTTCACTACGGTGTCGCTAATGGCATCGTACTTTGCGGTGACGGGTCATAGTCGCACCGAGCGCTATTCGATGGCGGTATTGCATTTCCGCCATCGTTTTCCGAATTCCGCCAGGGTCGTAATGAGGGCCAATGACATTCTTACAGGCCATGAACAGTAAGGATGTGAGATTAACTATCGTACTCGGCCTGAAGACATTTCAGATAATGCAAGAGCTAAGACATAGATAAGGAAGGGACAGGAGACTGGGAAAGAAATAGAAACAGACAGGCGACTACAGAACTAGGCCTGACAACATTTCTGGTAGAGCTGGAGAAAAACGAAAGATGAGGGAGAGGGTTTCAGAAAGCGAGGGGAGGAACAAAACAAGCGACTATCGTACTAGGCATGACAATATTTCTTATAGTTATAGAGGGGTGAGAGGAAAAGAAACAAGTACGGGGAGGAGGGAGGAGACAGACAAGGTTGCTATCACACTAGGTCCTTGGACAATTCTGATAGAGTAAGTGCATAGAAGAAAGAAAGGGGAGGAGGGGAGGAGATAGGAAAAGGGAGAAGGGGAGAGCAGGAGAGAACAGAGAGCAAGTAGCCAAAAAAGAGTGGAGAAGCAAAAGGGGAGAGTGAACACAATTGCAGAAGTTAGTGGTAACACATAATGTTGCAAGCCAGGATACAAGATGAAGATGGGAACAGCATGATTAAGGACCACCATGAGTACAAGATGCAATGGAAGTCCTGCATGAGAGTTGAGAAAGGGTGAGGCATTGTGAATCAATGAAGTCCATAAAAGTCAAATCCAGCATTGGCCACAAGACAGTGATGGTGAAGTGAAACCAGAATGTATCAGGACAGACTCCTGCAGAAGTAGACTGGAGGGGAGACGGGGAGCAGGGTAGCAGAATCAAGCAAAACATGCAACACGGTGTGCACGAAGGGTGAGGGTAACAAGGAAACATCATGGGGGAACCAGAGGGGGTGGGGATGTCCTGTGGGGACAGAGGGAGTAACACATGTTGGTGCATGCTTACCTGCTGTCTGAGCAGGGGGGCCAGGCTCTGGGTTCTCCTGGTCCAAACAGGTCCAAACAAGAATTGCCCTTTTCTTCGTCAGCCCTTTGCTTCAGACACTCGGACGAGAGACACCTTTAATCTAAGAGTTAAAAGCAGGAAGGAAGAGGCAGGGCTAAGATGGTGGGAGGGACTTAGGCCAGGTGACCTAGATCCACTTGCACCTGCTCTCTAGCTGCAAAGGAAAGGAGGCTAGAGGGCTCTTTAAATCGGGATAAAGAGCGGCAACCAGGAAGACACCAGGTGGGCAGAGCTTGCTAAGTGGGGAAAAAGAGCAGCAACCTGGAAGGCACCATTTGGCACGGCTTAGGCCAGGTGGTCTAGATCCACTTGCACCTTCTCCCCATCATAGAGGTGCAATATTCAAAATCTTCCCATGTTGGATAGTAAATTGATGATTGCTTTCGTTTCAGAGTTTTGTGTACTGTGAAACAAATAAGTCGCTAAGATTGCCTCACTTCCTACATAATTGTAACACTATACACAAAACATAAAGAGATCACAGCACATACAAACATGAGCATATACAGGGAAAGTGCAGTAAGCAAAAAAGTAGCAGTACTACAAAAAGGTTTTAATTACCTAACTGATTATATTCCTGCACAGAAATGATTGCTGTATTTCATGCTGCCTTCTTCCCCTATGTATATGTATCATATGATGTGCCTGAACCCTACGGAAAGTAGTTTAAGAACATATGAGAAGGGTAAGGTCTGCAAACATAGTACCTTTTGAATTCTTACTTCCTGACTGTCAGTGAAGAAAACCAGCTGGCTTACATGTGTCAGTGAACAAAAAAAGAGGGAGTCAGACATGTGATGTCATCAGTGATGTCATCAATGACATTTGTAATGTCATTTTTGATGTCATGGATGTTTGCCTTTGCATTGCACAGTGGAAGCGCGAGTTATGGCTGCTTAGCTTAACATAACTGGCGAATTTCAGGTTTTTTTTGGTTTTACCTGTAACCATAACCTGTAACCCTAACATTCCTGTAACAACATATTTCCATTGAATTTCATAGGTTTTTACTAGTACAACTTAACCATAATGTCCCTTTAACAATGTTATTTCACTGAATATATATATATATATATATATATATATATATATATATATATATATATATATATATATACACAAAAGAACTCTTAATGATACAATATAATCTACAGTTTTATTGGCACATATAAACATCACTCAAAAAGTACATTATATGATATGATAACAATAAACAACAAATCAGAATATAAATACAAGACATTCCACCTTCTCTCCTCATGTGATCTTCCTCCATTTCTAATTCTAATATCTCAGTTGCAAGCAGCATTTTTTTCTATCACAGTAAAATGAGAAATTACAGGGAATTGCTGAAGGAGAATTATCCTACAGAAGAAGAGATTTAAAAAAAAATGGAACTAGAAGAAAATACATAACATTCAGTGTTTGTAAGTCCATTATTTATATGTATGCAAAATGAGACAATCATATTTTAAGGAACAAATATCAGTTACTAAACATATTAATGTATCTAACTACTTTTAAATGTCTATGCTAACAACACAGATATTCTTAACGTGTATTATATCTTCAACAGTTGAAACATATTTCAAATATTTTCAAAAAGATGAAGTCATTCAGGTATCACAACAAATTAAACAAGACTACCCACAAAACTAATAATGGATTCATTAAAAGAATGAAAACAACTATTAATTATTATTCAAAAAGAAGTACAATCATGAAAAAGGACATTGAAACCACATCCCCCAAACAAACCTGTTTTAACAAACATTGTTGCATATTTATTTACTTTTTAAAGTATGTACACTAATAATTATTATTAATGAATAAAAAGTATTAAAAATATAACAATAACTGTTTACAAATACTACACTCAATACATCTTAAAAAACCTTCCCAAAAAAACTAACCACACACATGTATACATTTATTTTTATACATTGTTATAGCCATGGCTACACAACTCACAATGCACCAGTAGCTGCTTCCTAGCTGTGGCACCCGTGAGTAAACACCCATGGCGTGGGAAGGGCTTTGGATAGCTGTGGGTAAACACCCCCGCCATTGCTGTTGCTATGCGCGTTCCTCAATACAGCAATCATGCCCTCTTGTGTTAAGCTGCAGCAATAATGTTTTTTTTAAAAGGTCTGATTGTGTAATATGAATGATGAAAGAGACAGTAATACAATGTAAGTTAAAAGGTCAATACAGGAAATGACAGCTCATGTAGTTATGTAAGGTAGATGATGATAAAGAAAGCAGAGTATACATGACAGCAAACTAGATGGGAATACATTTAATGGGTACAATAACACAACACATAATAGCATGGGTGAGCATACACAGGTTAAAATACAAATAAATACACATAAAATACACATACAAACTAGAGTAGGATGACTCCTTTTTATATTGATTGTTTTAAACAATGTTCTTTTTTTCTCCATAGTCTCACATGTGAGAAAGTCGGAAAACATACAGCAATAATAGATAAGAATCCAAAATACCTCCTGTGTCATTGACCATTGCCTTTGGACATGGCCAATGCCCCCCCCACCCACATCACTTTACCTATAAAAATATATTAAAAAAGAAATAAAACACAGATAACCCAATATTTCTAGCCCCGGGCACAAAACTAATCTTACCCGTGGCTATCCGTAGTCCTTTGTAGCCACAAATTTAGCTGTGAATATCGGAAACGACTGAAAGAAATGCTATCCTGCCTATCCAGGCCCTCACCAATTGCATCCCTCATCTATGGCTGTTCCCTAGATGGCCTTCTTACCTCCCCTAACCTCTTCCTTTCACCCTACAACACACTCTGTTTTTGTGACGCAGTTTGCTTTGAGATGTCGGCTATTTGCGACTATTGCCGAGGCAACAGAAAGCTTTGTGTTGCAAACTCAGTACCTAGATGCCCTCCAACTGCCATATTTCACTTGGTGCCTTCTAGAAACCACCCCCCCACACCTCTAGCCTAATGGCGTGTGCATGATTTGTACTTGCAAATAGCTTTTTCCTGCGTTTCATTTTCCCATATCCTTTGCTGTAGCCTTGAATATCTCTCACATCTAGAGAAAAGCAAGATGACGGCTGTTTCATTTCTGAGAACACCACGTTTTCGTTACATTCTCGAGATATAGCTAACTATTTATGAGAAGGGGCACCCTCTTTTTTGTCAAATATTTAAATAACTACTGCACTGAATAACGCCAAACCAAGCCTGGATCGCAAGTCAACGTATCGTGCCTAAATTGTTTCAGACCTGGTCCAAATCCGTCCAGTGGCTTGGCTATTGAGACTGATCCACTATTCTCTCAAGATGGCATCGGCTCGTGAGAATAAAGTGCAATACATTGTAAACGTGTCTGCTATTTATGCACAATCTAATAACTGTCTATTGTAATGAATGGTTTGTCTATGGGTCCTGTAAATAAATAAATGTGCTATCTCTTAAAGAACATAAACTACACAGCATGCATCTGTCATTAAAATGATTTCGGAATCTTGAATAACGCTACAGGAAATGTGGTAACTAAAAGAATAATACAGCAAAATCAGGCTTTTCATTCGTGGTGTGTACGCAAATCAGCCCATCCATGTTCTCCAAACTCTCTGGCTCGGCCCCAGACAATTCCCACAAGTCTTGCACACCCACACACATGCATTATTCTGTGATGGCTTAATGTTACTGGCGTCCCCTTGTGAATTCAGTTGTTATTGCTTGCAATGTGTTCCGGATGCACTATGATAAATAACCCTCCTCATGCTTTCGCACAGACGCGCTGCGGCTACCAATAAAAAACGTGTTCTCGCAGCTGAAGCAACTTGCAGCCCCTCTGGAGGCTACGCAGCCGCTACATAAATAACATTGATTGCAGGCGGCATGCAGTGCCATATGTAGAATGGGCCTTGGCCACGCACTTGCACTTTTCAGCAGAATGTTGTGTTGCAAACGGGCAGACTGCCCACAGGACCTGAGGCACAAGGCGAGTTGGCAGGACAGTTCCATTTCACAGAGAGCGTTTGCGTTGTTTCTCTGGACACGACAAGTTTCAACACTTGAACAACTGGACCATGGACGCCTCTAGCTCTGCTGCTGGACTCCTATGATTCTGAATCATGGCCCAGTGGCCGCCTGCGTTTCAATGTAACTCCCTCTATAAAGATTGTCTGCATAATTTATTAACTAAGCTTGTAAACTGTGTTTGAAATATTGATTACCTGTGTGGATTACTTTTGTAAATTGTGAAGACTTCTAAATAGAGCAGTCGATATTAGGACTGAATGAAAAGCCTTCTGTGTTCCTCCAAAATTGTTTTCATGGTTTTTTTTTTCTCTTTGAGAAAGACATGCAAACACATCCTATACACCAGGAGACACGAACACGGGGTCGTATAGGTTTACAAAAAGACACCAGGGGCCCTATTGTTTATGTTTTGTTATGTAATTAGAATGTACACTGTGCTCTTGTGTGGTGTGCATGGTCTCTAGGCACTATTGTACATCTAAAAGAGAGAGGGGTGGGCGCAGTTAGTGGAGCGAGTCGGGAAAATGTAAATAGCTTGGCTGTTGTGTTAAAAAATCCAGGACGGAAGTACACTGTGCTCTGTGTGTCGGTAATTTTCGAAGTGTTCTGTTTCGAGAAATGATTTCTGCCCACAGGGGAGCCTATCACCATTGGCCCAGGATGAGGGGTGTAAATTGGTTGCAGACATGCATGTTTTGATGTTTGATGTCTGTTGGAAGGGGTCTTCAATTGCCACGTGCGGGTGGCTTAGTTGTTACATGTATTGTATGTTGCAACAAAGAATTAGAGCGTGCTGGTGCAGGCAACAGTCAGGGCCTCATTAAAAGTCTGGCATAACCTACTGGTGCTACCAGTGGCTTGCCACCAGACTCGTAACACTGTTACTGCCACCTGAGATCACGGTGCCACCAGGACATTACAAGTCGGGACAGCCCGGGATATCAGGCAGTGAAAATTGTAAGTCCCAATTCCCATGGAGTCCAGTAGGACACAATGGGAATGGTGACACGGAAGCATCGGCACCTTTGCTAACCGTGCTGGTGCTTCTGTGAAAACTCTGTGGGCGGGTGCAGTTCGCCCGGCAGGTTAGACCTGTCGGGCACAATGGCCCCTGCCGGCAGAGTAGTAGTGTGTCAGTCCAGAAAGGGTGCCAGTACGGTGAGACTAGCACCCTTATTTCCGGACCGCCACACTTGTAATGAGGCCACATGATGGGCAGCCAAATCTGAAACTACATCGCAGATAGTAATATGTCATAGCAAGGCTTGTGATACAAATGGGCCTGATATTCATAAAACATCCTTAGAAGTCAAACAAACACATGCAAAACAAGTATGTTACAACTTGGTGGCCTCCGCATGTGTTCATCATCTTCTGAAAGACATATACCATTTCACTTAAATTGCCTTTGCCATTTAATGCCCCCCATATCTCTCTCTCTCTCTCTCTCTCTCTCTCTCTCTCTCTCTCTCTCTCTCTCTCTCGCTCTGTCTCTCTCTGTCCCTCTCTCTTTTTGTCTAATACATAATTGCATTTTACCACATGTACCACAACGATCTAGACATTGGCAAATGTGAGAAGGGGGCATTCTGGAGACCCCAATGATTTCCAAAAGCTAGGTTCTAAAAGTGATGGGAGCCAATGCATGTTGATTCAGAGAAACGGCTGCTTCAGATATGAAGACCTCAGGAACCCTTTCAACTTCCTTGGAATGTAGGTTGCCAGGCTGACTACCATCTAAAACCTCATTCTAACTTGCTCAGGTTCTGTACTCAGTGGCAAGCTGGAGATTTTACCCATCTGGGTAAAACCAGTTGGGGCATTGTTTGGTGTTTGCTCAGCTGTTTTATGGCAACTAGGCTAGCTGCCAGAATCCCTTGGTCATTTTTCACTGACAGTTACCACAAGTCTCCTACCAGTCCTAATTTTCTCTCACACAGTGTAAACAGCCACAGTCCAAAGAAGATAAAATAAAATCTTCCTTCTGTCCCACCCACCATCCTTCACCTGGTTTATCGGACAGTTCCATAATTTCAGATTCAGAATGATGAAACCCTGCTGGGGTTTCTTCAAGATGAAATGAGGAGTATTGTGGGGGTAGATGCAGCCCCAAGGCAAAAGTTAAATGCCTGTGGCCATGTTGAGCCTAAAAGTGCAGAAAACTGTGCATATAAAAGGCCAGTAATTCATTTTCAAACTTCAAAACAGGAAAATGATTTTCCTTTCATAAAATAGAGAGACCATAGAAATGTGTGCATTCTGCAGCTCAAAACAAGGAACACATGGACAATGAACCTCCATTTCCCTGAGTAGTGTGAACATAGATTATGATATAAAGATGAACACTGATGGCATGATGTGAGATATTAAAACAGTCCAATGTTTAAAGGAAATGCAGCATTCAAAAACGCCTGTTTCCTGTGCATGAGGAACCACTGTGTTCTGCCTGAAAATACATTTTCCTATGAGATTCAAAGGTCATGAACTGGTTCACTTTCCCCACACTTACCCAACATTGCCTTACCCTTATTTGAAAGTAGATCTCCCTGAAGCTCACACAGCCAAGCCAGGGAGTGGGGTTTGTGTCAGACTAATGGGTTCATGAGGGTAACAGATGACCTCTTTGAAAACAAAACCTTAAAATTCCTGGATTAAAAATTGTTTCATGGTGTAGCCCAGGACCTAACGGACAAGTGATGGGTTACAGAAATGCAGGATCATACCTTTTCCATTATTTCAGGAACCATGATTCATACAGAAATGAGACAAATGTCACTGTGAAGCTTATGACAAGGTTTATCTGTTGGCTCAACTCCCATAAAAAAATTGGGGACTAAGTTATTAGCTGAAATGTGTTGGTAGCTTCCCAGAAGAAGTCACAAAGCAGAGATTTGTGGAGGAGATGATAGTGTTTTCAATTAGATATCTGTATGGAAAACCTCATGTTGATAACATTTTGACTAAATCATGAAACTTTCTTTCCAACCTGCAACATCGGCGGAAGCAAGACTCATGTTAGTAAGTCTGGCATGATAAGATTAACTCAAATATATATGTAAATTGTTAGGTTTAGTTAGAATTAGAGACATTTGCCACTTTATAGATTTAAAAGTGCAAAACTGAAATGTGTGAAAATGCTATCCCAGATGGATGGTGGTATAAAGTCACAGGGATGATGCCTTGTAACTTGAGGAACTATTTATTGCAATTGGAGTCACAAGAGAGGTCCAATCCAAATAAAGAGCGAATAAGCTGGCACATCCTAATTTTAATAATTTGGGGTGTGATCATGGGTTCTTTAAGTGACAACCAATGGCAAAATTGGAGAGCTGTCTGATACCATCTTAGTGTGAACTGTTGGAAAAAGTTTTGGAGGAATCCAGGGAAATACCAGAAGCTAACTAGGACCCATACCAGGAGCTGTACATCAAAGGTGATTGATGCTAGAGGCTACCCATGACTGAGGCCCTTGGACCAGATACCTGTCCGTTCACCAGGAGATGATCCTGGGATGGAATCTTTTCCTGGGCACAGAGATCAGAGATATTATATGAAAGTAAACTTGTCCAAATAAACCAACTTTAGTGGGGATCTCTTTTATTTAATATCTTTCCATTATTGATTGAGTGGCCAGACAAAGTAGATCCTCAGCATTTTCTTACAAAATAATAATGTCATTAATTCCCCTATAGCCAACTAACACAGGCTGATTTTGGTGAAATTCAAAATCAACACCATTGTTTCAAGTGTGGATAGAAATATAGTCTATTACAGTAATGGGGCACTCCCATTTCTCATTGCCAACCCCCAGATTCCCTAAAGGGAAAGTGGTACTTGTCTAAATGAAATTCCTTACTGTTCACCATTCCTCAGGCGCTGCCCTTAAAGCAGATCGGTGCTGAATATAAACTGAATAAATGGATTTCTGTGCTGGGGCAGAACATTTTCTTGGCAAAATTAAACAAAGTACCATCCCAGACTGAAAAGCATACTCTCTACTGATAGTGGGAAAGTGGCTCCAGGTAAAAGAGAGATTCTTCATATCAGATTTATACAAAGTACAATCCAAACGACTAAGAGCAAGAACATACATTAAAACTGACTAATTAATACAAGTGAATCCTTTCAATTGATACACGGATTAGACCATTGATCACAATCTATTAAGAAAAAAAAAGTCATTCATAAAGGACAAATATACATTAATGATTTTCATCAAGAGATTATGAACAGTTAAAAACATTAGTCATTATGATACAGAGACAGTGGGGGATATGTCCAGTTTTAATGACTTCACAAATCCTTTCACTGCTATCACAGTGGACATTGACCTTCCTGCAGACAACATTGCTGTACTGATTCTCCATCCCCCACATGAAAATGGTTAGCAAATCTGTTAAAATAAATAATTCTCAGACCCTGAACAGCTACACAAGAAATAAAGAGTAACTTTGCATTTTTGGTTTTTCCACCTTCGTTACAAAAACAACACTTGGTTGACTCAAGTTGGAGATTACCATATTTGACCAAAACATAATGTGTGTAAAGCAAGTTTAACCTAAAGTGTAATAAACAACATCTAATACCACTATCTGGGTAGATCGCTAAATAGGGGGCAAGGACACCAAGTTGCTTGTGGTCTCCACTTAGATGATTCAATGATTTATAAGAGTGCATTCTAAATGGACAGACCAATCTTGCCTAAATAGATGATGTCTTACTGTCAAAGTGTTATGGGACAAATCATCCAAGGATAAGTCAATTCAATTGAGCAAGGTAAAACAAAATTGCAATCCTGGTTAATAAATCGATCACAGTTTTTATCCTTAACAGCATGGATATCTGCAGATAAGGAATCCTTTTTTAGACACAGTATTTAATGATAAAATATTACACATTCCGAATAGGCTTCCAATATTAATGATTGAATGCCAAGCTTGTATCTAACCACCAGAAGTGTGACATTGCTAGGGATCCAAAGGATCTTTCACAAGATTTAAGCCTCTAATATTTCCAAACTGCCTGCACCGCAATAGGCACAATTTCAATTCCATATAATATTTTTGGTATCACTTTAGTTCGATAAAACTTTAAAAGAAGTATTAGGGTATACTTGCCATATTTGGAATCGATTCTGAGCATCTGATTCAAAGGTGCGTGTTCTGGGGCAGTCTTTCGATTGGGTCATTTACGATTTAGCATAGATAGGAAATCCTAAATATACAAAACTGGTAACCTGTTCAATTACATCAGAATCCACTTTCTGTTGATGTTTCTTTTAACCTTTCTCTGGTTAGTACAATGCATAACTTTGTTTTCCTTTTAAGTGATGAGGTTTTTCAAAATCTGAGAAGGCGATAATCAGTTATTGTAAACCCAGTCGAGAACAATCAAAGAGGAGATAATTATCGGCATAAGCCAGCCACATTGCCTTTATATTGCTAATTATTGCTAATTATTGGAAAGGCCAAGGCGGCTGGCAACTGGGAAACCTCAATATCAGACATATAAATCTTAAACAGGAAATGGGTGTCTATAGGTTGCAGATGTTTTCGCCTAATTTGCACATATTAATTTGTGTAATTTGCTAAGCAACCATAACTTGTGCCGCCACTGTGCATTGCTAAGACTAACACCCAGGACATCAAAGATGACATCACAAATGTCATTGATGACATCACTGATGACATCACATGTACATTTACTTTTCACGAAAAGTCTGTACAAGGGATTCTTATCATAATGTTGACAAAAAAGTGTCACAGATCATTGGAATAGATTTCATGAGCTATGTAGTGCATTAAGCAATGCATTGATATAAATAACATTCTATTATGAAGTTATTTACAGTATACTAAGCTACTCATGTATAAACGTAAGCATTCTGTGCAGCATACATAATGGAGGTGCAATATTCATAAACTTCCCATGTTGAATAATGAAATGATAAATGCTTTCCGATTGCTTTCCGATTAGAGTTTTGCGTACTGTGCAACATGTTATAAGTATCTAATAAACCCCACTTACTAAATCCACTTACTACATGATTTCATTATTACATACAAAACACAAAGATAGACCAACACATACAAATATGAGTATATAAAGGGAAAGTGAAGTATGCAAAAAAAGCAGCAGTAGAACCAGAAAGTGTTCATAACCTAACTGATTATCTTTATGCACAGAAATGATTGCTCTGCTTGAAACCTACTACTTCCCTATGTATAACTATCACATGATGGGACTAGACCCTAAAGAAAGTAATGCAAATCCAAATATGAGCATATCCAGAGAAATACAGTAATAAATAAAACAGCAGGACAATAAGAAAGTGTTGATAACCTTACTGATTCTCTTCATACACAGAAATGTTCTTTATGTATATGTTCCATATGCTGTGAGTGGATCCTAAATTAATTATTGTAAGAACATATTTGAAGTATAAATCTACAAATATAGTACTTTTTACATTTTTTGTTCCAAACTATTACTGGCCAAGATATAGCACTAAAGGAAAAAGAGCGAGTCAAACATGTAATGTCATCAGTGATGTCATCTTTGATGTCCTGGGTGTTAGTCTTAGCAATGCACAGTGGTGGCGCAAGTTATGGTTGCTTAGCTTACCATAACTAGCAAATTTGAGGGGTTTTTCAGTTTTACTATGAACCATAACGTCCCTTTAAAAAAGTTTTTTTTACTGAATTTCATAGGTTTTTAGTATCGCAACTTAACCATAACGTCCTTTTAGCAGTTTTATTTACTGAATTTCATAGGTTTTTAGTAGCACAACCTTCCCATAACGTCCCTTTAACAAAGTGTTTTTACTGAATACACATATTCATACTGTAAATTTGAAAGATGTTTACTAGGATTCCCTTACTTTATATTCATGTAACATATAACATACTGAACCCCCAGCTAGTGATTTTGATGTCCGCGGACTGTGCGTATGTCTGCTGACTGACGCGGACAACATCAACACTACCTAAAAACTCAGGGGGTATCTTAAATTGTTCTATCATATCAAGTTCAAAAAGCAGCACACAAATACATTATATATAATAATAAAAAAGAAGTGGAACCTATATATCTAACACATCAACATCCATTTAAATACCATATGTACTAAAATGGAATATACCAAAACAAAAAAGATATGCTTCCAACATAATTACCTCACAGAAACTGCACAACTAGGAGCAACAGCAGACACACAGAACAGTAAGAACACAATTTACAAGAAGCTAGTAAGTAAACTTAATTTGTCATATATTTCTAAACTTTCTGTATTAGGTACACTAAAAGTAATATATATATATATATATTATTTACACAGAAATGTCCAGTACCTTAGAATGGCTTGAGGAAAATTTCCCACGTGAAGAAATGTCTGAAGATAGTGATAATAATGGTAGACACTTCTCTATATAAGCAAATTAATAATCATTAATTTATGTGCACTTAACATATATATTTCTTTTTAACAGACCATACAAACTTTGAAAATAATACATCAAAAGAGACATTAGAAAATACTATGCAGCGCATGGAACAAAAAATTGACATGCTCATGGAAAATTTCAATCTTTTGAAACATTTTGTGGAGGACCACATAAAAGAAAAAAAAATATATATCATTGTACCACATGTACCTGTTCCCTCTCTCCATAAACCAGGCAACGATCCACAAACCCTCCCCACCAAGAAAAACGTTATGATGAGACTTCCATCCCTTCATCTCCTCCTATCCTTCCTCTTGCAACCCCAAATTCCCCTGTCTTTGTGTCAGTTTCTGCTTCCCCCTCTCTTTCATAAATTTGATATCCGTATATAATAAAGAAAAATATTATCTGTCTTTTAATTCAGTCCTTTGTGTCTTATTTTTTTTTAAAAGGCAGTTAAGATGTCCGTGAACAGCGCGGGTGTCTGGAATGTTCGCAATTTAACCAAAATCGGGGGGTTCTGAGGACACTATACCTGTCCATAATGTCCGCAGGCAAGATGAAACTGTTCTAAGAACACATGCAGTGTCCGGAGTGTGCTTAATTAACCAAAATGGATGTGTCCTGAGGACAATAAACCTGTCTATACTCTCCACAGGTAAGATGAAACTGTTCTAAGAACACACGTGGTGTCCAGAATGTCTGTAATTACCAAAATGGGTGTGTCATGAGGACACTATTCCTGTCCGTAATTTTCGCAGGCAAGATGAAACTGTTCTAAGAACACGCGCAGTGTCCGGAGTGTCTGCAATCAACCAAAATTGGGGTGTCTTGAGGACACTATACCTGTCCATAATGTCCGCAGGCAAGATGAAACTGTTCTAAGAACACGTGTGGTGTCCGGAGTGTCCTTAATTTACCAAAATGGAGGCGTCCTGAGGACAATAAACCTGTCCGTACTGTCCGCAGGCAAGATGAAACTGTTCTAAGAACTCACGCGGTGTCTAGAATGTCTGTAATTATCCAAAATGAAGGTGTCCTACGGACACTAGACCTGTCCGTACTAACTCTAGAACATCTACGCACATGCGCACCACACTGATGAGTCCTACGAACATCGCACCTGTCCGTAACTGTCTGTCTCACTTGGGTCGCACTTTTCAGGACCCGAACACTGTCCATAGAACACTCGCACGCATGCGCACAGCTGTTCCTGTCCATTTGGTGTCCTGGGGACACCCGTCCCCTTCGCGGACGTGTTCGTGACGTCATCATGTGACCATACCCACGCTGAGCGTGTGTCCTGAATTGCGGACACTGTTCTGAACTGTGAACATTTTAAAAGTACTTTTTCAGGCAATCCAAGGTATTTTATGGTAAAATTTCACCAGAGCACATGTCCCAGACAATGACCGTGATTCTACATAGTTTTTGGAACTTTGTGTGCCTTTTTTGGGTGTTCGATCTGTCCGCGGACAGCACGGCTGTCCGTGGAGCACGCACCAACATCACTATAAAAGGCCACACCCCAGAGCTCATTCTCATTGTGCTTCTGGCTATCTGACAGAGCATTGTCTACTTTGAATGCTAATCTAGGAGAGTTTGCTGCTCTTGCTGCTTTCCATCAGAGCTGATGGCATCAATGCTTGCTGCTCCAGCTGATGCTACATCTGTCTCAGCATGACCACCACCGCCTCAACCACCCGCACATCCGCAAAGGCCTGAAGAGGGGAACATGCGAGAGGATGTGAAAGAGGAGGATGCAGAGGATCAGGTAGAGGAAGTACCTACTACCAGCACTCGCCGTGAGTCTTGGCTCTGGCGGTTGTTTACCATTCAGGGTGGAGTGCCAAAAGCGCATGTGAACAAGGTCACCTGCAATCAGTGCCACATGGTGCTGAGTCATGGGCGGCCTGGTTTGTACGGCTTTGGTATGACATCTATGAAGTGACACCTAAGGTCATTCTACGGTGGGGCCGTTCACAAGGTTGTACCTTGTGATCAACGTAGTAGGTTGAGTTCCTCTACCACATCCTCCGTTTCTGCTCCTGTCACCACAAGAGACACTCCTGTTGGACAGTACATCCCTCCAGCTGCCTCACAGGCCATTCACGATGCTGTTGCGCCTTACCTTTTGAGGGTCACAATAATATGTATATACTGCGACACAGTACTCTGCGGGGGGGAGAGTCTTCGGAGTGCTTTCGAGACTACGGTTAAGGAGCATGAGAGGTCTGCCCAATACCTGCCCTTTCTTATCCCCGTGGTTGGTGACCCTTCCTTACGCTCCTTACCCTTCCTCTCCTAGTGTGTCTTGTGTAAAAAAAAAATATATATAAAATAACTAAAAAACCGCCAAAAAAAGCTCTTTTCAGAGCCGCCTTTCACAGTCTAAAAATAGAAGTGACAAATAAATAGTGCAGGGCCCTGTGCATTTTTTAGAAGTCCGCGGACCGTTCGCGGACATCTAAAGTTTTGGGGTGCTGCCCTATCAAAATCATTACACTTTTCTCTGGGAGGAAGTGGTGGCTTTGAAAAACTTTAAATAGTCAACACCTACTCCAAAATTGATGTCTGTTATTCTAAAAAAAGATTGCAATGCATTTTGTACATTTCTCAGAAAAATCTGATTACCAGCATAAGTAAGATGGACTCCATCTCTGCGAAAAATATATGTGCTACGAAACATAATATTTTCATTGTGAAAAGAGGACATGCCAACATCTCTTAGAAAGGCACAAACAGCCTTATTGACATTGCGCCTCGCTTTCTCCATTTGTGAACCAGATAAAGAAGAAAGCAGCCACATTTGTGCGCAATACGACAAAAAATTACTTGGGAATTTGGAAACATGTTCATGACCTTCCCAAGTCCTTCTTTCAATGCAAATTGCAAAGAAATTCCAGACACATGTCCTAAACTGTTCCCTCCATAATGAATTATAATTATGTCTGGATGATGCTTTGTCTCCAAACTAGCACAGAGAGGTACCAAATCCAGCCACTTCATTCCACCCACTCCATGTGAGTGCACTTCCACATGAGGGAATCCAAGATCTGCAGCTACTCCACAGCGTTCTGCATGCACCTCCAACCAATGTATCCATAAATCTCCCAAAATCCAGATAATCTGTTTTCTGAAACACACAGCCATACCTAACTGTTCTTCTCTCAGGAAAAACACTTTCTGACAAACTCTCTCCTTACACAACACACCCAGTAAACTTTACTGACCAATCCCTTGCTCTGCTCATTCTCATTTGGATGCCTCTCCACCCCAAAATCCTGTAATACGCGATGTCTGCAGACATATCAAAAATCTGAGCATGCTGAATGTAAATTTAAATAGTGTACCCCATATCCCCTTTGAGGATGGCTCTGAAAAGAGCCGTTTTTCTTTTGGGGGGGGTTGCAGATGCTTGACAAACACCTGTTATTTTTTTTCTTACTTTACCACTAAAATCTTCACTTAACCTTCTCCAAAGCAACCCTTGTATTCCAAAACAGCATGGCATTTCCCAAAAAAGATAAAGAAATGCCATCTTCTTTAAAATAAACAGCATTACTGGAATCAATATTCTCAGTATTACAGAAAAACATACCATCTCTAAGCATGAAAGCACACATGCCTCGGTTGATTGCACACCTAGCAATGTATTGCTGAGGACAAAAAACATAACTATTGTCCCATATTGCCCTAGGTAGTGATCCAGAAAAACATTATTTGGCATTTGGAAGGATGTTCATTACTGCTTGAACCAAGTGTTCCAAATCTGCCAACATAATAGGGGCACTGACATAGCCCAAATGGAAAGCACCACAATGCAAAACTACCTCATGGGGACTGCTCACCCTGCCCAAATCTTCACAAACTTGTACAATTCCCTGTTTCCCTGTACATTGCAATCAGGCACAGTGCCCCACACCACCTCCACTCCTTTAACATCAAAATTGTTTGCCATATGCCTGCATTGAGCATACTGCTCTAAACCATGCACAAACATATCTCCAAGCACCAACACCCTGACTTTCTCCACCTCTGCCATCTTCACTACACACAGTCTCTTTCAACACAAATCCACAACCTCAACATCTGATTGGTTGATCCCTACAGTCCCCTTTCCATGCTGGATTTGCTGGAAAGACTCCGGATGTGGCACGCCCTGTCCTCGGACAGCTGCGCAGTCCACGGACTGCATACCTCTTAGACAGCCCTTCTACCCTTTCCACTTCACTCTCTCTGCCATTCCCTCATTGGATACAGCTAAGCAGTCACACAACCATCACCAATCACATTGACAACCTCTACATCTAACTCCATCATCAGAGTTCAACACTTCAAATGTACTGTTGATCACTCTGAGGACAAGTCTCATATCATTGGGAAGCACCTACTACAAAAACTACTGTACACGTCTCCAAGATGTCTACTTGCAGCTTGATGCATATCCACATGCATGAATACAAACTACAGGTATGCATATTTTCTGCACAGTACATGTACAACTCTTATGAATGCATATAAACAGAGTAACTGCCACTTAACCTGTATAACCTATAAAATTAAATTACTGTCATTTTGTCCATCTGCTATAATCCACTGTCACTTCCAAACCTTTCTGCTGGCTAAACTCTTTTTTTACACACACAGCTATCTGAAAAATGATAATATTAAAAGATGGGAGAAATAACAGTATACATGTGGAAAAATACTTAGTAGTGTATTATAAAATTACACACAGCCAGGAAAAGTTCATGCATCTTCATACACTCACACACATAGACACTTTCACTGAAAAGCTCCCAGCTGCAATAACACCACTGCCTGTAAATCACATTATTCTGCTTTATTACCCACACCTTCACAAATGCATACATTCCATGCATTTATATACAGTTTGTGCCATTGACCTTATAACAATTGCAAAATAAATGTATTATTATTTCTTCTTTCTCCTAATATTCTATAACACAGCTTTAAAAAACCAAATTAATTTCATACACTTAATATTCTACTCATTTGAAAGCATGTTGAACTAACATATTGTAAATAAAATCTAAAGGCTGTACATAATCAAATGAAATGCATGCATACACTATGTTCAGATATCAAACAATAATACTACTACAAAAACATAAAAATCAATGTCTAAATTAACATCAGTTCTATTAACACACACAATTACTAACTTCTTTCTTTTACAATTGCAGTGAACACCACTCTCCTGAAAAGCAGCAGCATCTGAACTTCAAACAACATCTCTGAAGAAACCTGCTCATTCCACAAAAAAGAGTAAGTACACTACTACCTTAATATTCTTACTGTTAGTCAAACACAATGTGGGGTTCTTTGATGTAATTTCTGCACCAAAAAAACAGCGATTTCTGAACCATTCTGCCCACAAACCCCCATTTATTAAACAGGGATTAAACAGGGATTAGCAGGCAGAATGGCACAGAAATCCCCATTTTCCTCACAACTAGCTCACTTTCCACTGTCATATGAACCACAGCATAGTAACACACAAATAGAATAATAGCCTTCCCAACTAATTGTAGCTGCCCAATGCACAATCACACATCACCACATACATCTTTACCATAATACTCATCCACAAATACACACAGCACACATACATTGCAGAACAGCCCAACCCATACCTTCTTTTTTTTCAACAGACCCCAAAGAATGCCTACCAAAAAGCAAGTCTGTAGACAGCAACACAGAAATAGAGAAAATGTCCAAAATAAGCATCCATCTCTAGCAGGGTTTGTACAAAAAGTTCAAACAAAACAGCTAATACAGTCATTTAGCGAAACAAAACAAGCTTCCTGTACAGAAACGTTGCCTCCTCTATCAAAATGTAAAACGAAACAGAAAATGATTAACAAGAATTGAGCTACCACTACTGCTAAAACTGCTCCTATAAATCTTGATATAGTGGCAAGTAACCATACCAAAAAAAAGTATTTTAGCAAAAATGTTCTGCCATAGAGTCCTTCAGAATCTTATAAAAACAGGAGACAAATTATACACAACCCTACCACAGATAATTAATCTTAGAAGCTTTGATAGACAGTGCAATCCTTCTCAAAAGAAAGTTATTTATTTTAGTGTTAAACAGAGTGAATCCACTAAATTAAACTAACTAATAAATTATAAAAAAGACTTCTCAATAAAAGGAATGTGAACAAAATTAACTTCTTAAATATCTGTAGAGGTAAATGGAGTCACACCATGAGCACAGAACCATATTTTAATGAAGAAGCATACAAACAAAAGCAAACAAACACAATTGCCATACATAGCAGTGGACGAGGTTATGAAAAACTCAATAATACCATAATACAACAAGAAATACTGCTTACAAAAATATCCCCAGAAACTCAGTATTACCTCTCCATTCGACTGAACCAGATCGTCCAGTATACAAATGGCCATGCACATCAATGTGTAACATTGCCAAAAAATCTTTATAATATTTACGGCAGTTCCTCAATCAGTATGTGAAAGTCAAAGACAAAATCTAAATAAAACTGCTGCAAAATATGGAAAACTGCTGCAAAATATGGATACCTGTCCAGTGCACAAATTCACAGGACTACAAGGACATTAATTAGCCTGCATTTCAGGACCTATTTGCAAAAGCACCTCCCATCATATCAAAATGATATCAACACATCATTCAACTATTAGAAATCTATTCTATAGAATCTATAGAAATTGTGTTAGTAAATGGTGTACCTACAAAACACACAAAATTTGGCAACAACTCGTAGACTTACATAAAGTTAGACAAGCCTTGCAATATCTAAAAGACAATAATGAATACTACAAAGAAATAAATATTGAAGAAAACTTAAGGGAAACAACGGAAATAATTCAAGAGTCACCAGAAACTGGTCAATTTTAACTTCTAGATCCTGCTACAGTATCCATTATTTTAGACCATTATCCAATTAATCCATTACACTCTAAAGACACCATAGATGATGCACTAGAAACGTACCAAATGCGGCAAACCAAAGGATCACCAATCAGCATATGGGAAAAAAGTATAGAATCATATGCTTTTCCTCTACTCTTTCCTACTGGCAAAGGAGGAAGGTACGATGATAGACCCATTCAGATAACAGCATCGGAGTACCTCTCATTACCAATGTATTCTGAAGATCCCAGATTTAAACAAAATGTGGAATACATATTCCACCTACTCTTTGTAAGTGAACTAGCAACTCTATGTTACGAAGTTGCACACACATTGAAATCAGGTACCCACTTTCAAAATATGTCAGCTATGAAATTACTACAAAATGTGCAAGAAAAAGATGAGGTTTTACAATCAAGCATTACAAATCTGTTAGCAAACATGTGTGGTACTAAAGAGTACTAGTTCCGATGTCACGGAGAAACCGTGGCCCACCCACTTGGTTTGTTACATTAAGTTGTGCAGAATATGCATGGGAAGATTTACATGATTTCCTACGCATATCAAACAAAAACAAAACAAACATAGATATACTAACATGTAGAGAACTTTGCTCTCTAGATCATGTAAATGTTTCAAGATATTTGCATCATCGTTTCATTGCTATGCTACACTTTATTTGTAATAAAACTGTTCCTCCCCTCAGAGAAGTGCAACACTTCTTTTAGAGAAAAGAATACCAAGCCAGAGGAGCACCACATATCCACATGCTTTTATGGATTAAAGATGCTCCTACATTTGGTCAAGACAGTGATGCCACTGTTTTACAGTTTATCGAAAAATATGTCACTTGTGAAATTCCATCAGAAGCAACAAATAGTGACCTTCCTGCACACATTGTACAATTTCAAAGACACAAATGTGGCACATATTGTTTGTCGCAAATACAAAAACAAAGGGAAATACTTCACCAAATGCTGCTTTGGATTCCATAGACCAGTTACAGAAACAGGTGAAGTGACAACTTCATGTCTTCAGTTAGACATAGTGTTAAAGGTAAATCACCTAAGAACACATATTACATAAAAAGAACAGAAGTAGCAAAATATATCAATTATTACAATGCAATCATTGCCCTCTTATGGAATACAAATATAGATGTGCAGTAGATTGCAGATAATTCCACTGCAGTCGGAAGATAAGTTACAGCCTACTTAACAAAAGCAGAAAAAACTGACCTCTGGAATGACCTGTCATCCGACAAAACACTGTCTCAGAAATTGCACAGCTTAGACATTAAAATGCTCTCTCATAGAGAATGTGGCTGCTATGAAGCTGCAGATTGTTTAACTGGTACTGTTTTGTATGGGAAATCTGAAAATATAGTATGGCTAAGTCTTGGTCCTGCTAAATTTAGAAAAAGAGTTCTCAAATCATACGACGACATAGAAAAAATAGCCAAAAATGATCCAAACAGCCAAGACATTTTGAAAAACAATTTACTAGACACATACTAACCAAACAGGAGTACCACTTCGGAAACCATGTGTCTATACCACATAGCCAAAAACTTCACATACAAAAATAATATAAATCCCAACAAAAAAAAAGGTAGATGCAGAGTGACAAATTGTGAAGGCAGCTTAGTGAAACTTACCATATCAAGCTTAATTAATCATATCAAATTGTCATTAAAAACTCCTCAACATAAAGAACTATATTACATGTCCCTGCTACATCTTTTTAAACCATGGAGAAAAGAAGAAAATATACTAGATAACTATGACTCCTATGAAGACGCTTTCAAAGCAAATGAAGCACTATAACCGATGTAAACTTTACGCAGTACAAAACAATGTTGCACAATGAACAGCAACATGAAAAAGAACTCCAGGCCCAGCTAGATAAGGACACTCCCGACAGTAGTCAACCTTCTGTAACAGGAAGCCAAGAACGACTGGAAGAGTCACTAATAGCAAATGAGGAAGAATTAGCTATCACAGAAGAAGAAAACACCATGTGTCACTATGATGAAGATACAGAAGACTTAACTGTACTGAAATCAAAATTGAACAAAGAGCAGCGTACCATTTTTCAAGAAGTAACAAAAGAAATTACACATGGTGTACAACATGAAAATAAAGAATGTACCTGCCAAAATGACAAACATATACTACTATACATCAGTGGTGAAGCTGGTTCAGGCAAAACATTCTTAATCAAAATAATCAGCAAGTTCCTTCAACAATTGACAAACAACAAACTGTCAGCTGTTGTAACTGCCCCCACAGGTTTATCTGCATACAACATAGGCGGTCTCACTTTACACCGATAACTACTCCCTCCAGTAGAACACCAACACAAATTAGAATATTACAAACTTTCTACAGAAGCTGCAATGGAACTACGCAGATTGTTAAAACAAATGAAAATGCTAGTAATAGATGAAGTGAGCATGGTCTCCAACCTAATGTTGGCTTTGATTCACCTCAGATTACAATACTTAAAACAAACTACAAAGAGCTCTTTAGAGGAAAACACATTATTGTTTTCGGAGATCTTCTTCAATTGACACCAGTGAAAGGTTAACCTATTTTTAAAACCTTGGGATACAAACTCTGCCGTAAAACTGTTGGCAGCATAGGAAATGTCAACCTTTGGTACCATTTCCAATACAGAGAATTAACAGAAAACAGGCTCCAATCAACAGATTTCATTTACGTCAGCATTTTAAAAAGTATTAGAGTTGGTGTACTATCTCAAGAAGCACAAGCAATATTAAAAAGCTTGCACATCCATGCACTTTATGTCCATAACTCATGTGCAACTGATGTCATGGAACAATTAGCACACACACACATGTCAATTGTATGTCCTTAATGCCAACTCTTGCAAGCTGTTCCAAATTCAATGAAACAATGTTGAAAAAAGAAATGCAACCAATAAGTGAAATTTGCTCCACAGACAAACTGGACGTACATGGTATGACAATACCCATGTGTCAACAAGCCATAAAAAGACTAAATACCTTAGAAAATTCAGCTGGTTTGGAGAAAATATTAAAATTATCTTTAAACTGTAGAGTAATGCTTAAACGTAACCTTGACGTGGAGCAAGGACTAGTTAATGGAGCACTGTGCAGTTGTTGGCTTCCAAACATACCCACGTCACAACATTCAGTTTGTCAATATTCTCTTTGACAAAATTTCAGAAATAAAAAGGATAGGGTGCTCAACAGCTCGATTCCTTCTTTTCAAAGACATAAAGGTACGCAGAGAACAATTTTCTCTAATTCTAGCATACACAGTCACCATTCACACATCACAAGGTCTTACCCTAGATAAAGCATTGATAGATATTGGGAACACAGTCTTTAAGGAAGGCATGAGCTACGTAGCACTATCACGCTTACGTTCACTTGACGGTCTATTTCTTATCAACTTTGATGCAAATAAAGTAAACACTGATATTCCTTGCTTTTTAGAATACAATAGACTACATTCACTATACACCCCCCATCTAAAAACATATCCTGTTCCACAAAAAGGAAAACATTGTAAAAGAAAACTACTTCAAACAGAAATGCAACTGGATCTCACTGCAAATTCTCCAAAGAGAGTAACATAAGCTAATACTTCATCAATTACTGCAACCAAAGAAGAATCTATTACTCAAAGTAACTCAGGTACTTCTTCAAAGAACCAACACACACTCCGAAAAAATGACTTGGACACAGAACTACCTGGTCCATTCAAATTTTCAAATATAACTGGTGTAAATTGCTACGCAAATGTAGAAATCCATATTCTATTTCAATTGCCACCATTTGTTGACAACATTTACTTACACAGTACAGACCAATTGTGTTTGCAAATGTTAGTCCTTTATAGAAATGCAACCAACAATCCTGACAACACATATAGTGTTCATGGAATAAGACAAGAATTGGACTACTGTGCTGGAATGGTGAAATTCACTATAAACTCACAAGATGATCCACAAGAATTTCTAATGTACTTATTGCAAGTACTGGAAAACAAAAACATACATATAAATGAAATCTTCCAGATTTCATACATGTGGAAACATACATGCACTCTCTGCAACAATATGCAGCACAAAGAAGTCCCTAAATGAACGTTTTGTGTATGTAGCCATACCTAACTGTGAATCCATTCCATTTCAGCAACTTGTACACAATGCAAACCATGGCAGATTTTGTACTACCTGCAATTCAGATAATTGCTCCACCTTACTAATACAAACACATAGTAAATATGTAATACTAATGCTTCTATGTTACAATGCAAATGGTACTAAAAACAACTGCAAGTTCACTGGATTCATACATGGTCAAGTATCCCTTGGTAAGAAAACCTTCACAACCGTAGGTATAATTTACCATGCAGGAACCTCAACCAATGCAGGTCACTACACTGCATATATAAAAAAGAATTGTGGATGATTCGAATGTAATGATAGTACCATTACTTTAAAGCAAAGATTAACAGCAAATCTTATAAACACTTATTTAATATTCTTGAAACCAAAATTTAATAACTAATCTGTGCATACACATTAATAAAAAAGTCAATTAAAAAACTATAAACAGTTAAAATACACCAACAGTTATCTAACTGCCCCACGATTCTGCAAGAACCAAACAGATAGATCAATAACACTAAACTATAAGAAGAAATAAACAGATAGAATACGCCAACAGGTATCTAACTGCCCAAGATTTTGCAACAACCAAACAGATAAATCAATACCACTGAAAAATAACAAGAAATAACCAGTTAGAATACACCAACAGGTATCTAACTGCCCCGAGATTTTGCAACAACCAAACAGATAAATCAATACCACTGAAAAATAACAAGAAATAAACAGTTAGAATACGCCAACAGGTATCTAACTGCCCCAAGATTTTGCAACAACCAAACAGATAAATCAATACCACTGAAAAATAACAATACATAAACAGTTAAAATACATCAACATGTATCTAACTCCCCCAAGAATCAGCAACAACCCAACAGATAGATTAGCAATTTGAGAATATAATTAAAACACTATAACCAGTTACAATTCAACAAGTATCTAACAATCTGCAACACGCTAACAGATATAACATTAGCTAGAAACGATAAGTAAATACTGAAAACACAGAATTACATTTACTGTACCAAAACAAAAAAAAGTTTTTTTTTTAATCCAACATGTATTTTTTTTCCCACAGACCCAATGATTTAAACCACAAACACAGCAACTGAGAAAATTGCACAGTACACTGGTTTGTATTCTACTAAATATGAGTTGAAATGAATCAGAAATGTATATCATTCAATATAAGTCTTTATAAACGACCAACACTAACATGATCTTTTCTTTTTTCACAGAAATTGACAAAGAATATATGTACTCCAGTTACCAAACCAAACAGTATGTATATTATAATAAATACAACTCATAAATACTGCTCCACAACACAACATTGAAGCAAACATGTAACCGTACACCACAATACAGAATATTTACTTCCATGGATTTGTTATACTGCAACTTCACATACAAACTATACAAATCAAACAGTAAACTGTAGATTTGCACATATTTCATAGATATTCCATTCTATGAGTGTGATCTATGGGTGTGATATGCTGCAGTGGTTGTGGCCAGGGCCTAGAGTCTTGGGTGCATGGCCTACGGCCTACGGCCTATGGCACCCAAGACTCTAGGCCCTGCCACAACCGCTGCAGCATATCACACCCATAGATCACACCCATAGAATCAAACATTTTAACTATGCAATATGGGAATTTTTTATGTCTGCGGACACCGCACATGTTCTGAGAACAGTTTTATTTTGCTTGCGTACAGCACGGACAGGTATAGTGTCCTTAGGACACCTCCATTTTCTTTAAATGTATCTGCGGAGCGGAAATAGATATCACTATTTTTTTTTGTGACCTACTTTTTGATTGTTTAAAAAAAAAAAAAAATAGAAATGGCAAACATGGTTTCAAAAACAACTTCGCACTTCGCTGAATGGTTTTCTGTTGAAAAACATAATCAATCAAGTTGAATACAGAAAATATAAATCCATATATATATATATTAGTTATGGTTAAGTTGCTAATCCCATAGGAAGAACACTTTTTGCGCGGCTTATAACTTCTCTCCCTGTGGACGAATCAAAACATAATCAATCAAGTTGAATACAGAAAATATAAATCCATATATATATATTAGTTATGGTTAAGTTGCTAATCCCATAGGAAGAACACTTTTTGCGCGGCTTATAACTTCTCTCCCTGTGGACGAATCCTCACCAAACTTTGCAAAACAAGTCTATGGCCTACCACAGTTTGGTGAGGTTTGGTCCAGGTGGGGCAAAGTTATAGGGGGGGGTCCCAAAACTTTTTTTCCCCCATAGAATGAATGGGGAAAAAACTTTGCTCACGCCTGCAGCCCAAACCGCTGGACGATTTTCACCAAATTTACAAAAGCAAGCTTTTGGGACCAAGCCGCTGCTCCTGCCTCACATTTGGTGAAAAAAACATAGCAAAATGACGAATTCTGTTCATACAAATGGACGCTCTATGGTTATGTTGATGATGCTGTACATAATATACCGTCTATGTTATGCTAGGGTATTTTGCAAGACTAACAAGGTCTGTTCTGAAATAGTGTTTAGTTGAGCATATGACAGCGCTTTCTCACAGTAATTTAGTATCTTTCAGAAGCCTGAGAGTTTGTATTACACAGGCTTCAAACATGGAATTCCACACCCCGCTGACTCCGGAGGGCTTGATTACCCCTCAGCTATCTTTTTGTAGACCAACTTTACTTTTTTTATTTGTAAAAGCTTTAAGATCAGTGGCAAGACTGGACATCTATTGACAGATTTAACCATGGCTCTCATTTCCCTTTTTTTCTTAGCAACATCCGGATCAAACACATGCACATGTCACTTACAGAAACCCCAAACCTCATTGGCAACATAAAAAAAAAAATTGGGCAATAACTTCATTGATGAATCCACTGAAATGATCAACGGCAAAGATATTGAATTGCCATTCATAATCAATTCAAGAATGGAGCAGCCGCCTTATTAATATGATAGACTGTGGATGGGTTCCAATTCAAACTATTCACAGCAGGATTGTCCACCACTAGACAGGGCTCCCATTGCAGGGCCACCATCACCGAATATCTGAAGCTCAACAGATAAGTTACAATGATCACTATATTCATTAGACAGTATATCAAGGGAGACACACTTATCAGATATAATCACAAGTTAAAAAAACTGCGCCCATTAGACCATGCATATTTGCTTGAACCATTTAGTATAAAGAGACTCATTCTTCTTAGTGTTTAAGACAAAACTTGGCCAAAGAGTTAATAGCCTGGTTTGCATAGAAGGAAATAAGGTCTCCAGAAAACAAGATTAGTCCATTTGGCCATTTATCTAGCCATTCATTAATGCAGTTGGAGATTAAGCCAATAAGCATGTTTAGGTTACAGACACCAACATGCCAGTATACCTTAAGGATCAGAACGTCAAAAATTGGTTTGACTGTATATCTAACATGAGTGGCCAATAGACCATAGATATTAACTGGACACTCAGTAATCAACAAAAGATTATTTCATTTGACTAGTGTCAATAAGCCAACAAACGGGCAGCCTTGATCACATTTTTTTTGCTGCTTGAAAGGTGGAGACAAAGGATTAGTCAACAAATGGATATGCCCTTGAGTGTTCCAAGAATGGTAGATTATCAAGGAAGGATAAATGTTAGGTCCTCTCAGTGAGGCCACCACAAAGGGTCCCAGGGATCCAAGAACAATCATTTAGATGATTACCAAAGGTCATGCTATTGCTGGGAATTTGGTTCACCCAATTAATTCCCCTGGTTTGATATATAAGCGAGATTCTTCATGCTATTGTGGTGAAAGAAGAAGGGTGCTATATATATCCAATGACAAAACCTTGTTAAAGGGACGTTATGGTTACAAGTAAGAGCAAAAAACCTCAGAAATTCACCAGTTATGGTAAGCTAAGCAACCATCATTCCCGCCACCACTGTGCACTACTAAGACTAACACCCAAAACTTCAAAGATGACATCACAAATGTCATTGATGACATCACTGATGACATCAAAAGTCTGGGCCACTTGTTTTTGTTCACTGACATATCTCGGCCAGGTGGTTTTGTTCACTGACAGTCAGAATATTAAAATTCAAAATATGCCATATATCTAGAGGTTAACCTTGTTGTATGTTCTTAAAGTACTTTCCTTAGGGTTTGGGCTCAGCTCATGGTGCACATAAATGGGGAAGTAAGCAGGCCTCAAACACACAAATTATTTGGATAAATGAAGATACATTTTAATGTTATTAACATGTTCTAGTGATGCTGTTTCTTTCTTCCTTACTTTAGTTTCCTTGTATGTGCCTCTTATTTGTATGCATTGTGTTTCTTCATATGTATTGGATATACTAGCACAAGTGGGTAGTAAGAATTGTTAGCTAGTTATTACATGTTTAACATTATTTCAAACTCTCATAAGGTAACATTCATTATCGTACTATCCAAAATTACAAGATTATAAATATTGTACTTCTCTGGTGTATCCTGCCACCATTGCTTATGTTTATGTATGATTAACAACAACACTGCAATATAATGTTTTGTTTAGATGAGTACATTCTTTAATAGATTATATAGTTCAAGATAGGTCGCCCGATGACCCCGGACATGTTGGTGCCAACATTATAAACACAACCCCTTGTAGCGACTTTTCATCAAAATGAATTTCACTTGTGATGTCATCAATGACATCAATGAAATTTGTGATGTCATCTTTGATGTACTGGGTGTTAGTCTTAGCAGTGCTCAGTGGTGGCGCGAGTCATGGTTTCTTAACTTACCATAACTGCTGAATTTCAGCGGTTTTTCGGTTTTACTTGTATCTATAACGTCCCTTTAACACAGTATTTTAATTGAATTTCATGTTTTTATTATTGCAACTTAACTATGACGTCCCTTTAACAAAGTTTTTTCAGTGTATTTCATCAGTTGTTATTAGTGCAACTTAACCATATTGTACCTTTAACAATGTTTGTCAGTGTATTTCATGAGTTTTTACCACTGCATGCTAATTTCCTACAACTTACAAATATCATACTTACCCCAAAAAAGCAACATTTGTATCCAATTTACAAAGTTTCACCTTAAAACTCTGCCATTTCCCACCTTTTAGGCATCCTTCGACATCTGCGAACATCTGACGTCACTGCAAACATTCCAAACAACTTCCTGTGAGCACGAAGCGCTCTGCATCTTGATGTGTTCGCAAACGCATTTACACACTGCAATTGGCTCCATGCTTTGTGGACAGTTTGTAACTGCACTTTCTACTGATCGAGGAACTTTAAAACTCAGAATGTACCCCGTGCACAGCTCCTACACCGAGTCTTACTCATTACCCATTAACAATCTAGTACAGAGCACAAACTTTGAAGAATATTAGCAAAATGGCTAGTAATCTTAAACATGGCATAAGCTTTTGCCATCCCTCCTCCCCAAGAGCCACTTCCACCACCCCCAGCTGGAGGACCTACACATAAAAAAAGTGCAGTACTTTGAAAGTCAATGAAGAGGATCAAGAAGATGAGGTAGAGGATGTGCCTACCTCTAGCACCAAGAGAGAATCATGGGTGTGGCAGTTCTTTACAACTGTTGGGAATGTACCAAAGGTTAAACGTATCAAAATGATATGCACTCAGTGCAACGTTGTACTCAGTCGTCGACTACCTGGACAGTACTCCTACGGCACCACCTCCATGCACCGCCACACCCAGGAAAATCACTGCAATGCTCTCTGAGAGGATGTTCCTTTCTTAGATAGTAGTAGATTGTCTTCCTCCACCTCATCTTCCTCAACCAGTACTGTAAGCACACAGCCTACTTTTGTGGGAGACTAAATCCCACCAGCTAACTTGCAAGCAATAAAAGAGGCTGTTGATCCATATCTTTCCAAGACAACAAGCCTCTATATATACTGCAACACACCACTCTCCTGTGATGTAACACACGTGCAACATCTTCCCCTGTCCACCTGCCCCTCAATAATAGTACTTGGTTCCCCTTCCCTCGTTTCCCTCCTCACCATACATCTAACCTCTCCTGCAAAAAAAACAAAAAAATAATCACAAAACAACAAAAGAAAGGTTCTTTTGTGAACCACCTTTCACAGTTAAAAAATAGAACTTAAAAAAAAGTATATACTCCAAATAATGTACATGTCTCAGTAAAGTACATAGACATAATGATATTTTCCAACATTCCCATTAACATTTTGTGTTATGCTAATGGGAATAATGTGGCATTCATCCCCCGTTCCAGTAACTGGAACAGGAGATAACAGCCCACCAGCCCAATTTAACGGCCCAAGCGAAGCAAGGGCAGATAACGAGGGATCTGGACCATTATGTCACGTTCCAGCCCCTGCAATGAGGGGTAAACACCATTTGCACCCCCGGTTGCCAAAGCGGTAACCCGGGGTGCTAAAAAAAAAGATTTTTCTTCCAACACCGCTGCACATTCAGCGTTCCACTGTAGGAAGGAAATACTTTTCCAAATTAGCCACCATGCAAAAGGAAGGCGGGGCTCCCTACAGAGCTCCTCTTCCCTTTCCAAGCCTGCAGAAGCAAGCACATATTTTATTCCCTTTCAATTGAGTGACGCTAAAGTTATAAGCCATACAAAACTGTTTTTCACCAACCCTGTAAGGCAGAAATAAGCATAGAACCCCCCGAACATCTTAGATGTTGGCAGACTTCACCAAACTGTCCCAGACTTTTTGCAGTCATCAGAGGAGAAAAACACCTGTTTTTAGGTTTGTAATGCCATATCCCATCCCATCCTCATCACCACTCAACTCCCCAGAGATTGTTTCATTAGTTTGACAAGCGCAATTTTGAGTTTCTTTATTTGTTTTTACCACTAAATCCACTGACACCGGCGGCTGTCCGTGAATCCAATTTTGGGTGTTAGCAATAATCTGACGCATTTCACGCTTTTCACCAACCAATTAGCTGGTTTGTCCGATGTCTGCATGACCAAGTCGCTGCTCCTGCAGCAAATTTTGTGAATATCCGTCCAACGGTTTCGGCTGTAGACATGAGCAAAGTTTATTTTCTATTACAACTATGGGAAAAAACACACATTTTGGGACCCCCCTATAACTGTGCCCCCTGTTCCCTTGATGAAACCTCACCAAACTTTGCAGTATCGATCTGATGGGGCCATATACTTTTTTTGCAATGTTTCATGGGTTTTCGTTGAGGGGGGAAACAATATAAGCCACCCAAAAATTGCTCTTCCTATGGGTTGAGCAACTTAACCATAACTACAGGGTCACTACCGCAGGCCCTGTCATATAAAATAGTGTTTTGTTTTTAAAAGTCTGTTCTGCTCCAACACTGCTAGCATTGCATAGTGCACAGGGAGATTAGGAACATAGAGTGCTGCATGTGTGAAATTGCTTTTGCAAAGAGAAAAGTATTGCATATCTTTTAAACTAAACTTCATGTAAAATATAGTGCCAAACATATGATCCGGTTATGTTTCAAGGTGCTACATGTAATTAAAAGTGAACCCCTGCCAAAGTAGTTTGACCATAGATGTTGGGAGGTTAAAACATCTGTAATCTGTTTTATCCTAAACCAACTAGAGTTTTCCATTTGCATGAAAAGGGAATAGTTAGGAAAGATAATGAATTGGACCACCGTGTGATGTGTGATTTGTACAAAAACTAATTTCCCTATTCATTAATAAATACATATTCTTTTTACACTCTGGCCTGATTCTTGGCTTGTCTATGGCACAGAGGTGAGGAATCTACATGGTTATATATGAGTCATACACAGGGCTATTTTTAACATTAAAGGAATATTGGTGTGCTGCTTTTGATTGGGGAGGGAACGAATTCCCTACATTGATTATGGCCACATACATTTCTCTACCAGTCTAATAGATAAAAGGTGGAATATGGATTCCTCAACATGCCAAATTAATCTGGATGCACCATCCCCTAGGTATAGAGGGGTGTTGTGGCTGCAGGATGGTGAAGAGAAGGAATGTGGATAGTGACAGCAATGTTGTTTGGGCAGGAGGATAGGGCATACAGGCCAGTAACACTGCAGTTTCAAGTTTGCAGTATATCCTACCCCTTACTAGGTACTGATCTATGCCCATGCTCCCAGCGAAGCTGTGTGCCAGAACAAACTAACTGTGTGCTTGCCACTGAGTCCAAAGCCTCCCAACCAAGCACAGCACCAATGTGTATCCATACCTAAGATTTGCCCTGTGTGCTTATGGTGCACATCAGAGAAATGAAACAAGCTCTGGCTGGGTGGAGGGTGACCTTCATTGCATTTATCTTACTTATTGAATAACATGGATGCCATTTCAATAAAAAAATAAATGACATGGAAAGTGATACACATAATAGGCCATAACGGGATAAGGGGGGTTTTATAAGAGCGGATTGATGTGTAATGGAAAATGAGCTGGAACAGACATACATTGATTAAACAATCAGAGGGCCACTTACCTGTAGACAGGGATCCCTTAGGAGATCATCCAGCAGTGATTAGACTCATGAAGGGGGCTCAATTCCGAGTTGCCCCACTCCTGAAATACGCACACCTATGGGATGTGAACATGGTACTGCGGTTCCTAGTGGATTGGTAAGCAAATAGGTACCTCTCAGTAACACAGCTGTCAGGAAAATTGGCAATGTTATTGTGTCTAGTGTCTTGTAGGATAGTGTCGGACGTCAAAGCATTGGAAGTGGCTAGAAAAATATAAGGTTCAGAAGGGGTCACCTTCATTTTAACAAAAAGGACCAAGACTAACTCAACCTTCATCTCGTAACCTTATGTACACGGGAAAACCCAGCTGTCCATGGCAGCTTGCATTCGGGAGTACGAAGCCATGACAGCGAAATTGCCCCTGGCAGGAGGAACGCAATTGCTGATTGCATATAGAAGGCAATTTAAAGTGGGGCCCTTGGCCACGATTGCCAGATGGATGCTCATCGTAATGGAACTAGGGGGGATCAATCAAGCTGAGTTCGTAGCACATTCAGTGAGAGGCGCAAATGCGTCAAATGCCTTCTCGGCTGGTGCAACACTCACTGACATCTTGCTAGCGGCAGATTGGTCAAATGACCTTTTATTTCAAGCCACTCTCATAGGTAGCTAGAGTGGTAATGCAAAGCTTTGAAGACGCATAATGCTCACTTCCGGTCTTGACATAGAATGAAGATTACCTAGGCTTACAGCTCTGGGAATCTTGATTCTATTAAAGACACAGAAGCAAGCATTACTCCCCCACCGGTGCATGCTTTGCGATGTATAATTGTACTAAGGTTGTGTTTCATCTCTCTGAAGAACAGTGCTGTGCATTGTCCATCCCTAACAGTGTTCTTTCTGATTTACGCAGGAGACGACCAGAAGAACGACTGAGAGTCTTGGAGCGAAAGGCTGGAACATGTGGGTTTGCTTCCCGAGAAGCAGGTTATATTGAACCGTTGAACTTGGGACTTTTATCAGGACTGTTGTTGACTTTGGAGGGTATGACGTCCTTTCATAGCGGGAAGTTGTTCGCAGCAAAAACCCTTATAATTTTTAAGGGGGGGTTAGTAAATTATATATATGGGGTGTGGGTGTTTGGGAATAAGTACAAATTAAAGAAAATGGGGGGGTTGGGGTAAAACCCCCAAAAATATTTTTAAAATATCAAATACGTTTTTTTGTTAAAACAATTGTGGTAAAAAAAACAGTGAAAAAACATCCCGCAATGAAATGATATGGAACCCTTTAGAGGTGGAGTGATTGCAGTAGCAATGCATAGGGAACAGTCAAAGCATCCAAAATAGAGGTAGGAAGTAGCTAGAGGTATGCAGAGGCAGGTAGGGAATGTACTAGATATAGGGACCAGGAAATAGGGACATGTACATCTACTGGCTAAAAATCAAGGACAGGATTACCCTAAAAACCCTCTCCCTCACATCTAACTGCCTCAATAATATAGCTCCTCCTTACCTGACAGAAAGAATCACCAAGAGATTGTCAAACCGTCCCACTAGAAAGGCCAACGCAAACACCTTAACGGTACCCAGATACAAAAAAAGTACCGCCGGTGGCTCCAGCTTCCCGGTCATAGCAGCCCAAACCTGGAACAGACTTCCCCCCAATCTCAGAACTGACCAACCCTATCCGAGCTTCAGGCGCAAGGCCCTCACCTGGTTACGTACTAATGACAAATAATCCGGAACTGAACAACCTACCCCGCTCCTGACTATGCCATCTAGGCTCACCCTCAGGCCTCCTTCTTTTTGCACCTTTCCTTGAATGTTCACAACTCACCAACTTTTGTAAATGTGTATCAACGGTTTCTATCTGTATCATTCCTGTAACCAAGTTCTCAAGTATTCCTGTAATGTTTGCGCCCAGCTACCCTCAGGTTTGGTTTCGCGCTATACCAAATAAACAAACAAACAAACAAAAAAAAAGAGAGAGAAGTTTTATTTTCAGTTTAATGTTTAATGTTTAAAATGCTGAAGAGTGAATTAAAGAAGTGGAAGCATATTGCTTGCCTATCTGTCTCTAACAGAATCAAGACTCCCATAGCTGTAAGCCTAGGTAATCTTCATTGCTACTACCACTATGTGCTAATAGCCTTATAAACCGCAGGGGGGGTCATTACCGCCCTGAAGAATTGCAACACCTCCAACGTATGGCCCTCAGCTTCACCTCGCCCATAACGTGGTGGTCAGTCATGATCTGGTGATAACAACCCCTCACACACAAGGCTGTGTTATTGCACCTGTGCTGTTACTGGAAAACGAATATTGTATTCATTGATAATAACGCAATTGTATATTGATAGGAACCAGACTTCTTTGGGGTGCATAAGTTCCCCAACACATATTGCAGGTCAAATCTGCACTTTTTTTGATCCACAATCTTTTTTCGAATCGTGTATGAAGTTACAAATTAGTAGTGTTACTGAAAACATGCAAGTATAATACTAAATTCAAAATGTAAAAAGCAAATCAAAACAAGTTCTAAATTGAACAAACACTACAAAGGACATTCTGGTGGTTGCAATGCTAAACTCTGTTGTAAAATATGAAAATAATGTAATTTTAAAATACGAACATTGAACAGTGTTCTAAGAATATCACCCCATGGAGAAAGAAACTGGCATTACTGTCAACTTTAGGCAGCCCCTGTGGCTTATGAACATGAACGTGTTTCAGAAAAATTGCTCACAATATGCATGTAATTCCTTCGGTAAGTATTGCTTTACGTGCAGAACCAAAACATAATTATGTCTTGTAATGATGGCTTCCAGAGCAAAAGAAAAGCATCATGTTATTTTTTTATGAGAATCTGTCTCCACTTAATACTTTTTCCAAATACTAACCTAAATTACTTTTGTCTAATGCTGTTCTACAAAATTATTTAAGTCAATGCTAAACACAATTATGATAAGCCTAATTAAAGGTTTAAATAAATAAACACAGCATGCTGGAAGTCAAATTGCATTAATGTGATCCTTTAAAAGCATTCCAATCGCTCAGAATATTGGAACCTTTGAATGAATTATACATACAATTTTATGGATGGCTTACCGTAAATTGTGCAACACTACGGATTAAAAGCAATTCTCCCGATTCCCTGTGGTCTAGCAATATCAAGATATGCGGTCACCTTCTTCGACATTGACAATTGAGAAATTGAAAATGTAAGAAAAAAGAATTGTTCAGTCCCAACAATGCGTCTCGTGTTCCATGTATTAGTTAGTATTGATGATGCATTTGCCCACAGTTATGGCATACACGTTGTGAGGTGAGAGCAAACCCTGGGAAGAAGAACACGCCTCCATCACGTTGGTACGCTAAGATAGAGTGTTTAATATACATGTCCATTTTGTGGATGAACCCTTCCAGCCATTTTGTGGTTCTGCAATGCAAAATTAGATGTTTTAAGAGCAGTACCCTCAGGGATATTTGAAGGCTGAATGCATAATATGGAACTTTGTCATAATGTACATAATGGGGGCTTTGTCAATGGTGGTTTAGCATCCAAATATACCAGGCCAATGTGCCTCAACTATTGATTGTTTTTGTTTTTACTTGGATCTTTGGGATAGGGTTGTGGGTTTTGAAGTATTGCCAGCTGTTAATCGTGACCACCACCCAATTTGTTTGAGAGTGAAAAGGGTGTTGGGGGTAGGGGGGTGTTTCCCGGGGAGATTGTGGTGTGTCCCACAATATTGAAAGCTCCCTGTACTAGGAGAATTAAATGGGAGACATTCAGGGGGCCAATTTGCATTTAGATACTATATCAGCAAATCTACCCCCAAATCCTTGGCATATTGGATGGCCCCAGGACCCCAGGGTAGTTGTGGAACACTTGGTGGAGTTCTTGAGGGCCTTTACTAAAGGCTTCACAGTACTCAATAAGAGAAAAGGACAGTTTAAAAAAAAGGGTGGTTTGATGAAGCCTGTAAAGCTGCTAAGAAGGCCTTGCTGAAGGCTTTAAAGGCTCCGGTTTGCAGTAGGGGGGAGATTGCTCATGCCATAGCCAATTATCGGGGGAAAGAGGAAACTGGAAATTGAAGGGGAAGCTTGGAAGGGCTTTCTGGATACTTCAAAGCATAATGACCAGAACACCTTTTGGGAATATGTGTGGGGGTAGAGGGGGTGCATCCCTGTCCATACCTGAAATTTCTAGCAAGGTCCCATGTGGAAGAGGCAGCATGAATGGAGCATTTATAGAATGTGTTTAATGGAGGGATTCTAGAGGACTGTCTGGGGAAGAGTTTCTCTAGTTTAAGGTTTAGGTTGGAGGATGCGTTCTGGGTGATTTCCCAGCAAGCCCGTAATCGCGCTCTGGGTCCTGACGCGATCCCTCAGACCTATTTCAAGATTCCCTGGATTTGTGGGCCCCGCTGTTGGCAGTAACATTTAATGCGTGTATGGAGACGTGCTGTTATCCATTTTCATGGAAAAGGGCCATTATCTTTCCCATTTTTAAGGAGGGGGATCTGGCAAACCCAATATTGTATAGACCAATTTCCCTTTTAGTTAAAGCTTTCAAGATTTTCAGTAGGGTTCTGTTGGGGGTAATAGAGGTCTGGATTTCTGAGGAATCAGTCCTTTCCAATGTGCAGCTTGGTTTTTGCCCGGGGTGGGCACTATGGAACAGAGTCTCAATCCTTACTTATTGGTGTAAAAATGCAGTGTTCTGTAAGGGCGAAGGGATGTATCTTGCGTTCAGGGACCTGAGCACAGCCTTTGACAAAATAGATAGGTCCAAGTTGTGGGCCATGCTCAGGTCAATGGGCTCCCCGCGGGATATCTTGAAGGTATTGGAGGAAGTTCATAAAGAAAATGAGGCTTGTGTACGTAGTGGCCCGGGGGGACAATGCACAGGATGCTTCAAAGTCAGGTGTGGTGTCCGGCAGGGATGCGTTTTGGCACCTATATGCTTTTGTTTTTATACCAATGGGCTCCCAAAGGCTTTGGTTGACACAAAGGCCAATTATCCGGTACTGGGGTGTAGGGCATTTCCTGTGCTTGCATATGCATATGATACCGTGTTGCTAGCCAAGACTTTCATTACTGCATATGCGACTTTCATGGGAAATTTGGGGCTCAAAATGAATACCAAGAAATCGGCTGTAATGGCCTGGGTGGGCAGAAAGCAGGCGGCAAAAATACATCCTATGTTCTGCAATGGGGAAATCATCCCGAAGGCGAAGGAGTTTGATTAATTGGGAATCAAATTCTCAGAATCTCTCACGGGGATGGCACATTTGAAAAAAACAGTCAGTCAAATTAACCCAACAAGTAGGGGGAATTTCTCACTTTCTGTCTCGTTGTCAGGGCAAACCTCTAGAGGTTGTCCTTAAAATATATGACGCCCAGTCAAAAGCTGTCACCCTGTATGAAGCTCCATTATGGGGATTTCAAAAAAGCCCATGAAGTTCAAGTGAAGGAGAATTTGTTTTGGGCAAATGAACATGCCTCACTCTGCAATTTTATAATCAGGTCTTTAATGTCTAGGGAAGGCTGGAGAACAATCCTGTGACTCGAATAGATTGATATAGCTCGGTCCTAGGGCACCCACCCCACCAACCAGATGAACTACTGACCAGACCCCAGATGAGGAGGTATAAATGCATTCTGGGGGATGCATTTGCAATGAAAAGGACCTTTTTTGGAGCATGTAACCAACTCAGACAAAGAGCGTGTGGTGATAAGCCTGACAAAGGAGATACAGCCTTATTTAATTTGGGGCACCACTAGGAAAGATAGCTGGCTGATCACACAGGCAAGATTTGACTGTCTCCTCTTGAGGGGAACCACAGCCAAATGGATAGGATACCCCGATTTGGCTGGGTGCCGGTGTGTGGCCATACAAAAGAGGACTTGACTCACCTGTTATTGTTCAGCCCCTGATATAGCTGGTTAAGACGGTGCACTTTATTGCTGGTCCTAAGGGTACCAAACATCTGCACCTAAAGGCCTGCAATCTTGTTTCTTTTGAGTGCTGATTCTGTTCTGACAGAGTGGGCATTGTTATCCTTCTCGAAAAAAGCCATGTACTACAGGAAGGGGCTGCTAAATGAATGAATCTAAATGTATACTTTGTTTTATCAGTCTAGATATTGCATTACCCTGCAACAATTAAGAGATTTCAGTATGTGTTCGCTCTCCTCTGTATGGCCGGTTGATGCTATTATGAAAGCCTGTGCCTTGAAAATTGTTCATCTCGTTCTCTGTCCTACATTTTTAGCATTGGTTTTTGTAGATTGATATGCAATGTGATTTGACTGTATTTTAGGTGGAATTTTATCATGGAAGGGATTTGATTGATTCTGTGTTTTGTACGTTGTATGTGTTTGATGGACTTTGCATCCGAATAAACATATTGAAGAAGAATTGAAGACACATAATGTGCACATATCAATGAATATGAACAAACATCAGTTTTCTATTTAGAATCAGTGCCCAACATATGTTCGTGCATTGAAACACTTGTGTATAGGCGCATTATAAATGCCATATCATATCATATTATGTTTTTAGGGCTATTCCCTGAAACAACTGATACAGCCACAAATCAACATACACGTTGACTAAATCATTGTACATTTAATTGAATCCTGTTTCCATTCAAAATGTCCTTCCCACCTAAAATATAGCTGCAATGTCAACCTCTGAACATGGAAACTCAAACACTACATGGTGGTTTGTGCCCTGGTGTCCAGTCCAGATGCCACAATTTTCTGAATTGTTTCACAAAACAGTTCACATTGGCTCAAGTGCAAACTAGCATATCACTATTATCTTCTGCTAGACTAAAGTGTAGCCCATGATCAGGTGCATGGTGTTGCTTTATAGTCATCTGACTGGCTGGGAGGACTCCTACATGACTACATCATGAATCCATATGTCTGATTAATCACATGTACAGATAAAGCATGTTGTCAAAGTGCTCAATGACTGGTTTCATGATGCAGTCAGAAAAAGAAAATGCTAAATGAGACATTCCAGACTTCTGTCAGCTGGATATAAAGGGAATTAGATCCTTACTCTCAAATTAAATCTGCCAATCAAACGTTTGGCTTTATATTGGAAATTGTGTTGTACAAGCCTTAGATAGAACACAGCTCCAAACGATCTCCAAACACGATTAAGGCTAATTAGTACCCGGCGAGGGCGCAATCAGAATGAGAGGACCATTCTGATTGGCCCTCACCAGTGTATTACCTGGCTGGGAATCCCTGGATTCCATGCTTTTGTCCCCGGCGGGGGGTCTGGCAGGCTGTCAGCCAATGAGGAGGCTTGAAGCGGGGAGAGTGGGCACCCATCCACATAAACTGTGGGTATCCCCTGGCAAGTGTGTTCTTCATAGACCTTCTGTGGGGATGTTAGGTATGCCTCCATATTGTCTTTGGTCCTTAGACTTTTGTCCTTGAGATAGTTTTCTTGAGCAGGATCATGCAAGTTCACCAACCCTTGTGCTAGAGGACTCTTCTTGTTTTGAACGATATCTGATCTCCATAGGAAAGTCTTGCATGGACAGAATCCAGGATTTAATTCTGGAATTACTTACATTCCCCTCCAGATCCTGTCACTTGGTAAATACTGCAGTGGTTGGTGAGGAGTGTCTACAATGATGTGCTACCCCTGAATAACAGGATATTAGTTTTAAATGCCCATACCATTGTCAACAGACTTTCATCTAAACAAGCCCTTGGTGTTACCTGTTTTCTTCCAAACACCTTTGTCACTGGCTGAGAGGACTATGCACTCGTAGATGTGGCTAGAGCGCCAAAGTTCTATATGGGCCGCACAAAGAGTTTCCGGAAGACGTCGCAACTTTTTGTGAACTTTGGATCTGTGAACCATGGGAAGGCCCTCTCCAAGGCTTCCATTTCCAGGTGGCTCTCCGGCTGCATCACCCATTGTCACTGATTGGCAAACCAACCCTTGTCTGGCCGTCCAAGAGCCCACTCGAACAGAGCGATCGCTGCAACTACAGCATTCCTGTCGGTGTGCCCCTGCTGGACATCTGGATGTGAGCAGCAAGAATATGTCTTAAAGGGAGCAGCGTTGATCAGGGGAATCTGATGGTAATACCAATGCTTAGGATCAGCTCAGACCAAAAAGTTACAAGCAGGGCATAAATCCTGTGTCGGTGCTGCAGTTTGAGCATATTTCCCCTCATCCATAGAGGGTAACCAGTGGTCTTGGAGACAGTAGTTGTGGGGAAAATAATGTCTCACCTTTAGATTGTCAGGCGCCAGGACCTTTTTCATTCGACAGGTCATTGTGTTCCATCCACATGTTTGCAGCTTCAGGGCTGTTGAGGAAGTATGATTTTTCTGTTGTGAAGGATCTTCAGCCTTGAAGGATATTTGAGCATATATTTGAGTCACAGTCTGGCTTTTATAGGCGCAAATGAGTTTGGAGCGCTCTGTACTGCAGGAGTATAATCTGGATAGATGACAATTTTAGATCCATCACGTGATATCTCGACTAACACCCTGCAGTAACGTAGAATCACCTCCCTATCTTGAAAATTGAGGATCTTAGCAATCATAGGCTACGGGTGAGTTCCAGGGGGGCTTTATTTTTAAGTGATATGTGAGTTCTCTCTACTACAAAGCCTTGTGACAACTTGCTAGGGACCATTTCCTGTAGCAGCAGATTTTCAACGTAGGAAGTCGGGTCTGCTCCCTCTGTCCCATCTGGCAGGCCCAACACACATATGTGGTTCCATCATACTCTCTCCTCTGCATCCTCCCTCTTTGTTCTAGTGAGGCATTCCTCCTCTCCAGTTCCTTAACCCTTACCACTAAGTAACCAATGTGTCGTTGAGCAGCAGTTCCGCAGATGATACCCTTTCCGCCAGTTGTCTGACATCCTGCCTTAGCAACTGAAAGTCAATCTTGACCTTGAGGTCAACCTTGACATCGTCAATTTTAGTTTCCAGGGAGGTCTGCAGAGAGGCAATTGCTTCTAGAACTAGGCTATCTTGCGAACCGTGGGTGGCTTCCGGGGGTGTCAGTTGGTGAACTCTAGGTACTTGAGTTGGGGCAGTGGTCTTGCTTTGGCTAGCAAATGAGTCCATGATGGTGGATTTCCCCTTATTTTTCATAGGGGACATTGTTTCAAGTTGTAGGTTACAGTTACATGCTGGAAGCAGGGTTAAAACCCGCTTAGCCGGGGCTCAAAGGAGGGGGGGCAGTAAATTGGGGTTTGGCGTACCTTCAGGTGCAGTTGTGCAGATCAAGATCATAGTTGTGCAGTTAGAATCCAGCGGATATCCACAACCGGTATCCCAACAATGCAGGATCACGCCAGAGACACTATGATGGAGCAAATATGGCTGGGCACCCAGCAGGCATTGTGTTCAAGTTGTGAGTGAGGTGCCTTCAACTGTGCCAGATCCAGAAGAGCACAGCAGTTTTCGCAGTCCCAGCCAGTGCAGCCCACCCAGGGGGAGAGTCTGAGCACTCGCAGGGGATGAGACACCACAGTGTAGCTATGCCATGGCTCCCCCTCCGCAGTGCAGCGTGTGCAGCTAGGTCATGCACCTGGGACAGCAGCAGGGGCAAAGCAGCTTCAAAGTTCACCCAGATAGTCCCGGGCCGGGTGCCCCTGTAATGTGAGTGCCCGGACCAGTACAGAAGCCACATAAGGCAGTCTCGTGATAAATTGCAGTGGTGTCTGTCAACTCCCCACTCATACCACCAGCAGGGATCATACAGCAGGCAATCTGGGGCGTCTGTCATGGCCACAGGCCCCAGAACACAAAAACCACACCATCTAGTGACGGGGGCAATGGGTCACTTGACTCATTTATGTCCCTTTGGGACTCCTAAACTCAGGGACCCTGGCTGGACTCAGCCCTGGGACCTTTGGCGCCAGGCTCATATAGAGATGTGAGAAGGAACACTTTATTTCAGTAAAGGAGTCCTTATATTTCACTTCAGTGCACACTTTATGTCAGTGCAGGAGTGCTTTTATTTTACTTCAGTGCGGGAGTGTTTTTTTTACAAGAACTTTCCAGGTGCTGGAAGGCTTTATTCCAGAGAACATCCCCATGTGCTGACTCATCGGGTGTGGCTCCCTAGGCCTGGTCTTCAGGTGCTGACTCATTGGGTGTGGCAGGGTGTGGCAGCAGGCAGACCAGAGCTACTGGGCGTGGCTGGGAACAAGACTATATAAACCCACAATCCCTCAAGTAATTGCTTTGCGTTACTTTGCACCTCCGTGCAACGTGACGCACACCGCCGCCTGGACCAGCTACTTACCTTGTGATCCTGCAACAAGAGCATCCTTACCTGGATTCTGGCTTGCATCTCACGGCAAAGCTCCATCTTCTTAGCAGATCCCAAATCGATGCTGCAGCACCTGCGCTCTCTGTCCCACGAAGCCGAAGTCCTGGAACGAGAAAAGGAGACAAGACTAGGTTAGAGCTCCTGAAAACACCCAACCCAGGGTCATGCCGCATTTAAAACCCAAGTGGCACCCTACGGCACCATTAAAGGCTACTTACCTGCTGTCGGACCATCTCAGCCCTGCTCCTCCATACAGCCGGCTCCGCTTCTTCTACCGCAGCTACCACCGGCACCGCTACACCACCTGCAAGGGGAGAGAGCAGAGAAAAGAGACATTACATACAAAGGACAGAGAACAAACTTTACAAATATAATTACAACAGTCGGAGGGCAAGTGGAAACAAGGGAAACACTTACCCATAAGAGAAGTGGACTAGTTGCAGCTGGCCTGGACTTACACGACAAGGGACCAGTGAAGGAACTCGGATCCCTTCAACGAGCGCCCATGCCCAAAGCAGCAGGACGGAGAGCTCATCATCATCATTCAGCAGGTGAGCCTCAAGAGTAGTGCAACCCCAGGGAAGCCACATCCAGGGAGAAGAGGGTCAGGGGCCACAGGCTGCATACTCATACGACCCCCCCTTATATTCACGCAGGTACCGCACTGCTCATCACTGCAGTTCCCCACACAGACGCAGAGGGAGGAACCGACAAGAGGAGTTTCATCCCTGGGAGGTCTGCGGCTGTGCCCCAACGCCTCTGCAGAGACCAGGTGAGTGTAACAGAGTCGCTGCGGTTCGAAATCCAGCCGGGGCGGCGAGCGTGCCCATCCCAAAGCACAAGTCGGATGCCACTGAGTTCGCTCCGTGCGGATCTCCTAATGCCTGCCACAGAACCGTCGCTGCACGCACAGCCAGGAAGTTATCAAGTTCAGGGCGCACCCAAGTCTTGAGGGTCAGCTTCTGCACAGATTGCCTTGACAGCCGCATATCATCTAGCGGCCTCCATCTTGGTTTGCAGGTAGATTCCGCTCTCGCCCAAAGTTCGACCCTTTTCCAGGTCTGATTTGTGTCAGATCAAAGCTGGTGGGCATGCTGTTGGCTTCCCCCCACACAGGGATACAATTTGCTGCAAATACAATCACTAGAAGTTAGTCGCTTCAAGGATCTGTAAGGATTTAAGTGGAGCACTACACTGTCACGTCCTCACCGCATGCGCCCAGGCCACTCCCCCATATAATCATCAATTTCCGGGGTCTCTGCTATCCCCTCAGGCAGATGTGGCCTTGGTCATTCAGCCCTTAGCTTATTCCTGGCTTCTTTTCTCAAGGGTGTCCTGAGTCGCTTCTTTATGTAAGCTGCTATTTTTGCAGGCGGTTCCCATTCAGCGGAACATGGGTGGATCAATGCGTCTGGGTCAAAATCGGCACCTCCTCTTTAACTTCTACCTTATTTTTCTTGGACGCTCTTCTACATCAGAGAATATCATTTCAACTTCCTCCTCTGACGATTGGCTCCCCCAATCCCCCTCTTCATACTCTGTGCTCTTTAGCTTTTGCTCTCACTGCCTTCCTCTTGCCCTTTCTTTTTGTGGTGTGCCCGGAGGAATGGGGGGGGTATTGCCATCTCTGACCTTACAGGCTTTCTTATTTCCCCTTTGTCCCTCCCCTTTCCACTTGATCCTTTACGTTCTTCCATACTCTTGGAGAAATGTAACCATTCTTCCATGATGGGCAACATGTGGGACCCATGTCCCAGATTGGTTCCCAGAGCCTGATGTAGCTCCTTCCCCATAGTGGGCTGTATTTTTTTTTTCGCTCTCTTGAGCTCTCCCTTCTTCACTGCAGCTGGAGTTCTTTTTTGATAGAGACCTTTGCCACCAATAGTCAACTGAATATATAATTATTTTAGGCCCGCACCTGTCTAAAATATATATGTGTGTGTGTGTGCGTGTGTGTGTGTGTGTGTGTATATATATTACTATTCACTGAAAAAACTTTGTTAAGTTGGACTAATAATAAACCTATCAAATTCAATGAAAAAACTTTGTTAAAGGTACGTTATGGTTAAGTTGCACTAATAAAACCCTATGAAATTCTATGAAAAAACATTGTTAAAACGACGTTATGGTTACAAATAAAACCAAAAAAACCCTGAAATTCGCCAGTTATGGTAAACTAAGCAACTATAACTCGCCCTGCCACCGTGCACTCCTAAGACTAACTCCCAGGACATCAAAGATGACATCACAAATGTCATTGATGACATCACTGATTAGAACTGCTACTAAGAGAGCGTATAATAATAACCGGGAGGCTCTGTTAGAGAAAAATACAAAAACCAAGAGAAAGATTGCCACTGTTTTTGTAAACACTTTTTCAAATGTACCTATAAAATTAAAACCATTTTCATGAAAACATGTAAGAAGGTTTATAGAGGTAAAGAGGTCTTGCCACCGTTGGTGGCCTTTAAAAAAAGTCAGACCTTACGGAATGTATTGATTAGGAATGATGTGACAGAAATTAGAACGCCTCCTCTCAGACAAAAAAGACTGTGGGGCCTGCCGGAAGTAAAAGGACATTTTCCATGTGGTAAATGCAGTATGTGTGTCCAAACCAAAGAAATAAGATCCATACAAATTCTGCCTAATGTTAAATGGGTGTTCAGTGAAATGACCAATTGTAACACATCTAATGTTGTGTATTTAATCACGTGTCCGTGTGGTCTACATTATGTGGGCAAGACCAACAGGCAGTGTAAAGTCTGAATGGTGGAACACCGAAGCTGTATCAAAAATCAAGTAATTACAGCTCCTTTAGTAAAACATTTCAATAATATGAAACATAGTTATAATGATTTCACTTGGCTCATATTGAAAAAGGTGCATGGCCATAGTAAAGCTGAGACAGATCAAAGACTATTGAATTTGGAGCAGAACATTATTTTCAAACTGCAAAGTAATGTTTTGGGGCTTAATGAAAGCATTGATTGGCATTTGGTCAGCCAAATATAAAAAGTAATGCTCGATCAATACTACATGTACATATCTTGCCTTCAAATATTGAGTATGTGAATTTAGACATGAAGTGCCATAGTTGTCACGATATTTTGAAATATTATAGTTTTGTGTATTTTTTACATTGTTGCAATCTCAGCATACCCATTACTTTTTGTAACTGTTTGCAATTAAAACTTGTTGCGTGTTGCATTTTTAGTAAATAACAAGCTGCTTTCACATTTTGTTTCTTTATAATGGCAAGATATTGTATGTTTGGTAACCTTAGCATATTGTATGTTGTTTTATAATCACAACACATTGTGCTCTATGTGTCATCTTTGCTCCAATTAGTCTTTTTTGGGGTCCATTAATCTCCTTAACATCGACCTTGTACTCTATGCAGGGTCGTGTTAAAATGGCTGCTCTATTTTTATGAGCGAGCGCTCCTCTGATGAGTTTAGTCTCTTTTCTGTGTTCACTCCCGAGGTGGGAGCCGTTTCTACTCAGACAGCACTTCCGCGCTTGTAAATACCTGCCAGTAGACGGCCGTTGTGTTTTCAAGGCTCGTTGTTGCTCCACGACTCGTTGAGCGACTTGGTCCGTGTAGGAAGTTTGCACGCACAATTGAAGGTGAGCATGTTAGTGGCAGGAAGTCACGCGCATTGTATTTACTCACCATTTCCCGCTGCATGTTACCATTTGGTCCGTGACTGGGGTGTAGCCTCAGTGTGATTGCACCTATATAGACACAGGACACAGCTGACTAGCGGCTGCTTTTATTGTACGACATGAGAGTGTTTTACAGTGACACCAGATTTATACTTCATTTCTTGCTGCATTCTACCATTTGGTTGGTGACAGGGGTGGTGCCCCTTTAAAACTGCTCCGATACAGATACGGTACACAGCTGACTAGCAGTTTCTTCACTGCACAGCATGACAGTGATATAACTATGATGCACCCGCGTTTCTGCTAATGCATGGGAAAATGGTGGAGAACCTGATTTATAGAGGCATTATAGGTTGTTCATTTTTGCTTTACAGATTGGTACCGTGAAATGCCATAGAATTTTGTGGATCTGGTCCTTTTTGCGCTGCCAGGGAGGTTTTTCCTGTGTTCCCTGCAGTGGGCATCTCTACTTGTGTGGAGGTAATTATCACTATACCTGGCATGAATGTGCTACAGCTGAAGTCTTTTAGTGATTTTTGGCTGACTTAGAGAGTGCATGGTTTCTGAAAGTTGGTTTGTCCTTTTAGGTGTTTGCGATATCTCGGCGGACTGTGACGCCCTCTGAAGTTTTGGTTTCTGATTTGCAAGAGATTAGCATACTGGTCACTTACAAACGTGCTTTGGAGGCTCACCAATTGAAGGTAAATCTTAGGGGTCCATTTGTTCTAGACCCGTGTGAGGTTGGCATCATGGCTTGAGCCGACTTCCCATTTACATTTTGTAGTATTTTCCCCCCCTTTGGAACTTATTAGTGTCCTCTTTTTTTCCTTTACAGGCTCTGTTTGCCTGATACTACCCATTCAACACGGTGTTGAGGAGAATAGTGGATGTTTTAAATTATCCCCTGAAGAATGTTCGCCCGAAAAGGGCTTTGAAGGACAGAAACATGTTGGGATTATATGTGTCTTGGATATGTGTATAATTTGAGGCCTAAGTTTTAGATACTGTGGTTTTAATGTTAGTAACTACACTGTGTTAGGTGAGGGTAGTGCTTTATGTTTTACTTGAAAACATTTTGAATAAACAAAATATGTTTTTTGAAAGTTAAAGTGTTGCATGCAGTCTATGTTGTCAAGACTTGTATTGCTGGAAAATCTATCAGAGGGTCCTATTTGAGGGGTTGGGGTGTGAGTAGTGGAATTCTATCATCTTACTCTTTATTTGACGATACATACCGGCCTGGCAGCCCAGTTTTTCAGCCCAAGCGAAGCGAGGGTGGATAACGAGATCTCTGGACCATTATACCCGCATTCCAACCCCTGTAATGGGGGATGAAGGCCATTAGCACCTTAGGTTCCCAAACCGAAAAATATTTTTCTTCCTAAAATCCTTTTCTAAGATGGCCACCAAGGAAAGGGAAAGCAAGGGTTCCATACAGAGCCCCCCTTCGCTTTCCATGGTAGCCTGCAGAAGAGAAAAAGAAGACCCTATGGCCATATTACCACAAACACATTTTTCTTTCCTTTCAAATGTATGCTAATTTCTAATAACGTTACCATCAAAGTCTTTTCCAGGTGCACATGGCCACTGTAATCCTATGTGTTGTCCCTTCTGACCACTGCCCATTGCTACATCCTACCCTTCAGTCACCAAAGCTATATTGCTATTTTTTTTTAACTACATTATGACACTTATCAAATAAGAAAACACTTCCACATTTGCAAAACCATGCTTTTCGATCCTTGGCAATGAGCCTAACGCAAATTTGCTGGAAAGCCACCCAAGTTTTATTTTTTCAAAAATGTGAAATGAATGCACATACAACCGTCATATAAGCTGTGCACAACATCTCAACAAACTTTGTGAAATCATTTGAAAGCAAGGCACAAATTTTCCACCCAATATCACCCCTCACTTCCCCAAACATTGTTTCATAAGTTTCACAAGTGCAATGTTAAGAAAATATAATTTTGCTGCGAGGGTTGGACCATGTATTTTATACATACGTTCATCTATCTGCAACATTTCCAAATCACCTTACCTCACTTCGCCTCTTTTGGAAACATACGAAATCTGGCAGCAGAGCGTGTCCATCTTATGCTATTCTCATCCATTGCTGCATCTGCATAAGGTAAACTGCTGTGGCGTTACTAAATCACATGCTCCGCCCCTGACCCTCAAATAACCAACCCTAGTAATATTCAACACCTTTCTCTGTGATGTTCCTCTTCAGTGTAGGCAAATGCACCCCTATATCACCTACGTGATGTGACGCTGAACTCGAAAAGCAACACACATCGAGTAACAACATACCTTGTCAGAATTGGTCCTGCGCAATCGTCCTACAAAACAGTCACAGTGAGCCAGCCGTTGACGACAAGGTGCACTGGCGAATGAAAAATCCATCAGTTGGCATCTGGAATCCATGGCAATCGCAGTAAGTCAGGATGTAGCTATTTTGAAAACATAACAGAAAATAAGTATCAATACCTGACCCTTATCACATTATACGTATTGATTTCTTAATTCGGCATATAGTTTAAAGTAACGATTTGCATACACATCAAACAATCTCAAAAAAGACATAAAGAACATGGAAACTGATACACAATTGGATATGGTCATAAATGACATTTTAACCCTTTAAATGCCAGCGACAAGCCGGCTCGTCGGTAAAAACCGCTCCAGGTTGCCACCGACGATTCGGCTCGTCGGTGGCACTTAAGGGGTTAATGAGAGGGGAAATGTTGGCGGGTTTGGGCGGTGAATACCGCGATTTTAAAAAAAAGCCATTGGCACTGGGGGGGAACCTCAATGGCACTTAAGAAATATTAGCATTCAACCTGGGTAAATGTAGTGATAATGTACATATACCTACATTCTGCACTCCTTATAGCTACATAAAAAAAGAACAACCACACATAAAGATAGTATGTGAGTTGCATTGCCAAAATAAAGCAAACTTACATGAAATTCACTGTCTCCATTCTTTTCGCATAACTCAGATCGTGAAGCTCAATGTGCTTGGACCAAAGATTCTTTCTGAACTGATTTTACATGTTTCTTACACAGTTTTGGAATGCATAACCTTATCAAATGTTCATTAATACAAACCTCCTCTCACTGCATTTCTCACAAAATATTCCCTTTCTCTCAAGGTCAAAAAACAATTGACCCTTATAGTTTCTGGCCCATGCGTGGGCCTCCTTAGTTCGCAACCAAAAAATCAAAGCTGGTGACCTTCACTCAGAATCAAAATACATTCTCACTTTGCAACAACATGGCTCAACGCATTCATGAGAACTTGTAGTCGCATACATGTGCAGTGCCGCTGTTTCCATCAAACACTGCAGGCGGCTGCCTCAGATGCCAGACACTAGGGGGCGCCAGTCTGACTTGATTATTATTTTAAATACATTGTAAAACAGACACATTAGTCCTTCGCCTGTAATTTACGCACATTGTAATAAGTAACACCTGCAAAAGTACCGTATGACTTTCGTGACAAAGAAACACCACTTTTTTGCTTCTTGCTGCCACATCCCATCACATCCTCATCAACCCGCACCTTTCAAAACAGTATTTGATAATGTTAACAACTGCAATGTGGTGTATTGTTGCATGTTTTTTCGGAGATGTCCACGGACACCAAAACACAGTTGAAAGATGGCAGGCGCATAAGAACAATCTGACGCACTTCACGCTCTTCACCATCCAATGAGGGAATGCGTCACAGGTCCACGGACTTGAGGCAAGCCGAGTACCCAATCGATGTCCTATCCGCGGAGCGAACAGGGAAGTGTGTCCGCGGAGCAGACCTAGATATCACTATTTTTTTTAGATCTACTTTTTGGTCGTTTTAAAAAAAAAACTATGGGGAAAAGATTTGCTCACGCCTACAGCCCAAACTGCTGGATGGATTTTCACCAAATTTGCGGAAGGAGCAGCTGCTTGGTCCTGAAGGCGTGCTTTTGTAAATTTGGTGAAAATCCGTCTAGTAGTTTTTTTTTCAAAGAACTAAAAATTAGGTCACAAAAAATGAGTGCTATCTATGTCCGCTCCACGGACCCACGGACACACTTGCCTGTTCGCTCCGCAGACACGACAATCGGCTTGCGTCATGTCGGCAGACATGCAACGTGTTCACTGAATGGATGGTGAAGAGCGTGAAGTGCATCAGATATTTGGAAACGCCCGCCATCTTGGATTCGCGGACTTCGCCACTGTCCACAGACATTGAGGTAAAAACATATTAAAAAACACATCATTGCACTTGTCAAACTTATCAAGTAAGGAGGTGAGGGGTGATGAGGAGGGGATGGGATATGGCTGCAAGAAGCAAAAAAACTGGTGTTTTTGCCACCAAAGTCCGCGAACAGTTTGGATGTTCGTGAATAGTACTGAAAAGTTTGTGGACACCTCAGCATTACAGGGTTGGTGAAATGCAGTTCTTGGATGGCTTATGACTTTGGCGCACTTAATGGAACTGCATGAAATTTTGCATGCATATTTCTGAGCTGATTCTGAGTGAGTATGCAAAGGTTGGTGGGATTCTGTCATGAGGGGTCAAAATTAGAGGGGGGGGTTCCAAAATAAAGTAAAGGCTTATAAATGAGGTACCATTTGACGAATCTACACTTAATTTGGGAAACTGATAATACATTTAGATATGAATGTTTTTCAGAAGTTTGATGGGATTTTCTGAAGAGCGGCAAAATTAGAGGGGGGGGTCCCAAAATAATGTAAAGGCTTATAATTAGGTGCCATTTGACAAATCTACACTTCATTTGGCAAACTGATAATAGATCAAGATATACATGCTTTTGCGAAGTTTGGTGGGATTCTGTCAAGAGGGAGCAAAATTAGAGGATTAGAGGAGGTTCCCAAAATATTTTAAAGGCTTATAAATGTGGTGCCATTTTTTTTTTTTATTATTTTTTATTTATTTATTTATTTATTTTATTTGTGTATATTCAAAATAATTTTACAAAAAGAACCGAAGCAGTAAATTGTGCGATAACTAGCCAGGGTGGGACCCTGTGGCTGTTGTCATTTTCATCGTGTGTTCCAATATTTTCACGGTTGCCAGGAGCCAGGTTATTCTATCTCCGCTGATCAGTCTATTCCACCAGGTGTCGTCGTCCCACCCTCAATCCTCCACAATTAGATGATTCAAGTAAGCCCCTCTCAGGTTTTGGTTTTTCGGGCATGACAGAAGCAAATGTCTGATGGATTTGGTTTTATTTTCACATAAGCGACAAGCGCTCGTATCAGATAAACCTCTGATCTTGCGAATTTCGTTTGTGGCCACCAAGTTCATCCTTATCCTTAGAAGGGCATTCCGAGCCCCACTATTGGGGAATTTTTGAAGGTACTTCATTGGCTCGTTGAGCTTACGGGATGTTGGAGGCAAGTGCTGGAGAAGTTTGTTGTTTGAAGCAGACTCCTGGGTTTGAATCCAGTCAAGCTCTTTCAATTTTTTGAACACTCTAGTTGGATGTGAGGTAAGGTCGGCTTCCGAGCAGACGACTGAGTTGAGTAAAGCCAAGTTTGCTTCCTTCCATACTGCCAGCATTTGCACCTTGCCAGAGTTTAACTCCTTATTTAGGAGACCGAAAATATCATCACTCCCATCCATGATGCATTTTCGGTACAGTCTCAGGGAACTAATGTCAACTGTTGTCTTTAAAGACACTAAGCTCAGTTCTCTCCGGATAGCAGCTATGGACGTTGATTTTGGAAGGGACAGGACCCCTTTCCAAAACACACTTTCCAGTTTCTGCCAGATTTTACTTGGAATCAGAGGCATGGCTTCGGCTCCGTAAGTGATGGAGGGGATGACTTTCATTCTGTAGAATTCAATCACAGGGATACAAGAAAATTTACCGAATTTTGTGTCAATCGCCTTTCCTTGAGATGTCAACTTCTTTATTCTAAGTTGAAGGTTTGCCTGCGTTGAACTTTCTTGTTTGGTGCTGTCTATCAGGACTCCAAGGTATTTGTATACTGTGACTTTCTCGATCACATAGTCTTCCAGATACCATTTGAAGTTGTCTGCGTTTTTTTTCTGGCTGGACTCCAGGGACAAGATTTTGGTTTTTTCTTTGTTTATTTTTAAGTTGTTCTCAGACAAGTAACGCAGGAGGTTTGATAATTGCCTCTGGAGGCCAATCTGGGTCTGGTCGAGTAGGATGAGGTCGTCAGCATACAATAGATGGCTTATTTTTGCTGTGGACAGGGAAGGCGGAAAAGTCCTTGACAGATCTTCTGAGATGCCATAATCACCAATATAGGACAGAAACAGTGCTGGAGCTAGGGGGCAGCCTTGTTTCACCCCTCGACCCGTCTGGATTTCAGATGACAAGTTGCCCATTTGTGACAATCGGACCCTGAGGGTGGTTTCTGAGTGGAGAGCCTTGATTGATTGCAGAATCTCCTGAGGGCACCCCCAGCCTTCGAGTTTGTACCAGAGGCGCTGCCTGTCGACCAAGTCAAAGGCTTGGGAGAGATCGACAAAGGCCACAAAGATCCTTGGTTTGCCCTCCAAGACCTTGCTTTTCAGTACACTGATGGTAAGTATGTTAGCCGCTGTTCCCACATTTCTTTTAAAGCCCGTTTGAAACCTGTCATTACAAGGGGCCGACTTTGACCAGGCATCAAATCTTTTTAAAAGAAGGCTCCCGTAGACTTTCCCAATGCAATCCAAAAGGGCTATAGGGCGGTAATTTAGTGGATCAGTGATGTCACCTTTCTTGTAAATTGGGACGATAACCGCCCTTGTCCATGATGGAGGGAGCGATTTCTGGGCGGCACACTGCGCGAAGATAGCCCGGATAAGTGGTGCCCATTCGTCTGCGTTTTTTTTCAAGTCTAAGTTCGAAATTCCATCCGGGCCCGTCGCTCTGGAGTTCTTCAGGTTTTTAATTTGATCTCTGATTTCCGCCAGGTCGTCCAATTTCACCCAATTTTCGTTTTTCGATTTCGAAACAGGCAGGCCTGTGGAGAGTGGAGCTTGAAAAAGGGACGAGAAGTGACTGATCCATTTTGCTTCCGCCGTGGCGTTGATGGTCGTGTTGTTTAGAGAAGGTGTTAAAGTTTTTAGCAGAGACCAGAAATATTTTGCTTTATTTCCGCAGAGTGTTTTTAGCATGGATTCAGCGTCCTGCTGGTACAAGTTTTGGCGGTGGTTTTTTACCCAGTTTGTGTAGGCCTTTATTTCTGACTTTAGTTGGTCTTGATTTTGTGGGAGGGACCCAAGCCGCCGTTTCAGTCTGCGCAGTGCACGCCTCTTTGCAACCAGTGTTGCATCAAAGGAATGTCTCGGAACAGTAAGTGATGGGGCCGACGTTTTTGATTTGGCCCTATATTGTAGAAGAAGAGGTACGTAGCCCAAAGAATCTTTTCCGCCAGAACGTAGCCCCAAAGCATATTTTGCAGACAAATGAGAGACTGATTTCGTTGTCAGGTTCAAGCGATTGCCTCGTGAATTTGAGTCAACCCCTACCACATACGGTGCCGGTGGATTAAAATGGGATTGCAGAGACATGGTGAGCTGGTTATGGTCGCTCGCTTTAGTTTTGCGAACCTCAAATTCTTTTACCTTCGAAAGAAGGTAGCGCGAGGCAAAAATGTAGTCAATAGTGGCGTGGTGAACCCCTTGCTCCCAAGTGGGTGAACGGTCAGCGTTGGGGATAACTGAGTCCAAATTTTCTATTTTTCTTGAAGCCATCAGTGTTGACCACAAGCTCCCTCTTTTCGCAGCGGGATTCGAAGAAGATTTGCCCAACTTTGTGCGGTGGACCGAGCAGTGGGCGTTTAGGTCACCGCAAATGATGATCGAAGGGACCTGATTGGAAGCTTGGATTTCATCTACTAGATTTTCCATTGTCGCTAAGTATGACTGTTGGTTTATGGCTGCTGGGTTCCAGTAGGTGTTGATAATTGCGGTTTGGGAGGGCCCGCAATTTGGTTGATCCGCCCAGTCAAATAGTACTGCCAGGATTGAAAGGTTGGAAAGGAGGGTGGCCTTGATCTTCAGACCCCTCCCCTGCCGGTAGGCGATGAGAAGACCCGATGTAGGGCGGCCCATTAATCCTTTATTTGCTGGTGCCAAAATGACGTCGTAGCCGTCCATAGCAGGCGATTTCTCAAGCCATGTCTCTTGTAGGCAAATGATATCAAAAGCAGCCAGGTTTGCGTCGCTCGGCATTGTGAGGTGCAAATGACCACGGGTGTTCCAAGAGACGGAGGGGGGGTGGAATTGGGTCAGCAACCGAAGTGACCGAAAGCCCTCTTGGCCGACCTGTGCATTGCTATTTTTTCTTGAGTGTGAGAGCCTTTGGGAGCCAGGCCCGCAAACTCTGAGGTTTGTCTTTTGGCTGATTGATGCTGTCCGAGAGGTCTTTGTTAGCTGAACAATGTGTGGCGTTACTCGGAACAGTGGAAGTATCGGGTATAGATGTCACTTTACAACTTTCGATTTAGCCGAGTAAGGCCCCTTGCAGTCAAAGGTTTTCTTTATACCCAGCGGTTCAGATTTTCGGTTTGAAGACGCGTTGATGGAAGCTGGGGGCTTCTGAATGTGTCTTTCAGAAACTTGCTTGGGATCGGAGTGACTTTTCCTTTCACTCCTGTTTTTGTTGTTACGACCTTTGACGTTTCGTCTCAAATTACACCCTCGGTCTCCTGACTGGTGAGAGTGAGATTTCTGATTTTGGTTTTCCAAAATGAAACCAAGGAATGCCAAGTCCTCTTCAGCTCGAACGATTTCCTTTTTTGCACTCGTTGAGGCAAGGTAAATATAGGCTTTTGCTCGGAAGTTTGAGTGGTAAGGGTCCACTAACTGTAGGTCAGACGATTTAATTCCACGTAGAGCTGGTACAAGGCTGAACAATGCAAGTAATCCTCTTCTATTTAGGATTATGTCGTCTTTGTTTTCGGGATGCTGGACCAGCTTAATAGGAGACGCTCTTACGTGTAAGTTGGCTTTTCGGTATTGTTCGGTTTGTGAGGAAAAGTGGGAATTTGGGTGTTTCCCTCTGTCATTTGTTTTTCCACTCGAATGTTTGGCGCTTTGTGACGTGGAATACCAGTCAGAAACCGAAGCGCCAACCTTTTCTCGCGCTTGTTGTATGCCGGGGATCCGCCTTGTGCGCTCTTGGACCCCGGGGGACACAAATGACACAACTCGAAAGTTAGGGGAACTAGGGAGCTTGTGTCTGGACCCCTGATGTATTTTCTTCCTGCGATCTTCCAGGGTGCTGAACTTTGGGTATGATTCGTCTTCTGATGAATCTTCAATAGTGTTCAAGTCAGCCAAAGCGCCCTGAACCACTGGCGAAGCAGCAGCGGGAAGCCCCCGTGCTTTCTTTCCTTCCTTCAGTTGTTGCTGGGCTGGAGGGTCATCAAGATGCTGAGAGAGGTTCATCATGTCCGCCTCTGCCAGAAATTCCTCCGTTGAACGGGGAGAGGCTTTGTTCAGGTTTTGTGTAACCGGTGGTAGAACCAAAATTTGAGCCGTACTTTGAGTTGCCTCTGTTCTCAGGATTGGAGTAAAGATCCGCGAGGTAGCTTGTTTATCCTTTTTGTTTATTTTTTGGACCACACCTCTTTGTGGGTGGAGGTCTGGTCTCGTTGGAGAGAACATTGAATATGCACATTCATTTGTTCCCCCCGGAGAATGTTGGAGAGGAGGCAGTGACGGTGGATCATCTGTGATGTCAATTACTTCTTCCGGTGTTAATCTATTTACAACCTCAGTAGTAGGCCTTTGAATAGCCGAGGTGGAGGCTATGGTAGGAGGTTGTATCAGCCTATTTTGACCACCCGCCCCGACTTCCATCTGATTTTCTGAGTGAACTTCCACGAAAGCCTTGTTTCCTTTAACTACGTCCGATTTTAGGCTTGACAATTTGCCATCGAGGGCGGTGATGTAGCCTTCTAAAAAGGTTAATTTTGAATACATCTTTGCTTGAATCGAGGTATGGTCTTTTAAGGACTCATTTATCCCCTCGTAGAGTTTAATAAACGGATTTAGCGCTATGGTGACCGCTGACATAATTGGTAGAATGTCCCTCTTGTTTCGCTTTGGGAACCTAGGTTGCTAATGGCCTTCATCCCCCATGTCAGGGGCTGGAATGGGGGGATAATGGTCCAGAGACCTCGTTATCCTCCCTCGCTTTGCTTGGGCTGATAACTTGGCTGCTGGGCCAGTATCTACCATTCCAGTCCATGGAACTGAGGATGAACGCCACAATATTTCCATTAGCATAACACTAAATACAAATGGAAATGTTAGAAAATATTATTGAGTCTATGTACTTTACTGAGAAATATAAAGTAGATGGAGACTATACATATTTTTTTTTGTTCTATTTTTTAACTGTGAAAGGTGGTTCCTAAAGGAATATGTCTTTTGTTGTTTTTGGATGTATTTTTTTTTTGGCAGGAGGTCTGAGAACGAAAGATGCGGAGGGAAATGAGGGAAGAGGAACCAAACACTAATATGGAGGGGTAGGTGGACAAGGGAAAATGGTGCATGTGTGTTATTTCTAAGGTAGGGGGCTGTGTTTCTCATGCTCCTTGATTGCAGCAGTGGTGGTGGCTCTTGGGGAGGAGGGATCACATTATCTGATGCAATTTTAAAATAAACGGCACGCATGGAGACTGAGTCAACTATCCCAGACAATCCCACCAACACTTTCGCCCGCCCCTTAGTTACCACCAGGTACCACAGAAGTGTGGAATTGTCGAGATATTGGCAATCACCACACTACCTGAGAGATCGACATTTGCAGATGCACTGGCCACAGGAGTATGAAGGGAGCATAAGGGGAGCTATGAGGGAGCATGTTAGAGGTGGGGGCCCGAGGAGTAAGGTACCTTGTATACCAGTCAGACCCAGGTCAGGACAGAGCATTGCCTTGCACGATGGAAAGCCGCATCAGAGGAGACTATGCAAGCCGAGCGCCTCAATTCAGGATAGAGAAGCAAACTAACCAACTCTACTAACAATTTCCCTTTCTGCATACACCTCTCAAACTCCAAACCAAACACAACCAAAACCTACAGCACAAAAAACTGCACAAACTTCACTACATTGCAACAACAAAACAAAAAACACACATAGTCTTGCACAACAGTACACAACGACTGCCGGCCGTAAACACCCCTGGCCCAGACAACGGACCCACCGGGCTGAGGCCGCCAACAACACATCACTGCTCTTGCACTTTTCTTGCTTCCTCCCACTAACTCAACCTCCCCTCCTCTTTCGGAGCCGCCAGAGTGCCAGGGGACTACTCCGGTGGTGATAGTGCGCGGTACAAATGTCCTTTAACATTAACATAAATAGCACTTTTGCTAAAAGTATGTACTGTGTACTAGATTGTTAATGGATAATGAGTAGGAATAGGTGTTGGAGTTGTGCAAGGGACATTTTGAAGTTGAAAGTTCTTAGATCAGTAGAAAATGCAGTTCTGAACTGTACGCGAAGTAGAGAACTTATCGTGAAGTGCGGACGGGTTCTCGGACATGTCGTCATGCCGCGCGCCAGCGTATGATCATGTGGTACTGTCCGGAAGGTCTGCTATGAAGTCAGATGTTCGTAGACAGCTACGGATGCAAAACTAGTTGAAATAGTTGCAAAAAGTGTATAGATGTTTAAAAAATGATTCCAGAAGTTGGGAAATGGCAGAGTTTTAAGGTGACCCTTTGTAAATGGGACACAAATATTGCTATATTGTGTAAGTATGATATTAGTAAGTTGTAGGAAAATAGCATGCACTGGTAAAAAACTGAATTTCACTGAAAAAACCTTGTTAAAGGGGCGTTATGGTTCAGTTGCACTAATACAAACCTATGAAATTCAATGAAAAAACTTTGTTAAAGGGACGTTATGGATAAGTTCTGCTACTAAAAAACTATCAAATTCAGTGAAAAAACTTCATTAAAGGGACGTCATGGTTACAAGTAAAACCGAAACACCCCTGAAATTCGCCAGTTATGGTAAGCTAAGCAACCATAGCTCACGCCACCACTGTGCACTGCTAAAAATAACACCCATGACATCAAAGATGACATCACAAATATGATTGATGACATCACTGATGACATTATCTTTATAGCCCCTTCTTTTTCTGTTCATTGACATATCTAGGCCAGGTGAGTTTATTCACTGACAGTCAAAAACTTTAAATTCAAAAGGTATTACATTTGCAGATGTTGCTATTCTCACATGTTCTTAAAGTACTTTCCTTAGAATTCCATTGCATCTTATGATACACATACATAGGGGAAGAAGCAGGCCTGAAACACAGCAATCATTTCTAAACGTAAAGATAATCATGTTGGTTATTCACAGTGGCTCATAATACTTCCTCTTGTTTACTTACTTCACTCTCCCTGTATAAGCCCCATATTTGTATACATTGTGGTCTCTTAATGTTTTGTGTGTAGTAGTACAAGGTTGTAGTAAGTGATGCATTATTACCTACTTAGTATATGTTTCACAGTATGCAAAAGTCTGATACAGCAGCATTCACCATTTTAACATCCAACATGGGAAAATTACAAATAGTACATCTCTACGGTGTATGCTGCAGCCAAAGCCTATTTTTCCGTATAAGTAGGTTCCTGTTCTAGAAACAACACTGCAACAAAATGTTCTTTGGAGCAATACATTGCATAATCAAGTATGTAGTTCATCACACATCTCCAGATGACCCCTGACACCTTTTTGCCAACATTACATTCACAACCTCTTGTAGGGACTCGCTATGAAAGTTAAATGGACATGTGATGTCATCAGTGATGTCATCAATCATATTTGTGATGTCATCTTTGATATCATGGGTGTTACTCTTAGCAGTCCACGGTGGTGGCGTGAGTTATGGTTGCTTAGCTTACCATAACTGGCGAATTTCAGGGGTGTTTCGGTTTCACTTGTAACCATAACGTCCCTTTAACAATGTTTTTTCACTGAATTTTTAGTAGCGCAACTTAACCATAACGTCATTTTAACAATATTTCTGAAGCTTGTGGAATCTGTGTGATTACATGCTGTGCATAGGCTGACATCTATTGGAAGCTGCAGAGTATTACAGTTGTTGTTTTCGAAATTCTAAAAGGGACGTCGACAGGGCGTGCCAGTAATACTATCCTAGTGTGACATCCACTGTACCCATGGTCCTTCACACGTCAAGATCCCTCAGATTGTTTTTTTCCGCCATTGGAGACGGACACTATTTCCCAAAGTTCTCCTTTCAGCATAACGCCATTGATTTATGCAAATTAGAGTTATTTTTTCTTCCTATACTTTCTATCTTCCGTCACCGACTATCGATAACATCCGACAGAGGTGAAGAAAATGACCGTTGAAGACTCCCATCAATGGATCCATCTGTCTTTGGAGGGCTGCTTCGGCCCATACAGTAGAGAGAGTGGGGGGAGGACGTTTGAGAAATTATTTACCCCTGTTTATACATTATTCTTGTCTAGCTGCCTTTTCATTTCATTATGGATAGAACCCCTTTCAAGTTCTGCCCTAAGTGCAACAAAAAATTCCCTAAGGTTGACAAGCACCTGTTGTGCAACCTTTTTCTCCCTTGCGATCACGTCAAAGGAACCTGTTCAGCCTGTAAGCTCTTTAACCCCGAGACGTTGAAGGACCGTTTAACCAACCGCTGGGCCACCACCAAGCCATTTAGGCTGAAGCCACCATGGACGTGGAGGGGACCTACAGCGACGGCAGCAACGCCATGCTTTCTGAGAGTGCAGATAATGGGGATATATCAGTTTCCCAAGTGCTAACCCCCGACCACAACAGACAGACAGACCGGCTGTCCTGTTATGGGACGACCCCCGACGGCATCAGTGTTCACACAGACACTACCACTAAGTACACAGGCAGAGGCGGTGACTCGACACGTATGTCCACTAAGCACCCACACATGACTTCTAGGGAGAGGTCCACAAATTCTCTGTCCTCTGGTCACTCGAGGTCCCGATCGCCCCTATGACAGACCCGACTGTCGAAGGACAGCACAGACATTGTGCCTAAAACCATTCCCGAATGTCGCACTTCAGCTGAGGAAACATCGGGTCACTGCACGGCCAAAGTTCGACATGCCCCGTCAAAATCGGCAAAGATTTCTAAACAGTTGGGCCTAGCCCATCTGGTTGAAAAACATATCACGAAAGGCACAATGAAGGGGAATGAGTGCCAGAAAGACCTTTCAAAGACCCCTCATAAGAAATGGTCCAATTCACCATCCAGAGAAAGGGATTCTCATCCAAAGGAAAGGGATTCAAATCAGCCTCCTCCTCAGGTCCCGGTCACACCCCAAGATCATGTTCACCCACTGGACCCTTGGTCCATTCCAAGCTCTGCACAATGGACATGTCAGAACATAGGGTCACAAGGAGGATGACCTGGATAGAAATGTGAATGTTAGCATGTCCCAGTATGTCCCACACATAGGTGGAACTGTGAATGTCGGCATGCCCCACACTCGGAAGGAATTGTGTGTGTCAGCATGTGCCACACCTAGATGAAATCGTGACCATTAGCCTGAGTCACTTCTAGATAGAAACGCAAATGTTAGCATGTCCCACACTCAATGTACTTGTGGATAGAAATTTGTTCCTCACTTAGATGAAATCGCAATCATTAGCCTGAGTCACTTCTAGATAGAAATGCAATGGTTAGCTTGCCCCACACTTGGGTGGAGTTGTGAGCATTAAACTGAATCGCATCTAGACAGAAATGTGAATGTAAATGTTAACATGCCCCACACGTGTATGACTATGTACCCAGTTTTCCCACGCTGTTGCTATATATCCGTATCCCCCATCCTGTCACTGTAAACCCAGCCCATGTGTCCCCTGCCATCCTGTTCACGTGCCTGGTCTTGGGTGCTTTAATGATAACCTTCATATCACATCACTACGCTTCTCCAGCATGCCCATACACAAGCGGCACCGCAAGTACCTATGCTTCATGGTTCAAGGGCAACATTATCAGTTCAAGGCTCTTCCCTTTGGATTGAAGTCGCGGCCGCAAGTGTTAACCAAGTGTCTAGCGCCGGTGGTGGAACAGCTACGGCTATGAGGGATCCACGTGTACCCTTACCTGGACGACTGGCTTTTCCGGTCGGGCTCAAAGGACATCGCAGTCGACCACATTGAAGTGATGGCAGCATCCCTCATGAAGGCTGTAGTGGTGGATCCTCTGGGCACGGCCCCAAAGGCGAGAGTATCCCTGCTGGCCAGGAGGGAATCCTCTTTCCAGCCCATCACAAAGAAGCCAGAGAAGGTGATGCCCATAATTTCCCTGAAACCACCTCCCTTGATCGCATAGAAAGATAGGGCACAGTGGCCCTTCAGTGCATGGACATCTCCTCAGAGGAGGAGCTCGCCAATCTCTCGATCCTCCAGGAGTGGCGTTGCGTCGAGAGCGGAACCTATGAGAAGTATCCCGACGAGGGCAACAACGAAGGGAACGCCGAAGGTGAGGGCGAGGAGACCAATGAGCAGCAGCAGGGTGGTGACGATGCGGAGGAGCAACCAAAGCCGCAAACTCCCTTGTCTCCATTGCCTCCACCTCCACCACCTCAACAACCCCCTGGGTATACCTCAGTGGACATTCTTACGCTGTGCATACCCTATGCTTGGAGATCGGGAAAAGGATGCCTCTTACGCCGGCCGCCCCAATCACAGCGCCAACATCATCAGAGGAACCACCATCCAAGCGGAGGAGAGTCCATCCTCCTCCTCCGTTCCACCCTTCGCCTCCCTCTCCCCCACCAAGGGATGAGACGGACCCAGACACAGCGACGAAGGGCACCGGCACAGATGCCGACGGCGAGTTGGGGATCTCCCACTGCTGTCTGCCAGATCAACACCGCCCGTTCATGCCATGATATCGAGGGCCTCAGAGCCGTTCCAGCTCGTCCCGGAAGAGAAGAAGAAAGAAGGTTTCCTATACCAGCGCCCAGAGGCAAAAAGGAAGACTGTGCTGTCTATTCCGTTGTTGGATGACATTTGGGACGAGGGGTTGTCCCTCATGAAGAACCCTTCATCTGCTCTGGTGAAGAGGGACTGTTATTTAAAGAAATACAGGGTGCCGGACTCTGTGCCCAAGTGCTTACGATCAACTATGCAAAGTGCTGCCTGACTCCATCCCAGGACACTCTGTTTCTGGGAGCCCGACTAAACACAGTGTCGTGAGTAGCGTCTCCATCAGAGGAGAGGATATCAGCCATCCTGGGCAAGGTGCAATGGCTGTTGCCCTGAAGATCGCAAGGGTGAGGTCCATCAATTCGCTACTCCGCATGATGTCGTCATGCATATACCTCATTCGACTGTGCAGGCTACGGATGTGTCCACTGCAGGAATTCCTTGATGCCTGTTGGATATGAGTGTTGGGAAGCTTTGAGGACAAGATCAAGAGGACGAGAGTTTCCGCTGAGTGATACGGTGGTGGGGAGTGCGCGCATATCTGTCCACAGAAATGGATTTCCAGTTCCCACCTCATCAGGAGATAGTCACGATGGACACCTCCCTGGAAGGATTGGGAGCGCACGCCAGAAGTGTTCATGCAAGAGGCCTGTGGATACCAGAGGAGAAGATGTTGCACATCAACGTTCTGGAGCTGCGGGCCTTGTTTTGGGCCCTCATGTCCTTTCTTCCATCCCTCAAGGGCAATCTGGGACGGGTCTTCACGGACAACACCACCACAATGTTCTACATCTGGAAGCAGGGGGGAACCAGATCCCCGGCGCTCTCCAAAGAGGTGCAGGACCTTTGGCACTGGGCCGTAGCCCAGGGGATGATCCTCATCCCGTTTCATCTGGCAGGAGTAAAGAACACTGTCACCGACACTGTCTCAGCAGGGAGCTGTGCTCGTGCCACGAGTGGGAATTTTGGCAGGACCAAGTGGATCTCCTGTTCCGCAGATGGGGCAATCCCCAGATCGATCTGTTTGCCACAGCTAGGAACACCAAGTGCTGGAGGTTCGCCAGCAGGTTTCCCCAACCGGGGGGCATGGGCGGCGCATTCTCTTTCCCTTGGGACGGCCTGTTTCTTTATGCGTTCCCTGTGTTGGCGTTGCTTCTTCGACTAGTCAATTAACTCAGACGGTCCCGGTGCAGGATGATCCTTGTCGCACCGGCGTGGCAGAGACAGACATGGTACCCAGACCTTCTGGACATGTCAGCGTCCCCTCCAGTCAAGCTTCCGGTGGTCGCAGATCTTCTTGCCAGGGAAGGAAGTGCAATTATGCACCATGACCCAAGGCCTGGCTCCTGCAGCACTAGAGTTTGGGGGCAACGATCTTCCAACAGAGTGTAAGGAGGTGCTCACCAAGGCCAGGGCTTTGTCTACTCTCAAAAGCTAAGGGAATAAGTGGAATAGGTTTGCCGTTTGGTGCTGTACTGAGAAGATCGACCCTCTACGAGTCACTGCTCCGCAGGTGCTTCCGTATTTGTTGTTGTTGGCAAGGGCTGGAATGGCCCATGCTTCCATCAAAGTTCATCTGGCGGCTATCTACCGCTACACCATATCTCCTGGACGATCATCCTCATGGTTGCATCGTTTGGTCAAGTAGTTTGTCAAAGGACTTTTCCGCTCGTTCCCGCCAGTGAAAGCACCGGCCCTGGCGTGGGAGCTCAATGTGGTGCGTACTAGGCTCATGGGTCCTCCGTTCGAGCCTATGCAGTCGCCGCCAATGACATTTTTGTCGTGGAAAACAGCTTTTCTTGTGGCCATCACCTCCTCACTACGAGTGGGAGAGATCCAGGCCCTCTCTTGTAAACCCCCTTATTTGACATTCCACAAGATGAGGGTGGTGCTATGGAAGCACCGCTCCTTCATGCCCAAGGTGCAATTGGACTTTCATCTAAACGAGCCCTTGGTTTTACCTGTTTTCTTTCCAACGCCTTTGTCGCCAGCTGAGAGGACTTTGCACTCGCTGGATGTGGCTATGTGGACCACACAAAAAGTTTCCAGAAGACGTCACAACTTTTTGTGAGCTTTGGCCCTGGGAACCATGGGAAGACCCTCTCCTAATAAAACGCAGCTAGCCAAGCACATTCCGGCCTAGTTGCTCACATATGCGTCCCTCAGATCTAACGCAGCCAGAGCCCATTCTGGGTGTCCCCCCACCAGACTGCACATATCCAACTGATTTCTTCAGCACCACATCTATGCTAGGTTGCAGCTACTATCCGGCAATTACATCAGCTGCAAACATATCTGGTGCACCCACGCACCCTACAACACTATCTCTCTCTACTGACCAGAACTACGGTTCCTGAGGGCGTTCAACCTAACAGCGCTTTGAGGTCATACCAATGCTTTATAGAGCGCTATATAAATGCCAAGTAACATAACATAACAGTAATTGCTTGGCATTATTTGTTCCCTATTTGGGCTGCCAAAAGGGTTGCAAGCCATCTCCAGTTTTCTTCGTCACCTTCTGGCCCTTTCACTAGTTTACAAAATTATTTTTGTGTGCGTCCTGGTGTATCCGACTGTGCAAATTTCCCCCTATCATGTTCTTGATCATTTGCTCTTCTATTATAACTTTCTTTTGGTGTGTTGTCCCTCAATTGAGCTTGGCATGGTCCAGACACAGTGGGCCTCATTCCGAGAGGGACGTTAAGGGATACCAGGCACCGGTAAGGAGACCGGTGCCGGTAATCCCTTACCGCCCTACTACGAGTTGCCTTAGCCGGTCCCTCCTTTAACGCCTGGTCTGACCAGGCGTTATGGACAGGACCCGTTAAGGGAATTCAGAGGCAATAACGGTACTGCAATTTGCGGTAACGTTATTAGCACCTTCCCCATTCCCATTGAGCCCTGTGGGGCTCAAATGGGAATGGGGAAGGGCTTTTTCAATTGGGATTTACCGGTCCCGCAAAGGTCGGACTACACTGGTAAATCCCCATTGAACCATACCGGTGCCGGACCCATTATTGGAGGCAGTCATGGCGCAAATAGCGCCATGACAACCTCCAATCTCAGAATGAGGCCCAGTGTTTAGTTCAGATGGTTCCACCAGATGTTCGGTAAGGTCAAATCCCATCAGTCTAAGTTGCGCCACCTCTACCAGCTAAAGTTTGATAATCCAGGTCTGTTGTAGTGAAGGGTCTCCAACAGGGGATTTGATGAAGGAGCCTGATAACATTGGCCCTATTTAAAACCAAACCATCACCTACTGATTGCATCCTTTCTAGGAGCAGAGCTCTGATCGCTTTATTTGTCTTATTAGCCTCTGGAGCATTGAACTTCATCTTCTTGGGCTCTTGGCAAGGCCTTTGGTCCATGCTCAGTGGTTCTTGAATATTTCCTCTAATGATGGTCTCCCATTCTGTGGTTCAAATGTTCTCCTTATTTGTTCCAAAGCCATTGGACCAACCAGCCTTTTAGAAAAATGGCTACCTTTGTTGTCATCACTTGAGCCTTCCGATTCTGAGGTGGCAGGTTCATAAGTGATTTCTTCAATGTCTGATGATTCTCTTTCTTCCTCCTCCTTCTCCAAAACCGAGTAGGTCAAAAGATCCATTAAGTCAATTGACTCCTCATTGTCTTCCACCCAAAGTTTTTTGGGTGGCTTCTTTATGCCCCGATGGGTCGATCTCAGTTCCAGGTCGCTATCTGATGTTATGAGTTTTCTTTTGTGACATTGCTTCTTATAACCGGTCCGTTAATTAGCATTAGGGTGATGTTCTTAATAAATCATCTACACCCATTTGATTTTTATTTGGGTTTCGCTGGTTGGTTTTTCGTTCTTTTTTCACTAACTCTCTTGGTTTTAGGAGCACCCTTTGTCGTTGGTTTAGCTAAGTTGATTTATGCTTTTGTCTTTTAAAAAGACATTAGTTGGTTTTGTTAAGATCTTGCATATTGTGTGCAGTATTTCAGCTGTCAGCTGGTTTGGTTCTTTTACCCATTCTTCCATCATCACACCGCACTGTTTTGTGAGTTCAGCTCCCCAGGATTGGTTATTGTTGCCCTTTGATGTGTGTCAGCAGCAGTAAATACAGGAGAATCTCTATCGTTATCATTTATTGTATCCAAATTCTTGTTGATGTTTTGCATGATAGACGTGGTTTCAGTCAAGTTGATTATAGCACAACCATCCAAGTTTAGGGTTTCAGTCGTGAATGCACGTACACTTTTTGAGTTGGCCCGTTGTATTGAGTTACCCGGCAAAGTATTCAGCTATACCCCTGCCCTGTTTGAGTTGATGAAGATGTCTGTTGTTTAGTATGCATGAGCGATGGTTGTTGTTTTAAAGAAAATTCCATTTCTCTTGACAATCTTCTATGATGTTTTTCCTTGATTATAGGGTCTAAGATGGTATGTAACACATTAGTGACCTTTGCATCGCTGTTTTGCAAGTTTGTTTGCACTTATGTAACAAATCCTTCCACGTAGGTCATTTTGGAATAGAGCATTGCCAGCATGGTGGTTTGAACCTTGATTTGATCTGACATGTGCTCCTGCAGCTTCATGAAAGGCACAAGTATTGATGCTAAATTAGAAAGTAGGAAAACATTGGTATCAGTCTGTTGACTGTTAGAAAGGCCAGGTGAGGGGTCAGCGGGCATTTTCTTTAATGTAGGGATTTGCAGAGTCAGGGTTGTTTTGTCTACAGGTGGTTCACAACTTATGTCTTCACCCATCTAGGCTTTCATATCTTCCTCTTTTCATTGATACTTGTTGGTTGGCCATGGCAGTGAATAAAGCTCTCAATTCTGGTTTGTTGTGTAGCTGCCTTCCACTGCGTTGAAGTCCTATGGCGGCTGGTGTCATAGTGTGTTCCACTAATTTCCGGCCATCCACTTGAAAGCAAACCTCCCTTTCCGTTTGTTGGTTGCAATCTCGTGGTATGGTTAACTTCCATCGTCCATGATGTCTCCAAGAGCAGTTGGTCCCATATCTCATTCGAAATTCCTGACTGTGGGGCTGGGATAGTCAAGCAGGTTCTAGATGCCTGCATTCTTGATTTCCAGTCGGTTGCCTGTTTAACCGGTCCATGGAAGGGTTTGTGCGTTTTCACACCTCCGTAATGAATCATGTGAGCTGGCATCTCGCCACTCTTATAGACACCTTTGTCACCTTAACTGAGCTGTGCAGCTGTTATTGAAATTGTGATTTTAGGTTTCAGCCGCTCATGCTGATTGAGTTTAGTCGGCCTATAAAGAAAGGTAGTTTGCTCATTTGAATAGATTTTGTTGAAGTTGAATTGGGATTGAGCAGAGAAACACGGGCCGTTCACAGTGTTTAAATCTAAGCCTGGTACGTTCACTTTATTAGTTACACAGTTCTCCATATTTCCTGTGGCCACGCTAACAGAGGCAGCGCCTTGAGGGAACAGATCTCCAGCCTCTGATGACGCACTCCTATTTTTTAGTAGGCTCAAATAGGGGCTAATTGTCTTATTGAGCCTTGGCGTTTTTTGTCTCCCCTCTTATTTCTACTCCATCTTGAGTCAATTAATGTGAATCACCCTCCAATGTTTGGTTTCCTTTTGGGGCATCACCCTCACCTTCTCTGTTAATAGGACCTATTTCCCACTTGTCAGCTCTGGTCTTGTTTACCCTAGCCCTATCGTAGGGTGGTGTGATAGCGGGTTCCATAACTCTAGTAGATGGAACCGTATGCTGACTTCTGGTGTCCGCCAAGTTTCTTTCTTTATTGGGGTTCGCCATAAAATTCTCATTGGCAAAGTGTATTGATGTGTCCATTTTGGAGAATCTTTTCTGATGACCTTGTGGTGGCACCTATCTCCACTCTGATGTCAAGTGGGCAGTTTTCTTGGCCAGATTGGTGGAGTCAATTCGACTCCAGTGTCGCTGGGTGTTTCTCCCCAACTGTCGAGTTGGTGCACCCCCAGCTGGGCTTTAGAAAGTTGTTCTTCAGGGCCCGTCTTTTGCTCCTGTAGGTCTGTAATTTTTTTGTTTATTTCTTGCCCCCTTTATTTTGTGTTTTGACCGATGGGTATAGCCCTTACCGTTAGGCCTTCTAGAAGAATATCACGGCAATGTGGACTGAGGGATTTTGCTGCCCAGTGGGGTTCAAAGGCTACCAGTTAGCAGTTAAGATATAGACAGCAAGGGGAAGAGAACACGCCCCTCTCTCCCCCTTGCTGTTCCAGATCACTATCCAAAGCTTCAAGGTGCGCCGGTGCAAGAGTCGATGTGAGGAAAAAAAATAATATCTTCCGTGGCTGTCTGCCACAGAGGAATGTCTGGAAGCACAAAAGGAATTACCCCCAACTCTGCGCTGCAGTGCGTCTTGCACAAGAATACCAGAATTTGCCAGAATTACCAGAATTAGCAGCCACAAACCCAGCCACAAACTCACACGCTGCACAGATTCTAACCTAAAACATGCCAAAAATATAATTCCCCACCTAATGAGACTGAAACAAATCTTTGTGAATACAGGCTTCTAGACTCAAGGTACTAAACCCCTCACTACAATTGTTTCTATGGGTACTCTTCTGAACTTCAAGCTCCAATTTTCAAAGGTGAAACCACTGAGCCTATTGCACTGCATTTTCTTCCTTCTTCCCTTCTCCCTTATCCTTTCTGCCACACCCCACACCCCATACACCTCTTCCACTACAGGAGTTGTATCGATTCACTATTGTCTCACCATCACCGTAAATAGTTCTTTACGAGTATGGAGGCAGCCATGCTCTTAATAAGGGCATGGCTGCCTCCATACTGGGTTCCAGGTCCAGGTTCCTTCAATGAGGAATTACCGTGCCATTCCAACCTTGGAGGACCCTGTAATTCCTCATTGAAAAAAAACCCATCCCCATTTCAGCCCCCATAGGGCTCAATGGGAGAGGGGAGGGAGTAAATAATGGGCCCGTTAATAGCTCCCTGGTCCCATTGTGGGACCCGCTAAGGATGTCTGGTCTGACCAGACGTTCTGAGCAGATCCCGCAAGGGCACCTTGTAATAGGGCATCCCATAATGAACGGTGCTGGTCCCGTACCAGCACCATTCATTACGGGAGCGCCACGGTCGTAATGAGGCCCATTGACTTGGTGTTTCACCTTCTCAACTCTCATGCTGGACCTCCCAGGGATACCGCACTCAGGGTGGCTCTGAATCATGCTGTGCCCTTCTTGATTCCTTGCCTACATTATCTGTTCCCTGCAACATTACGTGTTTTACTGACCTCTGCAACAGTATTCACTCTCCCCTCTACTTCTCTGCTCTTTTTCACTGTTTATTGTCTGCTCTATCCTTCTCTCCCTCCTCCTGCCCTCCCTTTCTTTTCTATGCACTTATTCTATCAGAATTGTCCCTTGACCTAGTATGATAGAAACAACCTTTGTCTCCTCCCCCGCCTCATGCGTGTTCTCCCCCTCCCTTCCAGCACTATCTGAAATGCCTGGTACGATGGTCACTTCTTTTGTTTTTCTCCCTCCTTCTCAACCCTTCTCCCTCGCCTCTTGTAAAATTACAGCTCTACCAGAAATGTCATCAGGCCTATTACGGTAGCCACCTATCTGTTTCCCATTCCTTCCTATTCGTGTCTTTGCACTTGCTCTATCTGAAAAGTTGTGAGGCTGATAGTTAATTTCACATTCTTGTTGTTCATGGCCTGTAAGAATGTCATTGTATTTTTCCCTTTTTCCCTACCTTGCCATGAAGTGCTTTGAAACACATTGTGTATAGGCGCTATATAAATAAACTATCATATCATATCATATCATATCATATAGAGCTTAACTTCTATCTTTTAGAGGGAAATGCCTAAAGTGCATCTCAGCTACAGACAGTATTCCATGAGACCTAGGTGAAGATATTCTACTTACCCTTATGTAACTGTCTCCGAGGCCTTTTTTATCCTTACCTAAGTATGGTTGTCTCTCTATGTATCTTGGGTTCACATCCAGGCTCCTGGACTTCCATAGCCTTCCTTTCTTCCTCAGAAGCGTGCAGGTTTTCCAGAATTTCAGCCTTATTAAAACCACTTCTAAAGTGTGATTGCTTTCAAGCCCTTTATGGTATCCAAGTCCTCTTCCATTCTTCTAAAATGCAGAGACATTGGGCCTCATTGCAAGGTTGGTGGTCCGGTAATAACGATACCGTTAAGGCATTACCAGCATCGTTTACGGCACCGGCCCATCATGACCTGCAATGTCGGTCCTAACGGCATTGACAGGGAACCGCTGTGGCTGTGCACCACCATACCAGCTTGCTCGCGTGCTCACGGCACCATACCCGTAATACCGGCATGCCACAAGGAAGAGGACATTATGAGTTGCACAGACATGCAAATACCGGCATACAGATGCCGGTAAGAAGGGCCTCCATGATTCTGGCAATATCAGCATCGCTGATCACCAGTTAATAGGAAACTGCTGTGTTCCCAACTGCCACAGTTGCACACAATCAGCACAGGTGGAGGCAATGGAGCCTGGCCCTGCACAAAAGGAGCACACTCACACACCGCACCTCTTCCAATAACAAAATTATACCACTTGCAGTCACCATACTGGAGCTGGAGGACATGCCTGCACTGCTACTTCACTCCATCAATGTGCAGATGGTATGTGATGGCAGCAAGATGATCACACATTTCTGTGCCTGATTCCCTGGATCAACACACGATGCAATGGTGCTGCGGAACTCCTCGCTACCCCGCTACATGGAGCAACATGCGGCACAATGCGCCTGGTTGCTGGGTAAGTCTGCTCACAGGCCCATGGTAGTGTTTGGATGGGGGTGAGACATGCATATGCTACCTCGGTGTGTTTGGGGGAGGAGACCTGCATATGCTGCCTGTCCGTCCTTTGGCCAATGGGTGTGATTGTGGTGGTGAATGGACACTGTCCATGCTGGCAAACACTGTGCCCCTAATCATCCCAACCTGAACCTGTCACTGACAATGTATGGCGACATACTCTGTCCGCACACCAATGTCAAAATGTCAGACTCTCAAGCAGTGCGCAACCCTCATGATGTCCACTGAACAGCATCAGACCATACCCACAGCACCACAATGAACCAGCAGGCAGTCACAAAGCATAATATACAAGACCGCCTCAAAGCCAGGTCATGCATCCATAAGTGCGTTGAATCAAATCCCGCTCAGAGAATCCACTCTCACTGGCCCTCCACCACAGGGACAACGCATACCACCATGTCAAAATGTGTAGATGAATGCCAATGCAATAATCTACTTGTGACAAGACTGCTAGGTATCCAACCAATCAAGTAGTCAACATCACCTATGTGAGTGTGATTGGAGTGCTAAACATCCACAGCACATAAGTACCAGCATGCAAGTGGACACCCTGCATCATCAAAAGAATGCATCCCTACACTTGTGGACCATACCACCTGACACATCTTGGCATTATTACATGTGTGCAGATGTGTAGGGACATGTGCATGGCATCATCAAATATTTGCAAGCATGATACTCCAAACAACATGTTACATGGTGTATATCAGCCTATATCATCAAACATTGGCCTACATGAATTTGGTCACATCATCTGCCATACATCCCTCATATGTAAGTACATCATGGTCCCTCTCACTCCATCTGGGTGAATGGTGAGTCTGATGTCAAGTCCCCTCAGTCCTGTATGTCACACATGCCTACCACCATGGTTTGGCAAGCTATGAACAGGCCAGATAGTTGTGCATATGTGTAGTCAATGGCTGCCATTGGTAATACCCTGCATATGAACATGAACACTGTACAGGCTGAGCACAGATGGAAATGAAGAATTACCCTCACACATACCTTATTGTGCTCCCATGCAGGTGCTGCAGGCTATACCCTGAAGCTTTGGCTCCTCGCCCCTGTCAGAAATCCGCAGAGTACTTCAATCGGGCTCATGCACGTACCCGTGTCATGATCGTGCAGACCTTTGGCCTGTTGAAGGCATGGTTTCGGTGCCTCAGCAGGTCGGCTGGGGCACTCCTGTACGAGCCTGAGAAAGTTGGCAAGATCATCATGGTATGTGCCATACTGAACAACATGTGCATCCAGCGGAACATACCTCTGCCACCTTACATTGACCAGCAACCACCGGTTGAGGATGAGGATGATGAAGGAGAAGGTGTTGCACATCAGCCAGGTGGCGATGCACATGAGGGATGTGCTGTGTGCCAGTCTGTGTTAGACCAATTTTATGAAATGCACATGGATGCAGAGGGTGACATGGATGTGGGACTCTGGGCACTGGGTGTGGGGGTAAATGGACACTGTGCAGTGTAATGCAATAAATTCACACACACTCAATAAGCAATGTCAAGTCATGTGTCGTTTTTTAACACAACGGGTGTATTTAACAGGCGATGATTACAACGTGCATAGACCCTCCACCTCACACATACCCCTTCCCCCCAGCACCCCCACATAACCCTTGCCCCTGCACCCTCCCCTCAGCACCCCCACATACCCCCCACCCACTCTTCCTTACCCCCAAACACCTCCACACGTGAAATGCACAAAACGTTTCATGATGCACTTGCAGTCAACACATGCAGGGTGCCCCTGCTATCGCCACCCCCACTTTGGGGAAGCGGGTTGCATTTCAGTGCCCTGCATGCTGCACAGGGACCTGTGCACAGGGCTGGTCTGCGTAGAGTTGGCAGGTGTGGCAGATGATGGGGTGGATGGTTGCAGGTCAGTTGGCGCTGGACACCGCTGCTCCATATTGCCAGCTATTCTGGCCGAGATCTCGGCCACTGCTACAAAACCATCATGGGCACACTTGCTGTTCCTGTTTACGGCCTTGATGATAGCCACAGTGTTGACATGCATTTCACACCTTGTTGCCTCCCCATCTGCAACATATTGTTTGACGAGTTCATGCATCGCCTGTTGCCGGCCCTCCATCCGTGTCATGTGCCCCTCAATGTCCCGTATCGCAGTGGAGGTGGGTGGTTCATTTGCTGACGTGGCCAATACGGGGCGGTTCTCAGATGGGGGCCACTCCGCTTGTGTGCCCTCACCTCCAGACTCAGGCTGAGGGATGCCCTGTGGGGTGCCCTGTGGTGTGACCTATGGGGTGATCTGGGGGCTTGGGGGTTTGCACGGCATCCTCAGAAAGGGTACCTCCCTCGTGAGTGTGCTCCTCATCATGGCCCTCATCCTCATCACCACTAAGGGGTGCAGATGCAGCTGCCTCCCCAACAGAACTTGTGGCAGCTGACTGTGTTCCGTCATGCTCGAATTTAATGGTTGTGGCCACGTCCTGTGTGTTGGTTGACTCCTGGGGTGTGGCAGCAGGTGTTTGTTTGTCCTGTGCTGGGGGATCTGAAGATGATGGCGCACTGGTGTGTGCCTTGAGTGGCACTTGGAGCATCCGACTGCCACTGGACGTCGATGGCCTGGTGCCATCGTCCCTGGCCCTGTACCTTTTGGCAGGTTTCCTGGCCTGGGCACCTGATTCATGGTCATCGCTGTCTGCATCCGAGCCTGTGGGTGACAGAGAGAGGCAGGGCATCAGTGATTGTAGTACTTGCATCATGCATGCACTGGTGTCTGTGCAGTTTGTGCCATGTAGATCGTTTCATGCTAATTGCTGTTTTGCCAGTCACAGTGCATGCAATATTAGGGGGGTGGAATTGGCATCCCTCAGGTTTTGATATGTTTGTTGTGGTGTCTGCTGTGGGGCCTACAGGTGTGTTGTGGCTTGCATGCTGTTTATCTGTGTATTGGGTGTGTTTTGGGGATGGGTGCAGCATTTAGCATGTATGTTGACGTGACAGTGGTGGGGCCAACATCTAGACAGGGATATGTGTATGTGTGAATGATGGGCCATGTATTGGCTTGCATCACTATCACATTTGTTGGGCAACATTGTACTTTGGATGTCAGTTGTTTGTGGGGACCCTCACCTTCATAAACGGATGATTGTACTCCAAAGTCCGCTACACCAACTCCTTTGATACCCTCCATGTCTTTTGTGGTGCTGCAGTCCTCTTCCCACCTTGCAAGCTTTATGGGGGAGTGGGCACCACCGCCTGTTGCTTGCCCCAGGCTGCGAGTTGCCGACAGGATGTTTCTTACTCGTAGCCGTAGATAGTCCCACTGCTTTTTACAGTCCTTCACAGTGCGTGCAGTGGTGCCAAATGCACTGACCTTCTGCGCCATATCCTCCCAAATGTGCTTCTTTCAGAGCTGTGCCGGACAACTCAGGTCTGCACAGAATACCACGTCCGCCTGCTCCACTAAAGTGTCAGCTGACATATTTAGTTTGTTGTCACAAAATCTTGCCTTGCGCTGGCGGGGACTGCCTTTCTAGGTGGCTTTAGACATCTTATTCAAGGTGTCTATGGTATTTTGCCAGAACAGGTCTTGCCTGTCAAGGATTGCAATGGATTGTGATTTTGAAGAGTGCCGCCAGAGGATTTCTCGTTCCTGCGCGATGATGTATTTTTTTGGGCCAAAAACTGGTGGCAAAAAACATAGCGAATAAACATGGTGATGGAATTCCATAGAACCGGATAGACAGGGATAAAGATAATTGTATAGCACCTTCACCTCTTATGGTAGGACTAGGACAATGATCTTCAAGAAATGTGTGAACCAGTGCAGACGCCTGTAAACAACAGGCATACAGTAAATTCTAAAAATAAAAGTAATGTCCAAAAATTGCTCTATAAAAATAAGTACTTAACTGTTAAGCGAGAACACAGATAAAGCATTAGTTAATTTGCTAAAACACAGCAATAATAAAGAAAAACAGTACAAGTCAAAATTATTACTTTTTAATATATTTTTAAAGTATTCAGAAGGGGTCCTAACTGCCTATAAGCCCCAAGGTTTAAAAAGCTAATGGGTCAGAAACAAGAGAATGCTTTCTGGGGGCTTCCAGTCTACTTCAAATAAACCTTAATTTTGTGGTAGTTTCTAAACTCCATTGAGGCGGTTTTCTACATGCTTCTCCATGGGGCTTATCAAAATACAAAGTAAAGGTGGGACCTTAATTCTAAATTCAGTGAGGTCTGAAAGCACTTGATGTGATCCGAGATGTTTTGTTGACCACCTTTGGGAACGAGACAGACCAGGAAACAAACAGTGCCCCTTGGCTGAAACTCACATTCATGGTTTCGATGCAGAGACCAGGGAGTGAAAAAAATTATTGCGCCAAATTCTAGACAAGGGAAGGTTTGAAAAAATAAATGTATGACAAAAAAAGAGCTCCCTATGTAACCATTATAGAAATAGGTTGAGAACAAGACATTTGAGAGAAATCGCTTAGATGGTCTATCTATCCTGATGGCAGTGTCAGAAGTCAACTCTCTATATTTGTGGGCACTTATCAAATCTCAGCAGCAACAATAAGTCTTTCTGAAGTCTTTGAGGAATCTCACCCAGAGGCTTGTGGGTTAAATACTATGGCAAAGTGGAACCTCAAATTTGAGGGAAAAGATATTGAAGGGTTGATCCATAGTTCATCGGGATATAGGGCTGCGTGGCCTAATGGCCTCACATATTAACTATTATGGTCTGTAATAGGCCTCTGAACCTCCCTTTGCCTCAATCTCTTTAATAATATTTTAAAAACCCAGGAAATCCCAGGCTCTTGGAACATTGTCATTATCATTCACATTCATAAGAAGGGCAATCGGGTAAATACGGAAAACTACTGTCCAATCGCCCTGATGGACGCAGAGAGTAAACTATTCACTCATATAGTCCCGAACCATCTGAAAACATAGGTAGAGCAGTCAAACATTCTGTACAAATTCCAAACAGGATTTTGTAATGGATGTCAACAACTTTTTAAATCCAAGCAAAATAACGCTCAATCACTCTATGGAGTCTGGATAGACTTATCCAGAGCCTTTGATACAATGAATAGAGATAAACCCTAGTGTAAATTAAAAGACTGGGGCATTCCAAAGGGACTCCTGGCAATTGTCATCCACTTGCATGAGAATACCAAGATTCAAGTAAGACTAAACCTCGATGGACACCTGTCTTCCCCCATTTCCACCGAGATCAGGCTGAGACAGGGTTGCATAATATCACCATGTCTTTTCAACCTTTTCATGAAGGATCTCTGGACCAAACTTGCTTCCTTCTCAATTGTTGGCCCATCGATTGGTCAACTTATACTTACTGGCCTGGCTTATGTGAATGATGTGGTATTATTGGACCAAACTGTGGCTGATAACACCCTTTGAAAATTATGCATTATCAAATGACCTCATCATCAATCCATCTAAACTTGTGTCATGCCGTATAATTGTTCAGCCAATAAAAAGACTAGAAGTTTCAAATGGAACAAGGCAAAACAAACATTACCAGTTGTAAATGAAAGGAAATATCTGGGTTTTATGTTTAGAATGATTCCAACCAATGGTTGTGCTAGAGGCAGATTTAGCTAAAAAATGTATGCAACTTATTTGTCAAATGAAAAAAATATCTTCTGTTTTTTGCAAATACACCTTGTTACCCTCAATAAAATTGTATAAGGATGTGGTGATTCCAATTCTCATATGGAATAGAAATTGAGACTTCAGCTGTAAAAATTAATTTGCCTCGAATCAAGGACATGATTTGGAAAAAAGCTTTGAGCTTACCTCATTCATTATTTAATGCTAGACTACGCTATGAATTAGGTCTACAATCTTTAAAAGCTCATGTAGAATGGGGAAGGGTCAATTTGTATAGATCTACTATTTTTCACCTCAAACATGCCTTATATGTAGACATCTGTAACCTTATGGAATAAAATACCAATGATATCTCTGTGAATTAAAAAATGATACCTCAGTGATTTTATCAAGATGTTGGGTTTGAATGTTAGTATTGTCACTATGGCCTCGCTGGTAAGCATGAAAAGCTATGAGGATTTTCCAATCTCTGAATAACCTTTGGGCTACTTGTTAGCCTACCTCAGGAAGTTTCCAGACTTGATTTGGAGAATTAACTTTCTGAGGCTATGCATGAATCTGCATGTAACTCGTGACCACGGAGGATGCATGGTGTAACCTCTGTGATGAGAATGAATGCCAAAACACTAAACATTTGTCAATATCATGTATGGGTACTAAACAGCAGAGAGCCATCCATTTTAGTCGCTTTGTCCATCATGAATATTGGCTCGACTCCAATGAGTTTTGGAACCAAATGTCTGCAGGAAGACAAACCTTCTTATCCCTGGAGGTCTTGCATTTTTTAAAAGAATTGAATCAATGATTGGGGTCTGAAAAATGTCCAATTGAGAAATGCAATATTCATTATAATGTTCTAACTTGTGAAGGATTTTTTTTCCTTCTTTTTTTTGTATTTTTATTCAAAGAATTTAATCTAATGCAAGCTAGCGTGATGAGATTCAAGCACCTTACCATGAATTTCAGATCGTTCAGATACAAGAAGCCAATAGGTCAAGGTGATGCTGCTTTATGGCACAATGTACATCACTAAATTGAAAACAAAAACCAAGCAACTAATTTCCAATGGTTTGTTGCATAGAGTGCGCACAAATCTCTCTACGCTGGCAGTGCAGGCTTGGTACACAGGTGGTGAGCAGGCTTGGGAAGCTCTGGCATTTAGTGGCAGTTTGCATCTTGATTGACAGGCCTCAAGTTGACAGATCAGAATAATGCAGTGCTTAGCACCAACATTGGTAGTTGAAATTCGTTTTGGACTTTGCACATGTTGTGAGTCATTTGTCCCTGTTACCTGACCACATTTAAAATCTTCCTCTATTCTCAGCTACAGAAACATGCCTAAATTAGTTGCTGAAAGCTTGCCCCAAAAAGCAACCTGTGTTTCCATGGATATTATTTTTCATCATAAGAACGGTTTTCCTCCAGCAATTCATCTCTTTTGTTCCTCAGTTGTGGATACAGAAAGGGTTTTGGATTTTGACTATTCTGCACTTCTGACTTCACCCTATGGAATTTGCTATAAACACACTGAGCACCAGCATGGTTCTATGTAGGTTTATTCTTACTTGTAAAAGATGATTCAATAAAATGAAGGAACATTCCCCCTTATTTAGTCAGTTTCTAACAAAAGATTGATCTTTTGCCAAGTCTTCTCTCAGGGGCTGGTCTCTGTTGCATCTCCGCATAGGCCCACCTTTTCTATTGCTTTTGTCCATTGGGAGGGAGATTGTAAAGTCATTCTTCTGTGGGTTTCTTGTGAACTGTCCAATGTGGATCTCCCCTTCGATCCTGCCTACTACAGATCAGAGTATCTCTATGGTAAACTTACAATCCACTTGCACGTGTACAGTTAACCCATGAAAGCCAGCTATATCCACCTCGAAGAGATGTTGGTATGCCCACTAGGGTACACTGGGTTGCCCGGATTGCCTACTCGTTGTTAGTACATATTTATATGACAGAGGACAGAGGTTGGACAGCCATGCTAGTTGAACACAATATACAAGCAGTATATTAAGTTTTGGCAATTCACTTAATTTCCTCAGGCACCATTCTTCATATATATTGGTTTGCTGTTAATCTTCATTTTTGAACTTCGTAATAGCAACATCATTGTTTTTATCATGCTGAGTTCCACGTATCAGACTCGTTGAGCTTATTTCTTTCAACACATTGCTCATTACATTCAACACATTGGGTAAATTACATGCTCATGTTTGATATACAATTTTCCTGCACTGGCAAACTGCTTTCCAATGTTTGAGTATATGTCTTTTTCATTCCAATGTATGACGGTGTAGATAAAGGGGGCAGGTCAGACTGAATTCATCGCATGTTTCTTCCTGCAGCCAATGGAGTTTAAAATGGGGCAATCACTTGTAGTTTTTCTTTCAATGTAAAACATATATCCAGCTTTGTGTGATGTTCTTCGTGTTTCATTTATCATGTGACCACCATGTAGTGCAGAGCAGGTGGGTCCCATTACATCTATTGGAAGCCAAATTGGTACAACATTTGCTGATTAAAACAGCTTCAAAATGACAGTGTTACTTTTGACACTGTAGAAAGAATTGTTGACACAGGTGTGTTTTGCCCACTTTTAGCAGATCTGAGGTGCTTAAGATTGGCAGCCTTCATCAGGACGGATGAAGAAGAAATGAGGCGACAATGAATGAAATCGCTGCAAGTCGATCGTGCAGCCATTGCGGATGCGCTGTCGTCGGTGTTAGTGTCTGACACTAACATTGATGGGTGCACATACGTGCAGGCTGCACTATTGACTCGCAGCAATTTCCCTATAGTGACTGTCATCGACAAGACTTTGTTGAAAGCTTTTAAACAGCCTTACCTGGACCCTCTGCAACCACAACTTGTGGAGTCCTTTCTATACCGTGTCTAACAGATTTTTTCACGATAGACACAGGATCCATCATAATATATAATGTTTTGTTTTGTCCTGTGTAACAAAGATTATTGTGTAATGTGCAACTAATTCTAAATTCTTCTAAAACTCGCCATGAGTAAAGCATTTTAGTAAACTTCTTTGAGTCACATGAGTTTTTCGTTCATTCGGGACACCCTGATCATTTTTCTACATTATCATTTCATTCACATGGGCAGTACAGGGAATCGCTAGGGGGGATGCCCTATAATTTGCATCATATCTACACGGAAAATCTCATTTTTCCTCATGTTTTCTTGTTTTCACCTTCTTGTTCCATGCCTGATGCTTTAACCCAATAGTGCTTCTGCATCGTGAGTTGTGGCTGTCTTGATCTAATCCTGCAGCTGTGTAGATGGGGGGCCAAATCTATCTTGTGTGCCCCCCCACACGATCCTCAGCACAAAGGCAGAGGAACGACAGATGTGCCTCACTTCTAGGTCCATCACCACAAACTTCAATGTATTGCAGGTGTGAAAAGCGCTATTCGCTCAGACAAACTTTCAAACCATACCCAAATGATGACTTGGACAATATGGAAATGACATTGATTGAACAGGTCGACTGACTGCAAAGCCTGAAATCAATGATTTCATCACTGACATCACAACATAGCCACATCATATATGAAGTACATATTCATCCATTCATGAAGTTACACGAACATGGACTAGTTTATTACATATAGGCACAAAGCACATGCTTATGACCAATGTAGGTAAGAGGACAGATACATGTAGATATATTTATGTTTAGGTTTTTCGCCAAAGTTAAAACCGCAAGATGCAAAGAGTTAATATATTTAGCTTGCACATGTTTCACTACTATTAACAGGGAAAAGCCATAACGAGTGATATATAAGCTGTGGGTATCCGACAATGGATGGCAAAGCAGAGACAGGCTTCGAGCACGTAGGAAGGCTTACACAATCACTGCAGCTAGAGGCAAGCAGAAACAAGGCACTCAGCCAAGGACAAGTGGAGACGGAAAAGTTCAATTTAACAAGACAATAAGCCACCTGCAGAAAGTCACGCTAAAATCGTCTGAATTACAGGTGAGAGGGCTTAATTCTGTGGTCTTAACACACCTGACCCAGCTGAGCAGGACAATGGCCATTCAGCCAAGGTAGACATGGAGATCCGTTCCCATGAAATCAAAGGAGATGAAGCTACAAGTAATGCATATGGGTGTTCAACTGATTGCACTCTCACTGGCTTAGGTGATCAGAGAATGGCAACACTAGGGAACACTTCACACCTACATATTAATTCCCATTGCCTTGAAAATGTATGCTCAGTCTGTTAACTGTCCAGGGTCCCAGGGGTGGGAGGACACACTCTGAGCAATCCCGATTCATCTTTGACGTGGGGATACTTTGCTGCAAAGGCCAATGGTCTCTCTGCAACCCTGCAACAAAGTAGATTGATACTAGTAGGAGTGGTCTTTGGAGGGGCTCCTAGACATGGCTAGCCAACTGTAGGACATACCGGTTTATGGTCTAGCCATCGAATTGTTTGCATCGGGGACATTTCCATACATTTTTTGCAAAGAAAAAATGTGCATTGAATGCATTTTTTTATGGGCTCCCCCCAACTCCCAGTTTTTTACCCTTTAAAACCCACCAAAAAAACACCCTTAACCCCTCAAAAACATGCATTTAATGCATATTGTTTCGTTGCCACCCCGATGCAAATGCATTCGATGGATGCACTTTTGATGGATATACTAGATACCGAATTTACCTATATTTTCTCTATATGTAACCTGCTTGAACTGACCAATGTTATCAGCTGACAGGTTTTTGGGTTGGTACCAGAATTTGTGACATCACACCGGAATAAAACCGGGTGACACACGTTTTGAAGACGATAGCTCTGGAAAATATCTGTTGTTATGGTAATATCCCTGTTGTTTTTGTTTGGCTAATATAATACAGTAAACGTTCTGCCATGGCTGGGTCTCTGGTTCTGTTGGCTAGGAGATGTTGATGGGCCTGAGTGTTCCCTGCAAATAATTTGGTGACTGCCAGAAAGTCCTGGCCATACTATGCATCTGTACACTCTACCATTATCATACCTTCTCCACCTAGCCTACATCTCAACTCCTGCATTCCTCCTCCTACCTTTCCCAACCTTCATTCATATGCATTCAGTACAAAAAAGAAGGTGGGTGAGGCGCGCACTCCTGTTATTACTGAGTACCTGATTTGCAGCAAGGGATCTAACCCTGTTATTACTGAGTACCTGATTTGCAGCAGAAGGGATCTAACCCTGTGAATATTTGTCCATTTTGGGATTTGACCCAGCTACTTATTATATTTTTTGCAACAGGTTCAATTGACCATGACCGGGAGTGCGCGCCTCACCCACCTTCTTTTTTGTACTGAATGCTATGGGAGTCCCGGGCTCCAGAGGCAGCGCCACGGGGTGACTGTGCCCCACTTTGGAGAATCATAAAGATGGTTCTCTCCCCTCCCCCAAATTTGGGAAGGACTTGTGCTTTGGAGGGGTGTCGGTTGCTGGTCACCTGAACAGAAAAAAACGTTTTCACTACAGCTACCAGAATCCTTTGAGTCTAATTAGACACACCTGCTCAACAGCCTCCCTGATGATTATTTGAGATAAGAAAGCGCTAGGAGGAGAACAACTACAGACCACAGAACTGCAGCTGAGGGATTTAACCCTGTTATTACTGAGTAACTGATTTGCAGCAAGGGATCTAACCCTGTTATTACTGAGTACCTGATTTGCAGCAGAAGGGATCTAACCCTGTGAATATTTGTCCATTTTGGGATTTGACCCAGCTACTTCTTATATTTTTTGCAAGAGGTTCAATTGACCAGGACCGGGAGTGCGCGCCTCACCCGCCTTCTTTTTTGTACTGAATGCTATGGGAGTCCCGGGCTCCAGAGGCAGCGCCACGGGGTGACTTTGCCCCACTTTGGAGAATCATAAAGATGGTTCTCTCCCCTCCCCCAAATTTGGGAAGGACTTGTGCTTTGGAGGGGTGTCGGTTGCTGGTCACCTGAACAGAAAAAAACGTTTTCACGGCAGCTACCAGAATCCTTTGAGTCTAATAAGACACACCTGCTCAACAGCCTCCCTGATGATTATTTGAGATAAGAAAGCGCTAGGAGGAGAACAACTACAGACCACAGAACTGCAGCTGAGGGATTTAACCCTGTTATTACTGAGTACCTGATTTGCAGCAAGGAATCTAACCCTGTTATTACTGAGTACCTGATTTGCAGCAGAAGGGATCTAACCCTGTGAATATTTGTCCATTTTGGGATTTGACCCAGCTACTTATTATATTTTTTGCAACAGGTTCAATTGACCAGGACCGGGAGTGCGCGCCTCACCCACCTTCTTTTTTGTACTGAATGCTATGGGAGTCCCGGGCTCCAGAGGCAGCGCCACGGGGTGACTGTGCCCCACTTTGGAGAATCATAAAGATGGTTCTCTCCCCTCCCCCAAATTTGGGAAGGACTTGTGCTTTGGAGGGGTGTCGGTTGCTGGTCACCTGAACAGAAAAAAACGTTTTCACTACAGCTACCAGAATCCTTTGAGTCTAATTAGACACACCTGCTCAACAGCCTCCCTGATGATTATTTGAGATAAGAAAGCGCTAGGAGGAGAACAACTACAGACCACAGAACTGCAGCTGAGGGATTTAACCCTGTTATTACTGAGTACCTGATTTGCAGCAAGGGATCTAACCCTGTTATTACTGAGTACCTGATTTGCAGCAGAAGGGATCTAACCCTGTGAATATTTGTCCATTTTGGGATTTGACCCAGCTACTTATTATATTTTTTGCAACAGGTTCAATTGACCAGGACCGGGAGTGCGCGCCTCACCCGCCTTCTTTTTTGTACTGAATGCTATGGGAGTCCCGGGCTCCAGAGGCAGCGCCACGGGGTGACTGTGCCCCACTTTGGAGAATCATAAAGATGGTTCTCTCCCCTCCCCCAAATTTGGGAAGGACTTGTGCTTTGGAGGGGTGTCGGTTGCTGGTCACCTGAACAGAAAAAAACGTTTTCACGGCAGCTACCAGAATCCTTTGAGTCTAATAAGACACACCTGCTCAACAGCCTCCCTGATGATTATTTGAGATAAGAAAGCGCTAGGAGGAGAACAACTACAGACCACAGAACTGCAGCTGAGGGATTTAACCCTGTTATTACTGAGTACCTGATTTGCAGCAAGGAATCTAACCCTGTTATTACTGAGTACCTGATTTGCAGCAGAAGGGATCTAACCCTGTGAATATTTGTCCATTTTGGGATTTGACCCAGCTACTTATTATATTTTTTGCAACAGGTTCAATTGACCAGGACCGGGAGTGCGCGCCTCACCCACCTTCTTTTTTGTACTGAATGCTATGGGAGTCCCGGGCTCCAGAGGCAGCGCCACGGGGTGACTGTGCCCCACTTTGGAGAATCATAAAGATGGTTCTCTCCCCTCCCCCAAATTTGGGAAGGACTTGTGCTTTGGAGGGGTGTCGGTTGTTGGTCACCTGAACAGAAAAAAACGTTTTCACTACAGCTACCAGAATCCTTTGAGTCTAATTAGACACACCTGCTCAACAGCCTCCCTGATGATTATTTGAGATAAGAAAGCGCTAGGAGGAGAACAACTACAGACCACAGAACTGCAGCTGAGGGATTTAACCCTGTTATTACTGAGTACCTGATTTGCAGCAAGGGATCTAACCCTGTTATTACTGAGTACCTGATTTGCAGCAGAAGGGATCTAACCCTGTGAATATTTGTCCATTTTGGGATTTGACCCAGCTACTTATTATATTTTTTGCAACAGGTTCAATTGACCAGGACCGGGAGTGCGCGCCTCACCCACCTTCTTTTTTGTACCTTCATTCATATGCAACCTCCTACTGCCTAGGCCCTCTCACCTTGAGATGCCATTCTTCTGTACACTCCCTCTCTATCCCTCTCCTGCCTTCCTTTCACGTTTCCCTCCCGAATATTGCATCTTACCTCTTGATTCCATTGTTATGCAGCCCTGCACTTTGTGGTGTGATAGACCTATGTCTTTCATGTCATACCTACTTGCATATGGATACTTGCTGTAATGTTTTACATTGTGCCATGACAGCCTGTTTTTAACCCGTTGCACTTACTGTACCTCTCGCCTTCCTCTGCTCCTGCACTTCCCTTCCTCCCTCTCTCCCCTTTTATGTTTAAGCACTTGCTCAATCTAAATCGTCTCAAGTCCTAGTCAGATTGTTTATGTTTGTTTTTCATCCCCTCCTCTCCCTCCCTCACTTCCCCTCCTGACCCTATCACTCTTCTTTCATCCTATAGCACTTGCGCTTTCTGAATGTTTCAAAACCTGTTAAGATCATTTTTGTTTTTTACTTTATACTTTCAACCTCTTCGCTGTCCCCACCTAGCCTTGATGCGCCTTGAAACACAATTCTTGATATATACTGCACAGGAAAATAACAATATTTTCTTATTTTTCTATAACAAACTGGCATGATAGGTGGCTTGGAAGAGCCACTCAGGAGAAAATGGGATGTTCACCTACCATGATTCGTATTCTTCTACGGGGATGTGTGACAGAGCAGTGTCGGTTTCAGTCCCTCCCTTCAAGCTCTTGTTTGGTCATCCTATTAGGGGTTGACTAAGTTTGGTGCAGCAAGGATGGGAGTGAAATTCCTGAACTCCTTCCCATAACCAAATTGATTATATACGCAGCCTCCTCTCCAGTATGGCCAAGCCATGGGAACAGAGCACCCAAAGCCTGAAGGCAAGCCAGAAGCTCATGCATCACTGGCAGGATCAGAAGGCGACCATGATGCAGTATACACCAGGCCCGATGGTCTGGATCAGCGAACCCGTAAACCCAGTGCCTTCATGGCTAGAGGACTGGGACCTAAGGGGTGCTGGAAAGGATCAGTGAGCTTAACTACTTAATTGATACGAAGAAACCGAGGCAGACGCATCAGGTGTTTCACGTCAACCGGCTTAATCCCCATTACATCCGGAATGACTTGGTGATGGCTCTTATCATGGATGATGAGACAGAGGAGAATATGGATCCCCACACTGACTTTACATGCAGAGCCTACCGATGGGTCTCTCGAGGGAGTTCCATTCTCTCCAGAGCTCACAGAACAGCAAAGGTGAGACTGGCAGCAATTCCTGGATCGGTACGTGTGTCAGTTCTCCATTACTTCGGGAATGATTGATTAGTGCATCCATGACATCAACACCAGAGCCATTAAGCCGGTGAAGAGTACGATTTACCAGATGTCAGACAAGGTGAAATATACCATCAAGGAGGAGATGTCCAAGATGTTGGTCTTGCGGGTTATTGAGCCTTCCTGTCGCCCCTGGGCTAGCCCGGTGGTAGTACCCCTAAAAAGCCTAGTAGCGGAAAAACCGCTGTCCGCTTTTACATAGACTATAAGGGGCTCAACTCTGTCATGAAGACCAATGCACACCCCATCCCTCAGGCAGACAAGCTGTTATTTATTTATTTATTTGTAACACGCAAGACACCTGCGGGCATCAGGGCACACAAAAACACACCGGGACATACATGAAAGTGGATGAGACAATGTAGGTCTCAGTAGAGAACACAGGGTCATACTCAATAAGTGTTTAGCCGAAGAGTAGTATTTTCAGTGCACGCTGGAAATAGTCCATGTTTTCACATTCATTTATGAGGTGGGAGGTGAAAGATTCCACTTCTCAAAGGTTATTACTGGCCTTTGATTAAGGGGTATGGGACTCTTGCCCTTTCCCTGACTGACATGACATTGAAGATGCTGTCAAAAAGGCCACTTGGACCTTTGCCTGTCAGCCATCCTCACAGAGCTTGAAGGATGGCCTCTGCCTGACCCCCGTTCTGAGGAGCCTGGATTTCAGCAAAGAGTCTATCATACAGACAGAAGCTTGTGAATTTGGCATTGGGGCAGTGTTAGCACCACTGAACCCTGAAGCTGCAGAACAACCATTAGCATACCTAAGCAGGTGTCTGACCAAGCGAGAGAACTACTGGGCCACCATTGAAAAGGATACATTTGTGGTAGTTTGGGTGGTACACAATCTGAATCCCTACATTTTGGGTCTCACTTCACTGTCCAAACCGACCACAGACCTCTGAGGAGGGAGGGACCTCCCAAATTACTGTGCCGGGTCATATTCCCCCAGGGATTGGAAATGCCATACAACACAAACCTGGGGTGCAGCACTCCAATGCAGATGTTGTCAGTAGGTACTTTCCCTAGTAGGATGAGCCAGACCCTTAGAAAGACGAGTCTCAACCTTTTTGGCTGGTTTGCGTGTGAGGAATTGCCATCTGGCAAGGGTGCAAAGCACTGGCTTTTTTGATTTTTAGAATATAAAATGATGCAGCTGATTCCTCATCCAAAGGGGCCATCTGATAATCAGATTGAGACACTTGTGTATAGGCGCGTTACAAATGCCACATCATATCAAATGCCATATCATATCGCTTTTTGTCGCAACTCGATGCCAAAAGCATAGTGCACTTATGCCCTGCTACATCAGTAGCCTGATCATCAGCATCCACTCTGCTCATGGTGCAGAGCAGGTTCAAAAGTCACAAGTTGCCCACTCTGCCACCACAGTGACAGTAAAGTCACGGCAGCACAGGTGAAACATTTAAGATATGATACCTGTAACCAAATTATGATGATCATGAGCCCCATGCTGGTGGCAAGGTAATCTTTAGGAATACACTATGCCTGAGAATAGGCATAGCGCATGGCGATACTTATGATCATGGCTGCCACATCCCAATTGTTATTGCCTATGTTTCAGCTCCTGTGAGTCAGCTCTGCTGTGGACGGGAATGTGTATTTGTGTCAGACGGGCCAATACTTCAACAAGGCTGGACAGAAAGCCAGAATTCCCAGCCTCCCTTTGATTTATTAGGGGTAGACTGGTAACCTTAAATTCCCCAGAGACAGCCACACAGCAGGCAGCTGTCCTGGCCCCCGATATAAAAGGAGCACACGCATTCAGCATGAGTAGCCTCACACCAGGGTTCTGCATATCCAAAGGACTTTGTTGTCAGTAGAATGGAAGGGGGTGTGAGTAGGCTAGGCAGGAGTGTTCTAGACACTAGAAGAAGTGTTCCATTATCTTGTTTCTCACTGTCTCTCTTTCCATTTCCTGTTCCCTCACTTCCTCTGGAGCAAAGCACTGAGTGCATGATAAACAGGGCTAAATCCACTGCAGCCAGGACCTGGGATTGGTCCCCTAAAGCAGGCTACCATTAGACCAATTACCTGAGGAATTGTGCCTTAAAAAGAAGGAGGCTCGCTCCCCTTCAGCATAATTCCCTCAGTTCCTCAAGGATCCTTTAAGGCAAAAGAGATGTTCTGAACATTCTCAGCTGGACTTCCTTTGGGACAGTTGCACTGGCGAAGAACCTATGCCGGAAGTGAAGAAGAAGCCATCTAAGACAGAAGGAAGATCTGTCTCCTAACCACCCCCAAGAACATCAGGAGTGACTTGTGATGTGGACCAGTACCAATCATTCTTCACCATATCTTCTAAGCCAGAAGAGCAGACCATGAACTGGAGTATTGTGTCCTTATCTCCTATGCGAAAGCCTCACATCAACCCGTTTTGACCGACCAAGCGCAGCTCCCTGTTGTACCACACCTAACCAGTCGCTCCATATTCCTCTCAGCCTGAACAATAGAGATGACACTGGTGCTGTGTGTGCATTCACCCAACCAGTCGAACTATTGAATTGCATCAAACCCAGCTTGACACTGTTTTGTGTCCTAGCAAAGCACATCACTTACTAGGTTCGAAGCTTCTGCTCAATGCCAGAACCCAAACCAAATCTCTGGAGGTTCACGCACCAACTCTAACCAGGCGTTACAAAGATGGTTCAGCCCAGCTAGCCCACTAACTGCTGCCTCATTGTCTGCACATTGACGCAACCTTGATCACAACTTCTCCAACTGTTGCCCACCGACCACAACTGCTGGAGCATCACTTGCCGTCCTCTCCAGCGGCTAATGACCAACTCAGCCTGGTCTACCTCAAAGAGTTCTTGGGACCGCCCCAACTTGCATCACTTGAACTGCTGCCCTTCGACCACACAGAGCACCCACCTTCGTGCCTACTCGAGGCATGCTTGCTGCAAGGGTCCCCATGTTCCTACATGCCTGACTGAGCCTTTTGAGCTCGCATTGACATGTGAACCCAGTTCTGATGCATTAGCCCACCAAGAACTGATTCCAGGCACTATGCCACTGAACTGCCACCACGGTAAACTGGGAGCCTGGAGACTGGTTAGGTCATGATCACTCCTGCCTTCAAACCAATATACTTTATGGTATTAGATTACCTACCACCACTGGAAAGACACCTAAAGTGTGACTTTCTTTCATCTGTTCCATCTTCTGTGTCTTTCCTTTGGGGTAGGTTTTTGTGTAATAATCTCTTTTTGTTCTTTGTGCAGATAGTGTGTTTTATTAACATGTTCATATTTGTATATAATCTTGATTGAATATTCACTTTATTTTGGACTTTGATACGTGTTGTTTGGGTCACTACTGGTTCACATTCACACCCCTCTTAGAGTATAGCCTTCCCTCTGAAATCGTTACCACAAAAGGTGAAGGAGGTCTATCTCTTGATTCTCCCTTTTTTACCTTTATGTTTGTGTTGTGTTGTGGTTTGTCCAAGTATGAGGGCTAAGTGGGCCATTTTACCCTTACTCATCCTTGTACCCCTGCAAGGCAGAATACAATTTGTAACAAGTACACTCTGAACAAGCCCTTAGGTCTAACTTGAAATGCATTTCCCTGCTTACTCTGGCTTGCCCGAGTTACAGAGTCTCGCTGTGCCTGACAAACATCAGCCTGACTTGGGCCTCCACCTGAGAAAATCTCAATCTACTCTGAAAGTGTCTTTGACTCAGAGTGTCATCCATCAAACGTTAATTGTATACTTTAATAGACAATCCTGAGATCACAGAATCCTTTTCTATAATAGAACTTCAGTGCCAATGGTCCTTTGTCCATCATCAGTAGTAAACTCTGTCATCTACAGCACTAGAATTGGGGCTACTGGAGTGACTACAGTTACTTTCACTTTCTCCATCTGGAAGAGTCGCTCGACCAATGACTTCATGTGCTTCTTTTCCTGATGCGTTCATATCTCTCACTCCCGCGAATGCCAGTATGATGGTCGAATTAGGAGGGTCTTTTCCAAATAGACGTTCGCAAGAATGAAATCAGGAATTAAATGTGTAACTGATACACAGCATATGGAGGTTTAACGCATCCAACTAAATTGTACATTGCGATGCAAATGGCTAGCCTCAACCAGCTCTCTAATAGTGCTATGAAGGCCTCTCACACACTCTATGTTTTGTACCCAATGTCTCTTAAAAGAAGTGATATAGGTGTCTGTGTCATGGATCATGGCGATTTCTTTCCATTTATGAAGACATGTATTATAAATAGTTGTGAATTCTCAGGAAAAGGGCCTGCCTGGTAGACCTCTACCATTCATATTGAGAGCAAAAAGGGTACATCAGGCAAATCCTTGGACTAATGGTAATTCATCTGCTTGGAGGCCCATTCTGGCTAGCCCCCTTTCTACAGCCTTTTGGGGTTTGACTTTGCAGACTGAATAGCCCGTCCTAAGAGAGATTTACTGGCAAATAACACATCATCTAGTTACCGAGAGTGTTAGTACCCCAGTGGTTGAGGTCCCACCACTCCTCTTTTCCTTGGATATAGGTGTTGTGTGTGAGTGACATTTCCTATACGATTTTTGGGGGCCTTTGTAGAGAAGGAATATGATTTTTGTCCCTACATCCTTCATTGTTTTTGTTTGATCAGAGGCTTTCTATTCTGATTTCACTGTACACACGTTAGCTTTAATTTTGACACAAGCACCCACACACTAGACAGCAGCATTTTCAGGCTCCATAGCGTCTGTGATCTCCTTATCCCCAGGCTATTGGTGGCACTCTGCCTCATACGTTTTAGAAATATCCTCTGATGAAATCAAATGATACATTCCTTCAAACTTGTCCACATTGGTACCTCTTTGAAAAGTTCCTGAGAATAGCTGGTGTACGTAGACCTCTCCTCAGAACTAAGCTGGATGCTGCAAGCTGCACCTTGTGTAGGTGAGCTACTCATTAGAGCTGCCCCCTCATGCATGCACCACTCTCCCTCGCAATTCCTTGTCCGCCACTTGTAGGTGGAACACTAATTCCAGTGCCTAAAACATGCCAAAAATATCCTTCCCAACCCAATGAGACCGAAATAAATCTTTGTGAATCCAGACTTTTAGACTTAAGGTACTAAGCCCCTCACTACAATTGTTTCTGTGGACACACTTCTGATTCTCAAGCTCCAATGTTCACAGGTCAAACCACTGAGCCTATTGCACTAACATATTGCTCTGTGTCCATTACTATAGAGCTTAACTTCTATCATTTAGAGGCAAATGCCTGGAGTGTATCTCAGCTGCAGACAGTATTCCTAGGTGAAACACGGGACCTCTGGGAAGATATTCTACTTACCCGTAGGTAACTGTCTCCAAGCCCTTTCACGCCTTACCCTTGTATGGCTGTCTCTGTATGTGACTTGGGGTCACTTCCAGACTCCTGGACTTCCTTAGCCTTCCTTTCTTCCTCGGATGCGTGCAGGTTTCCCAGCATGTCAGCATTATTATAACCACATTCAAAGTGTGATTGCTTTCAATCCCTTTATGGTATCCAAGTCCACTTCCATTCTATTTAACGTTGTCCACATAGTTCTTCTATTCCGGTGGATTAAGCTGTAGATGCACTCCATAACAGCACTATTCTTGAAACTGCATGACTGTTGACACAGAAGAGTTCCAGCTATAAAGGATAAACGGTACGACGTTCATTCATTGCCAGGGTATTTTCATGGAGTTTTTTGCCACCAATTTCTTGCAGAAGAAAAATCATCGAAAAATGTGGGAGGAGGTAAAGGGATATAAGGGGTAGGGGGGTAGGGAATAGGTAGTAAATAACTGGGATGCAGGTATTGGGGGAACCGCCCAATTAAAAAAAAAATGTCAAAACGTTTTTGGGGCCAAAAATCGGTGTAAAAAATCATAGCGGAAAAAACATGGTGATGGAATGACATATTGTATAATGCCTTCGCCTCCTACCGGAGGACTAGGACAAGGATCCTCAAGGAATGTGTGAGCGAGTGCAGACGCCTGCAAACAACAGGCATACAGTAATTACCAAAAACAAAAGTAATGCCCAAATAAGGCTCGATAAAAATAAGTACTCCACTTGAGCACAGACTAACTATTAAAACCTGAATAATAAATTCGACACTGTTAAGCAATGACACAAATAATGCATTAGGGAAGTTGCTCAAATGTTGCTATAATTATGAAGAACAGTAAACGTCAAAAGTATTACTTTTTAATATATTTTGAAAGTATTCAAAAGGGGCCCTAACTGCCTATAGGCCCCAAGGTTTAAAAAGCCAATGGGTCAGAAACAAGAAAACACTTTTTGGGGTCTTCCAGTCTACATCAAATCGACCTTAATTTCGTGGTAGTTTCTAAAACTCCATTGAGGTGGTCTTCTACATGCTTCTCCATGGGGCTTATCTGAATACGAAGTGGCAAACTGGGGTGATGGGATTCAAGCACCTTACCATGAATTTAGAACGATCACATACAATAAGCCAATAGATCAAGGTGATTCAGCTAGATGGCACAATGTACATCACTAAATTTAAAAAAAATAAATAAAAAAAACAGGCAACTCATGTACAGTGGTTCAATGCAGAGACTGAGCACGAATCTCTCTAGGCTGCGAGTGCAGGCTTGGTGGCAGCTTGCATCTTGATTGACAGGCCTCAAGTTGTCACATCGGAATAATGCAGTGTTTAGCACCAACATTGCTAATTGAAATTCCTTTTGGACTTTGCACATATTGTGAGTCATTTTTTCCTGTTACCTGAACACATTTAAACTCTTCCTCTATTTTCAGCGATAGAAACATGCCTAAATCAGTTGCCAGAAGCTTGCCTCAAAAAGCAGCCTGCGGTTCTCGCGATAATATTATTCAGCAGTATAGAGGTTTTCCTCCAGCAATTCATCTCTTGTGTTCCTCAGATGTGGATGAGGACAGGGTTGATATGGTATGTTATGTTAGCAGAATTTATAGAGCGCACGCCAAAAGGCATCATCGCGCTGAGATAACCAGTACAGTTTAGCAAATGCAGAAGAGGCATTATAAAAGAGTAAGGTTTTTAATTTCCGCACAAAGACCAGATGATCAATGTCAATAGGAAGTTCATTCTAGGCTTTAACTTCCACAATGGAAAAGGCAGGACCGCCAGTGGGGTGCGCCTAAACTGGGGGACAACTAGTAAAAGAGCAGAATGGGAACGAAGATCGCGGATAGGAATATAGCACACAAATTTAGCTTGGAGATACTCGGCCCCAATGCCGTGGAAAGCCCGGTGGACCATGCACGTAGATTTAAACATGATCCGAGCCTCCACAGGAAGCCAGTGGAGTTGGCTCAACAGAGGAGACTTATATGTACCAAATGATGGGCGAAGAATGGCTCTTGCAACCCCAAGTTTAAAATGGCCAGTCTTACACACTGCTGCCAGCTGATCCGCCATGGTCAAGGAGGCAGCAATTTTTATACCCAGGTTTCTTATTGATGCAACAGGCATAGGAAGTGGGCCCAGGGAGGAGGGCCATAGATCATTGGTCCAATACAGATGGGGGGAGGTGGTGCCTACAACCAAGACCTCTGTTTTACTGGCATTTAACTTAAGCCAGTTTGAGGTCATCCAGCCTCCTAGCTCCTCCAGACGGTTCCTTAAGCGAGCTGCTGTGTCTGACTGAGAAAGGTCAAGGCGCACCAGAATCTGGGTGACATCTACATAAGAATAAAGTTGAAATCCATGTGACTGAAGAAGAACCAGCAAGAGTCTAATGTAAACATTAAAAAACATGGAGGACAGTGCAGAGCCCTGACCCCACAAGATATTGGATTTGGACTCTTCTGCACTTCTACCTTCACCCTCTGGAATGTGCTATTCTCACGCTGAGTACCAGCATAGTTCTATGTTGGATTATTCTTAATTTTCAAAGATGATTCAATAAAATGAGGGAACATTATCCCTTATTTAGTCAACTTCTAAGAAAGGATTGATCTTTTGCCAAGTCTTCTGTCAGCGCCTGATCTCTGTTACATCTCTGCCCAGTCCTGCCTTTTTTATTGCTTTAGACCATTGGGAGGGAGGAGGTAAACACATTCTCCGAAAATGTAAAGTCCTTCGCCTATGGGTTTCTTTTGTACTGCCCAATGCAGATCTCTCCTCACTCCTCCCTACTGCAAATCAGAATATCTCTATGTTAATTATTTACTCTAAAACACTTCTCACTTTAATTTACAATCCCCTTGGACAGTTAACCCATGGAAGACAGCTATATCCACCATGGAGAAATCTTGGTATGCCCGCTAGGGTACACTAGGTTGCCTGTATTGACTACCTGATGTTAGTACATCTTTATAGGACAGAGGACAGAAGTGTGCAACACAATTCTCTTTAATCTACTAATTTGATATGGACAGCCACGTTAGTTGAATACAATATACAAGCAGTCCATTAGGTGTTGGCAATTAACTTAATTCAGTCATGCACCATTCTTCATATATTTTGGTTTGCTTGTAATCTCCATGTTGGAACTGTTTAGCAGCAGCATCACTGTTTTTCTCATGCTTGGTTCCACTTATCAGGGCGTTGGGCTTAGTTCTTTCGACAGATTGCTCATAAAATGCAAAAGCAATGACGTGGTCATGTTTGAGTATATGTACTTTTTCTTTCCAATGTATGGCCGTGTAGATACAGGGGGCATGTCAGACTGAATTTGTGGAAACAGAGAAATTGATATGAGGCCGGGAAGCCCAAAGGAAACACACCAACACAGGTTACAAAGAACATACAAAGCTCTTTATTCAAAGATACAACAATTACCAAAAGTCAATTGACAAACGGATAGCTATTCGGCCCTCAGAGTAACAGAACGAACTATCAACGGTAGTTCGCCGTGTTAGTGTGAGAGACCGTACATTGGGGTACTCAGGTTTTTATACTTTTTATCCAGCTCTGGCCAAACCCCTCGCGGGTTAACCATTCCTAGAACCAGGCCTAGAGTTTGTTGCCAGGTCGATCCCATAATGTATGCATTTCGATCAGTTTCGCTGATACAGTTGTTCATTTACACATAGGTCAGGGAGAGGACAAGGTCTTAGTTCGCGACCCCAACAAGTGGCCTGCAGGCATATTACTTATTCATGTGTGCGGAGGTCACAACGGCCAGAATCCCACTCGAAATGTCATTCGGCCTCCATTTTGTTGTTCAGGGTGACTTCCACATTACAAGAGAACCTAAAATGGCGGCTAAATCCAAGATGGCGATTCACACAATACATTAAGATCAAGACCTTGCAGCGGAATCTATTTACACAATGTTTTTAGACAACTTGGCGTAGGCCAACATACATTCAAACAATGCGATTGGAGGTATAATATTATTTCGATTTCGACAAATTCATCCCATGTTTCTTCTTGCAGCCAACGAAGTTTAAAGTGGGGCAATCCAGAGACGTCTTTATGGGAGGGCAAACGGGGCACTTGCTCAGGGCCCCCCCCTTAGGGGTGGGGCCGAAAAAGGCTTCCTGATCTGAAGAAGTAAGATTACATTGTTAACCAGTCTTAAATACCACACATCAGGATATTTTATGGGGTGCTTCTGAGTCCTTAATCCCATTGCCTTTCTGTTTGTGACAAGTACATTCTGCCTTGATCAATTCATCATGTATTGCTTTCTGTGTTCACTGTAGTATGCATAGTTTGTGTTCCTTACAGCACAACTCTGTAGCATTCTTTCATTCCTGTGGGAATTATGTTGATCATGTGCAATAGGCAACAGTGAAATTCATATTGATAAATTGATTGTGACAATGGTTCAGAAGTTAGCTCAGTGTGTGAAGCACCCATTGCAGAGATATGTGTTCATAAGCAATATTAGAATATCATATTCCAGCAAGGCTGGCTGAGCCTTTACTATGTCTGAGGTTTATAAAACTGCCTGCATATGTACTTGGTTTTGCAGAACAACATCTGCTGGTATCAGCAATGTACCTGTAACAGATAGGGAATGCTATAAAAACTAACTTGTCATCCGTATGGTGAAGGTCTAGAAATGTTTTTTTTCAGATGAGGTGTTGTAAAACCTAGGCAATCGCCTCCAACGCTGGCATAAACTATTAGTCCAAGAGGTGAATAAGTATTCAAATTCAAGACTATGGAACAAAAGCATTCATGCTTGTATCCTGGCTTTGCCAGCAGACGATACAGTGATCCTGGTCAAATCATCTAATATATCTTACATTACTTTGCTGTTTTCTGTGAGGTTTGCCTTCTTGCATGCTTCTGGCATTGTTTAGCCCATTACTTGATCTTTCTTCTTACATAGACCATTTGAGTGGAAGGGGTGGTAGACAGAAAAGAGTGGACCAGATGTTGCAGGCCTTAGGCACGCATGTTTCAAGGTCTGCTTGTTTGACACAAAAATCGGTTAGCTTTTTGGTAAAAGTCAAAGGTTTTTATGCACGTTTATAAATGAAAATGTCACAAGCCATTGTTTTGGAAGTATTTAAAGCTTTAAAATACAATAGACAAACCCAGATTACATTTGTTAAATCACATCGATTGGTATGCTGGTACTTATATACTTCCCTTGATGATGGAGAGAATGAAGCTAGAACCATTCCTATTTAGCATAGAACCCTTCCATAATATTTTGTTAAAAATGGTCATGTTTGGTAATGTGATTTGTGTACATTCCAAGTCCATTTTTTATAAAATGAGATTGTTGTAGTTAATGGTAAGAACTGGAAAAGAAAGTGTTCAAATGCAGAAATTGCATCTTTGGCACAAATCGTAGCTTCACCCCTTCAGCCCTTAACCAATGTGTGATCCTTGGCATCTTAATTAACCTTATATTGCCAGTCCCTAAACCTTTCAAAATTGTCAGCCCTTCAGAGTGATTTCCTCCTCATGGTATAATCTTCATCAAAGACTTATTCATGGTTTCACTGGCTATAGGGTTGCTTCCACTTTAATAGTGAGCATATTCATATCCCACACCACAGGCATTTGTTCCTTTGATATCTAATGGCAAGACTATTTGAAAACCATATCCCACGTCTAATCTCAATCTGTCTGGATAAAGACACCTTTCTGGAAGCTTCTAATCTGCATCCACTATCCATGCTGCGGTATGTGTAGCGCTCTCCTTCCTTCCAATTGGTCTCCTCTGTCCATGCAGGAGCACTGTTGCATTCTGTGAGGCAGCTAATGTGAGTTCTCTGTCTATTATGAGTGACATGTACCTTTAACATATGGTCCTGCATTAATACTAACACTAGAGCAGTAACCTATTCGTAGACTGCTAATGTTGGTCTTCAAATGCTACTTGTTTATCATTCTTATTAGAGCAAGAATGATGAAGGTAAAGGTACTTAAAGGGAGTAAACATGCTCATTATGCTGCGAGACAGCATATCAACCTATAGGTTGTGAGCGCAAGGGATGGGGGGGTGCAACCATTATTCTTGATCCCTTAATTTGTTTGGTTTGTTGGAGGGGGACCCCAAAGATGTCCTTGCCCAGGGCCCCAAAAGTGATTAAGATGGCCCTGGGGCAATCATTTGTTCTTTTTTCGTTCAATGTAAAACATATATCCAACTCTGTGTGCGATTTTCTCTTGTCTCATTTATCATGTGACCACCATTGGATTAACACGTCTCTGAGACTTCAAAAGCTTGCACATCTACCATCTGAGCATAATAGATTCATTTAGTCCAATAAATGCTATTAACACCTGGACTAACATGGCCCTTAACCCTTTGTGTGCAGATTTAATATATGGAAAATGGTGAGCCCACTTGAGGTACAATTTATCATCACTCGGCAAATGAAGAAAGAAAAGCATGTTAGTGCATGTATGTTAATTTGCACTACCAAGTGAGGTTTATGCAAATTGTGTCAATATGTTACATTGTCTTTATGAATTGCTTCTCTTTTAAAACCTCATTTGGGCTGTAAAATCGAGGACCACTTATGAGATTCGGGAAGCACCTTGAGATGGTGCCCTCAGCAGCATTACCATGGAGATGGCAGCATGGGAAAGAGGATGAAATATTGCAAGGGAGAGACGTGGTATGTATTCCCATTCCAGGAGCTGCACGTGTGCACAGTGTCTTAATTGATTGGGCAAAGTTCAATGCCGTTCAGCTTCGCTTAAAATTGTTCTGTGCAGCCGTCCTTTCAGTAATCTCATTTGATATGCATCATTATTTTTTAATCCAAGGTTCAATATCTAATGATAACTTCCAAGGTTCGCACACAGATATATATATTTCTCGAATTTCTCTCTAATGCCTTCTCAATTTCACAAATGAAAACAAAATAAAAAATAGAAAATGCGTGCTTGAATGGTCACTCCTCGGATGTTTCATTAGAGGTTAAATTCCATTGAAAATCCGGTTTCGCAGAATCCGAGAAAAATGTTAATAACTGATAACTGGGAGTCAAATTTACACCAGACTTTAAAGAATGCATAATCTTGACAACGGGTCATTTTCTCCAAGGATAAAGATATCGCAATGTGACCCTGGACTTCTTGGAAAATGGACTGTGCCAATAAATAGATGCTGATAATGACACGTCCAGAGTGGCATCAGTTTGCCACATATCAGTAAATAGACCATTGCATCACATATTGTTTAATTTGAAAATACATTATATCATGAAAAATCTCTATGTTATGAAAAACATGCTTTAAAGCAGTGCTTGATGTTAAAAAAAAACGATCAATAATGCCGTCTCACTCGAAGGGATTGCAACAAACCTGAGTGAGGCCGTCAGCAAGGAACTGAAAGTATGCTTTTGCAAATCTGTCTTGTGTTTTATTTTTTCCAATTTGTTAGAATATAAGTACACAAACTAGTGATGTAACTTTGGTGCCTTGACAGTGGGCTTGGCCCTTGGAAAGGATGAATGCCATACTTTTAAATGGGGACACAAATCTGCTTGAGGCTGCAACCCAAACTGCTGAACAGGATTGCAGCAAACTTGTGTGAGGAGCATCAGCAAGGCCCTCAAAGCACACATTTGCAAATCTGGCTTGTGTTTTATTGTATCCAAAGTTCCAAAATGTAAGTACAAAAAAATAGTAATGTGAATTTGGTGCCTGGCCAGTGGGCCTGGCCCTCCGCAAGATCCAATGTGTACTCATATGACTTTCTTTCTTCATTTCTTTATTTCACTTGTATAGTGCACAAACAGCCCTGAGGCATAAAGGCGCTGTTGCAAGTACATGTCATTTGTGATGCATTCATACAAAAAATATTGCATCATGTTACAGATATAGTGGGTTCGTAAGAGCCACCACGGATTAGTTAAAGATTAGCAGAAAAGATGCATTTTGTGGGCTTTTCGGAATACCCATTGGGATTGCCATGCTCTGAGTGAGGGGGGAAGGGAGTTCCACTGTTTGGCTGCCAAGTAGGGAAAGCTAGAGCTGCATGCTTTGGTGCGTTTTACCTTGGGAAGGAGTAGGCGGTCCGTGCATCGTGTTCTGGTGGGTTTTGTTGAGCGGGCCTTGGCTATTTTCTGAGGGAGATAATGGGGGGGGCTGTGTCGGATAAGCACTTATGGGTGATGGAGAGAGGTTTGAAGGTGATGCAAGCTTTGAAAGGCAGCCAGTGTGCTTCCTTTCTGGCTTCAGAGATATGGGGCCTGATTACATGACAAGTGCAGTTTGGCAGGGTATAAGCACCTGGGGAAAAATTGCCCTTGGGCAAAAAAGATACATTTTCACTGCATTAATGCAACAGGGCAAAGTCTGCCCTAGTGCTAATATGGAATGTTATTAGCACCAGGGCAAACTTTGCCCTGGTAGCACTGGGGGAATTTTTGCCCTTGTGCTTATACCATGCCAAACTGCACTTATCAAGGTGCAATTGTTTTCTAATGGGTCCCAATGTTTTAAAATAGGGCAAACTTTGTTCTACTGCTAATACCGTGCAAACTTTGCACTTGCCCTGGTGCAAAGTTTCTGTAATCTGGCCTTCGTTCTCTTATATTACTGGAGGAAGTGCCTGCAGAGGAAGTGCCTGCAAAGAGGACATATCTGGAAAGTTCTGGCAGCATTTAGGACTTTGGTTGCGCAGGCTGCTGAAGAGGCAATGGTGTTTACTTTGCGTAACATGGTAAGGGAGGCATCAAGGTACACCATTAGAGTTTTGACCAAGGATGAGATGGGAATGCAGATGTTGTCAATTTGGAATGCAGGCTGTTCTTTTGAGTGATTTTTTAAGGGCTCTAGGTGGTCCAACGAGTAGGATTTCCGTTTTGTCGCTGTTCAGGCAAAGATGAGTAGCTGTCATCCATGACTATATCAAAGAGTAAATATTATTGATGGTGTTTGAGTCCTCAGCATAATTCCCTGTCAGAGGGATCAAAATGTGGGTGTCGTCAGCATAGTTAGTGAAGGCTATCCTGAGGTAGTCCAAAATGTCAAAAAGGTGCCCAGTAAAGAATAGTAGAGGGTTGGGGAGATGCAAGATCCTTGCTGTACCCCACCGGGGATGGGAGATGGGCTGGCATTAGCATTTTCTGCAATTACCTTCATGACTCTTAGTTCCAGAAAGGATGCAAACCAGGTAGTATCCCTGAAGGAGAAGTTGGCTGAGGTCATGTGGTGGTGGCATAGGATTTTCTGGCCGACTAGGTCAAATGCAGCATACCGATCTAGATGGAGGAGAAGTGCTGACTTTCCCTCATCTCGGATCACATCCAGCAGATTATTCAGGTCTAGGAGGGCTAATTCGGTGCCATGGTCAGGGCAGTAGCTGGATTGGCGCACTCCTAGATATGGTTGGTTTGCAGGAAGTTCTGAACTTGCAGGTCAGCTGCTTCATCCAGGATTTTTAGGAGGAAGGGTACAGTGGTGATTGGTCTGTAGTTGGTTTCAATATCAGGGTCTAGGGACATTGTTTTTAGGAGCGGGTTGACTCAGGCTTCTTTGAGGCTGGCTGGAACTGTGCTGGAGGAGAAGGCGGCATTAGTGAAGGTGGTGAGGAGCCTGCAGAGCCTGAGCCAGAACAGTGTTACAAAATCACATTTTGGCCACAGAGCGGGCCACAGAGTGAGGCAGCTGAGTGACTGCAGTCAATGTTTCCCTGTTACCTACAAGTCTCTCTACTACCCTGTTTGCTGTGGAAAGGAAGAGCCTGCAGAGCTGAGCCAAAACACTGTTACAAAGCACCTTTTGGCCGCGGAGTGAGAAAGCTGAGTGACTTCAGTCGGTGCCAGCAGTGCAGCTTCCTTGGAGTGGTACTGTACTATGAACAACCCGAGGGCGGTCGGTGAGAAAAAAATACAAAGAATATATTTTGTTATACATTTGAATTGACTTTGTAATCTGTACTCCAGGCATGCAGTAGTCATGCTGACCGGCCTCACAACCACTCAAATTGTGTAATATCCTTTAAACGACAAAAGTCTACTCAAGGAGATTTAAACCGGACTTCCATCTATACTACTCATCTTTTGTTATAAATCTACGCTATTTTTATATTGCAAAGGGAGGACTGTGGGTAACGGCTGACCGGTGAAGCGGCACTTGTGGCCGTAATTCCATTATACGCTGTTCCAGTTGGGCTAAATGCTTACCTGTGGTACGTCTTCGGTGTTCTCAGTGAGGCGGAGTGTAAGGGGAAGTGAGTCATTGTTTCCGACACCCCTGCTGCCATCTTCACTCCAGTTACATCTTCTGCTCATTGTGGATCCATATTCTTTCTCTTTTTCTTTTCTAAAATGTTTAAAAAATATGGCAAACACATATAATCTTCGAAGTGCACCACTAAACAAAAAGTCCCAAGTGCTGTGAACCAACTGACCCTATAAAAATGGGGGGTGTTTCTTTCATCCACAGAGTGTCTTTACAAAAGATCTAAAGACACTAACAACATTGGGCATGGTATTATCTTTGTATGACTCTACGAAGATCACTAATATCTCCACCCCAGCAAATTCCCTGTTGGAAAACATATTGAGTTCTGATCTAAACTATACCTAGACAGCCTCATAGATGAAGACAACTATTGGAAACTATTTTCCATGTGCACCAGGCGTGGATCTTTCTGTCCCCTCAGTAGATCTGCAAGGGGAAGATCTGTGCAATCTCCATCCTCCCGCTCAGATCGCCGACCGGACCACTGACATTCAAGTTAAGTCACCAGAAGCTCTGGAAAGAGGCCGCTCCCGGTGGTGCCAAAAGAGCAGGGCCTGGGTTCCACGTCAATAGTGGCCCTCAATGTTGTACTCAGATTGTTGGTTAAAGTCTTTAAAAATCACATACTAGAAGTCCAGCAGCATTCTGGGATGCTGCTTGAAGTGAGAAAAGAAATCAAATTGAGTGATGCATCTATGGCACTCTAAAAACAACAGTAAACAAATCTAAGGGGGGATCCTTGACGCTTATGACCTCACTTTATGAGACGCAAAAGGGAAAATTGACTTTTTAACCAACCAATAGGCAGATTTAAAAGATGAGGTGGCTAAATTGAACATCAGAATGGATGAAACAATAATGACAATACTCAGAAAGGCTGCATCAAATGCAATCTTCTAGTGATCCCAGTTTTTCCGGAAGATGCTGCGGACAATTTGCCTCTTTCAACCTGTGTAATGGAAGAATTGATATGGCTAGCCCAACTCGCTGAATGTGAAATTGTCCCTAATATCGAGGAGGATGGAAGAAGGCCCAGTTAACAACAAAGAAGAAGGTAAAAGAGGTAAGAAATGAAATGTGACAACAAACAAAATAAGGTCGTAAAAAACTCTGTTAAGATGAAAACCTAAGATCAATCAAAACAGTCAAAGAAATATAGGCATCAACTCGAATTGCAACATTAAAAATTTGAAGGGAGATGACATCAAAGTCTCTACTAAAGTGAGGACAAAAAGCTCAAATCCTAGCTGGGGGAAAGACAGAAGAACTCAGGAAATGAAAAGGAGCAGAGCCCGAACCCCAAACGTAATATCCCATAGGAGCCACAGGTTACTGTTGGCAATCAAACAGAGTCATAGCAACCAACAAGGAAGATTGCTCTGATTTTCCTAAAATCAAAAAAACAAGTGAAGATCCTTCCACCTGAAATGAAAATTGCTTAGATCTTCTTGAAGGCCTCCCAGGTGGCTAAGTCGTGATAGGCGGACATTTTGGATTCAAAGGAAAAGAAGACCGACCTACCTCTCTCTAGGGATTCGCTAGATAGTCAATCACATTCAAATTTGTCAACAAAGGAGTTGTAACCTCTGGTCAAAGTAACTCAAAGGGAAGATTTGGAGACGAAAAAAAGTGTCTCTTCTCCACGAATCCAGCCTATGACAAATAATCCTAATGCCACACGATTAAGGCAGGCTCACAGTTTTTCTCTTCAATAAGTCTGAAATTTCGGCGATCTTCTCACGTCTAAACTGTTCAAGGGTTTTAGAAATGAGTTCCATTCCCGCCTTAAAATTCCTCTCCACGGGAGACATCCAGCAGTTAACCGTTCCTCTCTGTTGTGATACTAATATTGCTGAGTTCGGATGAATTCCAGATTGGCTTTTGAAAGATTTTGGGGGCAAAGGAAGACTGGTTAATTACAGGTTTTCAAATATCAACCACCTTACCACAGCCAATCAAACTTGGAGATGATCATTTGATGTTTAAAGAAACTTCAAGAGCTTAATCCAATTGTGAAAAACTACCTTTGTTACTTCCAAGCATGTGGGAACATGTTCCGGAAATTATATCTCAGGTTTTTTACAAACTGGGAATACCTGAGCAGAAGATCCAATGAAGGATGTAGTATGAAGTCTTTCCTGGAATACGAAAGTTTTGCCTCATTTTCTGAAGAGTCTAAAAAGTGTTATATTTTGCAGAATTTTTATTTGATTTCTTTCCAGGAAACTCTCTGCTCTGACATTTTGGGTGTGGATGGTTATTCTACATATCAGCAGATGACATTAAGGAGAACTAAGGGGCATCGTAAGGAGGTTTAGTTGCTTTATGTAGTAATTTGATCTTTGCTGCCTACACTTTGTTATCGAATGATATCAATAGTATCTTGGTGACTAGAGTGGAATGAAGAGAGGTTGAGATGAGCACCAATTGGATTATAATTAATCTGTATTGGAACCCAGTGTCCATTCAGTTGGTGTTTTTTTTACGTAATCTATCCAATCTTTTGGTGGGGTTCTCAATTTGATTCCCCGATGATAAGATCTTCATAATGGGTGATCTCAATTCTCAATGCATGAAGATGCCAATGAATAGTATCTCTAATAGCGAAAATAAAATACCAGTGGCCATGTATGGTCCAATTTTATGTCATCGTGGGATTTAGGGATGCTAAATGGTAGTATCCAGGGAGATATTCCTAGCAGACATACCTGGCAAAGAGGTTCCTCATATTCAACAATCGATTACATCTTTACCTGCAAAGCAATCTTTGATATGTGTCATGAATTTAAGATAACCGAGGGAAACCTGGATGATCATTGTATGCTCGAGGCAACTTTTATGTTTAATCAAAGAATACAGCCACCAGTCTATTTCCAGGATTTGGTTGTAAATACAGCTGGTAACTGCCTGGTGAGGTTTGAACGAGGTTGTGACATTCTTACTAATCGATTGGAAAGAGCAACCAATTTCCTCTTAATGCAACAACTTGGGAGATATTGTGTACCCACAATGTTCAGTGAATTCCGTTGGTATTTAAACTCTCCTCTCTCTGGTCCTATATTGTACCTAGGTCTCATAAATACAATTGTGACTATTAAATGGATGAAAGAGATAAAATCTAATATACGCCAAAGATTGCTCTTAAAGAAAACTATATTAGATCCTGTAGTTCTTGAGCTTGAATTGAGATCTCTTGGTAATAATCATTTAAATTGTTTGCGATCCTACAAAATAATGAGGAAAAAAATAGAAGGGGAGGAAATGTTGAAGGCTGTCTGTGTAGGAAACTCCAGACATTTCTGTTCCATTGTGGGTTCAATAAGGCTTCCAACTACTACCCATCAAGAGGCAGTTATATAGGAAAGTGTCTGGATTCAACATTTCTCTAGGGTAGATGGCTCCACAGACTTACATGATTTTAAATTAGAACTGTGTCTTCTGTGGTCCCTTAATTACACCTGTGAGGACATAGAAATACTAATAAAAAGTAATCTATTTCCAGGGCAGCTGGACCTAACGGTCTAAGCAATGCAGTGCTTAAAATAAATCCTGAAACGTGGTCCAAAGTCTTAAAGATTTTGTTCGATAACATCGTCCTCAGTAAAATAATCCCTGAGTCTTGGAGAAATTAGATCATAATTCCCATTTTTTAAAAAGGCGACCGTACAGCTCTATCAAATTATCGTCCTATATCACTCCTAGACACAGATGGGAAGATCTTTTCCAGCCTCATATTGGGGGATGCAGAGAAATGGGTGGAGGCAAAAGGTATCATCCCCAAACAGCAGGCAAATTTTAGATGAGGACTGTCTACATCTCTTAATACTCTGATTCTTAGCTGTTTGAGCTTGGAATCCTATAGAAAAGGAGGGACCCCCCGATTTGGAGCCTGGGTCGATCTTTCCCAGGTTATTGACACCATAAATAGAAACAGATTATGGGTGAAATTTAAATCATGGGGACTCCCAGATGATTGGTTGTCTATCCTGATTGAACTACATGAAAGATCTTCATTAAAAGTTTATCTGTCAAAATCAAGGGTCTCTTTACAGTCCATTCAAATTAAGAAATAAGTGTGTCAAGGCTGATTGCTTGCACCCTTTCTCTTTATTTTATATTTGTCTGATCTCCTACAGTGGCTGTGGAAATGTGGTCTGGTGGGACCTAAACTGGGAAATGCAAACATTAATTGGTTAGCGTATGCAGCCAATGTTGTAGTCTTAGACTACACCCAGGTTGGTCTGCAACGCTTAATCACTGCCCTTTCTGAGTATGCCAAAGAGAATTATCTAAAAATCAATCCTGATAAATAAAAAATGATCGCTTTGAGAAAGAGCATTTGAGAAAGTTAAAATCATTTGTATAACATTTGGATAACTCTCTGATTCCAATCTCACGAGAGGTAGTTTATTTGGGCTCTAAGATAACAGCTATTCCCACCAGGTCCGATATTGTCTGCAATTTCTCGAGTTGCTACACACTTTTCTTTATGTTTCTATATTGTTGTATGTATAGGCAAGTGCACTCATTTTTTTGTGAACTTTGCCATTTTTAGTATATCTGTAATTCCTGATGAAGACGTTGATCAAGTCATCTTTATACGTCGAAACGGGTCAAAAAAACTGGGGATGTGATGATTGGACTCCATCTATCTGATCAACCCCACCAGTTGAACACATATGTTATAATTATGGTGGTTTAGTTCATTGAATGCACTTTTAGAAGTTAATTGATGAACAAGTGGTGCTGAATGTGGACAAATATGTGAGTCATTCACTGTCAGTGATATTAATTGGTATGCTTTTATCAGTATGGTTTCCTGCAATGCAGACACAAAGTCTAAGTGTTAACTAATATATGATTAATTCATTTTTTATAAATGATGTATTAAGTTAAATACATTTTTGATACTTTATTAAAAATTAATGTCCTCTGGACAATTTTTTCTGTATACATTTTTTCTATATAAACCTGATCATCTCTTGACAATTGACTTGAAGGTATTCAATTTGGTGGCGCAAATAAAGAAAGTGTGTTTTCAATACTGTACATTTTCTTTGTTGCCACTGTTAACATTCTATGTTGGGAAGGTGGCCCTGGGGATTATTTTTGGTATGAAGTGCAATTTGTTGGCTTTTGACATCGATTGGCGTAAAATTGAAAGTAAAATTTGGAAACATCTCTCGGGCTCCCCGATTGTGTTCCTATTTCCTGTATACGGTTTGAACAGGGTCTTATGTCATTAAGGGGTTGGATGGAGTGGAAATGGGTGTCGATTTATAGACTCATTTTAGAACCTCCAAAATCATCCTTGTTTGAGTAAGCGCTGTCTCCATGTATAATTCATCCAATCTCTTTCTTAATAAATTTAAATCTAGATGTGATGACATATTGACCTTATCGGACACTAATACACATACCCTGATCCAAAATTCATCGAAATCAAAGGAAAGACTGCATCGTATGGATTGGATTAGGACTATAGAAAAAATGAGGCTAATAAAACTCTCATCATCACCATTGATAATTGATCAATTTAGATATTTTGTTCCAAAATATATAAACAAATTTCCAGACCCGATTATACGGATGGACTTCCTAAGGTTAAGATTAAACCTATTACCAACATTGGAAATCCTTCATGTTTGGTATGGTGACACTTATGCAACAGACATTTTTTATAAATGTAATGCAATTCTAACCCAAACTATTTGTCATCATTGCTAGAATGTTCAGGAACCTGGCCCCTTAGAGTATTGAAATTCCTATGTTTTGTCCATAATTCTGATTTACTTCACTCAGATATGTTCTGGGACAGATTAATCTCAGGAAGTGAAGTTTTTGAGGTGGTCTCTTTCCTTTTCAATGTGTCTATTTTGTTTAGCATTGCCCTTTGTATATCCGAGCACCAGGCTACATCCTTGGTGAGGGTGGGAGGAGAAGTGGCCGGAGTTTCCAATTCCCTGAAGATGGACAAAATCTCTCTTGTGTCAGAATTGGTGTTGCGTATTTTGGAGTTGAAGGAGTTGGCTTTGCAATGTTAATGGCTAATTTGTAATGGTTGGTGAGTTTGGAAAAGTTGCCTTTCAATAAATCAGTGGGATTTTTTTGCCACTGTAGTTACGCTTGTCGTTTAAGGTTGCACAGTTCTAGGAGGTCAGGGGTGAACCAATAGTTAGAGTGTCTAACAGGTTTGGCTTTACAGGGAACTAGCAGCAATGCTGTTCACTGCTTTGGATAGGGTTGCAGTGTAAATTACCTTTAGTGACTTAGGGTCAGTAGTGAATAGGGTCTTGATGCATGGGTTATCAAGCCAAAGCAAGATGTTTTCTTTTGTGAGCATTCTAGCGCTACGTGTCATTGCTTTGGGTAGTGAAGTGGGGGTGAGTTTGGGTTTAGATGGTGGCGGAATGGCAAAATGGAGGATGTGGTGGTCAGTCCACAAGCAGGGGGTGTTAGCGCCAATAGCGGATTGGCAATTAACACCTGCGATCCAATCTAGAGTGTGGCCCTTTGCATGAGTGGGGTTGGGAATGCGGTATGTGAATCCTAGGGTTTCTATTGCGTTAGCCAGCAAGGAGACCTGAGGGCCATTTATGTCATGGAGGCATAAGTTGAGGTCACCAAAAACAATATATTTTGTGGAGACTTTGATATTGTCCTCCAGGATGGGGAGGAGGTGTTCTTCAAAGCTAAGGGTGCTGTCGGGAGGGCAATAGATGAGGTGGATGATAATGGTGCATGTGGATGATGGTGAGAGTTTGAGGGAAAGCAGGTCTACATTGCCATTGAGGAATGTCTTGAACTGTCTGATAGGGAGGGAGTCTCTGGTTACCAAGATGACACCTCCACCTCTGGATGTGAGTCTGTCGTTGCAGTAGATGGCATACCCAAAAGGGATGGCTAGGGATAAGGTAGGGCCTGAGACTTCATGGAGCTGTGTTTCAGATATGGCTAAGGCATCAAGGTTATGGTGTATGATGAGATCGCCTATCTCCAGTGTGTGAGCACTTAGGGGGCATGCATTGATGAGGGCGCATGTCATGAGAACGTGTGTGTCTGTTGGTTAAGGGCATGGTTCTGTTGATAGGACCAGTATAGGTAATTTTGGCAGTGATGAGAGGGTTGCCAGCTGATGTGTACATACATTGGCCATTTCAGCATTGCAAGGAGGTGCACAAGCAAGGCTACTTGCAAGGTGGCTGCTGGTAATAACATTGCATACATTAGACAGTCCAGCATTGTGAGTGGTGCACGAGGAAGGCTTCTTAGAGGGTAGCTGCAGGGGTGGGCTAATGGCATCACAAATGTTGTCATTTGTGATGTCATCTTTGATGTACCGGGTGTTAGTGTTAGCAGTGCATGCAGTGTCGTGAGTTATGGTTGCAAAATTTACCACAATTGGTGGAATTCTTGTTTTTTCAATTTTACTTCTAACCACAAAGTCCCTTTAACGGCCTTGCAGTTATAGTCAAGTTGTTAAACCCATATTAAGACCACTTTTTGGGTGGCTTATACCTTCGCTCCCCCTGGACGAATCCTCACCAAACTTTGCAAAAAAAAAAAGAATATGGCCGCTCTGTATCTTTTTGGTATGTTTAGTGAGTTTTCATCAAGGGGGGCAAAGTTATAGGGGGTCCCAAAACCTTTTTTTTCCATAGAATGAATGGAAAAAACTTTGGGCACGCCTACAGCTCAAACCACTGGACCGATTTTCATCAAATTTGTGGCAGGAGTGGCTGCTTGGTCCCAAAATCATGCTTTTTAAAATTTGGTGAAAATCCGTCCAGTAGATTTTTTTAAAACAGTCAAAATGCAGGTTAAAAAAAGTGAAATCATGCTCCACTCCAAGGACCCATTTCCCTGTTAGGTCCGCGGACCGGACTCCAATTGGCCCGGAGGGCGCCAGGGTGTCCACGGACACCCAACATGCTCACTGATAGGCTGCTGAAAAGCATGGTGTGTGTCAAATTTTTCCCAAACACCTGCCCTGTTGTTCTGTGGATATTCGCAGACAGCGCGGCAGCGGACAGGGCTGGAAAACATGTCTTGGGGCATTTGGTGTTGTTAAGAGGGGCTCGAAAGGGTGGGGAAGTTAAAGATGGTTCATATGATGTATTTGTTTAGGTGGAAGAAGACAATGTTGTGGCCGTGTTGTCCACGGACACCACAGAAGTTTGTGGGCAGGTCCTCGGGCAACCAGCTTATCTGGTGACTGAATTCCACTCACCTACACTAATCTTCATTAGAGTAGGGTAGTGGAATGGAGATGATATGAGGATGTTTGTATAGGCTGTATTATGCTAGTAATAGTATGTGTAGAGAAGTGCATAGGGCCTTAGGCATTTAGCTTATTGCACTGAAGAGCCTGCTGAACGGTTTCAAGTACTGTAATAGTATGTGTACAGAAGTGGACAGAGTCTCAGGCGGCTGGGTTATGTGTGTGGGTTGTGGTGAGTATGCAGATTGTTGGGTGCATGGCTGTATTATGCTGTGGTGATTGTGGCCATCTACTAGAGTCTTGGCTGCATGGCTGGAGCACCCAAGAGTGTGTCCACTGGCTGCAAGTAGTGTAATCGTATGTGTACAGAAGTGGACAGGGTGTGAGGCAGGTTGCTTATTGCACTGCCCCGAGATTCTTGGGTGTATGATAGTTTTTGCAGTGGGTGTGAGTAATGTAATAGTATGTGAACTGTCAGGCAAGCAGCTTATCTGGTGACTGCAGGCAGGCTTTATTAGGGTAGGGGAGTGGAATGTAGATGATATGTGGATGTTTGTATAGACTGCATTATGCTGTGGTGGTTGTGGCAAGCTCCTGGACTCTTGGGTGCATGCCTGCTCACTGGTTCAAGTACTAAAATAGTGTAGAGAAGTGCACAGGGCCTCAGGCGGCTGGCTTATTGCACCCACAAGTCTGCTGACCAGTTGCAAGTACTGTAATAGTCTGTGTACAGAAGTGGACAGGGTTTTTCTTTGCTGGCTTATTGGACTGCCTCGAGATTTGGGCCACTGGGTAGATTTGTGGATGCCTCAGTGTATTAGCTGTGGTAATTGTGGCTAGCTACTAGAGTCTTGGGTGCATGGATGGAGGCCATGCACCCAAGAGTTTTCCCACTGGTTCAAGTACTCTATGATAGCTTTTGTAGTGGGTGTGAGTAATGTAATAGTATGTGAACTGTCAGGTGAGAAGCTTCCCTGGTGACTGAAGGCAGGCTTCACTGTGGTAGGGGAGTAGAATGGAGATAATATAAGGATGTTTGTATAGGCTGTATTATTCTATGGTAGTTGTGGCAAGCTCCTGGACTCTTGGGTGCAAGGCCAGTGGCCATGCACCCAAGAATCAGCCCACTGATTGAAGTATTGTAATTGTATGTGTAGAGAAGTGCACATGGCTTCAGGAGGTTGGGTTATTGCACACACGAGTCTGCTGACTGGTTGCAAGAACTGCAATAGTATGTGTACAGAAGTGGACAAGGCCTCAGGTGGCTGGCTTATGTGTGTGGGTTGTGGCCATGTACAGATTGTTAGGTGCATGGCTGTTTTATGCTGAGATGATTGTGGCCAGCTACTAGACTCTTGGGTGCATGACCGTGGGCCATGCACCCAAGAGTCTGCCCTGTGTCTGCAAGTAATGTAATAATCTGTGTACAGAAGTGGACAGGGTGTGTGGCAGCTGGCTTATTAGACCTGCTCGTTTGTTGTAGTCACTGGGCAGATTCTTGGGCACATTGCTGTATTATGCTGTGGTCATTGTGGCTAGCTACTACAGTCTTGGGTGCATGGCCAGAGGAATGTAACCAAAGGTCGGCCGACAGGTTGGAAGTAGTGTAATAGTAGGTGTACTGAAGTGGAGAGTGTGTGTGGTAATAGGATTATTGGACTGTCCTGAGGGCTGCGGGCAATGGGTAGATTTGTGGGTGTATAGTTGTATTATGCTGTGTTAATTGTGGTGAGCTACTAGAGTCCTGGGTGCATGGCTGTATTATGTTGTGGTAATTATGGAGTGTAGGGCATGCACCCAAGAGTCTGCTATTAGCACCATGGTTGCCGTCGGTACCATACCGGTACCACCATGGAGGAAAGGGGAATTACCACCCCATTCCAAGGTTGGCGAGGTGGTAATTCCCCCTTTCTCCATGGCCCTTCCCCATTCCCATTTTTGGCCCATAGGGCTCAATGGGAATGGGGAAGGGGCTAATTACGGTACCTCAAATTGCGGTACCGTAATTAGCACCAAGTTCCCTTTGCGGGTCCCAACTTTAGCGGCTGGTCTACACCAGCCGTAAAGGTCGCGTCCCGCAAAGGGACCTTGTAGTAAGGCGGTAAGGGTAAACCTTTACTGCCTACCATGTAATGATGCCCTATGTTTTTAGATTTCCCATACAAGTCTATGCCGGCTAAACGGTCTGTGGCTTTATAGAAGCCACATTCTCTATGGAAGAGTATTTTCATGCCAACACTGTATAATTTTTGTGACAGTGTTTTGTCAGATGATAAGTCATCCCAGAGGTCTTTTAGGTCTATTTTCTCAGCGTTGGTTAAGAAGGCTGTGACATATCGTGCAACTAGAGTGGAATTGTCTGCAATGTATTACACATCAATGTTTGCATTCCACAGGAGGGCAATGATAGCATTTCATTGATGTACTTTGATGCTTTGTTTCTTTTTATGTAGTATGTGTTCTTAGGTGATTTGCCTTTCACACTGTGTCTAACAGAAGACATGAATCTGTTTACTTGTCTTTTTGCTGAAACTGCTCTAGGGAAATCATAGCGGCATTTGGTGTAGTATTTGCCTTTGTTTTTATATCTGTGCCAACAATACTTGTCACATTTGTCTCTTTGAAACTGCAACATTTGTGCATGTAGGTCACTATGGGCCTCATTAGGACCCAGGCGGACTTCGCGGTGCTAAATGCACCGCGAAGCATGGCGGAAAGCCGCCGATAGCGCCATGGGGGTTGGCGGATTTACCGCCCCATTCCGACCTCGGCGGAGCGGTAAATCCCCAATCCCCATTCTGCCCTTCCCCATTCCCATTTTTGCCCCATAGGGTATAATGGGAGTGGGGAAGGAGTTAATTACGCCACCGTAAAATACGGTGGCGTAATTAACAACGAGGTCCCGTAGCGCCATGGTTTTCTCCGCCTGGTAAAACCAGGCGGAAAAGGCCGCCATGGCGCTACGGGAACTCGTAGTATGGCGGAGAGGTACGCCATGCACTACGCTGGCGTAACACCCTCTCCGCCAGGGTCCTAATGAGGCCCTATGTGCGCTTTCTGAAGGGATTTCGCAGGTGACATATTTGTGAGTGAACTGCAAAACCATGGCATCACTGTCCTGACAGAATTTAGGAGCATCTTTAATCAACAGAAGCATGTGGATGTGTGGTGCTCCTCTGTATTGATATTCTTTTCTCCAAAAGTAGTGTTGCACTTCTCCGATCGGGGAGGAATTGTTTTTATTAAATATGAAGTGCAGCATGGTAATAAAGCCAGAAGGAAGTACCTTTACACATTTACAGGGTCTAGAGAGAAGAGTTTTCCTGGTGTTTTCATGTCTATCCCTGCTTTGTTTTCCTTTGCTATGCGTAGGAAATTGTGCAAGTCTTCCCATGCATACTGTGAACACACCATGTGGGTGAGCCAAGGTTGTGTAGCACACACTGCACACTTGTGTGACATTGGAACTAGTATTCTTTCATACCACGCATGTTTGCCAAGAAATGTGTAATACATGAATGTAAAACTTCATCTTTTTCTTGCACCCTTTGAAGTAGCTGCATAGCAGACATGTTTCAAAAATTGGAACCTGTTTTCAATGTGTGTGCATCGCCGCAACATAGAGTTGCTAGTTCACTTTCAAAAAAGAGGTGGAGTATGTATTCAACGTTTTTGTGAATCCGGAGTCTTCTGAATATATTTGTAAAGAGTGGTATTCTGATGATGTTATTTGTGTGCATCTTTCATCATACCTTCCACCTTTTCCAGTTGGAAAGAGTAGAGGAAAGGCTTGTGCTCCCATATGCTGATTGAAGATTATTTGTCTTGCCACTTTTGATATGTTTCTAGTGCATCGTCTATGAACTTTGGAGTTAAGTCTGTGAATTGTATACTGCTCTAAATTGTTGGAGGCTGTAGTAGGATCTAGAATTTCAAATTGGCCAGTTGATGAGGAATCCTGAATTGTTTCTGTGGTTTCTCTCAGGTTTCTTCAATGTTTATTTCTTTGAAGTGTTCATTGTTCTCTTTAAGATATTGCAGGGTTTCTAACTTTGTTTAAGTCTACTAGTTGCTGCAAAATTCTCTTGTCTTTTGTAGGTACACCATTCACAAGGATAATCAAAGATTGATCTATTGGCCATTGCATTCCCAGTGTGTCTACATTTTCTTTAAGATCTAATGGCAAATACACTACTTTGCCATGAATGCCTTTCAGTAAATCAGAAGGAGCAACTTGGATGTTTTCGATTGAAGGCGTATTATCGCTTGAAATGGGTGCACTGTTTGGATTACATTTCTCTCAGTTTTTAGCGATAGCCTGTGAAGGCATTTGGTTATCGTCAAGTTTTCCAGTGCAGCATGTACAAAGTATTGAGGGGTTAGTAATTTCGTATTTGTTTTCTGCTGTAAGATAGAGGACAAATTGTAGCCACTGGGATTCCTCATTGCCTTCTATTGTTTACGTTATATCTGCAGTTTTGGTGCTCTTTGTACAAAAAGGTATGCAACAACACACACATACTTGGTTTGGTGCTTCAGCAGATGTGCTTTTAAACTTTGCTATTTCTTTTGCGTATATTTGTAATAGAAGGTTGGCATCTGCAAGGTTAACACTACTCTCTTCTAAAGTTACTGTATTTTGTAAGTGCTCTTCACTTCCAAAATATTTGCTTTGGATGTGGTCTATTTCTTCCAGGAGTTCTTGTGCTGTACCATGTAGGAGAATGTGATTTAAATGCTCCAGTGCTAAAGCAAGACCTTTTGCATAGTACAGTCTCTGAACAAGATTTTGGGCCTCATTACGAGGCACCATTCATTACGGGATGCCTGATTACGAGGTTCCCTAGGGGGACCCGGAACAGACATCTGGTAAAACCAGACGTCCTTTCTGGGTCCCGCGAGGGGATCAAGGAGCTAATAAGGGGCCCGTTATTAGCTCCATCCCCATTCCCATTGAGCCCTATGGGGACTCAAATGGGAATGGGGAATGGTTTTGTGCATGAGGAATTACCGGGTCCTCCAAGGTCAGAATGACCCGGTAATTCCTCATTCACAGAACCGGTACTGGATCCCGGTATGGAGGCAGCCATGCCCTTATTAAGGGCATGGCTGCCTCCATACTCATAATAAGGCCCTTTGTATAGTAGAATGCTGTGCTGCTAACATTTTGTTGTGGTGGAAGGTGCTTTTGCAAGCAGGCCTGGAAATTCAGGCTAATGCATGTCCTCATAGTGCTGTATATTTGCGCACTGGTCAGGAATCCATGGTTTGTAATATTTTAATTTTTAATTTATCTTTGGCTTTCACATACTGATTGAGGAACTGCCACAAAAATTTGAAGGATCGTTTTCGTACGTTAGACATTGAGGTGCATGGCTATTTGTAGATGGGACGGATTGGTTCGGTGGAATGGAGAGTTGATTGTAAGTGTGCTGCGGCTATTCTTGAAATCAGCATTTCTTCTGCCATAATGGTACTCTCTACCTTTTCATACCCTCGGCCACTGGTATGCATGACAATTGGGTTTGTTTGCTCTTGTTTGTATGCCTCTTCATTGAAATATGGCTCTGTGCTGGTTGTGTGAATACACTCACCTGCACAGACGTTTGCAAAGCTATCTATACTGAGGATGTGTATGTTCCCAAGTACTGTTTGTAGTTTGCTAATTAATTTTGTTAGTGGTTTCATTCTGTTTAAAATTAATATAAACGTTTTCCTTTTGAGGAGCATTGCACTGTCTTCGAGAGCTTCCAGGATCAGTTTTCTGCTGTAAGTTTTAAGGGTTGAGCTTGATTTCTCCCCTGATTTTATAATGTTCTTAAGGACTCTATGGTGGAAAATTGTTTGTAAAATTAATGTTTAGGAATGCTTATCTGTGGCTACATTAACATTGGTAGATACAGTGTTAGCACTAGTGGTAGTTGTAATCTTTTTAATACATTTCTTTTTAGTTTTACATTTTGAAAGTGGAGTCACACTTTCTTTCCTGCTAGCTGCTTTAATTTTGCTCAGTGACTGTATTAGCTGTCTTATTTGAACTTTTTGTATAAATTCTGCTAGAGGTGGATGGCTATTTTGTATGCTTTTGGTTTTATCTGCTCTATTTCTGCATTGGTTTCTACAGAGTTGCTTTTTGGTAGGCATTCTCTTGTGTCTGTTGCAGAAAAAATGGACAGTGTGGGTTTGGAGGTTGTGTGATGTGTGTGTGTGCACTGTGCATGAGTGTCTGAATATGAGGGTAGGCATACATAAAGAGGTGTGTGATTTTGGAATAGGCTGTTACTTCAGATAGGGAACGCTGTACTGCTATCTGTGTGTTACCATACTGGCGTTAAAATGACAATACAAAGTTTGCACCTGTTTAGGTGCAATGAGTACGAGTGAAGCAAATGTTGCTGGGTTGCATAGAATCTGGTAGCCCACAATACAACACTGCACTGCCTGAGTAGAAGAGTAGGATTCTTCTGCGTTCTTTCTTCCACTTGAGATGCTACTGGCTTTCAGGAGACTGTTCTTCACTGCAATTGCAAAATAAGGAAGTTAGTACATATATGTGTTAATGGCACAGTAATTGCACTTGGAGAACACATTATTTAAACATGTAGAAGAATTTTTGGCAGGAAGAGTTAGTGCGTGTGTTTAATTGCAAAGTACCGTATTGGAATGAGGACTTGGGATCGTCAGCATCGTTGCTGTGGGGGCCAGTGGTGTATTTATTCAGTTATTTGGATTTGTAAAGCGTGCTAGCAGTCCAAATGCATTGAGGAGCTGTTCCGTGAGAGTGTCTTAGTTACAAGTAGGAAGGCTTGGCTCAGAGTTACATTGAACGTGTAGCCCAACAGTAAGAATTTCTTAGGATACATACATAGGTGGTTCAAGAGGAACATTTAGCACAGTGTTACAGTGTACATTTAGTATCATACAGTCACAATGAGGGTTTCCACATAGATAGTCATAACGTGCAGCCTAAAAGGACACTAAGGGTGTAGTTATAAGTGTGCCCTATGAGGTGCAATTTTGCAAGTGTATGAGTTGATGTTGCACTGCTTGATTTGGAAATTGATTAGTGCAAGTCGTAGTAGGGTGAGAGAAAGGCTCAGAAAGCTGTACAGATTGGAAAGGAGAATGTTTCCGTGTGGGGAATCCCATTAACTTTTCCACACATAGATGTTGGCTACATGAGTGCAGAAATCCTTTCTGTTGTTTCATTTATGTATCCACATTAACAAATGGCACTGTTCCTAATGTACACATGTATTTCTTTGCTTTTCAAGCAATGGTGCATTTTGTCAATTGTGCAAAGTATGCACTTGACATGCTTTGCCAACAAAAATGCAATTTCCCTTTTCTGTGTACATTCTGGGCTTTTCTGATAGGACCTACCACTTCAATTTGCTTTAAAAATGTTTCCAATGTGGTTTTAATGTTTACATTTACAAATACATCAGAGAGAGTGGTGATACAATGGAAATATTAAGTTTGAAACAGTTATGAAAATGGGAATTAAAATAAAGGTCTGGAACCACACAGCATTGTAAGTAAGTGCCACTTGATGTTAGGAGATGGGACGCATGACAGTATGATAATTTAGTAGGTTATGCAAGGTAAGTGGCAGGCACCCTGTTCAAATGCATGCAATCTATGTACTTGCTATGCTTTGGTAAGATGCATGCAGTTTTCCTTTTCTGTGTGCATTCTGGACATTTTATAGCAGGTGTGTTAGTGGTGGAAGTGGTTGTAAAATTGACAGAAAGAAATAGGAGATTAACAGTTTGCACATTACGTTGGGTGATATGGGTAAAAACTTTCCAAGCATACAACATTGTATGAGCCAACTAATGGTAGGAGATGGGACAAATGACAGTATGCTTATTGAATAGGTTATGCAGGGCACGTGGCAGGTACCCTTTTCATATGCATTTGTAAAAGAGTTGCAAATATAGTATACACAATATAGGCATACCTGTAGTTTGTGTTGATGGATGAAGATGTGGATGAATCTGGAAACAGAAATCTTGGAGAGTTTTAAAGTACGTTTTGCTGGACGTGCTTTGTAATCACAGGAGACTTGTACTCAGAGTGTTTAACAGTAGATCTAAAGTGCTGAAATGTGATGACAGGGTTTGATGTAGAGTTCTTGGATGTGATTGGTGGATGGTTGTCTGACTGCTTGACAGTAGCCAATGATGGAGTGGTGCAGAGAGTGAAGTGAATAGGGAAGAAGGGTTGCCCTTATGTTATGGGTCTGCGGACACTGCAGTAGTTTGCGGACAGGGTGTGCCACATCTGGGGTTTCTCAGCATGCCGGTCATGGAAATGGGACTTTTGGGATTAGACAATCAGGTGTTCAGGTTGTGCTTTACAGGAAGGGAGGGTAATACTTGTTTTCATTCCTGTGTTGGGTGTGTTGTGAAAATGGCTGGTGTTGGAGAGAGGCAGAGAAGTACTGTGCGGCTAGTGGGAGATATTTGTGTGCATTGTCTGAAGAGGTCTGCCGAGGCGGGAGGTGTTTCTGGAGATCTTGGTTTTCCAGGCCTGCAGGCTTGCTGGTACTTTGTGCCTGGCTGTAATTTGCAGGCATTGCTTGCTTTGTGCAGAGATATGGCTACTTTTGGTAGTCCTGATGTTCTGGTACTGCACTCTGGAGGAGAGCATTTGGGATACATTAGTGCTGTTAGTTTGGTTCCTATCTTGAAGTTGTTGGTACAACTTTCGTACTGCAAAGGTCTTTTTTCAGGAATACTGCCTAGAGCACATCAGATCAACACCAGTATCTTTAATCCTTGGCTAAATACTGGCAGGCGCCTTGTTAATAGAGGCATGGGTGCAGTTTTGCGATGTGCTGAGATGTCTGTTTTTGGTAATGAGAACATTGACATTTTTTTGTTGCAATGTACGCTCTGCTTTGCAGAGGTTGATGTGAGGCAATAAGGAAGAATAAAGAGAAAAATAATAAGGCTTTTCAGAGCCACCACTAAAGAAGAATTCTCCTACCCTGTTTTAAATTACTCTCCCCACCCCCGTTAATTACACAATATGTCCATGAACAATGCAGTAATCTTTGGATCACACATGCCACATCCGGGGCTTTTGAGGATGGTAGGAATGGAAATGGGACTGTGTAGGCCAGGGGATTGGTCAATAAGTTTTCCTGGGTGTGGTGTGCAAGGAGAGACTGTGGCAGAAGGTCTGTTTGCTGAGAGGAGTGCAGATGGATATGGCTATGGCTATGTCTGTGTCTTTCAGGGGACAGATTATCTGGATTTTGGGGGACTTGTGGATACATTGGTAGCAGGTGTATGCAGAGCACAGTGAAGTGGCTGCATATTTTGGATTCCATCATGTGGATGTACACTGGTATGGAGTGCGTGGCATGAGGTAGCTCGATTTGGTTCTTTGGTGTGCCAGTTTGGTGATGCACCATCATCAAGACATTTTTATTATTAATTGTGGAGGGAACAGTTTAGACCAGGTTAATGGAATCTCACTGCAGTTTGTGATGAAGGAAGCACTTGGGAAAGTCATGGACATGTTTCCAAACCCCAGAGTAATCTTTTCTCGCATTGCGCAGAGACAGATGTGGCTGCGCTCTTCTTCATTTGGTCTGCAAATGGAGAAAGCAAGGTGCATTGTCAATAAGGCTGGTTGCATCTTTTTGAGAGATGTTGGCATGACCTCCTTTCACAATGAAAATATGACATTTCGTAGCACCAACATTTTTCGCAGAGATGGAGTCCATCTGACTCATGCTGGCAATCAGCTTTTTTTGTGAAATATCCAAAATGCATTGTAGTCCCTTTTGCAAGTATAGCAAGCTTTTTTGCAGTAGATGTTGCCCACTTCAAACCTTCCAAAAACAAACAAACGCCACAGGGATAAGAAAGGGCAGATGGAGAGAGGAAGATGTTGGGTGTGCTTCACCGAGGTAGAGGGCACTTTCCTTCATGGTCTCCGAATGCAGCCTAGAAACCACTCCGGAACTGCTCACCCCTGCAAAGTACTGTGTCACAGTACACACACAAAACAGTAACCTTTGAAAGGTAAGGACCTACTGCTGTGCGTGTGTTCTGTGAGGCTGTTTGAGGGGTCTGCTGCCCCACAGGAGTGTCCCTTGTGGTGACAGGTGCAGATGTCAAGGATTCTGCACTGGCACTCAATCTACTACCCTGTTCAAAGGGGACAACCCTCCAAACTGCTGCTTTGTGGTTGGATCTTAGGTGTCACTACATGGAGGTGTTGCCATAACTGTACAGCCCACGTCAGCCACAAATGAGTTCCATGCATCACTCATTGCAGCAAACCTTGGCTGCTTGACCTTTGAATATCCCCCCAATGGTGGTAAAAAAGCCTCCACACCCAAGACTCATGCTCTTAGCGATGACCAGCAGGCTGCTGCGGCTCCTGCACCGGAAGACATGCATGTTCTGGAAATGAGGACACCACTGGAGGGCCCAAGGCCACAGTGTTGGGCACACCGCTGTCACACCTACACCCCGGTGGCTGACGAGGACACACCCTTTTTTGACTCATCATCAGGCTGCCTCCCAGGTGGTACAGCCCCCCAGGCAGGCTAGCTCTCAGAGGCATTACAGCCCAACCTCAACACCCCCTACTAGTCCCATTGCCACTGTCATGGCGTGACTGCCATGATAGATGCACGTCAGCTAAGAATCGGATCCTTGCCAGAGGACACAATAGTCACGTGAAGGCCTTCAGCCGTGCCATCAGGGGTCCAACGAAGACCATGGTCAGGGACAATGCCTGCACATGGGAAGTGGTATAGATGTGCACAGCATCCCTCACAGGGTTCAAGCAGAGGGTAGGGGAGTTATGCAAGAGGCTCTCTGCATATACTGAAAAAATAAGGGAAACAAATAACCTCCTCCAGCAGTAAATTCGACCACCTGCCACCATCCCATTTACCTCCACCACTCCCACCAAGGAGTCCAAACAGGGAAGCCCACGGTGGAGGTTACAGTTCTGCCTGTACAGTGCTCTCCCGATCTGGTACACATGGAAATCAGCAATGCACTCAGTGAATGGAGTGTGCACTGTCGGTGTGAGGGGCCATCACATGGTTGAGTGGGGGCAGGGGGGACTGTGTGCTGGGGAGTTGGTGGTTGGTGGGGGGAGGGGTGACTGTGTGCTGGGGATTTGGTGGTGGGTGGTGTTTGGTGGGTGGTGGACTGTGTGCTGGCAAGTTCAAGTTGGTGTTGTGTGGGGAGAGGGGGACTGTGGAGTTGGTGGTGGATGGGGAGGGAGATTGTGTGCTGGGGAGTTGGTTGTGAGTGGCGGAAAGGGGGAAGGGTTACAGCCATATACATTAAAGCCTGTTCAAAACTGAGAAAATGCAAGGACAATCAAGATTGTGTACTAGTGATTTTTATTCATATGCAGGTTGTGTATTGGGTCCAGTCACAGTGCTAAAAGAAATGATCTATGAGTGACTGTTGGGCCAGCCTCCCCTCCCATATCCCTGTGTGTATCAGCCCTGGCTCCGGCCACCTAGTCATTGTCATCATCATCATCCCCTGGTCCCCTCAGGGATGCCTGTCTGCATCAGGGGTATTTGCACATTCCGCCTGAGTCAACTGTTGTGCAGCATTGCACAAGTCAAGACAATTTTCCCAAATTTGTCCAGGCCATACATGAAGGCCCCTCCAGTAAAACCTAGGCACCATAAAAGTCTAAAAGTATGTTCGATGCATATGCGTGTCTGGCTGGGGGAATGCTTGTATGCATGGTCATGTGGTGTTTGTGGGAGTCATCAGTCATGTTAGCTGCAGGTATCCTGAGTCACCTGCATCTGAGGCCCTGGGTGGAGTCGCTGTTGGGTGATGGGGTGTACATCTGCCCAGCAGCACAATCAAGGTGCATTGTGGTTATTGTGGTCTAATGTGTTGTGTTTCCAGCAGTGTTTGTCCATCAGTATGTGTGGGTCCAGTTGTGGTTGAAGTGTGCATGTGCCCTTGGATGCCCCCCATAAATGCTGCAGGTGCTGCACAGATGCTGCCGGTGCCTCTTGTGGCTGTACCTCCCCCTTTTTTGACTTCCAGGTCCGTTGTCCTCTGTGCCTCTCCATATATCCCTGCAGTGTACTGTTGCGTAGGACCATGAAGTTGTGGGTGGATCTAGGTTAGTGGACACAGAAGTGGCTGATGATTAGCTCAGGCCCACAGGTCATCGGCACATTCATAAAGTCATAGTGCTTGGGGTTTCCTAAAGACTGCCTCATGGGCCTGGGGTGCAACCAATTATGTTGGACACGTGTGCAGTGGCATAGAAGCGTACATTGAAGTCATTCATCTGGGCCTAGGTGGTGCGTAGTGCAATGTGCAGGTTGACATGGAACAGCAGGGCATCCAGCACCTGACCCAGAACTGAACTAAATGTTTATTGGGATATGTAATGCATCATGGCCACAGAGTGCTGGAAAGTGCCAGTCCCCAGGAACTGCAGACTGCCACCAGCTGCCTAGTAGGGGCACGGCTATGCAGATGCTAATCCTACTCCCAATTTCATTTTCTACTGTGGCCAGCAACTCAGTCATGGTCACCCCATCCAGCCGGTACTCTATTACCGACTGGGTGTGACTGTGGGCGAGGGTGATAACCTGACCCAGGGGATGGGTGCACAGCTTGCTGGGGCTGGTCTCCTCCTCCTCCTCATTCCATCCCCCAAACCCCTGTGCTTCCTGTGCCCTGCACTGGTTTACCAGCATTTTTATCTCCAGGCACAGCAGATGAACTGCATGCCAAAGCTTCCAGCAGCAATTGGCAGCATGGTATTGGAAAGTGTGTTTGGGGCCTAGGTGGGTCTTATGTAGCCCTCTGGTGTGCATTGTATGCACCTGTGGCAATATTCCTGGCACCTGGGTTCATTTACCTACAGCTGGAGGATGGGGGTAATTTCAGCTGTATTATCGTCGGTTTACAGGCGGTAATACTGTTGGAAATGGAGTTGTGATAGGGCTGTAATAATGCTCTGAGTTGACGGTGGTACTAACACCGGCTGTAATAATGTTGGTGTATTAATACTGGTCCCTTTTGGGTCCGACTCTAATTTTGCAGGGTTGTGATTGGACAGAGCAGTATTCCAGGTGTCAATACTGTTAATACTTGGGCACCTTACTCATACTACTAGGACATTATGTCGCCCTTCACAGTAACAATAACACAACAACCCATGACATAATATAATATAGCCGAGAGAAATCTAAGATTACGAGCACGACTACCTAGAATCTGTGATCCTCTTATCAAATATGAAACCAGCAACATTCGAACCAAAATGGTCACTGAACCCATTTTTAAACTTAACTCTCATAATCACAAAAGCCATAACAACCCTCAAATAAATAGAGAAAACAACTGCACCCCCACAGTATATATAAACCTTGCCTCACCACCACCAACAAACCCCATACACAAACTTAAAGGAGCTTTAATAAAAGCTAGATCTCTAGTCGCTCATGCCATAGAAATATCTGAAGTCATCTCTACTGAAGATTATGACTTCCTAGCCATGACTAAAACATGGCTGCATGAGGCAGCAGGCCCAGCACTATCCCTAGCTGTTCCCGGCAATTACACTATCCTCAGAATGGATAGATGCGGAGCTTGAAGTGGCAGACTAGCGGTCATTGCCAAAACTAAGCTTGGGATGAGACTTACTCCTTCACCAACTATTGAATCTTGTGAGATAATGTCTACTAAGACCCCTACAGCCAACTCTCAAACTCTTAACCTCCACTTGATATACAGACCTCCAGGTCCCATCAAGACCTTCATAGAAGATCTATCTACCATCCTCTCAGAAAACCTCAAAGACACCACCCAATCAATATTGCTTGGTGACCTTAATATTGGCTTCAATGATATCAATAACCCACAAGCTACAGCAGCATCCAACATTATAACTGAACTGGGCTACATCCAAAGAGTGTTTGAGCCCACGCATATCAAAGGGAGAACCCTAGATTGGATTGCTGACCATAACTGCAAAATGTCCACCCCTATTATCTCACCTCAAATATGGACAGATCACCCCCAAATTGCATTCTCATTGGACACTACTACCCCTAAGCTACAACAACCTTGTGCAACTCCTGCACTTACCAGAAATAAAAAAAATATGACACTAGACAAACTAATCCCCAGCATCATGCCTGCTTTGAACGCTCTACCTGACAACCTTAACCCGAACGACTTAGTGGAAGAATTCAACAATATTGTGAGCAAAACCCTTGATGATATCGCTCCGCTTAAGCTCAGAAACAGCAAACCGCAGAGCCACCTGAATAACTCGTTCACCCCTCTCCTAAAAAATCTTAGACTAGAAAAAAGGAAATGGGAAAACACGTGGAAAGCTCACCCCACTCCAGAAAATAAACTGAAATTAATCAACATTTCATCTCAATATAAAAAAGAAATCATCTCAGCTAAACAAGAGACCTACAACAACAGAATTACACAGGCCAACTCAAGTACAAAAGAATTGTTCTCCATACTCAAAGAACTAGAATACCCCATAAAGCCTCAAGATAACTGCCTCAAAGATTAAAAAATGGTTCTCTGAAATCCAGTATGCATTATCTAACGAAGTCCTAAACCTTCAAAAGAAAATAGAACTAAAACGAGAGACCTTAGCCTCTGCCACATTACCCCCTACTAAGACGCTCTCCAACCCTAATCCTACCACCCAATTCCACTTCTCCAAAGTCTCTATATTATAGGTGGAGAAAGTAATACTCGGCCTAAAACCGTCCAACTGCAAAGGAGACCTCTGCCCAGCACAACTTATCAAAGATGCTGCATGAGAACTAGCACCGTTTATCACAAAGTTGATTAATGCCTCCTTTACCACAGGTACTATCCAGAGCAACCTAAAAGAGTCCTGGGTGTTCCCACTCCTTAAAAAGGCAACTTTAGACCCAGCCATACCCACCAATTATAGACCGATTACCACTGTACCGTTCCTCTTGAAGATTCTGGACAAGATGACATATATCCAAATCCAGAACTTCCTGGAACAAAACCAACTACTAGGCTCCCGTCAATCTGGTTTCCGTCCATTGCACGGCACAGAAACTGCATTGATTGACCTAAAAGCCCAAATAGATAAAGTACGAGATTCTGGAAAACCATCACTTCTCCTGCTATTAGACTTATCTGCCGCATTCAACCTAGTGGATCATAAAGTCTTGTGCAATCACCTAGACACAGCAGCACACTTCTCCACTGAGGCTATAGTGTAGATCCAATCATTCCTTAGTGACCGTACCATGAGGGTCTTCTCTCCTATAGCAGCTGCGGACCCCATTCCCATCACCTGTGGTGTGCCACAGGGATCTTGCGTTTCACCAACGCTTTATAACATTTTCACTAAGCCCCTGTTTGATGACTTGGATCATCTGGGTATCACATATACCAACTACGCTGAGGATACCCAGATCCTCCTCCCACTCACAGGGGATTACGAAAAGGATTTAGCACTGGTGAACAAAACTTACAGTATCATTCAGGCATGGATGGCAACCCATGGCTTATGCCTGAATGATGATAAAACTGAGCTTCTTATCCTAGGTACTGCTCCCTTTATTAATAAACTAAGTACAAACTACTCCTCCTTTATCATCGATGAGAACTGCATACAAGTAGCCAAAGAAGTAAAAACGTTAGGTATGTACCTTGACTCTACCTTATCATTCTCCAAACAGGTAAATTCCCTAGCCTCATCAAAAGCTTACACATATAAACTAATTAGAGCAGGAAAACAATTCTTATCTCAGCACAGTTGCCTAACATTAGCCAGAGCCCTAATCATCTCCAAACTAGACTACTGTAACACATTGTACATAGGAGCCACTAAATCCACCATTAACAAAATTCAGATACAGCAAAAAAATGCCCTCCAAGCTGCTTTGAACATTCCCAAGAGAGAACACATTTCAGAAACAAGAAGGAAACATAAATGGCTATCCACCTATGAGAAAATCAGACTCAAAACGGCATCCCTTACACACAAATCACTTTATGATAAAGCCCCACACAACTTGAAGGACAGATTCACCAGAACTCACTCCACAAGACAAACAAGATTAGCCAACACCAATCATCTCCAAGTACCCCGATTTAAACTTGCCACCATAGGCGGAACTAGCTTCCCAGTCAAAGCCGCTCAATTATGGAATGAACTACCCATCACTATGAGACTAGAACAATCCTTTAACAAATTCAGGCAAAATGTGATCAACTGGTTGACGACAACAACTGTTAAATGAATGCATGAACTTGTTCCCACCTGCCTGTTACCTGTCACATGTATCACATCCCTGTAACTGATTAACTTGCAACCTGTAACCTGTAACTGTGATCTAAGCTGTACATCTTCTTACCTTTTGCGCCCTTATACTCCAGGGTCCGGTGCGCATAATAAATACTAAACAAACAAACAAACAAAGCCGCATTTAAGGACTACTGGCCAACTCGTGATGAGTCCCTCAGACAGGTTGGCAGATCCACTAGGTATAAAATAAAAAGCAAGGGTGCCAGAACGCACACCTGCTTCACATCGCTAGAGGTGGGGATGGATTTTGTCCAATTCCTGCCACTATTGAGCCTAATCTGCACTCCGGTTCCTGCATGCAGTATCCTTAGGAAGTAAAGAATATGCCCAGGGTATCCGTACGCTGCATGTTTACTCCAAAGCCTGTCCCTATAAACCGAATCAAATGCAGCTTGGAAGTCCACAAAAAGAGCATATAACACATGCACATTCTTAACCCTATCTCTTTCTAGAACCATATCTACTAGTTATGCAAAGTAGAAGAGCCGGTTCAATCAAGAATATGATTAGTTTCAGACCACCTTTGAAGTTCTTATCTAACAGGAGCATGGCAAATGCTTTCCCTGTAATGTCCAGCACAGACGATAGCCTGTAGTTCCTGAGCTCACTGTTCTCTCCTTTTGCGCTACTGGCCAACTCGCAATGAGGCCTTTAGACAGGTCGGCAGATACACTAGATATAAAATAAAAAAGGAAATGTGCCAGAATGCACCCCTGCTTCACATTGCTAGAGGTGGGGATGGATTTTGTCCACGTCCTGCCACTATTGGTAGGAATGGAAATGGGACTGTGTAGGCCAGGGGATTGGTCAATAAGTTTTCCTGGGTGTGGTGTGCAAGGAGAGACTGTGGCAGAAGGTCTGTTTGCTGAGAGGAGTGCAGATGGATATGGCTATGGCTGTGTCTGTGTATTTCAGGGGACAGATTATCTGGATTTTGGGGGACTTGTGGATACATTGGTAGCAGGTGTATGCAGAGCACAGTGAAGTGGCTGCATATTTTGGATTCCATCATGTGGATGTACACTGGTATGGAGTGCGTGGCATGAGGTAGCTCGATTTGGTTCTTCGGTGTGCCAGTTTGGTGATGCACCATCATCAAGACATTTTTATTATTAATTGTGGAGGGAACAGTTTAGACCAGGTTAATGGAATCTCACTGCAGTTTGTGATGAAGGAAGCACTTGGGAAAGTCATGGACATGTTTCCAAACCCCAGAGTAATCTTTTCTCGCATTGCGCAGAGACAGATGTGGCTGCACTCTTCTTCATTTGGTCTGCAAATGGAGAAAGCAAGTCGCATTGTCAATAAGGCTGGTTGCATCTTTTTGAGAGATGTTGGCATGACCTCCTTTCACAATGAAAATATGACATTTCGTAGCACCAACATTTTTCGCAGAGATGGAGTCCATCTGACTCATGCTGGCAATCAGCTTTTTTTGTGAAATATCCAAAATGCATTGTAGTCCCTTTTGCAAGTATAGCAAGCTTTTTTGCAGTAGATGTTGCCCACTTCAAACCTTCCAAAAACAAACAAACGCCACAGGGATAAGAAAGGGCAGATGGAGAGAGGAATATGTTGGGTGTGCTTCACCGAGGTAGAGGGCACTTTCCTTCATGGTCTCGGAATGCAACCTCGAAACCACTCCGGAACTGCTCACCCCTGCAAAGTACTGTGTCACAGTACACACATAAAACAGTAACCTTTGAAAGGTAAGGACCTACTGCTGTGCGTGTGTTCTGTGAGGCTGTTTGAGGGGTCTGCTGCCCCACAGGAGTGTCCCTTGTGGTGACAGGTGCAGATGTCAAGGATTCTGCACTGGCACTCAATCTACTACCCTGTTCAAAGGGAACAACCCTCCAAACTGCTGCTTTGTGGTTGGATCTTAGGTGTCACTACATGGAGGTGTTGCCATAACTGTACAGCCCATGTCAGCCACAAATGAGTACCATGCAGCACTCATTGCAGCAAACCTTGGCTGCTTGACCTTTGAATATCCCCCCAATGGTGGTAAAAAAGCCTCCACACCCAAGACTCATGCCTTAGCGATGACCAGCAGGCTGCTGCGGCTCCTGCACCGGAAGACATGCATGTTCTGGAAATGAGGACACCACTGGAGGGCCCAAGGCCACAGTGTTGGGCACACCGCTGTCACACCTACACCCCGGTGGCTGACGAGGACACACCCTTTTTTGACTCATCATCAGGCTGCCTCCCAGGTGGTACAGCCCCCCAGGCAGGCTAGCTCTCAGAGGCATTACAGCCCAACCTCAACACCCCCTACTAGTCCCATTGCCACTGTCATGGCGTGACTGCCATGATAGATGCACGTCAGCTAAGAATCGGATCCTTGCCAGAGGACACAATAGTCACGTGAAGGCCTTCAGCCGTGCCATCAGGGGTCCAACGAAGACCATGGTCAGGGACAATGCCCGCACATGGGAAGTGGTATAGATGTGCACAGCATCCCTCACAGGGTTCAAGCAGAGGGTAGGGGAGTTATGCAAGAGGCTCTCTGCATATACTGAAAAAATAAGGGAAACAAATAACCTCCCCCAGCAGTAAATTCGACCACCTGCCACCATCCCATTTACCTCCACCACTCCCACCAAGGAGTCCAAACAGGGAAGCCCACGGTGGAGGTTACAGTTCTGCCTGTACAGTGCTCTCCCGATCTGGTACACATGGAAATCAGCAATGCACTCAGTGAATGGACTGTGCACTGTCGGTGTGAGGGGCCATCACATGGTTGAGTGGGGGCAGGGGGGACTGTGTGCTGGGGAGTTGGTGGTTGGTGGGGGGAGGGGTGACTGTGTGCTGGGGATTTGGTGGTGGGTGGTGGTTGGTGGGTGGTGGACTGTGTGCTGGCAAGTTCAAGTTGGTGTTGTGTGGGGAGAGGGGGACTGTGGAGTTGGTGGTGGATGGGGAGGGAGATTGTGTGCTGGGGAGTTGGTTGTGGGTGGCGGAAAGGGGGAGGGGTTACAGCCATATACATTAAAGCCTGTTCAAAACTGAGAAAATGCAAGGACAATCAAGATTGTTTACTAGTGATTTTTATTCATATGCAGGTTGTGTATTGGGTCCAGTCACAGTGCTAAAAGAAATGATCTATGAGTGACTGTTGGGCCAGCCTCCCCTCCCATATCCCTGTGTGTATCAGCCCTGGCTCCGGCCACCTAGTCATTGTCATCATCATCATCCCCTGGTCCCCTCAGGGATGCCTGTCTGCATCAGGGGTATGGGCACATTCCGCCTGAGTCAACTGTTGTGCAGCATTGCACAAGTCAAGACAATTTTCCCAAATTTGTCCAGGCCATACATGAAGGCCCCTCCAGTAAAACCTAGGCACCATAAAAGTCTAAAAGTATGTTCGATGCATATGCGTGTCTGGCTGGGGGAATGCTTGTATGCATGGTCATGTGGTGTTTGTGGGAGTCATCAGTCATGTTAGCTGCAGGTATCCTGAGTCACCTGCATCTGAGGCCCTGGGTGGAGTCGCTGTTGGGTGATGGGGTGTACATCTGCCCAGCAGCACAATCAAGGTGCATTGTGGTTATTGTGGTCTAATGTGTTGTGTTTGCAGCAGTGTTTGTCCATCAGTATGTGTGGGTCCAGTTGTGGTTGAAGTGTGCATGTGCCCTTGGATGCCCCCCATAAATGCTGCAGGTGCTGCACAGATGCTGCCGGTGCCTCTTGTGGCTGTACCTCCCCCTTTTTTGACTTCCAGGTCCGTTGTCCTCTGTGCCTCTCCATATATCCCTGCAGTGTACTGTTGCGTAGGACCATGAAGTTGTGGGTGGATCTAGGTTAGTGGCCACAGAAGTGGCTGATGATTAGCTCAGGCCCACAGGTCATCGGCACATTCATAAAGTCATAGTGCTTGGGGTTTCCTAAAGACTGCCTCATGGGCCTGGGGTGCAACCAATTATGTTGGACACGTGTGCAGTGGCATAGAAGCGTACATTGAGGTCATTCATCTGGGCCTAGGTGGTGGGTAGTGCAATGTGCAGGTTGACATGGAACAGCAGGGCATCCAGCACCTGACCCAGAACTGAACTAAATGTTTATTGGGATATGTAATGCATCATGGCCACAGAGTGCTGGAAAGTGCCAGTCCCCAGGAACTGCAGACTGCCACCAGCTGCCTAGTGGGGGCACGGCTATGCAGATGCTAATCCTACTCCCAATTTCATTTTCTACTGTGGCCAGCAACTCAGTCATGGTCACCCCATCCAGCCGGTACTCTATTACCGACTGGGTGTGACTGTGGGCGAGGGTGATAACCTGACCCAGGGGATGGGTGCACAGCTTGCTGGGGCTGGTCTCCTCCTCCTCCTCATTCCATCCCCCAAACCCCTGTGCTTCCTGTGCCCTGCACTGGTTTACCAGCATTTTTATCTCCAGGCACAGCAGATGAACTGCATGCCAAAGCTCCCAGCAGGAATTGGCAGCATGGTATTGGAAAGTGTGTTTGGGGCCTAGGTGGGTCTTATGTAGCCCTCTGGTGTGCATTGTATGCACCTGTGGCAATATTCCTGGCACCTGGGTTCATTTACCTACAGCTGGAGGATGGGGGTAATTTCAGCTGTATTATCGTCGGTTTACAGGCGGTAATACTGTTGGAAATGGAGTTGTGATAGGGCTGTAATAATGCTCTGAGTTGACGGTGGTACTAACACCGGCTGTAATAATGTTGGTGTATTAATACTGGTCCCTTTTGGGTCCGACTCTAATTTTGCAGGGTTGTGATTGGACAGAGCAGTATTCCAGGTGTCAATACTGTTAATACTTGGGCACCTTACTCATACTACTAGGACATTATGTCGCCCTTCACAGTAACAATAACACAACAACCCATGACATAATATAATATAGCCGAGAGAAATCTAAGATTACGAGCACGACTACCTAGAATCTGTGATCCTCTTATCAAATATGAAACCAGCAACATTCGAACCAAAATGGTCACTGAACCCATTTTTAAACTTAACTCTCATAATCACAAAAGCCATAACAACCCTCAAATAAATAGAGAAAACAACTGCACCCCCACAGTATCTATAAACCTTGCCTCACCACCACCAACAAACCCCATACACAAACTTAAAGGAGCTTTAATAAAAGCTAGATCTCTAGTCGCCCATGCCATAGAAATATCTGAAGTCATCTCTACTGAAGATTATGACTTCCTAGCCATGACTAAAACATGGCTGCATGAGGCATCAGGCCCAGCACTATCCCTAGCTGTTCCCGGCAATTACACTATCCTCAGAATGGATAGATGCGGAGCTTGAAGTGGCAGACTAGCGGTCATTGCCAAAACTAAGCTTGGGATGAGACTTACTCCTTCACCAACTATTGAATCTTGTGAGATAATGTCTACTAAGACCCCTACAGCCAACTCTCAAACTCTTAACCTCCACTTGATATACAGACCTCCAGGTCCCATCAAGACCTTCATAGAAGATCTATCTACCATCCTCTCAGAAAACCTCAAAGACACCACCCAATCAATATTGCTTGGTGACCTTAATATTGGCTTCAATGATATCAATAACCCACAAGCTACAGCAGCATCCAACATTATAACTGAACTGGGCTACATCCAAAGAGTGTTTGAGCCCACGCATATCAAAGGGAGAACCCTAGATTGGATTGCTGACCATAACTGCAAAATTTCCACCCCTATTATCTCACCTCAAATATGGACAGATCACCCCCAAATTGCATTCTCATTGGACACTACTACCCCTAAGCTACAACAACCTTGTGCAACTCCTGCACTTACCAGAAATAAAAAAAATATGACACTAGACAAACTAATCCCCAGCATCATGCCTGCTTTGAACGCTCTACCTGACAACCTTAACCCGAACGACTTAGTGGAAGAATTCAACAATATTGTGAGCAAAACCCTTGATGATATCGCTCCGCTTAAGCTCAGAAACAGCAAACCGCAGAGCCACCTGAATAACTCGTTCACCCCTCTCCTAAAAAATATTAGACTAGAAAAAAGGAAATGGGAAAACACGTGGAAAGCTCACCCCACTCCAGAAAATAAACTGAAATTAATCAACATTTCATCTCAATATAAAAAAGAAATCATCTCAGCTAAACAAGAGACCTACAACAACAGAATTACACAGGCCAACTCAAGTACAAAAGAATTGTTCTCCATACTCAAAGAACTAGAATACCCCATAAAGCCTCAAGATAACTGCCTCAAAGATTAAAAAATGGTTCTCTGAAATCCAGTATGCATTATCTAACGAAGTCCTAAACCTTCAAAAGAAAATAGAACTAAAACGAGAGACCTTAGCCTCTGCCACATTACCCCCTACTAAGACGCTCTCCAACCCTAATCCTACCACCCAATTCCACTTCTCCAAAGTCTCTATATTATAGGTGGAGAAAGTAATACTCGGCCTAAAACCGTCCAACTGCAAAGGAGACCTCTGCCCAGCACAACTTATCAAAGATGCTGCATGAGAACTAGCACCGTTTATCACAAAGTTGATTAATGCCTCCTTTACCACAGGTACTATCCAGAGCAACCTAAAAGAGTCCTGGGTGTTCCCACTCCTTAAAAAGGCAACTTTAGACCCAGCCATACCCACCAATTATAGACCGAGCTTAAGACAAACAAGATTAGCCAACACCAATCATCTCCAAGTACCCCGATTTAAACTTGCCACCATAGGCGGAACTAGCTTCCCAGTCAAAGCCGCTCAATTATGGAATGAACTACCCATCACTATGAGACTAGAACAATCCTTTAACAAATTCAGGCAAAATGTGATCAACTGGTTGACGACAACAACTGTTAAATGAATGCATGAACTTGTTCCCACCTGCCTGTTACCTGTCACATGTATCACATCCCTGTAACTGATTACCTTGCAACCTGTAACTTGTAACTGTGATCTAAGCTGTACATCTTCTTACCTTTTGCGCCCTTATACTCCAGGGTCCGGTGCGCATAATAAATACTAAACAAACAAACAAACAAACAAAGCCGCATTTAAGGACTACTGGCCAACTCGTGATGAGTCCCTCAGACAGGTTGGCAGATCCACTAGGTATAAAATAAAAAGCAAGGGTGCCAGAACGCACACCTGCTTCACATCGCTAGAGGTGGGGATGGATTTTGTCCAATTCCTGCCAGTATTGAGCCTAATCTGCACTCCGGTTCCTGCATGCAGTATCCTTAGGAAGTAAAGAATATGCCCAGGGTATCCGTATGCTGCATGTTTACTCCAAAACCTGTCCCTATAAACCGAATCAAATGCAGCATGGAAGTCCACAAAAAGAGCATATAACACATGCACATTCTTAACCCTATCTCTTTCTAGAACCATATCTACTAGTTATGCAAAGTAGAAGAGCCGGTTCTATCAAGAATATGATTAGTTTCAGACCACCTTTGAAGTTCTTATCTAACAGGAGCATGGCAAATGCTTTCCCTGTAATGTCCAGCACAGACGATAGCCTGTAGTTCCTGAGCTCACTGTTCTCTCCTTTTGCGCTACTGGCCAACTCGCAATGAGGCCTTTAGACAGGTCGGCAGATACACTAGATATAAAATAAAAAAGCAAGGGTGCCAGAATGCACCCCTGCTTCACATTGCTAGAGGTGGGGATGGATTTTGTCCACGTCCTGCCACTATTGAGCCTAATCTGCACTTCGGTTCCTGCATGCAGTAGGCTTAGGAAGTACAGAATGTGTTCAGGGTACCCATACACCGCATGTTTACTCCAAAGCCTGTCCCTATAGACCGAAATCGAATGCAGCTTGGAAGTCTACAAAAAGAGCATATAACACAGGCACTTTTTTTACCCTAGCTCTTTCTATCATGTCCCCCAGTTATGCAGAGTAGAAGAACCGGCTCTATCAAGGATATGATTAGTTTCAGACAACTCTTATCTAACAGGAGCATGACAAATGCTTTCTCTGTAATGTCCAGCATAGACGCTAGCCTGTAGTTCCTGGGCTCACTGTGCTCTGCCTTCACGAAAATAGGAACTAACATAGGGCCTCATTACAACCTTGGTGCTAAGTGCACCAACTTTACCACCATGGTGTAAACTCCGTTTACACCATGGTGGATGGCGGATTTACCGCCCCATTCCAAGGTGAGTGGGGCGGTAAATCCCCATTTCCCATTTTCCCTTCCCCATTCCCATTTTTGCCCCATAGGGCATAATGGGAGTGGGGAAGGCGCTAATTACGCCGCCATAAATTACGGCGGCGTAATTAGCACCATGGCAGGTTAGCGCCATGGGTTGTAACGCCTGCTAAAAGCAGGTGTTAAAATCAGAATCAGGCGTTAAGGGTTAACGGTGGCGTTAACCCTTAACGCCTGAGTTGTAATGAGGCCCATAGTCTTCTTCCAAGACTCAGGGACATACCCTAGTTCCAGGAACCTTTTGAAAAAAGCTTCCAGAGTACAATCCCAGAAGTTTGGGTTCTTTTTTAGTACCACACTGACTATAGGGTTGGGTCCTGGTGCCTTAGAAAACTTTACTTTCTCAATGTTTAAAAATAAACTCTCAAAACCCATCGTCAATGTCAGAGTATACTTTGACACCATGTGACGATCACAAGCCTCAAAATAGAAGTTCTACTCAATGTGGATCCTCCACTTTTCTTCACCAATAGGGTTAATCAACAACTTTTTCTTGTGTCCCTTAGCCTCTCCCAGCAATTACCATATGCTACTCGCATTACGTGCATTTAGGGCTGATATCATTATTGCCATGCTACATTCTTCATTAGGAAGCGCCACAATTTTATACAATTTATATATTTGTTTTTAACACCCCCTAATTATGGTAATATGGGCAAAAGGGTCAGTAATACAGTTCTTTGGCCTTCTGATGTCTCTCCTAAGCAGTCTCTTTTTATCTCTAATGTTCTTATCATATGTAGGAGCATTGTCACTCTCATGCAGTATATAGGAGCCTTAAAATTCAATCCTCAATTTCTTCCACACCAAGGTGTTCCACTATTAAGTGTACATCCTCATTGAGTCCATTGATGAAATGGTCAGCCTTCTCAATATTCCTACTTGACCAGGAAATACATTTTCCAGCATGATTAATACTTACGTCCCCAATAGCCTTCTGCCTAGGACTAGCCAGACAGGAGGCTATAAGAGTGGTGATGGCAGCGTGATCACTGTAACCATTTGGATGAAGGGTAAAATCTTTAATCAGCGGAATCAACCCCTGATTCACAAAGCAATAGTCCAGAGTAGCACTCTTATTCCCAGACATCCGAGGATAGCGCCCAGCTGTACAACTATATAACATATTCAGGTCCCATTCATTTAAGAAGTGAGACCAATAATCTCCTTTCCTATTCGGAGCCTTATGCTTCAAAATGTGCTTTTAATATTCTCAGTCTCCAATATTATATCGGAGCAACACATCAAGCATTTAAATCGCCCCTCAGTATCACAAGATCACCAGTTTCGGCCTTAAACCAATTTGCAATTAATTTGGAAATTGAATCATGGATCATGTCAGTGAAGGCACCCCCCAGTGGATAATAAATATTTATGATCAATAATCTATTACCCTCACCAACACCAACACAGCCAACTTCAAACGCCACTATGTTATCATCACTGTAAGGTGACTTGATCTTAGTGGAAGAGAGAGCATTAGTTACCCCTATCAATAGTCCTCCAAGGGGTCTCTCCTAATCCCCCTCTTTTGCATAGCTCTGAAAGATTTGAAAGCCGTCAATGTGCACCGTAAGGCCCAACCATGATTCCTGCAATTAAAAAAATGTGGTTCTCAAGTAATATATTCAAATATCCACTTGTGACCATTAGATGACTAAAGCCATGAGTGTACCACGACAGAACCGTACTACATCAAATACGTTTGACTGAGACAGAAGGAAGTGACTCTACACATTAGGCGCCATCGGGCAATGCACTTCTTACAATTGTCTTCCCATTAACCTTAGTGGTAATTTTATGATTCCCTCCAGTTCCGACATGTTTTTGGTCTTGATTCGAGTCAAATGTGTCCTCCTCAACATCCAATTTGAAGCCCATTTTAATCAACCTATCCCTGTAATCCTGAATCATAGCAACAGTTTCAAAGTTTTAACAGTGAATCCATGTTACATTGTGATTAGAGCAGTCCAAAGGTTCAACAAAGTGAAAGGCCCTCATTCCGAGTTGGCCGCAAAGGGATACCGGGCGCTGTTAAGGACATCGGTGGCGGTAATCCCTTTGCGCCCTATTCTGAGGCCCCTTAGCGGGTCCCTTCCTTAACGCCTGGTTTTACCAGGCGTTAAGGAAGGGACGGGGCCGGTTAAGGGACTTCAGAGCTAATAACGGTACCGCATTTTGCGGTACCATTATTAGCGCCTCCCCCCTTCCCATTGAGCCCTATAGGGGCTGAAATGGGAATGGGGAATGACCTTTTCAATGGGGACTTACTGGTCCCGCAAAGGTCGGAATAGACCGGTAAGTCCCAATTCAACCAGAGCGGACTTGGTACCGGTATTGTAGGCAGTCATGGCGCAAATAGCACCATGATTACCTCCAAACTCGGAAGGAGGGCCAAAATCTTCATATTTTAGAACCCTTATTATAGGGCATGGTTGTAGAACATAGACTAGATCTGAATGATTCACTCACTTTTCTCTGCTCTTCTGTTTTAACCGTTTGATAGAGAGCCATTTGCTTTCCGGTGTGTAGTTGGTATATTGATAGCTGGAAAGGCCGTTGGTCGGCTGATAATGTGGGCCTTAGTTGTGGTAGTTATCACTCAAGCCAGAGAAGAACAATGTTCTGCGTCAATGATCTAATTTCTGTTTAATTCATCCTCCACAACCTCAGAATTAAATGAGATTTATTCTTTAACACTACCCGACTCAGATGTATTACCAATGACCAACCAGCTCATCAACGTCTCTGTGTTCATGATTAACCTTTTCTTTCTTCGTTTCGCTCTCTTCCTCACTTTTTTCATTGTTTTCTTTGATGTCACTATAGATGTTTCAGTACTCCCTCTGCCCGGTGTGACCTACTTTTTTACACAATTCATATGTGAAGTTTGATGCTAGACCAGACGTTTCTGCTTTCGGGATAAATAGATATCAGAGGAAGCTGGAGAGCTTGGGACATGTTCTTCGACTGGCCCACCACGTGGTTGTTAATAGTAGGCATATGTGTTGCCCGTACTTCAGAGCCGTTTACTAAAATAATGTTGCAATTGGAGCAGTCATTATTCGGGAATGTATCATCACTTTCCACATTGTTGGGGTGCATGTGTACCTGTGTCATATCATCCTTAACACTTTCACGAATCCTCCCACACAGCTTTAGAGGAATTTTCCTGGCAAATTGTATGGTTAGCATGAATGATTGTATCTCTGCATGGAATCCAAAGTCACTTGCGAGTTTACAGATGTGTCACCATTTTCCCCCTGCTTCCACCCCATCCTTTCCAAAAGTCATCAAACCTCCTTACCTCACATTCCACAAAACAAAAGATTACCTAAACACGCTGCAGACCCACACCCACCCACCAGCCCCAACATAGAGAGCGAGAGACATATTGTGAGTGCTAGATCACTATATAGTATGCAGTACGTATGCTATGGCTGCAGTCCCAAACCACAATACTACAATAAATACTCAGTTATTCTTCCGTCCTTAAATAAATCTAACCTAGCAAGTAAACATAAGATGGGAAATGGTGTGCATTCCTCATCAAATCTCAGTTGTGCTTTCTGACATGACATTTCCCCAGACACCCTCACCAGGACAGGAGCTTAACGCCCCCACCATAGCTGCTGGAGCAGCTTTACCTCCAAAGCAGCACATGAGCTGCAGAGGCAGCACTACTTGTGCTCCTCCTTATCCAGCGACATCATGATCCGAGCGCCGCTACTGATGCCCTCATCTCACTGAAAGGGCTGCATTTTGCTTTCTTTATCTGGCTGCTTTGACCACTGCAGCACTTCTTCCCCACGTGGAGCTCGTACTCCGTGGCTCCGCTAAATAAGATGGCTGCGGCCCGATGATAGTACCTTTGTTTATATTGGTTTCCTAGCAACCAGTGCAGGAGAGGCCATTTAGCCTATTGTGGGTGACCGCAGGCGGAAGCCGGCCCCACACGACAAAGACTCCTAGAACAAGGGCTCACCTGTCCGTGCCTGTCCATGCCTGAAGCAGACGAGGGGCCATTTACGCTGACTAACGCTACTCTCATAGTAAGAAGCACATCAGCGTGCCTGTTGGTGCCTTTTAGCATTGTGAGCCCTGACTCTAACATATAGCCTTGGACTGCACACACAGTAGCATCGTAGTAGCACTGTTATCTGCCTCACACTTTTTTGCTGAACGAAGCCACGGCATCGCTCCTGATATGTCTTGTTGCACTCAGTACTGTTCTCCTTGAATGTGCCCTCCATGCAACTCGCCATGCAAACTGTGACTACAATGTGCATTATACCGTATTATCTGTATCTCTAGGCTCTGGCTTAATTTACTTGATGGTGCCACATGTCGCGTGCTGCCTGACACTAACAGTTAACACTAGACCGTGTGTATTATAGAATTATGGCATTCTAAGTCATCCACCCTGCAATATAAGGCTGTGATCGATCAGATAAATACTGTGTTATGTGTAGTGTATTCCGTATTACTTGCATGGAGTAGGAAATTATTATTGTTCTGTCTGCACATATCTCTGTATTGCTGCCAATTGCGCCCATTACTCTAACGTTATGCCACTGTGGTCATAATGTTAGAGTAATGCATAGGTATATGCCTAACACCTGCTAGTGTACTTATGTATCATGAATGTATTAGCCTCCAGCTGTCCTACTGCCTTATGACATTACTAGGTGCCTACATTATCAAGATCTAACGTGCCAACAAAAGTACATCTAGAAGTGTGCCTAATAGCCTGCCTTTGTTGAATTTAGAAGTGTGCCTAATAGCCTGCCTTGGTTGAATTTATAAGTGTGCCTAATAGCCTGCCTTAGTTGAATTTAGAAGTGTGCCTAATAGCCTGCCTTGGTTGAATTTAGAACTGTGCCTAGTAGCCTACCTTGGTTGAATTTAGAAGTGTGCCTAACAGCCTGCCTTGGTGGAATTCAGAAGTGTGCCTTATAGCCTGTCTTGGTTGAATTTAGAAGTGTGCCTATTAGCGCGCCTTGGTTGAATTTAGAAGTGTGCCTAGTTTCCTATCTGTGCAAAATTGAATTTAGAAGTGTGCCTAATAGCCTGCCTTGGTTGAATTTAGAGGTGTGCCTAATATCCTCTCTGTGCAAAGTTGAATTTAGAAGTGTGCCTAGTAGCCCGCCTTGGTTGAATTTAGGAATGTGCCTAATATTCTCTCTGTGCAAAGTTGAATTTAGAAGTGTGCCTAATAGCCTGCCTTGGTTGAATTTAGAAGTGTGCCTAATATCCTCTCTGTGCAAAGTTGAATTTAGAAGTGTGCCTAATATCCTCTCTGTGCAAAGTTGAATTTAGAAGTGTGCCTAATATCCTCTCTGTGCAAAGTTGAATTTAGAAATGTGCCTAATATCCTCTCTGTGCAAAGTTGAATTTAGAAGTGAGCCTAATAGCCTGTTTTGGTTGAATTTAGAAGTGTGCCTAATAGCCTGCCCTGGCTGAATTTAGAAGTGTGCCCATTAGTGTGTCTTGGTTGAATTTGGAAGTATGCCTAATATCGTCTCTGTGCAAAGTTGAATTTAGAAGTGTGCCTAGTAGCCTGCCTTGGTTGAATTTAGAAATGTGCCTAATATCCTCTCTGTGCAAAGTTGAATTTAGAAGTGCGCCTAATAGCCTGCCTTGGTTGGATTTAGAAGTGTGCCTAATATCCTCTCTGTGCAAAGTTGAATTTAGAAGTGTGCCTAATATCCTCTCTGTGCAAAGTTGAATTTAGAAGTGTGCCTAATATCCTTTCTGTGCAAAGTTGAATTTAGAAGTGTGCCTAATAGCCTGCTTTGGTTAAATTAATAAGTGTGCCTAATAGCCTGCCCTGGCTGAATTTAGAAGTGTGCCTAATAGCCTGCCTTGGTTGAATTTAGAAGTGTGGCTAATATCCTCTCTGTGCAAAGTTGAATTTAGAAGTGTGCCTAATATCCTCTCTGTGCAACGTTGAATTTAGAAGTGTGCCTAATAGCCTGCCTTGGTTGGATTTAGAAGTGTGCCTAATATCCTCTCTGTGCAAAGTTGAATTTAGAAGTGTGCCTAATATCCTCTCTGTGTAAAGTTGAATTTAGAAGTGTGCCTAGTAGTCTGCCTTGGTTGAATTTACAAATGTGCCTAATATCCTCTCTGTGCAAAGTTGAATTTAGAAGTGTGCCTAATAACCTGCCTTGGTTGAATTTAGAAGTGTGCCTAATAGCCTCTCTGTGCAAAGTTGAATTTAGAAGTGTGCCTAATATCCTCTCTGTGCAAAGTTGAATTTAGAAGTGTGCCTAATAGCCTGCCTTGGTTGAATTTAGAAGTGTGCCCATTAGCGTGCCTTGGTTGAATTTAGAAGTCTGCCTAATATTCTCTTTGTGCAAAATTGAATTTGGTTGCCTAATGTCCTCTCTGTACAAAGTTGAATTTTTGGTTGCCTAATATCCTCTCTGTCAAAGTTGAATTTAGAAGTATCCCTAATAGTCTCTCTGTGCAAAGTTGAATTTACAATTGTCCCTAATATCCTCTCTGTGCAAAGTTGAATTTAGAAGTGTGCCTAATATCCTCGCTGTGCAAAGTTGAATTTAGAAGTGTATATAACAACATCACTTTGGCATAGCAGAATTTGGACAGCAGGCCTTATTCCGAGTTCGGAGGTAACCATGCCGCTATTTGCGGCATGGCTGCCTCCGAATTTGTCCAAACTCCGGCCTGGTGAATGGAGTAATTACCGGTCCATTCCGAGGTCAGAGGGACCGGTAATTCCCCATTCACCAGGTCCATTCCCCATTCCCATTTGAGCCCCCATAGTGCTCAATGGGAAGGGGGAAGGCGGCAATAATGGTACCGTAAATTACGGTACCGTTATTGACCCCGGAGTCCCTTTGCGGGTCCCGCCCTTAACGCCTGCTAAAAGCAGGCGTTAAGGAAGGACCCGCAAAGGGAACTCGTAGTAGGGCGGTAAGGGTTTAACGGCACCGGTCTCCTTACCGGTGACCGTTAACCCTTACCGCCCTACTCGGAATGAGGCCCAGTGTCCCTAATAACGTCACTCTGCCAAAGTCTAGAAAGTCTAACCTATAGCTTATTTGTGGCATAATTGCACATAGAAAGTGCATTTAGAAAATGTTCCCTGTAGAATAGTTGAATTTAGAAGTGTGCCTAATAGCGTGCCTTGTTTGAGTTTAGAAGTGTGCCTAATAGCGTGCCTTGGTTGAATTTAGAAGTGGCATAATAGCGAGCCCTGGTTGAATTTAGAAGTGTGCCTAATAGCGTGTCCTGGTTGACTTTAGAAGCGTGCCTATTAGCGTGCCTTGGTTGAATTTAGAAGCGCCCCCAATATCATTGCTGTGCAGAATTGAATTTGGTTGCCTAATATCATCCCTGTGAAGAGTTCAATTTGGTTGCCTAATATCCTCTCTGTGCAAACTTGAATTTGGTTGCCTAGTATCCTCTTTGTGCAAGTTGAATTTAGAAGTATGCCTAATAGCGTACCTTGCTTGAACTTAGAAGCGTGCCTAATATCCTCTCTGTGCAAAGGTGAATTTAGAGTGTGCCCAATATCCTCTCCGTGCAAAGTTGAATTTAGAAGTATGCCTAATATCCTCTCTGTGCAAAGTTGAATTTAGAAGTGTATATAACAACATCACTTTGGCATAGCGGAATTTTAGACAGTTTCCCTAATAACTTCACTGTGGCAAAGTCTAGAAAGTCTGCCCTATAGCTTATTTGTGTCATAATTGCATTTAGAAAGTCTGCCCTGTAGCATATCTGTGTCATAATTGCATTTGAAAGTCGCATTTAGAAGGTTTACCCTAAAGCATATCGGTGTCATAACTGCATTTAGAAAGTCCTCCTAAATTTCACTTAAAAGTCCACCTTAAAACAAATCTGTGGATTTGTTACATTCGAATTTCGGCCTAATGGCATACCTGTATCCAAGCTTGCTAGAAGAAAGCCTACCTAACAGCGAAACTGGGCTGTAGTTGCAACTAGATAGTCTGCCTAATAGCATATTCTATGGTCTAGCTACATTTCAAACTGCCTAAAGGCATCTCTGCTGCCTAGTTTGCAATTAGAACATTAAAACTTAGAATACATGAATAATATCACCCTGTTTAGTTGAACCTATAAACCGTGAATAATCTCACCTAGTGGTATAGCTGAACTTTTAAAGTCCAAATATAAAGTGTAATTTGCATCTGAAACTGTACTTAATAGCAGGTACTGCCGTGTTACTATTAATCATAGAAAGAGTGAACATTTAGCATCCGGTGTTAGAGCTAAAGTGGGATGGTGTGAACATTTAAAATCCGGTGCTATAGCTAATCCGGTGCTATAGCTAAAGTGGGATGGTGTGAACGAAACCCATCTATATCACAGATACTAACCATGAGTTCACCCAACCCATCAAGGTCTGCCGGAAACGACCCCCGTGCACCACCCCCACCTGCTAGCCCTACCTCCTGTCCCTCCTCCCCAATTCAGACCACCCTCCACCACATCGCCTACCTATCCCCTTTCCAAACACCAAGCCAGAGGGGAACGATACCTCAAGCTCCGGGTCAGGATCAGAAGATCAAAATCAACAGACTAGACCATATCCTCAACAGAGTCCCCCATTCTTCCAGTACCAGCCGCCTTTTTTAGGCAGAGGGGGTCCAAGCAATATGTTCTGGGGCCCCCACCAATGCAAATGTATCCTCAGTGGCACCCCCCACAAGGACGCCGTCGCAATCGACGACGGTAGTCGACACTGACATCCTGCCCATCTTTAACCTTTCAGATTACAATCTCAGGGACGAGGAAACAGCTGTCCTAGGCAAAGGCCTCTCATATGTACCAACCAATCAAACCAACTGGTTCACATTGGAAAATGAACTTCAAAATTTCTTCTGCAAAATCCGGCTAAAAACATTATTCCAAGATTCTGAGCCACCAAGTATGGAAGAGAGTACAGGATTGAAACCCAAATCCACCTTTTGTCCCAATGACAATGAAACCAAACTAGCCCTTATCGTATTTGAGAAATGTGTCAGAAAGGAAATCAGAAACCTGCAGAAGAAACGAAAGCCTCTTCAACATAACCTCACTAATGGAGGACAACAAGCACTCAGACCATTGTCATCCAACAATAATATCGTCATAAAGACAGCAGACAAGGGTGGAGGTATAGTTATACAACACCTGAGCCAGTACAAGGGGATGTTTGCAACACTTCTGGAAGATGGCAACAACTACAAAAAACTAAGTCAAGATCCCACCCAGTCCATCCAAAGGGTAATTACTACCAGCACCAGCTACGCTCGAGAACAAGATTGGATAACAGAGGATGAAGAAACATTCCTGAACACCTCTGAGGGTAGAACAACTACATTTTATGCACTCCCTAAGATCCACAAGGAGGCCACCAATCCACCTGGCAGACCCATCATTACAGGATGTGGCTCCATTTTGGAACCCTTATGCAAATTTATTGACTTCTTTCTCAAGCCCCTCTGCCAACGCACACCGACATACTTGAAGGATACCATGTCTACTATTAACATCTTCGAAAACCTTCCATTTGATAATAACCATGACAAACTAGTCACGTTGGACATCCAGGCACTTTATACCAGCATTCCCCAGACATCATCCATGGAGTGCATAAGGCACCACCTCACCCACCCTATGGAGCAAAGAAGAGTGCCCGTCAATATCATCCTTTAGCTCCTAGAAATTGCATTGACTAAAAAGTTCTTCACTTTTGATGAAACATTATATTTGCAGTTCAGTGGCACTGCCATGGGGGCAGCATTTGCCCCCAGTCTGGCAATCATCTTTATAGCAGAATGTGAAGTCTTGTTTGTGCTGAACCAACACAATCCATTTCTCAACAAAATTCAAAATTGGTACAGATACATAGATTACATTCTATTTGTTTGGAAAGGAACCACACCAGAGCTTGCCACATTCCATACATGGCTTAACACCCAATCAGCAGAGATTCAATTCACCCTGAACAACAGTCAAACAGCTATCAACGTTTTGGATCTAACAATCACTACAGATGACAACATGCTCCAGTGCACACTGTATGGGAAAGAAACACGCTGCTTCACTTCAATAGTAGTCACCCACAAAGCCTGAAAACTAATCTACCATTTGGTCAATTTCTAAGAGTATGCAGGAATTGTTTGGAAAACCAACAATACGGGCAACACGCATCACATCTTGAATCCAATCTCCTGGCACGCGGCTATCTGAGGAAATTAACCAAGAATACGCGCAAAAGAGTTTTATGCATCCCAAGGAAAACCTTACTTCAACCCAAAAACCATGTCAAATCAGAAGATTGCATCACCTGCGTGACAACTTTCGGACCAGACACTAACAGCATCAAGAAAATCATAAAACAATTCTGGCCTCTTGTTCAACAAAACCTTCCTGATGAACCAATACCCAGGATGGCCCTCAAAAGATCTAAAAATATCAGCGAACGGCTCACACATGCCCGCCTCTGTAAAAAGACCGGTAGAACAGGTATGTGGGATCTTAGAATGCTGACAGGCCACCATCCATCTGGTGACTGCATAGCTTGCAAGCATACAAGCAAAATCAAATCCTTCAAAATTGAAGGTAAAGAATGGTCCCTCCGACAATTTACCAATTGCAAGACACCCAATGTGGTGTACACCATCGAGTGCCCTTACGGCCTACGCTACGTGGGCCAAACTACAAGACCAGTACACAAACGTATCAGGGAACATCGTTCCAAAATAAGATGCCTTTCCATCACAGCACCTTTGGTTTCCCACTTCATGCAATTTCAACATACACAGGATCAGTTGAAATGGTGGGTCCATGACAAAATTCAAAACACTTCGAACATCAAAAATGCCTTAAACTACAAAGAGGCTTGGTGGATTTTTAAATTAAGGACAAGCGAATATGGACTTAATGAAGCTTCCCTTTTGGAAAACTACAACCATAGTTGAATTCTTTTCACCACCTATTTTTACACTCTAGAAGTCTGAGTCCAACAAGCAAAATTTTCACAGCAGGGCCCTAGCCCTATCTCATACCAGTACAACCCATAGCATTCCTTAGTCACACTTCATCCAGAAGGCACAAGGGCCGTTACCTACCAGGGAACACTAACCCCCTTAAGGTCCTGGTGCCACTCCGGGGATACTCTGCATACATCTTCCCACCCCTAGCACCACGGATAGATCACCCCTCACATCCACCACCTCAGTTAGGGTTGCTCGCATAACACTACAATCTACTCCAAAAATGCCTGGATACCGCTAATCTAGAAGGCATTCTGTAAAATGTGAGATTTACTCAACACATCCTGCCATTGCTCTTAGCCAGTCAACAATAACTTCGCCAGCACCCTGCCTTTATAACTTTACACTCCAGTGTGACCATAGGCTAAACTGAAGGGTATTCTACAACATCCGCTGGTTTTTCTATCTGATACCCTCCCACAGCCCCATCTGCTTAATATAAACAATGCCTGCACCATACGGCACTGCTCACATACCTCTATTTTAATCAGAGTTCTATCACAACCTGGAATGGCCTCACACATTACCCTAGCCTCTGGTTCTCAACTCCGACCATGTTACATGATGCTGTCCAACAGCACTGTTGTCTTTAGAATAAGCCAGTACGATACGGAAGAGATACACCCTTACCTCCTCCCAGCGCATGCGTGAGGAGACCAGTGTCCATCATTTCTGAAAGGGACATCCAACAATACACTCAAGCTGCGCTACTTTTCCCTAGCGCATGAGCACAGGTGCGCACCACTGATAAACTGTCTCAGACACTTATCTACGACTCATGTGCACAACATACAGCATATCGTTAAGCTGTAATCAGGTCCGAATACAACTTGAGCCGGAAACCACCAGCGCACAGCGGCCAAATACGCCTCTCTCCCCAACCCACTGGAGGTAAGCATACGCTCACAGCAGCCTACCTCAGGCTTGCTTACTCCTTATGCTACACGGCATTCTCCTGCAGCCATTTTAGTAAAGGCGTGTACTTTTGCATTTCACAAGGGGCACCACTTCTAGAGCAAAATAGTCACATCTGTTCGGTATAAACTCTGGCCCCACACAGCTACACTATCCACCACGGATTTACCTCAGTCGCAGGCCAACAACAGCCCGCTCGCTTGCTGGGTAAGTTATTGGGAGCTTATCATGGTTGTTTACCGTCAGATTTATCAGGTCTTCTTAGCATAATTCACATTAAGCAGTACTCTTACCTCATTTTTTCATCCTTTTCTTTCTCTTTTTTCCTTGTTTTTGATGTGTGCTAGATCTCCAGCTTTTCTGGCGGATACTCCTGCATACACCTGACTTTACCTAGAATGTCAAACTAGGGTCCCACACATGTACTGCCACTGGATCTCTACTAGCACGTTCCAGTTCAAGTTTGATTTCTACCCCTATCCCCCCAGCCCGGACCAACCCAAGGTTAGTTGATTTATCCCTCCTATACCAGAATACACCTCTATATGTGTTTCTGTGTCTTTCTATTAACTGTTGACCCAGCATCACTTGCTGCAAATGTAAGAATACGAGCAGGTTTTCCATCTAAAACAGATCATTTCTGTTTTTCTCTTCTTACACATTCTCTTAGGCTATCACAATCCTACTGGCCCAGAAGAAGGCTGTCCACTCCAAAGCCAAAACGTCACTGCAGCAGGCCCTAACCTGCTGTCAGTCCAACATCAGGGAAGTTCATCTCCCGACGTAGACCAAGGATTGGCCACCACCTATCTAATGTGCAAGTTGTTACCATAATCAACAAAACTTTGCTTGATTAACCACAAGAGTTAGGCCTTGTTCTCCCCAAGAACAATGCATTTGTAACCTTGTTTCCACTCTTTGCCTGTCCAAAATGTTATATTTATAGTTAACAAACGGCACATACACAACAAAATGCGCTGAATTTTGTTTGAAAATTTGTTTGCTACCACTGTATCACAATTTGTTTGTGTTTACACCGGATGAATTATAATCCAGCCATGCTTTGTTAAAAGATTGCAGAATCAGTAAAACTGTCTATGATCACTTCCTCCGGTTTGAATATTAGGAACCAATTGTTTTTAAGAATGATTTTCTTGAAGAAAGTATTTGCCTGCTAAACCCAATATTGTTTTTCATTCTTATTCCAAAACCTATGTTTTTATTTTATATATGGGCAAACCTGTTTTGAATATTGTCTCCATTCCTTGATTACACAAAATGACAATGATTTCTCCTTGTGTATTTATTTTGTTCATTTGATTTTCATTTATAATACATGTAAATAAAGACATGTCCCTGGAATTAAGGGGTTTATAACAGTTTTTATGATTTATTCGACTATATACTGTTATTTCCTTAAAATGTGAGCTAAGTTTTACAACACTTGCATGCTGGGAAGAGGGTGATTATCTTTAATACCACTACAGTTCCCTAGAAGCAACACAACATTCTACAATTTAAGAATGGTTTGATTACTTCGGCGCCTACCAACTCCCTAGTTATACACACAATGGCGAGCCAACCACCCTAAGACCACTGCTCCTCTGAACCCCTCCACCGATCAGCCTACTTTGATCATACCCGTTCCCCTCACTAGCCTCCCAGACACACCCTTCCCAGCAATCATGCACCCCCAGTTTTCCCCATCAACCCCCACCATCATCCCCCCACGACCACACTCCTTCCCTCCCTAAAAACTGCATGCCTAGCCCTAGCAAGAACAGAAGCCTCATCCCCCTCACCCTCTGACCCCCCCTACCCTCTTGCACACACCAATCACAACAAAGACACTAAAGAGGAAACGTGCCTGGTCCCCCTCAATCTCTCAGCACTCATCGCCTCCCCTGTCTCGAACCACCACCTCATCCCCCCAATCACCACCCTCCCCCCACACCTCACCCTGCCTGAAACCCCTCTCCCTTGATTTCTCACTGACCACAACTGAAACTCCTAACCCCCCACACCCCACCTTTAAATCCCCCATGCCAAACCCAATCATCCCAACACACGCGTCCATCCACTCCCACCTGAAACCCACCAACTTTTCGGCTTGCCCACTCTTCCCATCGACCATCAACCACCCCACCCCTCTCACTCCCCAGTTTCCACCCTCTCACCCCCCACCCCCATCTCTTCAGTGCAGCTCCAACATCAAACTCATCTCCCAAAGTGAATTGCATCCTATTTAAAGCCTGATCCGTAGCAAAAAACAGATACAGCATCTTTGACCTCCTCGCCTCCAACAAACCAGACCTGGTCTTCATCACCGAAACCTGGTTCTCTGACGACTTCGCCCCAATCGCAAATGAAGCCTCCCCCGACTCCTCGCTCATCCCACTGATACGTCCCTCTATAGGAGGAGGAATAGCATTCGCCTTCAAGTCTCACTCCACGCTTCAATCATCGACAACCAACCTTCCATTCCTTCATGCAAATCACTGCTCGTTAAACTTTCCTGCCCCACTTTGTTCTCTCACAGCTTCCTCATAAGCTACAGACCCCCTGGCTACGATAGACAATTCTCAAACAACATCTGCGACTCTATTGCCACCCTCCAACTAAACCATCCCAACCTCACCCTTCTAGGAGATTTCAACATGTGGCTCGACATTGCCACCAACCCTATGACACACTCTCTGGTTGACGGCCTAGGCGCAATTAACCTCCAAGCCTACTTAAACGGCCCGACGCACTATAAAGGACATACTCTTGATGCCATCTTCAGCACCCACAACCTGATACATCTAAACCCCCCCACCCATATCATCTGGTCCGATCACTTCATTGTTTCTTTTGCCATTCGCTCACCCAACCCACTTCCCGTACCCGAACCTGAACCTCCGAATCTACACAATTGCTGGAAGAAACTAATAATCCTTCCTGACCTAGCTGACACACTCCTCTAGTCTCCTCCGCCTACCTGCCTACTCAATAATCAACTACCCCCGACGCCTTTGACTAATGGCTCAACACCTCACTAATGCGGTTCACACCCACTTGCAAAACATCAGCCCGCCGTGGCCTTTTCCCTAGATGGTTCACACCAGAATTGAAGACCAGTAAACAACTATATAAATCTCTAGAACGCAAATGGCACAATGACAAAACACCCATGAGCAGATCCACCTTGGCCCATCACCTTCATCAGTACAAGGCCGAAATCCAGAAAGCAAAAAAAGCCCATTACCTGAATCCTGAATCCTAAACTGTAAAAACCCCAGCAAAAAACTTCACAAAATCATCACCGAATTCACTAAGCCATCATGCACCACCACCATCCCGACCCCCTCCCAATCGCTGAGCGACTCACTCTCGCTCCACTTTTACTCCACAGCTCTCGAAAGAAGAAACACTCTAACCAAAAAACTAGCTCTCTTACACCCACCAGGCAACCCACCCTCCATACCGGCCAACCCACCGCCTGCGACCACTACCCAACCAACGTTTGACTCCTTTAGTCCAATATAAGATGACCAATTTCTCAAACTCATCTCTGCCCGCAAACCATCCAGCTCTCCGCTGGACCCTTGACCGGCCACAACCCTCAAGGACATTTTTGCATCTACCTGCGCAGGAGAACACGCAAGAACCGTCATAAATGACTCCCTTTCCTCAGGAATTTTTCCTGACGCATTGAAAATGGTTCATGTCAAACCTCTAATAAAAAACCTTGCCTTCACCCTCTCGAGCCCCATTTCAAACACCAGATTCCTTGCCAAACTCATCGACCGAACTGCCTACTCCCAACTAAATGCCTTTGTCAAAGCCAACAATCTCCTAGACCCCACTCAATCAGGTTTCAGAGCCCGACACGGCACCGAAACCACCCTAACCTCAATCTGGGATGACCTTAAAAACACTGCAGACTATGTGGGATGTGCCGCATTAATCCTTCTTGACCTATCCGCCGCCTTCGACACAATCAACCACTCTATCCTCCTTGACTGCCTCCACTCCCTAGGAATTCGTGGAACCACTCTCAAATGGATAGCATCCTTCGTCAAAATAGGAACCAAATAACCCTACTCTCCACCTATTCCTCCCAAGCCCGACCAGTCGACACGGAAGTTCCACAAGGAGCATGCCTATCAGCCCTCCTGTTCAATCTATACATGGCCACCCTCCCACGATTAATTCGTTTACACAACATCCTGTGCTACAACTACACTGATGACACTCAACTAATTCTAAAACTCCTGAACTCAAAACCCAACTGCCGACCGACCTTGCTTCCTGCCTCCTCGACATAGAGCTCTGGATGACCACAAACCACCTCTTTCTAAACCCCTCCAAAACCAAAATCATGGTATGTGGCAACACCAAACTTCTTCCACACCCACTACCCTGGCCATCTGCCATGGGCAACCCACCGACTCCTAATTCAGTAAAAAACTTTGGATGCACCATAGACTCTTACCTAACACTCTTGCGCCAAGTCAACAACGTCTCAAAGTCCTGCCACTACCACCTTAAAACTCTTAGGTGCATTTTTACATACCTCTCCTTTCCCAACAGACTCTCCGCGGTCCAATCAATAGTTATAGCAAGACTGGACTACGCTAACCCCCTCTACCTCGGAGTACACGCATACCAACTGAATAAACTACAAAGAGCACAAAACGCAACAGCCAAACTGCTACTAGCGCTTGGCCCTAGAGACCACATCTCCCCAGCCCTCAAAACTCTGTACTGGCTTCCGGTTGCCCGAAGGGTGACCTTCAAACCTTATGCATTTCTCACCGAGCACTGCATAAAACTGGACCTCAATATCTTCAAGACAAACTAAAACCCTATCACCCTGCAAGTACTCTAAGATGAAGCTCAGCCGGCCTCCTAGTCATACCAAAAACAAACTCAGACAGGTTAGGCAGATCATTATTCTCAACCTTGGCCCCCACGCTGTGGAACACACTCCCACCCCACATCCGAGTCACCGAAGACCTCATGTCTTTCCGCAAATTACTGAAAACTTGGCTCTTCCCCTAAAACCGACCCCGAACTCAATCTAACTCAAACTGGATAACAGCATTTCAATGACTTTTGCCCAAATGCTAGATCATAAATAGCAATGCAGCATCATGATCCGAGCGAGAAATCGAAAACTAATAAACTGTATTGGTTAGCTAAAAAGAACAAACAAAATAGAATAAATAAAAAGGATCAAACCAGTGAAGTAGATGAAAAGAATAAGCTGTACGAGAGCAGTAAAGTGTCTGAAATTAATGAAATGGACAAAATAAATGTAATGGACAAGAGGATCAATGTGGTCTGCATAACAACCTGCCAGAACGAACACATACTCATGATCTCTCAACCACCACACCTACCGCTAAGAAGCAGCTATCACACGAATGCAACACCAGCTGTACACATATCCGGTGCTCACACGCACCTTATGATTCTCTCTATTCTCTCTGCTGACTTGAACTTCCCGAGGGCGTTCAACCTACCAACGCCTTGAGACCATACCAATGATAAAAAAAGGTGCTATATAAATGCAAAGTAGCATAACATAACATCTGTCTAGGGAAATTGCCGTTCAAATGTTACCCAATATGCCATAATACCATGCAGTATCTTCTTTGATTAGACACCTTGATTTACTTGCACTATGTTATGTTATGTTATGTAGATTTGTTGAAAAAACAATACTAAGAATACTAAAAGAGAAGGGTTTTCAGAGCACGTCTGAAAGCCAGGTGATTAGCAGTAGCACTGAGAGCCAAAGGAAGTTGGTTCAATGCTTTGGCTGCGGCCACCAAGAAGGTGTGGTTTCTCTTTCGAGTGCGTTTAACGCAGGAAACTAGATGGAGTAACGCGGTCTGGGAACATAGAGGACGATTAGGCACATAGTGGATACACTTCTCCTGCAAGTATTCATCTACAGCCTTATGGAAGTCCAGATGAACAAGGCACATAGATTTAAAATTGATCCGTTGTTCAATGGGGTGCAGGAGGGGGGCCATGTGTGAGTGTGCTGGCAGGCGCAATATTGCAGTATTTTGGAGCATTTGAATCCGATTGATCATATAGTGTGGTTGGCCGAAGTACAGTGGAGGGTACTATGTATGCTGCTACCACATAATTGATATTTGTGATAGGCTCCCTTTTGGAGACCAACCATCAACCTACAGCTGTATGCTTACCTACCTAAACCCTCAGGACCTAACTATGTTGAATCCCACACAGTCTATACCTGGGATTGAACCCACAGCCTTCTTACCTGCGCTCAAATATGTCCACCTAGACTCATCAATAAGACCAACTAAGTTCTTACCTACACTATAAATTGATATCAAGTCATCCAATAAAGTTTAACCTAGTTGTGGAAGACCTGAGCGTCTGATGCCTTCGAACCAATGGTTTAACATTCCCTACATCCAATCCATTACTAACAAACCGTGCACTACCACAGCTAGGAATAACAGACTCTGCTCTGGATTACTTAAATACCATGATCCATCGCTCAAAACCCCTCACACATCAAACCCACCAGCTTCTAAGAATAACTCTAGCTCCAAAATTGTAGCCTTAAATAAAAGTTGCACCAAATAAATCTATGCCAAAAACTACAGTAAACAACAATAAGAGACCAAAACAGAACAAAATGAAAGCCATTCCTACCAACCCCATTACACAAACTATCAAAGGCACAATAATCAATGTGAGATCAATGGTGGCACATGCTACAGACATTGCTGACATGATTACAGCTGAACATCTTGAATTCCTAGCTATAAAGGAATCCTTGCTCCATGCTACAGGCCCCTCACTCCTACTTGCTGTTGCAGATAATTACAATATCATAAGAGCAGATAGAGTAGATTCTAGAGGTGATGGCATTGCCATCATTGCAAAGGCCATCCTAGACTTAAGAATAGCTATCTTGCCTACATTCACATCATGTGAATTACCTGCGGCAAAAATACCCATATCCACCTCCCGGACCTTAAATATTTACCTAATCTAAAGACCTCCAGGGCCAATCGCCCCTTTGAGGAAGACATTATGACACTATTATCTGATAACACCAAAGCCACCTCTCAAATATTACTGTTAGAAGATTTTAATTTAGGACTTAATGACCCTAATGACTACCAAGCACTATCAGTATCTAACACCCTTATCAAATATGGCTTGATTCAAAGAGTCACTCAACCCACACATAATAAAGGCAGGACCTTAGAATGGGTAGCTGATTTTAATTGTGAAACTACAATTATGTCAATTGCACCTCAATCATGGACTGATCACAAACCATTGTCCTTCACTCTTTCAGCTAACGCCCACCTAACTAAGCCTAATACATCAGTGTCACCACTCCTCACCAGGAACAAAAGTAACATTACGGTGGACTCTATTTTACCACATGTAATCCCCATCCTGAAATCCTTGAAAGACATTGCAGAGCCAGACATTCTAGTAGATGTCTACAATTCGCCAATGACCAACGCCTTAGATATCATTGCCCTGCTTAAAATGCACAGAGGCAAACACAGAGCTCATCGGACTCATGGATCACACCTCAGCTTAAAGCCATGCGAGTGGAAAAGAGAAAACTGGAAGTCTTATGGGAACACCACCCAACAGCAGAGAACAAAACAAACCTGTTGAATCTCTCAGCTAGATATAAAGATGAAATGTTACTCACCAAATGTGAGACCTATAACAATAGAATTAAGCAAGCCAGTTTTAGTACTATAGAACTCTTTGTTATCCTTAGAGAAATGGAAGCCCCTATAGCCCCACGGCCAAATGCCTAAAGGATAAACTCTGGTGCACCAACATCCAGAATGCCCGAACTAACAAAATGGCCACTTTCCAAAACAAAATAGCTGACAAAAAAAACGGAACCTACCTAACATAGACTCTTCCCATAGAACCCAAGAATATTCCACCATACCTCCTCAATGCTCCCAATTCTCCAAAGCCTCTATCCCCGAGGTACAAACAATCATCACCTCCCTTAAATTCTCAAGATGCCAAGGCAATACCTGCCAAGCTCAGGTAATCAAAGACGCTGCCAGAGACCTGGCACCCTTCGTCTCCAAATTAGTCAATGCCTCTTTCTCATCTGGCACCGTCCCCAGCAATCTAAAGGAGTTGTGTGTCCTACCCTTCCAAAAAAACAATTTGTGGACCCTGCCATCCCTACTAACTACAGGCCAATTACAACAGTCCTGTTCTGTTTTTACTGAACATACTAGACAGGGTCGCCTGCCTTCAGATCCAGGAATACATGAAGACCAATCATCTCCTAGGGACTCGACAATCTGGCTTTAGAACACAACATGGTATCGAAACGGCATTGATTGATCTAAAGACCCAGATGGTTGAACTTAAAGACAAGGGGAAAACGGCATTGCTATTACTTTTGGATCTAGCAGCCACTTTTGATTTGGCTGATGATAAAGTGCTATGCAATCATCTTGACACAGCAGTCCACTTCTCCCAAGACGCAATAGCATGGATCCAAACTTTTCTCAATTACAGGTCCATGAGATTCTTCTCCCCCTCGGTGGCAGCCAACCCGATCCCTATAACATGCAGAGTTCCTCAAAACTCCTGCGTGTCACTGACAATGTACAACATCTTCATGAAGCCTCTCTTTGATGATTTGGATCATCTAGGTGTCACCCACACTAACTATGCAGATGACACCAAGATCCTCCTAACCCTTACTGGTAACTACAACACGGATGTAGCACTTGTGAACAAAATGTATCTAATCATTCAGGCATGGATGGCCACCAATGGCCTCTCCCTGAATGACGATAAAACAGGGCTCCTAATTCTAGGTTCTACAGCTAACCTCAACAAACTTAGCAAGGAATATGCCTCCTTTAACATCGACAGGAACAACATTAAGGTGGCATGAGAGGTAAAAACATTAGGTTTTTACCTAGACTCAGCACTTAACCTCCTCAAACAATTTAATGCCACAGCCTCGGCTACAGCATATACTTGCAAGCTGATACGGGCTTGCAAACCATTCCTATCTAAAGAGAGCTGCCTTATCTTTGCTACAGCCCTTATACTGTCTAAAGTGGATTACTGCAGTGGATTTTACTTAGGTGCTAGTAGGTACGTGATTAATAAACTCCAAGTACTGCAAAATAATGCACTGAGGACCACTCTGAGTATATCCAGGAGAGAACATATCTCTCAGTCAAGAAGACAGAATACATGGTTCTCCATCAAGGATATGATCCAGTAAAAACTATGTCACTAACCTATAAATGCCTTAATCATGCTTCCCCACTATACTTAACTGAGAAATGTGTCATAATAAGTGTATCCTGTGTCACCAGGTCAGCAAATTTCACCTGCCTGGTTGTTCCTAGGTACAAACTAAAAAAATCAGAAGGCGTAGCTTCCCAGTTATGGCAGCTCAGCAGTGGAACACACTCCCACCCTCCCTAAAAACAAACCAGTCCTTTGCTAACTTTAGGATAAACTCCATAACTTGGCTGTCCGCAAAGGATATATAATGTGGACAGGTTAGTGTATTGGCTACTGACAACTGATGGACCACCTGCTGTATTTACCTTTCTGTGTTGCTCATGTTATGTTCACTACCTATTAATGTTTGTTGTGCTGTACTGTCTTATTCTTGATGCACTGTCGTTCATTTTTGGTCTTGTTAAACTGTAACATTATTTAATGCGCCCAGACATCCCAGGGTTCGGTGCGCTTTATAAATCAATAAAACAAACAAACAAACAAACAAACAAACAAACAAACAAACAAACAAGTAAACAAACAGGAATCATGAAGAATCATCTTTTTAAAATAATCTTTAAGTCTTTGGCTTTGTTTTGCTTTAAATCTCCAATTAATTTGAAAGTGAACTTAACAGTCTGTGGTAATTCTATTTTCATGTAGTTTGTTTAACTTCCTTATGCACTGTTGAAAATGTGGGTAGGTGCATGTCAGTTTTGATTTAACAGTGGTATCTATTGTATGTCACATTCTTAATTTGTTTTATGTGTTGCTTCTTTGGGAAAGTCATCTTCTTTTTAACAAACCTAAAAGCCACGCATTGAATCCTTTAGGCTTCACCTACAGCCATGCCCAGTGGTCAGATTTCTGGGGCAACGCCACACCCATTCCCCAATGTGGTCACAGTGTCAGGGCTATATCATTGGACCATGTCCCAGGTGCTTCCTAGCCATCCATTGTGTTCAATGGACATTGTCTATGACCATTATCTGTGGACACTTTCCTGAGAGATGTAGCCTTAGCAATGGCCCAGGCACCTCCCAGATATCCATGTGCCCACTTTGGGACTTTTTCAGAGGCATGGCCATGGACGAGGTTTCATGTTCCTCCCAAAGCTACAACATGGCACGGAGACATAGAAAATGGACACTTTACCTGGAGCATGGTCGTCAGTCATGTCACTGGCGCCACCAATACAAGAGACGCCCACTGACCATGTTGTCAGGCAATGCCCACTTTGCCTGAGCTATGCAATTTGGCCTATCTCAGTGCATCTGAAAAATGCCAATATGCCATTTGGGCATGTTTTGTACCTATGTTCAATTTACCAAGGGTGCCACCTCCATCCATGCTATGGGCAGCCCTAGGTACCTGCAGTGTCCAATGGGCATATCCTGTGCAAGGTCCTGTTTGACGTGAACATGTCCGAACCCTCTAATGGCTACACATTCAAAAGTGGCCTGCTGCGACCAAAGGGGAACAATATTACTGGAAAAAATGAACAAATAAACACTGTTTTTTCACTGGGACCATAAGTGTGGGCCTTTGGGAAGAAAAAAAAGCCCACATTCACTATGGCAAGAACATGTTGTACCTGTGTGCATATGAATTTACCAACATCCTGCCTCCTCACATTTTCGACAGAGAATGCGTGTGCAGGAAGGAGGAGCTCTGGTGATTGACAAGGAGACAACTAGTGGGAAAGGACAGCACCCTCCATTGGTGCATCACTGGAATTGGTGTATCATTCGAACCTTGCCAGGATTTTAGTAGCTCACAGCCTGAGGATGGTTTGCTTCTTTTTAGTCCATCATTTTCAAAGGGTGTTCTTAAACAACCTTTGCAGGAGGTACATATAACGAGTAGAGGTGCCACGAAGGAGGACAGCATCATGCAATGGGTGGATGAGATACTGATAGCTATTTTAACTGTGACAGTCGATGAATACTCAATCTGTTTTGATTAGAAAGCAGTGTGTTCTTCTGTGGCCCGTGTGAATGTTCCCTCATCTCATTTTTTATTTTCATTAAATTGCTGCATGTCTCTCAGCCATGTCTTGATTAGTTGCTTTGCCTACCTAACCGAAAGCAACCTCAAGTTGAGAGAAAACGCACAGAGTGGGACTACAGACCAGTAGTGCCTGATTGTCAATGTACCAGTTGTTACTGATAGCGAGGGTGTAGAACAAGATTAAAGAGGGGAAGACGTTTTGGCAGAGGATTGATCCTTTGAGTTTACCATATATAAGGTGCATTTAGTGTCATTATCGAAGACGATGCAAGGCATCTCTGTGGATTTTTTTTTTTTGTATTGAATATAATGCATTTTGATGCTAACTGTATGTACATAAAAACATCTTGGAAAGAAACAGTTATTGTTCCTATATGCAAGAAGTGTGACAGCAGCTACCGAATCTCGTACTGCTGTGTACGGGATTGATGTGATGTGTTAAATGAGAAGATATACGATTGGCGTTTTAAATGGTTTTGCTATATGGTTTAAACAGAACATTTACTTATGATCAGATTTAAAATTTTAATTGCATTCCTTTCAATTCATTTTAGACCACACAGCTCCCATGCATTTTGCTTTTATGGATTTGAGCATGGCCCCTGGCTGTGCAAATAGAATCTCATTTTGGAAGACCCCAGCATCTCAGCATCCATTGTTATGTTATTGAAAGCCATGCATGAAGACAATATTTCCACTATTATATTTTGACCACATTGCGAATGCACTGCACACTATGAAATCAAACAAGAGGTAAGACAGAGCTCTGTTTTGTCCCCTGTCCTTTTTAAATGTGTGCACTAATTCAAAAAGTAGCATTGTAATTTAGTGTTGCTATGGAAACACCAAGAATAACAGGGGGGAACATCCATGTCTTATAGTAGGTTGATGACTTGGTTCTTTTAGCGACTATGTTCAAGGATGCAAGAGTTTCTTCACTATAGGTATACCCTGGTTGAGAATACATGTAACAAAATCAGAAGGGTTGTGACCAAGCAGTTCTGTCTGGACTTTTTGGGGTGTAACCAAGCCTGATTTACATATGGTTTTAGCCCTTTTGTAATGGCTTTACAGGCAAAGAACGATGATCTGGAAGGTTGCCCAGAGAAATGCCAGAGGCTAAGATTAATTCTGAACCTTCGGACCATCACCTCTTTTGTTTTATTATGCGTGGATCAAAGATTTGGCATTCATTTTCCTTATATGCCCTAGCATAGTCTTAGTGAACGATGAAGACTTTCCATATCCTGGGTTAAAGATTTATGAAATGTGAAAAAGGGACACTCCATGAACTGTCAATATGTAAATATGTCTAGAGCTGCAGTTTCTAAATGTGTGCTTTGTTTTCAGGCTCATCCGTCGGATCCAATGATAACTTTATGTAAAGCGTAAGCTTGCTGTTTAGTTATGTACCACAATTTGGGGATATACCCGAACAGAATTGTGAACTTGACTATTAAGTGTCCCCAGGGGGTTCCATTGTCCTGTATGCATGAGGAGTTTGTTCAAGACCAGATGCATTCCTAGGGGCGCGGGCTGAGGCGGCTATAGCCCTGGGTCTCTTGGTTGTTGCCCCAGATAGAAGCTCAGGTTCCACAGCCAAAGGGCTATAGCTAGCCCCGAGTCCAGAGAGGTCCAACATTAGCATAGACCCAGATCTTTTCCAGACCTAGCAACACCCCTGTTCAAGACCACATAATTAATGTTCTCTAATGTAATCCCTTAGTGCAATGGTGCTGAATTTCGTCAAATTATATTGTTTTATTAACACAAAAAAATATAACGCAACTGCAATTTATTTACATTCATCAAGATTTCTGGTTCATTTTTTCTCAATGAATGACTACACATGTGAAATTGTGATGGGGAAGCAGCTCATCATGCAGTGGGAGCACAAAGAATTGGAAAAATCGAGGTCAGATCTTCTACTTTCTGGGCACATTTTAGGGGCTCTGCACAGCATTCAAAATGGTGTTCACATTTCAAAAGCGCATTCAACTAACATGACCTATCCTTCACCTTCTCCCTTTCACACCCGTGTTGGAGAAGTGGGACATGACAGATTGTATTAATTGTCGGTACCCATTTTTTCTGGAAGCAATTGAGAGGCATGCACATTTTTTTAATGTTTGTCCTAAACATGCGCTGATTAGGTGGCAAACTGTGCTCCTGCTCTGCTTCACATCTTGTCAGCCGCAGATAGAGCCGTAACTTGGGAATTGCATTTATTTTTAAGCAGATCTTGGACCAGTAAGAACCAGTCTCGACCCAGTGATTGCAACACTCGAGTGGCACCTGGAATGGATCTGCTCTTATGAGAACCTCTTCAAGGAGTCTCTCCTCCTCAACAACGAGGCCATCATATCGCCCCTCGTGCCACCTGACTCGCTAGATGCCGCCTGCACCTCTCCTCTCTGCCACCTGGTACAGCTGTACCCCTCCTCTGTCCCACTCTGTATCCAACCCCCCCAGGGCCCCGCTGCATATCAGTTATGTTGTTACCACTGAAAAGCCCTCCGTTGTGCATCTGTAATGTTACACCTCTGTACAGCACTCTGTTATGTATCTGTATTGTTGTATACCCATGTAAAGTGCTTTTTTCCTTCTCGAAGATAGGTCCGCACTCAATAAATACAATAATAATAATAATATTAATAATAATAAATAAAAATGTTAGAGCAGAGAATTTTTTGCAAATTTGAAATGTGTGATTCATTTAGACGTGTTTTTATTTTTAAAAGGTATGTGTAATATTTATACTAGAGGATTTCTTTACACTGTTGGCATTATATTTAGAGCTAACAACATGGTCAGCCCTTCAAATGCTTTGGTATTATTTGTATTTTCAAGGATTGTTATTGAGTAGCATAGCCTCTATGATAATATGAATAGCTACATATTTGTTATGCTGTGCTGTGTGTCAGAATGGGACAAAAGCCTGAGATACAGAAGTATGTTTGCTTGAGATAAAACAGAGTTGAGTGTGAACTGTTATTGTGGTCACATGTGTTATTCCAGTGTGCTATCACTGTTCGCATTGAAGAAAACACTAGCAGAGCAATGTATACTGCATCCGAGAAGGGTGGACACGTTTCTCTGTGGCACATGATAGGCTTCGCTTTCATCACACTGGTAAAACGCCCTGCCCTGATTTATTTCTGGAAACCATCTTACCTGGAGCTGTAGCTTGAACTCCTATGCAAGAACACACTGTGTCACTGCCTCATTCATTGATCTTACCAGGAATCTGAAAACTGCGGGCACTGCAGTGATTTGAACCAATGGCAGCAGATTAGGCCACACCTGGCATTAGGATGCATGTCCCTGTAGGCACACAACCAAAGGTCAACCACTGATGTCTCCACCCAACCATAATTAGCCCCTCTAGAGCTCTCATCTCACCTCCACTACTTCCCTTACACCTTTACCTGTAATCGCCATTGTATCCCCTATGTACCGATTGTTCAGAGCAAGGTTCCAGCATTATATTATAAATCCCGTACCTACAGAGAAGGGCACCTGTCCTAATATCTCCTTAAACCTATGATGTTATATGGCGGCACTCGGATCTCAGCTAGATGTGCTTTTGCCCATATAGTATTGTGTCTCTATAGTCAGTCTTATCTATAACGAGCTAAGTGGAAACACCTCTCTCTGGTTATGTAGTTTTTTTTTTTTTGCAGGCTCCTCGATTAAGTTTTTGCTGTGTTTAGGATGAATTTTGAATTGACAAGCATCCAATGATTTTACATGTTGTGTTCTGTTAATAAATCACAATAGGGGCACCTAGGATATTATTTCAACATCATGACATTGGGTTCATAAATGGTATCATTTGTATGTTTCAGAGCTTTACGAATTGGATATGTCAAAAAGATAGCTCAGTAATCATTATTTCATAAAACCGAAAGCACTAATTGTTATACAATTAGGTTTGACAGAGTGGCTTTCAGAAATTATGGCAGAAATGTCAAGTGATTTGATTTCGACAGCTGTTGTTTGTTAGAAATGACATACATCTGTAGCGTTATTTCAAGCAATGCAACCTTTTTCATTTTTTTTGATGCATGTGATATTTTCACCGGGAAAAAATCTAGATTGATAACTGAACAACAGAATGAATACATTGATAAAGTGCTCATGCACATTTTTTTAGAACCCTGCTCTGGTGCTTTAAACATTGCTAATGATTGATAAGGGTAAATAACAGCACAATAGTTTGTTTGTTTTTTTTTGTTTGTTTTATTTGCTTATATAGCGTGCTAGGGTAGCTAGGCGCTTGACTTGTGTAACTGGTTACATACATGGTATAAATAAGATACAGACATATAGGAATTACATTGTCCATAAATGGGGTAAGAATAATACAGGCGTGTAGAGAGTTACAGTGTACAGCTGAGCGGAATTTACAGGGTAAAATGCTGTGCTGTAATATCCATATTTAACAATAATATGCAAGAATTTACATGCAGCGATAGAACTGGAGTGGACATTTACCAATAATAACAATAGTCTGTGTGTGGTTTCCTTAGGAGGTACCTTAGGAGGGAGATGTGGTGGAGAGGAGCCAGGTTTTGACCTTGAAGCAGAAGAATGAGTGTTGCTCTCTTAATGCTGGGGTGAAGGAGTTCCAAGTTTTAGCTGCTAGGACCGGGAAGCTGGTTCCACCTAATCTTTGGAGTATGTATTTGGGAATGTTAAGGCAGTGGGCATAGCTGGTTCTAGTGGGTCTGGAGGTGCTCTTGGGGCAGAATTTGTCAGCCAGTTAATTTGGGGCGGTGTTGTTGTAGCATTTGTGGGTGATCATGAGAGTTCCAAAAGTGATTCTGTCCTCTATAGAATCCATTTGGCAGTCTGTCTGGCTTGCGATATGTAGTGAAAGCGTGGAATGTTGAGGGCTACTCCAAGAGCGTTATTTTGTATGATTTTTAGCTTGTGGATGTTTTGCTTACTGTTACCTAGATAGAGAGAGTTACAGTAGTCATGTTTTGATAATATCAGTGCTCTTGCTAGTGTGATACAGCTTTGTGTGGATAAGAAAGGTCTGCAGGCAGTTATTACCTTATTGGTGTAGACCGAGGATGAGGCTGTGGCATTAACCTGTTTTGAAAGTGACAGAGTGGAGTCGAGGTAGACCCCCAAAGTTTTGTCGTGTTTGGAGACATTGATGATGTTTCCATCTATGTTAAATGAATTGTATTGAGGGTTGAGTTTGTTGAGGCATTGTTTGGAGCCAATGAGTAGGAGCTCGATTTTGTCATCGTTTAGACAAAGCCTGTGCTAGGCCATCCAGTCGTGAATTGTACTATAGATTTCATTGAGGCAGGCGGAATCATACTTGTACGAACCTGAGAGAGTGATGAGAATTTGCATATAGTCTGCATAGTTGGTATATGGGTCTTTAATGTCATCAAGGAGGTTGATTAGCATCTTGGTGAAGATGTTATATAGGGTGGGGGTATGCAAGATCCTTGGGGGACTCCACAAGAGATGAGCGTTGGGTTTGCTGAGGAAGTGTCTGAGAAGACCCTCATGGACCTTTCGGTTAGGAAGGATTGGATCCATTTGACCGCGTTAGGTGAGAAAGAGGCTGATTATGTAGGGTGCAATGATAAAATGCTGCGGTCGACTAGGTCAAAGGCTGCAGAGAGATCAAGGAGAAGGAGGAGGGAGGGGTGGCCTTTGTCTTTAGCCTCATTCATCTGTATCTTCAGATCTAGGAGGGCTGTCTGGGTGCCGTGTCTAGGTCACACCCGGCCACTCCTAGAGAGTGAGCACGTGCGAAGGCAATCCATTAGCAGCCACACCCAAGAATACACTTGAATGAATGGAATGCTCGAGGTTAATGCATCTGAAGTGCTATGTCCATAATAAAAGCGTTTGGTGTTAAATGGATGTTCTTGTTTACTTTTGTTCATGAGCCTGGTGCCAAAGGCACCAGGAGAGTTTCCACGCATGTCTCCTGTGCATGCAACCCCTGCATGCCTGTGCCCCTGACTTCATGACCATGACACATATCTATTTTTGAGAACCATCAGCCTTATGGCAGTCAGTTCTTCTTTGATGGTGTTGTAGCCTTGCTCTGTAGTGTTAAATGTCTGCAGTAATTCCCATCTCATTATCTGAAGCCATTTAGCATTAACAGCAACTTGTACTCTAGGAAGAAATATAGCTGAGAGAACAACTGCTGTATTACTGAGCAATCTATGTTCAGCTGGTATTTCCTTGTATGCTTGCTCTGATTTTGCTGAGAAATTGTTCTCTCTCTTTTCTTGTTTGAGTATGAGGGATAATTTTTTCCCCCAGGTGTGCGTCCATTTTAGAAAAGTCTTTGATGTGCAGATCGCTTTGAGGCACTACTAGGGATTGCATGTTCATCTGTACTATTGAGAAAACTCCTCCCCATTCTGGTGGCAACTTCATATAGGCTCTTGATCCACAGGCCCAGTAGTGGTCCATCAGGGCTACTGTTCCTCCTTTCATGCCTGGTGCATCAAAAATGCGACCACACTTGGGGGGGTAATTCATGGAATAAATGTGCACCGAAATTAGTGGCGCAAGCTGGTGCAAGCGTGAAAAAGCCAGTGCACGCGTGCAAATCACACACGTGTGATTCATGGAAGGCCCTGTGCTTGTTTTTACCAGGATGTGCGCCAAATCTGTGCATGGCGCACACGGGCGCACACGTCACTGCAACATCCCGAACGATGTGCACGACGCACACAGCAAAAGCGCACAAGGTTAGCGCACACACCAAAAAGGGGGCAGAGATGGGGCGGAACACGCGGAATGGGGAACAACGCGTGAAAACAAGGGCGTAACTGGGGAAGTACTGCTGTGAAATACACAGAACACCCACACGCATGCAAACTACACGTATTCACGGAATCGAATAGGAGAAACACGTGCATGCCAAAAGAAACACACAGGCCTAAACACGTCCGCCACACAAAGGCAGGCTGAAGCGCCCCTGCACAGTATAAAAGGGCGCACAAACAAACAAAGCACATATATACAGCTGTGATGAATTTCCCATTCTGTGGCCCCTTAGGAGAAATGACATGTCACGCAATGCTCTGGCATCCCAAAAAATCAAGAAAAAGAGATACGCAACCCCTGTAGGCCTCGTGTGTGTAAAAAAAACACACGCAGTATGCTGTGGCAGCCAGGAACACAAAAAATGCCTACGTGATCAACACGCAGACTAGCATGCCCGAAAAAAAGGGGTACGCAACTAACAGGGACACCCGCAGTAGGAAAAATAGTGTGTGCGACTCACCGTCTGCCTTGCGTGTAGAAGAGGAATGCGTAGCCAACACCCACGCCAAAAGAAGAAGCACGCACTGTAGCCAGTGTGAAGTAATCACGTGTGAACCCCAACGTCTGGAAAACACACGCACTGCTTTCCACGAAAAGCACGTACAGAGAGATGGAAACCCACATGGGACCTTCAACCTGTGCCGAGGGAAATGCCCATGTGCATGTTATGTCACCTACGTGCTTATGCGCTAAGGGCCTTTCCTCGGAATTCACGCACACATGCTGTTTTTCACGTGCCAAATCACTCCGTATCAAGCTGGCCACACGACAACACACGGAAGACCACGCTCCTGCCCAGAATGCCGAATTACTGCCCCCCAGATCCCCGAGAAGCCTCCCACGAGCCATCTGCTGCTGCCTGCCTGCCTGCTGCCACCGTGCCCTGCCATTTAGTGCCTGCATATCTGCCATCTGCAAGGGTCCAGTTGCTGTGACCAACCCTGCTGGAACAGAAGAATCCCGACTGGTGTTCCATCACAGCCCAGCCCCAGGACCCAGTTGCCCACCCACATCTGCCTTGGGGTTTGGCATGTCCGACACAACACCTTTCGGCACCAGTGGCAACCCCCCAGCAGAGAGGCAGAGGGCTACCAGCTTCAGTGAAAAGGAAGTTGGTATCCTGGTGGAGCAAGTTCTGGGGCATCATGATGCCCTCCACACCATCGCGCACTGACAAGGAAGGACGGAAGAGGATCTGGAAGGACATAGTGGGTGCCATCAACGCAGAGGCGGTGGCACCCTGCGACATCAAACATGTTCCGAAGCGATGGGAGGACTACAAGTCCAGGACCCTCAAGAAGGTCTGGTGCCTCTTGGAAGCAGCGGATGCAGTGGGAGTCGGGTCCAGCTTACCACCCAGCAAATGAGGGTCCTGGAGTACATTCGCCCAGTGCTTCACCACCAGACCCTCAGGATACAGGCTCGTCTGGAGTCGAGCGGTAAGTGGCCATGCATTCACGTTTCAAAAAAGGGCATGTTGCAGTGTGCTGGTAGTTAGCTACTTGGCTGCATGCATGACATGGGTCATGTTTGGATGTGTGTGTGCAGGGACATGATGGTGCTGCATGTGAGTCCAGTCAGGCGTGACCCACATGGATGGTGTATGTGTTACAATGCATCATGCGGAGCAGCATGCGGAATGAACACATGTATGCATTCCTGTGTCTGTACCTTGACATGTTTGGGGTGTGAGAGATGTGTGCTGCTGTCATGGATATGCATGATGTACATGTCCATGTGTCTGAGTAGTGTGCGCGCCATGGATGCATGACACATGTCTGTGATGATGTGTTGATTCACTGATACAGCCTAGTCATCCTTGTATGCACTGTGTCTGTGGGTATACGGGGCCATATGCATGACCCTCCGGTGAAGCGTGTGCATGTGATCAGCATGTGAGTTTCAGCTCACCATTGGATGTTTCTACGGTGCCGTGGACATGGATGATGCAAATGTTTGTTGCATGTGCCATGCCGGTTCCTGCATGTGTGTTGCCTGCACTGACCCATGTGTTGTTGGGAGTTATGATGGAAGTGACATTTGACAGTGCCACCCATGTGCTATTGCTTTGTGTCTAGGTGACTATTGTTCAGTACACTGATGCTTGTGTTCAATGTCTCCCTTTACACAGCGGCGAGTGAAGAAGAGGGCAGAGACAGCGCTGTGGAGGAAAGCAGCAGGGATGCCTCCACCGGCCGGCGACGCAAGGCCCAGTCACCCTCTCAAGAAATTCCATTTTCTGGGAGCGAGGGGACTGGTGCCGCGTCTGCCACTACGGCTGCAGTGGAAGGGGCAGATGAGTCCCCACAGGGGCTTGCAATGGCGGAAGACGGTATGGAGCCATCCGGTTGGTGGTGTGTATAGAGGAGGAGGAGGCCGCTAGAGAGCTGCACATGGGGCCTGGTGGGGCTGCTCCATGGGTGCAAGTGGTGCAGTCCAGGGGCAGGGGCAGCAAGGTAGCACAGGGCAGCACAGGTCGCCACAGACGTGCCTGTGCATGTCTCTGTCCCTGACACTGTGACTGCATCACCATGAACCAGCGGGGATGCTCCATCCCAGGCCCGTCTGCAGGTCTGTCCTGATTGGTGTCGTTTTGCGCACACGTGACATTTGTGATGACGTGCGTGCTTCCTGGGGGGACCAGGCACGTCATCTGTGCACACTATACGCCAGTCGTTCTCCGTGCTGTCTTCCAGCCCAGATGCCACCAGGGCCCCCTGTGGTTCTGCCCCAACCAACACAGTCAGCCTGGTGGAGATCCCATCCCTGCCCCAGTCGGGAGTTAGAGGTCCAGCAGAGGTGGACACCCCACCAACTGCACCCCTGCAGATGGAGGATGTGCCAGCATCATTGGGCAGGGCAGGTGCACAATGGCACTGGGGGATTCCATCAGCCCGGAGGCCGTCGTGGTGACAGAGGCAGTTGCGTCGGAGGCAGCAGCAGGCTCAGCGTGGGAGGCATTATGGCTCGGGGCCATCAACACCCCGGGGGCAGGCATCGGCCGAGGAGCAGGAGGACCCCGGACTGGGAGTGTCTCCCGCGTGGCAGCAGTTGGGCCGTCAAATGGAAGCGCAGCGGTGGTGGGCAGAGAGTGCACGGCTCACTATGGTCAGGGCGGAGAACTCCATGCACAGGGCATTGAGGCAGGCTGAGTGCCTCGAGGCAACTCGCAGGGAGTTGGAGGAGGCCATGGATGCATTCCTGTGAGACCTTGAGGCCAGGGAAGAGGCCCGCCTCTGGAACATCGACGTGGGGTTTGATGATGCCCTGGCCCGGAACATCAACAAGTGAGCCGTTGGACTTGCCTGCCGCCTTTGTACATAGTTCTTTACGGTTAGGTGTTCCTTTGTTTTTTCTTTTTATTTGGAGTTCATAGGTCTTTTTGGTAGGTTTCATTTGGTTTGGGGATCATGGACCCTTTGTACATAGACTTGTACATAGTTTTTTTTTAACATTTCCCATGGATCAATGTTTTTTTTTTTTGATTATTTTTTTCATATTGACATTGGCGATGGACCACTTTTCTTTTTTCATGCCGTGGATTTTTGTTTTTCGTTGGATTTTCTGGTTTTTTTTGGTGATATCTGTCATTGTTTATTGATTTTCAAGTTTGATTTTCTTTATGTTATTTCATTATGTATTGAATACTTTTATTCTAACTTCATGATTGGTGTTGTGTACTATCATTCGTTTTGTGAATGTCTCAATGAACATTGCCTCAGTCATGTGTTGCCACTGTGTAGCTCTGTTGTGCATTTATGAATGGGCATGGTGGTTCTTTTAAGACTGTCATGGCATGGGTAATTTGGGAGTGGGTGCAGTGGATGGTTGCATGCTTGTACTGGGGGGAAAAAGGGATTTGGGTTGTCATTAGGGCCATGGGTCTGTTTTGTTAGGACATGTTGTTTGGTGGGCCTTGTGTCAGGGCCTGCTGGCAGGTGCTCATCAATGGGGATGGGTAAGGAGTGTGGGGGGACATGAGTCAGGTCCTGCTGGCAGGTGCCCGTCAATGGGAGTTGGTGGGGGTGTGGGGAGACATGAGTCGGGGGCTGCTGGCAGGGGCCCGTCAATAGGGGTGGGTGAGGGTGTGGGAGGACATGAGTCGGAGCCTGCTGGCAGGTGCCCATCAATGGGGGTGGGTGGGGGACATGTGTTAGTGCTCCCGAGTGCATGGTGCCATGTGGCCTGCCTGTGGGGCATGGTCTGGGGTGATGGGCTGCCTGTGGGACATGGTCTAGGGTGAGGGGTTGCCTGCAAGGCATGGGCAGGGGGGGCACACCCGGGAGGACACACACTGCCAAATCACGTGTGCATGTCCATGCGCACCCCCGGAATACACGTACCCCGCTCGCACTAGCGAAAACGCATGTGAAAGTCCACGCGCTCCCCCGGAATACACGTACCCCGCTCGCACTAGCGAAAATGCATGTGAAAGTCCACGCGCACCCCTGGAATATGCGCAGGCACCCCACCCACCCTCCCCATTGCCCGCAGACAGCCCATCACCCCTGTCCATGGCCTGCAGGCAGCCCATCACCCCAGTCCATGGTCCGCAGGCAGCCCATCACCCCTGGGCATGGCCCGCAGGCAGCCCATCACCCCAGTCCATGGACCGTAGGCAGCCCATCACCCCAGTCCATGGCCCACAGGCAGCCCATCACCTCTGGGCATGGCCCATAGGCAGGCCACACCACAGGGTGGACTTTTTCCACGCATTTTACCTGACACAGCGGGGTAAGCGTGTTCCCAGTGTATTCCGAGGGGTGAGCGTCGACTTTCACACACGATTTTGCTGGAGAATGTGTATTCCGGGGGTGCGGGTGGACTTTCACACACAATTTCGCTGGCGTATGTGTATTCTGAGGGGTGCGCAAGGACTTTCACATGCGTTTTCACTAGCGCAAGCGGGATACGCATATTCCGAGTGGTGTGTGGGGACTTGTACACGCGTTTTCGCTAGCGCGAGTGGGATACGCATATTCCAAGGGGTGCGCAGGGAGTTTTACATGCGTTTTCGCTAGCGCGAGCAGGTTACGTGTATTCCGATTGGTATGCGGGAAGTTTTACACACGTTTTTGTGGTTGGGGGGCTGTATATTGGTCCACTGGCCTTTGCGCCATGTAGGAGATTTGTGCGATGTTTTTGGCACACAGGGCGGGGTTGAGGGTGTAACTGGCGCTGCTGCAGGGTCGCTGCACCACTCTGCACCACGGCTGGTTATGGATGTAAGCATCCATGAATGCGCTGTGCGCTAAAATGAGTTTTGGTGCACGCGGATGGCGCAGACTGGCACCCGTTCCCAGCCGCGTGCGCCACTTGTGCGCTAAATTCTATGAATTACCCCCTTGGTGTTCTGTCCAACTTTCCATGTGCCACTATTTCTGAAGCAAAGGGAAGCATTCTTCAGGGGTAGTATCTGCAATGGTTCCCCCCTCATCTTCAACCAAAGTTAATAGCCTTGTGATTTTAGGCCATATTTTTTCTGCATTCACCACAACTTCTTTCCATTGTTCCAACAATGTAATTTCTTTGCATACAACCAGTCCATCGGCCCATCCTTCTGGGGTAATGACTCTTCCTTTGATTTGTAATTGGCCTATTTCCCGGCATCCAGTTATCTCTTTCCCGTTTTTGTCATTGCATTGCAATAACTGGTTCTCCTCGAATCTGACTTCTGCTCAATTTGTTCCAGGTTGCTCAAATGTTATTATTTGGTTCACTGTCACCTTTTGTGTTCTTGATTTCATCCCTTGTATGCAATTATCTTCTTGTTAGGATATCGCTTTATTCAGTTTGAGAAACCTGAGGGTATTCTCCCAGGTAAGCCCCGAGATTCCTATATTCAGGTGGCCAGGGGGGAGAGCCATCACTTTTGGATCCCAACCTTGCGGTGGGAGAAGCAAGGGAGGATCACCTGAGTAGGGTAGTCCGGGGTAATACATCTGAGAGACCCTCACGTGTGACACAGCATCCTATTGGGAAAAAAGGGGGCAAGGAATACATTGCCAAAGCCTTAATGTAATATTCGGGTCTATCTCTCTTGAAAAGGAAGAGGAGTTCAATCATAGTAGGATGACAAGAGTGGGGAAGTACAGGAAACAGAAGGAACAGAATCTCTTTGGCTATAACATCAAGAGGTCCTTCCTCAACTCAAGTCAAAGGATGTCTTATCCATATCCCTCCAACCAGTCCAAATTGCCAGTAAAGAAGGATAATATGGGGAAAGAGAAATTGTCCCGGTCATATGAAAAATGAGCTAGGTGTTCCCTGTCTCCCCAATTCAAACCTTCTTATAACCCTTTGCCATGCAAGAGCCCTCATTGGTCTTGTCCCGTCCCCCCATTTGCAATAAGAACTGGAACGAAGAAGAGGCGATCAAGAGCAATGAGCATCACCCACAGAAACAGCATAGGGATACAAATTGAGGCTTATCATCTAACATCCTTCAATTGTCCCACTAATAGAGACAGATAAGGTCAGGTACCTTTCCCCAACTGTTATTCACCTTACTCCAACTGACTCTCACTTGCAGTATAAAAAGGGTGTTTTTGCCAGAAGCAATTGAATAAGCTAGGGTTGCTGCATGGGACACGGAGGCCAAGGAGCAGAATGCTGCAAGGAGTGGAGCCAAGAGGGACTGATGGAGTGCGGGACGCCGAGACTCTGGCCCGGTGTGTGTGAGGGGCTGCAGTGTGGCTGGGAAGCTGTGCCTCCAGGAAGCCGCAGCGGTACGGAAGGCAGTCTATCAGCCTTGTTTAGGCTAGTGCTCATTCCCCTGGGATGTGTGCGGTCCCGGGCATCAGAGGGGCAGGTGGTGAGACCCTGACCTCAACCCAAAACCATTGACCTGCTTGCTGCACTACTATTGGTAAGATTTGTGAGCCAGAAAGATATTCAGTAGCAGGCAGGTGGCTTGAGCGCGAGCAGGAGCAGTGGAGTAACTTTGCTGAAAATGTTGGGGGGAACATGACATCTGAAAAAAGGTGCTCCAGCCAAATGAATGGGGACAAAATGGTGACACCCCTGTCCCCCCACTAAAATTACACCCATGAGCAGGAGCATTGAGAAAAGTGAACAGCTCAGTGAACGAAAGCGGGAAAAAGAAAAGCAAAGCAAGAGAAAGGGAAAAGCAAAGCGAAACAAGCAACGAGCGAAACCTGGAAAGCGGGAAGAAAGTAAAGCAGAGCAACAGAAAAGGGCAATAGAGGCACGGTAATAAAGAGAGAGAGAGAGAGCAAGTGTGCTGACAGCGTGGGAAATCCAATAGTCGGTGCGAGGGACACAAAAGAAAGGAAAAGCGTCCAAGTGACCCAAAACTGAGAAAGACAGCAAAGAGACAGAGAAAAGGAAAACGGACAGCCAAGAGAGCGTGGAAGCAACCCAAAAGTGAGAAAGATGGGTGCAAGTGACCCAAAATAAATCCCAGAAGTGAAAGAAGCACGTTAATGGGAAAATGAAGGTGCAAGAGAGCACAGTGAGAAAATGAAGTTGCAAGAGAGCACATATAAAATCAAAGCAAAGTGAAGTGTGTACGAGGCACAGAAAGATGGAAAGAAGGTGCAAGTCTGTATGACAGTCAAGATGTGCAGGAAGCACAGTAAAGTGGAAAAGGCACAGAATAAGCAAAGGTGAGAGACAAAAAGGAGAGGGGTTAGAGGTCAGAGTTGTCATGCCTGGGAGGAGCAAAGAACCCAGCATTTTCGAAAGCCGCTGATATTACCACCTTTGAAATAACTGTATAGTGAAAGGTACATCCTGACAAGCGGAACTTTTTGTTTGTTTATTGAACTGTGTAAAGACGGGCTTAGGCTTGAGGAAGAGAACCATAAGAGGCCCACTAAAGCATTGTCGATCTCTGTGACAAGACGTTTAGACTTGGGGAAGGGAACCCTGAGAGGCCTAACAGGAACTGTATCTTTTTGTATTTAACTGGAAGGATCAAATGTTGGGGAAGGGAACACCAAGAGACCCAGAAACATTGTGAATCCCATTGACTTACAGCAAGTGCCCTTCGTGGAATGTTCCAAGGGCAACCCTTTTGAGTTGGGCTATTTTGAACTGGCAGAACTACACATATTGGTAAGACTACCTGAAACCAGCTGTGGTTTACATTTTCTTTTTGAGTCACATCTTTCTTTTAAGAAGATCCCCTATCATATTTGGTTTAAGAGTGAGGGCAAGCATAGGTTTGGATACAGACAAACTTTGGTTTTGGACTTACGGACACTGACAGCCCTTAGAAGCATCCGTTGAGGGAACAAACCCCTTAGAGCTAGGGCCAGATAGGTATTACACCAACCCTGCAACATTTGATAATAAAGGTTTTCGAACTGTTACTTTTGAGCATGTGCCTGTGAAGCTGTCTTGCCATGGAATTTTCCTCTGGTCAAGCAAAGTTCAAGGTGCATCATTCTGTGTGCCTTTACTACAGACACTTTTGTTGCTATGAACACTCTGGATTCTCCCGTAGCATAGGAGATCAGGGAACAGACTTAACTGCTTTCTGTGGATGTCTCTCTCCCCACCTGGCTTATGTGTTTGTATCACATGTTATTGGCTATGTGGGCTGTATCAGTGAAATATGAATTCATGTGTCCAAAGTCATTCACTATTTCGCTTTTGAGACGTCTTGATTTTCCAGTGACTGCAAAGGTTCCGTGGATTTTAATCTCCTTTAGCATAAGAACAGGGGTTGTTTGTTCAATTATAGCTTTGGATACATTGTACAGGATCGTTTTTCGTGATGCAATAAATAAAGACATAGAAACCACAAAATGTGATACATGTAGCTATAAGCATCACTGCTATGGTATCAGTATGTTGTAAATATCACGTTCATGAGGATGTCTACAACCTAGCATAATGACTATCCTGGAACAAAATTCGACCATTTTGTCCGATGGTAACCCTACTTTTTATTTTATTCAAGAAAGGCTAACATTTATTGGACATCTGCACTCAAAATAAAAAGTCTCGCAAAAAATAAAACAATTCTTAGGGTTTGCTAACAAAGCTATGATTCTAGGGTTTCTTCTTCTGAGATCAGGATACGGGTCCATTATATAAGAGAACTTCAAAAACAATAGTGTCTGTGTTGGCAACATCAAGATTAACTTATCTTAATCATTAACTGTATGTGATTTCCTACAGAAATAACTGTAAAAACTGTATAACCACTTCAATGAGGAGTCTCTCGAAGGCGAAACTCGTTTTTGGATCTGCCAAACTTTTAACAATCGACTCCATAGTCAAGTTTTCATCTCTTAAAACAGGAATTTCAAGGAAGCATTGGTTGCTTTATGGGCTTAATAGTTCATTCTCTGTGTTTTGCGACAGTCAATATTGTTTTTCGAATATATTTTGAAGAGTTAATTTTATTTCTTGACACAAAGTTAATTGTTCTTAATTGGTTTCAATCTGTCAGTTGCTGTCTTCATCTGGTCATTGTTCTCGTTTGGACTTGGGTTGCTTTTTCTTCCTTCTCAATCTTAGGTACTTCCAGCAGGGAGGTCTCTCCTTTGCAAGGTTTGATAGCACTTAGGTGAAGCCAAGTTCATCTTCCTTTGACTTTCACAGCTCTGGGTGTAGTCTCTTCCATGACAAAAGGTGTAACGCTCACCTGGTTCCCACGGAGGCGCAGGTCTAGTCTGGATTGCTGTGGCCTCTTCAAGCGTGATGCGCAGAGCCCGGAACACCGATTGAACTGGTTCCCCAAATCTTGCTTGACTGGCTCGTAGGAATATCCTTCTGCAGATGAGAAAGGGAATTAACCGTCTGCAGAATAGTGTGCTTGATTCCCCCCTTGTTCCCCTTCGTTCTCCTCTAACTTTCTCCTCCAAACCCCCAGTTTAAGCTCACCTTATGGTTTGGAAGGATGAACTCTCCATCCTGCGTCTGGTGCAGGGGCGCACGTTAGTCCAGTTACTTCCGGGGGTGCTGGGCCTGGCCTGGTGCTCCGGGGGCAGGCATCATGACAGCACTCCCCCACAAGGCCCCTCCCAAGGTCGTTCCTTCTGGAGGTTTCGGTTTGTTTGGGAAATTCCGATGGAACCTTTTTACCAGCCGAGGTGCATGTACGTGGTCACTGGGTTCCCAAGACCTTTCCTGAGGCCCGTACCCTTTCCAATCAATTAGATAGAAAAGTTTTGATTTTGAGATCTTAGAATCCAAAATGTTCTTAACCTCGAATTCAGGCTCCCCATCTATCTGAATCGGTTCTGGTGGCTTTGTTAATCTGGTTCCTGGGTGCACTGGTTTCAAAAGTGACACATGAAAAACGGGGTGAATCCGCATGTTAGCTGGTGGATCGAGCTTGACTGGCACTGGGTTGATTATAGCTTTGATCGAGTAAGGGCCTAAATACCTTGGATTAAAAGTTCGAGGCCCCTTGAGTGATAGGTGTTTGGTAGCCAACCATACTTGATCCCCTATTTGGTATGGAGGTGCCTCTCTTCGATGCAGATCCGCATTCTTTTTGTATTTCCCTTTCGCATGTTGCAAATGTGCAGTTGCATTCTTGAAGGCTTGAGTAATCGTAGAATGCAAATGGTCCACTGCGGGCATTTCAAGGCTCAGAGGTGAGTCTAAGTCTGAAGTACGAGGGTGATGTCCATATAGGGTATAAAAGGGGCTCTGACTAGTTCCAGAGTGTATCAAGTTATTGTATGCATATTCAGCCACCCATAAAATGTCCTTCCAATTACCCTCCGATTGGTGCAATATACATCGTAGATATTGTTCAAGGGTCTGGTTCGTTCTCTCCATCTGACCATCGGTCTGTGGGTGGTGGCTGGTTGAGAGTCTTATGTCGATTTCTGCCAGTTGACAACACTTTTTCCAAAAATGAGAAATAAACTGGCTTCCCCGATCTGAGACTAGTATGGACGGGAATCCATGCAATCGGATGATATTTTCGAGGAATTCCTTGGCAAGAACAAAAGCTGTAGGTAATCCTTTCAATGGAATAAAATGGGCCATTTTGGAAAATAAATCCACCACGACCAGAATAGTATTGTATCCATCACAGGAGGGCAGGTCCGTGATAAAATCTAGTGGCAAGGTGTGCCAAGGTGCTGGTGGAATGTCTAAGGGCTGAAGAAAACCGGCGCATTTTGTTTTCTGACCTTTGTTTTGGGCGCAAACTCCACAGGACATCATGAAATATTTAATATCCTTTCACCAGGAAGGCCACCAGAATTGTCGTGTAATCTTTTCCTCTGTTTTGGCAATGCCAGGATGTCCTTCCATCAGGGTATCATGGTGACGGGAAATAACCAGTTGTTGCAATTCCTTTTCTGGCAGAAATAAGCGTCCTTGGAAGTAAGGTAAGCCATCGGTTACTGAAAAGTAAGGCCTCCTTTTGATCCAATCCTGCAAGGCTGAAGAGTCCAGGAATTGTTTTACTCGTGCTTGAATGTCTTCAAGGGATTGTAAAATCCCCAAAATTCTTTGTTCGGGAATTATCGGCACAGGCTCTGAGTTTGTGTCTATTTCTCCCATTCCAATTCGAGATAGAGCGTCCATCTTGCCATTCTTACAGCCGGGGCGGTAGGTGATTACAAAATCGAACTCAGCAAAGAATAAAGCCCATCGGAGCTGTCGAGACGATTGAGCCTTGGCAGTTTTTAAATATTGCAAATTTCGGTGATCAGTGATCACGGTGATGGTATGCCGGGCGCCAAGAAGGTAATGCCGCCAAGCCTTAAAGGCGGACTTAATGGCTAATAATTCCTTATCAGTGATTGCATAATTTATCTCCGGTGGCGAGAACTTCCTGGACCAAAATGCTACGGGGTGCAGTTGGTTAGTTTCAGGGTCTCTCTGAGACAGGACAGCTCCCATGGCTAAACTGGAGGCATCGGTTTCAACTATATATGGGAGATCGGGACGTGGGTGCTTCAAAATAGGTGCGGACGTAAATTTAGCTTTCAATTCCTGAAAGGCCTGTTCGGCTTCCTTGGTCCATTCAAAACGTTTATTTTTCCGCAAGAGTGCAGTGATGGGTTGCACCACACGTGAAAATTCCGGGATAAACCTGCGATAAAAATTGGCAAAACCAAGCATGCTTTGGACGCCTTTCATCGAACTAGGTGATGGCCATTTGAGGATGGCATCCACTTTCCGTGAGTCCATTCGGACCCCTTTAGGTGTCAAGATGAATCCAAGAAACTCAACCTCGGTGGTATGGAAAACGCATTTTTCCAGCTTTGCAAACAGTTTGTGCAGGCGCAATTTCTCTAGAACGGCCCTGACATGCTTTCTGTGATCAGATTTCGAAGAGGAGTACACAAGAATGTCATCGATATACACGACAACACAGACATCGATGAGTTCCCGAAGAACATCGTTCATGAAGAATTGGAAGGCAGCAGGCGCGTTGCACAACCCGAAAGGCATCACCTGGTATTCGAATAGTCCATATTTTGTACGGAAGGCCGTTTTCCATTCGTCGCCTTCTTTTACTCGTACCAGATGATAAGCCCCCCGGAGATCTAACTTGGTGTATATGCAAGCGTCCTTCACCTGGTCAAGGAGTTCAGGGATCAGAGGCAGAGGGTAACGATTTTTAACAGTTATCTGGTTCAATGCGCGGTAATCGATACAAGTTCTAAGGTCGCCTTCTTTTTTAGGCACGAAGAACAAAGCCGAGGATGCCGGAGACTTTGACGGGCGAATGAAACCATTGGCTAGGTATTGATCTAAATATTGTCTCAAATGCAGATTTTCCGGTTCTGTAAGGGCGTAAATCCTGCTACAAGGGGGTTGTGCACCGGGCACCAGATCGATTTGGCAATCGTATGATCGGTGGGGAGGTAACGTGTTGGCCTGTTCCTTTTGGAAGACGTCCTGAAAGTCTTGGTATTCTGGAGGTAGTTTCATAGAGTCAGAGGTTACTGATGCTAGACTAATTTTCAGATTTTCTGGGTAGCAGGTTTGGGCACAATCCGGGAAGGTTATTCTCTTCGCTCGCCAATCAATTCGAGGGTTATGGGTCTCTAACCAAGGAATTCCAAGAATAACCTGAAACTGTGGAGCCTTGATTACGTCAAACACAACTGCCTCCCGATGGCCGTCTGGACCAATAAGAGTCACCTCAGTAGTGGAATGTGTTACCGGTCCAGAGGCAATTTCAGTTCCATCGACTGTGGTGATGACATCTTTGCTGGTTTTAGGACGCAGAGGGAGGTTAATCCTAGAGACCAATTCACGATCCACATAATTTCCTATAGCCCCACTATCGATGTATGCCTTTATTGCATGCAACCGCTTAGGCTGTTCCGGATCTACGAGAACCATTGGCACAATGAAATGCGATGTCTGAGAGTTAGTTTTCAAGCTCGGCAAGCGGACCCCTACGCTTGTCGGGCGGGGTCGTTTCCCGAAACAGAGTCTTCATGGTTTTTATCAGCGGCTCCTACCACCTTCTTGGGCTGTTTTGCCGGGCAATCTCGTAGAAAGTGTCCAGAGTTCCCACAATAAAGACATAATTTTAACTGCCGCCTCCTTTCACGTTCCTTTTGGGTTAAAGGTCCTTTAACCTCTCCAATTTGCATAGGCTCGGAGATATCGGCACCCTTGGGATTCACGTGGGTCTTGACCAACGGCCGGGTTTCAAACTTGGACCGATCTGCTTTTCTGTTTTGAAGTCTGTGATCCAATTGGATCACTAAGTCTATATATTCTGTGCATTCTTGGGGCGGATTCACAACTTGGGCCAGGACATCTTTAAGTTCTCCGCGTAAACCTCGATAAAATAACGTGATTCTCTTATCCTCTGGCCACCCAGTTTCCACAATTAGTCTATTAAAGGTTGCAATGTAGGATAGGAGGTCCTGATTGCCCTGTCGCAGGGATAGAAGTTCATCATCCAGAGCCTGCCCCTGAGAGTGTCGAGCAAATAACCTTTCCATGCTTGCTTGAAATCCTTGAAAGTCACGGAGAATCGGGTCATCTTGAGTAACCAGTGGAACCTTAGTCTGGTCATTAGGGAAGGCCCCAGGTCTGCATAGGAAGTGCAAACGACACTGATTCATGAATACGGCAAATCGGTCACTTGCAAAGCGTTCGGGTGGGGCCAGCGGCATGTTTCCAGGTACAGGGTTACTGGAAACCACAGGAGTGGGGTTCCCCCCGGAACCGGGTAAAGGAGTTTGTCCAGGTTGACCTTGCAAAAGCTGTCTAGCCAGGTCATCAGTTCTTTCCCTTGTTACAATCACTTCTCTCCTGAGGGCATTAGTCTCTTAACGAGCGGCGTGTACCTCGGCCCGTAATTCCCCCAGTAGTTGGGCCAGTTGGTCAGTCTCTGAAGTTTCCATAGCGCCTGGGTGGGAATTTGTAGGGAGGCTTCGCGTTCTGTAACGCTCACCTGGTTCCCACGGAGGCGCAGGTCTAGTCTGGATTGCTGTGGCCTCTTCAAGCGTGATGCGCAGAGCCCGGAACACCGATTGAATTGGTTCCCCAAATCTTGCTTGACTGGCCCGTAGGAATATCCTTCTGCAGATGAGAAAGGGAATTAACCGTCTGCAGAATAGTGTGCTTGATTCCCCCCTTGTTCCCCTTCGTTCTCCTCTAACTTCCTCCTCCAAACCCCCGGTTTAAGCTGACCTTATGGTTTGGAAGGATGAACTCTCCATCCTGCGTCTGGTGCAGGGGCGCACGTTAGTCCAGTTACTTCACTGGTTTTCAGAATGGCGCTGGCAAAATCCTCTTGACTTTTCTGAGCGAAACGCCGTAAGTATGAAGATTCAAAAGTTCAAGAGTGAGCCTCCTTTTATGTTGTCTTCCTAACTTGTGATCTGTCCTTTATTTCAGATGCAGAATGAAGACGATGCGTTGAAGGGGTTAATTGCCAATGGTAAACTCAGGTGAGTTAGTGAGGGCGATTCCTCTAAATGTCTTTATCATTTCCCAATAATGTCTTTTGTCCTTTCCCCATAGGGGCTGGGGTGCGGTACCTGCCAACGGAGCGGCGCCGACCCGAAATATGGGATGACACCAAGAAAAGCTGGTAAGTATTATGGCTGTAAATTAGGCTTTCCTCCGGTGTTCCCTTTGCTCACCTTTTGTCTCTTCTTCTCTCCCCTAGGCGCAGAGATGTGGTGACATGTGCTGACAGCCGCGATGGAGCCGGGAGATGTCTCGAGGACAGGTGAGTGAAGAGCGCGCTGCAGCGAGCAACGCGATGCTTTTAAATGGAAGTCCTTCTTCAGGGATGCTGGAGTGAAGATTCCGGATGCAGGTAAGAAGTTTGAAATAGTTTGTGGTTTTCACCTTTCTCTTCTCTTCTTTCCTAACAGGAGTTCCAGGTTCGAGGCGGGCGTGGCTGGAGTCCAGGAGCAGGAGCAGACACGGTGAGCGTTCAGCTGCTGGAATGCAGAACAACGCGAAGCATGAGCTGCTGTCTGGGCGTGGCTTAAATAGCCTCCAAAGAAGTCCCAGGTATGTATCCTTCCCCAACTAGGTATGTATCCTTCCCTGGCCACGCCTGAGTGAAAAAATAGTCCCTATGAAAAAATAGTCCCTTTCAGGTCTCAGGGAGGCCTGAAACGTGCAGCATGGTCTGCATCAGGTAAGTGCAGCACCAAACACCTCCCTTTATGAGCCTGGCGCCTATGGCGCCAGGACTGGTGTCCAACATGAGCCTGGCGCCAGGACTGAGTCCAAAGAGCCCCTATAAGGGGCCGCTGGGCTTTTACCCGAGGGCATGATGCCTGCTTCTGGGGGTGCTGGGCCTGGCTTGGTGCTCCGGGGGCAGGCATCATGACAAAAGGCCCCTCACAGCGAGGCGTATGCTACCTCCTGACAAAATGTGTAATCGATACATGATCTCCAGGATATAACACAGGTGGCTGTAGCAACGTGTTTATGTCGTCTTCTCTGTGGTCATCATCATTCTTTTTTAACCCTCCAGACCGGACACAAAGCTGTTGAGACATTAATGAAGCAGTTGAGGTCATAGCAGTCAGGTAATTATGCATTTTATGACTCAAAACTTCAGACACGCTATGAGCATACATTTGTACTCTAGTAGGAGGAGCAAGGGGCACATGCATATAGTATCCCATCACCAGCTCATGAAGGGTCATGTGATGGTCTGAACTGGGCTGATTTTACAAAGCGAACAGTGCTAAGGGTAGGCAGTGGAGCCATTTCTTCTTCAGAGTAAATTTTAATTTGGCAATTCTCTCTTTAAGCAGTCCATTGAGGAGTTTGAAAATATGTTCGCCTGTGGGTGATAAGCAGATGAGAATGTGCGCTTTATACCCAATAGGATCATGATCTGCTTAAACACTTCTGGTACGAAGAACTTCGCACTTTCCCTGTCTCGGGAAGACCTCACATATTAGGAACTTGGTCACACATAAGGCATCAGGATGCGTGCATGGACCGGCTTTGATCCATCGTGAAAAAGAACATAAGACTACCAGCATGTACCTGTAGCCATTACAAATTTGGACCATGTCTACATAATCCATATGTAGGTGCTGGAATGGTCCAGTTGGACAGGGTATTGCTCCTCACACTATTCATAATGTGTGTCCTGCAGTGTATTGCTGGCATACTAAACATTTCACAATGAAAGCTGCTACTTGTTCCACCAGATTGGGCACAAACCAATGCTCTGAAATCAAAACTGAAAGGCTTTCTAGGGTTGCATGGGCAGGGTGATGCAACTGAGTCAATGCAATATTAAGTAACATGAGTGGTTTAACCAGATTCCCGGTGCAATTGTGTCCCCACATCGCATCTGCAAGGGGAAGTGAACACCCCCCTATGTGTCCATATTTCCTGCTCTTCTATTGGAGCTCGTCTCTGTAACTCAATGATTTGGGCCATAGATAAATCATTGAACTTTTCCTGCATGATCCTATTATGTGAGGTTCAGACGTGTTTGTTAGGTGCTGTTTCAAACTCAATTATTTCAGGAAAATATACTGCTTTTTTGCTTCTATGTCTGCGGATGTATTACCATGGGAAATAAAATCTACACCTTTTACTATTTGCTGCACGCTTTACCACAGCAATGGCAGATGGTATCTGTAGTGCTTCAATGTGTCTGTCCAATTGCGGAGCATGTTGCACTGTGTGTTGTCTGCTCAGAGAAAACCATTCTTCTTTCATTGTGACAGTCCTGAATGTACTGTACGTGTCTGAACATCCCATTGAAATTTTGCAAGATTTATGCTAACGCTTGCTGTTTCATTTCAAAGCTGTGTTTCATTCTGCTTTAGCTAAAATCGAACCTGGCTGTGTACTGTGTTGTTACCATTTAAAAAAAAAACACTTTTGCAGGGTGCCCAACTGTTATTTTACTACCGTTTAAAATAGTGTTTCTTTGAGTAGAACCTCCATTAACACTGTGCACATCCCACCTTGTCCTCAGTGCCTGACCCCCTTACCCTCTGTCCCCTACCTCTCCTGTGTTTTCCCTGTACCCCCATCCTTGTGCCTCAGTTCATCAGCCTGGTAAGAAATGATGGGGACAGGAGAGCTGTTGGTGTACAGGGTAAGTAGAATAACAAATAAATAATAGGGCCAGCTGGTGGCAAGTGCAGACAAGTGCTGGGAGGGGGGCTGTAGGGATACAGAGACAGTCCCGCAGTACAGGGGTTGCCAGTGAGGCAGTGCAAGTGGAGAGTAACTGGGCCAAGGACCGAGATCGGTGAGAGTGGCCCAGTTGCAGATTCAGTGCAGTTTCGGTCAAGAATTTAGCAGAGGAGAGGGGGAGAGAAAGCAGAAGCAAAGATTAAGGTTTTGAGGTGCTTCTGGAACCGGAGATGGTTCTCCTCAAGTTTCAGGGAGACAGGAAGGCTGTTCTAGAGGGAGGCCCCTGCCACGGAGAGAGATCTACCCCCAGCTCGTTGCTTGGAGAAGCGGCTGACCCTGAGGGAGTTGGAGACGGATGAGCGAAGTGCTCGAGAAGGAAGATATTTAGGAAGAGAGAGTTGAAGGTATTTAGGCCCCAGACCCCAGAAGGCCTTGTGGACAATGTAGAGGGTTTGGAACTTAATCCTCGCAGCCACTGGGAGCCAGTGTAGATATTTCAATCCTGGAGAGATACGGTCCCTGGGCTTGAGGCCAAGGACAAGTTTCGCAGTCCTGTTCTGGATGAGTTGCAGAGGGCAGAGAGTAGAGGCAGGCAGATTTAGATAGAGGCTGTTACAGTAGTCCAGATTCGAGAGAACCAGGGCTCGGGAGACAGTGAGCTTCTGGGGGAAGGAGAGGAAAGGAGGAATACCTCTGAGGAGGTGCAGCTGACAGTGTGACTTCTTAGAGACGTCAGATATGTGAGGAGAGAAGGAGAGTGTAGAGTCGAAGATGACCCTGAGGTTTTTTGCCTTGCAGGTAGGAGCAGGAAGAGGGCCAAGAGAGGCTGGACAGAGAGCTGCAGGGAAGGAGGGAGTGGGTGTGCTGATGAGTAGAATCTCTGTCTTACTGGCATTAAGTCAGAGGTCATTGGCGGCACACCATTCCTGGATAGCAGACAGACAGTCAGAGATGAGGGAAGGAGAGGAGAAGGCCGAGGGTAGCCTGAAAATGAGCTGGGTATTGTCCGCATAGCTTGATACGTTTTGTACCTTTGAGGAAGAACCAGGGGAGGAACAACTCCCCCCTTCTATATTTACCTTCCATGACCTCACCATATCGAATAGAATGTGCTGCCAGTACTCAAGACTGTTTTCTCCTAAACTGTTTTGGCAGTCATCTCTACAGAGCACCCCAGCACACCCACACTTCCCTTGACACCCTGCCCCCAAGACATGAACTTTAGAACCCACTAGCCGTAATTAATAACACGGTATGGCACAGCTCCACGTGACAGCATGACAACTCCTCCATACCACAAATTCCCTATGTCCACGACATTGACACATTGATAATTCTGATTCCTCTAGCACCGTCTTGTCATGCATGCACCCATTGCTGTACATGTCCATCATCTTCGCCTTTTGGTGATGCTGAATAACACATTTGTCCTGTTGTCTGACCAGCTTTTGTGATCCATTCCTGTCATTGTTAATGCCTGCAAAAACTCTCAAAGGAGACGAACATGGACATGCACACCAGTCTACAAAAGTATGGCAGTAAGGAAATAGGGCACACTAGATGGGGTGGCTTATTTTGGTATTTACTTTAACTTTCTGGCAGGGCCAAGTGGTACAACTGCCTGCTATCTTTGTCTTCCATGTCCTCCGCTGAAGCAGTACAGCACCCTGTAGGAGAGGAGAGATGCTGAGGAGTTAGGGATGCTGTAGGAGATGAGAGAAGCTGTAGAGGCAGGGATGCTGCATATGAGGGGCAGTAAGTGGGACATGACATTATATTCAGAGGAGGCAGTAAACTGAATAAAAAAATACAGACAGAAAATTGAAATGCACATTAAGCACGTTTTAAAATGATCCACTTCAAGGGTGAATAGGTAATCTGTCCAGTTTGCACTTTATACATATATTAACCCAAATTAACCAACACAATTTTTTTCCCATTAATTGATAAGTTACCTTTAGCAAAGCAGTGCCAAATTATTCTAATGGAATGACAAAAGTAATGTGCTTTTTTACATTAGAATTATAAGGAGCAGGCAGTTTTCTGGCTGTGATTCCATGCACAAACTGGGAAGAAAAATATGTGCTCTGGTGAAAAACACCATTGTACCAGAGGAAAGTATTGTTACAAATAATTTCATAAAGTTATGCTTTAGAGAAACCAGCTTGGATAATGTGCATATGTCAGAAAAAAGGCAGGTTTTAGTTACAATGACAGAGCTAACATATACATTCAGGAGACAATCAAGGTGTGGGCAGAGGTGGTTCAGAGAAGAAGGACAGTGCAGCTGACAGAAGGGCAGAGAGAGCAGCAGTCAGGGAGCAGAATCGTGCAGTGCAAGATCTTCCAGGAAGCTGGGACCTTGAACTATGTTCCTCATGGGTGGCGGAGCTCTGTGGAATTTGCAATACTCCTGTGTGCTGATAATCCACTTCAGAGAGGGGTTTCCCATGATAACAGCACAGAAGTCTCACACACTGGAAGAGAGTATTTGCAAATGTAAGGAGCATATACGGATAACTGAGTTTATCTTTACAGTCTGCCAGTCAGTGAGGATTGGAAGAAAATTGGCATGCTGCTGTGCTTTTGTTTTTGTTTCTTCTCTTAGACTGTATATTCTGTCAATTGCCTTGGGACCCAAGGTCTGGGTAAGATAATAAATGCAGATGTTTTGTCATGAACACAGGCTAGTCATGTAATCCAATTTAGAGATGCTATTTTTTATTAATGTTCATACCACATAACCTGTTTTCAAACAATAGTGCATATAAAAGAAAAGCATTTTAAAACTGAATCAGTGTGGTTGTGTTTTCTGTGTCTAAGTATATCCAATTACGAAGAGTTTGTGAAAACACAGGGAAGAGCCCCAGTGTGTCAAAAGAGGTAACATATTTTACCACAGGTGGTATAACAGGAGGTAAAGTTTGGCACTCTTAGCAAGTACGTTTATAAGCGTAAGGTGCATGTGTGACTGGTGAATGAATCATTAGTTATGAAAAGTGTCCTTTAAACAAATCTGTCGAAGACAGTAGTCCAGTCTCATAGATAAGTGGCTGGAGTGACGGTTAGCATTGTCGAGTTCCCATATGTACAAAGTCCGTTATTCTGTGTTTAGAGTTGACCCTGAGTAGAATACAGGTATTACGGGAGAGTCTTGCCATATCACACAGGGCTTCACCATAACCATGCCGTATCACCATTTTACCACCATTTTACCTAAAATACCACCAAATTAGATATAGCCCTATGACAAAATCCCTGACATATGTTGGTACATTGGCCTGTGGGAACAAACTTTAAAGCAGTTACTGGGCATGGCAAGTGTGTTCAGCACAGCCATTTGGTGCACTTAAAAGGGAACTAATTCTGTGAGGTGATGGTGTGGTGCTGTGCACAGTGTCATTATGTCCCAAATTGAAGCACATTTGTTCTGAGCCGGTGAAATACCTAGAGGCAAAGCTATTTGCCATGGGGTGTGGTCAGCAGAAAATGCCATTTTATGGCGATCGCATATGTGGGGAGGTGCAAAAGGAGTCATTGCATGACATTTTTGAAGAAGACACCATCGTCCAGGTCTGCCTATTAAGACTTTCAGGGCTTCAGACAAAAATGAAGAGAAAGATTGGATAATAAGGTTATGTGCAAAGCTTTGGTTTCTCTTAAATTGGTCTTTAAGACCCCATGAGAATGATTGTGAAGTAATTAATGAATTACAGATCAGTTTGGATGAGGCAAATTGGACAAACAACTGTCTCAGCACTAAAGCAGTTTGAGAAGAGGGAATAGGAACTGTGACAATTAAAAGGGGTGGTAGATGCAATTAGGCAAGAAAAGGATGACACCATTTTATAGATGCAAACGCTTTAAACGGACAACATGGAGAGAGAAAACTAATTTCATGCAATTGAACAAGAAATTGTCAAAATGCTAGCGGAAAATGACAAGAAGGATAGAGAGTTTAATCAGTGCCAAATGCAAATAAATGAATTGCAAGCCGTGAGTTATAAGATTTGTGTTGAGAACTCTAACCTTTGTCAGGAGGCAGACCGATTTCATAAAAGGTGCAAAGATTTGGAAGAGCAAATATTTTTGGGGGGTTTGATTCACCCACTGGTGGTTACCATCAAACCTGTCCACCTGAGAAAAGGAATGAGCGACAGAATAATAGACTCCCGAATATTGCCCCATCAAAATAATGAAATCAATCAAGATTTTAATTAAACGGTTCAAAAAGGGAGGCAATTGTTGTATAGAAGACCACTTAGAAACAGTGCATGACATATTTAAAGCTCTTCAGATTCCTAGGGAACAGTATAGACAAACACATGATTCTGCAACTGCTAGTGTCATTAGAGGCCTAAATGAACAAGAAAATCCGCCATGGGCAGACTTTGAAAAAGAGGTTAGACAGCATTTCTCACCTTACCAGTTGATGCAAGAGGTCAAAAAGGCAGCATATCCAATGACATCAAAGCGAGATATGTCACTTTGCCGATTTCTCCAAGATTTAAAAAGAACATTTTCCCGTTTTGATGTGTCTTTTAATCCAGAATTTTTTGGTTGTCAAAAAGATATTATATCACAGTTAATTTGTGAATTTGACAGAGAAAAATCCTTAGAGTGGAGTGTTGAATAGGGGACTAAATTAAATGAGGTAATCTTTGGTAATAGAGAGACAAAATCACAATCTAATGATTCCACACCAATGGTAATGGAGATCAAATCTGCAAAAATGCCACTTGAATCAGCCAAACTCAGGCAAGGAACAATATGGCACCTGGTCAAAGGGGCAGGTCACCACAGAGGATGCCCCCCAAAACCCTGTATTTCAATCACATGACCTGAGCAATAGAAAAAATTACATTAGTCCTAGATATTTGGGTGACAGACCTAGAGTAGGATACCGACCCGATATGTCAGGCATGAATAACAATCAAAACCAAAATTAAAGGAACAAAGGCTCATATCATACACTGGGGGCACAGAGCAGATTTGACCCTAATACTATGATATATGGCCATCAGGACAGACCACGGTATGTGGATAGATTTATATTGAAAATGGAAATCAGCATAGGGGTAGTTCCCACCAAATGACAGACAAAATATGAATTATGTCACACGCCATTATAATCATTCACCACCAACAGTCGACCACAGACAAAGAATGGTCACACCACGTTCTCCACCACCTATGACCCATGAATTCAGAAATAACCCAAATAGAAATCAATCTCCTCAGAGATACAAAAATAGGTTCTATCACGGTGAGTTTAACCAATATCGGACTAGGCCTCAAAGAGGAATGCAGGGAAATGGACAGATTTCAAAGCCTTGAGGCCCAAATTTAAATGTTGTCTGAGCAAAGAGGAAAACTCTGTGCAGTCCAAAAACAGCAGCCAAGTGAAGGTGCAGAATGTAATAGGAGTGATCTTGTGCGTTCTGACAACAAGTGACTATGTAATAGCCCCTGCAATGATAAAAGTACAGAATCCCATGAACCAGTTTTGTGTAACGGTCCTGAATTGCTTGCTGATTCAAACATAAAAATACCCACCAGTGAAAGTTAAGCAAGTGGTACTCACACTCATAAAAATGGAGTGTGGTTCAATCTAGAGTTGAACCATACTATCGAAGTGTGTGCAGATCAAATACAAAAAAGAAGAAAATGAACAAAAACCTAAAGAACAGAGAGACAGATTTAAAAAGCGTATCTTATGTGAAGATATAACATGTGATAAAGATAGAGGGCTAGTTGTTAAAATATCCTCCCTTGATAGTCAGAACACTAATGAAGCCCAGACAGGGAAAATGGGTGCTCTAAAGGAGGGTTCAGGCCAGTCACCTGAGGAGTATTTTGAGCCACACATATTTCAAGAGACGGAAAAGAAAGATACCATGCAAAATGCAAATAGGTGTTCTCAGACAGAAAATGACAAGCTACCACGTATTCCTTGTGAGAATGTTCAGTCAAAAAACGGCAGTCTAAACACTGATGGTCCCAGATCAGAGGGGCGGACGGTGGCTAAACTCCAAATGGGTTCTGAACATGGAGAAATAGACAAAGATTCTCAAAATGAAATGGACAAAAAGGAGGGAAAGATATAATTTCACTTGCCAATGTGTTTGGTAAAAAATGAAAAGGTACTGAGAAGGGAGAGTCCTGAAATCAGTAAAAATGAATGACTGTTGTGTGTGTTGGAAGAAGTTGAGGACAGGTATTATGCTCCTATCACTGTGGAAGAGAAATGCAATGCATTTGCAATGATTGACACGGGTGCACAGGCCACAATCATGTCCAATGAGTTGGTGAAAAGTATCAATGAAGGGAGCTCCCCACAAAATCCTATCAAAGTGAGATGAATTGAAGGCCCACTGAATAATTTTAATGGTGAGCAGATACCTACCGAAGGTGTCACTGAGGTTAACATAACGATAGGGAAACACAGGATGAGACAGGAATTATTGATTACATCTCTCAGTGAAATCCTGTTTCTGATGAGAACAGATTGCCTGAAGAGGTTGTCATCTCTCATTGATGGGCTAAATGGGGTCTTATGGTCCCTAGCCAAAAAGCCATTGAGGCCTAAGAAGGTGTACAACAGTGTAAAAGAATGCCATAGTGTAGCTAGATCAGATGATCTTCATAATTGTATCTTCAGAATGGCTGTGTACCTAGGGTCACTGTCATTCTAATGTGTCACGGTGAAATGTGAGGTGAAGACGAGAAGCAGTCTCTAGAGAGTTATTTGGACCCCAAGAAAAAACAGCAAACAGAAATAGATGAAAACACATTACGCTTTTTATTAAAAGAAGAAAAATGCAAGCAACCTGTCACTCCAGAGATGAACACAGAGAAACACATTTCAACCCTTTCTGAAATACAGATGGGCAGCCATGGATCCTTATCCGTGTAAAAGGTCATTCTGAAATGATAGAAACCACTTTAGCACTGGAGCAGGAAAGAAGTTTCATTAATGAGAAAATACTCCAGTGAATAATTGACAGGGAGGAGATCCCAAAATTCAGAATAAAAAAACAACACATTTTTGGGTTGGATGATCTGGAATTTAGGAAATATAATTGTAGGGAGATGCATGTTAAAAATCACCATTGATCCTAAATCTATTTGTCACAATGTGTGGATAGTCAGTGGGACACAGAATAACTTTTATCTGATGGATAGTCAGTGGGACACACAATAACCTTTATTTGATTTAGGAAATTACATTATGCACATAATGTGTATTGGGCTGGACTTTTTTAATCACAAAGTGTGGTCCAGACTGATGGATCCTGCACTTGAATTTGAAGACAAAAGACAGACTTATCATTGTGCACAGATGGTACCATATGCTATTGAGCTACAGGTGAAGAAGGAAGTTATTATTCCTGCATTCACCAGGCAAGTTACAATAATGCTAAAACACAGAAAGGGAGAGCAGATGAGGGATTCTGATAAATGTGTGTGCCTAAATAAATCCATGAGGTAGCAAGGGCTTGAATGTGAATATATGCCACTGTTAGAGATTGGGGATGGACCCATTAAGATACTGGTGGACAACAAGGGGTGCCAGGATATTCATTTAGGAGATCATTCATCGTCAGGAATGGCAATGCAAAAATCTCATTATACTGCAGATTTCAATAATTCAGTCATTGGGAATATCCCTGAAAGATATGTGAAGGCACAGGGTGAGTTGCCAGAGTCTTTGGATTCTGAACCTAAAGGAATATTTAAAATTCAGTCAGCGTATCCTCATAAATCAAGTGAGACAGTGTGCTGTCACCAAGATAATGGACCAGAGCAGTGACTGACATACATATGCATCACCCATTGCGAGTTGGAATCAATTTGAGTGCACCCAACATTGCGAGTAAACACTAAACAGACATGGCACTAATACTGTGTGCAGGTAAATGCAGGAACTGGACATATTGCCATGTAACCAATGTTCTCCCCTCTGGCCCGACTCACTCAGCAGGGCACACTCTGGATGTTCTGATCTCTTCAGACATTCCCCTTTCTGTCTCTCTCACCACTACTCTCTCCTGGAGTGATCACATCCTCCTTTCCTACCAGCTCACCCTCTCCACCCCTCAGGCCAAGCCCTCTCCAGCACCAACACCTACCTTCTCGGTTATCCGACCCATGAAGAATGTGTCAGTTGAAGCTTTTGCTGCCACTTTCTCACTCCTCCTACCACTTTGGCTGACTCACACCCTGACACAGCCCTTTCCATGCTCCACTCTGCTATATCTGATACTCTTGATGTTCTTGCCCCTGTCATGAGGATTCACTTGAAGCCCAAAGCCAAGTGCAACTCCTGGTACAACTCAGACCTTCTCACCATTAAACACAAGTGTAGGGTGGCTGAGAGGAAATGGCGTGCTTACGATACTTCCTCTGACAAACGTGTCTGCCACCACCTTCAAAGGCAATACCGAATCTCTGTCTGCACCAAGAATAGAGCCCAAATCCAAGCCTGCGTTTCTGTGGCATCCAACAAGGCCAGACTCTTTAAAATCAGCAATGAGCTGGCCAATCCTGCTGCATTCTATACCTCTCCTGTCCCCTCCAAGTTACTCTGCACGGTCCTGGCTTCTCATTTCATCTATAAAACTCAGGACATCCTGTCCTCTCTCTCTTCCCCTCCCCCTCCTCCCTCTACTCCCTGCTCTTCCTCTGGCCCTTCTTCAGCCACCCATCCCCCTCCTTCTCTGCCTTTCACCTGTTCTCCCCAGTCAAGGTTTCTAGACAAGTCTCATCAAAACAGGTGTTCTCCCCCTGTTCCTCCAAAACAATCAAGGACCACATTGACACCCTGGCTCCTGCTCGGTTTATAGTCATAATATCGAAAAAATAATTTCGAATTACAAAAATGTCGAATGCAAAAATGTCGAATGCAAAAATGTCGAAAACACATACATATAATAGAAAAAGTCATTAATTCGAAAATAAAATGTCAAAAAAAAATTGAAAAAGCAATGTTAAAATAACTATGTAAAATGTCACACATACTAACGTTTTTTATTGGGGGGGTCCCCCCAAACCCCCATCCCAAACCCGTACCCCAACCCCCACCCTCCTCCCCATCCCCCCCAACATCCCCCATGGATATACCTTTAATTTTTAAAAAAAAATATTTAATTAAACATTAATTAAATAATTAATTATTAAAAAAACCCATCCCAAACCCCTACCCCAACCCCCCTCCTCCACATCCCCCCCACCCACCATAGATATACCTTTAACCATTTAAAAAAAATAAAATATGTTTTATAAACTATAATTAATTAATTATTTATTTAAACATTAATTCGAAAAAAAATCAAAAAAAATTTGACATTTTTGTAATTCGACATTTTTATTTTCGATTAAATATTTTCGACATTTTGACTTTCGAAATTATTGTATTCGACATTATGACTGGACACCCTCCTGCTCTGGTTGACTTCTGCAACAACTCCTTCGCCACTGGAGTCTTCCCTTCCCCCCTTTAGCACTACCTTGTGCACCCTCTTCTTAAGAAACCCTCTGCCGACCCGTCCTGCCCGGCTAACTATCACCCAATCTCCAGCACTCGTTTCCTGGGAAAAATCTTGGAAAAGCTACCCATTTCCCAGCTTAATCTTCACACTGAATCTGTTGGTTGTCTCCATGACCATCAGTCTGGCTTCAGAGTTGCCAGAAGCACTGAAACTGCTCTCCTGAACATCTGTGAAGACCTGCTCTCCAAACTCAATTCCAACACACCCTGTGTCCTCATCTTACTTGATCTCTCTTCTGCCTTTGACACGGTCAACCATGCCATCCTGCTCAACCATCTTCATGATAACCTGGGTATAACTGGTCAGGCCGTATCTTTGCTGACTTCTTTCCTCTCTGATCGACCCTCCCAGGTCCAACTTGGGTCCTTCCTCTCCTCTATCTTTAACTCTACCTGTGGTGTTCCCCAGGGGTCTACCCTCTCTCCCTGGCTGTTTAACAAATTCCTGGCACTTCTTGCCCGCCGCATTGCCGCTCTCTGCCCCAACTTTCAGTGCTATGCGGATGACACTCAGCTCATTTTCAGGCTCCCTTCTGCCACCTCTTCTCCTTCTCTCATTTCTGTCTGTCTGTCTGCTATTCAGGAGTGGTGTGCCACCAATGATCTTTGCCTTAGCCTTAATGCCAGTAAGACTGAGATTCTCCTCATCGGCACACCTGCTCCCTCCTTTCCTGCCACTCTCTGGCTGGCCTCTCTTGGCCCTCTTCCTCCCCACTTGTGAGGCTAAAAACCACAGGGTCATATTTGACTCCACAATTTCCTTCTCTCCTTGCATCTCTGACATCTCTAAGAAGTCACACTACCAGCTGCACCCCCTCAGAGGTATTCTTCCTTTCCTCTCCTTCCCCCAGAAGCTCACTGTCTCCCGAGCCCTGGTTCTCTCGAATCTGGACTACTGTAACAGCCTCTATCTAAATCTGCCTGCCTCTACTCTCTGCCCTCTGCAACTCATCCAGAACAGGACTGTGAGACTTGTCCTTGGCCTCAAGCCCAGGGATCATATCTACTTAAATCTCTGCACTGGCTCCCAGTGGCTGCGAGTATTATTTTCAAAACCCTCTGCATTATCCATAAGGCCTTCTAGTGCCTGGGGCCTCAATACCTTCAACTCTCTCTTCGTAAATGTCTTTCCTCTCAAGCTCTTAGCTCATCTGCCTCCTACCCCATCAGGGTCAGTCGCCACTCCATGCAACAAGTTGGTGGTAGATTTCTTTCTTTGGTTGGGGCCTCCCACTGGAACAGCCTCCCTGCCTCTCTGAAACTTGGGGAGAACCACCTCTGACTCCAGAAGCACTTCAAGACCATCCTCTTTGCTTCTGCTTTCTCTCTCCCTCTCCCCTGCTAATTCTTCACTAAATTCTGCACTGAATCTGAAACTTGGCCACTCTCACTGACCTCGGTCCTGGGCCCAGCCACTCTCCACTTGCACTGCCTTCCTGGCAACCCCTGCACTGCGGGACTGTCTCTGTATCCCTACAGCCCCCCCTTCCCAGCACTTGTCTGCACTTACCTTGCACTTGCCACCAGCTCGCCCTATTTATTTATTTATCTATTTATTTCTATTCTACTTACCTTGTACTGCACTTTTCCCTCCCTGCACTTGCGCGGTCTGAATGACACCTGGCCTAGTAGGATCGTTGTCTGTCCTCCCCCTGTTCCCCCCTCCCTGCCTCGTCGCGCCTTGAAACACTTGTGTATAGGCGCGTTACAAATGCCATATCATATCATATCCTCTTTGCTTCTGCTTTCTCTCCTCCTCTTCCCTGCTGAATCCCTGGCTGAAACTGAAACTGCACGTATCACCTGGCTACCCTCTTATCTTGGGCCCGGGTCCCCTCCCCGCCAGTTGCACACCTGAACTGCCCCTCTGGCAATCCTTGCACTCGGTGGCTGTTTCTGTTTCATCCTTGACAACACAAATTCACTCATCCTTCCTCATGCACAGTCGCATCATGATCACATGTTTCAGTCACACATATCACTCACCTGCTCCATGTCCTTATGTGTCGTAGGCTCCCGCACCAACAACCTGTTCACTCATGATGGGTCCAAAGGCATCTTTCTCAAAAGGATTGATCTTCTCAATTCGTAGAGACCAACCACCAGTAGCCTGTACAGAGGACAAATGTGCACCCATCTTTTCCTTTGTATGCCTGGTGAGGTTGTCCATCCGCTTATGCACTTCTGGTGCAGTGCACTTCTCCACCCCACAGGTATTTACTAAGTCAGTCATCTCCTGCCACTTCCGCTTCCACTGGGCCAGTGTTAGGGTGCTGTCAGCCCTTCAACTGGGCCAGTGTCCGGGTGCTGCCAGACCATTGGCACAGTACCAACTGGTGCTGATCAACCTAGTCCATGAGGATTTGTAATTCCACCTCACATCATTTTCTTTCCGGCGCTGCGCCTTCTCAGCGACCGCTGGCTGTCCCGGTGTTGTGGGAGTACCAGTTGTCCCTTCACTGACTGTCTGTCTATGCCAGTGGGACATCCCAGCATATGGTGGTGGTGCTGTCTTCCTAGCACATTTTGGTGGTGGTCGCCTCCCCTTCACTGGTGCCCCAGCCCTGCCAGTTCCCTTCCCATCCGTTATAAGTGTGATGCAGATGATTTTCAGCAAATTACACCAATTGCAACAGTGCCCTGCGCCCTCACTCCATTATGATTATGCAGCGCAGATGCATCCTCTGCATGTGCCCCCTATTCGCAGTAAGCAGCGCATGCACACTCCTGCTATCCCTCCAGTGTGAAGTTCTGGGACAGTTTGCCAAACACAGCCACTGCCTCATTGGGACAACATTATTTCATCGCTGCTCCAAAGTGGGGGAATTGCAAAAGGGAAACTGGTGGTTCTGTGACTGCATTCAAGAGAATGGGAGTGGAATGGTGGCCCTCATGGCGATGGGGTTGTTAGGCAAAGTTTGTATGCAGTACCCTCTGGGAACACTACAAACAACTCTGACTACAGGTATAGGAAACCCAACCTTTGGTGTAAACTTGTACTACACAGTTTTGGTAGCGTGTTGAGCAGCCAGGCTTATCTCAAGGGGGGTCAATGTGAGCTGTAGTGGAGTTACACAGAGATTTACAGTTAAGAGTATACAAATAAACTATTACACTCAGGGTTTCTTAAATAAATAATTATTAATTTATTTATCAGTCAGTTAGAATAAGCCTTCTTCAGAAGGGAGCAATATAATAGTAACACTCAAATACACTTCATAAAATACACGCTCTTAATATTCTAAATCAGTAGATACCCTTTTGGGATGGCCCACAAACACTACCTACACCCTCAGGTGACTTCAATTGCTAATGCGCCTGGGACATTAATATATCACTGTTGCATTTAGAATAATATGGTAATAAGTCAAAGGAAAAGATTATCTAGAACATACAAGAGACCACAAATATTCTTAAGCAGGCAAACACTTTTGGATCCCTCCATAAAGAGTCATTCAGTACAAAAGGCTAAGCCATAGTCAATGGGCAAAAGTATTATATAGGAAGAAGCACCTCTGGTGATGGAAACGTCTTTGCACAATGTTTCAGAAGTCTTTGAAGAAAAGAAGATTCAAATGTAGGGCCACAAGCTGATTAGACTTGTAATTAGTAGAAGATGCAAGCAACTCTACAGCAAGAGGTAAGTTCTCTCAGACTTTGTACAGTACCTTTAAAATGAAGAAAAGATGCAGTGGATGACTCCTGTTCCTGTGCAGCTCTGCATATCTCACTGTTCCTGAGTCTCAGTCATCGGGACAAGAGGGAGGACGTTGGGTGACTCCTACAATGCACTGTGACAGTCAAAACTTTCAACCGGCAAACTTCACTTTCAGTGGCTGTTCAGTGTTTCAACTCTTTGTGTCTACCGCAAATTGCAACACTGCGGTTCCTGGACATGGACTTTCCTTGCTTCTGGGGTCACACACTCTGTTGAGGGGGCTCAGGCTCGGTCAGTCCTGCTTCCTGGAAGTCCAGAGGATCTTCCGGGAGCTCTAGGCAACCTTAAAAGCAACGCACACAATCTGGTGTTTCTCTCCCTGGCTATACGGTTTGCAGCAGCAACTCTGTGGAAATTCAACCAGCTCTGAGATGGATAACCAGGTGGCATACTTTGGAGTTGATTGGTCCCACCAACTCAAGGGGAGAATTTGTCCTTGCAGCGGATTATCTATCGATGCAAACTTGGTGTTTCAGCAATGCAGCAGGGCTTCACCAGGCAAACCAATGGTCCAGGAGTTGCAGCAGGCGTCCTCTTCAAGTTCTTTGGTTCCTTCGTCCAGTGGTCGACTCTGCCTTCCAAGCCAAAAGACTTGCCTTTTATTCAGTTCTCTCCCATTCAGTCCAGGCTAGCTGTTAGTCACCCAGCAGGACAGTCAGCTGGCCAACCAAGACAGAGTGCATTTGGGTCTCATAGGAGACTAAGCACAGGGAGTTGTGGGGCACCTCCCTCACTTCCTGCCTACCCCAGACACCCTAGAGCCAGAGGCAGACTTCACTCGTGAATCCCGCCAAAGCAAATCTAAAAATGGGACCAAATCTGGTTTGGCGCGCAGAGTAAATCTCAAGAAGGACCTTTCCACAACGATATGTCAAAAAAAGATCACAGCCATTTTGACAAAAATGGCACCGTTGGGTGCTTTACTGCAGCTGCGAACACAGCCCATTGTAAATGCACACCATGGTCCTTAAAACAAAACCACTGCCACCAGCCATTCTGTGAGAAAAGGGTAACAAAAAACATGTTACATGAGAAGCAAGACAAAGGGGATACTAGGTAACCCCTCCAGCACCCTATTGTAAAATAGTGTGTGCTGGGTCTAGAAAGTTACAAATGTAAGTAAAGCCAATTTCACTTTACTGCTCTTGGAAACAGTAGTTTACAAATAGAAGGTATTTAAACCTTCGGGAAATCTGAAAGGCTTCCCTGTGTCACTGCACTGAAGGTGCTTTGTGACACAATGTAAGAGATGATGCCTATGGAGTTTGTCAGACTCCAAAACCAAAAGAAACACAGTGTACAAAATCACATTAAAATACATGAAAGAGTGGGAAAAAGGGTCTGACTCTCTCCAGGTTTAAAAAATCAAGTCCTCAAAATCCAGCAAAGTTGCTTGGGGTCTCTAGGGTGGAGGGAATTAGCACATTTCTGAGCATTCTCCCTAACAGGGGTGCAGCTGTGGGGGGCACAGTGCATCATGTGTTGGTGTTGTCCTATGTTTTGCTATGTTCATGTGGCATGGTTACTGTTGCTTTGCGTAGCAGTTCACTTCCAATTGTATCATCATGCATATGGAAGACTGTACTTCAGATGTATGAATTGTGTTTGCAAGGTGCTTGAGGTGAGAAGGCTGCAGGGCCATATACAGCGGGTTGCTGTTTGTGCATGTGTGTGTGTGTCTATCCATGCCTGGGTGTCACATCTCACATTGGTTTGATCCTGATTGTCCATGCCTAGCTGATTCAATATTGGGTCAGGGATGAAGAGCAACATCCCGGGAGAATTCTTGAGCATTTGAACAGTAGGCACACTCAGTGGAGATCAGAGTGGCGGTACGCATACTAATGATGGTTATTACACTGCCATCTCTGTTACTGGCCACCAGCATTTGCAGCACCATGTCAGCCACATCCACCTCCAAGGTTGCGTGAATGAGAGCTGCTAACTTCTCGGGGGAAGAAATTGCCAACCTTGGTTAACAGGCGCTGCTGCAACACCTTCTTCCACCCGGAGTAGCAGCTTGGGGCAGTTGGACGTAGGAGGAATGGCAGGAGATTGCAGCTGCTGTCAATGTTGAGGGGGGGACCATCCAAACCCTGGAGTCATTTTGAAAAAGTTGGGACGTCATAAGGATCTGGAGCCAGAAGAAGGCCAGGGCAGCCATCAAGGCAGGACACACTGCAGAGGTGCACTCTGGCCGGCGTCAGCGGATTTTGCATGTACACATCAGGATCCTGCAGAGGATGAACCCGGCTCTTAACATAACATAACATAACATAACATAACATAACATAACATAGCATAACATAACATAACAGGAGTCCTTGTTAAGCGCATGTTCACCCCTGAAGGGGCACCTTGGCGCTAATAACAGATGTTTATTGTTACCCAACTTATTGGTACTCATTTTATCGACCTCGGAAGGATGAAGAACTGAGTCGACCTGCCGGTATTCAAACACGTGACCATGAGGTCAAACACAGGCCACTGTAGTGGATTCATTAGCACACTGACCTCTTCACGCCCATAACCTCGAACTGTAGGCCCAGATTTAGGCTGCAGGTAAGTCCACATTGTCAGTGCAATCGGGCTTAATGGGTATGCCATATGCAAAGGATGCATGTTGGGAGGACTCTGGTCGGTGTACATGGCATTGTAGTGTAATGTAATGTGACAAGGTATTTCATTCTTGTTGTTAGGCAGAATCCTGTGCAGTGCCCTTAGGGACCACTACACACAATTAAGACTACAAGTGGTAATACAAGTTCACCTTTGGTACAAGCCTGTACTACTATGTTAAAGTGGTAGCAGTAGCGGAGCAGCCAGACTTATCTCAAGAGCAAATGAGCAGTAGTAGGGATTACACAAAGGACCACAATTGCTGTGACTCAAGCAAACACTGAAAAATAGTTGAAAAATAAAAGTACATTTATTTCTAAACCATCTGTTGTTAAAACACTTCACTTCTATTAAATTAAAACCACACCAAAATACACTACACACAACCAATTCTTTTGGCACTGAATAACTCAAGGTAAGTACCCTATGTTTTAACGGACCGGTGTTGTGAAACAAAAGACGTTACCGGGAATACATATGCGATCACTTTTTGACAGTAATGACAGTTCGATCTTACGAAAGATACGTGTATCCGCGGAAAGAAATGTTACCGGGGCAAAAAACACACTTAGCACCTGAGTTAACCAAAGAGAGTTGGGGGCAGGAATCATAGGACAGGAAAACAAAAGTAAATAGGCCGGAGCCAGTGTCAAGTGGAACCGGGTTCCTGTTGTCGAGGATCACACAGTCAGACAGTTCAACATTCAACGTTGCCAGGAGTACTTGGATATTGTCAACAGATGAAGCAAAAGTTATAAGAAGGAGGGAAGACACGGGCAAGACTTGGATGAGGATAAAAGGGATTCCCCTAGTTCCTCGATGTTGGACACAGTACCTTATTCAGTGGAGAAGCTGATGCCATGGCAGTTGTTCCTGGTAGTTTCCTGCAGACCCACGGTTCCTGGAGCTTCGGATGTGGAGACAAGAAGGAGGACGTCTGGAGGGGCCTGCACTACTCAGGGATGAAGCCAGCAGCAGCGACAGTGAATAAAAGGTGTGCAGCGAAGGGGATCCTCTGGCTGTGGAAGATGAGCTGGTTGACCCCACCAAGCTCAAGGGAAGAAGACTCCGGACTGGATCTTCTCTGGTCGTTGAAGGGTAGATAGCTCCGTACTGCAGCAGGGATTCACCGGACGGGGTAGTTGCAGCAGCCATCTTCTTCTCCGCTTCTCTTCGGTTCCTTGTAGTTCCAGTGGTGACTCTGACTTCCAGCCCAAGAGTCCTGCCTTTTATGCGAAAGTCCCCCATTCACACAGCCTGGCTGTCAATCACGCAGCAGGGGGGTTGTCCAGCCCGGACAACCACCTCAGCCAATCATGGCAAAGTTTCCTAGGATACCCTGTGGTGGGGTGGCCACACCCATCCCTCACATTCAGCCCACCTAGACACCCAGGCTCCCAGAGGAGGGCTTCTTGGCAGAGGCCCGCCAAAAGACGGTGAACAAAGAAGGCAAACCTGGTTTGCTGCGGAAAGTAACACACAAGAAGGACTTTAACAAAAAGAAATGGTGAATAAACCCGACCGGAGCCAAAAGAAAGAGCATTTGGTCAAGCGGATTTATGTTTGAGGCTAATATAATAGCCTAAAAAATACCACGTTTATATAGTATAATAGCGGTACAAAAGTTAGGGTAGATACCACTGCCACCAGCCAAGTCTAAATGTTAAAAGAGCAAAACATGCTACAGGAGATACAGATAAAAAGGCCTAAGGATTAACCCTTTCCAATACTCCATGTAAGATGGGGTGTACTGGGTCTGTGGTTAAATGACTGTGTAATGGTAATGGCAACTTTACCCTTTAGCCCCAGAAATGCAGTCGGTGGGAAGTCTAAAAGACAACCCTGTGTTACTGCACTGAAGGTGCTGTGTAACACACAAAAGAGTGGGGCTACTGAAGTGGTCTGCTCCAGAGTCCACAATCACAAAAACCGATGAAATACACATGGCAAAACACAGGTAAGAGTGGGGGAAAAGCTCACACTCTTACCAAGTGGAAAAAATAAACTCCAGAAATACAGCAAAGCTGCTGAGGGACTCACTAGGTAAGGGAAATTAGCCATTGAATGATAATTCTCCCTAACACTTGTGCCATTGGCATAGCTTAAATGTGCTGTGTACATGATGCATGCAAGGTTCCACACTTTGCGGGTCCTATGGGTGGGACAGCATGAAGAGAGTGTGCGAATAGGGTCCTTGTATTCTGCTATGGCCTTGCAGTTACATGATGGTGTCAATGGTGTTGGGTCATCAGTTACAGGTCAAGGGATTTTCACCCTTCAGGTTCACTTCCCATGTGTCTTTTGACTGATCGACATATGTGGTCCAATTCAGGGGTGTGTTTGCTTTTTGGGGATTTCAGGCATGGGGTGACAGCTCTGGTGCAGGGGCATGGGGCATTGTCTGTTGGTGGCTGATGTGATACCTGTGAAGGGTTTTTGAGCCCTGGATGTGCATTGATTGAGATGGGTAATGGATAGCTGAATTGCCTGGCGGCTGTGGGAGTCTATGGAGGAAAGCTGGGAGTCTGCCAGGTACAGTGTTCCCCTGACCATGTACCATTGTGGGAAGCGGGAGGAGGGTCCTTGGACACTGGAGGGTGAGGTATGTTGGTGTTTATAGTGCAATGATGATGTCTGCTTGTCTTTCCAGTATGCTTTAGTCCCCATTTATGACCCATCCATGTGCCCTGTTGGTTCTGGTAACTATTGTGCTCTTGGGGTGGTGACTGCTCATTCTATGAAAATCCATGGATGCAATTGATGGGTATGTCATCACATTACGGGCTTACATGTATATGTGTTCAAGATGATTCATTGGATTCTTGATGTGATGGAGCATTGGCATTTGTATGTGAGATGGAGGCATGGCATCTTGCCAAATTCCGGACATGCACATGTGTACACACATGCTGAATTACCTCTGCCTTCTCCCTTTTCAACCAGTTTTGTATGCAGGTGATGAGATCAGCTTTGAGGAGGAGCAAGTTTCAAGGCCAAGGCATTCCAGGAGGCTGCGGGAAACACGGCCATGACTGCCATCGTACACCTCATCATAGGGACAGGTGGCTGGTGAGGGGACATCCTCAAATGGCGCTTGAGGGTGAGTCCTCTGGGGCAGAGGGGCAGGGTCATTCCTCTATCCCTGCAGACATTCCGGTTACCACAGTGGTCCCATCTTGGGTGTCAGGGTCAGGTGTGGTGGAGGGGGATGGTACCATTGTGGACCTGCCCATGGTGTCTGGTGGGGGTGTATCATTTGATGTGCAGGCTGCAGACATGGGCCTGAGAAAGGCGGTTGTGCAGGACATCATGGTGGAGTTGGCTTTTCGCACTGTCCCAGGCCCATAGCTTACAGGGCTACACAAATTCAATGATGCCACAACACAGACAAGCCAGGCAGTCATTTCTGATGATTTCACATGGGATGCCGTGTTACCCCTGCTCTTGTCGGGCCATGGACGGCAGGTGGCTGCCCTTGATTGCCAGCTAAGTTGCTATGCAATGCTGAATGCTGGTCAGAACATTGGAGGCAGCTGCAACCTTCTGTTGCAGTGTGGCTTGATGTCTGTGTGGGTCCTTTCCTGTGATCCTCTCTTTCCTCCTTGCGGCTTGTAGCCTGCAGCCTCTTGCGGCATCCTGCATTGGTTATCTGTGTCAGCGTTGGACCTGCTTGTTTCTCCGGCCCCACTTGCTCTCCAGAGGAGTGGGCCGCTGCGTGGAGCAGGGCGCCCTAGCTGGTTGGTGTGAGGGGCCCGAGTGGGCTGTGTGGTACGGCACACGATGCAGCCTGCAGACGGGACAGGGTAAGCACCTTCCTTATTTACTGTTTCCCTTGTGGAAGTCCCACGACACAGGTTTGCCTGGGGCTCATTTTTTAAATTGTGGGCCATTATCGTAGGCGAGCCAAGAGCTGGTTCAATGCTGCAGGCTGACTGCCTAATAAACACAGAGTGGTCCACTGGTAATACTGAGTGGACCATTGGAAAATAGCATGCGTAGATAGGTTTGTTCTATTTACTATTCTTGCTCCTGCGGACTTCCCATCATGGCTGATAGCAGGAATAGAGGTACAATTAACGTATTACCCAGTACTCAGGATATTAAAATTCGAACCCTGGGATAAGGGCTAAGTCAGCCTTGTTGTCGACTAAAACTGTCCCAGTGGCCTCATCTCCATTGTACAGTAGGGACCATATCTCAGAGGTTCTTGCCCTGAGTACCCGTAGGAGACAGAGGCTGCAAGGTGGCAACATTTCCTCGGCTGTGGGCATGAACAAGGGGTTTCATTCCCCCCCATAAAAGTTTAAACAAGGAACTGGATTGTATATCACTGAATTTCGGTATTACAGGTCATCCTATCCAAGAAGGTATACCAGGAAGGGATATCTTTGATATCACGGCTCCACCCTTTTCTCCATCTGTGACTCCACTTCTTAGAGGGATAAAGAAATATGCCAGGAAGGATACAGAGCAAGTAACAGCATTACACTCTGCTTCACTATGGGGTTCTACGTCTAAAATTTCCCACTCAGATTCCCTGGACTTTTCTCAGTTGCCACATCTTAAGGCATCTTAAGGCGCGGATCGCCAAAGAGCTCCTTCTATGCAACAGTCTTACCAATCTTGCCTCACTGGTGGACAGACTGATAGTCCTTGTGTCGGACATACGCTCACCCAGAGTAAACTTTGCATCTCAAACAGACTTACAACTCGATCCAGCTATTCGGTTTCAGCTGGCAGAATCCAACATTGCCTGTCAAGCTAATACACAATGGAAGAAGGTGAACCAAGCCTCTCAAACCACCTCCACCAGGGCTGGCCTTTCAGTTCCTACTGGGTCAACCCTCTGCATCAATGTTACTCAGGGACAAGTCCAGGAAATACCTGCATCAATCCTGATACCTGACTGTATATCTGACCAAAACTCTGTTTAACTTAGCGAAGAGGCGAACTCCAAAATTAAGCTTCTGTCCCCACAGAGTTTGCTCTTAAGTAAGACTCAAATGCCAAAGATTAAGGACATGAATATCAAAGCTTTCATTATGGACCAAAGTAACTTTGTGATCACTAACATTAAGAAGGTAGAAGGTAAAGAGTTTGGAAAAGCGCTGCGTAATAAGACACTTGCATGGTTGCAACAAAGAACAGGGCCGGGAGCCATCAGACTATCTGATCTGAAGATTCTTTGTCAGATTGACCTGAGAGACTGGTACTCCCAATTAAAAAGTGATTGTGTACTAGTGGATTGTGGGTTCAGCAACTTACCCTCCTATATAAGCAAGTGTAAATATTTTCCCAGGCCGGGGTCGAACTGTAAATTGATACCCTAACATTCTCGGTTTGATTTGCTATAATTTTATATTATTCCCTCGGGTTTGTTCTGTTTTACATACTGTTTCCTGCACCACTTTCTTATGTTTTATGTTTTCATGTGGTTTGTTGTGTTCGTTTGTATGCGCCCACATGCCTCCAGGTCAATGGTGCATGTTATAAATGTAATAAAGTAAAAGTAAAGTAAAGTTGAGGGCCTTGACGTGATCCGTGACCAGCTTGTAAGTCATCAGGGCCAGGTGTGCCACATCATAATAATAATAATAATAATGTCACAGATGGCTAGTAAACTGCTGTGCATCGTACAATTGGCACTGGCTTCACCAATGCCACCCACATCCTCTTCCTCGACTGTGCCTCAGGCACCCACAGGAGCGGCCTCTGTGCTGGCCGCCACCTCAGGCTCCTCTGCCCCTGTAACCCTGTTGGAAAGTCTAGTGCCTCATTCATGGTCAGTGGGGGTGCAAGTGGCCACAAAGGCCATTTAGGTGTTCCCACCGTCTGGGATGCCCTTTGCACATGACCATGCAGTGCAGGTGGACATGTTACTGGAGGTGACTAGGGGGGGCAGTACTCCATTCCAGTAGTCATTTGTCGCACCGGGGGTAGTCCCAGCACCAGAGGCAGGCTGCCAGGCAGCTGGAGCTGTTGCAGCAGCAGATGCAGGCACACCATTCTAGATAAGAACATGAGGACTGCACAACAAATGGAACAGATCACTCGGTAGGCTCTGCAGGCGGTCAGGGACCCCACTACAATCTGCCTGTATCAAGTGGATGCAGAGACACAAGATGCTTTGAGCCAGGCATCGTCCAAAATATGACTGCAGCAGTGACTTGGCACCAGGAGAATTCCTGTGATTTTGTGTTGGCCTGATGTTTTCATGGTTAGAGTTTGGTTTGCATTACAATGCAGTTGTGTCTTTGTTTGATCGGATTCATGTGGTTATTTTGTCTTTTCATGTGGAATTCACTTTCTCCAATGGTCATTTCTTTGTGCAGTCATATTTTGGTGTGCATGCCACACTGGGCTGTTTTGATTGGTGCATGCCGCATAACCACAAGGTATGGTATTCAGGATTCATGAGTACTCACTCAACATATCATTGTTTTCAGTTGACAATATTCTGTGTAGCATTTCTCCATGCATCTGCTTACCCTGAAGGTATGATTCTGAGTTATGTGTGAACATTGCCAACAAGAAACATGTGTGCTGTATGCAGGTGTCAGGCTCACAGTCATGCACGTATGGATCAGAATATCTAGATGTATTCATTGTGACCTTCTCAGACCATGCATGTAGTTGGTGCATGTGCATGGGGTTGGTACATGTATTTGTGCGAGTGCAAACTGTCATGTGCATCTCTGGTTGTGTGCGTGTGAGGGTGGTGGTGAACTGGTATTATGGTTCATCATTGTGGTAGTCAAGGTTGTTCTACATTGCATTCCTTGCACAGATGGTCATATAGCCATGCATGTTGGCTATACAGGTCTATGAATACCTATGAGGAACAATGATGACTGTGCCTTTCAGTACACATGGGTGTTGCACTGTACACACGTGTGATCATGAGATGTGGTTGGTGTATATGACACAATTACTCATATAGGGCTGTGATTTTGTTGTGGAGATGGGTGTCCTTTCATGGGTGACATTACTATCAGGAAAGCTTCATCAATGTCTTGTTTCTGTCACTGGTGAGTTGGGTGTGGTGCTGTTGCCAGTGATGGTGTTTGTTGATCTGTGGTTTTGATGATCCCAATGATGGTCACTTTCATGCTCAGTATACGTAATGTGAATGTCTGTGCTGCCTGATTTATCATTTTGTGCAGAGTTGCGTTCATTTCACACACTATGACTGCTAATGCTTTTGTTACACACCAGACATCACTCTGACATCTGTAGGCCAGATGACTGAGTGCGTAAGGGTGTTAAAGGTACATGTGCTTCTGGTGAATGCATATCAACAACACCACAGGTTCCTCCGATGATTGTAGTCATTGATTTCTACATGGCAAACATCATGGGAGACACATCTGTGCAGGATTTGGATCAGATCAACCGGTGTACAATGGTGAGTGGGGACGTGATGGCCCACTGATCGCTCACACTTCTAGGGATGCGCCTTGAAACACTTGTGTATAGGCGCGTTACAAATGCTATATCATATCATATCATATCATGCTGGGATGCACCTTGCTCTCCCTTTCCATTCTCTGTTCTGGTCCTACCCCCTCAGCTGGACATACTCTTGATGCTTTCATCCACACTGCTCTTTCCCTCTGGCCCCAACTGATCACCTCATTCCCCTGGTCAGACCAGTCTCTCCTCTCCTCTCACCTGAGTCCTCTCAGCCTTCTGTCCACATCTCCCCCGGCCTGCCAACCTGGTTCACGAATATCCATCCGATGAAATGAGTGTCGGCTGCTGCCTTCGCATTTACCTTCACCCCCCCTCTCTCTCTACTACAGACTCTACCTCTGACTCTGCTCTCAGTGACCTCCATCTTGCCATCACTAATACCCTTCACATTCTTGCCCCAGTCATGAGGATCCACCTGAAACATGCCGCCAACAGTAACACCTGGTACAACTGCAAACTTGCATCCCTGAAACACAAGTGCAGAGCTGCGGAACGAAAGTGGTGGCAGACCCTCGTCTCACCCTCTGACAAACTGGACTGTTGCCTGCTCCAAAGGCAATACTAACTCTCCATTCACTCTAAGGGTGGGCCCATATCCAGGCTCGAGTCTCTGGAGTATCCAATAACATGGCTGAACACTTTAAAGTCTGCAAGGAACTAGCCCAACCCTTCTGCAGTCTCCCCCTCACCTCTTCCCTCCCAGACCCTTTGGGACTCCTGGTCCCTCTTTCTTCCCGACACTCTGGCCATCTTCTATGGGCTACCACCCCTTCTCCTTCATCTGAAGCCAGAAAACCTGGAGTCATCTCATATGCCTCTCTTTCCTTTCCTTTACTTTCCTTTACTTTCCTTTATTTTAAAAAATTTATATAGCACAGCCATGGACCCTAAGGCGTGAAGGCGCTACAAGACAACAGAAAGATACATCCCGCATAAAATCATAAAAGCATAAAATTGTGAACGAGGATCAGTAGAGACTAAGATTATAGATAGAATATTAAAAACAGATTAGTTAAAAAGATGAGTCTTCAGGCTCTTCTTAAAGAGCTTGAGTGACTCAATACTTCTCATCTCCAGGGGAAGAGAGTTCCAGAAAATAGGCCCGATGGAGAAGAAGGCTGAGTTGGCAACATTTGCGGTTTGGCATTTAGGAACAAACAACAGATCTTGGTTATTTGATTTTAGGGCTCTACTATTAGATTTCATAGGAAGGAGCTGTTGTAGATAGTCGGGCATCTTGCCTTGTTTACATTTTTTAATTATAGTTAAAGTCCTGAACAACATTCTGGACTCCACAGAGAGCCAGTGCAGAGTGTGTCTCGCAGAAGTGATGTGATATCTACATTTGAGTTTCATAACTACTCTGACCGCCCCGTTTCAACACACTTGCAGTTTGTTATGGTCAGTCCTTCCTCCCTCAAATTCAGGACCTTGCCAAGAAACCCACTTTCAACTCCACCTCCTCAAATTAATTCTTCCTGTCCTCACTTCCCCCAGAAGTTAAATGTCTCTAGATGTCTGGTTCTCTCTAGGATAGACTAGTTCAATAGCCTTTTCCTTAATCGACCCTTTTCTTCTCTATGACCCCTCCAGCTAATCCAGAATAGGGCTGCAAGACTTATCCTTGGACTCAAGCCCAGGGATGGCATCTCTCCAGTCCTAAAATCCATCAACTGGCTCCTGGTTACTGTAAGAATCAAATTCAAATCTCTCTGCATCATCCATAAGGTTGTCTGGTGCCGGGACCTTATCAAATACTCTCCCTCCAGATCTTTACGTTACTCAGGCAACCACTCTCTGTGTGTCAAGCGCCACACTAATCAGTCAGCTGGTGGCTGATCTCTTTCCTTGACATGCTCCCTCATATGGGACAGAATCCCCCTTCCTCTTTGTCTTGAGCTGGATCTCCTCAAATTCCGGAAGCTCCTTAAGACTTTCCTCTTCACCTCCTCCTTCCCTTCCTCACACCTCTGCTAAACCCCACAGTTGCTGAGATTGGTGACCAGGGCCCTTATGTGTCCTTTTTGGTCCTAACCTCCCACACCCAATCACCTTTAGCCTCTGCCCACTCTTAGAGCTTGCCTTGGCACCCATTGGCCTATGCCACAAAAGGACTGCACATACTTGTTTATTGACAGCTGAGCACTCTCACCAAGTCACTTAACAGCTGCTTATTCCTTAGCACAACCCTCGTTTGTACCCCTAGCACTTACCCCACTTACTCATCCCTTCTCTCTATTCAATTGCACAGTCTGAATTCTCACACATACTAGTAGGCCACCTTCTATCTTCCATTGTTATATTTCCTTTTCTTTACCATGCTCCCTCCCTGTTTTCCTGTGGGTGCTTTGTCACACAATTTACTGGATTTATAAGCACCTTAAAAAAGCACAATAAATAAATAAATTCATGTGGATGTACATGTACACTCAGGGCCGTATTCCTCCACCATGTGGAGTCAATTTACTCAGGGGTGTTATGGTGAACCAGTAGTTACACAGGCCATATGGTGTCACTGTCAGTAATTAAGGTAGTGCTCAATCTGAGATGTGTCAGCTATTGTGGTCACTCATTTTGTACACATCAACCACAGGTTGTAGTTTAAATGATGTGTCCACAATGTCCCTCCTCAAAGATACAGTAGTCGGTTTTGGCTGCACACTGGAGGGGATGACACTTCTGCTGGGTTTTGATATGGTATTGGGCTGGGTACTGATATGCAGAGGTTTGCGAATTTGGGAACAGGGCTGAGTTCTCATGGGGTGCAGACCCGGGACGACCATGCCTGCTGTAGCCTTGTCCAGGCCTCTGTCCCACCCTCAGTGCCTTCTCCATGCCTGTGTGTCCAGCTGCTGGGCTTTGTTGTGATGCACATTCCACTCAGGCCATTTTGTTCAGCTTGGTGGTTACCAAGTAGACAGGATTGATGGCACCGTGGTTCATGGTCCACCTCACAGTGCCCAGCCAGCTCTTCCTATGGGACCCCTGCCAGGAGCAGGGACCCACTTGGCCCACAGCACACAGTCTCACTTCAGCATAGCTCGAGCCACAGAGCAATTGGGCGACGCCTGCACTGGAGACACACAAGCCAGGTGTGGGGTGGTTGGCTTACTGGGTACTGCCTTCCCATTGCACACATACAGGTGCAGGTGGGTATCTGCCAGCTGCACCACAAAACCGCTACCTGAGGTGGACATTTCTCACCCACCATAGTGCCTTCACAGAGTGGGTGCTGATGGAGACAGCCAAGTAACAAATGTATGAGTGAATCATGTGTCCTATTTTTTGTTACAGGGGGATGCATGGGGGCAGGGTTGTGCAGATTTGGTCCATTGAGGGGATGTGTGGGTTTGTGGTTATGTGTGTGATGTGGTGATTCGTAGTTGTACAGAGTGAAGGATTAGTTAGTATAGGTGGTCTTTGCATGTGGGGGGCTCAGAATGGTGGGTGCACAGGGTGTGGGGAGATTGGGTGTAGTCACACTTGCATGGGGGCTCAGATTGATGGTTGTACATGGAGTCGGAATAGTGGTTGTAGTTGTACTTTGCATGTGGGTGCTTATATTGGTGGGTGTACAGGCAGTAGGAATGCTGGGCATAAGTGCACTTTGCATTTTGGGGTCTCAGATTGGTGGGTGTACAAGTTGTATGGAGATTGGGTGTAGGCACACGTGCAGGGGTGGCTCAGATTGGTGCCTGTTCAGGGAGTAGGAATAGTGAGTGTGGGTGCATGCTGCATTTGGGGGGAGGGGCGCATATGTGTGGCACTCCTGGAACTGTTAATGGTTGGTATGGGTGCAAGTAATGGTGATTACTTGTGAGTACTCACCATGCCATGTATGTTTTATTTTCTTTATTTGTTGTCACAGGTCACATTCTGTGCAAAACGGTCTGTTTCAGTTGGTCCTAGGTTTGCACTAGGGGCATTTTGTGGGTGTGTTTCAGGTGCAATCCTTTTTATTTTGTACTGTAGGTTCCTGCTAGCACTTATTCTGTAAATCACATCCTTGTGCGACGCATTTGCGCCACATAGTCCTAGAAGATGCGCAGGAAATGATGCAAGCACTTTACACGTTTTTCTGTAAATCAGGCCCATAGCCTTCCTATCACCACCTTTACCTGCTGTTTAGCATCAACTTCAGTGCACTAACTGGCGCTCGCGGAGCTTCGGAAGCTTAACTGAGTGTTTGGCATAGGGCTTTCTCAGCAACTACTTTCCTACTTTTCCTTAAGGTCATTGCGAAGGGAAGCCACCAGTTACCACATGATATATATGTAATCAGAAGAGGTTTACTGTTACACAATACTTGCTTAGACATGCTGCTACTCATCACGCCTTTGCATAGTACACATTTTTAATGCAATCTTAGGTGTGGTGTATTCTGTATAAAACTACTGAAATACATACATTAAAAATAAATAATTTGGTGTGATAATAGAGGTCACATAAATTCAAAAATCTATATCATATTATTACATTATTGCATTGAATTGAATTTAAAATGTGCATGTGCATGATTGTCTTGCCCCATTATTCAGGGAGATGTGCAGGCAGAGAGTCTTTCCGAGCAGTAATCCAAAAAGTAATTTTGGGAGGGATGGATTCTGCAAATCTCCTGCACCCAGTCTTCTCGAAGCCCATCCCTCTTTGCCTCGTTGATATGGAACACAGTAGCATAACATCCCAAACTATCACACACCAGGGTCCAGATAACCTTTGCAACAGTGCAAGTGCAAAATTGCACCGTATTAGCACTAGCTCCAAATCAAGAGCAAAATTAGGACAGACTTCAGATGTCAATGGGCCTGATTTACAATTCGTTTTCCAATGGGGTTTTCCCATGGGAAAAGCTTTTTTTTTTATTTTTTTTTTATATACTTAGTTTAACCCAGAGGGTTTTTAAAAGTGTTTGCGTTTGCGTTTCATTCCTTTCCATTTGAATATTGTTTACCTATTGTCGTTTTTCTATAGTTGACAGAATTGTGTCTAAAACTTTTGCTGTGGCAGTGACCCAAGTAGTTCGTCCGCCTCCAATTAGCCTTGCCCACCAAATCTCTACATCGAAAGTGTGGGCTGCAGATCATATCTCCTTCAAGTAAGGACCTCTTATAGCCTCTACTTCTGGGCACCTTAACAATAGATGTTTGGTCGTTTCCGCCATAGCCGGATCATTGCAAAATCTGCAAACGTTTGTGCTCGCCAGGCCTCGTATCATCAAAATTTCGTTTGTATGGAGTAAGTTGAGGCGGGCTCTTATAAAGGTATTCCTCATTTTACGGTTTGGATATCTTTTCACATACGCTTGTAATTCGTGTAGTTTATGGAACGTCTGTGGCAGGTGCGAGGTTAACTTGTACGAAGCAGCCTGTTCCAAAGTAAATATCCAATCAAGCTCGTTTAATTTATTTTGGATTTTCATCGGATTGTCCGTCAACTCCTTTTTGGAACATTGAATAGAGTCTAATTTTTCTTCTTGGTCTCTGTACCATATGTTCAGGACAGCCAGGCGCCCTCCTTCTGCCTCTGTATTTATTGCTTCCAAAAGCTCAGGGCGATTTTCCAGCAATCATTTTCTAAACAACATCAAACTGTTTCTTTCCACTATCGAGGCAAGCGAGAGTTGGCTCATTTCACGTCTGATCAAAACCAATGGAGTTGAGTTTGGTAGATTTAGGACCTCTCTCCAGTATTGGCTTTCAAGTTTCGTCCAGATGGTGTGTGGTAACCCCAGCATTGCTTCAGCTCCGTAGATCAGTGTAGGAACTACCTTGGCCTTGTAGAAGTCCACAATTGTTATGAGGGAGAAGCGACCATATTTTCTTTCTATCGCTTTAGCCTGCGATATTAAGTTCTTAATTTTTTGCAGCAGATGATTTTGCATTGCAATCTCCCTTGGCAAGTTATCCACCACAATGCCCAGATATTTGAATTCTGTGACTGTGTCGATGTGTTCACCTTCCAAAGACCATGCATATGAGTCGCTTTTGCTTCTGCCTTTCTCAAAGAACATGATTTTGGTCTTGGGCTTGTTTATTTCAAGACCATTTGCCTTGATGTAATCAGCGAAGCTGTTAAGTTGTCTCTGCAGGCCTATTGCTGTTTGATCTGTGATGATGATGTCATCCGCACACATAATTCTCGAGATTTTCATTTGGCCAATATGCGGAGGGAATGATCTGACCTTTGCTTCTGATTCTTTGTAGTCACCGATGAAGCTCAGAAATAATGCCGGGGCCAACGGGCAGCCCTGCTTGACTCCCTGATTGGTTGGGATCTCCTCCGAAAGTACGCCTTGGCTGTCAAATCTCACTTGAATCCTTGTGTCCGTATGTAGTGCTATAATTGGATGTAGAATAGACGCCGGGCACTTCCAAGACCTTAACTTTGCCCAGAGCCTCGCCCTGTTAACTTGGTCAAAGGCTTGTCTAAGGTCGATAAAAGCCATGTGGGTACGGGTGCCGCCCGCAAGGCGTTTGTATTTTAAGATGTTGACCGTTAGAATGTTAATTGTTGTTCCCACATTCTTTTTGAAGCCAAATTGAAGGGGGTCTTCGCAGGGTGCATCTTTAGCCCACCTTTGGAAGTGTTGTAGAAGTAAGGAACCGTACACCTTGCCAATCACATTCAACAGGGCAATAGGCCGAACATTTTTAGGATCGTCTCTCGCCCCTCTCTTGTAAATAGGTACCACAACTGCGGTGGTCCAAGATTCCGGTAGAGCCCTTGCAGCTGTCAATCTTCGGAAGACCGCACATATGAAGTTAGCCCATGCCTCAGGATGTTCTTTCAGGTGCCTATTTGTCAGACCGTCGGGCCCAGGGGCCCTGGAATTTTTCAATTTTTTCAAAATGTACATTATGTCTTCAAGGTCATGAAGCTCCACCCAGGGTTCTGTGCTTTGGGCCTGTGCAGTTTCGGTGCCAACCTTTGGATCGAAGAAAAGGTTTGCGAAGAACTCTGTCCATTTGGCCTCTGCAATGCCATTGATTAAGGCATCTGAATTGATCTGTTCTGTTGCGTTTATCAGGGCCCAGAATACTCTCGGGTTTTTGGTTGACACACTTCGCAACATGTCTTCCGAATCTTTTTTATACATGGCCAGACGATGGTCTCGCAGCCATGACTTGTAAACTTTTAGCTCATTGATCCAAAGTTGTTTGTTAGAGTCGGATCTAATTTTCACAAATCTTCTCTTGCCTTCCTGAGTTGACGTCTTTTCTAGACCAAGATTTGGTCGTAAGTATGGATTGATTTGTTCGTAGATGTTCTATTCTTCAAACTCGGTTCAGAAGGTCACTGTAGTCTGGAAGGATAGAGACATGCTCTTGTAGCTCTAACTTGGAGTAGTTATTTGTCAGAGAGATGACATTGTTTAGGCTCAATGCAAGTCGAGTTCCTATTGCATTTGTTACAAGCTTTGGGGCCAAGGCTATTTTTTCAGTTGAAATGGTTGGCCAGGACAGGCATAGAAGATTATGGTCGCTCGCCTTGGTTTTAACCACGTCGAAAGATGAACTGATAGACAGTAGGGCCAATGAGGTGTAGATGTAATCTATTGTTGCCTCAGAACCACGACCTTCCCATGTTGGATGCTGAGCTAAATTCCCGAAAGTGGCGGCCACATTGAACAGGTCTTTAGATTTCATCAGTACTGACCAACCTTCACCCCTTGCTTCAGCTTTGGTTCTCATCGGTTTCTGTTCACATACAGCGTTCAAGTCGCCGCAAACATATAAATGGACTTCAGAGTGTACAATGTATGCTTTATCGATTTCTTGTTCGACCATATCTAGAAAGTCCTTGTTTGAGATGGCTTCTGGGTTCCAGTACAAGTTTATGATTATTGCTGTTGTCGAGACAGATCTGTTATGTAATGCGTCCCAGTACTTCCATTTTACTTGTACTGAAATCATCAGGAAGGAAAGTGTCAGGATTCTAATCATTTTCATTCCCTTGCCCATTCTAACTGCAGTTATCAAGCCCGAGGAGGGTCTGCCTTTCGGTCCCTTTTTAGCTGTTGCAAAGGCTATTTCGAAACCATCTAAGATGGGTTTTGTAGTAAGCCATGTCTCTTGAAAACACATGATGTCAAAAGAGGCAAAGTTCACGTCACCCCGCACTGTAAGGTGCATAAACCCCCGAGTATTCCATGAGCAGAGTTTAGCTAGATTTGTAGTTGGGCCTCTTTTCGAGTCGTCGTCGCCAGAGTTCTTATTGGCAATGGATTGCTATTTTTCTTGGGGGCCTAGAGCTTTCGGGAGCCATGCCCACATCTTTTGCAAAGGATTTGATTTTTCCTTGTCTTCGTTGCCTTTTTGTGCCGATTGCACCTTCTGTGTACACGTTCTTTTAGTCGGCAATGATGGCCCAGCTGGTTTTCTGTCATATTTTGTCACTTCCACCTCATCACTTTCTTTATTATTCATTGAAGGTTTGCCCCGTGGGTCTAGTTTTCTGGTATTTTCTTTATGAAGTCTTCGCTTTGGAGAGTTTATCGTCGATTCGTTTGCCCATGCTTCTCGATATTCCGTATTACGGTGCTCTTGGAGATGTTTTTGTCTCCTAGCCTCAGGGGATCTGTCGTTTGAGGAGTTATACCCTTTCCTCGTTGAACGGTTATTTGGACTGGGGTAAGTTGGGTCTTCCCATTTAGCTCTTCTCTCGTCACCAAATTCACTTATGTCATAGCCCATTTTTAGGAAGTCTTTCAAGGAGTCGCGCAGCCTCTGTTTGACAGATTTTAAGGAGATAAATAGATAGGCAGTTGCTTGGCGGCCTTCGTGAATCGGCTCCACTATTTGCAAATCTCTCGATTCCACTGGTCTTAGTTTCGGTATGCTGTGTAGCAACTCCATCACAGTTCTTCTATTGAGGATTACATGGTCATGGCAGAGGCCGATTTGTTCAATTTTGAAAGCAGGCGGATCTCTAGATCACATTTTGAGTGGTACCCATCGTCCTTTGTCTTCTCTTTCTTGTCTTTTTCCATTTCTATTTGCTGCGCGATCTTCTCGCCGTAGATGGTTCTTGTGTCTGTCTTGGCGCTGAGCCTCATTTCCGGATGTAGATGGAAGATATTTCTCTCCCCGCCGATTTTCTAGATCACTAGCTTTTGTAGAGTGTGGTTTTTGCAGACCTTGACTCAGGGTTTTACACCCCTCTCGTCCTGTTTAACAGGACTCCGGTTAACAGAGCGAGTAATTTTCTTACAATGATCCTTCAATGGTAGAGATGGATGTTTACCTCCTACTTCTTTTGATCCTTGCTCCGATCGGGATTCCGCCTTGTGGTCTCCTTTTGTCCCTTTTTCCATTGATGTCTCAATAAGTTCTAGGGAAGGAGGTTCACAAGATTGATTCGAGTTTTCGAGGACTTCTTCCATCAGAAGATCTTCTGTAGATTTTGAAGTATTACAGACTTTGGAAGTCTCCATTTGATTAGTGCCAGTTGGGGTCAAAGCAGCCTCTGGGATTATTGGAGTTGAGCAATTTGAATTTGCATTTGGGCACGCTCCATCACCATAATTCTTCCTCCTATCTTTGAAGCTCTTTTCCTGAACTGGTAGGCAGAATACCAGTTGCTTTCCCTTAGTTTCAACTGGTGTCATTGGCAACTTGCGTTCTGAAAAAATGGAGAAGTCTTTGTTGGTAACTGCTTCCATAGTCTTCGTTTGTGAGTTCTTTGAATTATTCACTAGTTTGGGGACTTTTTTTTCAGATGCGATGTTTTGAGCCTTCTTTGGTCCGTGCCCACTGGCGGCATCATCTTTCTTTTGTAGATTGTGCGCATATGTATACTTGTAGGCTTTGACCTTTTGGTTGGCAGTTGGACGGGCGAAGTTTGCTCGATTATGAGCAAGACCGCCTCCTCTGTCGACTTTGGGGGGGATTGAATTTTTTTTGGGACGTTAAGCACGATTTGAGACCCCTTTTCGATGCTTGCCGATATAGAGGTCTTTTTCATTCCTCCTGGCGCCCTCGGCCAAGGTCGCTGTGTACCAGCCTTATTTTCTTCGTGGTCCACCGCAGTGACATACCCTTCCAAATATGCAAGCTTTGCATGCATTGTTGCCAGTAGAGAGCAATTGTCCTTTAATTAATCATTTATGGCCTCATAAAGCTTGGTAAAGGGGGCCATTGCGACCGCCACCGCTGCCATAAGCATCACCATATCCTGTCTTTTTTCTGGTGATTTCTCGGGCGAATGGTTATGTCCGAAGGTTTTTCCTTTGTCCCTGCTTGGCGTTGTATTTGCAGATACATTTAAGTCATTTGCCATTTGGTTTGCATCTTCGACTGAAGGGAACCAGTCCTCTGGTTCCCCACTCTCCATAAGATATTTGGGTCTTGCTTCATCATTATAATCAGTGTTTTGTATTTTGTCAGCGACAGGTTTTGCGGTTTCCAGGTTGGCCATACCGGACTTAATATCCACTGTAGTTGATGGCGTCTCCACCCACTCCCGTTCATCTGTGGGCGAAGCACTAGGTTCAGCTTCATCTTTCTCTTCCATAACATGGGAGGTACATTTTTATGATTTCCTATACTGAGATCACCCAGGTCTGGTGCCGAAGCTGGAGTCACAGATTGTAAATCTTCTGAGCTGTGCACCACTTCCAGCTTCTCACTGTCAAGATTTGCAGTTTCCAGGCTAGCCATACCAGTCTCAGTCTCCACTGTAATTGATGGAGTCTCTGCCCTCTGCCGTTCGTCTGTGGGCGAAACATTGGGTTCAACTACTTCTTTCTCTTCCATAGCAATAGAAGGTAAATTTGGGTGACTTTCTTTACTGGGTCCGCCCAGGTCTGGCACCGAAGCTGGAGTCACAGGTTGTAAATCTTCTGAGCTGTGCACCACTTCCAGCATCTCGCTGTCACTTATTTCACATATGTTTTCGAACTTTCTTTTTCTGTGATTCACAAAAAAGTCTGCCACACTTTGAGGCGAAAAGATGTTAGTTGCTTGTTGGCTTTTTGTTTTTATACTGTCTATAGTTCGCCTTATTGTCCTTTTTGGTCTCTGTTTTCCCTTATTGTTGGAATCAAGTCCTTTAGACCCAGACGACTTGCCTGGGAATGTTAGTGCACTTGTCGATGATGTATTTGTCAAAGGTTGTTTTTTCGTTTTCAGCGTGGTTTTCGGTTTTTTATAGCACGGTCCTTCATCAGGTTGTATGTCCGGTGATTTTGTTGACTGGCAGCCGTTTGGGTGGCTCGTGTTGCCCATGGTTTTGTTGGCTTTTGATGTAGCTGTGTCTGCTGACCCTGCTGTGCTGGGCGTACTAGGTGGAAGCGGATGGATTTCCACCGCCACGCTTGCCGGTTTGCCTGCCAGTTGGTCATGTAAGCAGGGAGCTTTCTGCAAAAGTTCACCCTGTGCATTTTCCGTCGTTGTCTCGCACCGATCATCCACCAGGGGGCCCTCCAGGACGGCTGCTACTGGCAAGACTACACCGTGATCCGTGACCTTCTCCGTGGGTTCCTGTTCCGGGAGCCCCACCCTCGGGAGCTAGGTCTACCGGCTCCTTAGCCCGCGGCTTTTCCCGATCAGCGGCTTGCTCCCCCGGACTGGCTCCCCCCATCACTGCCGAGCTCGACGCCGTCCGTCTTCCGACAGGCGGCGGGGCGTTCGCGGCTGACAGGACAGGGCCTAGCCCGTAGGAGACGCCGCCCGGGATCTCCATCAGAGCCGCGGGTCGCCCAGGTGAGTTTGAGGTTGTTTGGACCAGATTTCGGCGTACGGGGAAGAAGTCCACTCCCCGCAACTCTTCGTCGTTGGTGCACAGATCAGTGTGCTGGGTTCCCAGTATTGGGAGTGTATTTTTTGTCGTCGCCTCCTCTTTTGACCAAGTTGTTTTCGGACAGAAGCTTCTGCTACTCCCAGGCGTCGATATTGTTGATACTTGACTCAAAACAGGACTCTGTGTTGTTGCTGTAGCAGTCGGTTTGGTCTGCTTTGAATATAACAGACTTTTCTCTGAGCTTGAAGGCAGTTTTCGGCCCACTTCGGCTCATGTACAGGACCGTGAACTCCTTTGCTGAGAGTCTTTATTACATAAGGTCGTAGTTAGCGAAGAAGTCAGAGTAGCGTCCCCGGCGTCCATGGCTGCCATAGACTGCCTGAGACTGCTACTCTGCCGCTACTCCGCGGCCACTCTGCGGTGTCATGGAGCTTTTGAATGGTGGTCAGGTGGTCAGGAACAAACACAGTAAGCAGACTGTAGAAAAGAGTAGCCTGCAGTCACTGCCTGAGACTGCTACTCTGCCGCTACTCCGCGGCCGCTCCGCGGTGTCAGGGAGCTTTTGAATGGTGGTCAGGTGGTCAGGAACAAACACAGTAAACAGACTGAAGAAAAGAGTAGCCTGCAGTCACTGCCTGAGACTGCTACTGCAAATCAGGTCCTTAGTACTTTTCTCACAAATGCATTCTCTATAACAGGTAAAGAGTGTACATATTATGCTCTCATAGGCAACCGCATAAGGGAATGTAAACCTGTCAGTGCCACAGGCAAAAAAAAAGGTTATGGCTCAATTTGTCTAATTCTAACTTCTTGTTCATTTACTCTTGTTAATGTAATTGGTTTGTTCCTCTTAGACCGTTGGAGAGCGTTATGCCCAACTATTCATAACTGTCAACGCACTCCATTTTCTCCTAGTTCCACATAATAGGGCTTCGGGGTTCATGGCTTTTACCCACCACCATTGCCTTGAACTTTGTGCTACTGACTAAAAGCTCAGTGTTATCCATAAACTTAATTAAGTCTAATGAATGTTGCCAAGGTGTAAATGTTCGTATTTAGACACATCAGTAATGCTGGACACATGTTCTTTGTGGTCATTCATTTTTATAAACAAATAAAAAAGAAGGGTCGCAAAGACGTCATTGTAGTACACTGTAGGTTGCTGCAGTTTACATTTAAATAAATAAATACATAAATCATACAAAATAATTACATATAAATTGAGAGAACCGCCTCAGCGGTAGCATGACATTTTTTCATAAAGTGACTACCATCTTGGTTTGGCAGGATATCCAAACACTGGAGGGCGGTGTTGTGCATAATTCCTCATCTTTGCTATAGATATATCTTTTCCTAAGTCTGGTACATGCGTAGTGTATTTTGAACCTACCGCCACACAAAGGGGCACGTTAAGAGGGCGGATAGTTTGATTTGAGGCATATGACAATGGGGAAACAATGAGTAAGTGTGAGGGAGATAGCTCTCACAGTTGCAAGGTATTGAATCAAAGAGAATATTGCATTGCGTATTGACTAATATTGCAAATGATGAAGGCAAATACTGCCAATGAGCCATGCATATTTGTATGCCACTATTACTAAGCGTACAGGTGAACATCAAATGCTTAAAAGTACATTTTTAATGTGTTACTATGTATGTGCTGTATTGTGTGATCTTCATTGACTGGAGAGTCTTTTATAACATCAGAAAAGTATATCTTGACTTTGACATAGTTCGGTGAAAAAGATGAGGGATGTTTTTGAGCTAAAATATGACATATCTTTAAAGTCATAGACAGTGATTAGGTGCATTATATAATGAACATTCCATTAATGAACAGGTGCTCCAGACAGATAATTATTATTATAACTGCACTATTAATGACATAAATTATCAAATCAATTCTGGCTTCTATTATACAACCTTGATTGCTCATGTTCTCATGTACTGTAATTACTTTGTACTGTAATTGAGTGCACACCATTTCTTGATGTGTTTCAAAATTATTCTTTGCAGAAAATTAACTGTTTCATTTGAGGTGCAATGAGCATTGCACAGTGGATCCAAAAGTGCTGTGTGCATGTATACATGGAATACAAATATTTTTTAAAGTGGTCTGCAATGCTTACCCCTGCTATTTTTGGATAGGTGTGTGCGAAAAGGTTCAGCATACTTTCCAACAAGCTGCACACCTGAAATCTGGCATGTGGGTAGGATCCATGGTGTAGACAATGTAAACATTTTGTTTTATTTAAGCATCCTGAATTGCTTACCCCTGCCATATATGGATATGTGGTGTGCATGTGTGTGTCTGTTCTAATTGTTCAACATACTTCCCAACATGCTACAAACCTGAACTTTGGCATGTGGGTAGGCTCCATGGTGAGCCGAGAGGATAGCTCAGGGGCAGCATGGTTGTCTTGGAAGCAAGACAACAAATAGCAACACAGGTTTGAATCCCAATCTCACACTTAGAAACTGGTCTCCGGGATTAAACACGTTATAAAAGAAAAATTATAATTATAGACAATGTAAAAAGTATACAAGATAAGCGGTCTCCAATGCTTACCCCTGCCATATGTGGATATGTGTGTGTGTGTCTATTTGAATTGTTGAGCATATTTCCCAACATGCTACACACCGGAAATGTGGCATGTGGGCAGGTTCCATGCTGTAGACAATGTAAAAAGTATAAAATATACATTTTTAGAATATTTGTGTTTTTAAGCGGTCTGCAATGCTTAGCCCTGCCATATGTGGAGATGTGTGTGTGTCTGTTGGAAATGTTCAGTATCCTTTCCCACATTCTACAAATCTGAAATGTGGCATGTGGGTAGGAGCCAGGCTGTAGACAATGCAAAAGACATAAAATATAAATGTTCCTATTTTTTAAAGCAGTCTGCAAGGCTGACCCCTGCCATATGGCTCTTTGCACCATAGTTGTGCCATAGTTATACGTAAACTTCGGTAGTTTATTGTTCCTAAACTTTCCACAACGTCAGCATTCTAGCTGCCATTACTGGCACTCACTTTTGTCGTCATGTAGGTGACACAAAACAATGCTTTTGTAGTAATGAGGTTGACGGGAAACGGTGCATGGCTCGCCAATAGTGTCCACAATTATGTTGTCCGTAATATCACGGTAAATCTCTCATAATAATTACGGGAACTTCAGTTCCCCCGGAAGTTGATGAATGTATGCCATCTAAACAATACAAAGCTTACATGCTTCAGCCGTACACGTACAGGCATGGCACTTCAATCTTACATGCTTCAGTCCTACATGTACATTATGTTGAGGTCGCTGCTGCTTCGGCTGTATATCTGGACAGCAATAAAGTTGCTGCGCAATATCAATGCTCCAACTCAAACTAGCTGGAATCTATTCATGGGATTCATGCTTTTCTCATGGTCAGCTTTATGTGGCTTGCTCCAGAGTTAGAAACAAATACAATTTGTTCACACTAGCTCTTAAAGGAAAGACTAGCAATATTGTCTACAAAGAAGCATTGCTTCAGGGAAAATAGTATACCAATGACAGCAGTAGGCAAATGGGGGTGTGCAGTACAAATGAAACTCCCAGTAACTCTTCCTACAATACAATTCTCAAACATGGTAGTAGTCAGAAGGGCCTGCCGGGACAAATCAAACTCACCATAAGGAACAACGGGTGGTCACCTCAACATATTTTGGGTAATCCAAACAACCAAGCAACATCATCATTCATATTTGTTCATTGAACACACTTCAAACTAGGACTAACAGAGGGATTACCATGCAAAGCGTGGGTACAGCTGCTAGTCTGCTATAAAGCAAATCTTTGAACAGTTTTTTGAAGCAGCATAGATGTTGACATGAGCTATATATAGATAAGCATGTAAATCAAAGGCACCATTGTCCTGCTTTCTCAATATACTTCTTTTTTTGATCTCTACTTCATTTCCTCCATTTCAGAATAGCCCCTTCCCAGAATCTATTTAAATGCAATTCATGGTTTTTATGTCTAACCTTTTTTGTTATAAAAACATAGTGGGACTGATTTCCCAAGTGTGCATAAAATGTACGCAGGGTAAATGTTTTTAAATGTATGTTCAATCAGGGCACCTCTGTGCAATTTGATTCATATAAACAACAATATCCAAAACAAAGGTGTCAATGCATGTGTAATAACATGCACATATCTTTTTTTTCAGTTTGTAGTGTGCATTTAGTAAATGTTGCCTAACATGTATGCATTCAAATAGTCATTTTCAATGGATTCCTATGGAAACTGTTGGCTCTTACCTGTTGTAAAAAGAAGATGGAGGACACGTGTGTGGCAAACAGGATGAGGCTGGACGAGAAGGGAATTATTTTATGGATTGTGTTCGAGACAAGGCTCATATAAACCACAGAGTAAAATATCAGAAGGTATTTTGCAACATAATTAGGTAGCAGTGTGTTTGTTTGTTTTTGTTTGTTTGTTTTATTACTTGTATTGCGCACCAGAACCATAGGTATCAGGGTGCATTGCATAAGATAACTCACAGCTTAGTTTCACATAGCATAATAACATTTACATAATACAATTAATAGTACATCAAAAATATACACAGGTAACATTTACACAATGCAGTTAATTATGCATCAAAGTTAAATATAAGTCAGGTCTTGTATATACATGGCTTTATTGAAGAAGTCATCTGTCAGTATCGTAGGACAGGGATAATGCAAATACAAATATGTACAAAGTATGGCAGTAGTCAAGGAGAGCCAGAAGTTGGTAGGACGAATTGGAAGAGCATGGCTTTAGGCTTACTTGTCAGAGTCTTTAAGCCATCTTGTGAGAGTCTGACATAATTTTAGGTAGGGTTGACCCTCGCATAGAGGAGGGGGTAGCGAGTTCTAGAGTTGGGCAGCCTTGACCGTAAAGCTGCGGCCCCCTACTCTGGAGTGTTTAAATCTAGGCAATTAGTACTAGATAGTCTAGTGAGACTGGTGGGGACTTTCCTGGTGAATCTCTCTGTGAGGTAGCAAGGGAAGTAGATTGTGTGTTCTGTGAGTGCTGGGCATCTGTCAAGAGGGGTAAGATCCTGGCCATGCATTCCCTGAATACTATATCCCTCCTCAATTGCTTATGCAACTGGAATAGGAAAGGACATGTTACTGTCCACACCAGCCTTAGGACAGGCGAGGAGGAGGATGCTGGCTGCTCACAGGTCACTAGCAAACGATCTCACATGATACACAAAGTATGTCCCTCTAGTAAGTGAGTCCCAGTCCTGAAAAAGTGCTGTTGTACCTACTCACACAATGCCAAATGCAAATGTATTGATCTAGACTGAATGCTATCTTTTTGAGAAGTAGGAGGAGAACACATTTTAGCTGCGAGTAGGCTTAAAAATGTAAAAAGGTTACTTTATCAAGCACCAAGATGCAGTCGTCAACTTTATCCATGCTTTCAAGAGCCTCCTCTACGACCTAGATTATCACACTTAATCCAAATTAGTAGTCACAGAGCAGGGCATGCTGATTGAGCTGATCATCAGTTGGTTAGCAACTTTGTTCTCAATGATTTTTGGGAAAGCTAGTGATCAGCCAGTATTTACCTGAGTGTAGATTGGATTTGTTGGATAGTGGGTGGATGAACCCTGTTTCACAGTGCTTGGAAAGTTGCCAAGATGCCCGGATCATGCATAATAATGACTATTGGTTGGAGACTGGTAAGGGTTGTTAGGCAGAATCCTGTGCAGTAGACTTTGGGAACACCACACACAATTAAGACTACAAGTGCAAGTACAATTTCACCTTTTGTACAAGCCTGTACTACACAGTAAAGTGGTAGTGATGGCTGAGCAGCCAGACTGTCTTAAGGTGTTTAACCTTAGACCTATTTTTCCTGGTTTTCCACCAGCTTTGAGAATTACCAGTTCTCACAGGCCTTGAGAGGGGTCCAATTTGTCTATCCACCTCTTCCTCAGAAGCAGGGGGTTTAAAAGCCTCCACAATTGTGTGGGCAATGATGGAGCTTCTTTGGGGCTCCCATTCCCCTACTATACTAGCCTCAGATGTGCCTTGGTTAGAGGTCAACTTACTAACAACAGGGCTTGTAGTTGGGTTCTCTGCAGAGGTTCCCACAGGCTCAGAGTGGTCTCTTAAGGTTGCCTCTCTAGCCAATTCGGTTTGGTTCTGTTTTCTCTCACTGGGATGCCTGGGGGTACAGGATACTACTCCTAGAGCTTTTAAATCATTCCCAACAGGACTCTCTCAGGCATCGCATTCTGGACACTGACAGGAATCCTCACTGTCATAGTATTACACTGAATGAGAGCTGGCAGAATTGGAACCAACCGAACAGGGCCTCCAGAAAATTTAGGGGGACCTTTGGGTGCCTTAGCAACATCCTCAGGCTTGGAAAAGCTTTCATCCACTACTGTTCTGCTGGCCCCTTGTCTCTCCTGGCAGGATTATCCTGGCCATTGACAAGAGCACTGTCCATACCCTCTCTAGTTTTCTGGAATGGAGTTGTATACATCCGTATTCTGTTTCTTACCCAGACCCATGGAGTCTAAGGGGTACAGTTGCCTGAAGATCCAAGGGTGCTTCAGCAAATAGTTGAAAGTGGGCAGTAGCCATTTCTACTTCTTCCTCTGGGGAGAAGGCTGAGGAGAAAGTGCTGATCCCTGCAGGTTTACCCATGCATCTGGAATCTCCTTTCACATGGTCAGTTCACCGACAAACATAGCATTTACCAAATGCTCTCTGGAATGGGGGTTTCTGCTGACCTCCCTCTGGTTGGGCACGTGAGGATTCACTAGCCCTATTTGGTTTCCCATATGGCTTACCCTGGTTATGTTTGAGGGCCTCTTTTGGTTGGAGGGTTTTAGGTTTATCTGTAGTCTCACCTTTGTGCTGCTTCCCCCCATCCTTTTTGGGAGTTGCCTCAGAATCCTTATGAGTGGCCCTGTTGGCTACCCATGAGTCAGCTGCTCTAGCTAACCTTTTTTGGATCTAATTCCTTAGAGTCAGCTAATTGCTGTCTCAGCTCAGGAGAGCAGGCATCAAAAATAGACTCCAACATGAGCAGATTTCTCATAGCTTCATAAGTGTTAACTCTGTAACCCTTGACCCAAACATCTAAGTTCTTCAAACATTCAAACAATGAGGTACTCCAAGGGGTACCATCATGCTTTTTGAGGGCCCTAAACCTCTTAAGGTACTGGCAAGGGGTCTTTCGAAATCTAGCAATTAAAGATAGATTCACACACTCATAATCCATCCTATCCACCTCCCCCAACTCCATTACCACATCAGATGCAACAGGGTGGAGCCTAGAAAAAAGCCAGGGAAGCAACTGATTCCCTGTGAGGTCTTGAATCCCATGGTTATATTCAAACATTGCCAACCAATCCAAAATATCAAGCTTAACCTCATACATACTTAAAATTTCTTTAGGCAGGTGAGTCCTCTTAGGACTGGAAGACCTAGAAGACTCTGTAAGAGAAGCATTTTCATTAAACAACTTTTTCATTTCTAAGGCATGATTCAACTCCATTTCTCTGAACTTAAGTTCTTGATGCTTTCGTTCAGATTGTGCATTAATACGTTTGAATTCCAACTCAAGCCTCATCTTTTCTAGAGCAATTCATTCAGGACAGAATGTAGGACCTGATGGGGTCCCAGTGGACAAGGGTTGAGGTTTCTGAGCAGGTAGAGGAGCTATAGGGCCTACATGGGGAGACACATCTGCCTCATCCATAATATTTGACACATTATCATCCTCCTCATTTTCCTCAGACTTTGGTATTCCAACAACTTTCAATTCATTCAGACTCTTTGCCTTTAACAGAGAGATTCCTATCCCTACACAGATCTTTCAAATGAGCAACAGTGTAAGTAAGGAGGATCTCCTGACTGTAGCTTTCCATATCAGACATGATTAAAATTGCTTTTTTAGTGATGTTTAGCATTGTGGTTAGTTGAGCCAAGTTAATAGCAGCACTCCAAATGTAACAACTATACTTTATCCTCACCACTATAGACCAGTGATAGGCAGAATCCAATGCAGTACTCTTTGGGAATACCGCACGCAATTAAGACTACAAGTGCAAGTACAATTTCACCTTTGGGACAAGCCTGTACTACACAGTAAAGTGGTAGCGATGGCTGAACAGCCAGAATTATCTCAAGAGTAAAGTGAGCAGTACCAAGAGTTACACAAGGGACAACAATTACAGTGATTCAAACAAACACTAACTCAAGCTTTCTTGGTAAAAGAATAAACGTTGTTTACTCAGTCAGTTAGAAAACAGTTCACTATCATAAACAGCAGAAAATCACAGTCTTAATACACTACAACAACACCCAATCAATTCTGGGCAAGTTAAATTCAAATGAAGTGTGAGCAAAATGGCACTCCAGCAATTTAAAAGGGGAGGAAACACAAACGTTATCAAAAATCAATAGCACCAACAAGTTATAGACAGGGCAATTTAGAAAAGGCTACTACAACTAGGATTCAAGTCAATAGGTCTGGGCCAATGTCACTGTTTCAGAGTATTTGCAGAGAATCACACGGTTCAATGTAGTTCGGGGTTAAGTCTTTGCCAAGAGTTCAAAACGAAGTTGGTCAGAAGAAAGGTTGTATGAAAAGGAAGAGAAGGACAAGCCTTCGCAGAGGTGAAAGATTTCAAACACTTTCACAGCGGCCGGACGGAAAGAACGGTTGAATTTTGCATAATATCTTAAAGATGAAGAAGGCTCTAGCTGAGGCAGTTGTTCCTGGCAGTTCCTGCAGTCTCGCTGTTCTGGGAGCTTCAGTCAAGGTGACAAGAAGGAGGACGTTTGGAGGTTCCTGCACTGGCCAGGGAAGAGGCCAACAGCAGAGCAAAGCGACAAATAAAAAGTGCACGCCTTAAAAGCACAAATGAACTCTCTCCCACTGGCTATCTGGTTTCCTGCAGCACGTCACAGCAAATTTGACCAGTCTAGAGAGGAGGTCCAGGGGCTTTGTGAGCTGGTTGGTCCCACCAGGCTCAATGGAAGAAGTCTCCTAGAAGGCCTTCTCTGTCGTTCGAAGTTTCAGGCAATTCAGACCGGCAGCAGGGCTTCACAGGGGATTCCAGTTGTTGCAGCAGTCTTCTTCCTTCAGCTTCCTTCAGTTCTCTAGTTCCAGTGGCGACTCTGCCTTCCAGTCCCAGTGGCCTGCCTTTTAAGTAGTCTTCTCCCATTCACACCAGCCTAGCTGTCAATCACTCAATCACTCAGCAGAGTGGCTGTCCTGTCGGGACAGTCACCACAACCAATCACACAGAGTGCGACATGGGTCTGTGCAGGGAGTCTCAAACCCCTCCCTCACATCCTGTCCACCCCAGAATCCCAGGCACCTAAGGAGGGCTTCTGTGCAGAAACCTGCCAAAGGACGGAGAACAAAGGAACCAAACCTGGTTTGGCGTGCAGAGAAAAACACAAGAAGGACCTTTACACAAAGAAATGGCAAAAAAAAAACAAACAGAAACAAGTTAAAATAAAAGTGGTTTATGGGTTTAGTTTGAGGCTACCTCCATAGCCTCCAATGGTACCAGAGACTATTTTCATAGTCCACAGAAAAATAAAAAGGGTAGATAGCACTGCCACCAGCCAAATCTTAGAGAAACCTACAAATGTTACATGAGAATCAGCCAAAGGGGATAAGTATTAACCCCTCCAGCATTCTATTGTAAGATAGTGTGTGCTGTGTCTGTGAGTTTAAAAAGACTAATAAAGTCAATGGCAACTTTACATGTCCTGGGAGACAGCAGTCAGTCCCAGAAAATCGAGTTTAAAGTGGGAAGTCTGAAAAAAGACAACCCTGTGTCACTGCACTAAAGGTGCTGTGTGACACACAGTAAAAAGATGATACCTATGGAGTTGGTGAGACTCCATATCCATGAACACAAAAAGTAAAAGTAACTGAAAATGGAAGGTTCAAAGCCCCAAAATATAGCAAAAGAGCTGGAGGGCTCTAAGGTAGAGGGAATTAAGCACTTGTGTGAGAAATCTCCCTAACAAGGGTGAATGTGAACTGTCTCATGATTGTGGATGGCAGAATGCTGTCCCCCTATGAGGTAGGGATTGTGTCATAAGCGGTGTCTTGGTGTGGCTTGACATGTTTAGGACTCTAACAAGCTATCTAACATGCTCACGTTTGGCAGAGCGGAGCGGAGCACGGTAGTAGAGTGCTGATCCATTCTGCAGCACAATAGTAGAGCGGACCCAACTGCCCTGCCGTCGTTGGGGCGGCTGAGACGGGTGCTGCGGTTTGTAAGTGGCCCTGTGTTAAAGCTTCACTTTTTGTTTCTTATCCTGTGGGTGAGTATGGGCTTTCCCTGCATTTGTGCCTCTTCCCAGTGCCTAAAGTGTGGTCGGACGCAGTGATGGACACAATGCTGTTCCTGGGTGGATTGGCAAGTCCCTCTTAGAGCTGCAAATTCAGGGTAAATTCAAAGGACTTACATTGAGCTATATTCCTGATATTGCTGGTCCTCAAAGTATTGTTGGATGCTTATAGGAGAGGAACCCCTCAGCATCTGTTTGTTTGTACGCTGGAATCTAGGGGTATGTATATACATGGCACTAGAAACACTGTTGAGGCATGGAGTATCGCGGAGTGCCTCAGAGTGTTACGGGTTGCTGTTTGACTATTCAGGTTCTACGATTACTTGTCGTTTTATACTACTGGGTGTCCCCTGCTTTATATATCGGGATTGAGCAAATAATTAATTTCATAGTAAAGCTACTTCAGATGGAATACACATGGATTCTGCCTTGCTGGATCAAGCACAGGCTTTACCTTTATCCCCGTCTCCAGTGGGTATTGTTAAAGGTCATTCAACAGTTATGGGAGCCACATTTATCTAAGTGCTCCTGGCAGGTAATATCAGCGGGACAAATTGAAGTCAGGCGGGGAGCAGGGCAGGGAACAGAATCACATCATACTTCAACCCCATGACTAAGGCAGCCAAACTGGGCACCTTTAGCAATTACACAATATGTGTGAACCCTACAATGGGTGATCCAGGCGATTGCCGTGAGTTTGGGGATAAGAAGATTTCCTTCTCAGAGACTGATCTATTAAATCTACCAGAAGGCATGGGGGATATGAATCACATAGGCACTAACTAATTCTTAAATACGCTGCTGTTTTATTGGGAGCAACTATTTGATGACTATGAGTGAGAGATAATTTGCTAAATCACTGGGGCAATGCGAATATTAACCCTGAAGTTACATCCCACTCAGTCATCTTAAATGAAATTGGTAAAAGGCCGGCACATATTGACTTTAAAATTGATATTTTGCAAGTTCTAAAGAATCAATTCAGTGAGGGAGTCACTTTGGTTATGGATCGTGAGATGGGTACTCTCCAGAGTAATGAGCACAGAGAAGTGATTTACTTATTGCCATTTCACAGGCTGTTCAACCTTGCCCATCCACCTGCAAAGAACTCATAGAAGCCATTGCTGTAGAGAAGCCGAGGTGGGAGCGGGGGGGGGTGGGGTTGGGGGGATTGGGGTTTGCATTTTTGTCCCATCCCCATTTGTAGCCATATAAACGGATGAGCAAATCAAGCCAGATGAGCGAGATGATAATGAGATCCTCGCAGAGTCTCATGTGCGGGAAACATGGCCCAATGTAAAGTAAAAGGAGCATAATTGTTTTGGGAAAAAAGTCCCAAAAAAACAATTCAATTCTAGGAGTCCTTTTCCTCACTTACAACTAAAAAGAAACAAAAGCAGTTGGTGGAGGGAAATGAAGATACTATCCACCCCAGGAATACTTGGGGTTGGATTGCGCGGACAGTGACGGTGACCTCTATGAGTGCACCAATGACTGTGACGTCTATGAGTATAATAACGACATAATCGACAATGGAAATAAATTAATGCAAAATGTACAATACTTATGAGTGCGGGAAAGAATATGGCAGTAGCCCACATTTAAAAAGGGGTGGAGCAATGTGAAAGAAATAGTGAGAGCCTAATACCTGATGCTACAGTTACACCCATTGCGTATACGCGGATGGATTTAGAGAGAGAGGTTCAAGGTGCTGTGGTACTGAGCTCAAATCAGCAGGCCAATATTGTCTATCAAACCAGTTCCAAAGTATTTAGACAAAATCCCAAGGCTAATCAAAGCTGTATCATAAGGGATACGAATCTGAAGGCAGCAGTACAGACACAAGTCAAAGATCATAATATTCTGTCCTATAGTACTGTGAGGAATGTAGCAGGCCTAACATGTAGTTATTGAAGGGGGCACAACGGGGCCTGTTTTTTCCAGTAAACGGTCACCTATCTGGAAATAATATGGAACGTACAACTGGGGGAAACAATAAATACCTATAGTGTGTTCAGAGGAACTGGCACAAGGCAATCACCTATTGCACATGGAGGGCACTAGCAGTATCATTATGGGCGAAATAGTAAACATAAAGTAATTTATGGAATAAATGTGTGCCGAAATTAGTGGTGCAAGCTGGCACTAGCGTGAAAAAGCCAGTGCATGCGTGCAATTCATGGAAGGCCCTGTGCGTGTTTCTCCCGGGAAGTGCGCCAAATCCGGGTGTGGCGCACACAGGCGCACAAGTCACTGCAACAATCCGAACGCCGTGCGCGCCGCGTACAGCGAAAGCGCACAATGTTAGCGCACACACCAAAAAGGGGGCGTAACACGGGGGCGTAACACGCAGAATGGGGAACAATGCGTGAAAATAAGGGCGTAACTGGGGAAGTACTGCTGGAAAATACATGGACCGCCCACATGCACGCAAACTACACGTATTCATGGAATGGAATGGGGGAAACACGCGCATGCCAAAAGACACGCACAGGCTTAAACACGTCCGCCACACGAAGGCAGGCGGAAGCGCCCATGCGCAGTATAAAAGGGCGCACAAACAACAAACACGTATATACAGCTACGATGAATGTCCCATTCTGTGGCCCTTCAGGAGAAATGATGTGTCACGCAATGCTCAGGCATCCCAGAAAAGTAAGAAAAAGAGATACACGACCACTGTAGCCCACGTGCGTGTAAAAAAACACACGCAATACGTTGTGGCAGCCAGGAACAGAAAAAAAGCATACATGAGCAACAGGCATGCCGGTATGCCTGAAAAAAAGGGATATGCGACTAACAGGGACACCCGCAGTAGGAACAATAGCGTGTGTGACTTGCCGTCTGCCTTGCGTGTAGAAGAAGAACGCATAGCCAACACCCACGCCAAAAGAAGAAGTATGCACTGTAGCCGCTGTGAACTAATCGCGTGTGTACCCCAACGTCTGGAAAACACACGCACCGCTTTCCAAGAAAAGCACGTACAGAGTGATGGAAACCCATATGGGACCTTCAACCCGTGCCGAGGGAAACGCCAGCGCGTACGTTGCATCACCGCTAAGGGCCTTTCCTCGGAATTCACGCAAACATGCTGTTTTTTATGTGACAAATCACTCCGTAGCAAGCTGGCCACGCAACAACACACGGATGACCACGCTCCTGCCCAGAAGGCCGAATTACTGCCTCCCAGAGCTCCACGCAGCCTCCCACAAGCCATCTGCTGCTGCCTGCCTGCTGCCACCGGGCGCTGTCATTTGGTCCAGATGCTGTGACCACCCCTGCTGGAACAGAAGATTCCCGACTGGTGTTCCATCACTCCACAGCCCAGCCCCAGGACCCAGTTGCCCACCCACACCGCCTCGGGGGTTGCCATGTCCGACACAACACCTTCCGGCACCAATGGAAACCCCCCAGCAGAGAGGCAGAGGGCTACCAGCTTCAGTGAAAAGGAAGTTGGTATCCTGGTGGAGAAAGTTCTGGGGCTTTATGATGCCCTCTTCACAGCATTGCGCATGGACAAGAAAGGACGGAAGAGGATCTGGAAGGACATAGTGGATGCCCTCAATGCAGAGGAAGTGGCACCCCGCAACACCAAACACGTCCAGAAGCGCTGGGTGGACTACAAGTCCAGGACCCTCAAGAAGGCCCGGCGCCTCTTGGAAGCAGTGGATGCAGTGGGATGCCGTGTCCAGCTTACCACCCAGCAGATGAGGGTCCTGGAGCGAATTCACCCAGTGCTTCACCACCAGATCCTCAGGATGCAGACCCATCTGGAGTCGAGCGGTAAGTGGTCTAAAAAAGGAAATGTTGAAGTATGCTGGTAGTTAGCTATTTGGCTGCATGTGTGACATGGGTCTTGTTTGGACGTGTGTGTGTGTGCAGGGACATGATGGTGCTGAATGTGAGTCCAGTCAGGCGTGATCCACATGGATGGTGTATGTGTTACAATGCATCATGAAGAGCAGAATGAGGAATGCACACTTATATGCATGCCTGTGTCTGTACTTTGACATGTTTGGTGTGTGAGAGATGTGTGCTGCTGTCATGGACATGCATGATGTACACGTCCGTGTGCCTGAGTAGTGTGTGTGCCATGGATGCATGAAACATGTCCGTGACGATGTGTTGATTCACTGATACAGACTAGTCATCCTTGTATGCAATGTGTCTGGGGGTGTATGGGGTCAGATGCATGACCCTCCGGTGATGTGTATGCATGTGACCAGCATGTCCAATGATGCATGTGATTATCAGCCCACCATTGGATGAAACTACGGTGCCTTGGACATGGATGCCAATGTTTGCTGCATGTGCAATGCCTGTTCCTGCATGTGTGTTGCCTGCACTGACCCATGTGTTGTGGAGGGACATGATGGAAGTGACATTTGACAGTGATACTCATGTTCCATTGCTTTGTGTCTAGGGGACTATTGTTCAGTACCCTGATGGTTGTGTTCAATGTCTCCCTTTACACAGCGGCAAGTGAAGAAGAGGACGGAGACGGTGCTGTGGAGGAAAGCGGCAAGGATGCCTCCACCAGCAGGCGACGTAAGGCCCAGTCACGCTCCCAGGACATTCCATCATCAAGGAGCGAAGGGACTGGTGCTGCGTCTGCCACTACAGCTGCAGCGGTAGGGGCGGATGAGCCCCCACCGGGGCTTGCAATGGCGGAAGACGGTGCAGAGCCATCCAGGTTGGAGATGTGTATAGAAGAGGAGGAGACCGCTACAGAGCCGCACATGGGGCCTGGTGGGGCTGGTACCACTGGTGCAAGTGTTGCAGTCCAGGGGCGGGGGCAGGAGGCTGCACAGGTCACCGCTGAGGTGCGTGTGCTTGTCCCTGACACTGTGACTGCATCGCCATGCACCAGCAGGGATGCCCCATCCCAGACCCGTCCGCAGTTAGGAGGGAGGTCCATGTCATCTGGCACTCCTCTACCTGCGGACGTGGGGACCCGCGACCGGATTTGTGTCGCGTTGCGCGCACGTGACATTAATGATGACGTGCGTTCTTCCTGGGGGGACCATGCACGTCATCATGAAGAGCTGTGTGCCAACGTGGCCCAGTTGGGAGGGACCATGGTCGGGGTTTTCCTCCACGTGTCAGCCAGTATTGCAGCCCTCTTCTCCTCTGTGCACACTATACGCCAGTCATTCTCTGTGCTGTCTACCAGCCCAGATGTCACCAACGCAGCCAGCCTGGTGGAGATCCCATCCCTGCCACAGTCGGGAGTCAGAGGTCCAGCAGGGGTGGCCACCCCATCGGCTGGAACCCAGCAGATGGAGGATGTGCCAGTATCATCGGGCAGGGCATGTGCACAACGGCGCCGGTGGATTCCATCGGCTCGGAGGGCGTCGTGGTGCAGAGTCAGTTGCGTCGGGAGGCATCATGGCTTGGGGCCATCAAAACCCCGGGGGCAGGCATCAGCCAAAGGGCAGGAGGACCCTGGACTGGGAGTGTCTTCCGTGTGGCAGCGGTTGGACCGGCAAAGGCGGAAAGGCGGCGGAAAGGCGGCAGCCAGAGAGGGCAGAGAGGGCACTTTTTACGCTCACCTGGCTCCCACAGGGGTGTCGAGCGGAACTGGACAGTCACGGTCTCCACCAACGTGATGCGTAGTGCAGAGATGACTGACTGGATTGGCCCACCTAGCTTTGTCTGCTTGACCTGTAGAAGTAGTCTCCTAAAGACGGGGAAAGGGAATTAGCCACCTGTGGATTTGAGTAGTAACACCTCACTGCGTCCCCACTTATCACTTCTGACATTCCCTTTCACCAAGCTCACCTTATAGTTTTGTATGATGAGCTCTCCATCCTGCGAAGAATGCAGGGACGCGTTGATGGCCAGTTACTTTACTGGCTTTAGGGTATTGGAACAGTTCTGGACAAATCTTGGCTCCAAACCTTCGGGCGAAAGGCCGTAAGTATATAGTTCTAAAGAGTTCAAAATGTCCGAATAATCACTCTTGTCCAATTCCTTGTTTCTTTTGCAGCTTAGACCCAACAGATGATCGTCTTGTGGAAGCTGAAAGCGTTCAGGTAAGAGTCTGTGTTTTGTAACACTGTTCGGTAAATGATGCCAAGGTTTAACTCGCTGCTTTCTCTTTTCTTGCAGGTGCAGCGTAGGAAGATTTGGCGTGCTGGTGGATAATACCTCCTGCGGTAAAATCAGGTAAGCATATGGTGATAAGAGATTGTCCTTCTTTGCTCCCGTGGCTCACCTTGTTGTTTTCTTGTCCCCCTTAGGTGATGCAATGCGGCAACCTGGTGATGGAGACAGCACCGGATCGTAGAGATGCGGCGAGGAACGTTGAGTATGGCGCGGCGCTGCTGCTGGCGATGCGACGTGTCTCTAATGAAGTCTGGCTCGAAGATGCGCTGAATCCGAAATCAGGTAAGAAATACACAAAGTTCTTGTTCTATCCTTTCTTCTTCTTTCCCTTCTTTCTAGGTGCTCTGGACTCGAGGCGGGCGTGGCAGGATGCTGGATACTGACTGCAGACACGGTGAGCGTTACGCTGCTGGATGCAGAATAACGCGAAGCATGAGCTGCTCTTCGGGTGTGGTTTAAATAGCCTTCAAAGTAGTCCCAAGCAAGGATTCCTCCACAACCACACCCGAGTAACAAAATAGTTCCTAAGATAAAATAGTCCCTTCAAGCCTCACATGGGCTTGGATGCTTGGATCCCTTGCAGCATGGTCTGCATCAGGTAAGTTTTAACATATGAGCCTGGTGCCTATGGCACAAGGACTGATGTCCCATATGAGCCTGGCGCCATAGGCGCCAGGACTGTACCCAGATAGCCCCTAACAGGGGTTGCTGGGTTTGCTCCAGGTAACATGATGCCTGCTTCCGGGGTTGATGGACTTGGTCTGGATGCCCGGGGGTAGGCATCATGACAACACTCCCCCCCAAGGCCCCTCCTAAAGTTGTTCCTCCCCTTGGCCTTGGTTTGTCTGGGAAATTCCGTGGAATCTTCTCACCAACCTAGGTGCATGAACATGGTCACTAGGTTCCCATGACCGTTCTTGTGGTCCGTAACCTTTCCAGTCAATGAAATAAAAAAGTCTTGAATTAACCATTTTGGAGTCCAGGATACTTTTCACTTCAAATTCGGGTTCCCCGTCTATAAGGACAGGGTCAGGTGGCTTGGTTAGTCTTGTCCCAGGTTCTACTGGCTTCAGAAGTGACACATGGAAGACGGGGTGAATTTGCATACTAGCAGGTAATTCCAATTCGACGGCCACCGGGTTGATAATGGCCTTAATAAGGTAAGGTCCCAAATATCTAGGGTTAAAGGTCCGCTTTCCCTTTAGAGGTATGTGTTTTGTGGCCAACCAAACTTGATCCCCAATTTGGTATTGTGGAGCATCACTTCGATGCTGATCAGCATTTTTCTTGTACTTTTCTTTCGCATGTTTCAAATGTTCAGTTGCTTCCTTAAAGGCTTGTGCAATAGTAGCGTGCAGATGGTTCACTGCGGGCATTTCTAAGTGTTGAGGCGAGTCAAGTTCTGAGGTTAGAGGGTGGTGCCCGTATATGGTATAAAAGGGGCTTTGTCCAGTTCCAGAATGACCCATGTGTTGTGGAGGGACATGATGGAGTTATTGTATGCATTTTCGGAAATCCATAGAATGTCCTTCCAATTACTTTCAGTCTGGTGTAACATACAACCACTGTTCAAGAGTCTGGTTGGTCTTCTCCGTTTGACCATCTGTCTGGGGATGGTGACTGGTCGATAACCTCACGCCGATTTGCGCCAATTGACAACATTTCTTCCAGAAATGTGAAATGAATTGACTACCTCGGTCAGAGACCAATACGGAGGGAAATCTGTGTATTCAAACAATGTTTTCGAGAAATTCTTTGGCCAGAATTGAAGCAGAAGGTAATCCCTTTATAGGAATAAAGTGGGCCATTTTGGAAAAAAGATCCACAATAACGAGAATGGTGTTAAATCCATTACAAGGAGGTAGGTCTGTAATGAAGTCTAAAGACAAGGTGTGCCATGGTGTAGGTGGAATATCCAAGGGCTGTAAAAGGCCAGCCGGTTTTTTCTTCTGACTTTTGTTTTGGGCGCAAATGCCACAGGACATTACAAATGACTTTACGTCTTTTCGCCAGGTGGGCCACCAGAATTGTCTCTTAATTTTAGCTTCAGTTTTTGCGATACCTGGGTGCCCTTCCATCAGGGTGTCATGATAATGGGAGATGACTAGTTCTTGTAGTTCCTTATGTGGTAGAAATAGACGCCCTTGATTATAAGGTAGGTCATTGATGACAGAGTAGTCTGAGCCTTTCTTTACCCAGTCCTGTAGGGCTGTTGGATCGAAGAGTTGTTGGATCTTTACCTGAATATCTTCCAGGGTTTGTAAAGTATTTATGCCAAGAATTATTTGTTCTGAAATTATAGGCACCGGCTCCGGGTTTGCATATGCTTCTTCCATTCCTATTCGGGACAAGGCATCTGCCTTGCCATTTTTACAGTCTGGTCGATAAGTGATCAAGAAATCGAACTCAGCAAAGAACAATGCCCATCGAAGTTGGCGTGATGATTGGGCTTTGGCTGTATTTAAATACTGCAAGTTCCGGTGATCGGTGATTACAGTAATGGTATGCCTGGCACCGAGAAGATAATGCCGTCAAGCCTTGAAGGCGGATTTGATACCTAATAGCTCCTTATCGGTAACCGCATAGTTTAACTCGGGTGCCGAGAACTTTCTGGACCAAAATGCAACTGGGTGAAGTTGACCAGTTTCAGGATCCTTCTGGGACAGGACAGCCCCCATGGCTAAACTGGATGCGTCGGTTTCAACTATGTATGGGAGTTCAGGACGCGGATGCTTTAATACAGGTGCAGACGTGAATTTCGCTGTCAGTTCTTGGAAGGCATTCTCAGCTTCTTCAGTCCACAAGAAGCGTTTGTTTTTTTGCAAGAGCGCTGTGATAGGGTGTACAACGTGCGAGAAATCCGGAATGAATCTTCGATAAAAATTTGCAAATCCGAGCATGCTTTGTACTCCTTTAACTGAACTGGGTGACGGCCATTTGAGAATTGCGTCCACCTTTCGAGAGTCCATTCGAACTCCTTTTGGAGTCAGGATAAATCCAAGAAATTCAACTTCTGTAGTTTGGAAAACGCATTTTTACAATTTTGCATATAACTTGTGCTGGCGTAGTTTCTCAAGGACTGCACGAACGTGCTTCACATGGTCTGATTCTGAAGAGGAGTACACTAGAATATCATCTATATATACGACAACGCAGACGTCAATGAGTTCACGAAGGACATCGTTCATAAAATACTGGAAGGCTGCTGGTGCATTGCACAACCCGAAGGGCATCACCTGGTATTCGAATAACCCGTACTTAGTGCGAAAAGCAGTCTTCCATTCGTCGCCTTTCTTAACACGTACCAGATGGTATGCCCCTTTGGAGATCTAATTTAGTGTAGATGCAAGCATCCTTTACTTGGTCTAGTAATTCTGGGATCAGAGGCAATGGGTATCGGTTCTTAACCGTGATCTGATATAAGGCGTGGAAGTATATGCACGTTCTGAGGTCACCTTCCTTTTTTGGCACGAAGAACAAAGCTGAAGATGCAGGGGACTTGGATGGACGAATGAAGCCATTGGCAAGGTATTGGTCCAAGTATTGTTGTAGGTGAAGGTTCTCGGGTTGCGTAAGTGCGTAGATCCTACTACATGGAGGTTGTGCACCAGGTATGAGATCAATTTGACAATTGTATGATCTGTGAGGTGGTAAGGTGTTTGCCTGTTCTTTTTGGAAAACATCCTGGAATTCTTGATATTCGTGCGGTAACTGCACAACTGGAGTAGTGACTGTGGCCAGGCCCTTGTTCAAGGTTTTTATTGGGTAACAGGTATGTGCACAATCCGGGAAGGCTATTCTCTTCTCTCACCAATCAATACAAGGATTATGTGTTTCCGACCAAGGTATCCCCAGTATTATTGGAACTGCGGGGCTTTGATTAAATCAAACACAATAGTCTCTCGATACCCATCCTGACCCAATAATGTCATCTCTGCAGTGGAATGAGCTACAGGCCCAGAGGCAATTTCAGTTCCATCGACTGTGGTGATGACATCCGAAGTGGTCTTTCTGCAGATAGGTAGATTCATCCTAGAAGCCAATTCGTGGTCCACATAGTTTCCTATGGCCCCGCTATCAATGTATGCCCTAACTGCGTGCAAACGTGATGGCTGCCTTGGATCTATAAGGAACATTGGTATGATGAAATGCGAGGTCTGAGTATCCTTCTTCAAGCTCGGCAAGCGGACCTCTACGCTTGTTGGCCGTGGTCGTTTCCCGAGTCAGGCTCCATATGGCTTTTATCAGCAGCTCCTACCACCTTCTTGGGTGGTTTTACAGGGCAATCCCGTAGAAAATGTCCCGAAGTTCCACAGTACAGACATAATTGCATTTGCCGCCTCTTTTCTCTTTCCTTCTGTGTCAAGGGTCCTTTAACTCCTCCGATTTGCATGGGTTCTGAGGCATCTGTTTCTTTGGGGGTAGCGTTGGGTTTAACCACCACCCGGTTCTCGAACTTGGCTCAATCAGCTTTTCAATTCTGAAGTATGTGATCTAACTGGACCAGTAAATCTATGTATTCAGCACAGTCTTGAGGTGGGTTCACAACTTGAGCCAAAACATCTTTGAGTTCTCCTCGAAGTCCCTGATGAAACAACGTAACCCGTTTTTCCACGGGCCTTCCAGTTTCCACCACCAACCTATTAAGGGTTGCTATGTAGGTTAGAAGGTCTTGGTTACCCTGTCGTAGGGACAAAAGTTCGTTATCCAGGGCCTGTCCTTGAGAGTGCCGGGCAAATAGTCTTTCCATGCTCATTTGGAAACCCTGAAAATCCTGAAGAATAGGGTCATCCTGATTGACTAGTGGGATTGACCAATCCACTGCACTGCCGCTGAGATAGGATAATACGAAGGCTACTTTGGCTTGATAATTTGGAAAGGCTCCAGGTCTGCATAAAAAGTGCAAACGGCATTGGTTCATGAACACGGCAAATCTTTTCGGGTCCCCCGCAAAGCGTTCTGGCAGGGCTAAAGGGATATTGCCTGGTAAAATCACTTGCACAGGGTTGCTTGGTGAAACAGGGTTTGGAATCCCCCCGAGTCCCGGTAGGGGTGTTTGCCCCGCTTGGTTTTACAGTCATTGTCTAGCAAGGTCATCAGTGCGTTCCTTTGAAACAATCAACTCTCTCCTGAGTGTATTAGTATCTTGGCGAGCAGCATGTACTTCAGCCCTAAATTCCCCTAATAATTGGGCCAGTTGGTCAGTTTCTCAGGTTTCCATAACACCCGGGTGAGAATTTGTAGGAAGGCTTTGCGTTCTGTTACGCTCACCTGGCTCCCACAGGGGTGTCGAGCGGAACTGGACAGCCACGGTCTCCACCAACGTGATGCGTAGTGCAGGGATGACTGACTGGACTGGCCCACCTAGCTTCGTCTGCTTGACCCGTACAAGTAGTCTCCTAAAGACGGGGAAAGGGAATTAGCCACCTGTGGATTTGAATAGTAACACCTCACTGCGTCCCCACTTATCACTTCTGACATTCCCTTTCACCAAGCTCACCTTATAATTTTGTATGATGAGCTCTTCATCCTGCGAAGAATGCAGGGGCGCGTTGATGGCCAGTTACTTCACTGGCTTGAGGGTATTGGAAGAGTTCTGGACAAATCTTGGCTCCAAACCTCCGGGTGAAAGGCCATAAGTATATAATTCTAAAGAGTTCAAAATGTCCAAATAATCACTCTTGTCCAATTCCTTGTTTCTTTTGCAGCTTAGACCCAAAAGATGATCGTCTTGTGGCAGCTGAAAGCGTTCAGGTAAGAGTCTGTGTTTTGTATCACTGTCCGGTAAATGATGCCAAGGTTTAACTCGCTGCTTTCTCTTTTCTTGCAGGTGCAGCGTAGGAAGATTTGGCGTGCTGGTGGATAATACCTCCTGCGGTAAAATCAGGTTAGCATATGGTGATAAGAGATTGTCCTTCTTTGCTCCCGTGGCTCACCTTGTTGTTTTCTTGTCCCCCTTAGGTGATGCAATGCGGCAACCTGGTGATGGAGACAGCACCGGATCGTAGAGATGCGGCGAGGAACGTTGAGTATAGCGCGGCGCTGCTGCTGGCGATGCGACGTGTCTCTAATGAAGTCTGGCTCGAAGATGCGCTGAATCCGAAATCAGGTAAGAAATACACAAAGTTCTTGTTCTATCCTTTCTTCTTCTTTCCCTTCTTTCTAGGCGCTCTGGACTCGAGGCGGGCGTGGCAGGATGCTGGATGCTGACTGCAGACACGGTGAGCGTTACGCTGCTGGATGCAGAATAACGCGAAGCATGAGCTGCTCTTCGGGTGTGGTTTAAATAGCCTTCAAAGTAGTCCCAAGCAAGGATTCCTCCACAACCACACCCGAGTAACAAAATAGTTCCTAAGATAAAATAGTCCCTTCAAGCCTCACATGGGCTTGGATGCTTGGATCCCTTGCAGCATGGTCTGCATCAGGTAAGTTTTAACATATGAGCCTGGTGCCTATGGCGCAAGGACTGATGTCCCATATGAGCCTGGCGCCATAGGCGCCAGGACTGTACCCAGATAGCCCCTAACAGGGGTTGCTGGGTTTGCTCCAGGTAACATGATGCCTGCTTCCGGGGTTGATGGACTTGGTCTGGATGCCCGGGGGTAGGCATCATGACAACACTCCCCCCCCAAGGCCCCTCCTAAAGTTGTTCCTCCCCTTGGCCTTGGTTTGTCTGGGAAATTCCGTGGAATCTTCTCACCAACCTAGGTGCATGAACATGGTCACTAGGTTCCCATGACCGTTCTTGTGGTCCGTAACCTTTCCAGTCAATGGAATAAAAAAGTCTTGAATTAACCATTTTGGAGTCCAGGATACTTTTCACTTCAAATTCGGGTTCCCCGTCTATAAGGACGGGGTCAGGTGGCTTGGTTAGTCTTGTCCCAGGTTCTACTGGCTTCAGAAGTGACACATGGAAGAAGGGGTGAATTTGCATACTAGCAGGTAATTCCAATTTGACGGCCACCGGGTTGATAATGGCCTTAATAAGGTAAGGTCCCAAATATCTAGGGTTAAAGGTCCGCTTTCCCTTTAGAGGTATGTGTTTTGTGGCCAACCAAACTTGATCCCCAATTTGGTATTGTGGAGCATCACTTCGATGCTGATCAGCATTTTTCTTGTACTTTTCTTTCGCATGTTTCAAATGTTCAGTTGCTTCCTTAAAGGCTTGTGCAATAGTAGCGTGCAGATGGTTCACTGCGGGCATTTCTAAGTGTTGAGGCGAGTCAAGTTCTGAGGTTCGAGGGTGGTGCCCGTATATGGTATAAAAGGGGCTTTGTCCAGTTCCAGAATGACCCATGTGTTGTGGAGGGACATGATGGAGTTATTGTATGCATTTTCGGAAATCCATAGAATGTCCTTCCAATTACTTTCAGTCTGGTGTAACATACAACCACTGTTCAAGAGTCTGGTTGGTCTTCTCCGTTTGACCATCTGTCTGGGGATGGTGACTGGTCGATAACCTCACGCCGATTTGCGCCAATTGACAACATTTCTTCCAGAAATGTGAAATGAATTGACTACCTCGGTCAGAGACCAATACGGAGGGAAATCCGTGTATTCGAACAATGTTTTCGAGAAATTCCTTGGCCAGAATTGAAGCAGAAGGTAATCCCTTTATAGGAATAAAGTGGACCATTTTGGAAAAAAGATCCACAATAACGAGAATGGTGTTAAATCCATTACAAGGAGGTAGGTCTGTAATGAAGTCTAAAGACAAGGTGTGCCATGGTGTAGGTGGAATATCCAAGGGCTGTAAAAGGCCAGCCGTTTTTTTCTTCTGACTTTTGTTTTGGGCGCAAATGCCACAGGACATTACAAATGACTTTACATCTTTTCGCCAGGTGGGCCACCAGAATTGTCTCTTAATTTTAGCTTCAGTTTTTGCGATACCTGGGTGCCCTTCCATCAGGGTGTCATGATAATGGGAGATGACTAGTTCTTGTAGTTCCTTATGTGGTAGAAATAGACGCCCTTGATTATAAGGTAGGTCATTGATGACAGAGTAGTCTGAGCCTTTCTTTACCCAGTCCTGTAGGGCTGTTGGATCGAAGAGTTGTTGGATCTTTACCTGAATATCTTCCAGGGTTTGTAAAGTATTTATGCCAAGAATTATTTGTTCTGAAATTATAGGCACCGGCTCCGGGTTTGCATATGCTTCTTCCATTCCTATTCGGGACAAGGCATCTGCCTTGCCATTTTTACAGTCTGGTCGATAAGTGATCAAGAAATCGAACTCAGCAAAAAACAATGCCCATCGAAGTTGGCGTGATGATTGGGCTTTGGCTGTATTTAAATACTGCAAGTTCCGGTGATCGGTGATTACAGTAATGGTATGCCTGGCACCGAGAAGATAATGCCGCCAAGCCTTGAAGGCGGATTTGATACCTAATAGCTCCTTATCGGTAACCGCATAGTTTAACTCGGGTGCCGAGAACTTTCTGGACCAAAATGCAACTGGGTGAAGTTGACCGGTTTCAGGATCCTTCTGGGACAGGACAGCCCCCATGGCTAAACTGGATGCGTCGGTTTCAACTATGTATGGGAGTTCAGGACGCGGATGCTTTAATACAGGTGCAGACGTGAATTTCGCTGTCAGTTCTTGGAAGGCATTCTCAGCTTCTTCAGTCCACAAGAAGCGTTTGTTTTTTTGCAAGAGCGCTGTGATAGGGTGTACAACGTGCGAGAAATCCGGAATGAATCTGCGATAAAAATTTGCAAATCCGAGCATGCTTTGTACTCCTTTAACTGAACTGGGTGACGGCCATTTGAGAATTGCGTCCACCTTTCGAGAGTCCATTCGAACTCCTTTTGGAGTCAGGATAAATCCAAGAAATTCAACTTCTGTAGTTTGGAAAACGCATTTTTACAATTTTGCATATAACTTGTGCTGGCGTAGTTTCTCAAGGACTGCACGAACGTGCTTCACATGGTCTGATTCTGAAGAGGAGTACACTAGAATATCATCTATGTATACGACAACGCAGACGTCAATGAGTTCACGAAGGACATCGTTCATAAAATACTGGAAGGCTGCTGGTGCATTGCACAACCCGAAGGGCATCACCTGGTATTCGAATAACCCGTACTTAGTGCGAAAAGCAGTCTTCCATTCGTCGCCTTTCTTAACACGTACCAGATGGTATGCCCCTTTGGAGATCTAATTTAGTGTAGATGCAAGCATCCTTTACTTGGTCTAGTAATTCTGGGATCAGAGGCAATGGGTATCGGTTCTTAACCGTGATCTGATATAAGGCGTGGAAGTATATGCACGTTCTGAGGTCACCTTCCTTTTTTGGCACGAAGAACAAAGCTGAAGATGCAGGGGACTTGGATGGACGAATGAAGCCATTGGCAAGGTATTGGTCCAAGTATTGTTGTAGGTGAAGGTTCTCGGGTTGCGTAAGTGCGTAGATCCTACTACATGGAGGTTGTGCACCAGGTATGAGATCAATTTGACAATTGTATGATCTGTGAGGTGGTAAGGTGTTTGCCTGTTCTTTTTGGAAAACATCCTGGAATTCTTGATATTCGTGCGGTAACTGCACAACTGGAGTAGTGACTGTGGCCAGGCCCTTGTTCAAGGTTTTTATTGGGTAACAGGTATGTGCACAATCCGGGAAGGCTATTCTCTTCTCTCACCAATCAATACAAGGATTATGTGTTTCCGACCAAGGTATCCCCAGTATTATTGGAACTGCGGGGCTTTGATTAAATCAAACACAATAGTCTCTCGATACCCATCCTGACCCAATAATGTCATCTCTGCAGTGGAATGAGCTACAGGCCCAGAGGCAATTTCAGTTCCATCGACTGTGGTGATGACATCCGAAGTGGTCTTTCTGCAGATAGGTAGATTCATCCTAGAAGCCAATTCGTGGTCCACATAGTTTCCTATGGCCCCGCTATCAATGTATGCCCTAACTGCGTGCAAACGTGATGGCTGCCTTGGATCTATAAGGAACATTGGTATGATGAAATGCGAGGTCTGAGTATCCTTCTTCAAGCTCGGCAAGCGGACCTCTACGCTTGTTGGCCGTGGTCGTTTCCCGAGTCAGGCTCCATATGGCTTTTATCAGCAGCTCCTACCACCTTCTTGGGTGGTTTTACAGGGCAATCCCGTAGAAAATGTCCCGAAGTTCCACAGTACAGACATAATTGCATTTGCCGCCTCTTTTCTCTTTCCTTCTGTGTCAAGGGTCCTTTAACTCCTCCGATTTGCATGGGTTCTGAGGCATCGGTTTCTTTGGGGGTAGCGTTGGGTTTAACCACCACCCGGTTCTCGAACTTGGCTCGATCAGCTTTTCAATTCTGAAGTATGTGATCTAACTGGACCAGTAAATCTATGTATTCAGCACAGTCTTGAGGTGGGTTCACAACTTGAGCCAAAACATCTTTGAGTTCTCCTCGAAGTCCCTGATGAAACAACGTAACCCGTTTTTCCACGGGCCTTCCAGTTTCCACCACCAACCTATTAAGGGTTGCTATGTAGGTTAGAAGGTCTTGGTTACCCTGTCGTAGGGACAAAAGTTCGTTATCCAGGGCCTGTCCTTGAGAGTGCCGGGCAAATAGTCTTTCCATGCTCATTTGGAAACCCTGAAAATCCTGAAGAATAGGGTCATCCTGATTGACTAGTGGGATTGACCAATCCACTGCACTGCCGCTGAGATAGGATAATACGAAGGCTACTTTGGCTTGATAATTTGGAAAGGCTCCAGGTCTGCATAAAAAGTGCAAACGGCATTGGTTCATGAACACGGCAAATCTTTTCGGGACCCCCGCAAAGCGTTCTGGCAGGGCTAAAGGGATATTGCCTGGTAAAATCACTTGCACAGGGTTGCTTGGTGAAACAGGGTTTGGAATCCCCCCGAGTCCCGGTAGGGGTGTTTGCCCCGCTTGGTTTTACAGTCATTGTCTAGCAAGGTCATCAGTGCGTTCCTTTGAAACAATCAACTCTCTCCTGAGTGTATTAGTATCTTGGCGAGCAGCATGTACTTCAGCCCTAAATTCCCCTAATAATTGGGCCAGTTGGTCAGTTTCTCAGGTTTCCATAACACCCGGGTGAGAATTTGTAGGAAGGCTTTGCGTTCTGTTACGCTCACCTGGCTCCCACAGGGGTGTCGAGCGGAACTGGACAGCCACGGTCTCCACCAACGTGATGCGTAGTGCAGGGATGACTGACTGGACTGGCCCACCTAGCTTCGTCTGCTTGACCCGTACAAGTAGTCTCCTAAAGACGGGGAAAGGGAATTAGCCACCTGTGGATTTGAGTAGTAACACCTCACTGCGTCCCCACTTATCACTTCTGACATTCCCTTTCACCAAGCTCACCTTATAATTTTGTATGATGAGCTCTTCATCCTGCGAAGAATGCAGGGGCGCGTTGATGGCCAGTTACTTCACTGGCTTGAGGGTATTGGAAGAGTTCTGGACAAATCTTGGATCCAAACCTCCGGGTGAAAGGCCATAAGTATATAATTCTAAAGAGTTCAAAATGTCCAAATAATCACTCTTGTCCAATTCCTTGTTTCTTTTGCAGCTTAGACCCAAAAGATGATCGTCTTGTGGCAGCTGAAAGCGTTCAGGTAAGAGTCTGTGTTTTGTATCACTGTCCGGTAAATGATGCCAAGGTTTAACTCGCTGCTTTCTCTTTTCTTGCAGGTGCAGCGTAGGAAGATTTGGCGTGCTGGTGGATAATACCTCCTGCGGTAAAATCAGGTAAGCATATGGTGATAAGAGATTGTCCTTCTTTGCTCCCGTGGCTCACCTTGTTGTTTTCTTGTCCCCCTTAGGTGATGCAATGCGGCAACCTGGTGATGGAGACAGCACCGGATCGTAGAGATGCGGCGAGGAACGTTGAGTATAGCGCGGCGCTGCTGCTGGCGATGCGACGTGTCTCTAATGAAGTCTGGCTCGAAGATGCGCTGAATCCGAAATCAGGTAAGAAATACACAAAGTTCTTGTTCTATCCTTTCTTCTTCTTTACCTTCTTTCTAGGCGCTCTGGACTCGAGGCGGGCGTGGCAGGATGCTGGATGCTGACTGCAGACACGGTGAGCGTTACGCTGCTGGATGCAGAATAACGCGAAGCATGAGCTGCTCTTCGGGTGTGGTTTAAATAGCCTTCAAAGTAGTCCCAAGCAAGGATTCCTCCACAACCACACCCGAGTAACAAAATAGTTCCTAAGATAAAATAGTCCCTTCAAGCCTCACATGGGCTTGGATGCTTGGATCCCTTGCAGCATGGTCTGCATCAGGTAAGTTTTAACATATGAGCCTGGTGCCTATGGCGCAAGGACTGATGTCCCATATGAGCCTGGCGCCATAGGCGCCAGGACTGTACCCAGATAGCCCCTAACAGGGGTTGCTGGGTTTGCTCCAGGTAACATGATGCCTGCTTCCGGGGTTGATGGACTTGGTCTGGATGCCCGGGGGTAGGCATCATGACAACACTCCCCCCCCAAGGCCCCTCCTAAAGTTGTTCCTCCCCTTGGCCTTGGTTTGTCTGGGAAATTCCGTGGAATCTTCTCACCAACCTAGGTGCATGAACATGGTCACTAGGTTCCCATGACCGTTCTTGTGGTCCGTAACCTTTCCAGTCAATGGAATAAAAAAGTCTTGAATTAACCATTTTGGAGTCCAGGATACTTTTCACTTCAAATTCGGGTTCCCCGTCTATAAGGACGGGGTCAGGTGGCTTGGTTAGTCTTGTCCCAGGTTCTACTGGCTTCAGAAGTGACACATGGAAGAAGGGGTGAATTTGCATACTAGCAGGTAATTCCAATTTGACGGCCACCGGGTTGATAATGGCCTTAATAAGGTAAGGTCCCAAATATCTAGGGTTAAAGGTCCGCTTTCCCTTTAGAGGTATGTGTTTTGTGGCCAACCAAACTTGATCCCCAATTTGGTATTGTGGAGCATCACTTCGATGCTGATCAGCATTTTTCTTGTACTTTTCTTTCGCATGTTTCAAATGTTCAGTTGCTTCCTTAAAGGCTTGTGCAATAGTAGGTTGCAGATGGTTCACTGCGGGCATTTCTAAGTGTTGAGGCGAGTCAAGTTCTGAGGTTCGAGGGTGGTGCCCGTATATGGTATAAAAGGGGCTTTGTCCAGTTCCAGAATGACCCATGTGTTGTGGAGGGACATGATGGAGTTATTGTATGCATTTTCGGAAATCCATAGAATGTCCTTCCAATTACTTTCAGTCTGGTGTAACATACAACCACTGTTCAAGAGTCTGGTTGGTCTTCTCCGTTTGACCATCTGTCTGGGGATGGTGACTGGTCGATAACCTCACGCCGATTTGCGCCAATTGACAACATTTCTTCCAGAAATGTGAAATGAATTGACTACCTCGGTCAGAGACCAATATGGAGGGAAATCCGTGTATTCGAACAATGTTTTCGAGAAATTCCTTGGCCAGAATTGAAGCAGAAGGTAATCCCTTTATAGGAATAAAGTGGACCATTTTGGAAAAAAGATCCACAATAACGAGAATGGTGTTAAATCCATTACAAGGAGGTAGGTCTGTAATGAAGTCTAAAGACAAGGTGTGCCATGGTGTAGGTGGAATATCCAAGGGCTGTAAAAGGCCAGCCGGTTTTTTCTTCTGACTTTTGTTTTGGGCGCAAATGCCACAGGACATTACAAATGACTTTACATCTTTTCGCCAGGTGGGCCACCAGAATTGTCTCTTAATTTTAGCTTCAGTTTTTGCGATACCTGGGTGCCCTTCCATCAGGGTGTCATGATAATGGGAGATGACTAGTTCTTGTAGTTCCTTATGTGGTAGAAATAGACGCCCTTGATTATAAGGTAGGTCATTGATGACAGAGTAGTCTGAGCCTTTCTTTACCCAGTCCTGTAGGGCTGTTGGATCGAAGAGTTGTTGGATCTTTACCTGAATATCTTCCAGGGTTTGTAAAGTATTTATGCCAAGAATTATTTGTTCTGAAATTATAGGCACCGGCTCCGGGTTTGCATATGCTTCTTCCATTCCTATTCGGGACAAGGCATCTGCCTTGCCATTTTTACAGTCTGGTCGATAAGTGATCAAGAAATCGAACGCAGCAAAAAACAATGCCCATCGAAGTTGGCGTGATGATTGGGCTTTGGCTGTATTTAAATACTGCAAGTTCCGGTGATCGGTGATTACAGTAATGGTATGCCTGGCACCGAGAAGATAATGCCGCCAAGCCTTGAAGGCGGATTTGATACCTAATAGCTCCTTATCGGTAACCGCATAGTTTAACTCGGGTGCCGAGAACTTTCTGGACCAAAATGCAACTGGGTGAAGTTGACCGGTTTCAGGATCCTTCTGGGACAGGACAGCCCCCATGGCTAAACTGGATGCGTCGGTTTCAACTATGTATGGGAGTTCAGGACGCGGATGCTTTAATACAGGTGCAGACGTGAATTTCGCTGTCAGTTCTTGGAAGGCATTCTCAGCTTCTTCAGTCCACAAGAAGCGTTTGTTTTTTTGCAAGAGCGCTGTGATAGGGTGTACAACGTGCGAGAAATCCGGAATGAATCTGCGATAAAAATTTGCAAATCCGAGCATGCTTTGTACTCCTTTAACTGAACTGGGTGACGGCCATTTGAGAATTGCGTCCACCTTTCGAGAGTCCATTCGAACTCCTTTTGGAGTCAGGATAAATCCAAGAAATTCAACTTCTGTAGTTTGGAAAACGCATTTTTACAATTTTGCATATAACTTGTGCTGGCGTAGTTTCTCAAGGACTGCACGAACGTTCTTCACATGGTCTGATTCTGAAGAGGAGTACACTAGAATATCATCTATGTATACGACAACGCAGACGTCAATGAGTTCACGAAGGACATCGTTCATAAAATACTGGAAGGCTGCTGGTGCATTGCACAACCCGAAGGGCATCACCTGGTATTCGAATAACCCGTACTTAGTGCGAAAAGCAGTCTTCCATTCGTCGCCTTTCTTAACACGTACCAGATGGTATGCCCCTTTGGAGATCTAATTTAGTGTAGATGCAAGCGTCCTTTACTTGGTCTAGTAATTCTGGGATCAGAGGCAATGGGTATCGGTTCTTAACCGTGATCTGATATAAGGCGTGGAAGTATATGCACGTTCTGAGGTCACCTTCCTTTTTTGGCACGAAGAACAAAGCTGAAGATGCAGGGGACTTGGATGGACGAATGAAGCCATTGGCAAGGTATTGGTCCAAGTATTGTTGTAGGTGAAGGTTCTCGGGTTGCGTAAGTGCGTAGATCCTACTACATGGAGGTTGTGCACCAGGTATGAGATCAATTTGACAATTGTATGATCTGTGAGGTGGTAAGGTGTTTGCCTGTTCTTTTTGGAAAACATCCTGGAATTCTTGATATTCGTGCGGTAACTTCACAACTGGAGTAGCGACTGTGGCCAGGCCCTTGTTCAAGGTTTTTATTGGGTAACAGGTATGTGCACAATCCGGGAAGGCTATTCTCTTCTCTCACCAATCAATACAAGGATTATGTGTTTCTGACCAAGGTATCCCCAGTATTATTGGAACTGCGGGGCTTTGATTAAATCAAACACAATAGTCTCTCGATACCCATCCTGACCCAATAATGTCATCTCTGCGGTGGAATGAGCTACAGGCCCAGAGGCAATTTCAGTTCCATCGACTGTGGTGATGACATCCGAAGTGGTCTTTCTGCAGATAGGTAGATTCATCCTAGAAGCCAATTCGTGGTCCACATAGTTTCCTATGGCCCCGCTATCAATGTATGCCCTAACTGCGTGCAAACGTGATGGCTGCCTTGGATGTATAAGGACCATAGGTATGATGAAATGCGAGGTCTGAGTATCCTTCTTCAAGCTCGGCAAGCGGACCTCTACGCTTGTTGGCCGTGGTCGTTTCCCGAGTCAGGCTCCATATGGCTTTTATCAGCACCTCCTACCACCTTCTTGGGTGGTTTTACAGGGCAATCCCGTAGAAAATGTCCCGAAGTTCCACATACAGACATAATTGCATTTGCCGCCTCTTTTCTCTTTCCTTCTGTGTCAAGGGTCCTTTAACTCCTCCGATTTGCATGGGTTCTGAGGCATCTGTTTCTTTGGGGGTAGCGTTGGGTTTAACCACCACCCGGTTCTCGAACTTGGCTCGATCAGCTTTTCAATTCTGAAGTATGTGATCTAACTGGACCAGTAAATCTATATATTCAGCACAGTCTTGAGGTGGGTTCACAACTTGAGCCAAAACATCTTTGAGTTCTCCTCGAAGTCCCTGATGAAACAACGTAACCCGTTTTTCCACGGGCCTTCCAGTTTCCACCACCAACCTATTAAGGGTTGCTATGTAGGTTAGAAGGTCTTGGTTACCCTGTCGTAGGGACAAAAGTTCGTTATCCAGGGCCTGTCCTTGAGAGTGCCGGGCAAATAGTCTTTCCATGCTCATTTGGAAACCCTGAAAATCCTGAAGAATAGGGTCATCCTGATTGACTAGTGGGATTGACCAATCCACTGCACTGCCGCTGAGATAGGATAATACGAAGGCTACTTTGGCTTGATAATTTGGAAAGGCTCCAGGTCTGCATAAAAAGTGCAAAATGCATTGGTTCATGAACACGGCAAATCTTTTCGGGTCCCCCGCAAAGCGTTCTGGCAGGGCTAAAGGGATATTGCCTGGTAAAATCACTTGCACAGGGTTGCTTGGTGAAACAGGGTTTGGAATCCCCCCGAGTCCCGGTAGGGGTGTTTGCCCCGCTTGGTTTTACAGTCATTGTCTAGCAAGGTCATCAGTGCATTCCTTTGAAACAATCAACTCTCTCCTGAGTGTATTAGTATCTTGGCGAGCAGCATGTACTTCAGCCCTAAATTCCCCTAATAATTGGGCCAGTTGGTCAGTTTCTCAGGTTTCCATAACACCCGGGTGAGAATTTGTAGGAAGGCTTTGCGTTCTGTTACGCTCACCTGGCTCCCACAGGGGTGTCGAGCGGAACTGGACAGCCACGGTCTCCACCAACGTGATGCGTAGTGCAGGGATGACTGACTGGACTGGCCCACCTAGCTTCGTCTGCTTGACCCGTACAAGTAGTCTCCTAAAGACGGGGAAAGGGAATTAGCCACCTGTGGATTTGAGTAGTAACACCTCACTGCGTCCCCACTTATCACTTCTGACATTCCCTTTCACCAAGCTCATCTTATAATTTTGTATGATGAGCTCTTCATCCTGCGAAGAATGCAGGGGCGCGTTGATGGCCAGTTACTTCACTGGCTTGAGGGTATTGGAAGAGTTCTGGACAAATCTTGGCTCCAAACCTCCGGGTGAAAGGCCATAAGTATATAATTCTAAAGAGTTCAAAATGTCCAAATAATCACTCTTGTCCAATTCCTTGTTTCTTTTGCAGCTTAGACCCAAAAGATGATCGTCTTGTGGCAGCTGAAAGCGTTCAGGTAAGAGTCTGTGTTTTGTATCACTGTCCGGTAAATGATGCCAAGGTTTAACTCGCTGCTTTCTCTTTTCTTGCAGGTGCAGCGCAGGAAGATTTGGCGTGCTGGTGGATAATACCTCCTGCGGTAAAATCAGGTAAGCATATTGTGGCAAGAGATTGTCCTTGTTTGTTCCCTTGGCTCACCTTGTTGTTTTCTTGTCCCCCTTAGGTGATGGAATGAGGCAACCTGGTGATGGAGACAGCACCGGATCGTAGAGATGCGGCGAGGAACGGTGAGTATGGCGCGGCGCTGCTGCTGGCGATGCGACGCATTTAAAATGAAGTCTGTTTCTTGTTCGAAGATGCGCTGAATCCGAAATCAGGTAAGAAATCCAGTAAAGTTCTTGTTTTAACCTTTCTTCTTCTTTCCCTTCTTTCTAGGCGCTCTGGACTCGAGGTGGGCGTGGCAGGATTCTGGATGCTGACTGCAGACACGGTGAGCTTTACGCTGCTGGATGCAGAATAACACGAAGCATCAACTGTTCTTCGGGTGTGGTTTAAATAGCCTTCAAAGTAGTCCCAGGTAAGTATTCCACCACAACCGAGTAACACAATAGTTCCTAAGATAAAATAGTCCCTTCAAGCCTCACATGGGCTTGGATGCTTGGATCCCTTGCAGCATGGTTTGCATCAGGTAAGTTTTAACATATGAGCCTGGCGCCTATGGCGCCAGGACTGATGTCCCATATGAGTCTGGCGCCATAGGCGCCAGGACTGTACCCAGATAGCCCCTAACAGGGGTTGCTGGGTTTGCTCCAGGAAACATGATGCCTGCTTCCGGGGTTGATGGACTTGGTCTGGATGCCCGGGGGTAGGCATCATGACAGCACTGCTCACTATGTTCAGGGCGGAGAACTCCATGTGCAGGGCATTGAGGTGGGCTCAGTGCCTAGAGGCAACTCACAGGAAGTCGGAGGAGGCCATGGAAGCATCCCTGCGAGACCTCGAGGCCAGGGACCAGGCCCGCCTCCGGAGCATCGATGTGGAGTTCGATGATGCCCTGGCCCGGAACATCAACAAGTGAGCCGTTGGACTTGCCCGCCGCCTTTTTACATAGTTCTTTAGGGTTAGGTTTCCTTTGTTTTTTCTTTTTATTTGGAGTTAATGGATTTTGCTCCACGTTATGTATATGGTTTTTTGTTCATACAACTTTTTGTAGGTTTCCTTTTGTTTTGGGATAATGGACCCTTTGGACTTGGATTGTATATAGTTGAAGACTTGTACATACTTTCTTTTTTACCATTTCCCATGGATTTATGGTTTTCTTTTTGTTTTCGTTATTTAAATCATAGTGACATTGGCGATGGACCACGTTTCTTTTTTCATGCCAGGGATTTGTGTTCATTGTTGGATTTTCTATTTGTTTGGCAATAGCTTTCATTATTTATTAATTTGCAAGTTTGATTTTCTTTTGTTTTTCATTATGTTATTAATACATTTGTTCTAACTTCATGATTAGTGTTGTGTACTATCATTGGTTTTGTGCATGTTTCAATGAATATTGCCTCTGTCATGTGTTCCCACTGTGTGGCTCTGTTGTGCATTTATGCATGGGCATGGTGGTTATTTTGAGACTGTCATGGCATGGGTAACTTGGGAGTGGGTGCAGTTTAGGGTTGCATGCTTGTACTGGAGACCGAGGGCGATTTGGGTTAGCATTGAGGCCATGGGTCTGTTTTGTTAGGACATGTTGTTTGGTGGGCCATGAGTCGGGGCCTGCTGGCAGGTGCCCGTCAATGGTTGGTGAGGGGGGACATGAGTCAGTGCTCCCGAGTGCATGGTGCCATGTGGCATGCCTGTGGGGCATGGTCTGGGGTGATAGGCTGCCTCTTGGCTGTTGGGGTGGGGGGCACACCCGAGTGGGCACACACTGCCAAATCGCGTGTAAAAGTCAACGCACACCCCTCGGAATATGCGTACCCCACTCACGCTATCGAAAACACATGTAAAAGTCCATGCACACCCCTCGGAATACGCGCACCCCACTCGCGCTATCGAAAACACATATAAAAGTCCACGCGCACCCCTCAGAATACGCGTACCCCGCTTGCGCTAGCGAATAAATGCATGTAAAACCCCCTGCGCACCCCTCGGAATATGCGCAGGCAGACCACCCACCCTCCATGGCCTGCAGGCAGCCCTTCACCCCTGGGCATGGCCCACAGGCAGCCCATCACCCCAGTCCATGGCCCGCAGGCAGGGCACACCACAAGGTGGACTTTTTCCATGCATTTTACCTGACGCAGCGGGGACGTGTATTCCGGGGGTGCGCAGGGGGTTTTACACGCGTTTTGGCTATTGCAACCAGGGTACACGTATTCCGGGGGTGCACGTGGACTTTTACATGCGTTTTCGATAGCGCAAGTGGAGCACGCGTATTCCGAGGGGTGCGTGGGGGTTTTTACACACGTTTTTGCTAGCACGTGCAGGGTACGCGTATTCATAGGGGTGCGTGGGGGGTTTTACATGCGTTTTCGCTTGCACGAGTGGGTTATGCGTATTTCAAGGGGTGCGCTGGGGGTTTTACACGCGTTTTCACTAGCGCGTGCGGGGTACGCATATTCTGAGGGATGCACAGGGGTTTTGCGCACGTTTTTGCTAGCGTGTGCAGGGTACGCGTATTCCGAGGGGTGCGCAGGTGGTTTTACACGCGTTTTCATGGTTGGGGGCTGTATGGTGATCCACTGGCCTTTGGGCAATGTAGGGAATTTGTGCACTGTAGGGGATTTGTGCGATGTTTTTGGTGCACGGGGCAGGTTTGGGGGCATAACTGGTGCTGCTGCAGGGTCGCTGCACTACTCTGCACCACGGCTGGTTATGGATGTTAGTATCCAAGAATACGATGTACACTAAACTGGGTTTTGGTGCAAGCAGCTGGCGCAGATTGTCGCACGCTCACTCTGTGTGCCAGCCGCGTGTGCCACTTGTGCGCTAAATTCTATGAATTACCCCCTTGGTGTTATGGCAAATGGACCTTCTAAACATAAAGAACTCAGTTTTGCAGTGTCCATTTTATCCACTGACATTGCTCTGGTGGAGTTTCTTTTTAATGTTCATAGGACAGACCCAGTAAGTCCTGATATCGATTCTAGCATTGTCTATGAAGTCATTTTACAGGAGGCAATGTTCATGTGTCAGCTAGGGTACGACATACTACCTGTTTGTCCAGACTAAAGGAGTAGGAGAAATGAACCCTGCAATAACATTCATCGCTTTAATTCAACTGCTGTGTGAGTATCCTTCAATATGGGAGGGCAGCGATCTGCAGGTGTGTCTAAGTTCTTGCACATAGTGAGGGAAATACAGTAAGCAAACACTGGTCATGGTTGGCAGGTGCCCTGAACAGGGATACTCGAGTAATGTGAGTCTTTAGCTCAGAACAGTCTTTTACTGTTACCTCCTGGAAACCTAGGGGTCATTCCTTTATTTTTACGAACCCTGATTTAGTGCAGGAGCAATATAACTCTGATTTGATTTTATTCCAAGAAACTTGACTCCTGAACTGTCCACTTTTAGATGATTTTAATAATGACGTTCATGTTGCAAAGAAAAAACTTGTGTGGAAGACCTTAGGAAGATGTGTTAACCGCATCGAAAGCTAGTACTCATCTAGAATGAGTAAACAAATGGGTTATACAAACAGGGGCACTTGCACCAGACTTTATGAGTGGCAGTGATTTAACTAATGACATGTTGGTAGTAGTTCATGTTTATTGGCATGCAAGTGTGTGTCCGCTGAGAGAATTTTTAGTTAACCTAATGAAATTTGTATTTGATTGGAGGAAACATATTGCAGGGATACACACACTGATAGTTGGGGATTTTAGCTCTTGCTGCACAACTCAAATGGGGGATTTGGTAATCCCTCTCAGCAAGAATATCCACGGTACAAAATAAACTAGTGCACTAGGAAATATGTGAGTAGAAATGTTGAGAGAATTTGATTTAATCATGTTAACAGCCATGGAATTTGATTGAAGGCCTTACAGCTACTTGGTGTGTTAGTGGGGAAACATCAATGTGAGTCTGTGATTGATTACATATTCTTAGATGAATCATTTTGTGATCTGTGTTTGAAATTTGAGATTGTACACACTATTTATAGAGATCACAATATTCTGATGACTACATTTTGAGTAGCACTGAGGAATAAGGAGAGAAGCATACTTAAGAATATCGTGATAAGCCCGGGTTACAATAGGTTGAAGTAGCAACAAAAAAGGATTGAGCATATGAATAAGGAGTTTGTGCATCTATTGAATATTACCACTGAGAAATTGAGGACTCACACTTCTACATCTGATTCATTTCATCCCTATATGGCCTGCATTATATATGATTCATTTCCTAATAAAACATTGAAAGCATTACTCATATTTCAGAAAGGTCTCCTGCTCATATGTTTGATGTTACTCTAAATAATAGGAAAACGTATTTGAAATCTGTAATCAAATAGATTAAAAGAAATGTTGAGGATGTCACTACAAGCATTGGTAGAATATAAAAGACTAATCATTTTTTTATAAAAATTGGTTTAGGAACTTCTGTGCTCTTATGTTCCAGAAAAAGTGGGAACTGATGTTGGAGATTCTTGTAAAAAAAGGATACAGTACATTTTTGGACCATATTCAATTGTTTAGAGAAGGTGCAGCCAATAACCCAGTTAAACCCTTTACCAGAAAATAAATGGGTCACTCACTTTTCTTCCATGTATTATGTATAAGAAGGAACAAGGCATGGATGAAGAGTTGATTGCGAACATCAGCCCAGGGTCGGAGGTGATATTGAGGGGAAAATACAGAAGCCAGCTCGACTAAGGCAATAGAGCCTAATGGTCTATTGAATGCACATAAGGAATGTAGGACCAACATTCTGTTTTCGATTTTAAGATTATAATTAAAACCCGTATTCTCCTTACTTCATGGGAGACTTTGAACGTCATCCCAATACATAAATGAGGTCCCAAAATTAATGGAGGAATTATAGACCGATCATGGTGATGTGCGCGGATAGCAGAATCTTCACGTACATCACCCTGACGTAACTCAAGTTATGGGCAAAGAAGACAGGCAGTCAAAGAATTTTCAAGCAGAATTCCGAAAGAATCTTGGTACTGATTTGAATGGCTTCCACTTGGCTTGGGCAAGAACTTATGTATCAGTTTTCATTGCATCTATAGACCGTAGTTGTGCATTTGATCTTGTAAACTGTAACTCTGATTCCACAATAAGAAAAGGTGGTCAAATAGTGTGAGTCTTCATATAAGGCAATGGAGGAAATGGCCTTTTTCAAATCAATTTCTGTAAATTACTGGGCTGTAGACAGTATATTGCATTATATGGTTGATGGATTTGGCACTAACAGAAATCAGCTTCCATTCTACCCTCTGGTCCGACACACACATTGGAGGTTCTCATCTCCTCTCTGTAACCCTCTCACTACTCCTCTATCTTGGACTGACCACTTTCTTCTGTCCTCTGATCTGACACTCTCTGTTGCCCAGGCAAAGCCCTCCCCAGCACCACTGCCTACCTTCTCAGTCATTCAGCTCATGAAGCGGGTGTCTGTGTAAACCTTTGTCTATACTTTCTTTGCTCCTTCTACTCCAGCAGCTGACTCACACTCTGACACAACCCTTTCTAACCTGCATCATTCTATTACCAACACGGTGGAAATCCTTGCCCCTTCCATGAGAATCCGTCTAAAGACTACCTCCAAGTGTAACTCTCGGTACAACTCAAACATCACTGCCCTGAAATGCATGTGCAGGGTGGCTGAGAGAAAGTGGAGGGCCTGCGTGTCTACAGCCTCCAACAGCATGGACAAACTCTTTAAAATCTGCAAGGAACTGGCCATTCCTTCTGCAGTCTCTACCTCTCCTGTTCACTCCAAGGTGCTGGCCCTGGCTTCTCACTACACTACTAAAAATCAGGACATCCTATCCTTTCTCTCTCCTTCCTCTCCTTCTACTTCTATCTGACCCCCCCTGGCCACCTCCCCCTCTCCTCCTCACTTCTCCTCCTTCTCACTGATAAAACCTGACAATTTGTCCAGACAAGTCTGCTCTATGATAGTGCCATCCAAACAGGTGCTCCCCTGCTCCTCTCAAACCATCAAGGACCACATTGCCACCCTCAATCCAGCCCTTGCCGATTTCTGCGATCACTCCTTCACCACTGGAACTTTCCCTCTCTCCTCAAGCACTCCCTTCTGCATCCCCTCCTAAAAGAAACTTCTGCTGATCGTACCTGTCTGGCTAACTACCATCTGAACTCCTTTCCTGGGAAAACATCTGGAAAAAGGGCCATCTCCTAGCTTACTCTTGAAACTGATACTGTTGGTTGTCTCCATGATCATCGGTCTGGCTTCAGAGCAGCCAGAGGCACGGATGCTGCACTTCTGAACACCTGTGAAGACTTGCTCTACAATCTCAACTCCAGCATCCCTTCTGTCCTATTGCTCCTTTTCCTTTCCTCTGCTTTTGACACAGTCAATCACACAATCCTTATCAATCGACTCTGTGAGAACCTCAGCATCATGGAAGAGGCCCTGGAGTGGATCTCTACCTTAATGCCACTAAGACTGAGATTTTTCTCATCGGGACCCCTGTTCATGCTTTCCCTCTCTCACTCTGGTCACCCTCCGTGGGCCCTCTTCCTTTTTCTTCCTGTGAGACAGAAAACCTTGGTGTCATCTTCGACTCCACTCTCTTCTTCTCTCCTCACACAACGGACCTGTTCAAGAAGGCCCAATACCAGCTGCACCTCCTCAGAGGTATTCTTCCTTTTCTCACTTTCCCCCAGAAGCTTACTATCTCCAGAGCCCGGGTTCTCTCGAGGTTGGCTACTGCAACAGCCTCTTTCTCAATCTGCCTTCCTCTTTTCTCCACCCTCTCCAACTAATCCAGACAGGACTGCAAGACTTGTCCTTGGCCTCAAATCCAGGCACTGTATCTCTTCAGCCCTGAAGTCTCTCCACTAGCTCCAGGTGGATGCATGGATCAAGTTCAAGACCATCTGCATCATCCACAGGTTTTCTGGGGCTGGGGCCTGCAATATGTCCAAGTCTCTCTTCCAAAACAGCTTACCTCGAGCCCATTGTTCAGCCACCTCCAAATCTCTGAGAGTCAGGCACTTTTCCAGGCAGAGAGTGGGGGGTGCATATCTCTCCTCTGCATGTGCCTCCTTCTGAAATGGCCTCCCTTCCCATCTCAGTCTTGAGCTGGACCACCTGAAGTTCCGGAAGCAGCTCAAGACCTTCCTTTTCGCCTTTGCTTTCTCTCTCCCTTGCTGACCTTCCTGTCTGCTGCAATGACTGGTTACCTGGCTACCCTCAGTGTCTCACTGGGTACTAGGCTCTTCCATGACCATTCTCCCCTGCACTACCTCCAGGCTATAACACTACAGACCACTGCCTCCCTGGACTTACCCAGAGCCGCACTTCCCTGACTGCTCGTCCTCAGAGCAATGCTGCCCTGATTGCACTTCCCCCTTCCCTCTCCCTAGCACTTCCCACTTCTGCATCGCTCTGCACTTTGTATTGTTGCCCTTGCACGATCTGAATGACACAAGTCCTAGTAAGATAGTCTGTTTTGTCCTCCCTCTGTCTTCATTCCCTTATCTTGTCGTGCCTAGAAACACATATGTACAGGCACGTTATAAATGACTTATCAGAGCATATCATAATTCATGTTTACTCTTCCCTTGTCCACTCAGCTCGTAAATGATTACGTCGTTGTTCCCCTGCATGCAATGTAGGATTTAAAAAAAAAAAATTCTTAAGCAGCAATTGTTTTACCTAACGCATGGTAAATTATCATTATTGAAACACTATAACATGTATTACATTTAAACACATCATAAGGTTACAGTTCACCTATAAACGGTGTAGTTTTTCAGATATAGAATGTGTCACATTGCATAATGTTTCTCAGTGTGGGCCTGATTCATGGAACGTTTTCCTATGGGGATGCGCCATTATAAAACACTTCCATGAATTGCTTGTACAAAGGATGAGTGATTGTTCCTTCAAAGGAACCCTCAAAAGGCAGTTGACTGACCCAAATGTCAGATGACCCTCCAAATATTGTGCATCTCTTGTTGGGCCATACACATGGCTCCCTCACCTCTGCACTACTCTCCCCTGCTGTGTACTGAAAACACATGCTGGACCTTCTTTTTGGCTGTTTTATTTCCAGCTCGAAAACACTAAGTAGAAAAAAATGCTGCAAGGAGTGTGTGTGGTTCAAGAGGACTTGAACCACACACATTTCGGATGATTTGTAAAATGCATGAACTAGTTCCCCCACACAACGCGTGCCTCCTTATTTCTGGAATGGGGGTCCAACAATATTATGCCTAATCGTTTCACATTCTCTATTAGGTCATTGGCCATATCAAAGGGCCTCATTACGACTTTGACGGTAAAACCGGCACAGCTGCCGCCAGAGTGTTTTTTTTTACAGTTGCCCGGGAATGGGCAAATACCGGATCAATACGGCCCTGCCGGGCCCGGTATTTTCCTATTCCCGGGCGCCGGTAAATAATGCTCTTCTTCATTCAGAATAGTGCCATAGCATCCGGCATGGTCTGCTCACAGGTGCCGTTCTGCCCGGCAGGTCAGTCCTGGCGGGCGGGAAGTAACCCGCAAGCAGAACTCGTAGTTTGCCGGTACGGTAACATGGTACCAGCAAGCTTACGGGCAAACTTGTAATGAGGCCCAATGTCTTTAGCTAACCCATTACTCTGATGACCATTGCATTGATCTGCGCTGTTAAAACCAGTGAAAAAAAAATGTTCAGCTGACACCCAAAATGTTTGTATTAACTAAAAGATTTTCTTTTTTTAAAACGGTCAGATCAAAATGATTTTATCTATCCAACAAATAGATACTGACCCTGATTTACAAAAGTGTCCTTCAACGGTTAATCATAGAAGAAACGCTTCGCAAATCAGGCCCACTTTGTCTGGATGCAGCTTACATTTTTGTCTATGCAAGTAGCACGTAGCAGAGCCTAATTTCAGAGTGTGGCGCTTACATCGACGCGTGCGCCTTTTTCCTATTATGTCGCCATTTGCTTTTAATCGCACCATCACTCAATTGAGCATAAATGATCTCCTTTTAAGCAAAGACTGTGGGCATCTGTTAGTAATTGAGATGTCGTGTAATAGTCCATATGAAAATTGCTCATGCAGAATAATGTTGCACGCTCTCATAGCATGCAGCCCTCCAGTGATGGACACTGGACACAGTAACAGTTCAATTCAAGTTCATTGGCGTAGAACTCACATTTGTGGTAGCTGGATTCAAGCCTGCTATCCCTCCATTCCTGTTTGATTGTTTCAATGCTAAGTCCAATTCATTGGCATCATATTGACTATCATTGGGAGCAGAGAGTCTCCTGGGTGAGGGGCCGCAGGCATAACGCTCTTGGCAATAACACAGTAACACACCGAATTTGCATTTCGGTGCTGTTTGTCATTCTCTCGTGGTTTCCTCTACCAACAAACCCCAAGCAGGGAAGCTGGCACCTGGGACGTTTTTTACAGATGGTTCTGCTCAACAGTAGCAAACAGAAAGCAGCCTCGCAGGTGTTCCATTTCCATTTGGTTGCTGGCCAGCATCCCTCTTCATGCCTTTCACATGAAGTGTGAATGACTGGGGCAGACGCACAAACTGTGCGGTTTTTCGAATCCAACTCTCAAAAATAGAGGCTGCCAAAATAAACATTTTTGTTTTCGTTTTTGGATTTTTCCTGTTTTCTTTTTTTCTTTTACCGATTAATTGTATTTAAAAAAAAACTAAACTGTGCATTCCAATTAACATATATTTTACCCATTCACAAAGAACATTGGATAATTTATAACTGCACATTTATTTGCTCTTGTGATAAACCAACTCTCCTTAAGACTTTAAAAGTACTCATCTACTTTTTGCACTTCAGAAAAAAACGTGTCCACTCTATTGGCACAATTGTTTTTCTTAATTCCGCTGGCACAGATGTTCTGGTATAAATGACCTTTTAATGTGCACCAATATTTTACTTGTACATGCATGCATTGTTTTATGAAATATCTTTCACACAGCATGTGTCGATATGGTATCCAGCTGGGCCTCGCAGTACCAACAGAAAACCAATGTTGGATGCCATGAACTGTGGTGCAAGAAAATACGCCTGTGTGTGATTCGTGACAAGATATAGGGTGACAGAAGATTCCCCTGAAATTAACGCAACATCATTATATATATATATATATATATATATATATATATATATATATATATATATATATATATCCAGTGAAAAAAACTTTGTTAAAGGGACATTATGGTTAAGTTGCGCTACTAAAAACCTATTAAATTCAGTGAAACAAATGTTGTTACAGGCACGTTATGGTTCCAAGTAAAACCGAAAACCCCCTGAAATTCGCCAGTTATGGTAAGCTAAGCAACCATAACTCACACCACCACAGTGCACTGCTAAGACTAACACCCAGGACATCAAAGATGACATCACAAATGTCATTGATGAAATCACTGATGACATCACATGTGTGGCTCCCTCTTTTTTCCTTTACTGACATATCTAGGCCAGTAACAGTCAGGAACAAACAATTCTAAAAGTAGTATATTTGTACACTTATACTTCAAATATGGTCTTACAGTTAATCACTTCGGGGTCACTCACAGCATTTGAAACAAATACATAGTGAAAACATAGACTTGGAAGACAGCAATGCTTTCTATATATGAAGATGATTAGTAAGGTTATCAACATTTTCTTATAGTTCTGTTGTTTTTTTTATTACTGTACTTTCCCTGGATATGCTCATATTTGTTTACATTGTACTCACACTACTTTCCTTAGGTTCCAGTCACATTATGTGATAGTTATACATAGGGAAATAGTAGCTTTGAAGCAGAGCAATAATTTCTGTGAATGAAGATAATCAGTTAGATTATGAAGATTGTCTGCTAATACTGCTGTTTTTGTGTTTATTTAATTTTCCCTGCATATGTGCTATATTTGTATGTGTTGTTGTATGTTTGTGTTTTGTTTGCAATAATGCAATTATGTAGTAAGAGGGTTTTATTAGCTACTTATTAAATGTTTCATAGTAGGCAAAACTGTAATCAGCATGGCAAGATTATTAGTATTTCACCTCCATCATGTATGCTGCACACAATGCCTATCTTTCTATATGAGTAGCCTAGTATACTGGAAAGAACTTCACAATAGAATGCTATTTGTATCAATGCATTGCTTAATGTACTACGCACCTCATCATATTTATTCCAATGATTTTCATAGGAATTTCATAGTTTTTTAGTAGCGCAACTTACCATAACGTCCATTTAACAATGTTTTTTTCACTGAATTTCATAGGTTTTTAGTTACGCAACTTAACCATAATGTTCCTTTAACTATGTTTTTTTTCCACTGAATATAAATATAGATAATGTAAATGTGATAAATGTTTACTAAGACTCACTTACCTTACATCTATATAACATAGAATATACTAAACCCCCTGTCCCGCTAATGAATTTGATGTCCGTGGACTGTTCGCATGTCCGCGGGCGGACGCGGTCACCATCAGCACTATCCAAAAACTCAGGGGGTATCTTAAATTATTGTTTCAAACAATAAAAACACCAAACATATTCAAAAAGCACCACATAAATACATTACATTTAATAATAAATAAGAAGTGGAAACTATATATGTAAGACACCAACCATCCACTGAAGTAGCATTTCCAATATAATGGAATATACCAAAACAAAATAAATATGCCGCCAACTGAATTACCTCACAGAGAATGCAAAGCAAGAAGCAAGAGCATACTTACAAAGCAGTAACAGCAAAAGTTTATGAAAAAGTAGTAAGTACACTACATTTATTTCATATACTTTTACATTTTCTATATTATGTACACTAAAACTAATATTATTATATTTTTTAACACAGAATAGTCCAGTACTTTGGAATGGCTGGAAGAAAATTTCCCACGAGAGGAAATGAGTGAAGACAGTGATAATAATGGCAGACACAACATTTCTCTATATAAGCCAATTAATAACCATTAACTTTATGTGTACTTAACATTTTTTTTTAACAGACCAGACAACCAATAAGCATAATGTACCAAAATAGATATTAGAAGATCCTCTGAAATAAAATGGAATTAAAAATGGATTTGTTAATGCAACACTTCAATCAACTAAAAGAGTGTATTGTGGGCCACATTAAAGAAAACATTAAGTACCCCTGTCTCACATGTACCTGTTCCTCCTCTCCATGTCCCAGCCAACTATCCCCAAAACCTCCCCATCAAGAAAAATGGTACAATGAGACTTCCATCCCTTTCTTCCCTCCCATACCTCATATCCAAACCCCTAATTCCCCTGTATTTGTTTCAGTTTCTGCTTCCCCCCTCTTTCCTAATTGTTCTACTGTTAAACAATAATATTTCAAGTGTATTCTTAGTATATTCCTGTGTCTTCTTTTTTTTTTAAAGTCAGTCAGGGTGTCCGAGGACAGTGCGGCTGTCCGGGTACCCTCAATTAACCAACATGGGCGTGTCCTAAGGACACTGTACCTGTTCGTACTGTCCATAATTAAAATGGAGGTGTCCTTAGAACACACACAATCTCACAATCACCCAAAATGGGGGTGTCCTAATAACACCCCCGCTGTGCGTAATGTCCGCATCCAGAATGAATATATCCGTAGAACACATATCCCGTCCGCCTGTCTGCAAAGTTTTGACGCACATTTATTTTATTCGGGACTTCAACATTGTTCATAGAACACCCGCGCACAAGCGCATTACATACAATGGGGTCCTAGGAACATCGCGCCTCTCTGCAACTGTCTGCCGCATGTGTGTCACACTTTTAATTAGTTCAGGGACCCGAACACTGTCCGTAGAGCAGCCCAGCGCATGCGCACAACCGTAACTGCACATTTGGTGTCCTGCGGACAGCTGTCCCATTTACGAACGTGTCCGCGGCATCATCATGTGACCAATCTCCCATGCTGAGCGTGTGTCCTTATTTGGGGACACTGTCCGGGCCCCCAAACATTTAAAAACTGCTTTTTTGAGCAATCCAAGGTATTTATCGTAGAAGTTCACCATTGCATATGTCCCAGACAATGTTGCTGCTGATCTACATACTTTATGGAACATTTTGAGCCCGTTCTTGGTGTTCAAAGTGTTCAGGGACGACTCAGGTGTCCGCGGAGCATGCCCAAGCACCCCTATAAAAAGCCACACCCCAGAGCTGATCCTCATTCTGCTTTTGGATTTCCAAGATTTACAACAGGACAATGGTACAGGTTGCTGTTCTTGATTCCTCGTTCAAAGTTCCTGGTTATTAACCTTCCAGATGGCATCCCAAATTGCTTCTGCTGCTACTGCCTCGGCATCAGCACCACCACCCCCTCTACCACCACGATGTTTCCAAGGGCCAGCAGAGGGGAACAGGTGTGAGGATGCAGAGGAGATGGATGAAGAGGATGAGGTAGTGGAAGTCCCTACTGCTATCACTCATCGTGAGTCTTGGGTGTGGTGGTTATTTACCACCGTTGATGGAAAGTCAAAAGCTCAAGCGAACATGGTGATCTGCATTCAGTGCCACATGGTGCTGAGTCGTGCCAAGGCTGGTTTGTATAGCTTTGGTACCACATCAATGAAGCAACACCTAAAGTCATTCCACGGTGGGGCTAATCGTAAGGTTGTACCTTGTGATAAACGTAGTAGGTTGAGTTCCTCTGCAGCATCCTCCATTTCCACTCCTGTCACCACAAAAGACACTCCTGTTGGACAATGCATCCCTCCAGCTGCCACACAGGCCATTCATGATGCTGTTGACCCTTACCTTTCAAGGGTCACAATATTGTGCATGTACTGTGGCACAGTTCTCTGCAGAGGGGAGAACCTTCAGACTGCTTTCTCGACTGCGGTCAAGGAGCATCAGAAGGTCTACAACCAAACTGAATAAGGCCTACCCTACATCTTCCTCTCTCCACCTCCCCTTTCTTATCCCCATGTTTGGTGTCCCTCCCTTAACCTCATTTCCCCTCCTTTCCTTGTGTGTCGTGTTTAAAAAAAAACAAAAGAGTGGTGGCTCTGAAAAGTGCCTTTTTGTGTTTTTTTTGTTTCAAAAACTTCAAATGGTCAACACCTACTTCAAAATGGATTGCTGTAATTCCAAAAAAGGTCAATGCATTTTGTATATTTCGCAGAAAAATCTGATTGCCGGCATAAGTAAGATGTACTCCATCGCTGTGAAAAATGTGTGTGCTACAAAACATAATATTTTCATTCTGAAAAGAGGACATACCAACATCTCTCAAAAAGGAACAAACAGCCTTGTTAACATTGTGCCTTGCTTTCTCCATTTGTGGACCAAATGAAAAAGAACGCAGCCACATTTGTCTCTGAGCAATACGGGGAAAAATTACGGGGAGTTTGGATACGTGTCCATGACTTTCCCAAGTCCTTCTTTCATTGCAAATTACAAAGAGTTTCCAGACACATGTCCTAAACTATTCCCTTCACCATGAATAATAATAATGTCTGGATGACGATGTGTCACCAAAGAAGCACAAGAAGTACCAAATCCACCCACTTCATTCCACACACTCTATGCCAGTGCACTTCCACATGAGAGAATCCAAGATGTGCAACCACTCCACAGCGATCTCCAACCAATTTATCCACAAATCTCCCAAAATCCAAACAATCTGCTTTCTGAAACACACACCCATAGCTATCTGCTATTCTTTCAAGAAAAATACCTACTGACAAACTCTCTCCTTACACAACACACCCAGTAAACCTTAATAAGCAATCCCTTGCCCTGCTCAGTCTCATTTGCATGCCTCTCAACCCCAAAATCCCCGTATGTAATACTCGCTGGCCGCGGACAACCGCGCTGCCCACAGACAAATCGAAAAATCTGAGCGTAGGGAATGAAAATTTAAATAGTGTGCCCCATTTCCCCTTTGAGGTTGGACCTGAGAGGAGCCTTTTTTTGTTTTTTTGTAGATGCTTCAGAAACACCTTTGATTTTGTATTTTTTTTTCTACAGAAATCTTCACATTAGCTTCTCCAAATCAACCCTTATGTTCCAAAACAGCATGGCATTTCCCATAAAAGATAAAGTAATGCCATCTTCTTTAAAAAAAAAACATTACCGGAATCAATGTTCTCATTATTACAAAAGAACATACCAGCTCTAAGCATGAAAGCAAACATGCCTCGGTTGATTGCACACCTAGCAATATTTTGTTGAGGACAAATAACACAACTGTTGTCCCATACTGCTCTAGGTAACAAAACATAAAAAATAACCTTGGCATTTGGAAGGACTTTCATGATTGCCTGAACCAAGTTTTGCAGATCTCGCCAGTAGGGGCACTGACATAGCCCAAAAGCACAGAACCAAAGTGTAGGACAGTGTAGGACAACTACATGTGGACTATAAAACCAAATTCAAATCAGGCACAGTGCTCCCCACCACATCCACTCCTTTTGTGTCAAAATGGTTAGCCACATTCCTAGATTTAGCATACTACTCCAAACCATTCACAAACATATCTCCATCACCAACACCCTGACTTTCTGCACCTCCGCCATCTTCACTACACACAGCCCCTCTCAATATGAAACAGAACCTCAACACCTGATTGGCTAATCCTCAAAAACATTCTCACTTAATTCTCGGAAACCCCGGATGTGGCATGTCCTGTCTGTGAACAACTGCGCTGTCTGCAGAGCACTTAAGTAACACTGGGGCAGCCCTTATACCCTTTGCACTACACTCTCTGCACCACTTCCTCATTGGCTACTCTTAAGCAGTCACACAATCATCCACGAATCACATCCAAGAAACCTACATTTAACTCATTTAAGTCATCACAGATCAGCACTTTAGGTGTACTATTGATCACTCTCTGTACAATTCGGCTGTGACTGCAAAGGACCTACAGCAACAACTACTATAAAACTCCCTGAGATTTCTACTTGCAGATTCATCCATATCGACATGCATGAACACAGACTACAGGTCTGAATATTTCCTACACAGTACATGTACACCTCTTCTAGTAATACAATACATCCCGAGAGCATAGCTCAGCGGCAATGTGTGTGCCTTGAAAGCAAAACTACACGAAACAACACAGATTCGATCCCCGGGTCCGCGCTTAGAAACCTCTGGGTGTTTAAGCGCGTCATAAATACGCAACTAAGACAAAATAATTACACAACTAAAAAACAAACAATTCCTGTATCAGCGCCTCGATGCCCGCGGGCTGCGTAAGCGCTTTAAAAATGTAAAATAAAACAAATAAAAATATGAACAGAGTAACTGCCACTTACGCTGTATAAACTGTAAAATGAACTTATTGTCATTTCTCCAATCTGCTATAATGAAGTGTCAATTGCACACCTTTCAGCTCTCCACATTTTTGTTTACACACACACCTACCTAAAAAAATATTGTTTGATATTATAAGACGGGAAAAATAACAGTATAATTATGAAAAAGTCTGTCCAGTGTATTATAAAATTACACACAGCCAGGATGAGTACATACATCTTCAATCAAGCACACACGCAGACAATATCATTAGAAAGGCTCCCAGATCAAACAACACCACTGCCTATATATGGAATCCTTCTGCTTTATTTCCCACACCTTCACAAAGCCATACATGGAATGCTTGTATGTACAATCTCTGCCATTTACCCTGTACAAATAGCAAAAAATGCATATGATTATTTCTTCTATCTCTTAACATCCATTAACATAACATTAAAAAAAAATAAGTGTGCTCTATACGTTTACTATTACACTCATTTGAAAAATATATTGAACTAACAGATACTAAATAAAATATACAGGATGCACATAGGCAAAGGAAAGTGCAAAACAATGTGTACATCAACAAAAGTTCTATACACACACATATTCACTAACTTCTTTCTTTTACAATTTCAGTGAAGACCACTCTTCTGAAAAGCAGCAGCGTCTGAAGTACGAACACAACTTTAGAAGAAACCTACTCTTTCCATACAAAAAAAGTAAGTACAAAACTATCATAATGTTCTAACTGTTACTCAAATACACTAGCATTTTAGTATTGCAGAAGAAACAAATATATTAACCCTTTACCATTCGTTATAGTACTAGGGCTTCGCCTTACCAGTTGCATACTTTATATTTTGAACTGAAGCCCAATATCGTAACACAGAAATACAAGAATAGCCTTTACAACTTGATGTAGCTGCCCATTGCAGAATCTCACACCTCCACAATCATACTTACCATCATACTCCGACACTCATGCACAAAGCATGCATACACTGCACAACAGCCCAACCCACACTTTCTTTTTTTTCTCCAACAGACCCCAAAGAATGCCTACCAAATAGCAACTCTGTAAAAAGCAACACAGAAGTAGAGCAAATCAAAATAAAAGTGTCCAAAATAAGCATCCATCTCTAGCAGATGTTGTACAAAAACTTCAAACAAAACAGCTAATACAATCATTAAGCGAAACAAAACAAGCTTCCAGTACAGAAACTTTCCCTCCTCTATCTAAATGTAAAACCAACAGAAAGTGATTAACAAGACTTCAGCTACCTCTACTGCTAATGCTGCACCTATAAATCTTAATATAGTGGCAAGTAAGCATACCAACATTTTTTTACAAAAAATATTCTGCCACAGAGTCCTACAGAACCTTTTAAAAACAGGAGAGAAATCATGCACAACCCTTAAAACCTACCGTAGACAATTAATCATAGAAGCTCTCGTAGACAGTGCAATCCCTCTCAAAGAAAGCTATTTATTTTAGTTTTGAACAGGATGAAAACACTAACAAAACTAACTACTTAACTACAAAAAGACTTCTCAATAAACGGAATATCAACAAAAATAGCTTCTTAAACATCTGTGGAGGTGAATGGAGTCACACCACGACCACAGAACCATATTTTAATGAAGAAGCATATAAACAAAAGCAAACAAACCAAATTGCCATACATAGCAGTGGACGAGGGTATGACAAACTTAATAACACCATTATTGAACAAGCTACAGAAGACTTTGCTGTACTAAAATCACAAAAATATCCCCAGAAAACTCAGAATCACCTCCCCATTCTACTCAACCAAAACATCCAGTCTACAAATGGACGTGCACATCAATGTGTAACATTTCCAAAAAATCTTTCAAATCTTTGCGCCAGTTCCTCAATCAGTATGTAAAAAGCAAAGACAAACTCAAAAGGAAACTACTACAAAATATGGATGCCTGTCCAGTGAGCAAATACAAAGGACTACAAGGACATTCATTAACCTGCATTTCAGGATCTATTTGCGAAAGCAACTTCCATCATATCAAAATGATATCAACACATTCAACTATAAGAAATCTAGTCCAAAAACTCTACTATACTAAAAGTCCCGCTTTAAAACTAGCCAATTTAAATAACAATCTTCTACATGGTACAGCCAAGCAACTACTCGAAGAAATAGAGCATATCCAGAGAAAATATTTTGGAATTGAAAGCCACTTCCAAAATGAGATAGATGTACAACAAACTAGCAACTACTGTACAAATAGCAACCTTCTATTAAACACATACAAAAAGGAAATACTCAAGTTTAAAAGTACCTCCACTGAAATACCAAACCATGTGTGTGTGTGAATTGCCGTAGGACTTCTTATAAAAGCACCACACAAACTATAGACATAACGTAAAAAATAGAAGACAATGAAGATTTTAAATGGTTCCAATTAGCTCTCTACCTTGTAGCAGAAAACAAATATGATATTACTGACCCATTAATACTTTACAATAACAGCACTGCAAAACTTGACAACAACCAAACACCTTCACAAGCTATCACAAATAACTTGGAATTATTCCCACTACCAAAACCCCTGCAACAACTAAATATATAGGATAGTATCATAATTCAAACAGTGCACCCATTTCAAGCAATAATACGCCTCGAAACAAAAATAGCAAAAGTACCTCCCTCTGAATTAGTCAAAGGCATTTGTGGCAAAGTAGTTTATTTACCATTAGATCTGAAAGAAAATGTACACACTCTAGGAGTGCAACGGCCAATAGGTCAATCTTTAATTGTCATATTAAATGGCGTACCTACAAAAGACAAAAACATGTGGCAACAACTTGTGGACTTAAATAAAGTTAGACAAGACCTGCAATATGTAAAAAACAACAATGAACACTACAAAGAAGTTAATATTGAAGAAAACCTGAGAGAAACCATTGAACTAATTCAAGAGTCACCAGAAACTGGTCAATTTGAACTTCTAAATCCTGCTACAGAATCCAGTATTTTAGACCATTATACAATTCATCCTTTACACTCGAAAGACACTATAGATGATGCACTGGAAACGTACCAAATTAGACAAGCCAAAGGATCTCCAATCAGCATATGGCACAGGCCTTTCCTCTACTCTTTCCTACTGGAAAAGAAGGAAGGTACGATGATCCCACACAGATAACAGCAACAGAATATCGCTCTCTACAAATGTATTCTGACGACCCCAGATTCAGACAAAATGTACAATACATATTCCCCCTTCTCTTTGAAAGTGAACTAGCAACTCTAAGATACCGAGTTGCACACACACTAAAATCAGGTACCCATTTTCAAAATATGTCAGCTACGCAATTATTACAAAAAGTGCAAGAAAAATATGAGGTTTTACAGTCAAGTATTACATATCTTTCAGCAAACATGCTTGGTACAAAAGAATACTGGTTCTGACGTCACAGAGATGTACACTGTATGATAAGAAACCTTGGCACACCTACTCGGTTTGTTACATTAAGTAATGCAGAATATGCATGGGAAGGTTTACACAATTTCCTACGCATAGCAAACAAAAATAAAACAAACATAGATATAAAATGACCGGTAGAACTCTGCTCTCTAGATCCTGTAAATGTATCAAAATATTTCCATCATTGCTTCATTGCTATTCTACATTTTATTCATAAGACTGTTCCTCATCTCTGAGAAGTTCAACACTTCTTTTGGAGAGAAGAATAGCCAGAGGAGCACCACACATCCACATGCTATTATGGATAAAAGATGCTCCTAAATTTGGTCAGGACAGTGATGCCAATGTTTTGCAGTTCATCCTAAATTATGTCACTTGTGAAATCCCTTCACAAACAACACATAGTGAACTTCATGAACAAATTTTACAATTTCAAAGACACAAATGTGGGAAATATTGCCATCGCAAATATAAAAAAAGGGAAATACTACAACAAATGCTGCTTTAGTTTCCCTAGACCAGATTCAGCAACAAGTCAAGTAAACAACTTCATGTCTTCAGTCAGACATAGGGGGTCATTACAACACTGGCGCTAGAGGGTTAACGGGGCCGGTATAACTGCCGGTCCTGTTAACCCTCTATCGCACTATTACGAGGGCCACTCGCAGGACCCGCTGAGGATGCCTGGTTTTACCAGACGTCCTTAGCGGGTCCCGCGAGTGGACCAGCATGCTAAAAATGGGCCCATAATTAACAGGCACATTGTTAGCATACTCCCCATTCCCATTGAGCCCTACGGGGCTCGAATGGAAATGGGGATGAGTTCCCTGAATGGGGAAATACCAGGCCCTCCAAGGTCCAAATGGCCCAGTATTTCCCCATTCAGGGAACCCGGATCCGGTACCCAGAATGGGGGTAGCCATGCCACAAATAGTGGCATGGCTATCTCCAATGTTGTAATGACTTCCATAGTGTCAAAGGTAAATCACCTAAGAATACATATTACATAAAAAGAACCGAAGAATAAAAATACATCAATGATTACAATGCAATCATTGCCCTCCTATGGAATACAAACATAGATGTGCAGTACATTGCAGACAATTCCACTGCAGTTCCACGATATGTCACAGCCTACTTAACCGAAGCAGAGAAAACAGAGCTTCAGGACCTCTGGGATGACATATCATCTTACAAAACACTATCACAGAAATTGTACAGCTTAGGCATAAAAATGCTCTCTGAGAGAGAATGTAGCTACTATGAAGCTGCAGACCGTTTACACAGTACTGTCTTGTATGGAAAATCTGACAATATAGTATGGCTAAGTCTTGGTCCTGTTAAATCTAGAAAAAGAGTTCTTAAATCATGAGGACATAGAAACAATAGCCACAAATGATCCCAATAGCCAAGACATTTTGAAACACAATTTACTAGACACATACTACCCAAACAGGAGTACCACTTTGGAAACCATGTGTCTCTACCACGTAGCCCAAAACGTCACATACAAAAATAATGTTAAACCAGATGAAAAGAAAGGTAGCTATAGAGTGGTAAATTGCAAAGGCAGCTTAGTGAAACTTACCAAATGTAGCTTAATAAATCATTTCAAATTGTCATTAAAAACTCATCAACATAAATAACTGTATTATATGTCCCTGCTGTAACTTTTTAAACCATGGAGAAAAGAAGAAGAGTTACTGGATACATATGACTCCTATGAAGATGCTTTCAAAGCAAATGAAAGCACTATAACAGACGTAAACTTTGCACAGTACCAAACAATGTTGCACAAAGAAAAACTCTAGGCCCAACTACAAGTGGACATGCCTGACAGTAGTCAACCTCCTGAAACAGGAAGCCAAGAACCACTTGTACAGCCACTAATAGCAAATGAGGCAGAATTAGCCATGATAGAAGTACAAAACACCAAGTGTCAGTATGAACAAGCTACAGAAGACTTTGCTGGACTAAAATCACAACTGAACAATGAGCAGCGTAGCATTTTCCAAGAAATAACAAAACAAATTGAACAAATTGAACATGGTGTGTAACACGAAAACTAAAACTGTACCTGCCAAGACTACAAACCTATACTGCTATACGTGAGTGGTGAAGCTGGTTCAGGCAAAACATTCTTAATCAAAATTATCAGTAAGTTCCTTCAACAATTGACAAACAACAAACTGTCAGCTGTTGTAACTGTCCCCACAGTTTTAACTGCCTACAACATAGGCAGTGTCACTTTATACAAATCATTACTGCTTCCAGTAGAACACCAAAACAAATTAGACTATTGCAAACGCACACTTTGAACAATTGACTTTGACACAGAACTGTCAGGTCCATTCAATTTATCAAATGTAACTGCTGTAAATTGCTACGCAAATGTAGCAATACCTGTTCTATTCCAATTGCCACCAATTATTGAGAACATTTACTTACACAGTACAGACCAATTGTGTTTGCAAATGTTAGTCCTTCATAGAAATGCAACCAACAATCCTGACGACACTTACAGTGTTCATGGAATAAGACAAGAATTGGACTACTGTGCTGGAATTATCAAATTCACTATAAACTCACAAGAAGATCCACAAGAATGTCTAATGAGTTACTAGAAGTACTGGAAAACAAAAACATACTTATAAATGACATTTTTCAGATTTCATACATGTGGAAACATACATGCACTCTCTGCAACCATGTGGCACAGGAAGAAGTCCCTAATGAACACTTTGTGTATGTATCCATACCTAACTGTGAATCCATTCCATTTCAGCAACTTGTACAAAATGCAAACCATGGCAGCTTATGTACTACCTGTAATTCAGATAATCGCTCCACCTTACAAATGCAGACACATAGTAAATATGCAATAGTAATTGCTTTTACGTTACAATGCAAATGGTACCAAAAATAACTGTAAACTGACTGTATTCACACATGGTCAAGTATCACTGGGTAAGAAAACCTTCACAACAATAGGTATAATCTACCACGCAGGAGCCACAACCAATGCAGGTCACTACACTGCATATATAAAAAATAATTGTAGATGGTTTGAATGTAATGATAGTACCATTACTCTAAAGCAGAGATTGCCAGCAAATCTTGTAAACGCTTACTTAATATTCTTAAAAGAAAAATTTAATACATAATCTGTGTATGAACATAAGCAACACTTCAACTTCAAAACTGTGCACAGTTACAGTACCCCAACAGTTATCTAATTGCCCCAAAAATCTGCAACTAGCCTAAAATAGAAGATTAGCAAGAAACAAGAAATAAACAGTAAAACAATTAAAGAAATATATTGTACCACAACATAGAAGTTTTTTTTTTTTTTTAATCCAGCATGGATTTTTTTTCCCACAGACCCAATGATTTAGAACACTAACACAGAAACTGAGCAAATTGCGCAGTACACTGGTTTGAACTATAGTACTTGTAAAGTACTAAATAAGAGGGTAAAAAAATACAGAAATGTCTATTTTGCAATGCAATAACTCATTATGAACTACCTGCTCTAACATATGATCTTTTCTTTTATCACAGAGATCGAAAAAGTATGTCTGGTCCAGTTACCCATGTTATGGAAAAACTGCATACAACCACAAATAAACTCAACCAGTAAGTATACAATACATAAAATCACAAACACTGCACTCCTTGGTACAAACTCCACAATCTTAACTGCATAGCCTAGCCAAAACTTGACATACAAACTCTACAAATGAAACAGTACACAAATTTTTGGGTTCTGGATATTTGATGGGTGTTCGATGCTATGGGTGTGTGATGCTTCAGTCGTTGTGGCCAGGGCTCAGACTCTTGGGTGCAATGCCTTCGGCCTATGGATTTCTGCCATGCACCCAAGACTCTAGGACCTGGCCACAACCACTGCAGCATAACACACCTATAATACCAAACATTTTAACTATGGTATGTAATCTGCTTATTGGGGATATTAATTAGAATCAATCCTCTACTAACAACCCAAAACCAACATCATAATAAAGTAAAATAGGCAGTAGTGCATTTATTATGTCCGTGGACAACCGTGACGACCGCAGACATGGCAAACAAATCAAGGGCACCTGCCACCTAAACAAATACAATATTTGACCCATCCCTTACTTCTCAACCCTCCCCAAGCACTTCTGCGCACCAACACACTCCCCAAAATTGCATTTAGCCTCTGTTCGCCGCGTTGCCTGCGGATCCAAGATGGCAGGAGCATCGAAACAATACAACCACAAAAAACTCAACCAGCAAGTATACAATCCATAAACTCACAAACACAGCACTCCTTGTTACAAACTCCACACTCATAACTGCATAGCCTAGCCAAAACCTGACATACAAACTCTACAAATGAAACAGTACACAAACATTTGGGTTCGGGATATTTGATGGGTGTTCGATTCTATGGGTGTGTGATGCTGCAGTGGTTGTAGCCAGGGCTTAGACTCTTGGGTGCAATGCCTTCGTCCTATGGATTTCGGCCATGCACCCAAGACTCGAGGCCCTGGCCACAACCACTGCAGCATAACACACCTATAATACCAAACATTTTGACTGTGGTATGTAAGCTGCTTATAGGGGCTATTAATTACAATCAATCCTCTACTAACAACCCAAAACCAACATCATAATAATGTAAAATAGGCAGTAGTGCATGTATTATGCCCAAGGAGATCCGTGACGACCGTGTACATGGCAAACACATCAAGGGCACCTGCCACCTAAACAAATACAATATTTGACCCATCTCTTACTCCCCAAGCACTTCTGCACACCAACACACTCCCCAAAATTGCATTTTGCCTCTGTCCGCCGCTGCGCTGTTAGTGGATACAAGATTGTGGGCGCATTGAAACAATGTGACGCACCTCACGCCTCATCCTAGCCAATCAGAGAACACGTTGTGTGTCCGAGGACATGACACATGCCGATTAGCCAATCGGTGTCCTGTCCTCGGAGCGAACAGGGAAGTGTGTCTGCAGAGCGGACATAGATATCAGACTTGTTTTGCCTTACATTTTGGCGATTTAAAAAATAAAATACTGGACGGATTTACACCAAATTAACAAGAGCATGCTTTCGGGACTAAGCTGCCGCTCCTGCCGCAAATTTGCGGGAAATCCGTCCAGCGGTTTTGATCTGTAGGCGTGCACCATTATGTCTATGGGAAAAAAAAGAAATGTTGCTACCCCCCCCAATAACTTTGCCCCCCCCGGACCAAACCTCACAAAAATTTGCAAAGAAATTCAGAGTGGGTCATATACTTTTTTTTGCAAAGTTTGGTGAGGATTCGTCCAGGGTGAGCGAAGTTATAAACTGCCCAAAAAGTGCTCATCCTATGGGATTAGCAACTTAACCATAACTACATAGCCACTACCGTGGGCTGTGTAATATTTGCTGTAAAAACTTTGTTGAAGGGACGTTATGGTTAAGTTGCACTAATGAAAACCTATGACATTCAAAGGAAAAACTTTGTTTAAGGGACATTATGGTTACAGGTAAAACCGGTAAAACTCAGAAATTCCACATTTATGATAAGCTAAGCAACCATAACTCACTCCACCACCGCCATTGAGATCCGCCAAAGTTATAAGCCATCCAAAAACTGATTTTTACCAACCCTGTAATGCACAAGTAAGCGTAGATATCCCCAAACATCTTTGATGTTCGCGAACATCACCGGACTGCCCCAGACTGTTTGAGGAAAACGGAGAAGAAACACACTTGTTTGTTGGCTTTTTATGGCCAGATCACATCCCATCCTCATCACCTCTAACCTCCCCAAAGATTGTTCCTTTAGTTTGATAAGTGCAATGTTGTGTTTTTTATATGTTTTTACCGCGAAGTGCAACATGGTGGGCGTTTCCAAAAAATATGTTGCACCTCACGCTTTTCACCGTCCAATCAGTCAGCCCGTCCGATATCAGTGGAAAATCACGTCGCCATCTGGACCAATCGGAGGCCTGTCCACAGATGTAACAGGGAAGTACGAACCCAGATATCACACATTTATTTTCCTACTTTGTTGTTGTTAAAAAAAAAAGACTGGACAGATTTACACCAAATTTTCAAAAGCACGCTTTTGGGACCAAGCCACCGCTCTTGCCGCAAATTTGGTGAAAATCTGTCCAGCGGTTTGGACTGTAGGCTTTAGAAAATTCTTTTTCCATGGCATCTATTGGAAACAACACACATTTTGGGACCACTCCTATTACTTTTCCCCCCCATTGACGATACCTCACCAAACATCACAGAATCAATTTGATGGGCCCATATACTTGTTTTGCAAAGTTTTGTCAGGTTTCGTCCAGGGGAGACAAAGTTATAAGCCACCCAAAAAGATCTCTTCCTATGGGTTCAGCAACTGAACCATAACTACAGGGCTGCTACTGCAGGCCCTGTAAAATATTTGGGATGTTATGGGTCAGTAAAATTAAGATATGTATATGTATTCCCAAACAATATCATTTTATTTTGTTTTTTTTGCCTACCGTAGAAAATTGTATCTCTCTGTGAATAATGAAGATTGCAAGGATGAGATTTAGGACTTCATTATGTCTTGGCCGGTAGCGGTAGAAATGGCAGAATTTGCTCAATGTATGCCTTTGGTCAGACACAGCCGGTGGTATTCCATTTCGTCTTTATGCCACAAATACACCTCAGAATTGTTCCTCCCCCTCAAACTTCTTTTTGACCTTCTGAAGGGGAGCACAGGATCTTCCATTAATGTAAGTTAATCTACATGGTTTGCAATGAGCCTGGGTAAGGGGGTTAAAAGGTGCGCATGTCTGATACACCCTCTAAACACCTTTCCCATGTAATGCACACCAAGAATCAGTATTTACCTTTTTCTGCATTGAACAATTGTTAAGTAGTCTCATGACACAATGGGACTCATTACGAGAATGGCGCTACAAATCTCTCATTACCGGCATGCTGGTAATAACATGTCTGTGTAGGTTTGATCCCGCAAACATCTATTTATCACGAGTGTGCGAGCACGCGCATCCCTCCATGCCGGTAACGGCGGTCCGGCATGCCGGTTACAACCTTCAAACCCCAGATAGTGGCATCATCAAATGCGCACATAACACCTCCGCCATCTGCAACCCCCAAATATCGGTACCGGTATTAACATAGTTGTATGAAATGGCCAATAATTACCAGACCCGGAAGTAACATCATCGCGCCAGTATGGGAAATGCATTGGCGGCCATCTTTAAAAACACAATCCATTGCCATCCTCCACAGACTGGACCTTCACAGGCAAAACTCCAAACACACCATGGACACAATATCAAAGGCTACCCAGAAAGGCACTGCCCGCCTGCGGAAACCAAGATTTAAGGATGAGGAGCTCAACATGCTAGCAGATACCCTTGTAGAGAATGCGGATGTGGTTTTCTATAGTGACCTAAGGCATCCAGCACAGCTCAGAAAGAAGGCTGTCTGGGAGGAAGTGGCAAGGAAAGTAAGTGCAGTTGGCACCACCGCACACACAGTGCGCGATTGCAAAAAGTGCTGGTATGACCTGAGGCTGAGAGTGAGGAATATCTTGTTGGCCAATCGGAGCCAGGTGCTGGCAACAGGTGGCGGACCTTACTCACCTATCAAATTGGCTAGATGGGAGGAAATTTGCAGCACATTGATAGATGTGGAGTCCATTGAAGGAGTTGGTGGAACGGAGTTTGGAGTGCCATCATCGGCAGATGAAGGTGAGTGTCACTACAAACATGTTGACAATCATCACAGTTGACCACCAAATGTGACAGCGATGAAAGCCAAGACATGTCCCATCATACGCACATACACATGTCCCTGTCCACATGCTGGCCCCACTACTATCACATCCAAATGTATGCTGCATGCCGCTCCCATACACAAATACACACCTGACACACAGTTGACCTGCACGTGTCACACAGCAAGCAAGACGCAACACACCTGTAGGCCCCACAGCATACACCATGATGAACATGTGAACACCTGAGGGATTGCAATACTCACCACCCAACCTTGAACGTACCCAGCCCGTTGCAAAACCAGGCATGCAACTGATCACATGGCGCCAACTGCACAAAGACAAATGCATGCATGATGCAAGCACCACCATCTCTGATGCCCTGCCACTCTCTTTCCCCCACAGGTACGGATGAGGACACCAAAGAACCTGATGGAATTGCACAAGCCATGACACCAGCCAAAAGGCCCAGGCACCAAGATGATGGCACCAGGCCATCTATGTTGAGGGGAGCAAGGATGGTCCAATCGTCATGCAAGACAGTAACTAATGCCCACCCAGCCATGCAGACACCTACACAGGACCAGCAGACACCTGCCCCAGCTCCCCTGGAGACACAACCCACACAGGGTGAGGCCACATATACTGATATTGAGAATGAGGGCTCACAGTCCGCTGCGCTGTCACAAGCTCAATAGGGGAGACGGCTGCATCGGCACAGCATAGTGGCGACAAGGAAGGTGTCCATGACGACAACACCAATGCAGGAGTCCTCCACTCAGACGAGGTAGGTTGAAGCAAAGCCGGGAGGTCATGCCACAGGGCACCCCTCACCAGGATTCAGTAGGACAGGGCAGCCATGGAGAGTGGTCTCCAACATTGCACAGCCCCGTATTGGCTGCAGACAGACCACCAAACCCACCATCCACCACCACCACTAGAAATATGGGACCTCGAAGGAAGTCTGTCCAGGATGGAGGGCTAGCAGGAGGAGATGCATGGCTATGTAAAACATTACCTTGCAGAAGGCGAGGCAACACGCTGTGTAATGCGTGACACCACTGCGGCCATTATCAAGGCCATCAACTGTAACACTAAGCACGTCCATGATGGATTCACTGCTGTGGGACAGATCTTCAACAGGATTGCAGACAGTATGTAGCAGCGGCAAACAGCGGCTTCGGGGACACAACCATCTACCTCATCTGCATCTACCATGCCAGCAAGTTCCACCAAAACCAGCCCCGTGCACAGGTCCCTGTGCAGTGCGCAGCACTCAGAGATGCAACCCCCACCTCTGAAGGGGGGTCCACAGTAGCAAGGCCACCCTGCACATTTTGATTTGCACCGCACCCAGACACATGTTGTGCCATTGATGTCTTGGGGTGCTAGGGGAAGGGTTGAGGGTGGGGAGGTGTAGTGCTGAGGGTGTGTGGGGGGTGTGAATGTGTGGGGGTGTGTGGGGGTTGTTAGGGGGAGGGTGGAGGCTGGAGGGGGGTGTAGTACTGGGGGTCTGTGAGGGGTGGTGGGTGTGTGGGGGCTGGTAGGAGGAGGGTGGAGGGGGTGTAGTACTGGGGGTGTGTGGGGGTGTGTGGAGGGTGTCAGGGGGAGGTGGGAGTTGTGTTTGGGGGCGTGGAGTGTTAAATCATATTGTACAAACCATCACTTGAATACACCCATTGCGTGTCATATGAGTGGACATTGCTTCTTTGGTGTGTGTCAATGTATTGCTTTATAGTGCACTCTGCCCACATACATGGCACCCTCAGCATCCCAGTACATCCAAATGATTGGTCTATGACCGATTGGCGCACTGCACGTCCCTCAAGTGTATATGGTCCTGGCCGATGTCCAACATCTACTCCTTCCTCTCCTTCTACTTCACATAGTTGTGGCAGCTCCATGTCAGGTGGCAGGGGTACGTTCCGCCGGATGCACATGTTATGCATCATAGCACATACCATGATGATCTTGCCCACCTTCTCAGGCCCATAAATGAGGGCGCCACCCGACCTGCTGAGGCAGCGAAACCGTGCCTTCAACAGGCCAAAGGTCTGCTCAATGACCACACGCGTGCGTGTATGTGCACGATTGAAGTCCTCTTCCTCTGCAGCATCACCTGCATGGGAGCAGAAGGAGGTATGTGTAAGGATACTGCTCAGTTACCATATGTGCTCAGCCTGTACATCGTTCACATGCACTATCCCGTCGATGGCAGCCATTGACTTCACATTTACACAACTATCTCCCCTGTACAGTACTTGCCAATCCATGGCCCTAACCTTGGGTGACATACATGACTTAGGGTCCTTGACATTGGAACCACCAGCCACCACAAAGCATTGACAAGGTCCATGATGTACGCACAAGTGAGGGCTGTGTGACAGGGGATTACTCCAGATGCATGTTGCCCCCCCCAACCCTCTCCTCCCACGGCCCAGTGGGCATTCCCCTTTTGTATGCATGTAGGCCCCCCCAACCCTCTCCTCCCATGTCCCAGTGGCCATTCCCCGTTCGTATGCATGTAGCCCCCCCAACCGTCTCCTCCCATTGGCCAGTGGGCATTCCCCTTGCATATGCATGTAGCCCCCCCAACCCTCTCCTCCCATGGCCCAATGGGCATTCCCCTTGCGTATGCATGTAGGCCCCCCCAACCCTCTCCTCCCATGGCCCAGTGGGCATTCCCCTTTTGTATGCATGTAGGCCCCCCCAACCCTCCCGTCCCATGGCCCAGAGGGCAGACTCACCCAACAGCCAGCCACGTCGTACGACATCTCCTTCCATGTAGCAGGATATTAAGGAGTTCCGCAGCACCATGGCATCATGCGTGGATCCAGGGTATCTGGCACAGCAATGTGTTATCATCTTGCTGGCATCACACACCATCTGTACATTGATGGAGTGGTATAGCTTCCGATTGCGGTACACCACCTCCATGGCATGTGGCACTACCAACTCTACGTGGGTGCAGTCTAGGGCACCAATTACATTGGCCATGCCTGCCAGTGTCTATGGTAGGGATATGTAGGCTGTTGCGTGCTTTATTAGTGCATCCAGCTCTTGGTTTAGCACAACAGAGAAGCATGGTTGCGACATGCCATGCATTTGGCCCACTGTGTGCTGGTAGGTGCCTGTGGCCAGGAAGTCGAGCACAGATGTCACCTTCAGCAGAGGGGGGATGGCTGTGCGGATGTTGATCAGGCTGACCAAGTCTTCCTGTATTAATTCCACTATGGTGGTGATGGCATCCCTATCCAGGCGGTACAGAGTGTGGATCTGTGCTGGGGTTAAGTCAAATGGATTGGCCCTTATACGTGTAATTGATGGCTGTTGGCGTGGAAAAACTGCCTGCACTGGTGGGATTTGCTGGGCCGGTCTCACCCTCCTTCTCCTGCTGCGTCTCCTCTGTGTTGCCTGTTGTACTGCCTGCTCAAGGATTAGCAGTGCAGGCAAGTCCTCCAGCTCCAGTATGGCAAGTGCAAGTGGTATCATTTTGGACATGGAAGGGGTGTGGTGTGTGGGTGTGCTCCTTTTGTGCAGGGCCTGGCTCCATTGCCTCCACCTGTGCTGATTGTGTGCACCTGTGGCAGTTGGGTGCACAGCAGTTTCCTATTAACCGGTGATCCGCGATGCCGGTATTGACGGCATCATGGTGGCCCTTCTTACCGGCATCTAGATGCCGCTATGTGCATTCCGTGCCGCTTGTGATGTCCTCTTCCTTGCGGCATGCTGATATTACGGGCACGGCACCCGCACGTGAAGGCTTGCCAGTACGGTGGTGCACGGCCACAGCGAATCCTTGTCGATGCCGGTGGGACCGGTGTCTAGGGCCGTAGTACTACGGCTCGGTAATGGATGCCCAATGTTGCACTTTTTCCATTTGCATCTTTAAAAAAGAAGTTGGGAATGAAAAGAAAAAAACATGAATAAATACACCTTTTAGGGTTTCTACTGGGACAGGTAATATCTCTGGAATGCCTACAGTGAGATTCCACATATACCAGAACATCATATGTCAAACCCTTAATTTGGTTGATTTCCATACATGTCAAAGGCAAACGTGGTAAATTCCTCTGACAGTGTTTTGCAAAAAAATCTGCCCAACTCGTGATTACCCCCGCCACTACTTTGTGGGGTCTGTTTATAATAAAGATCTGAGAATTCGTGCTGACAGGGACTACAGATGAAAGCGCTGGAGTGGGTGATAGAAAAAGAGTGAAAATAGAACGGGAGTGTGAGAGAAGGGGAGGAGTGTTTGTTAGAGAGAGGGTGCCACATCATCCCGGTGCCTCTATGGTATAATTCAGGTTGCAACACAATATATAGACACCCTATTGTACGTTATAAGGACATTTAAGTTGATGCGTATTTCTATGCTGTAAAGCACCCCTGCAAAATGTACAGCTCAGAAAGCTACTTTCAGTTCCCAATGGTTCACAAGTAGACAATTGCTGCAACAATGAGCGTGTTGTGCTTGTTGGGCTTGTTCTGCTAGCATGACATTTTACATCAGATGCACCGGTTATCTGCTCTCCCCAGCCAAAGTAAACCTTACAAGACTGATCCTCAGATATTCCCATAGCTCAAATAATGTACATATATACACATTGTTGCAGCAATTCTTACTCTAACTGGCGGCTTTTGCCCATAACTCCTCCCCAGCCCATTATGTATCCATGCCTCATGGTTCATCACTACCCAGAGGCATGCCCTATTTTAAACTACTTCGAATTTGCAGGGGGGGCCAGTCAATATTGTGGGGCCTATCCCTGCTGTGAGTCCCATACCACTGTAAAGCTCATATTAGGTGGTTATTGTTAGATAGATCCATGTTTAGTCAATGCCATTTTGGTTGCCACTTTTTGGAGACCATGATCGACCATCCAACAGGGATGTCAATTCACCAAAATGCCAGGGGTAGCGGAAGTGACATCACACAGCCCTTGACCTCTGATGACATCACATACAGTGATGTCATTTGACCCCACCCGGATGTGACATCATGGGATACGATGGCACAGGACCTTTCACCACTTGACAAAACAGGAACTGGCCTCACATAGATTTGTTCCTAAGTACACTACGAAAAATACGGTTACAATATCACTGCAATATTATATACATTTCATACAAGAAAGGATCACCATATGTATCGTTAATATAAATGTGTACATGCCCATATTATCAAATTACTGTGAATGCAAGCAGACATCCAAGGTCAAATAATAATGATGTGTTATTGTATAGCACTTAGAACAAATGTACATACAATATCACCCAACCTGTGTTGTTACTCATGTATCGACATCAGAAGGATGAAAGGGTGAGTTTGCCTTGCTGGATTCGGACCTGCAACCTGCAGATCACACACAGATCGCAGCATTGGGTGTTCAACCCACTGAGCTATCTTACAGGCTATAGTAACATTAGCATTTACATGCCCAAATATTCTCAAAGTCAGAAAGCAAAAAACTCTCTGTAGTGGATACCATTAAACTGGTAACTGAGAATGTATAGCAGGCCAGTTCATCTGCAGGTCTAGTGCACATTTGACCACATGTCAAGATTGTGTGGATCTACTTTTCAGGCTTCATAGGTTTGCAAAATGCATACCAATGGGAGGGTTCATAGTTGTGTATAAAATAATTCAGAGTAGTGCAGGGAAAGCAGTGCCCTCACATGGCATCTTACCTCATACATGTAAACATCCTGAACAGCATGCCATGGAGATAGGAAAGATAGACATATTGCAACAAAGCATTTATTGTGGCACAATGAAATCAAGGGCCACTTTATGTGCTATGGTCAAACTTTTCTACACCGTACACAAGACTTTAGGAACAAGGATTTTGTCCAATGACCGAGGACAACGAGATGGAATGCCTTGTGGTGATTGTAACATAGACAACGGCAGAAAAAACAGGCTATTACTGCAACCTGTGAAAAGCACAATACATAGCCTGAAATTGATGCTTATTCTACTCTAAATGCTTTATGGAACCTTTTTGTCTACATTGGAATTTGAGGTGTTTAAGAACAGACTAAATCAGTGATTCAACCCCTGGAGTGTGCCTAAAATAAACCTTTAATGAGTCTAGCAATTACTGTATAGAATTCCAGAAAGACAAATTATTTACTATTCCTATTCCTTCTTATTAAGGGTCACTGTTACATTTGTGAAACTACTTTTTTTTAAGAGGCCTGAACAAGAAAGCCTGCCACTCCAGAAACAAAGAGCCACCTGGTGCTGGCCACAGCCATTTGCAAAAAAAACATTTGTGTGTTCTTTTTTTTCTTTGTAAGGGTAACAAAGGAGACCACAGGGGTAGCAAGGGAAACCAGAGGGGTCACAGTTGCGACCCCTGTTGAACTCTAAATGACATCCCTGCCATCCAACCCCTTTTTTCCTTTTATTTTGGGTACTCCAATCCCTAGAATGATGTCCTGGAAACAAACCACAACTTTGACTTCACTAAACAATGTGTGCATGACTCTCTGGAAGAATGCTGCAGCTGACAACAACCCAAATGGAATCCTCTTGAATTGATATCTACCATCTTTACTTACAAATATTAGATCTTCGAGGTAGGCCTAATCTGGAGGTATGCAGAAGCAAGGTCAACCTTATTAAAAACCTCAGCACCTGGCACCAAACTGACCATGTCTCCTATGTTACAAAATGGTACCTGTTTACCACAACATTATGATTTAGCCCTCTCAAATTCACACTCAAACAGATCTCTCCAGGGGGTTTCCATGCCACCACAATGGGTGAAACCCACTTGGAAGCCTCCACCTGCTCAATAATAATGCCTTCAGGTTCCAGTATGTGCAACTCACCTACTACCTCTTCCATCATAGATATTAGGACACTCCTTACCTTTGTCACCACTGGCTCGGCCTCCACCTTCAGTCTGATCTGAGGAGGAAAGCCTTAAGGCATCACACCTTCTCTTTGAAAACATCCTTAGCATTATTTTCCACTCCCTCTGTAACATCCTCATTCACATGTCAGGGTTGATGTGTTGTTGTGCAGAGGGGACCTGGCCTAGCAGTTTGGGCAGGGCTGCTCCAATTGGTCGCAGTACCTGACTGATTTGCTTTTGGCTGGCCCCCTATTACAATGGTGACGACGGGCTAAAAACGGTGGTGTGGAAGGTTGCAAGGAGCAGTGCCAGTAGTTCAGAATAATTCAAAACCTTCCACCGATTTTGATTTCCGTGTCCCCATTGTTGCAACTATGTTGTCTAGTTTGACGTTTATTGACATAAAACAATCCTGTACTGTTATCAACAGGTAGTCTTCCCTAGCGCTGTCTGCTGATACTGTTGGGGCATCAATGGCAGGGTATGATTATGTACCTGCCACTGGCACCTGTGAGTTGGTAAAATAATTAATCTGTCCCTCTTCTTCCCTCCTGCTCCTTTCGTCATCTTACTGAGACCTCTTCAGGTAAAATGGTCTTTCGCAGTGAGCTAGGGATGGTTAAATATCTTCCCCTATATCAAATACCTGCACTGTGTTAGTTAGAATTCCTGCTACCTGTTAGGCAGAATCCTGTGCAGTGCCCTTAGGGACCACTGCACACAATTAAGACTACAGGTGGCAATACAAGTTTTACCTTTGGTACAAGTCTGTACTACTATGTGGTAGCAGTAGCGGAGCAGCCAGGCTTATCTCAAGAGTATATGAGCAGTAGCAGAGATTACACAAAGGGACCACAATTACTGTGACTCAAGCAAACACTGACTCAAGGTCTCAGGTAAAAAAATATAAGTACATTTATTTTTAAACCGTTTGTTATAAACACAACACTTCTATTAATTCAAAATCACACGTAAAATACACTACAACCAACCAATTCCCTTTGGTACACTCTAACTCAAGGTAAGTACCCTATGTTTTAATGGACCGGTGTTGTGAAACAAAAGACGTTACCAGGAATATGTATGCAATCACTTTTTGACAGTAACGACAGTTCGGTCTAACTAAAGAAACACGTATCCGCGGCAAGAAATGTTACCGGGGCAAAAACACACTTAGCACCTGAGTTAACCAGAGAGAGTTGGGGGCAAAAATCATAGGCAATGCTTTTGTCAAGGCAGACAGAATCGGAGAACACTTGTTGACAGAAATTCAAGAGTCAATAGGCCGGAGCCAGTGTCAAGTGGAACCGGGTTCCTGTTGTCAAGGATCACACAGTCGGATAGTTCAAGATTCAACATTGCCAGGAGTACTTAGATATTGTCAACAGAGGATGATGCAGTATTTTACAATCCAGGGACTACCTCCCCTTTGTTTCTGTACAGTATATATATTTTTCACATAAATCATATTTGCAATATCATCAACTTGCTAGCAATACATATCTACATCACAGATTTAGTAGAGCAAGTATCCGTCCGAGTTCCATCTCGGTGAGACCTTTGGTTCAAATTTGACAGTTTTTCATGCTTTTGGTTGGGTACCTAGTGTCAGATCTGTACACATTTTTCTACATATATGCACATGACATCTGGGCCTAATCCTGTGAAGTTTCATATTTCTAGCATTATCACCATTGCTACAACATCAAAATTTCAGTAGTCCTGCCTCTGAACATAGCACAGAGTTCAGAATAGTTTCAAACTGTGAGCAGAATGTACATGTTAACAACCCATAATTTACAGGTTTTTACAAATTTTGCACAGTTCTCTATGAGGCTTTTTCAAAAAGATATTTCCTTGTGGTTTAAGATACACAAAGATGTCTGGTCCCGCCTCCATGGTTTGCTGGGCCCAGAGCAGTCCAGGGCTCTCTTCCTGCTGGCAGTTGTTTCTGTTGACACCTGAATTTGCATTCCCTTTCAGTCCAGGAAGCCTATTGTCTCTCCTCAGAGAAGCAGAGCAAAATCCCCTCCTCCTTTCATTAGCATCTAACTGAGAGTTCCTGGGCAGAGAGCAAAAGGCAAGGCACCTTTGTTTGGGGGAAACTGTGGAATGTGCCTTTGAAGTTCTGTGGCTGACAGTTCACTTGAAAACACTGTGTTTAAAATTGTCTTTTCTAAATAAACTTTACATTTTCAACAAATATACACACAGATCTCTTAATTCCAGTCTTTTTAAAACATAGCAATTGAATAGTAGCAACCTATATTGCGTTTGATTGCAAGTCCCTTCTTTTCCACAATTCGATTTTAAGACACAAGTTTTAAACTAACAGTTTCAGTAAATGACAGCTTTGACACAGGCAAGCAGCGGTAATTCGCCCATATTCTGACCTATTTTCCCTGGCAAGCACCTTTTTGAAGGTGGATATTTTTGTGATGAAATGTACTCCTGACATTGTGCTTACGGGGATTCCTTAAATAAGGTGATGGTTAACACCCAACACGGATGTTGGATCTTTTCTGATGTTTGTGGAACCATTATTTTACAATTTCAACAGCCAAAGAAAAACTGTATTTTTAAAGCACTTCTGTGTTTTCCTGGCAATGCAGCACTGCCTTTTCAGGTAGTTCCATTTCACTCTGTGGGCAGCGCAATGACAGGTTTTGGCAGTATGGTCTCCTCTTTTCCAACTGGCACAGGCAAAATAGATTTGGCAGCCCATTTTTACGGTTTCCCTGCACACTTCTCAAAGGTTTTTAGCACGCCTGGGGCTTTTGGCGACCATTCTGTTGTTTCTGATGAAAGCAGCTCACAGTGATGTTGCAGGGCCCCCCCTCGCGATTTGGCATTGATCGTCCATCAATGGGAAGTCGCGAGACTGGGATGATCAGTTTCTTTTCTTTTGGTTCAAAATGGCAAAATTCATCATATTTTCTTTTGGTTCAAATGTCAAACTTCTTCAGCTTCTCCCATCAGGGGTAGATTGACCAGTTCTCCTCGCCCAGTCCTGATATGAGTATGGATCGATACCCCGGGCCCCTTGGATCTTTGCTTCCGGTCCCAGGGTGGTCCTCCTTGGTTTTAGTCTCCATGGTTTGTATTTGTAGACATTTCCCCACCCCTATTGATGTAGTGGGGCAGACACATACATTTTGACAAATCAGGATACATTTTTCTATTTGTAATTTATTGATTATATAGATGGAATATTTTATAGTGGGAATTCTAGGGAGCTGGAGTGATCACCCTCTGGGGTTCCAGAAGACTCCTCCAGTTGCTGGAGAGTATGCCTTGGATGGCAACACTTTAGTTGGTTAATATGGACCCAGTTATCTTCCCCCTCTGCCAAACTGCATTTGGGGATGCAGATTTTGTAGGCAATTGGTGAGATTTTGTCTACAATTTCAAAAGGACCACTTCAGCTCGGCAAATATGTGCGCTGTTTGACCTGGTTCCTTTGGAAATTGTATAAGTAAACCCAGTCTCCTACATGGTATTCTTTTCTAGTAGTCTTTAAGTCATAGTGGGTCTTCATGCTGTCTGTAGTGGATACCATTAAACTGGTAACTGACAATGTATAGCAGGCCAGTTCATCTGCAGGTCTAGTGCACATTTGACCACATGTCAAGATTGTCTGGATCTACTTTTCAGGCTTCATAGGTTTGCAAAATGCATACCAATGGGAGGGTTCATAGTTGTGTATAAAATAATTCAGAGTAGTGCAGGGAAAGCAGTGCCCTCACATGGCATCTTACCTCATACATGTAAACATCCTGAACAGCATGCCATGGAGATAGGAAAGATAGACATATTGCAACAAAGCATTTATTGTGGCACAATGAAATCAAGGGCCAGTTTATGTGCTATGGTCAAACTTTTCTACACCGTACACAAGATTTTAGGAACAAGGATTTTGTCCAATGACCGAGGACAACGAGATGGAATGCCTTGTGGTGATTGTAACATAGACAACGGCAGAAAAAACAGGCTATTACTGCAACCTGTGAAAAGCACAATACATAGCCTGAAATGGATGCTTATTCTACTCTAAATGCTTTATGGAACCTTTTTGTCGACATTGGAATTTGAGGTGTTTAAGAACAGACTAAATCAGTGATTCAACCCCTGGAGTGTGCCTAAAATAAACCTTTAATGATTTTAGCAATTACTGTATAGAATTCCAGAAAGACAAATTATTTACTATTCCTATTCCTTCTTATTAAGGGTCACTGTTACATTTGTGAAACTACTTTTTTTTAAGAGGCCTGAACAAGAAAGCCTGCCACTCCAGAAACAAAGAGCCACCTGGTGCTGGCCACAGCCATTTGCAAAAAAAACATTTGTGTGTTCTTTTTTTTCTTTGTAAGGGTAACAAAGGAGACCACAGGGGTAGCAAGGGAAACCAGAGGGGTCACAGTTGCGACCCCTGTTGAACTCTAAATGACATCCCTGCCATCCAACCCCTTTTTTCCTTTTATTTTGGGTACTCCAATCCCTAGAATGATGTCCTGGAAACAAACCACAACTTTGACTTCACTAAACAATGTGTGCATGACTCTCTGGAAGAATGCTGCAGCTGACAACAACCCAAATGGAATCCTCTTGAATTGATATCTACTATCTTTACTTACAAATATTAGATCTTCGAGGTAGGCCTAATCTGGAGGTATGCAGAAGCAAGGTCAACCTTATTAAAAACCTCAGCACCTGGCACCAAACTGACCATGTATCCTATGTTACAAAATGGTACCTGTTTACCACAACATTATGATTTAGCCCTCTCAAATTCACACTCAAACAGATCTCTCCAGGGGGTTTCCATGCCACCACAATGGGTGAAACACACTTGGAAGCCTCCACCTGCTCAATAATAATGCCTTCAGGTTCCAGTATGTGCAACTCACCTACTACCTCTTCCATCATAGATATTAGGACACTCCTTACCTTTGCCACCACTGGCTCGGCCTCCACCTTCAGTCTGATCTGAGGAGGAAAGCCTTAAGGCATCACACCTTCTCTTTGAAAACATCCTTAGCATTATTTTCCACTCCCTCTGTAACATCCTCATTCACATGTCAGGGTTGATGTGTTGTTGTGCAGAGGGGACCTGGCCTAGCAGTTTGGGCAGGGCTGCTCCAATTGGTCGCAGTACCTGACTGATTTGCTTTTGGCTGGCCCCCTATTACAATGGTGACGACGGGCTAAAAACAGTGGTGTGGAAGGTTGCAAGGAGCAGTGCCAGTAGTTCAGAATAATTCAAAACCTTCCACCGATTTTGATTTCTGTGTCCCCATTGTTGCAACTATGTTGTCTAGTTTGACGTTTATTGACATAAAACAATCCTGTACTGTTATCAACAGGTAGTCTTCCCTAGCGCTGTCTGCTGATACTGTTGGGGCATCAATGGCAGGGTATGATTATGTACCTGCCACTGGCACCTGTGAGTTGGTAAAATAATTAATCTGTCCCTCTTCTTCCCTCCTGCTCCTTTCGTCATCTTACTGAGACCTCTTCAGGTAAAATGGTCTTTCACAGTGAGCTAGGGATGGTTAAATATCTTCCCCTATATCAAATACCTGCACTGTGTTAGTTAGAATTCCTGCTACCTGTTAGGCAGAATCCTGTGCAGTGCCCTTAGGGACCACTACACACAATTAAGATTACAGGTGGCAATACAAGTTTTACCTTTGGTACAAGTCTGTACTACTATGTGGTAGCAGTAGCGGAGCAGCCAGGCTTATCTCAAGAGTATATGAGCAGTAGCAGAGATTACACAAAAGGACCACAATTACTGTGACTCAAGCAAACACTGACTCAAGGTCTCAGGTAAAAAAATATAAGTACATTTATTTTTAAACCGTTTGTTATAAACACAACACTTCTATTAATTCAAAATCACACGTAAAATACACTACAACCAACCAATTCCCTTTGGTACACTCTAACTCAAGGTAAGTACCCTATGTTTTAATGGACCGGTGTTGTGAAGCAAAAGACGTTACCAGGAATATGTATGTAATCACTTTTTGACAGTAACGACAGTTCGGTCTAACTAAAGAAACACGTATCCGCGGCAAGAAATGTTACCGGGGCAAAAACACACTTGGCACCTGAGTTAACCAGAGAGAGTTGGGGGCAAAAATCATAGGCAATGCTTTTGTCAAGGCAGACAGAATCGGAGAACACTTGACAGAAATTCAAGAGTCAATAGGCCGGAGCCAGTGTCAATTGGAACCGGGTTCCTGTTGTCAAGGTTCACACAGTCGGATAGTTCAAGATTCAACATTGCCAGGAGTACTTAGATATTGTCAACAGAGGATGATGCAGTATTTTACAATCCAGGGACTACCTCCCCTTTGTTTCTGTACAGTATATATATTTTTCACATAAATCATATTTGCAATATCATCAACTTGCTAGCAATACATATCTACATCATACATTTAGTAGAGCAAGTATCCGTCCGAGTTCCATCTCGGTGAGACCTTTGGTTCAAATTCAACAGTTTTTCATACTTTTGGTTGGGTACCTAGTGTCAGATCTGTACACATTTTTCTACATATATGCACATGACATCTGGGCATAATCCTGTGAAGTTTCATATTTCTAGCATTATCACAATTGCTACAACATCAAAATTTCAGTAGTCCTGCCTCTGAACATAGCACAGAGTTCAGAATAGTTTCAAACTGTGAGCAGAATTTGCATGTTAACAACCCATAATTTACAGCTTTTTACAAATTTTGCACAGTTCTCTATGAGGCTTTTTCAAAAAGATATTTCCTTGTGGTTTAAGATACACAAACATGTCTGGTCCCGCCTCCATGGTTTGCTGGGCCCAGAGCAGTCCAGGGCTCTCTTCCTGCTGGCAGTTGTTTCTGTTGACACCTGAATTTGCATTCCCTTTCAGTCCCGGAAGCCTATTGTCTCTCCTCAGAGAAGCAGAGCAAAATCCCCTCCTCCTTTCATTAGCATCTAACTGAGAGTTCCTGGGCAGAGAGCAAAAGTCATGGCACCTTTGTTTGGGGGAAACTGTGGAATGTGCCTTTGAAGTTCTGTGGCTGACAGTTCACTTGAAAACACTTTGTTTAAAATTGTCTTTTCTAAATAAACTTTACATTTTCAACAAATATACACACAGATCTCTTAATTCCAGTCTTTTTAAAACATAGCAATTGAATAGTAGCAACCTATATTGCGTTTGATTGCAAGTCCCTTCTTTTCCACAATTCGATTTTAAGACACAAGTTTTAAACTAACAGTTTCAGTAAATGACAGCTTTGACACAGGCAAGCAGCGGTAATGCGCCCATATTCTGACCTATTTTCCCTGGCAAGCACCTATTTCAATGTGGATATTTTTGTGATGAAATGTACTCCTGACATTGTGCTTACGGGGATTCCTTAAATAAGGTGATGGTTAACACCCAACACGGATGTTGGATCTTTTCTGATGTTTGTGGAACCATTATTTTACAATTTCAACAGCCAAAGAAAAACTGTATTTTTAAAGCACTTCTGTGTTTTCCTGGCAATGCAACACTGCCTTTTCAGGTAGTTCCATTTCACTCTGTGGGCAGCGCAATGACAGGTTTTGGCAGTATGGTCTCCTCTTTTACCACTGGCACAGGCAAAATAGATTTGGCAGCCCATTTTTATGGTTTCCCTGCACACTTCTCAAAGGTTTTTAGCACGCATGGGGCTTTTGGCGACCATTCTGTTGTTTCTGATGAAAGCAGCTCACAGTGATGTTGCAGGGCCCCCCCTCGCCATTTGGCATTGATCGTCCATCAATGGGAAGTCGCGAGACTGGGATGATCAGTTTCTTTTCTTTTGGTTCAAAATGGCAAAATTCATCATCTTTTCTTTTGGTTCAAATGTCAAACTTCTTCAGCTTCTCCCATCAGGGGTAGATTGACCAGTTCTCCTCGCCCAGTCCTGATATGAGTATGGATCGATACCCCGGACCCCTTGGATCTTTGCTTCCGGTCCCAGGGTGGTCCTCCTTGGTTTTAGTCTCCATGGTTTGTATTTGTAGACATTTCCCCACCCCTATTGATGTAGTGGGGCAGACACATACATTTTGACAAATCAGGATACATTTTTCTATTTGTAATTTATTGATTATATAGATGGAATATTTTATAGTGGGAATTCTAGGGAGCTGGAGTGATCACCCTCTGGGGTTCCAGAAGACTCCTCCAGTTGCTGGATAGTATGCCTTGGATGGCAACACTTTAGTTGGTTAATATGGACCCAGTTATCTTCCCCCTCTGCCAAACTGCATTTGGGGATGCAGATTTTGTAGGCAATTGGTGAGATTTTGTCTACAATTTCAAAAGGACCACTTCAGCTCGGCAAATATGTGCGCTGATTGACCTGGTTCCTTTGGAAATTGTATAAGTAAACCCGGTCTCCTACATGGTATTCTTTTCTAGTAGTCTTTAAGTCATAGTGGGTCTTCATGCTGTCTGCAGATCTTTCTAGATGACACTGAGCATAGGCAAAAGCATGTTGAAGGTGTTTTCTTAGATTTTCAACATACTCATGAGTTGTGGAGGCATTGATCAGTGTCTGCTCTTGGGTACTGTAGAGCAGATGCTGGGGAAGCACCATCCTCTGTCCAGTCATCAGCTCAAACAGTGGCATTTTAGTTGCAGATGAAAGGGTAGATCTGATGGCCATTCGGACAAGAGGTAATCGAATATCCCAACTTGGCCCAGAATCTGCTAGAAACCTTTTCAATATGCTCACAATTGCCTTGTTGTATTTCTACTGCACCACTAGAGGCTGGTCTGTAGGCAATGTGTAATTTCCTTTTGACCCCAAGCATCTCCCACATCTTTGTCATTACTTCGCTAGTAAAGTGGCTACCTCGGTCTGACTCGATCCTTTGAGGTAGTCCAAAATGCGAGAAGATGTGGTTGATCATCAGGGCAGCTGCTGTTTCTGCCTTGCAATTTGGGACCGGGAGACATTCCACCCACTTAGTAAACAAGCATGTCACGGTCATCATGTACTTATTTCCCCCCGAGGAGCGAATCACAGGCCCGATATAATCGACTTGTAAATCTGACCAAGGCAGTTTAATTCCCCTTTTTTGAAGAGGCGCACGGTGTGTGAGGGATGTTGGCTGAAATTGTGCACACACAAGACACCCCTTCAAGTATTGGTCGAGGTCCTGCCCCATGTGTGGCCAGTATGCAACCTCTCTTAAGATTTCAAGTGTTGTATGAAACCCCCTATGACCGGCTGTTGCTGCATCATGGGCATGACTTAACATCAGGCTTCGGAATGAGGTAGGAACCACCCACTGATCATCGCCAGCTAGGGATCTCCTTACCAACAAACCGTCTTGGATTCGGAACATTTTTGGACATTTCATCAACACTCTGAGGTCCTCTTTCCCTATGTAATCGGTATCCATCAGGGGAAAGTTTTCAGGGTCCTCAATGTGTTGATAAAACTTACCAATTATTGGATCCACTTTTTGAGCCGTAATCAAATCAGCATCTGGGGTCTCCTTACTCCATTGTGCAGTTGAGAGTTCATTGTGAGCATTTGTCTGGGACCTAGTGATAGCAGTGACCTGGATTTCCCCCAACAGGGACTCAATCTCAATTAGATCCCCTTGGATGGCTCCGGTTTTGGCCGGCTGATCAGCTAAGTAATTTCCAGTTTTGTCTGGTCCCTCTACTTTGGAATGACACTTGATCTTTTTCCAGTAGATCATCATCCCATTCAAGGTGACCAGATCATCAATATTTTGAATTAATTTCCCATTTTTCAAGGGTTTATTATTAGCCCATAGCATGCCTCTGGTTTTCCAGTTAACCAGTTGATGTTGGACAGCAGTGAGGATTGCTTGATGCACCGCCATCAACTCTGCCACTTGACTACTTTGGGGACCAATCGTGTACCCAGCGGAGGGTTCTGGGGTCTCATTCACCCATGCATTCCCTACGCTGGCCAGAAGTTCTTTTTCCCCGTTGTTGTCAACATGGTAAGAGCATCCATCTACATAGACAGTAGGCATTCCCTCACTCTTGTCTTCTTCATGCCTCCATGTTGTCCTTGATTTTAAAACTTTCGTCCTCGAGACAGTTTTCTCTGGCACAATCATGCAAGTCAGCCAGACCTTGCGCGAGGGGACTCTTCTTGTTTTGGCCATATCTGACCTTCACAGGAAAGCCTTGCATTGACAGAATCCAGGAAGTAATTCAGGAATTACTCACATTTTCGGCCCAGATTCTGTCACTTTGGAGATATTGCAGAGGCTGGTGTGGAGTCTCCACTATGATGTGTTCCCCCTGGATAAACAGGTGGTAATTCTTCAATGCCCACAACGTTGCCAGCAATGCCTTCTCACAGTCGTTGAAATTTTCCTCCACAGAGGATAAAGTTTTACTCGCATAGGAGATTACTTTATTGGCCTTCTCCAGCGTTTGGTATAATACTGCAGTCAAGCATGTATTTGAAAACCCTGTCTCCAAGAAGAACTCCTTGTTATTGACAGGGTAAGCTAGGCAAGGTGCTTGTGAGAGGCTTCTTTTGAGTTGTCTTACTGCCTCTGCTTGTTCTGGACCCCACTGCCACTTGACCCCCCCTTCAAAAGATGAATCAGGGGTATTGTGGTCTCTGCATAGTCCTTAATGAACGTTCTACTGTACTTAGTCAGTCCAAGGAGGCTCCTTAGTTCCCATAGAGTTGTGGGGTCTTTCAATTTCTGGAGTGCTTCCACTTTCTTTTCCTGGGGACAGAGACCCTGAGGAGTAATCTCATGCCCCAAGATATTTACACAGGTTCAACACCACTGTGCCTTTTGAAAGGAAAGTTTTGCTCTGGCAGCCCTCAACTCTGTCAGAACATAACGGATCTCCGCTATGTGTTCCTCCACAGTTGAGCTTTTGATAAGAACGTCATCTCCATAAGCCAGGTTACCCCTTTCACCCATGTTGGGCATGGCCTTATGTAGAAAAATGTTGAGTTAATTGCCAGAGTTGATATATCCGAAGGGAGTCCGGGTCCATGTGTACTGCTGCCACCCGAAGGTAAAGGCCAGCTTGTATTGGTCCTCCCTACTGACAGGTACAGTCCAGTATCCATTGGTCAGGTCTATTGCAGTGAATACCTGTGACCCCTGAATATGGGCCAGCCCTTGGTCAATGTAGGGAAGAGGCCATCGGGAAGTATGGACCCATTTGTTTAGCTCCCTAAGGTCGGCCCAGAGTCTCCACTGGCCGTTTGGCTTCAAAATCCCCAGCACCGGATTATTGAAGGTGCTGTGGACTGGACAGATTATCCCACGGGACTCAGGGTTCTTAATTATTTCAGTAAGGGACTTCATTGATGCGAGAGGCAAGCAATATTGCTTCACAAATACGGGAGTCATGCCCGGGTCCGTGGGAATTGTTGTTGTGTGGATGTCATATGAGTCCACCGCAAAGAGGTCTTGAAAATCCAAGAAAACTTGTTTCAATTTTTGCTTCTGCTCCAGAGACTCACAGGCATCAGCTAGGTTGACTCTCTCTTCAACCATCTGCCTGAAGCCTGGAAAGACTTCGGGTTTTGCTATCTCAGCGGCCTCCTCCAGCTGGGTGGAGAAGTGCTGATTTGGACCAGTGGCTTCAGGTGGGGAAGGCAGTCCTCGCAGATATGGAAAATCACCTCATCCCTCCTGAAGTCACAGGTCACATCTTCCTTACCATAAGGGCAGGAAGTATACACCAGGAAATTCCCCCCATGCCGGGTAAAGATCCTATCTGGTGTGGTGTTGTCATCACTATCACTGTCAAAACAGTCCTTGAGGATTGGTCCCAACAGTTCATTGCCTAAATCTATGGAAAAATGTTGGTCATCAACAGCCATTCCAATAATGGTGCCTGCGGATAGAGTGATCAGGGCTTTAAGTGGGCCGGGGCCTGCCGGGGCTGGGCCCCGGCAGTCTCTGAAATTTCGTTTTGAGGCGGGGCCCTGCCGGGGCCAGTAATCTCCCCTGACAGCCCCGGCCACTACACGAAAAGGCATTTTTTTCTACAGCCTGAAGCTCTCGCTCGTGTGCGAGAGCTTCAGGCTACAGAAAAAAATGCCTTTCAGCCATAATGGTGGCGCCGCACCTGCGAATCAAGAGATTCCCGTCGGCCGGCGCCACCATTATGAAGAAACTTGAGGCCGCTGGAAGCAGAGGCCTTGCTTTCTAAATACTGGAGCTCCCGCGGATTCGCGGGAGTTTCAGTATTTAGGAAAAAGGCCTCTGCTTCCAATGGCTTCACCCTTTCAGCCTTAATGGTGGTGCTGCCCCTCCCCAGCTGGCGAGGGGCAGCACCACCATTAAGGCTGAATAGGCAGGCGCCATCCCCTGCCAGGCAAGCCTATACAAAATGAATGCAGAGATCAGCACCCTCTCCCCCATAGGGGAGAGGGTGCTAATCTCTACAAAAGGCTGCCTGGCAGGGGTGCCAGTAGCCCATTGAGCCGGGGCTCGTCAAGGGGGCGTGGCCTAACGGGGCATCAAGACCCCCCGCTGTTAGGCCACGCCCCCTCGATGAGCCCCGGCTCGATTTGTAGTGCCACTTAAGGCACTGAGAGTGATACTCTTTAAGTCGCTGTTATCCACCTAAATTAGAATGGTGTAATGTTCTATATTGACTAGTGGTGTTGGGTTCACCCCCAACCCTTGCTGTTGGAAGTAAGCATTTAGATGGATATAGGCGTCAGGGTTGATTGTGGGTTGGTAAAGAATTTCAGAGTGTTTCCTTCCAGTGTGGAATGCCACTTTATACAGGAAGGAAGGTTGATTTTCAGAAATAGAGAGGACACACCTTCACCAGTTTGTTGTCCTACTGCTATTACTGTCACATCTGGGATTTGGTTGTCTGGAAGCGAAATTCTACTTGGTCAGATTTTTGTTCAACCATGTGGCAGGTGCTGTTTAAACTAACATGGTTGACACTCTGTTTTAATTTTATTGGTTGGCTAGTCTGGGTCCAGAGGACCTTGTTTACACAATCTATTAGGGGTGACAGCCTTCGCAGGAGGTCATTCCCTAGTAAACAAGGGATGCCCTCTGGAGTTACCCTTCACAAAGGTACCCCTCCACCCTTGGCCTCCCCTCTCTCGGATTAGGTTGTCTGGCATCGGGAAATTGGGGAAAGAAGGATGGATGGTTTTGGGATTGAAAGTTTTGTGGGTACCTGGGGAAGAAGTTCTGTCCAGGATTTGGGGAATTTCTGCCCTCCTGGGGGAAGTGCGTGGGGAAGTTCCCTGGGTTAGCTGCTGTTTGGTTGGATTCCCCACCCCCCTCGGGCTGGAGGAGTCCACACATAACCCATGATGGGTCTGTTCCTCTTGTAGCTGGGGACTTATGTAGTCAGAGGAGTGAGGGATCTCATTTGTGGGACTACCTCCTTGGCTCCCTGTTTGTGACTGGCCGGAGGGCCTTCTGGGCTTGGGATTATTCTGATTTTGGGCAGGCGGGTCTTCAGGCCCCCCATCTCTAAATCTAAAATGGGGCAACCTTCACCTCTGTCACCTTGGCAGCAGCAGGGGTGTTGGTTGGTTTGGGGCTTTTTTGCATTATTGTAGTTTTCTATGGGCATTTGCACCTCATAAATTCATGTGGCCTGTTCAATGACCCAGTCTAGTGATCTTTTCACATGAAAATCTCTCACTAGCTGGGTCATGATGTACTTGGGGAGAGCGTGGAAAAAAGTATTCACAAACTCTCTGCTGTCTGTGCGCACCCTTCTGGTAGTCTGTGCAAAGGCACACTTTAATACCTGCACACATCCTTGTGGGGCCTGATCCTCCCCACATTGCAAGTTGTAGGCTGCCTTGCGATCCTCCTGAGGATTTCTGTGCACAGAAAAATGCTTCAAGATGGCCGCCCCATAGGTGGACCATCTAGAATGATTTTGGTCCTCCAGCCCCGCAAAGAAGCTGGAGTATTCTGGTGAGAAGGTCCATTTCACATATTGAATACAGCTTTGGCTGTCCTTCAAATGGAAAGTTTCCATCATCTGCTCAAAGAGCTCTAAGTGCTCCCAAACAGAATGATTAGCGTTCTTATGATAAGGCGTAATGACGCTCTTTATCGCTTTGATTTGCTTAAGGGGGCCCTTTAGCAAGGCCCTTTTTGCCTTATTGGCCTTCTTGGTTTGGGTAACCCTGGTCCACTTCTCCTCTGACACAGAGGCACCACTCCCAGAGGTGCCCATCTGGTCTTCTAGGCTCTCACAGATTCTGCGAGCCTGGGATTGGCTGGCAGAATGTGGGGACCTAGTCCCCTGTGTCCTGGGGCACTCAGAGGAGTCTTCTGATTCCTTCTAGCTCCCAGGATTTGAAGAGTAGCCCCCCACTGTCCTAGTGGGCAGAGGTTTTCAGGATGCCCTTAGTGGGCCTACTCTCATGGAATTCCCCACTAAATTTCACAGTACTTGGGAACCCATACCTAGATGCCCGCCCATCCATTCCTGGGAGGTGCTGGTCTATGAGCCCCATATTTCTGATTGGATTGAAATTTGCCATCCCCGTGGCACTTGGCTCATGTGCACCAGTGGACAATGGGGTGGCAGAGTCCATGGATTGGAAGAGATGAAGGCTTCTGGTAGTAGGGTTCCTGAGGTTATGCTCAGGTGTTTCCCTTTCCCAGCGAACCTCATCTCTGTCAGCCCCTGCTCCCTATTGCCATGCAAGAATCTGAGCTTTCTGTTCCTCTATCAAGGCCTTGCTATTTTCTATCAGTCTCTCTTGCATGGCTACCTGTCTGTGGAGCCTGTCATTGTTCTCACAGATTGCCTCATTTTCTCTCTGTGCTTCCTGTGTTGTTTTAGAGTACTGGGCCAGTCTTTGCTGCAGGAGGGTTACCTCCTGAGTCCTGTCCATACTGGCCTGGTCCTTCCTTGCTAGAGCCTCCTATACCCTCCTGGTGTGCTCTAACAATATTTCATGCTCTCTTTGGAGGTCACCCAGTCCCTGAAGGGCGGGGTGATTTTCATGTATTTTCTCTTTTAAATGACAGACTTCCTGGCCCAAGGTGCCCCTTTCCTGAGCAACACATGCCTCTGTGCAACCATGTCATCCCTCTGTCTTTGGAGCGCACCAGCTTTCTGGCGCTCTTCATCAAATTCTGCCTGGGTATCCAGGTCTTTCAGGATTAACTTATTACTCTCCTCTTTCTCTCTATCTAGGTGGCTTTGCGGGGTGACTACCTACTCTGTGCATGCCCTGTTGAAATATATTTGTTGATCCAGCTTTTTCTGGCTCTGCAGTAGAGAGTCCAAAATGTTTTGGTACTCCTTCTGCAAGGCCAGCATTCTGGTATCCTGGTCTGCCTTTTCCTGCTGCAAGATACCCATGTCCTCTTTTATTTTGATTAGGTACTGCCTACTTTCACTTTCTGACTCCTGGCTTCTTTGTAGCCTCTGCTCAGCAGAGTCCAGATCAGTTTGGGCCTTTCCTAATGCCTGCAGTTGTTTGTTTGCCAGATCTTGGCCCTCGGCATATTTGTATTGTATTGCTCCAATATATAGTTATGGATATGCCGCTATTTTGACAATCGTGTTTTGCTCTTCCTTTGCTTTTGGGGACATATATAGTTTTCTCAGGGCCATATGTAATGGACCCTGGTCGTGCCTCCTGTCTAACCCTGTTGCAGTGATCTGTTCTTTGATTGCCTGCAACCACACATTCTGATCCTACTCTGTCCATTCACCCCTTACAAATAATGTATGCAATAGGTGTTCTTTAGCCATATTCATCTCTACCACAGTCGCCATTCTGGAAATATTGATTTCCTTCCTGACTTACAGAAGTTTATTTTATTTTTACAAAACAGACCAATTCCTTAGGTTGTTCCTTTTGAGGGGTGCTTTTCACAGTATAACACAGCGTGGTAGCCCAGTAGGGATTATATACCCCGTCAGTTAGCACACTGTATTAGACTGTCAGAAGTGGTATGTCTAATTCAGAAATCCCGCGACGAGCCCCCAATCTTGTAAGTGATTTCAACCCGGCACTCCACCTAAGTCAATGCCTAGCGTGTGATGGACAGCTGGAACCCTTAATTATATATTTGTGTCTATAAGTTCTTTTATTTCTGAATGATGTACCCTTATATCTCACCCCTCTCTTTGAATCCCCCGGTCTCACTGAGCCAGGAAGCAGGCTGCTTTGCAAAGTTAAAAGAGTTATTTTATAAATTTTGAACACTATATATATCACACTATTAATATTTATACAATGATCACCATTGGGGTGATGTCACAAAAATCAACAATCTCTTTAATCAGAAGGGGTATGGATAAGAAAAAATAATGCAGCATAGAATAATACTTGATATGGGTACAATCAGATGCAATGTCACTTTTTCCCCCTGCACAATACTCAATTTCCCCCAATATGCAGTATAAAGAGATGGAAGAAGAGAACACAGGTTTCAGGAATAAACACTCAACAAATACAGTTTCAATCCCAATTCCCCCCAGCAAGCATAGAGAAACAGGAATGATTTCAAAACAGGTCAAATGCTTTTGAATGTGGCTTGGGATGAATGGGAAAACACTGAAAATTGATTTAATTTGATAAATTGGATTCAAAACTGGTGGGAGCCACTTTGTATAGTTTCAGGTAAACACTAGCAATGATTATTGAGTCACTAGCAGATTGAAAACTGAATTCTGAGGTCAGAGGCAAAGAATAGCTATTTTACATGTGATGAAATTGAGACAAACGAAAGATTAGCGGAAAAGTTTTCTGCGCGTGAGTAACGTGATTGCGGGAAAACTAGAAGGAGTTGGAATGCGATTTTGTTTCCAGCATGTACGGTACGGAGGTTATGAAGGTTTTAGTAGAGGTCGATTTTTCTCAGAAAGGGTCAAGATTTTTAAATGAAAGATGCGCTTTTGAATTATAACAATCAGGATTTTCTTTACACTAGGGAGGCTATGAAGATACAAGATACCCAACGCAAAAGCCACCAGAACAGCAGCGCCTCTGTTCTGACATTTGCCCACCGAGACACTTGTCTTTCTGCAGCAAAAATATTACCGCAAATATGATATTATCATTACAATTATCATAGGACTATATGGGTGAGGGAAAAATTCAGGAAAACAAAAGCTATTCTACAATGCAGTTCTGGATATAATAGAAGAGATTGGACAGGATTACTTAAGGATAAGATACTGGCTATGGACAATTCTATGCTATAGATACTCACAACTATGTTTTGGAATAGGCCCGTCAAAGATATGGTCAAAGGTTTTGGACTGGAATTCTGCTAGCCCACCGGACATGATTCAGGCCTCGGTTCTGCACTCAGCGCAGCACCCTGGACACTGCACGGCCTCTGAACTGGATCGGACAGGTTGGTTCTGGGTTGCAGCTATCAGGTTACAGCTCTGCTCTACTCGTTTGGATCTCTGGGTTCTAGCAAAAGTTCTTGGCAATAAAGCAGAAACAGCACAGCCCAGATGTTCTATTTGGTGTTGTTTCCCTTGGAAGTCTGGGGGTAAAATCAGGTTTCAAGATTTTAAAAGGCCAGCTGAGAAGGGTTCAGCTTTAGAATGGGGCCTCTCTGCTTTAAAAGTTCTGGAGTCTTGGATACGGGTTTTTCCTGCAGAGCGCTTCAGCAGTAAATCAGTTGATGGATGAATCTGTGTCTCTGTGGGTCCTAAACTGTCCCTATTTATGTATTTCCCTAAAGGGTGGGTAAGCAGAATTATACTAAGCACACCCTCTAGGAATCCTATTGGTTAGAATCTGTCCTCTCTCCTGATTTGAGAAGGAACACATGGTTTCATGATGATGCAGTATTTTACAATCCAGGGAATACTCCCCTTTGTTTCTGTACAGTATATCTATTTTTCGCATAAATCATATTAACAATATCACCAACTTGCTAACAATATATATCTACATCACAGATTTAGTAGAGCAAGTATCCGTCTGAGTTCCATCTCGGTGAGAGCTTCGGTTCAAATTTGACAGTTTTTCACACTTTTGGTTGGGTGCACAGTATCAGATCTGTACACATTTTTCTACATATATGGGCATGACATCTGGGCATAATCCTGTGAAGTTTCATATTTGTAGCATTATCGCAATTGCTACAACATCAAAATTCCGGTAGTCCTGTGTCTGACCATTGCACAGACTTCAGAGTAGTTTCAAACTGTGAGCAGAATGTTCATGTTAGCAAACCATAATTTACAGATTTTTACAAATTTTGCACAGTTCTCTATGAGGCTTTTTCAAAAAGATATTTCCTTGTGGTTTAAGATACACAAATCTGTCTGGTCCCGCCTCCATGGTTTGCTGGGCCCAGAGTAGTCCAGGGCTCTCTTCCTGCTGGCAGTTGTTTCTGTTGACACCTGCATTTGCATTCCCTTTCAGCTCAGGAAGCCTATTGTCTCTCCTGAAGCCAAGCAAAATCCCCTCTTCCTTTCATTAGCATCTAACTGAGAGTTCCTGGGCAGAGAGCAAAAGGCAAGGCACCTTTGTTTGGGGCAAACTGTGGAATGTGTTTTTGAAGTACTGTGGCTGACATCAGTTCACTTTAAGACACTTTGTTTAAAATTGTCTTTTTCTAAATAAACTTTACATTTTCAACAAATATACACACAGATCTCTTAATTCCAGTCTTTTTAAAACATAGCGATTGAATAGTAGCAACCTATATTGCTTTTGATGGCAAATCTCTTCTTTCAATTTGATTTTAAGACACAAGTTTTAATCTAACAGTATCAATAAATGACACCTTTGACACAGGCGAGCGGCGGTACTGCGCCTTTATTCTGACCTATTTTCCCAGGCAAGCACCTTTTTGAATGTGGATATTTTTGTGATCTAATGTAATTCTCCTGACATTGTGCTTATGGGGATTCCTTAAATAAGGTGATGGTTAACACCCAACACAGATGTTAGATCTTTTCTGATGTTTGTGGAACCATTATTTTGCAATTTCAACAGCCAAAGAAAAACTGTATTTTTAAAGCACTTCTGTGTTTTCCTGGCAATGCAGCACTGCCTTTTCATGTAGTTCCATTTCACTCTGTGGGCAGCCGAATGACAGGTTTTGGCAGTATGGTCTCCTGTTTTACCACTGACACAGGCAAAATAGATTTGGCAGCCCATTGTTCTGGTTTCCCTGTGCACTTGTCAAATGTTTTTAGCGTGCATATGACTTTTGACGGCAATTCCGTTGTTTCTGATGAAAGCAGCACACAGGGCATCCCACACTTATTAAGTGAAAAAAATAACTCCAGAAATCCAGCAAAGCTGCTGGGGGTCTCACTAGGTGAGGGAAATTAGCCATAAAATGAGAATTCTCCCTGACACTGGCCCCCCACAGACTAAGGGACAGGAGAATTTAATCCACTCCTGGATGGATCTCGTACCTCTAGTCGGTTATAAACATCCTAGAGAGACCATCAGCATATTGGTGGTGACTTCCTGCTCTGTGCTCAATGGAAAAATCAAATCCTTGTAGGCAGATTGACCATCTGAGTAACTTTGGGTTTTCCCATTTCATTTGCAACAGCCATCTCAAGGGTTGGTGGTCAGTCTGAATGATGAAGGTAGATCCATACAAGTATGGTCTAAACCTCTTCAGTGACCACAGAATAGCAAAACATTCACATTCTATTGTTGCCCACCTTGTCTCAGGATCCTTTAACTTCCTGCTGATGAAACAAATGGGGTGTTCTCTACCTTTCTCATCCAGTTGACTAAGGACTGCACCTATACCTACATTAGAAGCATCAGTTTGTACAATGAAGGGTTGGTGATAGTCAGAAGCTCTTAGGACTGGAGCTTGACAAAGGGCTTTCTCAGACCTTCAAAGGCTTGATTGCACACCTCATTCCACCTGACCCTTTTTGGGAATTTGGGAGAGGAGATGACATTCAAGGGAGAAGCTATGGTGCCATAGTTCTCTATGACATTCCTGTAATACCCAGTGAGACCTAAGAAGGCTCTCACTTCAGTTTGAGTAGTAGGGGTGGCCCCCTTTTGTACAGCTTGTACTTTGCTAGGCAATGTCCTTATGTCACCTACTCCTACCTCATGTCCAAGGTAGACCACTGTACTCTGAACAATTTGACATTTGCTTGTCTTTATGGTCAGATGGGCCTGTTCCAGAGCCTGCAATGCATATCCTAGGTGTTCAATATGTTCTTTCCATGTAGGGCTGAACACTGCAATGTCATCCAAATATGCCATGCAGAAGTCCTCCATCCCATTCAGAACTTGATTGACCATCCTCTGAAATGTAGGAGGTGTATTATTTAGTCCAAAAGGCATTACCTTAAATTGGTAGAGGCCAGCTGGGGTGGAGAATGCAGTTTTCTCCTTGGCATGGTCTGCCAGGGCTATTTTCCAATAGCCTGACATTAGGTCAAATGTGCTGAGGTAATTGGCTGCACCAAGTTTGTCCACCAGCTCATCTGTCCTATGTAAAGGATGGGCATCAGTCTTTGTGACTTCATTTAGAGCTCTATAGTCCACGCAGAATCTCAACTCCTTGGATCCTGCCTTTGGTACAAGCACAACTGGGCTAGACCATGGGCTGTTAGAGGGCTCTATAACCCTGAGATAAAGCATCTTGTTGACCTCATTGCTTATATGGGTTCTTACATTGTCTGACATTCTGTACCCCCTGCTGTTGACAGGCAAACAGTCACCAGTGAGTATGTCATGCTTTCCCCAAGGGGCCAAGCCTGGTGAAAGTGAGAACAGGGAGGCAAACTGATTTAACAGTAACTTGCACTCATCCTGCTGGTCAGATGTGAGACTGGAAGAGAGATTAACTCCTTCCACTTGCACATTTAAAGGTGTAAGCCTCTGAGGAGGTCAGGCAGAGATTCACTCTCCTCCTGAGCTGAAGCTAGAAGCAGAGCTCCTATGTCAGTTCTAGAGACATAAGCCTTGAAACGGTTGGTGTGAAAGACTCTGTGAGCCTCCTTAGGATTGCCTAAGTCCACCAGATAGTTCACCTCTCCAATTTTACCCACAACTTAGAAGGGTCCAATCCATGTGTACTGCAAGGCCCTCTGCCTTGTGGGGATCATAACAAAAACAAGCTGGTCTTGAGAGAACTTAACCTTGTTAGCCTTGTGGTCATGCCAATGTTTGACAAGAGCTTGACCGGCCTTCAAGTTACCACTTGCCTCTGCCATCATATGTGACATTCTCCTCCGGAGAACTATAACATAGTCAGTCACTATGACTGGCTTGGGGGAAGGAGCACTCTCCAACCCCGTCTTAATCAGGGCCAATGGACCTCTGACTGGATGGCCATAGAGAAGTTCGAAGGGACTGAATCCTACTCCCTCCTGAGGGACTTCTCTATATGCAAACAGAAGGCATGGCAGTAGAAGGTCCCACTTTCTTCTAAGGGGTTCTTCTAAAGCACCTATCATGCTCTTCATAGTTCTGTTAAACCTCTCCACCAATCCATTGGTTTGGGGATGGTAGACAGTCGAGAACTTGTAGGTGACTCCACAGGTTTTCCACATAGATTGCATGTAATGGGACATGAAATGTGATCCCCTGTCAGATATCACCCCCTTAGGAAAACCTACTCTGGTAAAAATACCAAGTAGGGCCTTAGCCACAGCTGGAGCCGTAACAGTCCTCTCCTCATAGGTATGTCTTCAGGAAATCTCCACTACAACCAGGATAATCCTGTTGCCTGAAGATGTGGGAGGGTCAAGAGGACCAACAATGTCACTCCCAACCCTATCAAAAGGAACTGCCACCACTGGGAGAGGCACCATTCTTGGCTCCACTCTTGCCAGAGGTTTGGCAAGTGTGGCAGCTTCTGCAAAATATTCTACTTCTTAACCCATTTTAGGCCAGTAGAAGTAAAGAGAGAGCCTTTCCTTGGTCTTCTTAAAACTTAAGTGACCTGCCAAATGTATCTCGTGGGCTAACTGCAGAAACTGGAGTCGGTTCAGTAGAGGTACTACAAGTTTCTTGCAGTCCCCAGGGGTTGACTCAGTCGGTTCACTGTAGAAGAGGCCATCTTCCCAGTGCAACCTATACTTCCCCGGTTCAGTCCCATTGAGCTGAGAGGCTGCCTGTAGGCGAAGACCTTCCAGGGTAGGACAATCTCTTTGTCCTTTGCTGAAGTCTGCCCTGTTGGGTCCACCTCTGCCAGTAAATACTGCAGCTCAGGGTGGTCAACAGGGTCAAGATCTCCTACCAGAGTAAGATCATCTTCTAGATCTGATTCCTCAGTATCTAGCTGAACCATACAGGGTTGAACCTCACACTCAGCCTTAGCTGGTGGAGGAGTCACAGATGTGACTTTGGACAGTCTTGGAGATGTCCTTATGGGCACAGGGTTGCTTGCTGGTTTCTTGCTGGCAGACTTGGGTTTCCCCTTTGTATCTTTTTGTCCTGCAATAGCAGTAAGTAAGTATTGTTGACTTGGGGTGATAGTGTCCTCTATCATGTCCCCAGGAGTGCCTCTCAATGTTCTCTCCTTTGCAGACCTAGTGAGCTCCTGCTTCTTTCTGTTGGGAGTCTGGGGGTACTAGACACAACTCCAAGAGTTTTAAGGTCATTACCCAGCAGTACCCTCCCAGGTACGTTATTTTGCACACTACCAGGTATTCTGACAGTCATGTCATTACACTGGATGAGAGCTGGTAACGAGGGAATCATTTGCACAGGGCCTCCAGCTAACTTGGTTAGGTGTTTGGGTGCCTTAGCAACATCCTCCTCCTTGAAAAAACATTCATCAACCACAGGTATGCTGGCTCCAGTGTCTCTGATGGCAGGAGTTTCCTGACCATTCACAAGAACATTATCTTTGTAATACTCTTTAGTATTATCTGGGATTGAGTTATAGACATCTAAGTTCTGTTGTTCATAAAGACCAAAGGACACTAAAGAAACACTAGCTGAGACTCTCATGGGCTCATCAGCTAGTAACTGAAAGTTTCCACTGGCCATAGGTACTTCATCCGACTGCAAAAAGGCTAAGGAGACAGTGTGGACCCCTGAAGTTTTAAGCTTACATCTGGGATTTCCTTTCACATGGTCAGTTAACCCACAAACAAAGCATTTCCAAATGCTTTCTGGAATGTGGGTTTGTTCTGACCACCATCTGGTTTGGGACCAGATGGTACACTAGCCTGATTTGGTTTCCCTTGAGCTTACCCTGTTTATGTTTGGGGCCCTCTTTTGGATTGGGATTATTGCCATTCTCTTTGTTGTCTTTCTTTGGCTGCTTTTCCTCATCCTTTTTCTGAGTAGCACAAGAGTCCTTGTGAGTAGCCCTGATGGCAACCCACAAGTCAGCAGCCTTAGCTAGCTTCTTAGGTTCTATCTCCTTTGAATCAGCCAAGTGCTGTCTAAGCTCAGGGGAGCAGACAATCAAAAATAGACTCCAACATTACAAGATTCCTCAAACCTTCATAAGTGTTCACTTTGTAACTCTTAACCCAACCATCTAAGTTTTTCAAACATTCACACACCCAGGAAGCCCAAGGGGTACCATCATTTTTTCTTTAGGGTTCTAAACCTCCTAAGATACTGGGAAGGGGTCTTCCCAAACCTAGCTATTAATGCTAGTTTCACACACTCATAATCCTGTTTATCCATCTCCCCCAACTCCTTACAGCATCACTTGCAACAGGGGGAAGCCTAGAGAATAGCCAGGGAATCAGCTGATTCCCTGAGATACCTTGAATCCCATGTTTGTACTCAAACATTGCTAACCTATCCAAACATCACGTTTAGTCTCATACTTACCAATCATTTCCTTTGGCATACATGGTCTCTTAGGGCTGGGCGACCTCTTTCTTCATCTCTAGTTCATGATTCAGCTCCATTTCTCTAAGCCTCAACTCTTGATGTTTCATGGCAGTTTGTGCATCAATAAGTTTCACTTCCAATTCAAGTCTCATTTTCTCAAGTGCAATAAACTCAGGGGTAGGTGCAGGACCTGTGGGGGTTCCTGTGGACAGAGGTTGTGCTTTCTGAGCAGGCAAATGAGTTGTAAGGTTTCCTAACAAGGACTCATCTACTTCTTCTAAAGTAACACTCTCAGAATCACAAACATCAGTATCCACATTTGCTGGAGGGGTAGGCCCTTCTGACCCACTCCCCAGACTTGGTTTCCCATTAACTTTGCAATCAATTCAGATTTCTTTCCTTTACCAGAGAGAATCCTCTCCCTACACATGGTTCTCAAAACCTCAGCAGTGTAGTTCAAGAGACCCTCTTCAGTGTAGCTTTCCATATTTGACATGATTTCTCAGTTAAATAGAATTAGTGGTGTTAGCCTTGTGGTTAGTTGAACCCAAGCAATAGCAGCACTCTAAGTGTAATCTCTCTACTTCCAAATCCTCACCGCAGTACACCAATGTTAGGCAGAATCCTGTGCAGTGCCCTTAGGGACCACTACACACAATTAAGACTAGAGGTGGCAATACAAGTTTTACCTTTAGTACAAGCATGTACAACTATGTTAAAGTGGTAGCAGTAGTGGAGCAGCCAGGCTTATCTCAAGAGTATATGAGCAGTAGCAGAGATTACACAAAGGGACCACAATTACTGTGACTCAAGCAAACACTGACTCAAGGTCTCAGGTAAAAAATATAAGTACATTTATTTTTAAACCATTTGTTATGAACACAACACTTCTATTAATTCAAAATCACATGTAAAATACACTACAACCAACCAATTCAATATGGTACACTCTAACTCAAGGTAAGTACCCTATGTTTTAACGGACCACTGTTGTGAAACAAAAGACGTTACCGGGAATACGTATGCGATCACTTTTTGACATTAATGACAGTTCGGTCTTACTAAAGAAACGTGTATCCGCTGAAAGAAATGTTACCGGGGCAAAAACACACTTAGCACCTGAGTTAACCAGAGAGAGTTGGGGGCAAAAATCATAGGCTATACTTTTGTCAAGGCAGACAGAATCAGAGAACACTCATTGACAGAAATTCAAGAGTCAATAGGCCGCAGCCAGTGTCAAGTGGAACCGGGTTCCTGTTGTCGAGGATCACACAGTCGGAGAGTTCAAGATTCAACGTTGCCAGGAGTACTTAGATATTGTCAACAGAGGAAGCAAAAGTTATAAGAAAGAGGGAAGACAAGGACAAGCCTTGGAGGCGAAGAAATGGCATTCACTCTAATTCCTCAAGCAGAACACGGTACCTTATGCAATGAAGACGCCGGTGCCACGGCAGTTGTTCCTGGTAGTTTCCTGCAGACCCACGGTTCATGGAGCTTCGGTACAAAGGAGGACATCTGGAGGGGTCTGCACCACACAGGGATGAGGCCGGCAGAAGCGATGGTGAATAAAAGGTGCGCTCCTTCAAAACAGGAGAGGCTCTTCAAGATGGATATCCGGAACACTAAAGCAGTGTGTAGCGATTTCGACCAAGAAGAGGATCCCCTGGCTGTGGAAGATGATCTGGTTATCCCCACCAGGCTCAAGGGAAGAAGACTCCGGACTGGATCTTCTTCCGTCGTCGAAGGGTAGATAGCTCAGGACTAGAGCAGGGCTTCACCGGGACTTGGTAGTTGCAGCAGCCGTCTTCTTCTCCACTTCACTTCGGTTCCTTGTAGTTCAAGTGGCGACTCTGACTTCTAGCCCAAGAGACCTGTCTTTTATGCGGAAATCCCCCATTCACACAGCCTGGCTGTGAATCACGCAGCAGGGGGTTGTCCAGCCCAGACAACCACCTCAGCCAATCATGGCAAAGTGCGACTTGGGTTTCCTAGGATACCCTGTGCAGGTGGTGACTACGCCCCTCCCTCAGATTCAGCCCACCTAGACACCGAGGTGCCTGGAGGAGGGCTTCTTGGCAGCCTGCCAAAAGACAGTGACCAAAGAAGGCAAACCTGGTTTGCCGTGCAAAGTAAAACACAAGAAGGACTTTAACAAAAAGAAATGGTGAATAAACCCGACCAGAGCCAACAGAAAAAAAGTATTTGGTTAAGTGGGTTTAAGTTCGAGGCTAATATAATAGCCTAAAACAATACCACGTTCATATAGTATAATCGTGGTAGAAAAGTTAGGGTAGATACCACTGCCACCAGCTCAAGTCTAAATGTTAAAAGAGCAAAACAATGCTCTAGGAGGTACAGATAAAAGGGCCTAAGGATTAACCCTTTCCAGTACTCCATGTAAGATAGGTGTACTGGATCTGTGGTTAAATGACTAAGTAAAGTTAATGGCAACTTTACCCTTTTCTGGGGACAGTAGTCAGCCTCAGAAATGGAGTCGATGGGAAGTCTAAAAGACAACCCTGTGTCACTGCACTGAAGGTGCTGTGTAACACACAAAAGAAGGGGGCTACTGAAGTGGTGTACCCCAGAGTCCACAATCACAAAAGCAGATGAAATACACATGGCAAAAACACATGTAAGAGTGGGAAAAAGAGGCACACTCTTACTAAGTGAAAAAAATAACTCCAGAAATCCAGCAAAGCTGCTGGGGGACTCACTAGGTGAGGGAAATTAGCCATAAAATGAGAATTCTCCCTCACACTACCCCATTATGTCAGGCAATGTATGATCAGTTTCACCATCCATGCGTTATTTTCTGCCCAGATACAGTTCTCCTAATGCTTCATGTGCTTTCCGGTTCCAGGCCTGGGATGAGTGTTTCTCACCATGATTATGCTTACACATTTGGTCTGTATATTTAACCAGCCCGCCAATAATCGGCTTGGTCAAGGCATTGCATATCAGTCCCGTACCGTTCCTTTGAATGCATGTCGCGTAACCTTCACGCCCAAGAGGGGCCCCCAGTTCCTCCTGATGTCTCGGTTGGGTTTAACAATATATCCAGGCAACAGCTACGGCAGCATACCATTTGTGACTGTGCTGCAGATTTGCATACGTTGTTGGGACACTACGCCATAGTCCCTGCGCTTCCCTATGCCCTTAGTTGGTGACACCTGCCCTTCGGCATGTGATATGTAGTATTCCCACCTCTCGCCCCAGGGTGACCACACCGCATATCGAAATGCAACCTCAATTGCTGGCTATATTTATTGCTTTATTGGATGGGTGCTGTCCTCCTTTACACACAAGGATATGTCACATCACAAAAAGTACTTCTATCAAATCATGCTCAGGGCACAGTTCAGGACACGTCAGCTCTTCCGCCCCTCTGCCAAGAGTATTTACACCATGTAATGCCTGTAGCCAGTATAGAGGTCTTCAGGGCCAACACTTCCCTGCCCCACCGCGCTGATATGCCATTTGTTAGTTAGCTGCAGTAACTGTGCTGGGGGATCCACTGGTTGTGGAAGGCCATGGTGTTTTGTATCCACAGCTCATATTTCATATTATTTCTTCCCCCGTGTCACAGAAGCCAGATGAACGTTATATTCCTGCAAGCCTTAATCCAGGTCGCCATTCCCTCCCAACAACCACTTTGATCCCCTCCATTCAAGGGCCCGCCGTATAATATTGAGGAATCGTGGTTGTGAGCAACACATATTCAGTTGTGCTATGCCCAAGCATGCAAGGGTTAATGTCCTCTATGGTACAGCACAATATTATTTAAGCGCAGCCGCTTCCTCTGCCACCTTCTGGGACTGACCTGTGATATTTTTGGTGCGTACTGTACCACCAGAGTTTCTTCTCCGACCGCTATCCAGGGTGGATCCACGTCCTTGCTTATCTCGAAAACGTTGTCCCCAGAAGTTTAGAGGCATTGAGTTCTACTCCAGCCCTTCCAGTTACTTTTACAATCATACCAAGCCTGTCCGGTCTCATTAGCATGTGCTATAATATCATCCATCTCAGCGACTGGCGTTATCACGTCCTAGTAAGCAAAGTCTTCACAGAGGTGAGGCCATGCAGCGCTAACATACACCGATGCGCTACTTAACCTTCCCCCTTGCAGACTGCTGAATCCTTGTATTTGCATGTTCTCAAACTGTCTCAACTTGGATGTCAGCTCTGGATACCGGCATAACTTCCCACCGGTCCATTTTATTCGGATGAGCCCCACGGACTTGCTGCATCTAGGAACTGCAGGGCTCATCAGATGCGGCACTGAGTCTTCCTCTTTGCCCACCTACTCAAAATGTGCAGCTAACAAGCACAATTCAGCATTTATTTTAATGGAGGATTTTGCCTGAGATGGACCTCAGCAGTCAGGCAGCCATTTCTAGTGCTGTTCAACAGCGCCCCCACAACCATTATGTAATCTTGCTAGCCTTCTTCCCACAACTCCAATGTTATTATTGGTTCCCCTGGTGTTGGTAGGAATAGCGGTGGTGTGCTTTTTCATGTTTCCTTGTCTTCAAGTTATTATGACTATACTTCTGGTACTATCTTGCTATCCTTCACTTCAATCATGCAGTCATTTGTCAAGTATTGTATTGGAATCAGCAATTTATTATCTCATTCCAAGTTGGCCACTACCTTACGCACATGTCCTTGTTGGTTGCTTCACCTCGTTGTAGTCCTTGGTTGCGTTTGCTGCTTCTTATCAGTCCCATCTGTCAAGGGGCTTCCTTCAGTGGAGCAGCTCTCCACAATCACAATGGAGCTTTCAAAGGTTGTTCCCTTCAACCCTGACTTTACTCTCTCCTTCTTTGAGCTGTCATAGTACTTGCATTGCACATACAGGGGCTGCTGATGATCCTCACATCAACCCCCTTGCTTCCTTGGGTACTCCCCACTTGTCATCACTATAATGAAAGGTGACATAGTCAGCTTAAGATGAAACTGCTGGCTTGCATTGTTTTAAATAACATAGTCCAAAGTAGTGGGTAGCAAAGCCCTTAAGAGCACATCAGACTGTCAGCTTCCAACATCAATTCATCAGTAGAACCTCAGATTAGAGGTAAACACACCAAATTTCCACTGCCAATGCTGGAAACTCCATGCTGAGTGTTGCTCATGGTATGATTCAGTAGTACTGATCTAGAAACAACAGAGGCAACATGTTACTGCAGTCCATGGGACAAATGTACTCAGACAAACACCATAGTTATCGCAAAAGCATCACAAACCAAAGTGGGCTCAAACAATGAGAAATGCATTGTGTGAAACTGTTCAAGTTATTAGGATAGGATTAGCTATCTAATTGAACACATCCCTACATTTAATTCATCAAAGGTGACAGAGCTGTATTCGACTCCCCCAGCGGACTGAAATGAGTAGATCCATTTGATGTGATGCTAAGGAATGGCTATGGTTGTGAATGGGTAGTCAGTTGTTTCAATCAATAACCTAATCGACCCAAAACAAACCAAAGTATTTAAAGTATACAACATGGTCCTGTCCAGGGAGGCAAGTGGTCTCCATTCAGATGGGCTAAATAAACAGAGACATGGTGTGGATCATCCTATCCGACTCTGAGAGACACATCATCATCAGTCTCAGTTCCAAGTTCAGCTCTGATTTTAAATAAACAGTGGGAGAGTGAAGGTTTTATAATTGACTCTGATGATGTGTCTGAGTGGTAACCTCTTTCTGCCCATGATTCCATGGATGAAGTGATGCTGCAGAAAAAATATGCATCCCATGGTTAGTGGCAATGGATGCAACCTAACTGACCAACTTGATGATAAAAGGAATATGTTATTTTTAAGACCCCAGAGCCCACTGAACTAGAACACTGTGCTGGTCTGCTAAATAAGGTATACAACTGGCTAAGCAGTAAGCTTGCTGAAGGTACGAACTTGAGGTTGGAGCTTAACTGGTGAAGAGACTGAGAGTAAATGAAGGCAATGAGCATCGATATGCAATCCTTATTGTTACGTTTGTAAGGTAAAGTGCGCATGTGCGAGCCTCGCACTGGGCCGCGCATGCGCTTCTGCAATAAACGCGTCCCGTACAGCAGTTGCCACCGGGTCCTCACAAGCAGCAGACGTGGCTCTGTATCTCTGTGTGCGAGTGCGTATGTGAGTGCGAGTGAGGCGGCCCGAGGCATGGGCCGAGCCCTAACATTGGCGACGAGGACAGCTGCCACGAGAAAATAAATTGGTGCGCATGAAGCGCATTGAGCACATGTCTTTTCTCCGACGCAGTCTGGACCCGACATGATAGCGGACAGCCATCTTGGATTTTCGGCCCGTGGCGTAGTTGCGGCCCACGAGGGTGCTTGTGCGCTACCCACAGGCTGAGGAAAAAGAAACAAACATTTTTTGGAACCCACGTGGTCCTCCAGCCTGGAGGACCACGATTCTGGTCCGTGAGGACCCTTTATTCTCTACATGTTGGGGAACATGCTGGCCAAGCCCAGGAACGCGGCCACTGGAGTTCACTGAAGGTGGGTCCTACCACAGTCCACCACCTACATGACCAGTTCTGGGTTCCACGACGCAGAATACTTGGGAAGGACAGGATTGCGTCTCTGTTCTGAAGTGAGGTGCCTGTGCGACCTGCGAGTATGAGTGATAGCGATGGCGAAGCACCCACACCGGCAAGAGTGGCCCGGCGACAGCATGGATCTTTGGCGCCCATGCAGGAGTTCCATACCTCCGGCCCACCCTCCAAGTTGGGCCCCGAGTGGCTCATATGGATTAAAAAATTGGACATGTTTTTCAGAGAGACAGGGGAGGACGATGATGAAGCAAATGTTGCGACACTATTATATTCGGCAGGTACTGAATTTCTACGCATTTATGAGTCTTTGAACCTTCAAGTAGTGACTTATGCCGCTGTCAAAACTGCACTCCAAAATCACTTTATCCCTCTGTCAAATGTGGATTTCGACAGGTTCGTGCTGTGCGGGGAGAAACAACATGACAATGAGTCCCTGGACCAGTTTTGCGCACGTCTGCGTCAACTGTTGAGCACTTGCAGTTCAGACAATGAGGAGGTTATGATTAGGAACCAGGTGATACAGGGGTGTAGCTCCAGCAAGCTAAGGAGGCAGATCTTGTGGGAGCCAGGCATAACGTTAATGCAAATCTTAGACAATGGCAGGGTGTATTCGCACGCAGAGAGCAGAGGTGCGAAAATGGACGCTGCAGTACGCCCGGGTAAAGGAGAAGAGGCCTTTGCCATAGGGAAGTCGACCCAATCGAAAGCATGCTGGAGCGAAAAGCGCCAATAAACATCCTCTACACAGGGTACCCCAGCAATATGCCAGTACTGCGGGTACAATTTGCTACACACAGAAGACTGTCGGGCAAAGACAAGGGTTTGTGGGAGGTGCAGCACACCTGGTCACTACGCGAGGATGTGCCAAGCGGCAGCTTTGGGGACGACGCGCAGAGGACCCGCAAGGGAGAGTGGGAGCAGTTTCAGGAGACCGCGGAGCGTCGCTGCACTGGAACAGGAAGGCTAGACATTACGAAGGAGGAGGAAGACGACGAAGAAATCTTCTTCATCTCAAACCTTGCCACGGGAGCCAAGAGAAGGAGGCAACCCACTTGTGTTGTGTACGTTCAGGGTGCCCCCACACCAGTACTAATCGACACAGGGGCCTCCATGTGCGTGTTGGCCACAGAACACTACAAGGCCATCCTGGAACCAGCGCCGTTAGACAAATCGAAGGCCAGAATCTACACATTTGGGGGCCACACGCCTCTGCCGATACAGGGCGTATTTGTTGCACCAGTGACACATGGCACAAATGCAATTAAGGCGTGCTTCTACGTCACTGACGTCAGTCCGCACTCGCTTCTGAGCTGCGCCGCATCAGAGGCTCTCAACATTGTGCACTTTGCACTGTCAGTGTATCAGACGGATATTGATCAACTCCTGGGCAAGTTTACAAACATCTTTCAAGGGGTGGGCAATCTAAAAGCGGCCCCAGTACGCCTACATATTGATGAGACAATACGACCCACAGCGCTCAAACACCGGAGGATCCCCTTCCACATCAGATCACAAGTGGAGAAGGAGCTGCAGTCGCTCATCGAGATGGACATTATTGAAAGAGTTGAGGGGCCAACACCCTGGGTCTCACCCATTGTCGTAGCGCTGAAACCGAATCAACCAGGTTCTGTCCGCATCTGTGTGGACACTCCCGAATACCGCTATAAAAAGAGAACACCACATCACGCTGACGCTGGACGACATTGTGAGCGAGCTGCAAGGGGCCAAAGTCTTTTCAAAGCTAGACCTGCGGTCCGGGTATCATCAGCTAGAGCTCCACCCGGACTCGCAATACTTAACAACATTTACCACTCATGAAGGGCTCTATCAATTCAAGCGCCTCAGCTTTGGTGTGTCCTCTGCCGCTGAAGTGTTTCAGAACACGATAAGAGGTGCGCTAGCTGGCCTTAAGGGATGACATTCTGGTGTTTGCAGCATTGCAAATGGAACACATGAACCGGCCAGAGCTGACACTGCTGAGGTTGAAGGAGCTGGGCCTGACGCTACATTGTGGAAAGTGCGAGTTCTTCCGGGATCGCATTGGGTTCTTTGGATTCATCTTTCACGCAAATGGGATATCACCTGACCCAGAAAAAGTCTGTGACATCTGGGAGTCCGCTGCGCCCCAATCACCTATTGAGGTGCGCAGCTTCCTTGGAATGGTCAACTACTGTGGACGCTTCATAAAAGGCCTTGCTTCACTTTTGGAGCTGCTCCGGGCTCTGACAAAGAACGAAGTACCTTGGACATGGGACAGTAAGGAGAAGGAGGCATTCCAGGACATAAAGAAGGCACTCTCGGATCAAGACACTATGGCATATTTCGACCCTACTGCCGAATCAGAGATAGTGGTGGATGCCAGCCCAGTGGGGTTGGGTGCTGTACTCATGCAGCAGACGCCCTGCAGATAGCTCGGAAGAAGATAGAAGCACATTATGCTGAAGACACAGCCCAGATTCTCGCCAGAACTAAGCAGAGCTACTACGCCAAAGGAAACAAGGCCAACAAATTCCTGGTGGAAAAGCTGGCGAAGACCAGAAAGAGAAACTCCATCCTGGGCCTCTGTGATTCCCAGGGCAGAGTCCAGTTCGCAGAGGGAGACAAGCAACGCATTGCAGTAGCTCACCTCACAGACACAATGACAGCTTCCCTGAGATCACCCGAAGAGCAGCTCTCTTACCTTCGAGACGCAGCGCTTACCTAGATCGCCCCTACGGTACGAGACGAGCTAGAGATCCCGATCACGAGCGAAGAGGTTGACAAAGTCATCAAGAGTCTCAAACCAAGGGCCCCGGGCCCAGATAGATTCTCAACCCGCTTTTACAAAGTCTTCCGCTCGCAGCTGGTGTCCCCCCTGACATTGCTCTTTAACTCTTTCGCCGCTTCGGGGTCAATTACCCCATCAATGCAGGAATCGATCACTGTCCTCGCCCTGAAGCCGAGAAAAGACCCCAGAGACATCACAGCGTATTGACCCATCTCCCTAATAAACCTGGACGCTAACATTTACTCAAAAGACTTGGCTAACCGATTAGTGAGGGTGCCAGACCAGACAGGATTCGTACTGAACAGATCCGCAGCAGACAATGTCTGCAGGGTACTAAATCTAGTCAAAGTCACTCAGCGAGATGCAGGAAAACTGGCTGTCCTAGCTTTAGATGCGACTAACGCCTTTGACAAAGTGGACTGGTCATTCCTCTGACTCACCCTAGAGTCCTTTCACTTCGGTCCCACATTCCAGAATCTTGTCTTGGCGAACTACCCATCACCGAAGACCTTGCTCCTCGTTAACGGCTCCCTCTAACCCGATCCCTTTATCATGCGGCACCAGCCAAGGATGTCCCTTATCTCCCCTGCTCTTCGCCCTGGTCATGGAACCACTGGCCCAACGGATCCGACTGAACCCCAGAATCAAAGGCCTCCAAGTAGGCCCCACTCAACATAAAATAGCACTGTATGTGGATGATGTGTTGTTAACCATATCGGACACCACCCAATCGCTGAGGTCCTCCCAGGCAGAAATTCATTGCTTTGGTAAAGTTTCAGGATTTGCGATAAACTTTGCGAAATCATCGGCTCTGGTGGTGAGACTGGAGCAGGAAGATAAGGATTCCTTCAGAGCCCTCTGCCCGATCCAACTTAGCGAAAAATCCATCCCCTACCTAGGAGTACAGATCACAGCCCGACCGGAAGATACCTACCAAGCGTATTTTCAGCTGCTATTCAAGACCTTGGAGGAAGACCTCACTCGCTTGCTCTCACAGGAGATCTCGCTATTGGGCCGTATAGCGGCATGTAAAATTAACCTCCTTCCACGGCTGCTTTACACTTGCTCGGCCATTCCAGTTTTGATCCCCCGGCCCCCACTCTTGCACCTCCAGAGGAAGGTACTACGCTTCATCTGGAAAGGTAAAAAGTCAAGGATCCCGCTGAGGACAATACTGAGCAGTCCGAACTTAGGAGGCCTAAGGGTCCCGGACCTCCAGAAATACCAGATTGCGGCCCAGCTAGCTCACACTGAAGGCTGGACGATAAGTTTGAACGTACCTAGATGGGTCGAGATTGCACAATCCCGCTTACCTCTCCCCCTCCACTTCCTTTTGCATCTTCCCCCCGTCCTCCGGAGAACGTGGCCGACCATCCTATCTTCCACTAAGCAGACTTTAAAAGCCTGGGAATGGACACGTAAACAGAGAGGAATCCCCAGAGACCTAGGCCCAGCTTCTCCGGTATTTCATAACCCGGAGTTCTCCCCAGGAACCCATCCAGCGAACTTTAAGAACTGGATCGCCGGCGGCATCAGCTCTTTAAGCCAGCTTTTTGAGGGGAATCGGCCACTCACCTTTGAACAATGCAAAAACACCTTTGGCCTGGCAGAAACAGACAGGTTCACATATGCGCAACTACGGCATTGGTGTTCCCATCCAGCAACATGCTAGGCAGCGACACGAGACCTAGACCCTACAGAGCTGACAATCGCAGATCCCCCCCCACACCGAAGGCGAATCTCAGCGATGTACAAGCCCAAAAACTACTGCCCCATCTCAAACAACAGGTTCCGCCTACTCCAAATTAAATGCCTTGGTCGAAGCAAACAATCTCCTAGACCCCACTCAATCTGGTTTCACAGCCCGACACAGAACCGAAACCACCCTAACCTCAATCTGGGATGACCTTAAAAAACTGCAGATTCTGCGGGATGCGCCGCATTAATCCTTCTTGACCTATCTGCCGCCTTCGACACAATCAACCACTCAATCCTCCTTGACCTCATCCACTCCCTAAGAATCCGTGGAAACACTCTCAAATGGATAGCATCCTTCCTCAATAATAGGAACCAAATAATCGTACTCTCTGCCTATTCTTACCATGCGCGACCAGTCAACAAGCAGGAGCTTTTGGCGGGCTACTGGAGGGCTTTGTGTGTTTTCAGGCAGTGTGGGCTGGGTCAGTCTGACCCCAATACACATCCTGGTTTCTGTGTGTCTGAGTGGTATGCATGAGTGTTCCTGCCAGTGATCCTGATTGGACCAGTGTGGGGTGTGTGTGTGGGCTAGTTCTGCCATTGGCTAGTGGGAGTTTCGACTCCTACCTGGCTTTTAGGATAAGAAGAGGGCCCCTGCATGCAATTCGCAGAGATCCTGGAAGAACCTGAAGGAGCCAAGAATCTGTCCAGCTGAGAAGAACCGCAAAGAAACCTGTAACCTGTCTGAAGGAGACCTGGCAACCAACTTCTGCTAAAGTCCTGGTGGAGCCCTGTCTGTCTCTTGATCTCCAGTAGGCCTGCGAAGGTGCTACGACCCCAGGCGTGGAGGGACCATACATTCCCGAAGCCTCCTCGGTGCCCAGCGCAAAAACCGCCTTCGGAAGTGGCCAGGAATTGTCCTGTGGCTGACCAGCTTTGTTTATGGACTACCAGGTTATCTTTGTTGCCTGAAACCTGGTACACCCCCAGCTGCCACGTCAACGACACCCCCTGCGAAATTTCAGCGTCCTAGCACCAAGGGGACCCGAGAAAGACCGGAAAGTCTGACCGCGGCTACTGAGTCTTGCTGAATCGCGGCGTGTATGGTCTGAAACCTGCTTTTCTGACCCGTCTCCAGTCCCGAGAAGGGTGCTGCATCATTTGTTTCTACATTTCTTCATCAAGAGTCCTTGCACCAGCAAAAAGATCCTAACCAGAGAATCACTCGAACCTGCAACCCGTGAAAATCGAGGACCGCGTAATTCAGCGGAAAAAGCAAGCCATGACACCCTTCCTTTGTTCTGGAAAGTATTGGGAAGATTCGGAGTGAGGGGGTACGTTATTGAGCTTTTAACATACCCCTACACTCCCATTGTAAGCCAATGAACTTATAATATCCTTTATCTAAAACCTATTGTCTTTGCCAATACTTGTCTTGGCACGACTTCTAACTGTTGGGGGGAATTTTGGATCCTGTCTGTCTTGAACCCTGGCTCTAAGAATCCATCACTGGACCCCAGAGACCCTACCTACATTTTCTCCTGCCTCCTGAGTGCCGTATCTTTGTATCCTGAACAATAGGGCACAAGGCCCCAGGTAAATTAGGGTTGGACAATATTAGTTAGGGGTACATTCTCTGTAGACCTTTTTGTGTTTAATACTCATCTATTCATTCCCTTGCAGGAGTATCTTGAGTTGTATTATGCACTTGAACCTGTGACTGTATATATGTATTTTAGTTTGATGATATTGGTTGATAAGTCTACATGCTTGTGTTCATTTTTTCTTATAGTGTATTAGGCCATAATTAAATAACTGTATTTTTATACATCCTGTCTAAGGGTAATTTCTGACTCCCATTGTGCGACCTCATTGTGGATCCTTTACAATCTCACCCCTCTGAAGATCTTAGCCTAGACCGCCTGTCACTGCTACCTTAAACTGGTTTGGCTACAGCTTCCCAGAGTTGCCCCTGTCACAATATAGGTTGGCCTTCTATACATCTGTCCACCAGGCGAGAGTATAGGAAATCAGTCTTAACAATAAACTAAAACCCTACCACCCTGCAAGTACTCTAAGTTGAAGCTCTGCCGGCCTCCTATTCATACTAAAAACAAACTCACTCAGGTTAGGTGGATCATCATGCTCAGCCATGGCACCCACTCTGTGGAACGCACTCCCACCACACATCTGACTCACCGAGGACCTCATGTCTTTCTGCAAAATACTGAAAACATGGCTCTTCCCCTAAAACCGACTCTTAACTCAAACTGGATAACAGCAATTCAATGACATTAGTCCAAACTGCTAGATCATAAATAACAATCCAGCATCATGATCCGAGCGAGAAATCGAAAACGAATAATCGATACTGTAAATTAAAACGGACAAACAATAGAACAAGTAAAGCTGAAATAAATTGTATGAAAGCAGTAAATTGGTTGAAATTAATGAAATGGATAAAATAAATATAATGGACGAGAGGAACAAAGTGGACGAGAGGAATAAAGTAGACGAGAGGATGGAAAAGATGAATACATGATATGGATAAGTGCACAGAGTGCACAGAATAGATAGAGTGCATAGAACAGATAGTTGGCATGGAATGTAAAAGTGCATGGAATAAATGGAACAAATGGAATAGACGAATCAAGGGCATGAGATGGATGGAGAACATGGGATGGATAGAGTGCATGCGACGAATAACGTGGGTTGAACGGATAATGCGAGATGAACGGATGAAGTGAGTGGAGCGGATAAAGTCGATGGAGCGGGTGAAGTCGGTGGAGTAGATGAAAGCGTAGAGCGGATGAAAGCGCAGAGCGGATGAGAGCGTAGAGCAGATGAGAGCGTAGAGCAGATGAGAGCGCAGAGCGGATGAAAGCACGGAGCGGATGAGAGCGTAGAGCGGATGAGAGCATGGAACGGATGAGAGCATGGAACGGATGTAGAGTGTGGAGCGGATGTAGAGTGTTTGTTTGTTTGTTTATTTATTTGGTAATGCGCACCAAACCCTTGGGTGGCTGGGCGCAACAGTACACAAGAATTCTTATAGCTTAGTTACAGTACTTAGCACAAATATGTACAACAGGTACAAGAATGCATAAGGATACAGAGCATGGCATTAGGGTTCAAGGAAACTCTAACAAGTATATCTATAGATACACATAAACAGTCATGCACATATACAACAACCTATAACTATATTACATATGCATATATAGCATTATAAATAATCATACATGCGCAGTTGCCTAAAGTATAGGGTGATTCAATGGGTGCAAAGGTCAGATACGGGTCAAGAGTGATAAGATAGGTCTAAATCAGGTTATCTATCAGTGGTATGCAACCATTTAAGTACCTTGTGTCTAAATTTAGGATATGGTTGTTCTAGTGTGAGGTCAAGTGGTAGCTTATTCCAGCATTGCACAGCTTTAACAAGGAAGCTAGTTCCTCCCGCTGTTGCCCATTTGAATCTGGGGATCTCCAGCATGGATGTGTTAGCAGATCGCATAGGGTGGGTCGCTATTCTCCTAGTAATTTGTTCCGCTAAGTAAGGAGGTGCTAGGTTGTTCAGGAATTTGGAAGTGAGAGTAGCTGTTTTAAGGAGGATTCCATCCGTTATTTTCATCCAGTTAACCTCTTTCCTGAATTTGGTAATGTGATCTCTGTAGGGGATGTCCAGTTCTGCTCGTAGGGCATTATTCTGCAGTCTTTGAATTTTATCAGTGATATATTTGTTGGCTCCTGATTACAGGGCATTGCAATAATCTAATCTCGACATGATGAGAGCATTAGCTAGTGTGATACATCTGGCATTAGAGAGGTACGATCTGGATGCTCGGATTAGTTTGCACGTGTAAGTTGTAGAGGAGGCAAGGGAGTTAACTTGCTTTATAGGTGTGAGGGAGGAGTCCAAGTAGAATCCTAGAGTTTTAACTACGGACATCACCTTGATAGGGCTGTTATCAATGTTGAAGGATGCACAGTTGGGACTAAGTTTTTGGATGTTGGCTTCAGAGCCTAGGATTAGTAACTCTGTTTTATCGTCATTCAGGCAGAGACCATGGGATGCCATCCATGCCTGAATGAGGGAGTAGATCTTGTTCACCAAGGATCTTGTTTGCCTGCTTTGAGCCATCATCCAAGGAGGAGTCGGACCACCCCTCCACACTGCAGGAGCAGTACCCCCCCGCTGGAGAGGGCGGGCACATCACTAGCCACAAGGTAGGCCCCTGGGCCCTTTTGCTTGAAAATATTGAAAATTGTCTTCTGCAACAGAAACCACCGCAATTCGCTTCTTTACACTACTGAATTGCCCCCAAGTGCAACCTTCCTGCCTTAGTTGCACATTTTCGCCACTTTAAACGTCTGCACAAACCATCTGAGTGCTAGCCTCCATTGTGTGCCATGAGGTCTAGTCACTCCAAGATGGCCGTCCAGAAAAGGGTTATGGCTAGCTGGGCCTAACCTTCGCCAGGTGCATCCCCTGCGACCTGATTGGCCTGTATCTGCTTTATCTCAGCCTACCAGACGCCGGCAGGCAAACGCCGGCAACACCCACAAAGGCTCACCCAACAAGGCTCGTCTCCTGTCTTGAGCCTGTCCTGAGCCGTTCGGGCCGAGGGCCATGTCCTGCTGCCCATTTTGCCGACGTCATTAAGGTACTTTCGTTCCGTCCCAGCTTGGGCTGGCAAAGATCCAATCATTCGCTCCCAATTAATTAATGCTACTTACTTGTTTTGCGGCATACTCGTGAGCCATCCATGCCCCACAACTTGCCTCAGCACTGCGCTGCTCCTTGTCTCACCTTCCTGTTGAACCACCTTTTCGCCAATCCTGCCGCCCGATCCTTCCACTAACGACTCGCATGGCGGACCGATTATATCGCGCCTTTGATTATCACTTTGTCTGCAAGGTGAGGGCCTTTGTACACACGGCACTCCCATCGGAATCCTTGTGCCGCACCTTTGTACACTCTACTTGCTCGCCCTAATCTATGCCTTGCACTACATCTCCACACGATTTCTTTGCACATATTGTACCTTTCACTATTGCTTAACCGTATGTTCACTGTAATAACCATACGTCAACCTATTTAACCTGTGCATGTTGTCGAATGTGTCTCATTATTAGTGTTCACTGAAGTCTATCACTACTACACCACACACCCCTCCTCTGCCCCTCTAAATCTAGGTGCTGTGTCACCAGATCCTAACTACATGGCCCCTTTCTTGGCTATATGTGTCACCTTGCATTCTAAAATATGTTATCTGAAACTCAGGTGCTAGTTATGTCGTTCTTGAGTTTAATTATGCACTAGAACCTTAGTGTTTCCCTATGCATTCTCAGTCCAAATGATATATCTCATTTACAGATGCAAACTCCAGTGCACTGAGTCTTACTGCCTTTTTAGAATTGCTGATTTTAGCCTAATTGCACTATTTCGAATGTATATGTTACCTCCATTGCATTGAGCCCAATTGCCTTGTAGAATTGCTGATTTTAGCCTAATTGCAATATTTCGAATTTAGATGATGCCTCCACTGCTTTGAGTCTAACAGTGTTTTAGTACCCAGACACTGCTACCTTAACTGCAATCCCTCCCCGCGGCACCATACCTTGCGTATCACGCGAACTATCAGGCCACAACATGCGGTCGATGCCTTCTGCCAGCCTCTACCTCACCCATATAGTCATTTTAGGATCCTTATCCTTTACTGTAGGCACTCACCCTGCCAGCATCTCTAAGACACACCACACTTACATCCACGATTTCCAACCCACCCTTCCCTCCACCATGCTACACTGCTCAGATCTTCCCTCGAATCCTTACCTCAATGACCCAGCTTTGTGGCTTAAACACTTTGCCACTAAACCTACACCAAATCTTCCATGTACATTACAACATAGAAATATCAGACTTAGATCTAGACTTCCCCGACCACCCTGCACTCAAAGCAGCCACACCGCCTTTCTACAGCCCAACCTACTTAGGTCACCCAACCCCTCCTCTTCCACCTCACCTAGCTCAGCACTCAAGGGAGCCCTTATCAATGCAAGATCCCTTACGGCTCACGCCCTTGACATCGCAGACCTCATCACTGTCCAAAACCTCGACTTCCTAGCCATTACCAAGACCTGGCTACATGATGCCTCTGTCCCACTCCTCGCCTTATCCATACCTAAGGGTTACACTATTATTAGAAACAATCGACAATCCAACTTGTCTAAAGGAGGGGGAGTCACATTCATACATAGTGACAAGATCACTATGAGAGTTGCCGCCAATACACAATTCAGCTCTGCAGAATCATTATCAGTGAAACTATGCCTCTCACCTACTAACACAGCAACACTCCACCTTATATACAGACCTCCAGGACCACTGGGATCATTTACTGATGATGTTGCATCCACCTTGTCGGCTAACACCAAGCCTAATTCCCAGATATTGCTATTAGGTGACCTCAACCTTGGCCTCTCCGATCCCAAGGACCACATGGCCACTGAAGGGTTCCATGTAATAATGTCGCCAAAAAAATCTCGCCATGCAAAAATATCGCCGAAAAATGGCCGTTTTTTGTGGCGTCATTATTGCATGAAACATGCGGGGGACACCCCTGCAACCCCCAAACTTTTTTTTCTTTTTTTTCTTTTTTTAAAAAAACATTTTTTTGCCCCTGTCCCCATATATATGGTCACCCAAATAATATCGCCACAACATTTTCCCAGCAATATTATTTACGGCGACCATATATATGGGGATATTATTACCTGATACCCACTGAAGTTGCCAATACCCTCTCCAACCTAGGCTTCCAGCAGCGTATTCGTGATCCTACACACAACAAGGGCAGAATGCTCGACTGGTTAGCTGACTTTAATTGCAACACCGCTGTCAGCTCCAACACTGCTTGCGCCTGGTCTGACCATCACGTCATTACCTTCCTCATGCCAGCCACCAACCCTCAGCCCACACATACCATAGCCCCTGCTATACCCACTAGAAATAATAAGGACATTACCAGGGAGAAACTGCTTCCTCTCATCCTCCTTATTCTGAACACCTGTGCCACGCAGCACAAGGACCCCACCGTCCTAGTAGACACCTTCAACAGCATGATGCTCAAAGCCATTGAGAGCATAGCCCCGCTAAAAATTCGCAAAGCCAAACAACAGTTCCACCTGAACTCTTGGTTCACCCCGCAGCTTAACGCTCTGTGTAAAGAAAAGCATAAGGCCGAAGCCCTTTGGAAAAGTCATCCCAGTTCATCTAATAAGCCTCCCTCCTGATCACCTCACTTAACTATAAGGAAGCCATCCTTCAAGCCAAAAAAGAGACGTATAACGTACGCATATCCCAAGCAGAATCTAACAAAAGAGAATTATTTCAAATTCTCAAAGAATTAGAATCCCCCTCACCTGCCCCAGACGTGTGCACCAAAGACAGCACCTGGTGCAACAATATACAAAATGCACTTCTCAACAAAATAACCACTTTGCAATCCAAAATTAATGCCAAACACAACTCCCTCCACACTCCCCTATTTACCAATACCTTGCCACTTAAAATAACCACCCCAGACTCTCCTATGCCTTTCAGCTTCACACCGTTCACCGCCCTTGATGTTGAAAAAATCATCTGCAATTTAAAACCCTCCAATTACCAAGGGGACAATTCCAGCTCCGATCATTAAGGAATCGGCCCATGACCTCGCTCCTTTCATTACTACCTTAATCAACTCCTCATTTCAATCAGGAGTGGTCCTCAACAATTTCTAAAAAAACAACCTTAGATTCTTAGGTCCCAACCAACTACAGGTCCATCACGACGGTCCCATTTCTGCTAAAAATCTTAGACAGAGCAGCGTATCTTCAGATACAGAACTATCTGGAAACTAACAATCTTCTAGGCACTAGACAATCCGGCTTTAGACCCAAGCGCGGTACGGAGACAGCCCCCCTAGATCTCAAACCCTAAATTGAGGATCTTAAAGACAAAGGTAAACTAGCCCTGCTACTACTACTAGACTTATCTGCTGCCTTCGACTTGGTCAACCACCAAATCCTCTGTCACCATCTGAAAACTGCAGCCCACTTTTCTGACAATGCCACTAATTGGATTAAATCATTCCTGGATAACAGACATACAAGGGTATTCTCCCCAACCTCCTCGGCCGATCCTGCGCCAGTCCCTTGCGGGGTCCCCCAAGGATCGTGCGTATCCCGCACCCTCTACAATGTTTTCACTAAACCCCTGTTTGATGTGCTTGACTATCTGGGTGTCAACTACACTAACTATGCCGATGACACCCAGATACTCATCCCCATCACGGGTAATTACACGGTAGACTTGAAATCCTTAAATGACATATACCATGTCATTCAAACCTGGATGGCACAACATGAGTTCTGTTTTAATGATGATAAGACAGAGCTCCTCATCCCCTCATCCTAGGTACACAGCAAAGACTTAGCAATCTGAACCCCATGTTCAGCCCCTTTATTATCGATGGAAACCCCATAAAAGTCTCCAAAGATACTAAAAAGATAGTAAAACTCGGAATCTACCTCGACTCCACTCTCTCCCTCCACAGACAAACACATGCAGTCCCTGCCGCCGCTGCTTACACATGCAAGCTGATCACAGCATGTCGCCCTTTTCTCTGCACTCAGAACTGCACAACCCTTGCTAGTACTCTGGTCATGTCCAAACTTGACTATTGTAATGCACTGTACCAAGGCACTAGTCAATGCAACCTAGACACACTCCAGATCATACAAAATAACGCCATCAGAGCAGCCCTCAATATCCCTAGATCAGCCCACATTTCTGAAACTAGGAAGAACCTTCACTGGTTGTCAGTCCCCCAAAGGATTTCACTAAAATTGCTTGCCCTGACCTACAAATGCATGAACAACCAGGCCCCCATCTATCTTTCCTCACGGTTCATGCAGTATACCCCATCTCGATCTCTAAGGTCTACCCTTAGCCAGAACCTACTGATCCCCAGATACAAGCTCCAAATAGCCAGCGCGTCCAGCTTCCCAGTTCTGGCAGCCAAACTGTGGAACTCTGTCCCTCTCACTATCAGAAACCTGCCTTCCCAGAACTTATTCAAACACAAAGCCAAACTCTGGCTAGTCACCTCAGACGAACAAGTTTCACTCTGAAAAACCTGATTACCTCTGTATTTCTGTCTATACTTCTAATGTTTTCTGATTCCATTGTTCAATTCAAATGTTATTTGAAATGTCACACTGTTATGTAACCAAACCACTGCCTCAAAGATATGCGCCTGGTTTGCGCAATACAAATAAATAAATACAAATACACATACAAGGCTGAGTCTGCCTCAAAGTTGCCCGAAAGGGGTATGAGGATCTGGGTGTCATCTGCATAGTTAGTGTAGGTGACACCCAGTTTGTCCAACTTGTCAAGCAGAGGCTTGGTGAAGATGTTGTACATGGTTTGGGAGACGCAGGATCCCTGTGGGACACCGCAGGTTACTTTGATGGGGTCAGCGGAAGCAGAGATTGAGAAGACTCTCATTGTGTCATTCAGTAAAAAGGATTGGACCCAGGCTATGGCATCTTCAGTGAAGTTGGTTGCTGATTTGAGGTGATTGCATAAGACTGCATGCTCCACCAGATCGAAGGCTGCTGAAAAATCCAGTAGGAGAAGAAAAGCTGTTTTTCCATTATCCTTTAACTCTTCAATTTGTGTCTTAAGGTCTAGCAAAGCTGTTTCCGTGCCATGGAGGGGTGGAAGCCAGATTGCCGTGAGCCAAGTAGGTGGTTGGCTTCCAGGTAGTCCTGGATTTGTATGTAGGCAGCTCTAGCTAGGATTTTGAGTAGAAATGGCACAGTGGTAATCGGTCTGTAGTTGGTGGGTATCGTAGGGGCCAGGGTTTGTTTTTTAATTAATGGGAAAACCCAGGACTCTTTGAGATTGGCAGGTACCGTGTTTGATTTAAAGGAGGAGTTTATAAGCTTGGAGATGAAGGGGGCTGGGTCCCATACGGGTCCTTTATTATTTGTGCTGGGCACATGTCGCTCTTGCATTTTGAGGATTTAAGGGAGAGTATTATTTTTTCTGTGTCAATTATAGAGATAGTCTTGAATCTAAAGGGTGGGGTAGTCCTATTCTCCTGGAGTTGAGATGTTTGTTGATTAGAGGTTGGCAGTGGGCCTTTTTATTGTTGCAATTTTGCATTGGAGGGTGGAAATTTTGTTCGATAGAGCATTTTGTATATTGGTACACCATACTTTGTCTTTAGGGGCATTGTCAGTTGGTTGGATAGGTGATTCTAATTCGCGGAGGATGGAAAATAGTTCTTTGGTATTGGAATTCGCTTTCACAATCCTATCATTGAAGGTGTTCTTTTTAGTTTTGGTTATTTCTTTTTTGTATAATTTGGCAAATTCGGTTAGGTTATTTTTATTATTTTCAGAGGGGGAGTGACGACAAATAGATTGAAGCTTTCTTTTTTGTAATCTTAAAGATTTGAGTTGTGGAGTGAACGATGCGTTCAAGTGCGCTTCGCTTCCTGTTTAGCTTTGCGCAGTTAGACAGGAGCTATTGTGTCCAGAGCCTTGGTCATAGCACTATTGAATTTATTGACTAGGCTGTCAGGGTTATTGTTTTCCAATCCAGAGGTAGCAGGAAGGAGGAGAGGGAGAAGTTTTTCAGCAGTAATATCTTTCTTACTTCTAGTCGGGAGAGGAGGTACCATGGTGTTGGTCTTGGGGCTGAGAAGATCGAGTGTGGCAGAGAAGGTTTTTAGGTAATGATCTGTCCATGATTGAGGGATAATATCAGTGATGTTAGTGTTGCAGTTTAGTTCAGATACCCAGTCGAGGGTCCTGCCTTTAATGTGGGCTGGGGAGAGGACTTTTTGAGTAAAACCATGGTCTTTTAGCAAAGTTGCAATTGATTCAGTATGTATGTTGCCAATATCATTAAAACCGAGATTAAAATCTCCCATCAATAGAGTTTGTGAGTGGTCTTTTGTATTGTTGGCTATGAGACTAGTTAAATCATTTTCGAATGTGTCTAGTGGGCCAGGGGATATATATATCAGGTGGATAGAAAGAGTGCGGTTATTGGAAAGGGGCAATTTGGCTGTGAGAATTTCACAGGATGAGTAGGGTGCTGATGTGGCGTGTCTAATAGGAAGGGTGGTTTTGAAGATGATGGCTAGGCCACCACCTCTGGCATTAAGTCGGTCTGCTCTAATGATTTGGTAGCTGTCAGACACTGCTAGTATGAGGGTCTGCCCTGCGGCCTCATGTAGCCAAGTCTCGGTTATGGCCAGTAGGTCCAGGTTGTCATTATTTAGGATGGCTGCGATTTCAGTAGCATGGACTACCACTGATCTAGCATTGATGAGGGACCCTGTTAGCGTTAAAGTACTGTTGGGTTTGGCTGTTGGGGTGGCTTTATGTGAGAGGGTATTTTGGATAGTATGAATATTGGTCGGGGTATGAGCACAGGTATAGGTGTTCTGTGTCAATGTCGCAGGAGACTTTTTATGCTGGGTAATAGTACGTCTGTTAGCATGGTTGGGCAGTCTAGACCTGAGTCTAGACCTGAGTCTCAAGTTTCAATCCTTAGGCAGACTTGTTTTCATAGCAAGGGCCATAATATTCAGGATAGCAAGGCTAAGAAGTAAGGTCTGAGTTATTTTGGTAGAACAGGCAAGGGACATTTTCAGGCTATGGTAGGAACATATTATGCACTAACCTCAAGATATTACTTCCATTATAGATGGCAGTGGTATAATTCTATTCTGTACCGACGGGTGCTGAGTGTTGGTATCTGAAGACAATTATCATGCATATGGCCAGAAACACAAACTAGGACTTGCCTATGCTATGTGCTAACATTGAGTACAGTGTGGTATAAAATGCAGAGAGAATTCTAATATACTAAACCTGGATATACTAGCATCTAGATTTGGTTTTAGGGATGGAAGGCAAAAACACGTAAGACTAGAATATGCTATGTGCTGACATCAAGTACAGTTATGGTATGAAATGCAGAGAGAATTCTAACATAATAAACCTGGATATACTAGCATCTAGATGCGATTTTAGTGATGGAAGCCAAAAACACTTAAGACTAGAACATGCTATGTGCTAACATCAAGTACAGTTATGGTATAAAATGCAGAGAGAATTCTAACATAATAAACCTGGATTTACTAGCATCTAGATTCAATTTAGTGCAAAGGGCCCGAGATCCTCAAGACTCAATTATGGTATATGCTAGCATGTGGGTGCAGTGACCATTTAAAGGAAACAGAGTGACTTATAGTACGGTATTCGAAGGGTGCTCTATACTGAAATACAGATACAGTTGTGATACAGGGGCCACTCTCATGTTATACCTGCAGTGTGCAACCACCAGAGTATTGTTACAGTCGAGGGAGCAAGGAGCACTCTTATGTTATAGCAGGGACATGCTGAATGCTTGTATCCAGCTACAATTTCAGTATAGGAGGCAGTAGTGAGGCAGTCAGCTACTGTAACTTAGAATATTATCAGCGTGCAAGCAAACAAATGTCATATTAGTTACATATGTAGGGTATCGCGCCTTAGGCTAGGTGCCGACAGGCATTTGCGTGGGAGGACATACTACTGCAGGGGGGCAGACAGTTTGCCGCATTGTGCTAATTAGCCACACTCTCTTAGAGAGTAACAGTTAGAATGTACCATATGGTGAGTTCTGGCGCGCTCAGCCTGGTGATGCCTATGCAAGGAAGTAGACAAGCTGCGTCGGACTACTATGCTGCAGGCAGACAGTGTTAAACACTAGGCTGGGGTAACGAATATCTAAGTGGAGTAGGCATGTTTAGTGCCTTGGGAAGGGACAGTGTTATATCGCTCACACGCAGAAGTTTTGCAGAACTCAATCGTTTGGCGGTCGGCGGCCTCGGCATGGCAAAACAGGCAAAGACAGGATCCTTAGTCCAGATCCTTTGTCTGAAGATCCGGCTAGCGCCTTCCGGTGAGTGTGTCGGCCAGATATGGTATGCAGGTCATGGGGTCAGACAATCTGCTGGCCTGCGAGCGTTGCTACGCGACAACGTGCTTCAGGTTCACAGCGCGGCCATCTTTGGTGTGCTCGTGGGGTTCGTGTGCCAAGCGTGGAGCTGGCACTTCAACACAAAGGGGCAATATGGGCAATAATTGCCTGCTGATAACCCACTGGTGCAATATAGGCAAAGCCTCTCTGCGGGCTTTACCCCAGTGGGTCGGCTGTTGAGGGGCTGCGTCGCTCCTCCTCTGTAGACTGGGTAGGCAGCATTGGAGGCTCCAGCCCACACCAGCAGCTGCAGATGAGATGAATGGCAAAGACAGGATCCCTAGTCCAGATCCTTTGTCTGAAGATCTGGCTAGCGCCTTTCCGGTGCATATGTCGGTCAGATATGGTATGCAGGTCATGGGGTCAGCCAATCTGCTGGCCTGTGAGCGTTGCTATGTGATGACGTGCTTCAGGACTCACAGCACGGCCATCTTTGATGTGCTTGTGGGGTTTGTGTGCCAAGCGTGGAGCTGGCACTTCAATACAAAGGGGCAATATGGGCAATAATTGCCTGCTGATATCACATTGGTGCAATATAGGAACAGCCTCTCTGCGGGCCTTACCCCAGTGGGTTGGGTGTTGAGGGGCTGTGTCGATCCTCCTCTGTAGACTGGGTAGGCAGCATTGGGGGATCCAGCCCACGGCGGCAGCTGCAGACGAGATGAATGGCAAAGACAAGATCCTTAGTCCAGATCCTTTGTCTGAAGATCCGGCTAGTGTCTTCCGGTGCGTGTGTTGGCCGGATATGGTATGCAAGTCATGGTGTCAGCCAATCTGCTGGCCTGCGAGTGTTGCTACGCAACGACATGCTTCAGGACTCACAGTACGGCCATCTTTGGTGTGCTCGTGGGGTTCGTGTGCCAAGCGTGGAGCTGGCACTTCAATACAAAGGGGCAATATGGGGAATAATTGCCTGCTGCTAACACACTGGTGCAATATAGGCAAAGCCTCTCTGCGGGCCTTACCCCAGTGGGTCGGGTGTTGAGGGGCTGCGTCGCTCCTCCTCTGTAGACTGGGTAGGCAGCATTGGGGGCTCCAGCCCACGGCGGCAGCTGCAGACGAGATGAATGGCAAAGACAGGATCCTTAGTCCAGATCCTTTGTCTGAAGATCCGGCTAGTGTCTTCCGGTGCGTGTGTTGGCTGGATATGGTATGCAAGTCATGTGGTCAGCCAATCTGCTGGCCTGCGAGCGTTGCTACGCGACGACGTGCTTCAGGACTCACAGTACGGCCATCTTTGGTTTGCTCGTGGGGTTCGTGTGCCAAGCGTGGAGCTGGCACTTCAATACAAAGGGGCAATATGGGGAATAATTGCCTGCTGCTAACACACTGGTGCAATATAGGCAAAGCCTCTCTGCGGGCCTTACCCCAGTGGGTCGGGTGTTGAGGGGCTGCTTCGCTCCTCCTCTGTAGACTGGGTAGGCAGCATTGGGGGCTCCAGCCCACGGCGGCAGCTGCAGACGAGATGAATGGCAAAGACAGGATCCTTAGTCCAGATGGAGCAGATGTAGGATGTGGAGCGGATGTAGGGTGTGGAGCGGATGTAGAGTGTGGAGCGGATGTAGGGTGTGGAGCGGATGTAGGGTGTGGACCGGATGTAAGGCGCGAAACTGAAGTAGCTGGAATGGAAGAAGTATGTGGATGGAACGGGTGAAGTATGTTGGTGGAACAGGTGAAGTATGTTGGTGGAACAGGTGAAGTTTGTGGGTGGAACGGGTGAAGTATGTGGGTGGAATGGGTGAAGTATGTGGGTGGAACAGAAGAAGTATGTGGATGGAACGGGTGAAATATGTGGAAGGAACGGGTGAAGTATGTTGGTGGAACAGGTGAAGTATGTTGGTGGAACAGGTGAAGTATGTGGGTGGAACTGGTGAAGTATGTTGGTTGAATGGGTGAAGTATGTGGGTGGAACAGAAGAAGTTTGTGGATGGAACGGGTTAAGTATGTGGGTGGAATGGGGGAAGTATGCCTCACCATATCACATCTCCACGCTCACTCTCTTCTATACACCACCACTCAACTAGAACACAGCGATACTATGACACATTCGGTATAGCTGTCTCATACCATCACCTACCCCATACTCCCCATCATCCTAATTAATCACAGCTGGCTACACACACTCCAGCCTAGGCGTTCTCCTCAGGACTAACACAGCCAGAATCGGTCTGGATAACAACCTGCCAGAACAAACACATACTCATGGTCTCCCAACCACCACACCTACTGCTAAGAAGCAGCTATCATACAAATGCCTCAACTGCTGCATGGTTTAGGGTCATTTGTTCGAATCAAAAGATTTGACTAATAAAAATTTCGAAACAAAAGTTTCGAAATCAAAAGGTACGACATGCTATCTTTAAGATGCAAAGTGCTTTTCGTTCGAAACCAATCTATCGACAATAGTCATGGATTGGTTTCCACTGAAATGCACTTTTACATGTTAAAAGTAGAATTTCACTACCTTTTTGTTTGTAACGTTGAAAATTTACATGGAGATGTCCAGTGCTGAAATTACGGGGCTGGACAGCTCCATGTAACGTTTCAAATTGTTTTGTGTATTTTGGCATTTAAATGCCTTTTTTTTTAACTTTGAAACGTTACATGGAACTGTCCAGTCCTGTAATTTCAGCACTGGGCAGCTCCATGCAATGTTGCAAGATTTTAGTGTATATTGGGGGGGTCTCCCCGAGTCCCCCCAACCCACACGCCACCCTCCCATCCCCCAACCCTAACTCAAGCCCCAACCCTAACCCTAACCCCAGTTTCGAAAGGCAAACTTTCACATTTCTTTGCTATCAAAATGTCATTCGAAACTTTTGTATTTGGAAAAAAAAGATTTGAAATTTTGCCTTTGGAAACTTTTCTAATCGAACAAATGACTGGACACCCTGCCCCACACATATCCGGTGCTCACACACACCTAATGACTCTATCTGTCTCTCTCAATACTGACTTCAACTACGGTTCCCGAGGGCGTTCAACCTACCAGCGCCTTGAGATCATACCAATGGTACATAAGGCGCTATATAAATGCAAAGTAACATAACATAACATAACATAACATAACATAACATATTATTGTTAGCACAGTGTTTTAAGAAAGCATGAGCAATGTAGCGCTATCACGCTTACGTACAGTTGATGGACTATTAATAATCAACTCTGATATTCCTTGCATTCTAGAAAAATACAGACTACGTTCACTCTACACCCCATCTAAAAACCTATCATGTTCCTTAAAATAATCACTCACCTAAATGCCCACCTCACACTGATTGAATTATACCTTTGTGTTGTCCCGTCACTATGTCCCTTGTCTCTATGGAAAGCGCTCTGATGCCTGCGGGCTGCAGCGCTATAGAAATAAATACATTAAAGAAAAATAAAACAAAAAAGAAAAGTTTGTAAAAGTAAACTACTTCAAACTCAAATTATACAGGAACACATAGCAATTCCTCCAAAGAAATTAAAAGAAACTAATACTTCATCAAGGGCCACAACCAAAGAAGTATCTAGTACACAAACAAAGTCAACTACCTCTTCAAAGAAATAATGCGCACTGCAAACAAATGACTTGGACACAAAACTGTCAGGTCCATTCAAATTTTCAAATACAACTGGTGTAAATTGCTATGCAAATGTAGCAATCAATATTCTATTCAAATTGCCACCAATTATTGACAACATTTACTTACATGGGACAGACCAATTGTGTTTGCAAATGTTAGTCCTTCACAGAAATGCAACCAACAATCCTGACAACACTTACAGTGTTTCTGGAATAAGGCAGGAATTGGACTACTGTGCTCGAATGGTCAAATTCACTATAAACACACAAGAAGATCCACAAGAATTTCTAATGTACTTACTACAAGTACTGGAAAACAAAAACATACCTATAAATTAAATCTTCCTAGATTTCATACATGTGGAAACATACATGCACTCTTTGCAGCCATGTGGCACAAGAACAAGTCCCTAATGACCGCTTTGTGTATGTATCCATACCTAACTGTGAATCCATTCCATTTCAGCAACTTGTACAAAATGCAAACCATGGCAGATTATGTACTTCCTGCAATTCAGATAATCGCTCCACCTTACAAATACAGACACATAGTAAATACGTAATAGTAATGCTTTTACGTTACAATGCAGATGGTACCAAAAACAACTGCAAGCTAACTGGATTCACATATGGACAAGTATCACTTGGTAAGAAAACCTTCACAACAATCGGTATAATCTACCATGCGGTCACTACACTGCATATATAAAAAAGAATGGTGGATGGTTCGAATGTAATGATACTACCATTACTCTAAAACAGTGTTTACCAGCACATCTTGTAAACACTTACTTAATATTCTTAAAACCAAAATGTAATAACTAATCTGTGTATGAACCTCAAAAAAACTTCAACTTTAAAACTATCAACATTTAGTATACGCCAACAGGTATATAACTGCCCCAAGATTCTGCAACAAGCAAACAGATAAATAAATACTACTACAATGAAAAATGAAATAAACAGTTAGAATACGCCAACAGGTATATAACTGCCCCAAAATTCTGCAATAAGCAAACACATGAAAGAATACTGCAAAAAAGAAACTGTTAGAATATGCCAACAGATATCTAACTGCCCCAAAATTCTGCAACAAGCAAACAGATAGAGGAATACCACTAAAATGGAATAAGAAATTTAGAAAACACCAACTGCTACCTAATTGCAACAATATTACCACACTTCCAAATCAAAAACCATACACCTATTCAATTCCTCCTATGGAAATCAACCAAAGAAATATATTGTACCATAACGTAGAATTTTTTTTATCCAGCATGGATTTTTTTCCCACAGACCCAATGATTTAATGAACAAACACAGGAACTGAGCAAATTGCACAGTACACTGGTTTGAATTATAGTACTTCTAAAGTACTAACTATTAGGGTCGACAAAATACTGAAATGTCTACTATGCAATGCAATAACGCATTATAAATTACCAACACTAACATGTGATCTTTTCTTTTAACACAGAGATTGAAAAAGACTGTCTGCTCCAATTACCCATGTCATGAAAAAACGGCATAAAACCACAAAAAATCTAACAGTAAGTATATAATGATTGGAATCACAAACACCACAGCATAACACACTCATTCAAGCAAACACCTGACCATAGACCACAATCCAAAATGTTTGCTTCCATGGTTATCTTATGCTGCAGTGTTTGTTGCCAAACCCTACAATCTTGACTGCATGTCATGGCCAAAACTCTACATATAGCCTCAACAAAGGAAATAGTAAGTATATAATAAGTAGACTCACAAACAGTGCAACATAACACAGCCATGCAAATGAACACCTCACCATTAAATACAACCCAAAATGCCTATAGTCTTCAGTACCAATATTCTGAACACAATCCATCAAACAAGCTAACACACATCATCTCACTATCCTATAAACACTATTACACTACTGCCAATCAGTACACAAACTTTTGAAAACCTATCCCCTAAGCAGCCCACATACCACAGACAAAATGTTTGCTAGCATGGGTGTGTTATGCGGCAGGGGTTGTGGCCAGGGCCTAGAGTCTAGGCCCTGGCCACAACCACAGCAGTTTAACACACCCATGGAAGCAAACACATACCAAATGACCACAACCCAAAAACATAACACATACACCTCAAAACCTATCCACTTCAATTAACATTCTAAAACAATAATTACAACCAACGCACAAACTTTTCAATACATACCCTCTTCACCCAATGCTCTACTAACGACCCAAAACCAACATCATAGTAAAGTAAAATAGCCAGTAGTGCGCCCAGTTTTCAGTATGCCGGCGGACAACCGTGGTGACCGCTGACACCGCAAACACATCACAGCCTTCTCCCACCTAAAAAAATGCAGCATTTGACCCATCTCTCACTCCCCCATCCTCTCCAGCCACTCCTACACACCAGCACATTCTCCAAAATTAGATTTATGCTCACTTCCATGACGCGCTGTCCGCGGATGTCTGCGGATCCAACATGGCGGGCGCATCGAAAGAATGTGACGCACCACACGCTTCACCCCAACCAATCAGCGAACACATCGTATGTCCACGGACATGACGTAAGGCGATTATCCAATTGGTGTCCTGTCCGCGGAGTGAACAGGGAATTGTGTCCGCAGCGCGAACATAGATATCACACATTTTTTTAGACCTACTTTTTGGTCATTTTAAAAAAAACGACTGGATGGATTTCCATCAAATTTACAAAAGCACGCTTTCGGGACCAATCTGCTGCTCCTTCTGCAAATATGGTGAAAATCCATCCTGCCGTTTGGGCTTTAGGCGTGAGCAAAGTTTTTCTACATTCAGTCTATAGGAAAAAAATAAATGTTGGGATCCCCCCTATATTTTTTCCCCTCTTAGACCAAACCTCACCAAACATTTTATTCAGAGTTGGTCATATACTATTTTTGCAATGTTTGGTGAGGTTTCGTCGAGGTGGAGCGAAGGTAGAAGCCGCCCAAAAAGGGCTCTTCCTATGGGTTTAGCAACTTAACCATAACTACATGGCTGCTACCGCAGACCATGTAATGTGTGGGCAGTAGTCTTATAAAGTTTTATTTTAGGATACATTGAGTGTAGTTTGTGTACACAGTTACTGTAACACTTTAATGCCTTTCGATTCACCAACATAGTACATATACATTAAAGCACTTTAAAAAGTTAAGTAAATATGCAAACAAGGTTTTTTAAAAACATGTTTATTTGGGGGAATGTGGTTGCACAATTTCTTTTTATTTTATTTCAAATAACACACTTTTTATATGTGGGAAAATTAATGGCAGTAAGCTGAAAACAGCATTAATTAATAACTTTTTGATATTTTGACAAATGTCTCTCAGAACCTTCACGTTTTGGTGCCCCAGACAGACATCTACTTTGGAAAATGTTACCCATCTCCATCCAGCGAGTTAAAGGTTATCTGTTCGCATGTGAAATGGCTGTAAAAATACCCCAAATGTACAGCAGAAATACTGCATAAATTGCTTGTATCAATAGAAAAACAAGATTGCAGTTTTTCATTTCTGAAAAGCCTCAGGTTATGCGAAGCACCATGGGAAATATATAAAGGTGTTGAGGATGAAGGGGTTCCTGCTTGTCCATCGAGCATTTTAAAAAGTAATTGGCAGATTTACCACAAACCAGTCAAGGAAATTATGTGAACGCTTCGTTCCAACTTTGTTTCTTATTTAGTCCAAATCTGTCCAGTTGTTTTTGAGTATGACTTCCCACAAATTACACTTCTTCCATGTGGGAAAATGAATGGCTCTAAACAGTGTTTGTATGCTTTCTTAATGATGTTTACATTTTTTAATAAATCTTTCCCAACATTTCCAGTTTGAGTGGCCTGTGACAAACATTTTGTTTGGAATATTCCATCCAACTTGATCCAGCTAGTTAAAAGCTATTAGCAATATCATTTTGAGCAAAGTCTAGAAATGAGTGCTTGTGTGGGACGTAGTGGGATTTATGCAAGCTGGTCAGTTTCGTTTTTATAGACCAGCTGTTTGTTATATTAAAAGACTGAAGTGGCTTCACTGGTATAAAGATGGAGATCACCTTTGTCTGTATTTAACTGTATTTTTATTTAAGTAAATTTGAGTTATAATCACACAGCTTTTTTTTCAACCAGAATTGTGAGGTGAGACTATATCAGCAGTGAGTGGTAGATCAGAGCAGTCCACCTAGTGTAGAATCAATAATTTAGACCAAATATATCTCATAATCTATACATACAAACATATATATTCCAGCACTCTGCACTTCAGATATACATAGACATACTTCAGTTAGACATGTACATACATACAAGATACATTTATATTCCAGAACAACCACACTCAGTAGTTTCTTGTCTAGGTTTGAGCTTAATGAATACCACACGTACATACATTATTCCATGCATCCCATACATACATGCATACATATCCAAACACATACACCATCATCTCCATCGACAGTAACTATGATGTCTGAATGGCATTAGGACAGATAGAGTTCATAAAAAAGATGATCTTCTCTTGGCTCTGAGTAAGATTAGTAAAGGGTCGTTTGTTAGATGTATGACTTTCCCCCAATTAATTTTTCCCCCCATTCGGGTGGTTAGTTGTCAGTCGTAGTGGAACAATTGAAGGCAACTAGATGTAAAGGTGACCCCTGCTCGTCTATGATAATTATATCTTACTGGATGACATCTGCAAGTTTGTAATCTCCTCTCTCATGGAAAGCCATGTACCAGCTGACCTTAAAAAGGCCTATGTCACCACTATCCTAAAAAAATCTGGCTTAGCAATGGAGGTGCCACTCGATTATAGGCCCATAACGAACACACAATTCTTGTTGAAAATCCTGCATCGTATCACCTATTGCCAGATCTCTCAACGTCTGAATAATCATCCAATCCTCAATTGCTGCTAATCAGGTTTTGGAACTGAGACAGCACTTCTGGAGTTGTAATCAAGGCTTTTGGATTGTGTCAACAAGGGTGTATCCTCCATGTTAATGCTATTTGATCTGTTGGCTGCATTCAACTTGGTCGACCACTCAATCTTGGTCACCAGATTGGAAGAGGTAGCCAAACTTTCCCAGTAGCGGTTTGCTGCATTAGCTCATTTCTGGACAACAGAGAAAGTAGAGCTACTTATGAGGAGGCAGAGGCCATGCTGTCACAATTAATTTTGGTGTAACACAGGGCACCTGTATATTTCCCTCGTTATGTAACATATTTATGGCCCCCTTTTTCGCCCTTCTCGAACAGAAGGGGGTGGTATTTACCAACTACACAGATGACACACAGTGTGTCGTCCCCATTGTAGACACTCACTCTCAGGATGAAGAGGAACTGAATTGAGTTTATATCTTAGTTTAGAATTGGATGGTGTGGAACAGCTTGCCACTGAATAGGGATAAAACAGAGCTGCTGATTGTGGGCACTCAACAATATTGGTCAAGCTTGGCCCGTTCTACCATAGTTTCCAACTTGGAGAGGTAAAGATAACCCCCCAAAAGAAAGTCAAAACTTTGGGGGTAGATTTCAACCAGCAGCTTAATATGGAAGTGGGTGCTGGGAGCCTTGTATCAGTGGTGGCTTATTATATTAAGCTGTTACCACATCGCAGACCTTTTATTTCACAGACTAATGCTGAGATAATTGCTAGAGCAATTATTGGGTCAAAAATAGATTATTGCAGTACCCTTTTGGTTGGGCTTGGCAAAGCTGGCACTAAAAGACTACAGGTGGTTCAAAACAGTGCAGTTAGGGTAGCCGTAGGACTATCCTGTTGCAACCACATATCGGCTGCTAGACAAGCTCTGCACTGGCTCCCCTTGGAGGCACGTGCCCTTTTCCATCTTCTCGTTATCGCCTTCAAATGTAGATAGGGCCTAATGCCCACGTACCTGTAAGATCTCATCTCCAATAAAGTGAGCAGCAGATCTCTCAGATCTAGCAACCACAATTATCTGATGGTTCCCACATGCAGAACTAAGAAGGTTGAGAGCAGTGCTTTTTTCATTGCAGCTCCAAAACCTTGGAACAAGCTTCCCCTCTATCTCAGATGTCAGGAAACTATTGGGACTTTTAAGAGAAAACTGAAAACGTGCATGTTTACTTGATTCTCCTGGGTAGTTTGGGTTGTGTATTCCTCTGTACTGATGGATTCTTTATGTCTTCTTTGATGTTTTGTCTGCATGCAAGGTTTGCACACTACAAATGTCTTAAAGTAAAGTAAAGTAAACTGCAGCAAATGGTAACTGAATGATTGAGCCAACAACATCAAATGGTAACTCCACCCTTATGAGACAATCTGCAAAGGATACATTTAAATGTGTGCCTGTTGAGGCCAGAAAAGGAGGAGCTCACCATTTTTGAAATTCCGGCTTCCACACTAAGGTGTCCTTTCAGACTGTGTCTATCTATTCACTGCAGAGATGTTGTTCCCTAACAGTACACAGGAATATGCCAGTTGTGAGCCTATTAACTTTTCTTTGGTTACTTACATCCCCAAACTAGCCCAACTCAAAACATCCACCTGATCCTTCTCAGATGACCATCCAGCCTTCCCTTTCCAGTAAATCACCTACCCTCTCTCTTTCTTGGGCTTCACCCTTTGTTTATTGTCTTCACTCTCCTATATCTTCCTCCCTACATCATGCAACCTAGCTTTGCTCCATTCCTCCCTGTACTCACTCTTCACCTTCCCTTATCTCATAGCCTTAAGCCTCAACTCTAACATAAGCCAAACACTCCCTTAACCCCTTATCCCTGCTTCATCCGTTCATTGCTGCACTCACCATCCTCAAACAAAATTATCCCTTTCACACCTTCCCATCCTCATCCTTAGCCCTAGATCACATCTGAGATTTATATCCTCAAAATGAACACACGCTTACCTACGATGCTGTCACAGATCACTGACTCTAAACTATTCTAATCCTACAAAATTGTTCTTGCTGTCCGCACCTCTGCACTGGACTCTTTCATTTACCCTACAAGCTTTGGTTCCACCTCAGACCCAATATCCATGGCTTTTCCATTTCTGTGATTGACTTTACACACTGCTTTTCCTTTAAAATCTCTAAAATCCAGGACACTGTCACAGCTCTCCTCACTCTCCCTCGCTTAACAGCTTTATGGACTCCAACTCTCCTGCTTCCCCTTTTTCTCTTGACTACATTTCCCCTTACCTTCTGAATTAGCACCCATCCTTGCCATTTCCAACCCATCTTGTGCTCCTATTGACCCATCTGCTCCCCAAATGGTCAACGTCTTTGTCTCAATCCCCTGCCCTTGTATCTCTTTAAACATTCTTTCTCCTGCCTACTTTCAATCTACAACTGCCCTACTACTATTCATTAAAAATTAAACCCTCTGCTGACCCAAATGTCTTTTCAAATAAGCGCCTAGTGCTCCTCCTTCCATAAAATTCAAAGGTTCTAAAAAGCATGGTCTTCAACTTGACCTTTAGCATGAATGACCTTTGATATCCACTTAAAACTGACTTCTGCAGTCAACACTCCATGAGAATGCATTCATGATTCTATACCCTTTGTTTGGATCCTTCTATCCTGATGTCAACACTTTTAACCACTCGTCTCTCATTTTCCCTCTCCAGACCTTAATGTGCTCTCACTTGGATCACCACCTAGCTGAAAATTGGACCCTTTAAAATCCCATGGAGCTCACAAGCATCTGTCCCCACACCTCCTCCTGTTGGCAAACCCTATGTATCAGTACTTGGACTTCAGCTTGTCACCAGCTAAAACTTTGCTGACCTAGGAAAACCTATCTCACCATTTAGATTTGGCGTTCATCTCTTTGCAAATTACATTCAAATATTTTGATCCTTTCTCTCCTTCACCCCAACCATCTTGAAAAAAATGTTCAGATGTCTTACTGCAATTTGTCACTGGATAGGCCTCCAATGCCTTATGCTGAACTCTATGAAAACAGAATTAATCTTTCTCCCAGCTTACAATGCCATGCCTCCATTCCTCTCATATCTCCTTCCTGTCTGACAGTCTTGCTCCCTTGTCCAAGCCTTGGAAACGTGTTGTCCTCTTTGAAAGTGAAATGTGACTGCAACAATTCATCACTACCCCTGCCTCTGCCGCTCATATTAACCTTTACAAAATTCAGAAATGTGTGCATATCATACTAACCACTCTATGAAATCGCTAATCTCTATCCTTCAAATACCTGAAACACATTGTCATGTGGTTAACATATGTTATTCAAATCAGCCTGCCTTGTGTTGGGTCCCTACTCCTTTTACTTGATGATATAAGTCAAACCACTTTCAGTTAAAAAGAGTATGCACATTTTGCGAACCAAAAAAGGCGTCTGTTCAGCATTTAGTGCTCAGAAATGTCACTTAACATCACCTTCTGCTGCTGCTGGTGCATGCCCTTTTGAAGAAAGGTTTCACGTCTCCCAAACCTACACATACAGGATCTTCAGGAGCTCTTGTTCCAGACACAATGGAACATTGATGGCAGGACTGTTGGGAGATATATGGTACCACTACCCTCTCAATTATTGCAACCACTTTCACCTACATGTCCGTCATACAGTTTAGAAGCAATCAATTAGAGGCAATTAGAGACCTACCAATCCAGTGTAGGGTAGCAATGCCAACCTCACTAAAATTACTGCTCATAGGGGGCATTTAAGAAAATGCAAATCACCCAGATAGAGGGATAGTCTCTACGATAGTGCATGGGACCAGCAGTAGCCAGTCCTATATAATGTGCACTTAGCATTAGTAAACTTGCTCAAATTTAGATATACCTGTTTGGTTATCAACTAAAACTACCATAAATCGACTTCAGCAGTATTACATGTATGCGTGTTTTATTTTCCACTAAATTTACTTAGCCATTATATCTTCGGCAAGTGGGGTTATGTGTAATGTAATTTTCAGCACAACTATATTTTGTGTAATTCTTGCACGTGTATGTGTGCAATTATTTTTTTGCCACACTGATCATTTACAAAAATACTTTTGTCAAATGAATGGTGAAGATGAATAACATTGCTATTGACATAACGGAAAAACATCTGGGAACTTGTAAACATTGCCTAGTTGTAAAGACGTTGTCATTGAGACTAACACGGCTTGAGAAGTAATGTAATGTAATGTAAAGTGGTCTTATTTAGCGTCCTTCTGACAATAATGTTGGCAGTGCTGCACATGGCTCTGTAAAAAAGGAGGGAAGGGTGTGTTAGTCAGATAAATGGAAGGCAGATACAGAAGCCTTTGGTGTTGAAGGTCAGACTCACCTGAAACCTGTGTGTCGATAACCAAAACCTCTATGCTGTTTGTGACTGGTACTGACCAAGGCAGGTTAGCCATATAAGTGGCCCCCATATTGTGGAGTGCAAACATGAACAGAATTGCTGTGGGTAGAAACTGGATAGGGATCTGTTAAGTACACAAGACCTAGGAAGTTGTCTCTAGGATTGTGGGAGGTATAAGGATGAAAGATTTTAGAAGTGAAGAGCTAGTTGAGGGATGAGTGAGGTGGAGAGCAGAGGGTGAGTGTTTTGTCACTTCCTGGGTCTTAGTGGTACATTTCACTGAGATTTAAGATGCGGCTCAGTGCCACACAAGAGAGGTTCCATGAGTCAGCTTGGTTTCCAACAGATAGTAGAGTTTTGAAAAAAGATTTTCGTAAATTATCCCAAGTTTTTGGTGGGCAGTGTTTAGTCGGTTGATATTATTTTTCTTTTTTTGGAAAGTGCTTGGTTGAAAGGTTTTGAGCTGTTTCCTGAAAGTCATGTGTTTCTCCTTGAGGCAGAGTTGTTTTCGTAGGGAGTTACAGAGTTTTATCGTCGGAACTGAAAAAGAGGATCCTCCGGCCTGTTTCTTGTTGTAGTTGCGGACTGTTAGTGCATCAATGCTGGACCTAAGCGTTCTGGAAGAAGTGTAGTGCAGAAACTTACTTCTGACGGTGGAAGGGTCTCCTCCCTGGTATTGATTATGGGTGATGCACAAGGTTTTGAAATGAATTCTTTCTGGTTAGCCAGTGGAGAGTACGTAAAGATGGCGTTATATGTTCAAATTGTTTTATTCTGAGAAGTAGTCTTGCTGCTGCATTTAGAATTCTTAGAATGTTCGTTATTAGGTAATCTATGAGTCCGAGGTTGAAGCTGTTTCCATAGTCTGCTTTGGATAGTATTAGAGATATGATTCCCATGGCTCTGTGGGTAAATGTTAAGGAAGGTAAGATTTGGCGTAGCATGCGCAACTGGGAGAAACATCTTCTGACAATGACTTTGACCTATGGAACAAGAGTGAGGGTGTTGTCCATTTCCATTCCAAGATTTCATACTATGGTTCATGTGTTTGGGCAGGGCCCCATTTCATCAGGCCACAGGATTGTGGTGGATGCATTACATGCAGAATTACAGAGCATCAGCTCTGCTTTGCTTGGGTTAACATTTTAGTCTGTTTGCTGTCATCCATGAGTCCACCTGTGGTAGACCGTTCTTCATGCCCTATGGGTTTGGAGAGGAGTGGTTCACAAATGTGCAGATTATTTGCATGTCATCCACCCAATTATAGCAGTTGATACCAGATGTATTGATGTCAAATAGGAGTGTCATGTAGATGTGGAAAAATAGAGGGGCGAGTGTGGATCCTGTTGTGGTTGTGGTTTCTGTTCTACCCGTGAAGAAGAAAGTGATCCAGTGTGTAGCTGATTCTTTAATACCAGTATTTTCCAGTAATTTCAATAGGAACTTGTGACTTATGGTGTTACAAGTTGCTTCAACGTCTCCTAGGATGAGAGCGCATTGGTTTGAATTGCATTCCAGATGGAGCACAGAGCCTCCCATTTCCTGCCCTTCACCACCCCAACACTTCTTCATTGGAACTCTGAGTTCACTTTAAGCCTTACCATCAAACTTTGAACTTGAAGTGCCTGCCAGTGTTTTTTCAAAGCAGTCTTCTGAGAGTTATTTAGAGCTTATTTTGTGCTGGTAACATGCTACTGGTGTAATGACAATGTTTAATCAGGTACACCTTCAGACACTCCATCTATATGAAATATGTGTTCCCTTCACTAAAATACTGTTAACAACAAGCAATCGAAAAAGGCAAGATTTTTGGTTTGTGTATACGTGTTATGCATTTGCCAGCCACTGCTACTAGATTCCCAGGTACTCTCACCATTTTTGACCTGCTAGCATCAATGGTCAGTTATTGCCACTACAGTAGTGTCTAGCAAGTGGATTTCCCAAGCCTACATAAAAACCCAAACTGTTGGCATTGCCAATGCTTATTTGGTTAACAGGAAACACCTTTGTACACCAGCCCTACACTGCCCTACACTGCAGGTTCTAACATACAATTGCTGGACAATCATGTCTACTGTACAGAACCTAAAAACAGCATAACTGTATGTGATGTTTGGGGAGGCATGGCTACATGGCTGTGGATTATGCTGTGTTCTCTGGAAGCTCCTGCCTACCAGAACAAAGGAGAGGATCAATAGTCAGATACATTGTGGCAGTGTGACTGATCCGAAGTGCGGTCACGATGCAGACAAGTTGCAGTGAACTGAATGCTTCTCCGAGCAGAAGCTGCGGCTCCAGCGATACATTTTACCCAACATGTGTGTTGAAGAGAGGCCAGCGCGTGACTAGGCAAGAGGCGAGCACCAAACACGGGGGGGGGGGCTGGACTGTGTACCAGAGCGAAGACATCTCCCCCATATACAAAAGAACAATTGGGTCACCAAATTACACATGGAGGTGCGCAGGCTACGCGGAGGAGCCCCGCACTGGGTGGCAGAATCTGGGGACTGCGAGAGCACATCTCGTCATATGAGTGGAGGAACGCGACTGACAGAGGCCTGGGTAATTACACTCCCAAGCGTTAGAAATAACTGTGAAGCAAGAAGAGCGACCACACTGTGTCCGTGTGTGCCTGGTGAAACGCCAGCTTGGGAATTGTGGTTGCAATATACTTATCTGTCTGTGGAAGGGAAACTGAAACATATTTTGGGGGCAGACTGCCCATTTTCGGAACGCAGGGCTCTGAAAATATTACTGGTTGGCCAACGTACAGATTGTGTGTGACCCCAAAGGCATAGACTCCAAATGAAATTCACTATACGACAATGGTGTGAGGAAGGGAGAAGAAAGGACAGTAGTGACCGGAGAGCGTAACAACACATGAATAACAATAAGTAAAGTGCAATTATTCTGGTGCATCCATACTGTGACTTGGGACCCCCTGAGGCCTGGAAACACTGAAGTGACCCCAAGATAGGAGGGCAACCACACTATACAGGAGCTCCAATTAGGCCCCCTCACATGCACAAAAATGGCATCAAAGCTGCCTAAAGTCAGAGGTAAACAGTTTTCTATGGAAGACTTCACAAAATAACCATATACAGCGGAAGGGGCTTGAAAACAGGTACAGTCCACGCAGGACGCTGGGGCCACAGGATGGGACGACCAACAAATATTGAAGGCCATCACAGACCTAAAGGTGTCCTGGGAGCTCAAAATTGGGCCATCTCGGCACTCAGGACCTCGCTTGGATTTTAAAATCGATGCAGTAAGCGTGGATGTGAACCTCTTGCGGCAGGATGTTCGGGCGCTGGCAGAGAGCACAGGAAAGTTGGAATAGGAGGTTGAAGCGAATACTAGCACTTGCGCGACCAACACGAAAGATGTCCATACGCTGAAGCAACAGGTGTGCAATCTAAAGACCAGAGCTGAAGAAGCGGAAGGGCATGTGTGCACAACTAATGTACGCATTGTGGGGCTCCCGGAAGGAGAGGAGGGATCGGACCCGATGGACTATGTTGAAAGCTTGTTACTGCAGGAGATAACAGGTGGAGCACTCAGCTAGGGGTTCACAGTAGAAAAGAGTGCACAGGGCCTTGGTTAGGAAACCACCACCGGTAGCCCTCCCCCTGCGGCCGATCATTGCTAAAATTCTGAACTATAGAGACAGAGAAAAGGTTTTGGAGGATTTCCGGAAAGGGTGAATGATAAGCAGGGCCTCTGTGACCATTACCACATATCCAGATTATACTTTCTTTGTGCAAAGACAGCGCCTGAGTTATGTGGCAGTTAAGAGGAGAGTACGAGCAGAGGGCTATAGGTACATGTTATTGTACCCAGCACAGATTAAAGTGATCCACAAGAACAAGGTCCTCTTTTTTAACTCACAGATGATGTGACTGCATGGTTGGATGCAAATAATTGCCCATCAGGAGGGAAAGGCCAGACAGAGAGTGGGGCGGAGAAGTGATCCAGCCTGGACTTCGCAAGGCTGTAATGATGGACATGTAGATGTTTTGGGAGGTAAGTACAGCACATAAATATTAATATTGGGATGAGAATATAATGACGAATGTATGCAGATGGCATTTGAGAGGCCGCGCTGGGGCTCGGGTTCACTTTTACTGTTAGTAGCTTAAGCAGGAGATGCAAGAGTGGCCATACACTAGCAGCATTTAGAGACACAGTAGTTTAGTTGGGATACTAGTAGAATGGTATCCCCCTGCTGGGTACTGAGTATCGGTTATACAGAGAAAAGGGATAGATGTGGGGTAGCCTGAGATCCAGGGATGGAGCTGGGCAACAGTTCGGGGAAGTTGGCGGGTGGGAAAAGGGTGGGCCTGGAGGGAAGCGGGGAGGGGCGGAAGGTGGGATGGGTGTGGGGGAATTTCATGGCGGTGGGTAGGGTGGGGTCTTGGGGGGGTTGTTAGGGTACAAGCCTGCATTCACAAGCCATGGGGGAGGATTAAGAGAGTAGGGACAGTGATGGGAGTAGTAGGATATGGATAGAATGGGACACTTAAGGATATTGACCTGGATGTGAGGAGACTGAATTCTTATATCAAACGCAACAAGTTGATGATGCACTTGAAGAGGTTGCAAGTGGATATTCACTATTGCAAGAAACTCACCTGACTAAGGAACGGTTGGGGGTGGTAACGCGAAAGTGGTAAGGAACGACCTTAGGAGCAACATACTCAGCATATGCCAGAGGGGTCCTTACATGAATAGCTCCACACGTCACGTTTAGGTTATTGCAATCCACCATAGACAGGGATGGGAGGATGAAACTGATTAAGGGATTGGTGGAAAATAAAGAAGTGAATATTATAAATGTTTACTTCCCAAATCATGATACCGTGACCTTCTTTAGGAACCTGTGCGTTAAGATTAGCCCATACATGTATAGGGCAGTTATATGGGGTGGAGACTTCAATTTGTACCTTAGACCCGAGATTAGATAGATCGGACGAGAAGGTGTCTATGTCAGCCACTGCGGCAAGAGCCCTGCACACCCTGCTACAGGAATGTAGATTAAAGGATTTGTGGAGAATACAACCCCCACAAGATAAGGTGTACTTGCATTATTACCCTGCGTCACATCTAGATGGGATCAATTGAAGGATAGCAAGCTCGCGCCTGGATGAAGCTTGAGTGTTGGCGTGTGCCACACTTGGAATTGCAAACACCAGCCAGCGCAGCATCCGGATGGGGTTGTGAATGATAGCATGCCCACACCTGGACAGATTTCAGAACGCTAGCTTACGCCGCATCTGGACGGGACTGTGAATTGTTGGCTTGCCCACGCCCAGAAAGAATTCTGGACTTTGGCCGGCACCGCATCCGGATAGAGCCGTGGGGACCAGCTGGTGCCAACTGGGACAGAACTGCAATGCTAGCATGCAAAAGGTCAGGTAACCCACTAACCAATATAAACTCAATCTCTGCATACTTATCTCACTCAAACTCACACAACCATCTCTCGCGCAACATGTCGCACGCACTTCACAACACTGCAACAACACATAAACCGGACCAACAGCACACGCGGCCTATCACAGACCCGATACCAGCACCAAAGCTCAGCATCTGGTGTATACCGAGTTGAAGCTGCCAACAGAGCACCACTCCTCTCACTATCCTACTCCCTCTTCACCTTACTAACCCACCCCACCCCACCTTATCATTTACAGATCCGCCAGAGCGCCTGGGGACCAATTCCGTTGGTGACGGTGCGCGGTACAAATACCTTTAACATTTAAAATTTAACATTTAAAATTATTGTGCCACCAAAACCTACGTACTAGATTATGTATTCATTGGACCAGAGTTATTGGAAGCAGTGACACAAGCAGAATATGAAGATATAGTCCCCTCAGATCATGTGTAATTGGTAATAACATGGCAGGTTTCACCCTCTGGGGCGAAAATCCCAGCTTGGAAACTTAGAGCGGAGGCATTGTAGGACATGGTGTTCAGAGAAGGTTTGCGTAAAGACATAGTGGGTTATTTTGAATTCAACACCGGTAGTGTGAAATCGGCAGGGACAATGTGGGAGGCATTCAAGGTCGTAGTTAGAGGAGCAGCTATATCTAAATCAAATGGGATACAGGGTAGCATCTTGCAGGACTGGGATAATGCTGAGAAGGAGCTTTAAACTAAAATGCGGGAAGGTGGGGAATCCCCAGGGGAGACGGTAACCATATGCCAACTACAGCAACATGCAGAGGGCATTGGGAGAGATTAAGTAATTTAAATTATAAGAGAAATTTGGAGAGACAAGAGCGAGGCCCCTAGACAGGAAACTAGAGTAGTAAAAGGAACAGATGGGCAGCTACGAGATACTCAGTAAGAGGTAAACAAATGCTTCTATGAATACTATAAGGAGCTGAATGCCGAAGGGATGGAAGAGGAAGAAATAGATATGTTGGAGATATTGATGGAGATTGCTCTGCCTAAGCTAGATGTGACAGAAAGAGAATGCCTGGAGGTGCCTGTCACACTGGAGGAACTTGATTACGTTATCACGACACCACCCACTAATAAATCCCCAGGGGCAGATGGCTTACCAAGTGAGTTCTATAAAGCATTTAAGAAGGAGTTGCTCCCACCAATGCTAGACATGTTAACCAAGGCATTTCCTGTCAATATGCTTCCCACATCCCTACCGGAAGTGATAATTATTCTACTGCTCAAACCTAACAAGCCGCAGAGTGTGGATCCTACAGACCGCTCTCGATGTTAAACCAAGATAGCAAAATATTGACAGCGGTAGTGGCTAATAGATTGAAGCCCCTAATACACAAACTTATCCACTCAGACCAGTCGGCTATGTCCTGGGAAGATGCATCTCAGATAATCTTAGGAGGCTACACCATGTCATAGACCAGACTGAAGGGAGTTCATAAAAAATAGCGATAATTTCATTAGATGCAGTGAAATCTTTTGATTCCGTTAAGTGCGCTTTGTTATTGGTGGTGTTGGAGGAATATGGAGTAGGGCCCGGATACCTGAAGTGGGTTTGGCTGCTCTACAGCGATTTGCTGGCCCAAGTTAAAATGGGGGTCACCATATCTGAGCAATGGCGATTGAGTAGGGGCACCCAACAAGGTTGCCCATGGTCCCCGAAGCTATTCATTCTAGCACTGTAGCCCCTAGCGGCGTACCTAAGACAACAATATGGGAAACTTGGGATCAGCACTAAGGGAGGGCGACACTTAATTTCTGTGTATGCAGATGATATGTTGCTATATTTAAAATACCCGGAAGAGAACCTACAGTACATCCTAGAAGTAATGGAGCAATATGCAGTTGTCGGGCACAAAGGTTAACCCTAAAAAGTCCTGCATATTCTCTCTGGGTAGATATGTGGGGATGTCGAGAGACAGACTCCCAATGCTACAGATTGGGTGGGAACCAGACACATTTAGACATCTGGGAATAGACATATACCATAAGATTGAGGCGGAGCATGAATGGAGCACAGTGAAAGCAGTGGCTAATATTAAACGTAATATGATATTCTGGGCAAAGCTACCACTGACAATGATGGGGAGAGTGGCACTGCTGAAAATGATTGTTCTACCTAGGCTGTTGCATTGTTTTGCTAATATCACGTAGCTCATAACTGGTTGTTTCTTTGTTGAGATACAGTGTATATCCAGGGGGTTTATATGGCATAATTCCAGGAATAGTATTGCGCTGTGGAAATTACAAACCCATATGAGCAGGGAGGCATCAGACTACCCAACTTTCAATTGCATTGCATGGCCAGCCCACTCCAGTATGTGGTACGGTGGTTAGCAGATGATCCTACGCCTGAGTCTAGGTTGCTCAAGGCGGAATGTGCCCCTCACTTTCTGAATGAATGGATGTGGTTACCGACGCAGCAGTGGAGAGGAAGGATGAGGTTGTTAGTTGTGGGTAAAGGAATATGGCAGAGAGCTTGCCGAATGTTGGGGAACCCGAAGCCGCTCTCTCCCCAAATGCTGCAGGTGGCACTAGAAGGGATTGATGATCAAATGAGAGGGCTACTCAGGGGACAATGGGAAACGAAAGCCATAGCGACCCTGGGAGATATATGGCAAGACGGGGAAGTGATTCAGTTTGATGAGTTGGTGAGAGATATGGGATTACACTGAGGACAATACATTACATATGCCAGGTTGATAAAGATGGTTAAGAGCAAGTGGTCAGTAGCAGTGCTGGCTCAGCAGCCGGACATGGTTATAGAAACATTCTGTGATATATCGGAGGGCGGCCAAGAAGTCTCTCGAATATACGAGTTGATGATGTCTCGGGTGGGGAAGGAGGTGACTAAAGTTCGATGTGACCTGGAGGAAGAGAGAGGAGAACTGATGGGATATGGGCTGAGGCATAGAGTGCAAGGGTATCATAAAAAAGTCTCCAGGAACATAAGGCTACAACAAATTCAGTTGTTTATAACTCACAGAGTGTATATGACCCCTGATAAGATATTCAAGTTCAAGAATGCAGGGATGCATCATGCCCGAAATGTGGGGAGCAGAATGCTGGAATGGCACATATGTTTTTTGTATGCCCCAAAATTAGAAGATCTGAAGGTAAGTGGTGCACCTCCTAGCTGGGAAAGAGATAACCCTGGATATAGACTCCCTGTGGGCGGGGATGTTACGGGGTTCCCTAGACCGCGGATCCTTAAGCATGTAAGCAAACTCAAAGACTTGGCGTACATACTGGCAAAGCGAAGGATCGCTATGAACTGGAAAGCGAATAGGAGACCTAGTGTGGAGGCCTGGTGGCAAAATCTCCAGAAATGGGCAAGTGCTGAAAAAATAGTTTGGCAGGAGGCCACAAACAGGGGTGGGGAGGAAAAGACAAATACGTTGGTAGCTTGGAGAAACCTGGTGACATCTCTTTTTGAGGGCAGGATGGGAAATTCGGAAAATTATGACTGCTTAAGTGATGGGAATGTAGAAACGCCCGCAGAAGCGGCTGAGGCTGATGCAAGTGGAGGAAAGGCTCGGGAGGGCGGGGGGAAGGGGAGGGAAGAAAATTCAAAATGTGGTTTTGTGTTGGCGTTTGTAGTGTGATTTTTTTGATATGTGCTGTTTATAATTAACCCAATAAAACAATTTTTTTTTAAAACTGTATGTGATATTTGAACTAAGACACCCATGTACTGCTTTGTGGCTCTTTTGCCTGCATCTAAAGTGTTCATTGAATATTTTGACATTATGCTTTAGTTTGTATACAGAGAGTATGGCGATCATTTAAATAGGAATAGCATGATGTATAAATCCCAAAACCATATTATACTATACCATAATATAATCTATGTGATCTCATGTCGGTTGTGAAAGTGCACTGGGTGACACTATTGCTGTCTCTGTGGCTTTAGGGTAATAGTGCCAGTGGATTGGTCTGTCCGAATACAGTGCTCCTTTACCACATCTTAAGGATCAGAGAAGTGACAGCGATCCTAAAAGGAACACTAGTGAAGGAAAGGGGGAAACTATTTGCATGTAAAATCAGTGAAGAGGAAGTAATGGTGCATTAGCTCTGCTGGAGTCAGGAACTGCAAATTTGCTTCATCATCCAAAACAGTTTCAATGATTTCAACGCAGATTTGAAATTTATGATGAAGTGCGTGTGCATTGCCTGGCACAGTCTTATGAAGCATTCCATTAAACTATTAATATGTAGAATGTAATTAAATATGTTTTGCAAAACGCTACCCATGAAATATGTATGGATCAGACTTAGGCCGTAAGCATTCCTCTGCAACATTTGCTCCTGACATCATGAATGGTTTACCATATGAACATCTGATCAGCCCAGAAATGTACTGCAAAATTAGAAGTGGAGGTATTTCACCACTAATGAACCTAGTTCTGTTTGATTTTCCTTCACTGTCCTACATGGAGTGTGATACAAAATTAGATGGATCCTCTTGTTAACCATGTATTAAATTGGAGAAAGAAAATGAAAACAAATACATGTGCATTGTTGTTTAGTTTAAGTGTGTGAAGGGTTTAATGTTTGGAACAGAAATGTTGTACAAGCGCAATCAATCATGTCTGTAGTAGTCCCTTCTGAGGGAGCTTTACAAACTGATAAAAGTAATGGAGAAAAGTTTGAGGGCAAATTAGTAGTGAAGGGAATCATTGGAACATTAAAATGGGAGAGCAACCACACAAAACACAGATTATAAACATTAATTACTTGAATTAGATCGGCACAAGCACAATACATGCACAGTATTTAGACTGAGGTTGATGAGATCAAGCGGGTTGCTTTGACAACTGATTAGTAGTGGTGGTAATTTGGAAGTAGAGGAATTAGAGTTGCATGGATGATTGGGAAGAGGGAGATAAACGATCTGAAGCAGGAGACAGCGCAGTATGGTGGGGTCAGATAGAATGAATATGATGCTGAATTGAATGGTATGGCAAGAAGAATTAGTGTTCACAGCTTTGGATGCAGGAGCAAGGTCGATTGGAAAGGAAATTGAAGAGGGGTTAGGGCCGCCTCGAGAACATGGATATGATATGTTATGATATGGCATTTATAACGCGCCTATACACAAGTGTTTCAAGGTGCGACGAGGCAAGAAAGGGGGAACAGAGGGAAGACAGACAACGATTTTACTAGGCTAGATCGCGGATGAGGGATTAGCAAGGGAGGCAGTAACAAGTGAGAGCAGTGATGTTAAGAGTTTTCATGCTGTTAAGTATTTTTTTAATGTTTTGATATTGCTCCAAACAGAGGTGAGGCACCAATTTCATACACCCATTAATACAATTGCAATCCACACATTTGGACAAGGAACAGACAGTGAGGTTGTCAAAAATTGAAAGGTATTTAAAAGAAGATGGTATCCACAAGCCGGCTCCTGCTTTTCCATGGATATTACTACTTCATTGTATGTTTTTAACATAAATTATTAAACTTTAGAAAAAATGGTACCTACCTATACGTGTCACATTATTATAAGTTCATGAAGGCATACACCTTCAATCACGCATTCCTCATCTATACATTCTGATAATGTCAAAGGCACCAGGCATTCTAACATCTCTGATTCCTTAGATTAAAAAACTTAATTTATGGTCCCTCAACCTAATGCAAATTCATGCTTTTTTCTCAAGTTAAACATTTTGTACCAGTGTTCAGAAAATCTGTTTTCTCTGGAACCAGAGAAGAATGGTACCCAAGAAAAATTACATCAATTACATAAAAATATTTTGAGGCACCCACTCCTCTGTGCAGGTGTGAGACAGTGAATATACGAGCTATTTGGAGGAAAAAGACTGGCTAGAATGGGACTAGTATGTGCTGATTCATGCACATGCAAATAAGGTGACTTGCTTGCATTGGCTCATGTAGTTTGAATGAACTAAACAGATGTTTTTGGGAATCTATATTTTTTTGTTTTCAAACCCGCATATATGTTTTGTTCTCTAAAATACCTGGGTACAGGTTTAACTAATCATGCCTGCGTGAATTTAGCTAAACATGAGTGTATGATTCACAATCTACGTGTATTTTACAAGCCATTAGCACAGTCATCTTTCTCTCTAAGTGGGCCTGCCCAACATCAATACATCTGTGTGTGAGGTTTTCACTAAACATGGATATATTCCTTTCACTTTGTGCACATGCACGTTCTCCAATGGTCCTGCCTGTAATTCCTTCAGTCTCTTTACATGTATGTGCTGGGTATTGTGACACATTGGATTCTGCTCCGATGGAGTACCGAGATGAGTTGGGGTAAAACTGCCCAGCCAACCCCCGCAATTCTACAAACCAAAACCCAACACACTCATGAAGGTAAAACGGGATCTGTTAAGAGATATACTTCCTTCCCCTTTTGTGGCAGTGTGGGCCAAGGAAGGCTACGCTCTTAATAAGGGTGTAAATCTGATTCACCAGTGACCCAAACAACACAGTATCACAGTCCAAAATAAAGGTAATGTCCAATCAAGGTTCTATACAAATGTATATATGTACTTTAATTCTGAAATATATCAAATAGATAACACTAAATAAACAACCTCCCCCAGCCCCCACAGGGGAACACGGGTGATACAACAGACTGAATAAAGTAGCACGCTGAATGTGATTACAGCGGTGACAATCAAATACCAACCACAAAAACGATATACATAAAAGAAGGTGCTGAGGTGACTTAACCAGTCACTAGTTTCCCAGTGGATCGAGGGGGCAGTTTCTTGGCAACAGCACCTGGTTTAGTTTCTTTGGTGGGTTGATGGTGTTGAACCCGGTGTTAAACGTTAATGAGACCGGATCGAGTTCAGTTTGTGTAAGGTGGATCCTGTGGGCTCAAGCTGGAAGAGGACTTCGAGCAGGGGCAAACGCGGTTGCTCTGTGCGGTTGAAGGGGGGCTTCTAGTGATGCAGTTAGCTGCTGTGAGAAGTCAATAAATTACACTCCATGGGTAGAAGGGCGGTGGGTGACGGTCATCAAATTGGTGATCTTGGGTGCTCTGATGTGTGGGTCATTGAAGCAGCTATTCAAGGGATAGTTGGGTCCAGCTGTGGTTGAATCCCCTAGTCAGAGTCAGTGTCTGACTCTCCACTGGTTTTAGTCAGGTACCGGCATTGAGCAATTGATTTGAGCCTTTTAGATGAAAGGCTCATGGGGCATGATGCAGCATCGAGCTGTTCCGAGGTTCAAGCGTTATAGTTTGGATGGGTGGTTTGAATGGGTGGAGGAGTATCCCCTCTCATTATATTTGTATTTCTTTATTCATTGGGTATTTATAATGTGCCTATAAAGCAAATGGTGTCTTTAAGGCACCACAGCACAAAAAGGGGATGGGGCAAGGATGAAGAATAACAAAAACTGTCCTGTTAGGCCTTGCGTCATTTGGATTGTGCAAGTGCAGGAGCAAGAAGTGAAGGGGAGTGGGGAAGGGGGACAAACAGAGCAACCGGTATTGTGCAGCAGAACATTGAGCTTCAGCTGATCTGGTCTTACATATTCTGTGAAGCCCACACGGGAGACTTGAGGATAGGATGATTCCATTCAAGGTCTGCTCTCCTAGCTTTATGTCAGTGCTATTTCTTTGTTTGATTGATTCCCCTTCGCTCTCACCTGAAGAGGGGGCTGAGTTGGACTGGTTGGAATCCTTCGTTGTGGTGTTCTCCGAGCATCTCTGGGGTTTCCCTTCTTCTGAAAGAGACAGGGTTTGTTCTGATAGGTCGCCACTATTTCCAATGATTAGTACAAAGAGGAAAGAATGGCGCAACCTCCAGAAGAGAGTATGATAAGCAGTGTGACTCGCAACATTCAGACGAAAAGATACCGTATTAAGAGACCAGTCAATGAGAGGATTGTGTAGACGTAACCAAGGGATGACAAATATGATGGGATAGTGGGCAACATATATGATATCAAAAGATATCCTCTCAAGATGGTCAAAAATGGAGACCTTCACGGGCACAGAAGTGTGACTGATGGGACCAGTGATGAGTGGTCGACTGTCTACTCCTTCTACGGTTTCTTAATCAGACTTACTGTGTAGTGGAGCGCCATCCTTGCCGTCCCAATGAATATACAGAAATGACTGTCAGCACCGCTGACGATCATGACCATAACATCCTTTATTTCTTTGTCTTCCCATTGTAAAGTGGTTCTTACCACAATTAAACAGCTGTCCGTCTTTTCATTCTTAAATAAGTCAGTTCCAGAGGTTGGTGGTCCCTCCTAGGACCAGGGTCTTCTATTTTCCAATTTCTGAGGTGGTACTTCAGGACAATCCCATAGAATATGCCCCTCAGAAGCACAATATAAACATAAACCCTTGTATCTTCGCCTCTTCCTTTCTGTAGGAGTCAAAGGCCCTTTGGCAGTATCTATTTGCATAGGTTCATAGGTAGCTTGATTTGAGGGAGATTTGGGAGAAGGTGTAGATGCAGGAGGTGAAGAAGTAGATGATAGATTCCGTCTTCTTTCAGCTTGTTGTTCGGCTAACTGATAATCAATCTGCAAGACTAAAGAAAACAGTTCTTCGAAAGTATTTGAACGAGTGGTATGAGCTAATTTGTCCATGATATCTTCTTGAAGAATCCTCCTGAATACTGTGAACTGTACTGATTCCTACCAAGCAGCCTCGCTAGCCAGGCGTTTGAAGGAAGAAATGTACAACATCAGTTCCATAGAAACATGTTTAATGTCCTAAAGAGTTTCTCCTGCAAACAATTTCTGGCCTTTCAAAGATCCTTTGAAGTAGAGATGCAAATGCAGTATAATCAAGAAGCACTGGATTGGCAGAGGTAACAAGGGGTGTTGCCCAGGCAAGGGCATTACCAACCAATGTTTCAAATCAAAAATCTGGATCAGTAGCGTAGGCTGTGGGTCTAAAAGTAAAGTAAACCACACAGGCATCCAGGAACGCCTTCACCTTCCTAGGTGGCCGACCAAACTTGTGAGAAGCTAACCCCAAAGGGGAAAATCCATTTGATGTGTGTCTCTGGCTGCTACCAGCTGACTTTGTACTGTGTTTTTAGGCTTGTACTTAGATAGACAAGCCTTGTAAAGCAGTCACTAGCTCTTGAACCTGCGTATCAGTAGCCATAGTAGTTAGGCATTGCAAACTGTCTTGTTTCATTGATTCCCCTTCAATCTCTCACCTGAGAAGGAGGCTGAGTTGGACTGGTTTGAATGATCTGTAGTGGAGTTCTTAGAGCGTCTCTGGGAGTTCCAATTGTTCTAGAAGCGATATGGTCTGTTCTGAGAGGTCTCCACAATTTCCTATGATTAGCACAAAGGGGAAAGAACGGCGAAACCACCAGAAGCAACCCTAATTCGAGGAAAAAGCCAAGAGGTGTAGAAAACCCCAGAAGGTGTTGATCTTTGATGGTGGAGCGGCTTTGACTGAATAAGCTTTGTGGCATGTCCAGCATATTCAGTGGTACAGAGTGTGGAAACATTAGAGCATTCTATAGTCTGTAAGCATACAATAAATTGTTTAAAAACAAAGGCTTTATGGTATGATTCAAAATCTGGGTATTCAACACCTCTTAAATTCTTCATTAGATTTATTTTTTGAAGAGCAATTTTCGGTGTCATTTTGTTCCATAGAAATTTGAGGAGGATAGAGTCAATCTTTTTATAGAAAGCTTTGGGGAAGAACATGGGAATCATTGACAACACATAAAATTATGGGGCCAGCCATCATTTTAATAGTGTGAAGCTTGCCCCAGCAGGTTAGAAACAAGAGGGACCATTTAGTAACCATATTTTCAATATCTGATATCTCAGAATCTGCATTTAGCTTCATTGAGTATGGAATATGTGCAGCTACATTCATTCCAAGGTATGTGAAGCTAGTAGTACATAACTACATTCCAAAAGTATCCATGTTGTCAGAAATCAAGGTGCTATCAAGAGGGAGGATTTCAGATTTGTCAAGAATTAATTTATACCCTAAAACCTCTGAAAATATATGAATAGATGTGAGGAAATTGGTAAAGATGACTGAGGATTAGAAACGTAAAGCAGGATGTCATAAGCATAAGCAGACAATTTAACAGTTGTAGAATTAATATTAATATCAAGGATGGGTACTAGGGCTAAAACAAATAAAAGTGAAGATAGCGGGTATCCTTGTCTGTTTCCCCTTAGAATTGGAATAGAGGAGGTTAGTGTCTAATTGATGAAAATACTAGAGGATGGGGAGTCATACAAGATCTTAATTGATTTAAGAAAATGAGAGGGGATTCTATACCATACCTGAACATGTATTGGCATTCCAGATAACCAAAAGCTTTCTCAGTGTCCAATGCAATGAGTGCATGTTGATCAGGGAGAGGATGTTCAGATGCTAGAATATTAAAGCAGTATATCTACCTTTAATGCAAACCTGTTTGATCTCTGTTAATCAAATGTGGATAGAATTCTAGCAGGAATATTGCCTCAGTGTTTATTACCGAGATACATTGATCATTTTTAATTAAGGATGGGTCCTTATAAAGTTTTGGAAATAAAACAATTGTAGTTTCGGTAAATTAGCCTTTGCTGAAACATAATTCCAAAAAGTGATAAAAAAAATTGAAGAAGATGAGGAGTGAGAATGTTTGAGAAGGTATTATAGAATTAAATTGGTAGGCCATCTGAGCCTGGGGCCTTACATGTTTTCAAATCTTTAATAGCTTTTTGAATAATGGAGATATCAATGTAGGTGTACAAATCAGATAACATAGTCAAATTAATTCTAGGATTAGTTATAGTAGATACATCATGTTCAATACTATCGAAGTTAATCAAGGAGTCTGAATTATAAAGATTAGTATAATAACTTAGAAATACATCATAATTGGTGTTAGGTTAGTTAAGATTGATCCATCATCTAATTTTAATGTGTGCTCTAGAATTATTTTATCTCTTATGTTTTACATACAAGTCTAACATTTTACCTGCTTTATTTGAGCCTCCATAATCCTTACATTTTAAATGAGGGATGGTATTGCACACTTTTTCTGTGCATAATGTATTAAATTGAATGTAATTGTCAGTGAATTCTCTTCATGTAAAGCCAGTCTGATTATTCAACTACAATAGTTTTTTTTTTAAATGTCCTCAAATGCATTTTGTGTGTATGTATTAAACATATTTTTTATGGGCAGCAAAGCTAATAATAAAGCCCCTCAGAGATGCGTTGTAGGCATCCCAGTTGTTGGTAATAGAAGAATCTGCAGTATGATTATATTGAAAGAATTCAGAGGTAAAATTAATAGTTTTTGCTATAAATGTGTTCGCCTTTAAGGACAATAGAGTTAAATCTCCATTTACAGGGTTTGTTGGAACAAGCAGACCATTATAACGTGATACATTCTGGAGCATGGACCGAAATAGTGAAAGAACCAATATGAGAAGTTGAAATACAAGAGATTAGTTCTGGATTTAGAAAAATAAAATCCAATCTTGAAAAAGAGTTGTGTGGGTGATAGTAAAAGGTAAACTCCATCTGTTTATGGTTAGCCAGACACTGTGAATCTTGTTGATTAATGTATTGTATGCATTTTATGCAATGGTTATGAATAGTAGAGTTGACAAATCTAGATTTGGAACGGCGGTCTAACATAAAATTTCTAATTTGTTAAAAGTACCACAGCATATTAATCTATTGTAGTTATAAGAGAGCAGTCTAGAATTGAGTGATAACCAAAAAGTGTCGTCTGAGATTGTTGAACCGTAGAATTTCAAAATGTACACAGGGATATTATTAATCAGTAAATCAATCATAATCAACCTGCCATCCGTGTCTTTTTCTTCAGTTAAGATTAAGCATTTACATTTTTTTAGAACTATGTTTTTCCACCCCACCTTCATCAATAGAAACCGGGGAGAAGCCAGCTCAACCAACCAATTATTTGTTTTTTTTTAATAGCATTCAAATGTGTTTCTTGAATGCAAACAATATATGATTTTAACTTGGCTAATTGACTAATGACGGTCTGTCTTTTAATGGGATGGTTGATTCCCTTCACATTCCAAATACATATTTTCAGATTCATACCAATACATATAGAACAAGTAAAGAAGTTATAACATTAGATCAACAAGGTCAAACTGAGTTTGGTTAACATAAACGTGCATATGTGGATGTACATGTACATGTAAATGTAAATAACAATTGTCTGTGCCATCTTATTTGACTTGATTGTTCATGCAGCTGAGACCTGTTATGTCCACATGTTTGTCCTGTGTTTGCTTTTCAAAATGACCTGTATTGGAGGCTAATGATGTTCCTCACAGTTGTGCATTTTCAGCTGAAGGCCAACCCACATTATCTCGGAAAAAAGCAATTCAGTAGAGATGTAGACCAAAACAATGTCCTGTGAATGTTTGAAAGGGCCCAATTGAGAAAAGGGCATATAACACATTTGTAATATTTTTTAGCAATTTGAAATGTGACAACATATTGGGCCTCATTACAAGTTTGGTGGTGCGGTTAAAAAAGTGGCAGTCATTCTATTGCTGCCACTGTTTTTTTTCCCACACCAACAAATTGTAATTTTTGGCAGATATAGAGCTAGAGGACTTACCCCACTGTAAATCCACTGATTTATGGAGGAAATGTGGCAGAATGACCTTCAGATTGCTCTTCCATTTTACTTCCAAGAAATTGAGGGTTTGCTGCATCATAATTCTGCCTGCAGTAAATCCTCCAAACATCCCCATGAAGTCCAAGGGACTTAAAAAATCAGGGGTTACTACTATTTGTAATCCGTTACTAACCCCCAAGTCCAAGTGGCAGCAACAGTAATTGAGTTTTGTGGTAATTCTGCAGAATTATGGCAGAATTCCTGCCACAGCTGTAATAATGCCCATAGTTTGCATGGCAGCCTGCGATTGAGATTACACTTATCTACAAATTGCCCATATATGGTGTCAATTGGATCTTGCATTGTGATATTCTGATTCATTTTGTGATTACACATTTTAATGTATGATTTTGTTCACCATCTTAATTGAATTTTTGTCTGGTGTGAAATTGAAACTGTTCTCCACAGGAGGGCAGAGATGACACAATGCCTAAATATTACCTTTCCATTTCACCATTATCCAAATCAAGCTCTTGGTGTGCATATTCTCTATGAAATAAATGTTATAATGCATAGCATCTGAATGGTATTAACTTGTATGTTGACCTCTTATAGCTAATGCATCTTTGGCTTTGATGAATGATGAACTGAGTTATAAATTCTGTTTGGAACTGAAGCTTTGTGTTCATTAAAAAAAAGCCTGATGTACACTTATTGTGATTATCCTGTTTGAATGCCAGAATTGCATATAATGAAGGAACATTTTGCTGTGGCTCAAAAGCCATATGGATTGACCTGGACATGTAATAATCTTCTAAACAGGCTTCCGACTGAACAGGAGACTTTTTGGGCTCTTCAGCATATCCTGCAAGCAATAATTGAAACATACATACTGTTTTGATTCTGATCATTAATTTCAGCTCCTCTGGGTTGCATCAATGTTTGCAGCTGGCCTGCCATTTCAATATACATAATGCAGTAAAAAAGAAACTGAATAACATTTTTAGTCCTATACTTTATTTTTAACACATTATAGTTTGAAATGAATTACTAATACTGCAAAATAAATGTTAGGCAGAAACCTGTGCAGTTCCCTTAGGGACCACTGCAAAAGATTTAGGACTACAGGTGGTTAGCAGTAAACCCAATTGGTAGCAGTCTGTACCACCCAGATTTACCTGGTAGCTGTGGCTGAGCAGTCAGATCTCTCTCAAGATGAGTTAGGCAGTATATAGAGTATACACAATAGGTACAGAGATACAGTAGCACAAGCAAACACTGACCTGAGCTTTGGTGTAAAAGTATATAATTTATTTAATGACACACTTGTAAATTACACTAGCACAGAAAGAGGTAAGTAAATTCAACACACAGTTACTATTATATACATATATACAACCGTGATTACTTATTAGACAAGTCTTAATGAGAAACACCACTTATTTTCAGACAGAGGTGAGCGCTTAACATAAGATGGCACTCTAATAAATTATAGAAAAAGGGAGGGAAAAGGCAAAGTTATGGAAGCACACAATGTCAATACCTTTCAAAGAACCACAGTGAGGCAGGTTAGGCAAAGTCTACTGGAGAGCAAGGAAGTTCAAATGCCAGGCCCACTCTTAGAGAGAGCAAGCAAAATGTGTCCAGGATCACACAGTGGGGTTATGCCCAAAGAGTCTTTGTAGATAGTTCATAAAAGATTGAGATCAAGCCAGGAAAAGTTAGTTAACAGGCCCCAGGCTAACCCAGGTTAGAAAGTCGAGGATTTACTGTCACCCCGAACAATCTGTCGCAAGGGAAGCCAGGCGGGTCACAGAACCTGAAATGGGAAGAACGCTCCAGCGGGGGCAGTTGTTCCTGGCAGCGGGTACAAGTCAGTGTTTCGTCCAGAGGAAGAGGAGGTCTCGGCGTGGAGGAAAGATGAAGGTCTCTGCACAGCCAGGGAAGAAACCAGCCGCGGAGTTCTCCGGTTACAAGGTACTACCCTTTTCTTCGCGGTAGTGGTAAACCGTGGTATTCCGGTTGCAGGGGTTCTTGGCACGGGCAAAGCGGCCAAGAGATGAACCAGGAAGGCGAAAAGACGGGCAAACTGGTTATCCCCACCAGTCAAAGGAAGAAGACTCTCCGGACTGGAGATCTCCTCTGTCATCGGGAAAAGTGGTGGGACAGTTCAGCAGGGCTCCACCGGTGGTGTCGTCGTTGCAGGTCAGCTTGGCTTCTCCCTCCTCGGATTCTTTAGGTCCTGTGGTGACTTCTGAAGTTCCAGTCCCCAAAGCCCTGCTTTTATGCAGAAAACCCCCATTCATTCAGCCTAGCTGTCACTCAAACATGCGAAGTGGTGAGCCGGGCGGCTCACCACTTGGGCCAATCACACAAGAGTGCGACTTGAGTTGCTGAGGCAACTCAGTCCAGGGTGCCTAAACCCCCTCCCACACCCCCTGTGGTACCCAGACAGAGTGGCACCACTTTTGGAGGCTTCTGTGGAGAAGCCTGCCAAAATGTAGAACAAAGGGCTCGACTTGGGTTGGAGTCAAGAAGCGAACACAAACCCCATTTTGGAACCAAGTTTTGGCAAAAAATACCAACCAGTGAATTTATATTCATTTAATAAACCGGCAGTATGTTCGAGGCTATATTAAAAAGTGGTAGCCTCTAACAATGGGAAAATCCCATAGGAATATATTTGCGGTCGAATCCAAAGTAGTATCCACTGCCACCAGCCAAAACTCGGTTGGGGGGACTGGACAGTGCCCCCTAGAACAACAGACCCGGGGGTAATCGAATTGCCCCGACCAGTACATCCACAATATGATGGTTTGTACTGGTTCTGTTCACAATTTAAGACTACTAAAGCCAATGGTGACTTTACATGCCCTGGAAGACAGTAGTCAGCCCCAGGGTATGGAGTCTATGTTTGGGGGTAGCTACGACACCCCTGGGTTAAAGGACCCCATAGCCCATAGAACACATACAAAGTCAAAGGAACACCTCAAACCATGTCTAAGAGTGGGAGAAAAAGAGTCTCACTCTTAGCAGGATAAGAAAATAAACCCCAAAAATCCAGCAAAGCTGCTGGGGGACTCACTAGGTTTGGGAAATTAGCCTTAACAGAGAATTCTCCCTAACACTCGCCCCCCCCCCCAGACTAATGGACTGGAGGATTTAATCCACTCCTGGATGAATCTCATACCTCTAGTCGATGACATACATCCTAGAGAGACCATCAGCATTTTGGTGGTGACACCCTGACCTGTGCTCAATGGTGAAATCAAACCCTTGCAGGCAGATTGACCATCTCAATAGTTTTGGATTTTCCCCTTTTATTTGCATCAACCATCTCAAGGGTTGGTGGACAGTCTGAATGACAAAAGTAGAACCATACAAGTATGGCCTAAACTTCTTCAGTGCCCACACAAATGCAAAACATTCTCTTTCAATAGTTGCCCACCTTGTCTCAGGATCCTTCAGCTTTCTGCTGATGAAGCAAATGGGGTGCTCCCAACCTTTCTAATCCAGTTGGCTAAGGACTGCACCTATACCAACATTATAAGCATCTGTCTGCACAATGAAAGTTTGGTGATAGTCAGGAGCTCTCAATACTGGTGCTTGGCAAAGAGCTTTCTTCAGGTTTTCAAAGGCCTGATTGCATTCCTCATTCCCATTGACCTTCTTAGGGAATTTTGGAGAGGAGATTACATTCAGTGGAGAAGCTATGGTTCCATAGTTCTCTATGAAATTCCTGTAATACCCAGTGAGGCCTAGGAAGGCTTTCACCTGGGTTTGAGTAGTAGGTGTTGTCCAATTTTGCACAGCTTCAATCTTACTGAGCAAAGGCCTTATTTATCCACCTCCTACCTCATGCCCAAGGTAGACCACCTTATTCTGACCAATTTGGCATTTGCTTGCCTTTATGGTCATTTTGGCCTGTCCAAGAGCCTACAAAACATGTCCTAGGTGGTTAGCATGCTCTTCCCAGGATTGGCTGAATACTGCAATGTCATCCAAGTATGCCATGCAGAAATCCTCCATCCCAGGCAGAACCTAATGTACCATCCTTTGGAATGTCGCAGGTGCATTTTTCAATCCAAAAGGCATAACCTTAAATTGGTATAAGCCAACTGGGGTAGAAAATGCAGTCTTCTCCTTGGCATGGTCTGTCAGGGCTATTTGCAATAGCCTGACGTAAGGTCAAATGTGCTGAGGAACTTGGCTGAACCAAGTCTATCCACAAACTCATCTGTCCTTGGCATAGGGTGGGCGTCAGTCTTAGTGACTGCATTAAGAGCTCTATAGTCCACACAGAATCTCAATTCTTTGGATCCTGCCTTTGGTACTAACACAACTGGGCTAGACCATGGACTAGTAGAGGGCTCTATTACCCCGAGATCAAGCATCTTCTTGACATCCCCTTTGATGTGGGTCCTTCCATTTTCTGACATTCTATATCCTCTGCTTTTGACTGGCAGACAGTCACCAGTGAGTATATCATGCTGTCCCCAAGGGGCCAAGCCTGGTGAAAGTGAGAACAGAGAGGCAAACTGATTTAACATGGCTTTGCACTCTTCTTGTTGCTCAGGTGTCAGATTTGAAGAGAGATTTACTCCTTCAATCTTTTCGTCCAAGGGTAAGCCTCTGAGGAGATCAGGGAGAGCTTCACTCTCTTCTTCCTCTTCTGTTGAAGCTAGAAGCAAGGCTCCTACTTCAGGCCTGGAGACATATGCCTTTAGTCGGTTCGTGTGGAAAACTCTGGGAGCCTCCTTGGGATTAGCCAAGTCAACCAGATAGTTCACCTCTCCAAGTTTACCCACAACCTTGAAGGGTCCCATCCATTTATCTTGCAATGTCCTCTGCCTTGTTGGGATCATAATTAGAACTAGCTGGTCTTGAGTGAACTCAACCATGTTAGCCTTTTGGCACATAGTCATATAGCCATATAACAGTCACATAGTCAGTCACTCTGACTGGCTTGGGGGAAGGAGCACTCTCCAACCCCTCCTTAATCAGGGCCAATGGGCCTCTGAATGGATGGCCATAAAGAAGTTCAAAGGGAGAATAACCTACTCTCTCCTGAGTGACTTCTCTATAAGCAAAGAGAAGGCATGGCAATAGAAGGTCCCACTTTCATTTAAGGGGATCTTCTAAAGCACCTATCATGCTCTTCATGGTTCTGTTGAACCTTTCTACCAATCCATTTGTCTGAGGGTGGTAGGCTGTAGAGAACTTGTAAGTAACTCCACAGGATTTCCACATGGCTTTCATGTAGTGGGACATACAATTTGACCTCCTGTCAGAGATTACTTCCTTAGGAAACCCAACCCTGGTAAAAATACCAAGGAGGGCCTTAGCCACAGCCTGAGCTGTAACAGTCCTCATCGGAATTGCCTCAGGGTCCCTAGTAGCATGGTCTACTACAACAAGGATCAACCTGTTGCCTGAGGAGGTTGGGGGATCAAGGGAACCAACAATGTCAATCCCTACCCTCTCAAATGGGACTCCCACAACTGGGAGAGGCACTAAAGGTGACACATTCTTGGAACCCACCTTACCAGAAGTCTGGCAGGTGTGGCAGCTCTTGCAAAACTTATCTACCTCAGCCCCCATCTTTGGCCAATAAAAGTAGAGTGAGAGCCTTTTCTTGGTCTTCTTGAAACTCAAGTGACCAGCCAAAGGAATCTCATGGGCCAGTTGCAAGAACTGCTGTCTGTTTTCTTGAGGTACTACAAGCCGCTTGTAGTCTCCAGGCAGACTCAGTTGGTTCACTGTAGAAGAGGCCATCTTCCCAGTGTGACCTATACTTTCCAGGCTCTTGCCCATCAGCCTGAGAAGCTGCCTGTTGGCGAAGACCTTCCAGAGTTGGACATTCTATCTGTGCCTTACAGAAGTCTGCCCTGTTGGCACCACCTTCTGCCAGTAAAGACTGCAGCTCAGGATGGTCAACAGGATACAGATCTCCAATGAGTTCTTGGCCTTCCACTAGCTCTTCTTCAGAGTCTAGCTCAACCATACAGGGTTTTACGTCCCTCTCAGCCTCAGCTGGAGGTGGAGTTACAGGTGTAACTTTGGAAAACCTAGGGGAAGTCCTTGTTGGAAGCACTGGATTGCTTGCTGTTGGCTGTTTCTTGGAAGTCTTGGGTTTCCCCTTTGCTTCTTTTTATTCAGTGATAGCAAGTTGTAACTCCAGTGTAGTAGGAGTGATATCTTTCTTCATCATCTCCTTGGGAGTACCTTTCATGGTTCTCTCCCCTGCAGGTCTGGTGAGCTCCTGCAACCTTTTAATAGGAGGTCTGGGGGTATGTCACACTACTCCAAGAGTTTTCAGGTCATTACCCAACAGAACCCTTCCTGGTACCTCACTTTGTATGTTGACAGGTATCTTACAGTAATGTCGTTACACTGGATGAGAACTGGTAATTGGGGCAGCATCTGCACAGGCCCTCCAGCTAACTTGGTGAGGTGTTTGGGTGCCTTAGCAACATCCTCATCCTGAAAAAAAGATGTATCCATCACAGTTATTCTGGCCCCAGTGTCCCTAATGGCAGGAGTCTCCTGTCCATTCACCTGGACACTGTCCTTATAATACTCTTTAGTATTATCTGGGATAGAGTTATAGACATCTAAATTATGTTGTTCCCACAGACCCATAGACACTAAAGAAACACTGGCTGAGACTCCAATGGGTTCATCAGCCAGCAGTAGAAAGTTTCCACTTGCCATTTGTACTTCCTCCTTTGGAGCGAAGGCTAATGAGACAAGCTGGACCCCTGAATGTTTACCCTTACATCTGGGATCTCCTTTCACATGGTCAGGCGAGCCACAAACATAGCATTTACCAAATGCTTTCTGGAATGGTGGCTTGCTCTGACCTCCTTCTGGTTTACCACCAGAGGGTGCACTACCCTGATTTGGTTTCCCTGGTGGCTTACCCTTATTGTTTTGTTTGGGTCCCTCTTTGGGATTGGAATTATTAGAATTTGGAGTCCTTTTTGGCTGTTTCCCCTCATCCTTTTTCTGAGTTACCCAAGAGTCCTTGTGAGTAGCCCTGTTGGCAACCCATAAGTCGGCAGCCTTAGCTAGTTTCCTGGAATCTAATTCCTTTGAATCAGCCAAGTGCTGTCTGAGCTCAGGAGAGCAGGCATCATAAATTGACTCCAACATCACAAGATTCTCATTCCCTCATAAGTGTTCACTTTGTAACCCTTAATCCATCCCTCTAAGTTCTTCAAACTTTCACTCACCCAGGTAGCCCAAGGGGTACCATCATGCTTTTTGAGGGTCCTAAACCTCTTAAGGTACTGGGAAGGGGTCTTCCCAAATCTAGCTATCAAAGCTAGCTTCACACATTCATAATCCTTCTTATTCTCCTCCCCCAACTCCATTACCACATCAGTTGCAACAGGGGGGAGCCTAGAGAACAACCAGGAAAGTAACTCATTTCCTGTAATGTTCTGGAGCCCATGATTAAATTTCAAACAAACTCAACCAATCCAACACATCTAGCTTAGGCTCATACATACCCACAAACTCCTTAGGCATCCGGGGTCTTTTGGGACTGTAACTCCTAGAGGATTCGGAGAGAGAGGCGCTTTCCACAGACAATTTTTTCATTTCTAGCTCATGGTTGAGCTCCATTTCTCTGAGCCTTAGTTCTTGGTGCCGTTGTTCTGTTTGAGCACTAATTCTTTTGAATTCTAATTCAAGCTTCATTTTTACTAGTTCCATATATTGGGGATTAAGTGTGGGACCTGGTAAAGGTCCAGTAGGTACAGCTGGCAGGGCAGGTAGATGCCCAGGGGAGACAACTCTATCATCTTCCCCCTCCTCTTCTGCTTCTGACTCAAAGTTATCAATACTAACATTCATATCAATATCATTGCTGTTATCTACGTTTGCTGGAGTGGTAGGTTCCTATGAACCACCATCCAGACTTTGATTTGCTAACCACCTTTCTATTAGCTCCATTTTATTGCCTTTAGTCAGGAGATTCTTATGCTTACAGAGAACTCATAAACAATCAGCAGTTTCTGTAGCAAGGGACTCTTGACTATAACTTTCCATAGTTGACAGGTTTAGAAAATAACTTCTTTAGTGCTAAGCTTTGTGGTTAGTTGCACTAAGGTATCTATAAGCACACTAAAATGTATACTCTATACAAATCACAATGCTGTACACCAGTGTTAGGCAGAAACCTGTGCAGTTCCCTTAGGGACCACTGCAAAAGGTTTAGGACTACAGGTGGTTGGCAGTAACCACATTGGTAGCAGTCTGTACCACCCAGATTGACCTGGTAGCTGTGGCTGAGCAGTCAGACTTCTCTCAAGATGAGTTAGGCAGTATATAGAGTATACACAATAGGTACAAAGCCACAGTAGCACAAGCAAACACTGACCAGAGCTTTGGTGTAAAAGTATATAATTATTTATTTAAAGACACACTTGTAAATTACACTAGCACAGAAAGAGGTAAGTAAATTCAACACACAGTCACTCTTATATATATATACAACCCTGATTACTTATTAGCCAAGTCTTAATGAGAAACACCACTTATTTTCAGACAGAGGTGAGGCCTTAACATAAGATGACACTCTAATAAGTTATAGAAAAAGGGAGGGAAAAGGCAAAGTTATGGAAGCACACAATTTCAATACCTTTCAAAGAACCACAGTGAGGCAGGTTAGGCAAAGTCTACTGGAGAGCAAGGAAGTTCAAATGCCAGGCCCACTCTTAGAGAGAGCAAGCAAAATGTGTCCAGGATCACACAGTGGGGTTATGCCCAAAGAGTCTTTGTAGATAGTTCATAAAAGATTGAGATCAAGTCAGGAAATGTTCGAGGCTATATGTTCGAGGCTATATTAAAAAGTGGTAGCCTCGAACAATGGGAAAATCCCATAGGAATATATTTGCGGTCGAATCCAAAGTAGTATCCACTGCCACCAGCCAAAACTCAGTTGGGGGACTGGACAGTGCCCCCTCGAACAACAGACCCCGGGGCAACCAAATTGCCCCGACCAGTACATCCACAATATGATGGTTTGTACTGGTTTTGTTCACAATTTAAGACTACTAAAGCCAATGGTGACTTTACATGCCCTGGGAGAGAGTAGTATGTTTGGGGGTCGCTACGACAACCCTGGGTTACTGCACGGAGGGTGCTGTGTAACCCACATATCAAAAACACATGAAACCCTATGGGGTAAAGGACCCCATAGACCATAGAACACATACAACGTCAAAGGAGCACCTCAAATCATGTCTAAGATAGGAAAAAAAGAGTCTCACTCTTAGCAGGAGAAAAAAATAAACCCCAAAAATCCAGCAAAGCTGCTGGGGGACTCACTAGGTTTGGGAAATTAGCCTTAACAGAAAATTCTCCCTAACAATAAACAAACACAATACATATAGATCCTCTCATGTATAATGAAAAATAATCTTACCTTAAGGACATCATCGTTACATCATCTTTACACATACTATCCTTGTAATACAGACATGTGAAGACATCCAATTCCTGAAGACTTTAATTCAATGGCTTCCTTTATTCCTTGAAAAATGCACCCGAATTGCATAATTTATAATATCCTGTACTTGATATTTTGGGCTAGGGAATTCAAACATGACTGAAATAAAATATGAAATAACATTCTCCCTTGTTTTTTCACAAGGGAATGATTCTGGGATCCTTTCACTCGCAGGTTACATGTGTCAAAGTTCCTCAGATAGGGAGCCTGTGACCTCACCTTTTCCCCTTTGTTGGGGCAAGCCGTCCTTCAAAACCCTTTCTTGATTCTACCTCCATCCCTTTTTCACGGGTCTTGGGAGGCTTGAATTTAATGTTTCTTTTAGTTACTAGAGAGAGGGGTAAAAAAAGCTAGTTTATTGTCACAAACAAGCTATATCTTTAAAAGACTAAGTTTCCCTATTCTGTCCTGATCCATCTATAAGTATGCATACTCATTATGGATGCTTGTAATAGTAAAGTTAACATGGTGCTCTTTTTTAATATTCATCCTTTCAGTCTAAACATTACTTACCTCTTTACATACATTATTTTCTTTGGTCAAAATTCATCTGATCAGGAGAAGAAACTGATTCCTCGATTCAATGAAGAGCATTTCAAGGGTGGCACTCATTGAGCTGGTTTACATGGACCCAACCTTCATCAGCATGTTCCCCTTTTGGGATGATGATTTTGTATGCCATGGGAAAGATCTTATCTATAATTATCTATAAGTATCTATAATTCCTTGATCTGATCCTTAGAAAAAAGAGAAAGCTAAACTGTATCTCTTACCTGGTACTCCTTTTGGATGTCCACAGGTCATACAATGTTCTGGTACTTATTGCAGATTTCCCAAAGTCCCTCTGGGCATAGGCAAATGCATGTTGAAGATGCTTTTGTAGCTTATCAACATATTCATGAGTGGTAGAGGCATTGATCATCATATGATCCTGTTCGGTATAGGAGATGTTGAGGAAAGACTATTTTTCTACCAGTCTTGAGATCAAGAAGGGACATTTTGTTTATAGAAATGTGTGTAGACCTCTGAGACATCATGACAAATGGTAACCATACATCCCAATGATGCTCAGAATCTGTAATTCATTTCTTTAATATTCCTTCTAATTATTTATTATATTTCCCCCACTGAATACATGGTCATAGAAATATGGAGTTACCTATTCAATCAGAGAATAGTCATTACCCTGCTGGTGAAGTGACTACCTCGGCCAGACTCAATCTTTTAAGAGAGGCCAACATTGGAAACTATCAGTCATTTCCCTGCTGGTGAAGTGACTACCTCGGCCAGACTCAATCTTTTAAGAGAGGCCAACATTGGAAAATATGTGTTTTATCAATAACATAGCTGACATTTCCACTTTGTAATTTGAAGTGGGAAGACATTCAACCCATTTAGTGTAGAGGCATGTAGTGGTCAACATATATTTATTGCTGCATGAAGAATGAGTCACTGGACCAATAATGTTGATATGAAAATCAGACAATGATAAGGTCATTCCTCTCTTTTGAAGAGAAGCCTGGTGAATGGGAGAACTCCCCTGGAACTGAGCACACATTAGACACTGCTTTGAATAAATGTGTAGATCTTGCCCCAGGTGTGGTCAATAAGCAACATCACATAGGATTTCTGTTGTCTTTTCAATGCCTAGATGGCACACCATGGGCATGTTTTAACATTATGTTTCATAATGAGGTAACACCCACTGAGCATAATCGTATTGGGCTTTCTTAAACAAAAAGTCTGTCCTATATTTTGAACATTCTTTTGAACTTCATCAATACACCAAGATGTTCCTTCCCCTCTAGTTCAGACAAGGGACATTTTCTGGGTCCTCTAGATATTGTTAGAAACATCCTTTGTTTGGATCTTCTTTTTGTGCAGTCATAAAATCGTGGTCTAGATCATCTGTACTCCATGATATAATAGAATGCCCATTCTCATTTTGAGTCTGTGATCAATTGACTGATATTACTTGTATCTCACCAAGGACATGTTCCATAACAACATGCTCACCCTAAATTGCTCCAGTTTTGTTGTGTTGGTTGGCCACATTATTTCCTGTTGTATCAAGAAATTGAAACATATCATTCTTCCAAAATAGGGTCATGTTGTTCTTCCTCTGAAAAGACAGCAGATAATTGTTGCATAAGATCAAGAATCTCAGTGTCTATAAGTGAAATATATTTAGCAAGCTCTTGCATACTGAGGAAGATAATATCTAGAGAACATTTATTGAGCATGTGTTCCCATTTCTTCACAAACTCCTAATTCTCTTTACATAATGTAGGTCTTAGATTCATTCTGAGGCCACTGGGGAACGTAGTGTGTGTTATTGAATTGCACTAATGTGGATGCATAGAGTGTTTGTGAGATTTATTTTCTATTTCATTTTTACTAAATTAAAGATGAATCGCTCTGTATTATCTGTAGAGGTAATAATTCAGGATTATTATTTTAAACAGCAACTTTCTGCTGCCTTTACAGGGGAAACACCCTTACAATGTTAGACATCAATAAAACACTTGAGTCCTATCGTAGAGACATAGAACAGTGTACAATTAGGAAATTCAAGAGATATAGTTTAGGCTACTGCAGGACATTGTTTACTCCTGGCAAGAATGTTATCAACAGATTAGATCAAACTTCCAAATAAAACCTCCCAATAATGGTGCAAGCGACACTGATGCCACTAGTTAATTATCAAGTAGTGGGGGTTAATTGTGCCCATCAAAGGACCCTAATAAACAAACATAACTTACCTTACCACAAATTACTTTGATAGTAGAGGAAGCTGTGATTACTACTTCAATCCCCAATTGTCTTGTTTTAGACAAAAGAAGGCCAAAAATATAATTCAGGAATTCTCTAGTCCAAGTTTTTCTGATCAACAACTAGACCACCTGAGTGTAGTCCTTTCATTTGTTCCGACCTATCACACTTTGCTATTCAAATAAAATATTAATTTGTCCAAATTACTACACAAAAATCATATTCATGTTCTTCTTTGATTTGCAGTTCGCACATGAGAAGACTCAGGTTGGTTGATTCTGTAGGTGGTATTTTTATCAAATATTTTATTTTAAATTGAGGGTTCGCCCTCTTGTGAGGTACATAAATTCCTTTAAAACTGCATCATAGATGAAAAAAAGTTTTTTATTGGATTTCTCTATCCACAGGCCATAAAAATAGGATACATATATATGTATTTCTACTGAATATTCATATTAGTTTTTCTTGATGTGTAGTATGCAGTGCTTTCAAGGTTTCTTAAAAATTAAAATCTCCCATGTTTTTTTCTCTGTTCTGGTCTTTTTCATTATTATTCCAGAGTCCAGTTAGAAGTTTTTGATGGTTCCCATCTTATTTAGGGGGAGTCATAAACCAGGAGACCCAGCAAGTTTCAAGCAATTAAGCTCCTTGTCTGGGTTATTGCTGGTAAAGGAGCCACAAAACACCTACCGGTTTCAGTGGCTTGTCGAGGTAGAGGCCACATTCATCAGGGCTGGGCAGACACTCAGAGATTGACGTGTCAATAAGTTGGATAACAGTAAACACCACCTGCAGATGAAGGGGGGGTAAAAATAACGGGGAGCACCATTATAATCGATTACCAATATCGTGATGAGATGTTACAGAGGTGCTGTGATATTTACTAGGATTTACCTAGTTATAGGGGTCCCCACATGTATCTGTGTGGTGGGAAGGTAGAATAATGGACTTCCCAGAAGAGCATGGAAAAATTGTCATGCTCTGGAATCTGAAACAAGAGGTAGTGTTTTAGGTCTAGGATCAGAGTCGGCGAACAACGTGTAGTCTCTTTTAAAAAAACTGTTAAAAATAGTTAGAAATGTGGGGTACCCATGGCACCATTTTTCTCATAAGATTCCGAAAAACTGAACCGCACGTGTTTTTTGGGAAAACTCAAGGGAGTGTGCTGGAATTGCTCTCTCATTGTTTTTGCATAGGCTTAAAAAGCTAAATGCAAGTTTGGGAAGGAGCATCGCGAACGGGCGTAGTATTGTTTTATTAAACAGCCCGTTTTGGCTAGTCACATATAGAGATGACTAAGTGTCTGTACGTAAATGCCCAACAATTGTGTGAGAGCTCCTAAGTAGGAGCCGATACGTAGATCCGCCTAGTGGATCCAGTTAGTGCTTACCTTCCGTACTTTTGTAAGAATCCAGTGATGGATGGCTGTACGTGGAGAAGCGTACGGTCGTAATTGATGATGTGGATTACTGTGCATCACAATACGGTCAGTGGCAGCCAGAACCGGACATAGAAAACGGACTAGTGTATGGCCCGCACCATCTTGCATGAAAGCAGGTGTAGGGGACTAGTACCGCATGCCTCCACACGTGGATACGTGTGACATGATATGTGAGAAGGTTCTAGGGGCGTGACCACACAAAATAAAATAAATGTGGCCAAAACTGTCAAAAATGCACCCTCATTGGCAGGCCACTAGCTCGAGGGTAGAGACAGGTAGATGGAAGTCCTCCCTTCGATGATGAATGGGTAAACTGTAAGCTGCAGTGTTGTAAAGACACCTATCATATATTTCTCTAAAGGGGCATATTAATCAGGCATGTTAGTAGCTATAGGAGGTAACCAAAGGTTCATATCTGGACCCTGGCAGATAATGGATAAAGGACATCATGACTCGTTCCCTAGCTGGACTAATGGAGTTGCCACATTGTTTACGCTGATATACAAAGTACACCGATTCAGTAGTACAACATAATATGCATACAATCATAACATCAAAATAGAATCATAACATGAAAATAGAATAGATCGGAATCAACCATGATGGAGCCCTTCATAGGGGGCCAGGATCTGCCAGCTGGTTGGTTCATTCAAACCTGTCTTGTCTGTTCTCAAACAGAAGATCCATAATTGTTCTCTTTTAAAGAGTAGATCATGGATGTTGCCCCCTTGTTTTGGGACATTGATTTTTTCAATAATTGTCCATTTTAAGTCCATCACCCCATGTTGATGTTCTACGAAGTGAGTAACCATGGGGGCAGTTTGTCTTTTGGTGTGGATGCAGGATCGATGTTCAGCCAGTCTGATTTTGATAGATCGAGTGGTCATGCCCACATATCGTTTTCCACAGGGGCAGGTAATCAGATAAATGACGTTCTTGCTGTTACAGTTTGTGAAGTTTTTTTGAAGCCATGCATAGTGCCAACCGATGTTGATAGATGTGGTTCTAGTCGTTCCAATGCATGCACTACAGATACCACATGGTGCATGTCCTATAGGTTTTGCCTGGTTCCATAAGGTGTTTTTGATGGGGTCCCTTGGTTCTTTGTAGGTATGAATGAGGGAATCTCGGAGGTTCTTGCCTCGTTTGATAGTGAATCTTGATGTTTGACTCGCCCACATTCAAGAGAGGCCACTGTTTAATCACTTCTTTTTTTTATTTTGTTTGTCAATGGTGAAAAGCTAAAGATAGCGGTAATTTGCTCTTCTTGTAGCTTTTCTTTAGTATGTTGTTCCAACGTGGTGTCTCGGGGGATGTTTGTTGCTCTTTTTCTAGCTCTTCTGATGGTACGTTTAGGATAGCCTCGTTCCTGAAGTTTGCAGCAGAGGTGGCCTGATTGTTGTTCATAGGCCTGCAAGGTTGAGCAATTCCTACTGTTACTTTTGATTTGCAACCATGATCAGTAGAAAGATCAGTTGACTTCCTTGAAATAAAACATAAAACCCCCTTCAACCCTTCTGTCCAAAGCGTGGTTATCATAGTCTTTGAGACTAAGATGTTGAAGGACCTGAACTTGATTAAATATCGGGATCATAGACAGTATCATTTGAGAACACATCAATAGAGACTGATAAATCAGTTGTCAGATGATGGGTTGATAAATATTGAACCTGGAGACACGGGAGGGCCAATAGTTATCATTGAGAGTGACTTTAATCTACAACATTGCCTTGATTTTCTGGAAGACACTGACACAGTCATACAATTAGAACAAGATCATACAGAATCTGTTAGATCTTTCATTACCACCACACTGTTGAAGGCATTCGAAAATGGATGGATTACTAAAAAGACTTGAGATTTCCTGACTAAAGATTTTCCAATAATGCTGGTATTGTACGCACTATCGAAAATTCATAAGAATCCAATGAATCCTCTTTTTAGACCAAAACTGGCTTGTACTGATAGCATCTTCCATCCCTTGGACCACAAATATATGGACCAACTGCTTCAACCTTTAGGGCAACACACATCAACTTGTAAAGGTGCAGTCACCCAAGTAATCAAAGAATTAATCCAAACGTAGTCAAACATTGAGTGCAAGAAAAATACATTTTTAGTCAAAAGAAACAGGAGGGAGAACAACAGTGAAACTGAACTGGAAACCATTTCTCAACATTGTACTTCTGGTCTACACATTTAAAAGCGGACACTCACAACAATAATTATAATTCTAACAATGCAATCCGAAAGACCTGATTGAATCCCTTTGCCCCTTGACCCCTGCACATGCTCGCTCCCCACCTCCTGTGTCGAAACATGTTGCCAACTCTGGACCCAACCTTCTAGTTATCTTTTTTTAATTAACAGCTTCTGCTAGAAAGTAATTCAATCTATTTATTCATTCAACCACACACTTATTTTCAATCCAAATGCCCTGTGGTCAGTGGGAACACGGTTGCTCCCATGCTATTTCTATATTTTGCCAGTCCCGCAATCTGAGCCCTCTAGTGCATCAAGCTGTGTTCTTCACGATCACTGTGTATTTATTAGTCTATCATCATGGAAGGAACCTGCTGTCTGAAGAGCAACTTCATGCCCATGGTCAAATACTCCCTTGCAACAATGAATTGGACTATGTTCAGCATCCTTTTCCATCCTCCGTTGAGTGACCTTTTCTGCCCAACAGTAAAAATTATATTAAATTAAATTAAACGAAGAGCACAACCGTTAGCTAAACCATGACACTCTGCTGTGGTGAACTCTTGCCAGCTCCAATATTTCCGGTCTCTTGCTTCATGGAGCAACTAACTATTCTACTTAATACATTTCAACACATATAATAAAACCAAGCACCACCTACCAGCCCTTTTACCTGAGCATATAAGTGTGCAAACCCAAGTTCCCTCTAAATCTACCCCTCTGCATGTTTTCTTCTGCACAACCCCAGTCGGACATCTCCCTGATGTGTGGCACAACCATATATATTCAATGAAAAAACTTTGTTAAAGGGACGTTATGGTTCAGTTGTGCTACTAAAAACCAATGAAATTCACTACAGGACGTTATGGTTCCAAGTAAAATCGAAAAAAATAAAACTGAAATTCGCCAGTTATGGTAAGCTAAGCAACCATAACTCACGCCACCACCGTACACTGCTAAGACTAACACCCAGGACATCAAAGATGACATCACAAATATCATTGATGACATCACTGATGACATCACATGTCTAGCCCCTTCTTTTTTGTTCACTGCCATATCTAGGCCATGTGGTTTTATTTACTGACAGTCAGAAACTTGACATTCAAAAAGTATTACATTTATAGATGTTGTGATTCTCACATGTTCTTACATTACTTTCCTTAAATATATATGGGAAGAAGGAGGCCTGAAACACTGCAATCATTTTTGAGCCTGAATACAATCATGTAGATTATACACAGTTTCTAATGATACTGCCTCTTGTTTTCTTACTTTACTCTCCATATATAAGCCCCATATTTGTATGCATTGTAGTCTATTTATGTTTTATGTGTATTAGTAGAAATATGTAGTAAGTGATGCATTATTAGCTACTTAGTACGTGTTTCACAGTAGAGAAAAGTGTGATACAGAAAAATTCACCGTTTTATTATATAGCTTTGGAAAATTACAAATATTGCACCTCTATGGTGTATGCAGCAGCCAATACCTATATTTCTGTATGAGTAGGTTCCTGTACTAGAAAGAACACTACAATGGATGTTCTTTAGAACACTACATTCCGTAATGAAGTATGTAGTGTATTACACATCGAACGATAATCCTTTGCACTTTTTTGCCAACATTACATTCACAAACCCTTGTATGAAAAGCAAATGCACATGTGATGTCATCCATGATATTTGTGATGTCATCTTTGATGTCCTGGGTGTTAGTCTTAGCAGTGCACGGTAGTGGCGCGAGTTATGGCTGCTTATCTTACCATAACCGGCGAATTTCAGTGGTTATTCAATTTTACTTGTAATCATAAAGTCCTTTTAATAATGTTTTTTTACTTAATTTCATAGGTTTTTAGTAGCGCAACTTAACGATAACGTCCCTTTAACAAAGTTTTTTCATTGAATTTCATAGGTTTATATTACTGCAACTTAACCATAACATCCCTTTAACAAAGTTTTTTCAGTGAATGTCAAAGGTTTTTATTAGTGCAACTTAACCATAACGTCCCCTTAACAAAGTTTTTTCATTGAATTTCATAGGTTTTTAAGTTTGCAAACTAACCATAACATCCCTTTAACAAAGTTTGTTCATTGAATTTCATGGTTTTTTACCAGTGTGTTGTATTTTCCTACAACTTAGTAATATCATAGTTACCCAATATAGCAATATTTGTGTCCAATTTACAAAGTGTCACCTTAACATTTCCCACCTTCTAGAATCATTTTTAACACTTCTATGCGCTTGTTGCAACTATTTCAACTAGTTTTGCATCCGTGGATGTCTAGGAACATCTGACTTCATTGCGGACCTTCCGGACAGTGCCACATGACCATACGCTGGCACGCGGCATGATGATGTGTCCGAGAACCTGTCCGCACTGCACAATAAGATCCGTGTTTCGCGGACAGTTTGGAACTGCATTTTCTACTGATCTAGGAACTTTGAACTTCAAAATGTCCCTTGCACAGATTCAACACCTATTCCTACTCATTATCCATTAACAGTCCAGTACACAGTACATACTTTTAGCAAAACTGATATTTATCTTAAAATGGCACCATCTGTTGCCATCCCTCCTCCCCAAGAGCCACCACCACTGCTGTAATCAAGGAGCATGAGAAACACTGCCTCCTACCTTAGAAATAACACACGCTCAACATTTTCCCCTGTTCACCTACCCCTCCATATTAGCGTTTGGTACCTCTTCCCTCATTTCCTCCCCACAGTTCGTTCTTAGCTCTCCTGCCAGAAAAAAAAATAATACATCCAAAAACAACAAAAGAACTGTTCCTTTTGCAATCACTTTTCACAGTTAAAAAATAGAACTAAAAAAAAAACATATTGGGCCTCATTACAAGGCTGGCGGTAAGGCAAAAACGATGCTGGTATGATAACACCGGCATCGTTTACCGCTCTGGTGTATTCTGACCCGGCAACCCAGTATTAGCGGCACCCTAAATAACGGTGCCGCTAATAGCGGCATGGGCGCGCACACCCACCCCTTCGGGGAGCAAATACTGCCATGCCGGTAATAGGGGGCATCCCAACCCACGCGGACATGCAAATACCTGCATCGCGAAGCCAGTAATTACAGGCTGCACGATGCCAGCCATATAGGCATCAAGGACCACCCGGAAACAGCAATCAGGAAACAAGCCAACTGCCACAGGTGCACACAATCCCCACAGATGGAGGCAATGGAGGCTGGGCCAGTATAAAATGAGCACACCCACACACCACACCCCTTCCAACCCCAAAATGCCACCACTAGCTGTTGCAATCATGGCGCTGGAGGACATGCCAATACGGCTACAACTACAGCAACAACACCAACTACAACAACAACTACAGCAGCAACAACAGGCAGCACAGAGGAGATGCAGGAGGAGACGGAGGGTGAGACAGGCCCAGCAAATATCAACAGCGCAGCCAGCAGTGCCTTGTAGGCAGCCACCAATCCCTCGCACCAGACCCAGCCCATTCAACCTAACCCCCGAGCAGATCCACACCCTGTACCGGTTGGATCGGGACACCATCACCACCATAGTGGACATGATACAAAACGACATAGGCAGCCTCAAAGAAATACACACTGCCATCCCCTTGCTACTAAAGGTGGTGTCTGTGCTCCACTTCCTGGCCACATGCACCTATCAACACACAGTGGGGCAGCTGCATGGCATTTCACAACCACTTTTATCACACATGTTGAACCAAGTGCTGGATGCCCTCCTAAAGCACGCAAGCACCCACATATCCCTACCACTGACTGGCCAGGAGATAGCTGACACCAAAGTAGGCTTCCATGCACTGGCACACTGGCAGGCATGCCCAATTGTGTTGGTGCCTTGGACTGCATCCGTGTTGAATTGGTAGTCCTCCATGCCATAGAGGCGGTGTACCGCAATCGCAAGCAATACCACTCCATCAATGTGCAGATGGTATGTGACTCCAGCAAGATCATCACACATTGCTACACCCGATATCCCGGACCAACACATGATGCCATGGTACTGCGCAACTCCACCCTACCCCATCACATGGAGCTACATGCTGGACCACATGCCTGGCTGCTTGGTGAGTTGCACATGGCAGTGCTCTGGGGTACTGATGTGTAGGGATGCATACTCCACCTGGTTGGGAAAGGGGTGAGCGGATGCATACCCCACCTGGGTGGCAATTGTCGGTGAATGGAGAATGCATGCAGAGCTAAACACTCCAGACCTGAACCTCACAAATGGAACATGACACATCACTGGCACAAATTAAACAAATAATGCATATCGATGACAACAAGTAAGAGGCACAAACAGGCCACCATGGTGATGGCAAGCAATGCATGACTGTTCAGGATGGCAACTGGGCCAATGTGGCTAGTGTGACCATGCATAGAACTAACTGCTTGAATGGGAGGCCAAACATTGTTGTACTGCCACAGTACATCCACCTCAGCATGCATGATTACACCCTGCATCATCTTTTGAACGCCATCCAGACTACCACACCTCATAACAGTTTCAAATGCATCTAGGTGACAATTTAGCATACGTACAGGGATATGTGAATGTCCACACCAAATAGCTGCCGCCATGACTGTGCTCCCTGAAGGTGCCAGCTCAGAGTGACACACACCTATTTGTATTTGCTTGCAAGTGACGGAGGATATCCCTTGAGGCCTTGGCAACTTGCCCCTGTGTGGAATCCGCAGAACAGCCATGAAGAGGAGTACATTCGTGTGCACACCCGCACCCGTGTTGTGATAGAGCAGACCTTTGGCCTGTTGAAGTGGCATTTCCGCTGCCGAAGCAGGTCTGGTGGGGCACTCCTATATAGGCCTGAGAAGGTGGCAAAGATCACCATGGCCTGTGTAATGCTGAACAACATGTGCGTCCGGAGAAATGTACCACTGCCACCTGACATTGACATGCATGCCCCGGGTGAGGATGGTGAGGATGGAGACCCCCTGCTAGTACATGATGCATGGGATTGCCATGCAGTACGCCAAGCACAGATTCATGAATACTCCTGACCCACAGCAACTATGAAAGACATGTTTCAGTCAGACACTGGGCCAATGTGGACATGCACACAGGGAATGTTGGGAGTTGGGCACTGAACACCGTAACACATTAAATGGATGCACACGAAAATAACAATGTCCAACCATGGATTTTTCTTATCACAACGTGTGTATTATTTACAACAGCAAAAATATGCCCACTCCCCCCTCCATAAACCCCCCCAACAAACTCCCAGACTCCCCCAACAAACTCCAAAACCCCCCAACTAACACCAATACCCCAATAGACTCCACAAGATGCACCCCTTCACTCCCAACCTTGCGTCCCAATCCCATTGTCCGCCCACACTACTTCCAGTACTTCTTCCCATCCGGAAGCGGCATTTCTGGCGCACTGGGCTGGTTGGGACATATGAAGCTGGTGTGGAGGTAGTAGGTGAGTCGCTGGAAGGTTCCACACCTCCTGCAAGCCGTGGCCGCTGCATATGGAGCAGCATTGAAGTCAGCACCTGTGTCACGGCCCCCAGGCAGTCCCTTATTAGCCTAGCTGATGCATTAACAGTGGCTGTGTTGGCTGTGATAGCCGCTGTGGTGCCCGCAATTGATGTGGCAATACCCCACCTGGTTTCCTCCCCATCCGCTATGTACTGGCGGAGTAGGTCTAACCTGGCCTCCTGTCGGGCCTCCACTGTCGACACTGGGCTCGGGATGGCCGTGCAAGTCACCTCAGTGTCTCCCTCAGGCTCCACACTGGTATCAAGTTCTTCCCCCGTGGTGGCGGGTGCTTCCAGGGACACCCCTTCGACATGTGTGGGTGCGCTGGGCCAGTAGTGTGTCAGGCACACTGGCAGCAGGTGTTGTTGTTACTGGCTGTGTCCCAGCTCACACAGGCACACTGGCAGTAGCCTGCTTGCCTCCAGCGGAGGTGGTGGTGGTGGTGGTAGCCCTCTTCTTAGGGTGTGAGGTGGATGCCCTCACGGTGGTCTCCTGGGTTGCTTCTTCCTCATCGGTGCCTGGGGGGTAAAAGAGATGCAGGGCATCAGTGATGGTGTGACATGGGAGAGGCATACGATGGTGCTGTTCATTATTCATTTGATCATGCATTCATGTCTTACAGGTGTGTCATGCAGGGTATTCAGAGGGGCCTGTTAGCATTCAATGCATGGCAGGTGGCATGCAGTTGATATGGGGTTTGTGTGTTGGGTTACATGGGCACGGTCCTGGTATGTTGCCCGTGTGTAGGTTATGGGATTGGCACTCAGCATGCATTTCTGTGTGGCAGGGTTTGGGCCGCAATCTTGACTTGGATATGTTGATGTGGGTGTAGGGACATGCATTGCCTTGCCTAGTCTCACAGCCACGTCACTAGTGCTAAGTCATGTTTTCCCCTACAGGGATGTGCAGGGTCACTCACCTCTTTCTGTGGATGATGCCGCACCCATCTCCATCTCTCCGGATCCCTCTATTGATTCAGGATCGATAAAAGTGCTGGCAGTCTCTTCCCAGGGCATCATCTTAGCAGGTGAATGTGGACCCCCACCTGTCTCCATGGCTGCCCTCCTGTTGCTCGATAGGATGTTTCGCACACTCAAGCGGAGGTCGTCCCACCTCATGCGGCAGTCACGCACGGTGCGTGGAGTGGTCCCCACGGCTGACACCTTCCGGGCAACCTAGTGCCAGATATCATTTCTCCTCATCTGGGCTTCACGCTTCATATCATTGCTTTTCATTATAGCTATTATGGCTACATGTGCAGCCAGAGTGTCAGCAAGCATATTGAGCTCAGCGTCTGAAAAACGCTTCTTCCGCTGCCGGGTGGTCATCTTCCGGGTGGCCTTGGACATCCTGAGGGTTTTCCAACACAGCACGACACGAAAAGACTGGTGGTTAGGGAGGATGTCAATGGATTGTGTTTTTAAAGATGGCCGCCGGCCCATTTCCCGTTCCTGCGCAATGACATAATTCCGGGTCCGGTTTTGCGAACCCAGTATTAGCATGGTGGTATTACAGGGCCGGTATTTAGGGGTTGCTCTGAGGCGGTGCCGGTATCGGCGGGTCCCGTGATGCCGCTATCGGGGGGTTGGAATGCCTTTAGCGGCATGCCGGTATTACCATTACTGGCATGGGGGTTTGCACATGCTCGCGCAATCGTAATCACCCGCTATTAGCGGGTTCATACGAGCACGGACCCGCTCTTACCGGCATGCCGGTAATGAAGCCGTTTTTACTGGGCTACTCTTAATGAGGCCCATAGACTCCATCTACTTTATATGTCTCAGTAAAGTACATAGACTCAATAAGATTTTCCAACATTTCCATTTGCATTTTGTGTTATGCTAATGGGAATATTGTGGTGTTCATCCTCCGTTCCAGGGCTGGAGCGGTGGATACCGGCCCAGCAGTCCAAGTTATCAGCCCAAGCGAAGCAAGGGTGGATAATGAGGTCTCTGGACCATTATCCCCCCATTCCAGCCCCTGTAATGGGGGACGAAGGCCATTAGCACCCTAGGTTCCCAAAGCGGGAACCTGGAGTGCTGAAAAAAAGGATTTTCCTTCCTGCGTCCCGGAAGGAAAATCCTTTTCCAAGATGGCCACCATCGAAAGGAAAGGCAGGATTTCATACAGGATCCCTCATCACTTTCCATGGAAGCCTGTTTCCAAGATGGCCACCATGGAAAGGGAAGGCAGGGTTCCATACAGGGCCCCTCTTCGCTTTCCATGGAAGTCTGTAGAAGGCGAAAAGAGAAACCTATGAAACTTATTACCACAAGCACATTTTTCTTCCCTTTCAAATCTATCCCAATTTCGTATAACTTCACCACAAAGCCAGTCCCAGGTGTACATGGTCACTTTAACCCATATGTTGTCCATCGTGGATCATGATCTGGACAATCTGGCCACTGCCCATGGCCACAGGCTACACCTCAGTCACCAAAGATATATCGCTATTTTTTGTACCTACATTATGACACTTGTCAAAAAATAAAACACGGGCACGTTTGCAAAACCATGCTTTCAGGTCCTTGCCAATGCTCCTTGCGCAGGTTTGCTGGAAATCCAGCCATGTTTTATTTTTTCAAAAGTGTCAAATGTATGCACATACAATCGTCATATAACCTAGCCCCCACTGGACAAAATCCATTCAGACTTCACGAAAACATCTATATCTAGATCTATAATCTTTTTGCAAAAATGTGTGTAGATTTGTCAAATGGCACCACATTTATAAGCCTTTACAATATTTTAGGACCCCCCCTCTAATTTTGCTCCCTCTTGACAGAATCTCACCAAACTTCGCAAAACATGTATATCTTGATCTATTATCAGTTTGCCAAATGAAGTCTAGATTCGTCAAATGGCACCTCATTTATAAGCCTTTGCATTATTTTGGGTCCCCCCCTCTAATCTTGGCCCCTCATGACAGAATCCCACCAAACCTTGCATACTCACTCAGAATCAGCTCAGAAATATACTTGAAAAATTTCATGCAGTTCCAAAGTTATACTCCATCCAAGAACTGCATTTCACCAATCCTATAATGCTGCAGTGTTCGCAAACTTTTAAGGACTGTTCGCGAACATCCGAACTTTCACGGCAAAAAACACAAATTTTTTTGCTTCTTGCAGCCATATCCCATCCGATGCTCATCACCCCTCACCTCCCCAGAGATTATTTGATAAGTTTGACAAGTGCAATGTTGTGTTTTAATATGGCAGGCATTTCCAAAAATCTGATGCACTTCACGATCTTCACCATCCAAGCAGCGAACACGCTGCATGTCTGCGGACATGACGCAAGCCAATTAACCAATCGGTGTCCTGTCCGTTGGAGTGAACAGGGAAGTGTGTCTGCGGAGCGGACATAGATATCACACATTTTTTGTGACCTAATTTTTGGTCATTTTAAAAAAAAACTACTGGACAGATTTTCACCAAATTTACAAAAGCAAGCTTTCGGGATGAAGCCGCTGCTCCTGCCGCAAATTTGGTGAAAAATCTGTCCAGCGGTTTGGGCTGTAGGCGTGAGCAAAGTTTTTTCTCCATTCAGTCTATGGGAAAAAAAGACATTTTGGGACCACCCCTATAACTTTGCCCCTCCCGGACCAAACCTTACCAAACTTTGCAAAACAATTCAGAATGGGCTATGTACTTTTTTTCAAAGTTTGTTGTGGATTCTTCCAGGTGGAGCAAAGTTATAAGCTGCCCAAAATGTACTCTTCTTATGGGTTTAGCAACTTAATCATAACTACACGGCCACTACCGTGGGCCGTGTGATATATATATATATATATATATATATATATATATATATATATATATATATATATATATATAATAATTACTGCTTGATGTCACAAAACTACCTGACCGCTGCATCACTACCCAGGCCATATGCATTGCTAATATGTTTTTCATAGCCGGTAATTGCGGTGCGCCCCCGTTTGGGATGCTGGATGTGCATCTTTTGACTACGCTCTTCAGTTACTTTATTAACTGATAACCCCTCCTTCTCCCTCTCTCCCTCATCTCTCAGAATCCATATCTTACAAACCCAATAAAACTTCCGCAGCTTGCTGCCTACTCCTCCATTGTCATGAAACAACACCCACTATTGCCATAACAATCCACCCAATATTCTTTGTAATGTCCGTGTCTGGGGGAGGGGTAGAAAGTGTCCATGGTGGACCCATTGGATCACCTATCTGAACCATGTGCTTCTCTTGTTTCCCCCTCCAGTGTTCCATTTAAATATGAATATTTCTGTCCAGGGATCTGGCCCCCTGGGACTTTTGACTGTGAGTGATATCACATATTTACCCTTATTCAATCCACCTCATAGCACCTCAACCCCATTTGGTATGCACAGAGAATAATGAAAGCCACTTTGAGTATTGGACAAGCACTTTTCTGGTATGTGTTAACCAAGCAGGCACCCACACAAATACTTTTTCAAACCAGTCCTCTTCAACCACTTTGCTTGTGTCCTTTTCATAGTTGTGTGGAGTGTGTGCAGTGCATTTGTTGTTTGAGATAAGCTTACTTTCTCAACATCATTTGAGGGCTTTAACATGCAGCTACTGCTTCCTAGCTTCACACACACTCCTCCTTCCTTCACTGTAATCACATCTAATAAATATCTATTTTGCTCAGTGGTCAACCTTACTGCTCTCAACTCTTCCCTGATAGCATTTAACCTAATTTCCGTGCCATTGGCCAGCTGCAGTAATTCATAGCGGGTGATCTGCAACCATTTGGCCTTTGCAGCAGTTTGGATGCTTGGCAAGAAGTGAAGTAAACAGGTGTAAATCTATAGGTATAGCTGATCATTTCTCTGCAGATTCCTGTGACCAGAAATTATTACTGTGTCTGTGCATCTCCAAATTCAGGGACTTCTTTGTCTTTTTGTAATGCACATTCTGAAGATCAGAGTGTTCAGAAAACAGTAGAAGGTCTGTATGAGGCACTACAAGTGCAGGGGGAATTGAGGCTAACCAGTGAAGCTGGGTAAAAGCTTGGGTGCAAGAGGCACAATAGTAATCCATGAGCGCTGCTGTCCCTGCTCGCAGGCTCGGGAGCTCTGTTGTTCTCTTGCATGCTTAATTGCTGCCCATGTCGATGCTGCCCTTGGATCTGAAACATAAGGAATATTGTGTCATGGCCTTTCATTTGTACTGGTTGCTTTTTTTTATCATTCCATGTCAATGCCTAGCCATTGCTTTCCAAAATGCCAAACCACGTACTGTTAACAAGTACAGCTATATCTTTAGACAAAAACACGTATCCTTCCACCCTTCATCCTACCAAACCGTCCACCCACTCATCATTATTCAAAACTGCACCCTCTGTAGGCAGCCGTTGCCTCCTTCTACATCAGGGCAATGCATGACCTGTTTCATTCTCACAGGACAGTGTGTGTTGCATCGTAAATAGGAACGCTTACAGTGCAAAAGTACAATTTCAATGATGAGACAAAGGCACTCTGTCAGAAAACAGGTTTATTGCCTGATTATGAACAGGAGTCGTTAGTCAGTTCTTTAGAGCTGAAAATGTAACCCAGTCCTCTGAGCAACACACAATACCAGTGTATAAACAGTTTAAACAATTTACAGAATTAAAACATTTCTGTTAGAAAATCATCCCATAGCCCCTCATTAGGTAACACTAATACAAAGTAACTTGATTTACTCCCCCTAACTCTAAAATTCCCATTGGATACTTTCATAAGGTACACCCCATTTGACCTACAGTCTTCTTCCATCATCAGACCTGACACATTTCCACATGATACATATATTAAATAACCACGTTTATTATTATTAATACCATGTGACCGAAGCCTGTTTACTCAGATGGTGTTGATGATTGTACTGGGCTATTATTCCTTTTAATAACAATCAAATTCAAACTCCACTGGGACTTTGAATTATTTTTCCATCATTGCCTTACATAGCCTTGCTTGCGACTGCCATCTCATACCATATACTCTTTAACCCACACCCTGCTTATCTCCTTTGGAGCACATAAGAACCCCAAACTTGCATGGGGTTTATTAACAAACTCTTCCTTCACCCTGCCATTAAAGAACATATTTGCACCAAAGGAAATTGGCTCTCATAACTACAATTCAATCTGACCATAAAGAATCTGAAAAAATGGCTTTGCATCCTGCTCCCCTCTGTGGTATTATCACAGCCGTCCATATGCGACTTGATTCCATCCGCCTATTGTAAATCTCTTCCCTGCAAACCAACAAATTCGGCAACTTACATGGACTTTTAAACTGAGTGAAAACCCTTACACGCACCAAGATGTCTTCATATGCTATAATGTTTTCACATATGAGGCCTTTGTCAAACCCTCACTTGTACACTGCTCAAAATTACAGCATCTCCCCATGTTAACTTCCTTTTGCTGAGATCATTTTCCCCATGTGCGTGGAGCTTCCCGCTTCATGCCTCTAAGGGTTACAAATAGTAAAATCTACTAATAATATTACTAGCTACTGAACCTGTAATCTGTGAATAAAACTTAACACTCCAATCCTCTAACTGCATTTAATCAGTGGCAATATTGCATTTCAACTCCACCACAATGGGGGCTAGCACACTTAATTCAATGCATATCTCTTTTCCATGTTTGGGCTTAAAATGTCTTCCCCAGCATAAATGATATTTCCCCCTGCTCATTCCCTTTATTTCAAACTTTACTACCACATTTTTGTTTTTTCCTTTGCTCCATCTTTTTGAGTTTGATATAAATAACCTCATAAACAACATCACTGTTGTGTCTGTTGAACAACCCCATAATTTTGCATAAACACAGGTAAATATTGTGCTGTCTACAGTGGTATTTCCTGCAAGATGACGATTTTGGGTGTGCCAGTTGCATGTGCGATAAGGGAGCAGACATAATATGTGTCATTTTCCCTCTCACTTCCAACTGCCCGCATATTGTTAAAGCACATGTGAGCAGTGTTGGTGTAATGGTCTCCTCTACCACACGTATTTACTCATTTGAAAGATTTGACACCAGTTTTCACAAAATGTGTTTTTCCCCGGCAACCAGACACAAATTGTACCCAATAAAAATTACATCAATTGCTTTCAACTATAACTAGGCACCCACTCCACTGTGAATCAATGCCCCAGTGAGACAATGAATATACCACTATGTAGAGCCCACTTGATCAATAGAAAATGACCGGCTAGCATGGGACCATGCAAAAGCGCGACATGTGGCTTCTTTGTATTGGTGCATCCCGTTTGAATTAACAGATCATGTTTTTTAGGAATCTACATTTTCTGTTGTGAACCCAATTACTTATTTTGTTCTCCAAAAGACCTTGGCACAGCTTTCACTAATCATGCCTGTGTAACTTTAGCTAAATAAGTATGTGTGATTCATAATTTATATATGTTAGTGTATGGATGAAGGTGTATATGTGTGACCTAACCAACATCAGTGCACCTGTCTATGTCTCCTTATATTGCTGGGCTGGAAAAGTACTATTCTCCAGTAACAGAAACCTAGTCGAAGATCCCCTTCTCTCCCACATTACACCCGACTATACATTAAAAGGCAAGATAATGTAGATGATTTTCAGGTTCCATGGTTATCTATGTATACAATTCTTTCAGCATGCATTTTGCAGAGCATACATCATCCAATCTATATTTTTGGCTCTCCTCAATGCATGATATCCCTCAAGATGATGCTATGCTGCAAAAATATAATAGCCCAAATGATAGACCATTACCTATATTAGCAAATAATAGTTAACTTTACAAAAGTAATCCCACGTGCCAAAATGCTTTCAGATTTGGATAGAATTTTTCACCAATTAAGTGGACTGGGTAATAAAGAAAGCACATCTCATTTTGTATTTGATATGTATAAGGAAAACAGAACATTGGGATATTAGCAGTGTTGGCTCCTTTTTCAAATTGCTCGCCCCTCCATTACCAGTCCTCTTATTTTCACAAATTTTAACCTGATCAACATTGGAAAATCTAGGGGTTGATTTACCTTTTAAAATATAACTTCTGATTTTGGGAGAACCAGCAAGGGAACCAGCCAGTCATACATCCTTCTGTCAGCAAATGCCCAGTGCAGGTGGCCTACTTGGAAATCAGTCACCAAGCGCAGATCAGTTTTTCTTCTATAGACTGTCCTACACTCTGCCTGTGTCAATGGACAGATCTGCCTTCTGACTAGAATTAGCCCTTCTGCTCTCCAGTGTGTTCCCCTTCTTAGTATTCATCACCCAAACCCATTATATTCCCTCTGTCCTATGCATATGCCATGATATTTCCCTATAACTCCATGATTAATGTCTAATCATTGTTGATGATGTTTCAAATTTTTTGAATATTTGAACAATTTGTAACTTGCCAATTATTGCAACGAAAGACCATCAGCCACTTCAGGTAGGTTACTATTAAGAAGCTCTATTCCAGTTACTCTTAAGATACAAAGAGGGACCCACTGGCACACACCACTTATGCTACATATATCCAACTGACTTTTTATGGAAGACCAGCGTCCCAGATACATCAACATTCTCTCCTTGTCAACATTCTCTCTGACATCACTCATTACAGCCCAGCTAGCATATCTTTAATTATGGATATCCACATACTGGACCGAAAGGGTGGTTGAGTACCCAAATCTTCCCTTGGATATCGTGTCTTCACATTGGGATTTGGGCAATTTTATTCATAATAGTTTCTTTCAAGAAACAAAAAGTTTTTAAGAAAACTACTGTTGCTTTGTCATAAAAGGCTGTCCTCAAAATGAAGCAACATTAACTTTATTCCGTTTCATTTGAGGTCAAGTTTTTACTTAAAAAGACCCCCACTCATCCCTAAAGGGTATATTTTCTGGGGGGTTGCTGTATTTGGTGTATTTTGGACCTTTAGTCCTCATGTCACCTCTTTTTTTTGTTTTTGTTTTTCTCTCTTTTTCTTGATTATTTTGTTTTTCTCTCTTTTTCTTGATGTTAGTGATATAGTGAAATTTCTCTATATTTCTGTGTGTTTGATACACAGTGTTGATCCTAGATCAGTCCTTGTCTTCTTTAGGTTTGATCACACTGTATTCACTGTATTCCTCCATATTGCATTGAAGTATGCAGGTACAGTGTTGTGATGCGCCGACCGGTTTTAGTGGTAAGGGACCACTTTCATCAGGGATGAGACATCTTAACTAATTGTATTGCTGCTGGTGTTTTGAGGCTAGATGTAGCTTCTTTACATACAAGTGGACCAATCCTCCAATTTTCGGGTCTTCTCTTCCTAGGAAGATCCTAGATGTGTAGGTGTAGGCTACAGTCCTACTGCAGATGCCACCGTGATTCAGATTTCTGCAAGGGATACCTGTTGATCTCTTGATAGGAATTGCGGGTCATAAAGGTGAGTTATTGCGGCTGAGTCTGGCGAGGAAATTCGGCCAAATGCACCGCACTGATAATTCTGTGCTGCGCGGGATGGAAAAGTTGTCTTTAGTGCATCTCGCGGTGCCGCTACACTAGCCGCGAGTCACTTCTTAAGCTGACGTTTTATCACGGCTAGTGTAAAACCAGGCATCCTTACCGGGTCCCGCGAGGGGACAAGGGAGCTAACAACGGGCTGGTCGTAATCGGCCCGTTGTTAGCTCCTTCTCCCATTCCCATTAAGCCCTATGGGGCTTGAATGAGAATGGGGAAGGTCCGGGCCCGGGTTCTCTGTGGGAGGAATTACCGGGGTCTCCGAACTCGGAATGGCCCGGTAATTCCCCACTCAGGGAACCTGGACCCAGTTTTTGAGGCAGCCATGCCGCCAATAGCGGCATGGCTACCGCCAAACCCCTAATGAGGCCCAATGTGTTGTTTTTTTCAGCAAGAAGCAAAGCTAGTGCAAGCTTGTTTTTTTTAGCAAATACAGGCTACAGAAAGTTACACTCACATTTCTACTTGGCCTTTAAAGGTTTTCCTGATATTTTTGTTTTCCTTTGGTGAGCAGGCACTAGGTAGCAAATGAGCATGTAAGATTATGAGCTTAGATTTTAGTTAGAATCTGTGTTAGGAATACATACCTTAAGTTGCTAGATCAATTAACTTGCTATAGCAGGAAACAGCTTGCATTTAACAAGATATTTAACAAGGTATGCAGGCATTCATATTTAAACAATATTTGTGTCTCGAAAACAATGGACTTCGTGTAGCTATGGGACAACATACATTAGAAACATGTTCAAAGCAAATATACTTGCTGTTTTAGGCTAATGCTGTTTTTATACTAATTGGCCTCTGTTGTGAGTTGAGTGAAGCAAACTATTCGAATAAACCAGAATATTGTAACAGCTGTAAGAGGATTCAATTCAGCACTACAGCCAAGTCAACGCCTAGTCTAGAATACTGAATGAAAACCCTTATTGATATGTCTTTATGTCCAGTTCATGCGTTCTGGATGATTACCCCTATATAACACCCCTCTCTTGGAATCCTCCTGACCCCACTGAGCCAAGAAGTAGTTCTGTTTTGCAAGTTAAAAGGTTTATTTGATCATTTAAACAATAGATATATATATCACGCTTTATAATAAATCAATAATTGAATATCACACTTAATCTGATATGATAAAGATTAACAACGGAGAATCTGGCACTAGCACACTTCTTTATAATCACTAAGGAGTTGACATGAAATGGATAAGGTAGCACAATGGTAAATAGGGACAGAAGAATAATGTGGTAGAGAATGCTTTATAGATTTCAAATGGATGCAATGTTGAATGAAATGCAGTACAGAAAATACTCAATATGATTTCAACAAAACAATGTAATCACTTTTGTCTGGCAATTCACTCCCCCCCTCTTTATGCAATGCAAGGAAATGGGAGGAAAGCACACAGTTCTCAGAAATGCAATCAATGTAATTCAGTTCAATCCCCCCCAAGCACGCTTAAAGAAAACAGATAGGAGTTTTGAAAACACAGGCCCAAATGCTTTTATATGTGCTAGCAATGGATGAGAAATATGCTGGAAATGCTTTTAATTCCCTTTCAGAGGTTCAGGGTGAGTGGTATCTAGTTAATATTAGTCCAGGATCACTTTAGCAAGGATCTAGGAGTAATTGCTAGGTTAAACGAATTTTTGGCAAATGGAAGGCAAGCAGCTTCTGTTTTCACACGTGGAGAAATTTGCAAATCGCGGTAAAATTCGCGAATGCGTGTTCCGCAATTGCGGTAAAACTATAAGGGGTAGGAATGCGGTTCTAGGTCGTTTTTCAGATTTGAAATTTTAAAGTTCAAAAAGACAAGTGCAGCTTGCAACTAGAAAATGACAGGTGACAGCTATGCAAATGACAGGTGACAGTTAGGAGACTGTTCTACTTAGATTAAGCTAGATTGAATTATATTATTTTAACTAGGAGATTGGTTCTGCACAGTTTTCTAGGTACTCACACTATATTCTTGAGTTAAATGGGCCTCGCCATGGATCTGGTCAGGTTTTAGACGGGACTCTGGTCTCTGCACTTCACAGTGATCTGGGTCTGCTCTCTCTCTGGATTCTGAAGATTGAGGGATTTAAAGTCTGGATCTTTCTGCACAGCTTTCTCTGGAGATTGATGGAGGTAAAGTATGGATTTTCCCGGCAGAGCTTCCAGCTGCAAATGGATTTGAAAAGTCCCTATCTGTCCTGTCTGTCTGCTTTTATGTGTTTAGAATGTGGGTGTGTTCTAGCATCACTGCCCCTACCTCTCTCTCAGCTTCTAATTGGTCAAACTTCCATTTCTCATTTGATTGGGGGAGCTAGGTTGTATCAGCGTGATGTCATTTTATGGCTTGCAGAGAGTCCACTCCTCCTGTCAACTTTACACACAATCTATATTTGCTCAAAAAACATATTTGCAGAGGCACATATTGTTTTAAAATCATATGCACCCATCATGCATTACAGGAGGTATACCCTGTCCCAACTTTGCTCTTCCTGGGGGCTTGCATTCAGAAATGGCGGTATTTTGCACTTTTAACTGATTTTGCAATTTCTGACATTAACCCAAATTTACACACATGTGCGCAAGGAGTATGGACATTAGTTGATGAAGTGTCAGATTTTTCCCATGCACACATTTTGAGTAATATCCTCTTTTCCGCTAAAACCCCCCTGAACATGCGACCGGTTCGAAAAACCTCTTAAAATGTGGGCAGAAAAATCACAAGAATTATGGTGTCATTTATAAAATTTTCACATGTCCGTACTATGAGTTATTCATCTTTTTAAAGTTATGTTCTGGCTGGTTTTTCCAGTTCTGCCAAGCCAGCTTGCTCTCACAGGCAGTGCTCCTCCCCTTTGCTTCAGGAGGAAGCTCCATTTACGACTGCCGCCAATAAAACCTTTGCCTGAGTCAGGACAGGGCTTTGTTCAATTTCCTGCAGAGCCCAGGTAATTCAATCAGGGAAGTGTCATATCCCTTTTGGTGTGAGCAGCAAAAGGGCAGCTAGGCCTGGGAACACAGCTGTGACTCAAGTTTCACTCCTGATGGGGGTAGTTGCCAGGCAGAATTCAGTTCCTTAAGCCAAGTTTCAGATAAAATGTCACTTTTTGTTCCCCAGTTTCTGCATTCAAATAAAACTAAACATTTTCACATATGCAGCTAGAATGCTGATTCTAAGTTCAAAACTATGACATTTAAACAATTGCAACCTATGTGACACCAAACATAGGTCACTCATTTAATCTAAACATTTTCGATTTTAGTGTCTTTAAATCCAGTGCAACTAAAACTGCTGACTCCATAGCAGTTTTGTTATAAGCATTGTTTTGGGCTCTTCATTTCCCAGATTTTGTAAGTACACAAAACTCCATTCTGCCAAATGTCTGCTGGTGTTCAGTGAATATTTTGCACATGTTGCAATGTTTGAAAATAGGCATTTTGAGCCTGCCTTCAGAGAAACACAGGGTGGTTTTAAAACGCCGGCTTTTGGATAGTGGTGAGTACTGGTACTGCACCCCTTTTTGGGATTTAAGAAAATGAATTCTCCACAGTTATGGGTTTGCTTTTGGCAATCAGCATTGCCATTCCCAATGGTTTCAGACTACTGTGTGGGTAGTCTAATGGTGGTTTTAGGCAGTGTCCTTCTGTGCCCATAACATCGGCAAAAATGAGTGGCAGCCTATTCTTCATGCATTTCCCTGTGCATTTTCTGGGAAGCTCTGGCCATCATGATGTTTTCCATGTCAGTACTGCACAGTTTTGAGGTATGGCTCGGATGCATGGATAAATACATCCCACAAGCCCCCCTCTTGCGATGGCCATTCTATTTCACGAATGGGACTCGCAAGACCTGGGATGTTTCCTCATCTTCTTCCAATAGATGGCACAGTTCAGCATCTTTTCCTCCATCCGGTACTGATCGATCGGTTCTCCTCGCCGGTCCTGATGGGAATATTGGGCGGTACACCTGGCCCATTGCGTCTCTGCTCCCGGTCTCCGGATCGTCCTCCTTGGTCATTCTCCATGGTTTCATCTCTCCTAGGATGATAAAGCAAAAGCGGCAATACCTACTCATAGACGTTTTTCCACCACTGTTGAGATAGTGGGGCAGCATATGCATTTCATCATAACAAAACATTACATTCTTATTTTGAAAACAAAACAGTATAACTAAGAGACAGTTTCATGCAAATCACAATATTTTAGAGACTAGATGTGGTATGTTTTATGGTTGGAACTGAATTAGTCTGAGACAGTACCCGCTAGGATTCCAGATGATTCCTCCAGTTGTTGCAGAGCGTGCCTGGGATGGCAACACTTCAACTGGTTTATGTGGACCCACTTGTCTTCCCCCGCTGCCAAAGGACCTTTGGGGATGTGGATTTTGTAGGCCACAGGGGAGATCTTGTCGATGATCTCAAAGGCTCCCTTCCACGTAGGCAAAAATTTGCGCTGCTTTGCCTGGTTTCTTTGGAAGTTGTATAAATAGACCCGGTCCCTCACCTGATATTCCTTCCTGGAAGTCTTCAGGTCATAGTGGGTCTTCATGCTATCAGCCGATCTTTCTAGATTCCGCTGAGCGTAAGCAAAAGCATGTTGGAGGTGTTTCCTTAAATTCTCCACATACTCATGAGTAGTGGAGGCATTTATCAGTGTCTGCTCTTGGGTCCTGTAGAGCAAATGCTGAGGAAGCACCATCTTGCGCCCAGTCATCAACTCAAATGGTGACATTTTGGTTGCAGATGAAGGGGTAGATCTGATAGCCATTAGGACCAGAGGTAATCGGATATCCCAACTTGGCCCAGAATCTGCCACATACTTCTTTAATATGCTCACAATTGTCCGGTTATATCTCTCTACTGCCCCAGAAGAAGCTGGCCGGTAAGCAATGTGTAGCTTTCTCTTGACCCCCAGTATCTCCCACATCTTTGTCATTACTTCACTGGTGAAGTGGCTACCTCTGTCTGACTCAATCCTTTGAGGTAGACCAAAACGGGAAAAGATGTGGTTAATCATCAAGGCAGCTGCCGTTTCTGCCTTGCAGTTTGGGGCTGGGAGACATTCCACCCACTTGGTAAACAAGCATGTCACAGTCAACATGTACTTATTCCCCCTAGCCGAGCGAATCACGGGGCCTACGAAGTCGATTTGTAAATCTGACCATGGCAGGGTCATCCCCCGCTTTTGGAGAGGCGCACGGTGTGTGAGGGATGATGGCTGAAATTGTGCACACACAAGACACCCCTTCAAGTATTGGTCGAGGTCCTGCCCCATGTGTGGCCAGTATGCAACCTCTCTTAAGATTTCCAGTGTTGTGTGAAACCCCCTATGACCGGCGGTGGCCGCATCATGGGCGTGACTTAACATCAGGCTTCGGAATGAGGTAGGAACCACCCACTGTTCGTGGCCAGCTTTGGATTTCCTTACCAACAAACCGTCTTGGATCCGGAACATTTTTGGACATTTCATCAACACTCTTAGGTCCTCTTTCCCAATGTAATCGGTATCCGTCAGGGGAAAGTTCTCAGGGTCCTCAAGGTGCTGGTAAAATTTACCAATTATTGGATCCCCCTTCTGAGCGGTAATCAAATCAGCATCAGGGGTCTCCTTACTCCATTGTGCAATTGAGAGGTCGTTGTGAGCATTTGTCTGGGACCTAGTGATGGCAGTGACCTGGATTTCCCCCAACACGGACTCAATCTTAATTAGATCCCCTTGGATGGCCCCGGTCTTGGCCAACTGATCAGCTAAGTCATGTACTTATTCCCCCTAGCCGAGCGAATCACGGGGCCTACGAAGTCTATTTGTAAATCTGACCATGGCAGGGTCATCCCCCGCTTTTGGAGAGGCGCACGGTGTGTGAGGGATGATGGCTGAAATTGTGCACACACAAGACACCCCTTCAAGTATTGGTCGAGGTCCTGCCCCATGTGTGGCCAGTATGCAACCTCTCTTAAGATTTCCAGTGTTGTGTGAAACCCCCTATGACCGGCGGTGGCCGCATCATGGGCGTGACTTAACATCAGGCTTCGGAATGAGGTAGGAACCACCCACTGTTCGTGGCCAGCTTTGGATTTCCTTACCAACAAACCGTCTTGGATCCGGAACATTTTTGGACATTTCATCAACACTCTTAGGTCCTCTTTCCCAATGTAATCGGTATCCGTCAGGGGAAAGTTCTCAGGGTCCTCAAGGTGCTGGTAAAATTTACCAATTATTGGATCCCCCTTCTGAGCGGTAATCAAATCAGCATCAGGGGTCTCCTTACTCCATTGTGCAATTGAGAGGTCGTTGTGAGCATTTGTCTGGGACCTAGTGATGGCAGTGACCTGGATTTCCCCCAACACGGACTCAATCTCAATTAGATCCCCTTGGATGGCCCCGGTCTTGGCCAACTGATCAGCTAAGTCATTTCCAGTTTTGTCTGGTGCCTCTACTTTGGAATGACCCTTGATCTTTTTCCAATAGATGGTCATCTCATTCGAGGTGACCAGATCATCAATGTTTTGGATCAACTTCCCATGTTTCAAGGGTTTGTTGTTAGCACATAACATGCCTCTGGTTTTCCAATTAACCAGGTGCTCCACGAACCCGTTCCGTACATAATCCGAATCTGTGATTATGACCAGTTCGCGGAGTTGATGCTGGACAGCAGTGAGGATGGCCTGATGCACAGCCATTAATTCTGCCACTTGACTACTTCGGGGACCAATTTTGTATCCAGCGGAGGGTTCTGGGAACTCATTCACCCATGCATTCCCTACGCCAGCCACCAGTTCTTTCTCCCCGTCGTTGTCAACATGGTAAGAGCATCCATCCACATAGACAGTGGGCATTCCCTCACACGTGTCCTCTTCAAAGACTTTGTGTGGGGAATTAAGGTATGCCTCTGTGTTGTCCTTGATTTTTAGACTTTCGTCCTCGAGACAGTTTTCTCTGGCACAATCATGCAAGTCAGCCAGACCTTGCGCGAGGGGACTCTTCTTGTTTTGGCCATATCTGACCTCCACAGGAAAGCCTTGCATTGACAGAATCCAGGAAGTAATTCGGGAATTACTCACATTTCCGGCCCAGATTCTGTCACTTTGGAGATACTGCAGAGGCTGGTGTGGAGTCTCCACTATGATGTGTTCCCCCTGGATAAACGGGCGGTAATTCTTCAATGCCCACACCGTTGCCAGGAGTGCCTTCTCACAATCGTTGAATTTTTCCTCCACAGAGGATAAAGTTTTGCTCGCATAGGAGATTACTTTATTGACCTTGTCATGCTTTTGGTATAATACTGCCGTCAAGCACGTATTAGAGAACCCCGTCTCCAGGAAGAACTCCTTGTTTCTGACAGGGTAAGCTAGGCAAGGCGCTTGTGAGAGGCTTATCTTGAGTTGTCTTACTGCCTCGGCTTGTTCTGGACCCCATTCCCACTTGACCCCCCCCTTCAGGAGATGAATCAGGGGTCTGGTGATCTCTGCGTAGCCCTCAATGAACTTCCTGCTGTAATTAGTCAGTCCAAGGAGGCTCCTTAGTTCTCGCAGAGTTGTGGGGTCTTTCAGTTTCTGAAGTGCTAACAGTTTCTTTTCCTGGGGACAGAGACCCTGAGGAGTAATCTCATGCCCCAAGAAATTAACACGGGTTCTACACCACTGTGCTTTCTGAAAGGAAAGTTTTGCTCCGGCGGCCCTCAACTGCGTCAGAACATAACGGATCTCCGCTATGTGTTCCTCCACAGATGAACTTTTGATGAGGACATCATCTACATAAGCCAGGTTACCCCTCGCACCCAGGTCGGGCATGGCCTTATGTAGGAAAATGTTGAATTCATTGCCGGAGTTGAGGTATCCGAAGGGAGTCCGGGTCCATGTATATTGCTGGCCCCCAAAGGTAAAAGCCAGTTTGTATTGGTCCTCCCTGCTGACAGGCACGGTCCAGTATCCATTGGTCAGGTCTATTGCAGTGAATACCTGTGACCCCTGAATCTGGGCCAGCCCTTGGTCAATGTAGGGAAGAGGCCATCGGGAAGTATGGACCCGTTTGTTGAGCTCACTGAGGTCAGCACAGAGTCTCCACTGGCCGTTCGGTTCAATATTCCCAGCACCGGATTATTGAAGGTGCTGTGGACTGGACGGATTATTCCCCGGGACTCAAGGTTCTTAATTATTTCAGTAAGGTACTCCATTGATGCGAGAGGCAAGCGATATTGCTTCACAAACACAGGAGTCATGCCGGGGTCCGTGGGGATTGTTGTTGTGTGGATGTCGGTGCGACCACAGTCATATGAGTCTACCGCAAAGTGATCTTGGAAATCCAAGAAAACTTGTTTCAACTTTTGCTTTTGTTCCAGAGTCACACAGGCATCAGCTAGGTTGACTCTCTCTTCCACCATCTGCCTGAAGCCTGGAAAGACTTCTGGTTTGGCTATCTCTGCGGCCTCCTCCAGCTGGGTGGAGAAGTCCCTGGTCAGAGTGCTGATTTGGACCGGAGGCTTCAGGTGGGAAAGGCAGCCTTCATGAACCTGGAAAATCACCTCATCCCTCCTGAAGTCACACGTCACATCTTCCTTACCATACGGGCAGGAAGTGTACACCAGGAAGTTCCCCCCATGCCGGGTAAAAATCCTGTCTGGTGTTGTATTGCCATCGCTGTCACTGTCAAAACAGTCCTTGGGGATTGGTCCTAACAGTTCATTTCCTAAGTCGATGGAAAAATGTCGGTCATCAACCGCCATTCCAATAATGGTGCCTGCGGCTAGAGTAATACTCTTTAAGTCGCTGTTATCCACCTCTATTAGAATGGTGTCATGTTCTATGTTGACTAATGGAGTTGGGTTTACCCCCAACCCTTGCTGTTGGAGAGAAGCGTTTAGATGTATGTAAGCATCAGGGTTTTTCAACTCTTGTCCCCTTTTAACTTTCACTTCCAGGGAGAATTGTCGGGTCCTTTCTGGGATGGTGACTTCCTCTTTAACCTGAATTTCAACTGCATAAGGTAGCAATTGACCTGACCTAAATGCTTTTTCTGGATCATCAAAGCCCATGGGATTATCCGCTAATCGGGACCAAGCTTTGAAGTGTATTAGGTCCAAACTAATGGCAAAGCGATTGAGAATGTCACTGCCTAAGTAAAAGGCGGCAGGGACGTCTCGCACGACCCAACAATTGTGGACTATGCTCTTGTTGCCAATGGAGATTTTGAGCATACACCTGCTTGGCAGGAGATGTTTGGAATTAGGTGCTTCCAGGTCCATTTCCCATTTGTCTATCAGTTTGAAGGTGGGAATGGCTGGATCTTTTGGGAGTTGGCGGAACATGGCTTCGCTGATGAAGCTCTTACCGTTGTTCACACACACTCGAGCGAGAACAGAGTCCTTCCCATCATTTAATTGGACAGGGATGAACAACTGCTCTCCAATTTGCTGAATTTCAGCCAGGCTCTGAGCTGATTTCGCATCTTTCTGGACTATAGGAGTGGGAGTTTCAGATTGTGGATTAGTATAGAATCTCAGAGTGTTTCCTTCCAGCGTGGAGTACCACTTTAGACTGGAAGGAAGGTTGATTTTCAGAAATAGAGAGGACCCTGCATCACCAGTCTGTTGTCCTACTGCTATTACTGTCACGTCTGGAATCTGGTTGTTCTGGAAGTGAAATTCTACTTGGTCAGATTTTTGTTCAACCGTGTGGCAGGTGCCGTTTAAACTAACATGGTTAACACTCTGTTTTAATTTTATTGGTCGGCTAGTCTGGGTCCAGAGGACCTTGTTTACGCAATCTATTAGGGGTGACAACCTTCTCAGGAGGTCATTCCCTAGTAAACAAGGGGTGCCCTCTGGGGTCACAACTATGACCGGGTGTTTCAACTTATGTCGCCCAATTTTAATGTCCAAGTCTGTCGTCCCCTCAACGGGAATTTCCTTCCCGTCAAAGTTCTGGAGTTGTCCAGGAAGAGAGGTGAGAGGAATTTGGTAATTCTCTCCCCTTCCTGCATTCAGTTCGTCAAAGGCCCTTCTGGACAGAAGGGTAGCTTGAGATCCAGTGTCCACCAGTGCCGAGATTGTACCCTGCCCCTGTACTTGTACTGGGGCATAGTATCTTCCCTCCTTCTCCTCAAGGGGGCACAGATAATGCACATTTTTGGACAACTGGTGGGCTAACTTTCTGGTTTTGGACATCGCAAGAGAAGAAATTTGGGCAGAATTCTGTGGAGAGCCATGGGAATCTGAAAGAAAAATTTAGCAACTGGAGATCAGAGCCATTGTGGGTTCCCCTGGTTCCGGTTCTGGGCCGCCCCCCCCTTTTTGGAGGCAGTCACCAGGATGGGTTTGAACCAGGGGATTTTCTTGCTGTTGGTTCTGGGATGAGATGGTGGGCGGCGGTAGCTCAGTCTCCACATCTCCCCGGTCTGGATTTGCATCCCTAGGGACCCATTTTTCTTTGGGAGGAGTTCCCCCCTCTCTGAAGGAGAAGATCCTTTTCCCAGGATCCTCTGAGGATCCCTCTCCCTCAAATTGGAAGATCTGTACCTCCTCCTCAAACTGAGTCTGTTTGGGTCTTTTGTCTCTCCTACCCCCCCTCTGCTCCTTAGGAGGCAGACTTTCAGGGGCAAGAGATTTTGTTTCCGGTTCCTGGGTTTCCAGGGGATGTTTACAAGTGAGGAAGGAAGCTTCCTCCAAGGCTTTACACCCCCCTTCCCTTTGTGCCTCCTCCCTGGGAACCGGTGAGTTATCGGGGTGCTGCCCCCGTCATTGTTCTGGAGCACCAGGTCCAGAGTTGGGTATGTTCTGCGCCGGCATGCCGATCTGAGGGTTCTGCTGAGCCCTCAGTATGTGACCCATATCCCGCGCCATGTTTTGAACCTGGCGCTCTAACTGGGAAACCCGCTCAGGCTGATACGGGGCCCTGTTTTCTCCCCTGGGCTGATCACGGGAAGGGTAGCTGTCCCTCCTTTGGTAATACCCCGGGTTGGGAAGATTTGGGTACCCCTCCACCCTTGGCCTCCCCTCTCCCGGATTCAGTGGTCTGGGCTCAGGGAATTGGGGAAAGAAGGATGGATGGTTTTGGGGCTGAAAGTCGGGTGGATATCTGGGGAAAAAGTTCTGCCCAGGGTTTGGTAAATTTCTGCCCTCCTGTGGGAAGTTTGGAGGGAGGTTCCCTGGGTTTGGTGCTTGGCTGGATCCCCCCCCTTTGGCTGGAGGAGTCCACACATAACCCAGGATGGGTCGATTTCCCTTGTAACGGGGACTTACATAATCAGGAGAGCGAGGGACCCCATTTGTGGGGCTGCCTCCTTGGCTCCCTGTCTGTGACTGACCCGAGGACCTCCTGGGCCTAGCATTATTAGGTGCAGGTAGGTTTTTAGGCCCCCCCATCTCCAAATCCAAAACGGGGGTGACCTTTACCTCTGCCACCTTGGAAGCAGCAGGGGTGCTGTTGGCTTTGGGGTTTTTCTGGGCATTACTTTTGCTATCTACCGGTTTCTGCACCTCATAGATCCGGGTAGCCTGTTCAATGACCCAGTCTAAAGATCTTTTCTCGTGAAAATCCCTCACGAGCTGGGTCATGATATATTTGGGCAAGGCATGGAAAAACGTATTTATAAATTCTCTGCTATCTGTGCGCACCCTTCTGGTGGTCTGCGCAAAAGCACGCTTTAACTCCTGCACAAATTCTTGTGGGGCCTGATCCTCCCCACATTGCAAATTGTAGGCTGCCTTGCGAGCCTCTTGAGGATTTCTGTGAACAGAAAAATGTTTCAAGATGGCCGCCTTATAGGTGGACCATCTTAAATGATTTTGGTCCTCCAGCCCCGCAAAGAAACTGGAGTATTCCGGGGAGAAGGTCCACTTTACATATTGAATACAGCTTTGGCTGTCCTTCAAATGGAAAGTCTCCATCATTTGTTCAAACAACTCTAAGTGCTCCCAAACAGAATACTTAGCGTTCTTATGGTAAGGCGTGATGACGCTCCTGATCGCCTTAATCTGCTTTAAGGGGTCCTTAAGCAAGGCCCTTTTTGCCTTATTGGCCTTTTTGGTTCGGGTAACCCTTGTCCATTCGTCCTCGGACTCAGAGGCACTGCTCACAGAGGTTCCCGTCTGTTCTTCCAGGTTTTCCCGGATTCTGCGAGCCTGGGAATGGCTGGCAGAATGTGGGGACCTGGTCTCCTGTGTCCTGCGCAGTTCAGAGGAGTCTTCAGATTCCTCCTTGCTGCCAGGATTTGATGGGTACCCCCTCCACTGACCTAACTGGGCAGAGGTTTTCAGGATGCCCTTAATGGGCCTACTCTCCTGGGGTTCCCCATTGAACTGTACTGTACTTGGGTGCCCATACCCGGATGCCCACCCCTCCATTCCTGAGTGGTACTGGCCTATGAGCCCCATACTCATGTGCGCCAGGGGACATGGGGGTGGTAGAGTCCAGGGACTGGGGGAGATGAGGGCCCCTGGTGTTAGGGCTCCTGCGGTTATGGTCAGGAATCTCTCTTTCCCAGCGGACCTCATCTCTATCCGCCCCTGCTCCCTGTTGCAATGCAAGAGCCTGCATTTGTGCTTTCAGTTCCTCTGTTAAGGCCTTACTCGACTCTATTATCAGTCTCTCCTGCATCGCTACCTGTTGTTGGAGTCTATCATTGTGCTGGCAGAGAGCCTCATTCTCTCTCTGTGTTTCCTGATTGGTCCTGGAGCACTGGGCCAGTCTTTGCTGCAGGAGGGTTACCTCCTGAGCTGTGTCCCTATTGGCCTGCTCCTTTCTTGCTAGAGCATCCTCCACCCTCCTGGTGTGCTCTAACAAGTTCTGGTGTTCTTTTTGGAGGTCACCCAGTCCCTGGTGGGCCAGGTGATTTTCTTCCATTTTCCTTTTTAAATGGCAGACTTCCTGGCCTAAGGCGTCTCTTTCCTGACTAAGAGCCTGCATTTGTGCCGCCAGGTCGTCCCTCTGCCTTTGAAAGGCACCAGCTTTCTGCCGTTCTTCATCAAACTCTGCCTGGGTATCCAGGTCTTTCAAAATCAGCTTGTTGCTCTCTACCTTCACTCTATCTAGATGACTTTGCAGGGTGGCTACCTGCTCCGTGCATGCCCTGTTAAAGTCTAATTGTTGCTCCAGCTTTTTCTGGCTCTGCAGTAGGGAGTCCAAACCTTCTTGGTGTTCCTTCTGCAAGGCCAGAAATCTGGTATCCTGTTCTGACTTTTCCTTTTGCAGCACATCCATATCCTCCTTTATTTTAGTGATGTACTGTCTGGTCTCATTTTCTGACTCCTGGCTTCTGTGCAGCCTTTGCTCAGAAGAGTCCAGATCAGATTGGGCCTTCTCTAACGCCATCTGTTGCCTATTTGCCAGATTTTGGCTTTCAGCACATCTATCCTGCATGTCTCCCATGTATAGGTACAGGTATGCTGCTATCCTGGCAATCTTATTGTGTTCCTCTTTGGCTTTAGGAGCCATATATAGTTCACTCAGGGCCACATGTAAGGGACCCTGATCTCTATATATATCTGACCCTGTTTCAGTGACCTGTTGTGTGATGGCCTGCAACCACGCATCCTGGCCCTGTTCGGTCCATTCACCTCTCACAAATAGCTTATGCAAGAGGTGCTCTCTGGCTATTTTCATGTCTACTAAGGTCGTCATTCTAGAGATTGGTCTCTGTCCTGACTTACAGAAGTTTGTATTTTATTTTTGCAGAACAGAACTTTTCTTGGAGTGTCCCTTTTGAGGAGTGCTTTACAGCGTAACACAGCGTGGTGATCCGACCGGATATGTGTATCTGGTCAGCTGGCACGCTGTATTAAGCTGCACAAGTGGTATTCTAACCCAAACGTCCGGCCCGAGCCCCCAATTTGTAAGAGGATTCAATTCAGCACTACAGCCAAGTCAACGCCTAGTCTAGAATACTGAATGAAAACCCTTATTGATATGTCTTTATGTCCAGTTCATGCGTTCTGGATGATTACCCCTATATAACACCCCTCTCTTGGAATCCTCCTGACCCCACTGAGCCAAGAAGTAGTTCTGTTTTGCAAGTTAAAAGGTTTATTTGATAATTTAAACAATAGATATATATATCACGCTTTATAATAAATCAATAATTGAATATCACACTTAATCTGATATGATAAAGATTAACAACGGAGAATCTGGCACTAGCACACTTCTTTATAATCACTAAGGAGTTGACATGAAATGGATAAGGTAGCACACTGGTAAATAGGGACAGAAGAATAATGTGGTAGAGAATGCTTTATAGATTTCAAATGGATGCAATGTTGAATGAAATGCAGTACAGAAAATACTCAATATGATTTCAACAAAACAATGTAATCACTTTTGTCTGGCAATTCACTCCCCCCCTCTTTATGCAATGCAAGGAAATGGGAGGAAAGCACACAGTTCTCAGAAATGCAATCAATGTAATTCAGTTCAATCCCCCCCAAGCACGCTTAAAGAAAACAGATAGGAGTTTTGAAAACACAGGCCCAAATGCTTTTATATGTGCTAGCAATGGATGAGAAATATGCTGGAAATGCTTTTAATTCCCTTTCAGAGGTTCAGGGTGAGTGGTATCTAGTTAATATTAGTCCAGGATCACTTTAGCAAGGATCTAGGAGTAATTGGTAGGTTAAACGAATTTTTGGCAAATGGAAGGCAAGCAGCTTCTGTTTTCACACGTGGAGAAATTTGAAAATCGCGGTAAAATTCGCGAATGCGTGTTCCACGATTTCGGTAAAACTATAAGGGGTAGGAATGCGGTTCTAGGTTCGTAGGAAAGCCACGATTCTAAGCTTTCAGATGAAAGTTACTGCAAGTCTCTAGCACAAACGGTCACGGAGATATGAGCAATTAAATAGGGTCGTTTTTCAGATTTGAAATTTTAAAGTTCAAAAAGACAAGTGCAGCTTGCAACTAGAAAATGACAGGTGACAGCTATGCAAATGACAGGTGACAGTTAGGAGACAGTTCTACTTAGATTAAGCTAGATTGAATTATATTATTTTAACTAGGAGATTGGTTCTGCACAGTTTTCTAGGTACTCACACTATATTCTTGAGTTAAATGGGCCTCGCCATGGATCTGGTCAGGTTTTAGACGGGACTCTGGTCTCTGCACTTCACAGTGATCTGGGTCTGCTCTCTCTCTGGATTCTGAAGATTGAGGGATTTAAAGTCTGGATATTTCTGCACAGCTTTCTCTGGAGATTGATGGAGGTAAAGTATGGATTTTCCCGGCAGAGCTTCCAGCTGCAAATGGATTTGAAAAGTCCCTATATGTCCTGTCTGTCTGCTTTTATGTGTTTAGAATGTGGGTGTGTTCTAGCATCACTGCCCCTAACTCTCTCTCAGCTTCTAATTGGTCAAACTTCCATTTCTCATTTGATTGGGGGAGCTAGGTTGTGTCAGCGTGATGTCATTTTATGGCTTGCAGAGAGTCCACTCCTCCTGTCAACTTTACACACAATCTATATTTGCTCAAAAAACATATTTGCAGAGGTACATATTGTTTTAAAATCATATGCACCCATCATGCATTACAGGAGGTATACCCTGTCCCAACTTTGCTCTTCCTGGGGGCTTGCATTCAGAAATGGCAGTATTTTGCACTTTTAACTGATTTTGCAATTTCTGACATTAACCCAAATTTACACACATGTGCGCAAGGAGTATGGACATTAGTTGATGAAGTGTCAGATTTTTCCCATGCACACATTTTGAGTAATATCCTCTTTTCCGCTAAAACCCCCCTGAACATGCCACCGGTTCGAAAAACCTCTTAAAATGTGGGCAGAAAAATCACAAGAAGTATGGTGTCATTTATAAAATTTTCACATGTCCGTACTATGAGTTATTCATCTTTTTAAAGTTATGTTCTGGCTCCAAAGTGGTGTGGTTTACCCTCAGCACAAGGTTGAATTTCTGGTTTTTCCAGTTCTGCCAAGCCAGCTTGCTCTCACAGGCAGTGCTCCTCCCCTTTGCTTCAGGAGGAAGCTCCATTTACGACTGCCGCCAATAAAACCTTTGCCTGAGTCAGGACAGGGCTTTGTTCAATTTCCTGCAGAGCCCAGGTAATTCAATCAGGGAAGTGTCATATCCCTTTTGGTGTGAGCAGCAAAAGGGCAGCTAGGCCTGGGAACACAGCTGTGACTCAAGTTTCACTCCTGATGGGGGTAGTTGCCAGGCAGAATTCAGTTCCTTAAGCCAAGTTTCAGATAAAATGTCACTTTTTGTTCCCCAGTTTCTGCATTCAAATAAAACTAAACATTTTCACATATGCAGCTAGAATGCTGATTCTAAGTTCAAAACTATGACATTTAAACAATTGCAACCTATGTGACACCAAACATAGGTCACTCATTTAATCTAAACATTTTCGATTTTAGTGTCTTTAAATCCAGTGCAACTTAAACTGCTGACTCCATAGCAGTTTTGTTATAAGCATTGTTTTGGGCTCTTCATTTCCCAGATTTTGTAAGTACACAAAACTCCATTCTGCCAAATGTCTGCTGGTGTTCAGTGAATATTTTGCACATGTTGCAATGTTTGAAAATAGGCATTTTGAGCCTGCCTTCAGAGAAACACAGGGTGGTTTTAAAACGCCGGCTTTTGGATAGTGGTGAGTACTGGTACTGCACCCCTTTTTGGGATTTAAGAAAATGAATTCTCCACAGTTATGGGTTTGCTTTTGGCAATCAGCATTGCCATTCCCAATGGTTTCAGACTACTGTGTGGGTAGTCTAATGGTGGTTTTAGGCAGTGTCCTTCTGTGCCCATAACATCGGCAAAAATGAGTGGCAGCCTATTCTTCATGCATTTCCCTGTGCATTTTCTGGGAAGCTCTGGCCATCATGATGTTTTCCATGTCAGTACTGCACAGTTTTGAGGTATGGCTCGGATGCATGGGTAAATACATCCCACACAGCAGAATGGTTGGACAGTAAATCGGAATAAAGTTCACACGTTGCACCTTTAAACCACTGTTTTTTGTGAGTCTTCAGAAAATGCTGAATTTAGCGAGATGTTGTGAAGATTCTTATCAATGTTGCTGTTAATATAATTATTGCTGTTGGTTTGCAGAGGTTTTGGGGCTGAGGAGACAGTTTAGCCACGACTCATCCTTATATTCCTGCCGAGCAGAAGTCATTTTGACGCACCGTAGCAGGCAGGAAAAGCAAGAAATCACAAAACGAGGATGGGATGCAGCAAGTCGCACTGAAACAAAAGTGGAGCAGGTATTGAGTCGTTTTTAGATAAATCTCACTGCAGTTCGATCAGGTGTCCGAATCATTTTGGTCAATGAGACAACCAGTTTCGGTTGGGCTTTTCAGTTGGGGTGGTTCTCTGGCTGTAGTTTGAGATATGGTGGTTCAAAAGGTTCCACGAGGGTGGCTTCTTGGTCAAGTACAGGCTATCAACACGTTCCTCTGGAGCCATGCAACAGCAAACTCGCTTGAGGAGCAGCATTATCAGTTTGAAGAGGTTTGACGAGTTTCCAAAGGCAACACTGTGGGTTCTGTTGGTTGGAATGCATATAAATGTAGTCAACAGTAGTTTGATGGGGGTTTATGCCATCGCATGCAAGAAGGTAGCCAGCTGCTTTGCTTCATCTAGTTATGTGTGTCCAAACCCAGGGGCTCAGAGAGAAGATGAGTGTTTGTTCTCATTATCCCATCCTGGGGGAGGATGATTAACACCTGCAGGAGACCTTCGCCTTCAATAAGAGCCTGGGTACCAATGGAGCAGGCAGAGTGCTGGGGCATGCTCCATGAGTGATTAATCCCCAATGCATCCTGGGAATGGGTGGGGAGCAGAACGTTCAAGTGCCTTGGGACACTCTGTGTTCACTTCACTGGTGAACGACTTTGGAAATGTCTTCTCTCCCAAAAGAGGCCCAAATAAATCCTTCTTGAAGTCTATACATTCTTCAGAGGAAGAGGGGAGACTGCTTCCTTGGAAAGGCAGTGAGCAACAGCAGATTGTTTAAACAATATGTCTACATTGAGAGCTTTTTTTCAGCACACCCAAAGCGCTTTACTGTGCAGGAAAGTTGGGAGAATGGAAGGAAAGAGAAAACAAGATGGGGGAATCCTCACTTCCTTTGTTACTGTTCTGTCTGCTTTTTCTAAGTCCAACCCTGTCTCTATCCCTACACGTCAAAGGACCTTTGGGGTGCAACCTCCTAGAAATCCCTTATTGTGAGTCAATTCTTTGTTATGGAATTGCTGCTTTGAATTTGGGCTGCCAGTAGATCTCCTGTGTTGGGTCACTGGGCGATTCTCGTTTGAGTGACCAAACCTCCCAGATTTTCAACAGAGGCAGACATTCTGTCCTCCATCAAATTCACTGGAATGCACACCAGCGGGCAACTGGAATCCCCAATACCTCTCATAGCCTGCCTGAGCTGAAAGGGCTGGCACTGGTATGCTACAAATCAGATGTGGCTAAGAATAATTATGTGAACCATCAGCCACCATAATACAACCTAGATATAACTTTTATTTATCCTGCCACCAGGTGATGATTTATCATAATTATAATTGTTTTGGTACAGAGATGAAGACTTAAGTTCACCCTCTGCAGTGACTGGAGCCTTAGTACAGGGAGACTGAACCAGTTGGGAACAGGTGTATAGTGGTTAAGAGCTTAATGAAAGGGGTTCTGTTAACAGACCACTCTTTCTGAGATGGATTATTGACATCAGTGGAAACTATAACATTTAAATGAGTCAGGCTTCCTTACCCTGGCCAGATAGAAATCATTCACAGAAGTTATCTCAGTGAGGATTCCTGCTGGCTCAACTGGTTACCTGTGTAATACTAGCTATACACAGCATATCATAAACTGATCTATTTATCTCTGTCTCTCTAACTCCCTCTCGCTTTCAATGCCTAGAATAACCATACGCATGATCTTCTGCATGGAAAGTTGTCATTTCAAAATGGACAGCCTAATTGTGCTCTTTTGAAATACGCTTATGAGGAAGTGGAAAGGGGGGGTATATCACCAGTGAGGTCTCCATCCAGCTTGGCATTAAATCAAAGAGTATTTGGGGAACATGAGAATGTCTATGTATCTTTATGTTTTGCCAACATACATGTGATGAAAGGATAGTATGCTTGAAACTCTCACTGAACACTGAGCTCAGTGCCCTTTTCATTTTTCGCAGCACTTTTCCTAAAATGTAAATGTTTGTAATATTGACCTATGTGTACTGATTAGATAACTTCGAGATGCAGATGTGAGAATAGAATGGCTGTGATGTTGATGCTATAATCAAGTTTTAATAGCCCCTATTTGACCCTTTCACTGTCCCTTGCATCGGTGGATGCATTTAGTAATCCCCTTTGCCAATCCAGATTAGCCTTGTTTTGGGCGAAGCCAAATCCCAATCGAAGGACGTACCACATATTTCGTTGCCCTGTGCTGATTTCCAGCTCAAACGGAAGGCAGTCAATGGGCCAAATGCAGAATGTGGCAGAGGAACATGTGGTCATTAGAACCAATAGGAACTAACCAGTGGACTGTACCATCACACTTCCACATTGGCTCATTTGTTTTGTAATTTATTTTCCAAATACATTCAATAACATGCGTGTAACATTAACACTAAGGAGGGGCTTACTCCAAGCTCACAGGAGTGAAGGATACTGATGGAAAATCCAATTACAGTGCCAACCATGAGTGCGCCTTCATGCTAGCCAACACTCTTTGCGTCGCCTGGCCACGTGCACCTTTTGACTTACTCCATCTCTATCTCTACCTCTCGGCCTTCTCTTGTGGCTCGTGCACTGCTCATTAACCCGCTTTCTGCTTCATAGGAAAGAGGTACACTTGCCTGCAGGAGGGACCATTCATACACTAAAGTGTTACTTCTACTTTCGGTGGTTAGTGCATATGTTTAGAAGACATGCAGAATATTGTTTTGGTTGATATGCGTTCACTCGATCCCATTGTTGTGCTACAAACATTATGAATCGCTCAAAAACAGTTCTAAGATGCGAAATTCAAACCAGCAATTACAAAACAAGCGAGGACAATGGTGGTATCAGTGGTGTTGACACGGTGCATGCGTATGTGCAGCAACTTCACAAAACTCAAACAAACACTGAAAAAACCAAAATCAGCAGAGCCACTGCAATGTCATTGCACACACCACAATTTCGAATCGGCTGATGTGGCATTATATTTAGCTCCGTTCGGGCACATTAAAAGTAAAACAAAACACATTCAAACGTTTACATAAATAAATAAATACATTCTAATCAAGCCGCAAAACGCTGCGAAAAATAAAAAAATAAAAATAAACTGCACACACGTTTGTCAACCATGCAACGTTGTTTGTGTTATTTCATTAACATTAGCTTGCATTAGTGCACATTGCATGTAGGAAATAAGTAGTATTTCCAGAGACGTCATTTCACCAAAATGCCTGGGGTAACGGACGTGACATCAGACGACCTTGACCTCTGATGACATCACACGAAGTGATGCCAATTGAGCTCACCCCGAAGTGACATCACGGGAAGCAATGAAACATAATCGTTTACCCCTTGGCAAAACAGGAAGTGGCATCACATAGCATTGTTCCCAAGTACACGAAGAAAAATATGGTTATGATATCACGAATGTGATATACATTTCATACAAGAATGGACCACCATATGTAGGGTTAATATCCGTGTGTATAGGCCCATATTACCAAATTACTATGAATGCAAGCAGACATCCAAGGCCAAATGATAATGATGTGTTATTATATAGCACTCACGTTTAAGCGCTTTATATAGAACAGATATGCATACAATATCTCCCAGCCTGCATTGGTACTCATTTATCAACCTCAGAAGTATGAAAGGCTGATTTGGCCTTGCCGGAATTCAAACCTGCAACCTGCAGCTCACACACACGCATTGCAGCAGCGAGCGCTCAACCCACCAAGACATCTCACCAGCTATAGTAAAATGAGCAATTACATGTCTGAATATTCTCAAAGTCAGAAGCAAATTACACTCTGTAGTGGGTACCATTAAGCTGGTAACTGAGATTTAGCAGCCGACCAGTTCATCTGCAGGTGTGATGCAAATTAGGTTACATGTCAAGCATGCGTAGATCTACTTTTCAGGCTTCAGAGGTTGGCAAAATAGGGAAAGCAGCACACTCACACGACATCCCATACTGTGGGCATTCATTACCTCATACATGCAAACAAACTTAGTGAACAGCATGCCAGGGTGATGGGAAATAGACACATTACAACATAGCATTAATTGTGGCTCTCTTCTGCTGTGGTTATTTTTGACCTGCTTTGAGGCCAGCAAGATTTATTTGTTCATTGAGAGAGGGCGAGAGAGACAGCTAGAGAAAGGGAAAGCGAGCGAGAGAGGAGAGAGCGAGAGATGGAGAGGAGAGACAGAGAGAGTGAGAGAGTGATGGTGAGACAGAAAGCGATACATTTCAGAGGAATGTTCTGATGGGCTTTAATTAAGCAATATGACTCGAGCAGTGGGGGCACTCAGGTAACGCCCCGGGGCCCATAGTTACAGGCCCGAGCAAAGCAAGGGCTTTAACGAAGGCCAGGGGCATTACATGAGTCGGTAATGCCCCCGCCGCGAGGGTCATATTACTGTTAGTACCCCGGCAATCATTATGTGCATGACCGGGACACTAAAAGCATTTTTTATGTCCCGAAACGCTACAGCGTTTCGGGACAGAAAAAAAAATTAAACAACTAAGAAAATGGCCACCATGGAAAGGGAAAACGGAGTCCGTTTTCCCTTTCCATGGCAGCCATCGGGAGCAGACGCGCTGGGAACACAAGTGTTCCCAGCGCGTCTGCTCCCGAAAAAGGATCAAAAAGAAGGTAAGTGGGATCAGGAGGGCGGGAGTGGGGAGGGGATAGAAAAAAAGAAAAAAAACATACCTGCGTCCCTGCTCCGAGTCTCCACACGGCTGGAGGTTTATCTCGTACCTCGCCGGGGAAGCAGGAACAAGAAGGTAAGTGGGGGGGAGGAGGGAGGAGCGAGGAGAGGGAATAAAAAAATAAATGCCTTACCCGAGTGCCCGGCGGGGATGGCCCCGCTTCCAGCCTCCTCATTGGCTGAGGGGCTGCCACGCCCCCCGCCGAGGACAAAGCAGCTGGATTCCCAGCCGAGAATCGAAGGATTCTCGGCCAGCTAAGGACCCGGCTAGAGCCAATCAGATGTGTTGCATTCTGCTTGATTCTCTCCGAGTACTAATTAACCTGCAGCCTACATAATGAGAATGCCTGGTGTACATCATCGGTCATTACAAGGTACAGTTGCTATACTAATGTTAACCCATGCTCCAGTCCAGATGTGGCAGGTCAGCAGAGGTCGCAACTGTGACCCCAAATGACATCCCTGCGTATTTCCCATATTGGGTTCCTACTGCATATTCACAGTCACTGCATGATTTTGAGAAAGAGGTCAACTAAATATTCTTGATTCAAAATAGGACACTTCCGAGGAGCTGCTCTCCACAAATGAAATAGATGAAACTATTTTTCAACTTTTTGACAGAAATTGGTCCTTTAATATTCAGAAAGCAATCTATATTTCGTTACATCGAAATCACAGTGCACGTGAACATTCAACTGTTGTGTGATTTATTCATTTGGAGCCGCAAAATACAGGTACAGTGCAATATAAATCGTCCTAGACTTACAGGCTGTTATTTAGAATCAAGTATTCATTATACTTAAGGGTACCACTGGCATGCTTTACAAATATTCCACATTTTTAAACCACCTATTTCTTTTTTTCTTATAACACCTCCCGCCTTCCAATGATAACTGACTTTTTTGCATATTGAGTAGACAGAGCAATCAATATTCAGGAAATGATGCATGGAATATGAAAGCACATTATTATAACCCAGCCATGAACCCAAGACACTTAGATATGTAGATATAATCTCAAAGATTTTTAAAGTACTCATTTAGCGGTGCTGCATGAAGTGACCGGGAATTTCCTAAAATGGATGCAGCAGGTTATGAAATTTCCTTCGAAATACTATTAGATTGTATTTAATCGTTCAGTGCTACTTTTCTCTTTTTATCAAGACCTATTGCTATTTTTTTATTGTCATGGGTCATAAACGGCCATTTTTTATACATGTATTTCAATCGACATTTATTTAGTTATTTATTAAATTTATGTGTAATGTGCTGGGACAACGCCCATAGGCACAGAAGCGCAGAGACAAAACAGACAACAACACAGTCAGAAAAATAAAAAAAACATATCAGTCAATCAATTGTGACATGCATTTTCATCACAAAACGATTGCTTTTCAGTAATTATGCTGAAAAATACATTTGAATTTAGGATTCAGCTCTAATTGGGAAGTAGTTTACTGAATCCTTGTTCTTTTATATCAATGCTATCCGTTAAGGATTTGGTGAAACACATGTGTTGTGAAATGAACCGTGCATAACGATTCAAACATCCCCTTAAGCGGCTGATTCACACAGAACAGGAATTTGATGTGTAAGCTTCACCTGTCAAGTGGAAGTGGAAGTGTTCTTCTTGACTGCTCATTCTTGATGGGAGGTCCTTGAAGGTTTATTTTGGAGAAAGGTCTTGGATCTCCCAAAAGGTATGCAGATGTCACTCATAAGGTACGAGCTGGGCCTTACATCGTTGCGTGCAATGGTAAAATGGAAGTTCCCGTCTTTGTGCCGAAAATGGATGTGCACATTCCCAGTGAGATGTTGTAAGTGTTGTGCATATGTGCCATAAGATCCACCTGCACATTTTATTCTTTCACAATTTTGTTGCATACACTGACAAAGGCTTATGGCGAATATTTCTCTAGCAAAGACTACCGTGGAATGATATATCAAACATAAACATCTCAAAATATGCTTTAATACACAAATATGGAGTTTCGGCTCATGAAACTCAAAGTTATTGGAAACACGTTTGCCTAAAATGGGACTCTTGCCTCTTTAAAAAAGTCATACATGTTTTGGGGAAACATGATGGAAAATGAGCAACAGGGGGACAAAACAAATAGAGGGATGCACGTAGGCTCCAAGAGATGGTCAACATGTCCATAGTGGAGCGGAAACAATGAGTCCATCAGTGTGCCCTCGCCAGCCTGATGATGTACATTTTTATGAACATTTTATAAATGCCAGGTACGTGTCATCATTTTGGGTGTGTACTTCATAAGAGTCACACTCAGTGATATTCTGTGGGTACCCTGTCGTTATGTTAATATTATGACCTCTTGCAATGTCATTTGTGTTTCTGTTGAATATGCTATACAGTAGAAAACAAGGATTAGACTAGGCCCTGATGAAGGATTAAATATCCGGAATGCATTGGCCAATCAGTCACGTTTGCTTGAAACGAATATTGGCAATACCTGGCAAAATAGTATCATTGCTGAAGATTACATTTCACCATCTGTAAAATTACAAAAGCTTCAAGTGTTTATTTACCGAGGCAACTTCAAGAAAATATAAAACCCCTAGTGGGTATCGAGGGTGTGCGGCCCACAACGACGGCTAACTAGCCTAGGTCTCCTTTTCTACATTCAAGGGCAAACCCATTGACATAGCATGATTTAATGAGACCCAGCTGCTGGTGAACATTTTGTGCCATTTATGCTCAAGAAACACTGGTATCTCCTCCTATTACTAGCTGTTAGTAAATCAAGTGTAACTTCTATCCAGCAAAAGCTACAGTACCTATCAGTGTGTGCTCCACATGTTTTATATGCTGAATTGGCTCCTGTGCCTGCGGATATGGGTGGAGTGGAGGTAGCAGGCTGCAGGCAAGGCTCTTTCATGTAAGCTTGCATAACATTGACAGATGTTGACACCAAACGAACAGGTCCTATCACAGCATCCTTTAGGATGGGGAAGCGCCTGCGTGGGTCCGCCCACGCATCTGATAATTAAGAAGGAGAAGAAGAATACATTACATTTCTCTCAAATGTGTAGGGGCTGCTATAGTTGACAATTAATGTTCCTTCTATTCCTGCATCCTATTACTTACAGCATGATTAAGAAGGTGGCACACAGTTTTCGGGCCCGATTTGCAAACATGTTTTCAATGGGACTTTCCCATGTTAAAACATGTTTGTAAATAAGGCGTGTTGTCTCTTGTCTATTGGCATCCTACCCCACAACTACCCACCGGTCTCCATACACCCTACTGAACACTTGCATGATTCGCATCCCTGGCTCTGACTGATTTTACATCAAATCCGTTAATTTATACATGATCTACTGTAATCTGTCCTCTTTCAGTTTAATGAGAACACAGTTACCGATGAGTGCAGCTGCTTACCAATGGCTTTCAATTAGCTTAGGAGTTTAGTATAGCAGCATGTAAAATTCCTACTAAAAAGAAGATTAAAACGCTTGGAGTATATCTGGATAAAAAATCTTAAAGTGAGATTGCACATTAGTAATCGTGTGTCGAGTTCCTCTTATTGTATAAGACTTCTGTCTCATATACATCCATATAGCTCCACTGAGAGTAGTGAGACAATTGCCAGAGTGATAATACGATCTAAAATAGACTACTGCAGTAGCCTGTTGACGGGAGTCAATAAAGGATGAATTGCAAGACTCCAGGTTATTCAGAACAGTGTTGTAAGAGTTATTTTTGGACTCCAAGCATCTGACTACATTTAAGAAGCCAGGAGGAGTCTACACTGGCTCCCGGTGGATTCCAGGATAAACTTCAGTTTGCTGGCTATATTTCACAAATGCCTGGATGGTTTCAATCCACAATATCTGGCAGAAAGGATAACCAAGAAGCCGGTAGTTAAATATCTGAGATCAGATAATTCCAATGTGTTGGTAGTGCCAAGAGCTAAATTAGCTCAAGTCAATAAGAGTGCTTTTTATAAAGCAGGCCCCAGACTCTGGTACTCAATCCCGCCTCAGCTCAGAGGGGAAGCATCCTGGAATAAGTTTAAGAAGAAACTGAAGACCTATCTTTTTAACTAATTACCTTAGTGCTAAGCTAGTATCTTCAACCATTGTAGGTCTGCTGGATTAGTGGTTTGTCTGTTTTCTCCCTTTTAGGTATCATCCTCTGCACCCGCATGCCTCCGGGCCTGTCTGTATAAATAAAGTAAAGTAAATTAAAATGAACTCATCAACGGGCATTTGGGCCGGATTCTCTGGTACATGCTTGTGTGGGGTTAAAATCAGAGATTGGGTGCATTGGGGGCAATAATACAACTATTAAAGATTTTTCAAATATATAGCATTGCACAGCATTTTTCTTTGCACCTGAGTAGCAGGTGGCACATCTCAACTTTAAAGGAAAAACTACTTTTGGCAATACTTGAATTTGATGTTTTTGTAACAATATACAAGGAAACAGAAACAGGCACACTGAGAGCGGTAATGTGTATTGTGTTCTGTGGTACATAGCAATGTGATTGTTAATTTTTTTAGCAGAGTGCTTTGTGATGTTTGGGGTGAAGCAGTGGTGATGAAGCATTGAAAGCATTTCCTTCCACAGCAGGAGATTAGCAAAGTTTTGTTTGACTGTCGACCTTTCTGAAATGACATTTTTCTTATTTTAAATTCTGTACATTTTATTTGATGTTTTCAAAGACAGTAAAATACAAACAACAATAATAGAACACAAATACAAAGTCACATGTTAAAGTACTTACTGCTTATGCATACCTGCAACGGCATGAACCATTCTGGGTTGGATTGCCAGGGGGTCTTGCTAGCAAGAGATAGCCTCTCCTTGCATTGAAATACGCCCTCCAAGTATCAAATAGCAAACATTCAGAACTGTTGATAACCAATGCCGGTTTTCGCTTTTTTAATACAAAAATAATGATCACCATGTTGTGACATCTTGTTTGAAAATGTGGTACGAGTTGGGCTGCATTTTTCATCTCATTCCTTTCTTGGAGTGCCATTGCATTTCAGGTTGTGCTGGCTGTTTTGGTGTAAATATTAACTTCTTGTTGAGTACTTAATAGTTTCTTTGTATTCACCTTTTGTCTGTTCACATGGGGCTCCATGTCACTGACAGGTGTAAATTCTGTGGCAAGGGAGGTGAGCAAGGCGAGAGCAGCATAAGCACTTAAGCACTTAAAGCAATGGTGAAACTACAGTCGCACAGCGTAATTCATGGAATAAATGTGCACCGAAAAAGGGAGCGCAAGCGTGAAAATCGCAGCGCACGCATGCCAAAGACGCGCACGCAGCTGTTGATCGATTCATGGAATGCGCTGTGCTCGTAAAAGCTGGGATGTGCGCCAAATCCGTGAGTGGCAGACGCGGGCGCACACGTCACTAAACGGCATGCGCTACACGCACAGGGAAAGAGCACATAGTGTAGCGCACACAAGAAAAGTGGGCGGAACACGGGGCGTAACACGCGGAATGGGGAACAACGCGTGAAAATGTGGGCGTTACGGGGGAAGTACAGGAGGTAAATGCTTGCAACGCCCACATGCGTGCTAACAACACGTATTCATGGAATCGAACAGGGGAAAGGCGTGCGCCAAAAAAGACGTGCTAATCCGGAAACACGTATGCCAGCAGGAAACAGGCCTTAGCGGCCCCGTGCAGCATAAAAGTGCGCGCAAACAACAAACAAGCTCAGACGCTACAATGAATATACCGTTCCTCGCAGCAGTGGTCGTGGGACACCGCAGGAGGAGGAGGATAAACAGGCCCTGCTTTCTTTTACACAGGACCAGCCTTTTTGGGATGCCTGATGACCAGGTGTATGGGAGGTACAGGTTTCCACCACACATAATCCTAGACCTGGTGAGGGAGTGGGAGGATGACCTCACATCACCCACCCTGTGCTCGCAAGCACTGAGCCCCTTGGAAAAGGTGCTCAATGTACTGCATTTATTGGCTACTGGTTCATTTCAGCGGACAAGTGCCATAGTGGGGTGTGTGTCACAGGCCACGCAGTCACGCTGCCTACACCAGGTGTTGGCCATCATGACTGCACGCCCATCAGTCCGCAGGCACATATACATGCCCAGAACTCCTGCAGAAAGGCAGGCTGTTGTCCAGCAATTTTACGGGGTGGCACACTTCCCCAAAGTCCTACGTGCCATTATTTGTACCCATGTGGCTCTATGTCCACCCAGGGCCACTGAGCATATCTATCGGAATTTCAAGCACTGGCATTCCATCAATGTGCAGGTTGTATGTGATGCCAAGGGAATCATCACCTCAGTATATGCCAACTATCCAGGGTCCAGCGATGATAGTTTCATATTCAGAATGTCACCCCTAAACCGGGACCTGGAAGCTGGCCGGCATGGCGACACATGGCTAATTGGTGAGTATAAATGCCTCTGCACATGCATGCATGTCAGAAACTGAGAAATGGGAAAACCCCACTAATGACAACCATTATCACCTCCCCAGGGGACAGTGCCTACCCTCTGAGCACCTACATGATGATGCCAATTCGGAACCCCATCAGACCATCCGAGGTAAGATACAACACTGCCCATATTGCAACCCGTGGCACAGTGGAGCGCACATTCGGAGTGCTCAAGTCATGTTTTCGCTCCCTTGACTGCTCTGGTGGGCAGCATCTATATGCGCCCCGAGTAGTGTGCAGGATCATAGTGGCAGCATGTGTCCTGCACAACGTTGCAACCCGGCGGGGCATGCCGGTGGACATGTTGGTGCCCCCACATCCCCAACCACATGCATGGCCGCTGGGCATGGGAGGTGAAAGGGCATGTGGTGAGGCAGCCTGGACCCAGCTTGTGGCAAATTACTTCACCTAAAATCCCACCCCTGCGGAGTGCACACAGGCCTGGCACATACCAGCTCACAATCAATTATGATGACAAAAGGGACAGTCAACTGTCACACCCATACCAGCCTGAGATTGTTCACCTGGAAGTGCTACATTGTGTGCATCCCTAGCTACTCAAAGACATCTAATGCTGTGTCACAAAAAGGCACAAATTCATGCAGCAAGAAGGACTACCGCCTTGCAAAATAGCACATCAAAATAGTGGCATGTCACCCAACACCTTCCCAACACACCATGGCATGGCATGCAATGTGAAAGCAACTAAATGAATGCACAACACATGACACAAGTGTCACAAAGTGCACTGTCCCAAATGGAAACAGGCCACAGACAATTTGCTCTCAATAATGAATAAAAAAAAAAATCACACATGAACTAATACTTACAAGCAAGAGAAAACATCAGTACATGTTCAAACCGTGGCAATATATGAGAATTAAAAATCAAAGTAGTGCAAGTGTCGCAACCTCACTAAGGCAGCACATCGACCCCTTCCAACTGCAGAGTGTTGGTGGTAGGCAAATGTTTCAGTGTACTGCATACAACATGAACTGCATCTGCAAAGTAGACGGGCTTGTTAAGACATGAAGAAGGTACATGTATATAAGGAAAACGTCATGAATGTAGAACTATACATAAATCCACCATGCAGTGGAGATTTCTACAACAATACCCACTAGGGATGTATAAACAGTTTTGACTACAGTCTGTCCACACAACTTATGGGAGCCCAATGTCACTATGTAAGTTACTGTTACTTGGTCACACCCTTTGCAAGCCCATGGAAAGGGGAAGCAGGGGGGTTGTGTGTGTCAGGAACCCAAGCATCTAAACCAAAGACAGGACAAGCCTGCATGTGCCCAGCTGGAATACACAGTGGATGCATATGGGAGCCACACAAAGCACTACACTGTTTAAAAAATAAAAAATAAAAAATAAAAAATGGCCATGTGGGAGAACTGCCGTCGCTGTCATAACCCTCTGGTGGTGGTATTTATTTATTTATTTATTTATTTATTTATTTATTTATTTATTTATATAGCGCTAAAGCCTGCAGGCATCAGAGCGCATTCCAAAAAGACAGTGATTACAAAAACGGGACAAGAATAGACATAGAGACGATCGTATCATGGGGAGCTGAGAGAGGTCGCTAGTCCAGTTTATTTAAAGAGTAGGGTCTTTAACTTCTTTCTGAAGAGTATGTAGTTGGTTTCTAATTTCAAGGATACGGCAGTTTATTCCATTTATGGATGTTTCTGTATGGAAAGGCCTTGCCCAGGCCGTTTTTCTTTTTAGCTGGGGTTGTCTGGAGAAGACCTTTGTTGGAGGATCTTAAATTTCTAGATGGTTCATGCCACTTGAAGTGTTTTTTCAAGTATGCTGGAGCTTTGCCATACAAGCATCGGTGGACCATTGTGAGGGATTTAAAAGTAATTCTCTCCTCCATTGCCAGCCAGTGTAGATCTTTCCTATCGCCTGTGATGTGTTCCCTCCTTGGCCTACCCGTGATTATTCTAACAGCATTATTCTGAATTACCTGGCATTGCTTCAGGCATTTCATATTAGCTCCAAAAAGCAAGGATTTGCCGTGGTCCAGTCTTGACAGTATAGTTGGTCTGGCTATGGTAATGCTGTTTTTTTGGTTGAGGAAGGGTCTAATTTTTCTCAGGAGTTTTTGGTGGTATTGACAGTTCCTTTTTATATATGCTGTGTGATATGATATGATATGGCATTTGTAACGTGCCTATGCACAAGTGTTTCAAGGCGTGACGAGGCAGGGAGGGGGGAACAGGGGGAGAACAGACAACGATCCTACTAGGCCAGGTGTCATTCAGACCGCGCAAGTGCAGGGATAGGGGGAAGGGAAAAGTGCAGTACAAGGTAAGTAGAATAGAAATAAATAGATAACTAAATAAATAGGGCCAGCTGGTGGCAAGTGCAAGGTAAGTGCAGACAAGTGCTGGGAAGGGGGGGCTGTAGGGATACATAGACAGTCCCGCAGTGCAGGGGTTGCCAGGGAGGCAGTACAAGTGGAGAGTGGCTGGGCCCAGGACCGAGGTCGGTGAGAGTGGCCAAGTTTCAGATTCAGTGCAGAATTTAGTGAAGAATTTAGCAGGGGAGAGGGAGAGAGAAAGCAGAAGCAAAGAGGAAGATTTTGAGGTGCTTCCGGAACCTGAGATGGTTCTCCTCAAGTTTCAGGGAGGCAGGAAGGCTGTTCCAGAGGGAGGCTCCTGCCGCGGAGAGAGATCTACCCTCAGCTCGTTGCTTCGAGAAGCGGCTGACCCTGAGGGAGTTGGAGACGGATGATCAAAGGGCTCGGGAAGGAAGATATTTAGGAAGAGAGAGTTGCAGGTATTTAGGCCCCAGGCCCCAGAAGGCCTTGTGGACAATGCAGAGGGTTTTGAACTTAATCCTCGCAGCCACTGGGAGCCAGTGTAGAGATTTCAGTCCTGGAGAGATGCGGTCCCTGGGCTTGAGCCAAGGACAAGTCTCGCAGTTCTGTTCTGGATGAGTTGCAGAGGGCGGAGAGTGGAGGCAGGCAGATTAAGATAGAGACTGTTACAGTAGTCCAGCTTCTAGAGAACCAGGGCTCGGGAGACAGTGAGCTTCTGGGGGAAGGAGAGGAAGGGAAGAATACCTCTAAGGAGGTGCAGCTGGTAGAGTGACTTCTTAGAGACGTCAGATATAAGAGGAGAGAAGGAGAGTGTGGAGTCGAAGATGACCCTGAGGTTTTTTGCCTTGCAGGTAGGAGCAGGAAGAGGCCCAAGAGAGGCTGGCCAGAGAGCTGCAGGGAAGGAGGGAGTGGGTGTGCCGATGAGTAGAATCTCAGTCTTACTAGCATTAAGGCGGAGGTCGTTGGCAGCACACCATTCCTGGATAGCAGACAGACAGTCAGAGATGAGGGCAGGAGAAGAGGAGGCCGAGGGTAGCCTGAAAATGAGCTGGGTGTCGTCCGCATAGCACTTGTTGGGGGTCGCCTGCCATGGCCATCTGGCAGGCGCCCCCGGGGTGCTGTTTCCTCGCAGCACACCACAGGCCCAGTGCCTGTGGGGGTTTTGGGCCTGCCATGTCCATCCGGCAGGCCCCGTGGCACTAGGGGACAGCAGCGCCATCGGGGTGGGGGACACAGCCTGCCAGGCTCCTGACCATGCGGACCTCTGCCACCGTCCTTGCACGAGGGTCCCATGGCAACAGGGCCTGCAGGCCTGTGCTGCCCCGTGTAGGCCTCCGGCCTACATCAGTAAAGGAGACACAGACTCAGACCAACCTTCCACGGAGTCTGCAGCCGTTCTGCTTCACATGCCTGCAGGGGCTCCCTTTATTAACTTGGGCCATGACAAAGTCATGGCCCATCTTAAAGGGGCAATACACGTGGGAGGGACACATCCCCTTAAAGGGGCAACACACATGGGAGGGTCCCACGTAACAGCACTGAAAGTTGGGGCAGAGGACGGCGATGCGGTGGGCAAGAAGTTCCAGATAATGGTTGAAAAGCCAGGGAGAGAGATTAGATCCCTGGGGAACACCACAGGTGGAGAAAAAGATGCCAGAGAGGAAGGACCCAAGTTGGACCTGGGAGGGCCGATTGGAAAGGAAAGAGGTCAGCCACGCCAGAGCCTGACCAGTGATCCCCAGGTTATCGCGGAGATGGTTGAGCAGGATGGCATGGTTGACAGTGTCAAAGGCAGAAGAGAGATCGAGCAGAATGAGAACACACGGAGTGTTGGAGTCGAGGTTCAAGAGCAGTTCATCACAGATGTTCAGGAGAGCAGTTTCCATGCTTCTGGCCGCTCTGAAGCCGGATTGGTGGTCATGAAGACTACCAACAGCTTCAGCATGGAGGTTAAACTGGGAGATGGCCAGTTTCTCCAGGAGCTTGCCTCGGAAGGGAGTGATGGAGATTGGGCGATAGTTAGCCGGGCAGGAGGGGTCGGCAGAGGGTTTCTTAAGAAGAGGGTGCACAAGGGAGTGCTTGAGGGGGGATGGGAAGACTCCAGAGGCGAAGGAGAGGTTGCAAAAGTCAGCCAGGGCAGGAGCCAGGGAGTCGATGTGGTCCTTGATAGTTTTGGAGGAACAGGGGTGAACCTGTTTAGACGAGACTTTCATAGATCGGACTTGTCTGGAAACTTCGTCAGCAAAGAAAAGGGGAAAGGCAGAGAAGGAGGGAGGAGGGGTGGCTGCAAAGGGGCTGGAGGAAGAGCAGGGAAGCGAGGGATGGAGGTGATAGGAGGAGAGTAAGGACAGGATGTCCTGAGTTTTAGAGATGAAGTGAGAGGCCAGTGCAGTACAGAGGGCCTGGGAGGGGACAGGAGAGGTAGAGACTGCAGCAGGGGTGGCAAGCTCCTTGCAGATTTGAAAGAGTTTGGCCAAATTGTTAGATGCCGCAGAGATGCGGGCTTGGAAAGGGCTCTCTTCTTGGTGAGAACGGAGAGACGGTATTGCCTTTGGAGCAGGCTGCAGGCCAGTTTGTCAGAGGATGAACAAGAAGCACGCCATTTCCTCTCTGCCACCCTGCACTTGCGTTTTAGGGTGACGAGATCCGAATCATACCAGGAGTTACATTTGGCTTTGGGCTTCAGGCGCATTCTCATGACAGGGGCAAGGATATCAAGAGTATCAGAAATAGCAGAGTGGAGCAAGGAGAGGGCTGTGTCAGGGTGGGAGTCAGCCGAAGGGGGAAAGGGGGAGGGAGAAGGTGGCAGCGAAAGCCTCAACTGACACGCGCTTCATGGGTCGGATGACCGAGAAGGTGGGTGGCAATGATGAGGGTGGCTTGGCCTGTGGGGTAGGGAGGGTGAGGTGGGAGGATAGGAGAAAGTGATCACTCCAGGAGAAAGGAGTGGAGAGAGGTCCTCTGCTCCTAGTGAGGCTTGTACGTAGACTCCCAGTGTCTTTACGTTCTCGGATATTGGAATTAGGGCATTTTTTAAACTGAATGCGGAGTATGAAGGAGTTATTTTTTTCCTGGTGTGTGTGGATCCAAAGATCATTAGTTCCGTTTTGGACCCATTCAAACACACCCAGTTGTCTTTCATCCAGCCCTCGACGATGTTGTATATAGTCGTAAGTTTTTCACTGTCTTGATTATAGTCTTCACTAAACTCGAATACCAATTGAGTATCGTCAGCGAAATTAGTGAAGAATATTCCCAGTTGAGTTAGCATGGTACATAGGCATTGCATATACAGGTTAAACAGTAGGGCAGAGAAACTAGCTCCCTGCGGGACTCCACAGTCCACTGGTTTGGTTCCGGAGGCCTTATTTCCCCAGACAATCCTGGATTGTCTGTCTTGTAGAAATGATGATATCCATTCTGTTGCCTCTAGTGAGCAGTTTCCGGAGAGTTCTAGGGCCTCTCGGAGCCTCTTGTGATCGAGCAGATCAAAGGTTGCCGAGAGGTCCAATAATATCAGGAGACCTGATTTGCCCTTGTCCAATATTCCTAGCATCTCGGTCTGCAGATCTAGTAAGGCTGATTTGGTGCTGTGGCCTGTCCTAAAGCCCGACTGTTGGGGGTGCAGCAGGTTGTTCATGTCTACATAGTTCTGGAGCTCAACAGGAAGTTGCAATTTGTAATAGGTCTTAGATTTGCAGGGTCTTGTTGATCTAGTTCAGGTTTCTTTGGCAATGGGGTAACCGTGACTGTTTTAATTATAGTAGGTACTGATTGATAACGGAAAGATGCGTTTACCATTTTTCTAAGGAAGCGAGCGAAAATGTCTGAGTTTTCTAATATTAGTTTAGGTGACAGTACATTTTCTGAGCATGTAGTGCTTTTGATGTTAGAGAGCGTTTTCTTCATCTCTTCGATTGTTATAGGTCTAAACTGAAATTTAGTAGTTTCAGTTTCGGCCTTGCTTTCGTTAAATTTGTCTTGGGTCGGTGGGCTGTAACTCTGGCAATTAAGGATATTCTCTCTGGCCTTAATGATTTTGTTTTGGAAGGCCATTTGAACCTTCTCACAATCTAATTCTGTCAGCTGAAAGGGGGGGTTGAGTGCCTTAGGTTTATCAATGGATTTGAGAATTTTTAAGAGTTTGCCAGTGGAGTTGGAGGCGGTGTCAATAAGTTAATGTGATCAGCATTCTTCCATTTCATTTTATTTGTTTCTGTTGGTTCTTTTAACCATTTCCTTTCTAGGTTCTGTTTTTCTTTTTTGAGTTCAATAGCTTCGTTGTTGAACCATTTTTGGTGATTTATATTTGACCTGACCTGTTTATTTTTCAATGGGGCTTGGTCATCGAGTAATTCTTTCATGCCTCGATTATATATCGATATGATATTTTCGCATGAATCATCATCTTTAATTTCAGTCATGATTTTGTCCATTTCTTCTGCTACATCAGAAGGTGGCTGTGATATGGGAGGCAGACCACACAAAGCCCTGGCATGCTCCTCCATGGCAGCAAGCATGCAGGTCTGAAAGGTTTGGTTCTGCAGGATGAGGGTATGGGGATCCCCATGCAGCATCTAACGGGTAGCACGCGTTTTCTGCCTTCATGGCCTCATGTGATGCCCGGATCTCCTGATGGGTTGCCTGGAGCTCAGATGAGAGTGTGTGTGTCAGCTGCTCCAGCTGCTGTTCTGACCTTGTACTCCCGGACACCTCAAGTTCAACCAGAGTATTTCTGAGGGAGCTGTGTTCTAACCTCATGGCTTCCCTGTGGGCCTGCGACTCTACAGATATGGCTGTGCGCAGAGTCTCCAGTCCAGCCCGTCGCTCCCTGTCGGACGCCAACATTTCCTCCCTGTGTAAGTGGCAAATAGACTCTGTTGCCTGCTGCTGGAGCTCCATCTGCCTTTCAGGGGGGAGAATGGAAGTGGCCACCCTATCCATTGCCTGAGCAATCATTTCACACAATGCCCCCTGTTGTGCTGCTATAGTGTACATGGAGTTCTCCCACACAGTATTACCTGGTGGCGCACGGCCACCACGTTGATGGGCACCACACCTGTTTGGGGCAAGGTGATGTGCACCTTGCTGTGCTGGCACTGCCTGAGGCTGCAGGACTGCATTCCTCCTTTGATCTGCTGGCCCAGGAACAGGAGCAAATATTGTGGAGTGTGACTCTGCATCCATAACTGCCACTGGCGGACTTTCCAATACTGAATGCCCCATAGAGGGATCTACCCCCGGTGCAGGTGGGTTGGACAGAACAGTATCCGTGCCAGAAATACTCACCTGCGACGGCACATTTGTCTCAATGTCTGATTCAGCACCTGATTCATAGAGGTCTCCGGAGGTGTACCCAGAGACACCCGTGGACAGTATGGTCTGTAGGAGTAATGGGTTTTCACCCACCCCACGTCCTCCACTGGTGCCCGGATGTGGCTGTGAGTCCTCCTGGGTCTGCCCCATCTCCTCCCCCTCAACAGCATCAAGTGCCTCATCATCAGCAAAACATGAAAGATAACAAATGTAAACAGGCATGAGCACCATAGCACACGCATAGGCATGACGAGGCAGAGATCCAGTACATAAATGAAACATGTCCCACATGACAATAACTCTTGCATGCATGCACTATCAATGAGTTGGAAGGGGATGCAAAAAACACACACTGATAACTGCAAGATGGAAAACCAACACATGTGCTGCATGCTGAATAGCACTGGCATAAAACATTAGCCTGTGAGTGGCATGGACAATCCACATACATGACACATGCCAGCACACAGACGGCACGCACCATAGCCATGGCAGATTTGACAAGGACACCCAGATGGTAGCAAATCAGTACTATCACCCATCCATGTGAGATGGACATCATGAAATAAAACATGTAAGAAAGAGTGAGAAAACATGCATGTGCCACATGCTGCAAGAAAGCCAGTGTTCACTGATGCAGTGATGGCAGGCACATGGATACATCAATGGTTGGTCACTTCGACATGAGAGGATACAATTGTCATGTTCAACATTCAAACAGGCCCCAAAATGATAGTGTGCAGGCCATGTGTAGGTGCACATTACTCAATCAGCCTGATTGCAGAAATCTTTCCCCTAATAAGTCAAGAAATGTGGGCCATTGTGTGGTGTAATCTATTACAGAAGTATGCCACATTTGGGGCAGTAGGCCATAAACATGTCTGGTAAATATGCTAATCATTTCATCAATCCGGCTGAATGAAGAGGAAAACAGTATTAACAATGTTGTGGCAAGAGGACAGCTGAAGGCCAAGTGGATTAATCATGTGCAAAATGTGAACTTTGGTCAGAAGGGATACTGTGGAATGGAAATACAAGGCCAGGGAATGGTTTTGAGGGACCACATGGGTGACCCATAGCAGTCCTGACTAGAAGCCTCACCTGGCACTCAAACATAATACATCACCCAAGCAACATACACATGGATTGAACACACATGCATGGTCACTCACAGGACATTGCTTCAAGATCTGGTAGGTCTGCCACGCCTTGGATGTGATCCTCTGTGATGAATGCTCCAGCGACAGACTCATGTTCATTGTTCCTCCTCTGGTGGAGACCCACCTCCAGTCACCAGAGTGGAGGCATGATTTGAAGCCAGCTTGTTCTTTGCTCTGCGTTTCAGGTCATTCCAGCACTTAGAGCAATCATCAGCCGTGTGCTTCACAAATCCAAGGGAACTAATGTGGTCCACGATGGTCTGCCAGTGGGCCCTACATTGAGAAGTCGTAGTCTTGCACCCTGCAGTCACCACCATTTCACGGCCATGGACTGACACATAGCCCACAAGTGCATCTAGTTCTGCATTATGGAAACTAGGCTTCCTTGACGTGCTGGAGTGGTTTGCCATGTCTGGGGTCCCAGCCTGCACTGCAAGAGCACCCTTCTTCCTCTTGGAAGGTGGTGCGGACCCTGAGGGGCTTACACCGCTCTGGTTGGTAGGGGTAGAAGCGCAGGTGGACTGGGCACTGGAAGTTGATAAAGGCACGATGACCAAAGATCTCACTGCAGGCATTGGCTGCTGGGTGATGTTGGCAGGACCAACCTCGGTGTGATGGACTTGGACCTCCTCACCCTGGCTACTTGGGGCAGCAGATGACATTGCTTCCCCAGATCCACGTGGCCTGGTGACAGCAACTTTCACCACCACACATGGCTTAGACTGGTTGACACGGTAGTCAGCCTGGGAGTCATCCTGTGCCGGTTTTGTTGACAATATGGGCCGGTTTAACAAGGACTGAGCTGGGATGGTGTCAGCTACATCTCCCCGAACCATTAGGAGTGGCATAGATGTCCCCGATTGGTCCTCCACAAAATGGCCTCTTGGGCCACCCTGCATATCCTGGCCACGTCCCCTACCACGCCCACCTCTTTGAGGTCGGCCACCTTTGCCTCCCTTACTGCTTAGTCACCTCCCAACCATGGCACTGATGTTGTTGTGCGTATGGGAGTTGGAGTAAACAATTGTCCTGGGCAATTGGGGTAAAAAGGGATAGGGTACTAGATGGAATTCATACCCTAGTGCTCTAGCAAGGATGTCTGCGACCCCTGGGGGAAGATGACGGGTCATGCAACGCACAGATACCCAGAAAACAATATTTAACGTGCACGCAAGCCCTGGTAGACCACGTGTGCGGAAAAATGAACCCGCACTATGCTGTGGCACCCACAAACACAGTTTTTTCATGTGCCAAATTACACATATCAAGCTGGCCACACAACAACACACAGAAGACCACGCTCCTGCCCAGAAGGCCCCCCAGAGCCCCGAGCACGCTTTCACCTGCCATCTGCTGTTCCTGCCTGCTGCCAATGTGCCCTGCTGCTTGGTGCCTGCATGTCAGCTATCTGCAGGGGTGCAGTTGCTGTGAACACCCCTGCTGGAACAGAAGACTCCAGACTGGCATACCATCGCTCCACAGCCCAGCCCCAGGACCTATTTGCCCACCCACACCTGCCTCTGGGGTTGCCATTTCGGACACAACACCATCTGGCACCACTGGCAACCAGAGAGGCAGAGGGCTACCAGCTTCAGTGCCAGTGAAGTTGGTATCCTGGTGGAGCAAGTCCTGGGGCAGTATGATGCCCTCTTTGGAAGTTGGCACGCCAACAATGAAGGATGGAAGAGGATCTGGATGGACATTGTGACTGCCATCAACGTGGAGGGGGTTGCAGTCTGAGACATTCAACAAGTTCGTAAGCGCTGGGAGGACTTCAGGTCCAGGACCCTCAACAAGGCCAGGCGCCTCTTGAAGGCAGCGGATGCCAAGGGGTGCCGGGTCACCCTAACCAACAACCATATGAGGGCCCTGGAACGTACACCCAGTGTTCCACCTCCAGGTCCTTGAGAGGCAGTCCTGTCTGGAGTCGAGCAGTAAATGTTCATGCGTACTGATTGGATGCTGTGCATGTTGAGGTGTGGCAGGAGTGTGCAGGTTGTACATATGTCTGTGTAGGGCCATGTATGCATGTGTATGTACAGGGAAATGAGCCTGCCGCATGTGAGTCCTCTCATGTGTGAGACACATCAATGGTGTATTTGTTGGTAATCACGCTGGCCATATGCAGGTGTGGGTGCACACATTTTTACATTTCTGTGTGTGTACAGTGGCATGGTTGTGGTGTCACACATGGATGGTGGTTCCACCTGCATTTATCTGACTATGTACACGTGCATGTGTGTTTATTTGACAAGTGTGCAACTGTGATACACCATGGATGCATGTGACAGTGACATGTAGGAGGCTGATTGCCAGATTTGACATGGATGGCAATCTTATCACTGCGACAGGTGGTGGAGATGTACAGATGCATGTATGTCTGGTGACGTGTGCGCATGTGTTCTGCACTCCCCGTGTTGCATGTGAGGTGAGGCCAACCTTCGGCTGGTCATGCTGTTGTTTGTGTATGGATGGTGCTGCCTGGTGCAACATTCCTGTTGATGTGCTCATATGTGTAAGTTCAAATGACATGTGTGTTAGGGAGTGTGATGCCATGTCTGAGGTTTGACACTGCCACTCATTTACAACTGTCATGTGTTTATCAGACCATTGTACAGTGCTGTGATGCCTGTGTTCTATCTCTCCCTGTCTGTAGCGTCAACTGATGAAGAGGGTGGAGATGTTGGTGTGGAGCAAAGCGGCAGGGATCGCACCGCCAGCCGGAGACACAGGCCCGGCCTTCCTCCCATGTTGTCATCTCGTCGGGGAGTGAGGAGTCTGGTGCTGCATCCGTGGCCGCAGCTGCCGAGGGTAGGTCCAAGATGAGGAGGTTGGAGGTGGATTCCTCGGCAGCAGAAGGGGCAGCTGAGACCCCACAGGGTCTGATGGAGGAAGATTGCACAGAGTCATTCAAGTTGGTGGTTGGTTTGGTTGAGGAGGGGGCCGTGGAAGTGACACACACGGGGTCTGGAGAGGGGATTCCACTGGTGCTGGTGGTGCGTCCAGGGGCAGGGACAGGAGGAAGCACAGGCCGCTGCAGAAGTGCCTGTGTGTAATCCTGTCCCCGATCCTGTGACTGCATCATCCAGCACCAGCAGGGGTGCCTACGTCCAGACCCAATCTCAGGGAGGGGATGAGCGCACAACAACTGGCCTTCCTCTGTCTGCAGAGGTGGCAATCCGGGACCGGGTTGAGCCTGTCCTGGCTGGGGTGGCATTGCGTCAACGGGGCATGCGGGATGACCTGCAGTGTTTTCGTGAAGACACTGCACATTATCTCGGATGACTCTTTGACCGCATCAACCTACTAGGACAGGTTACCAGTGCTGGATTCCTCTGTGTGCTGGACCTTGTACCGACCCCCTCCTCACCTGAACCCCCTATGCGTCAATCGTCCTCCGTGCCATCTTCCGGCCCATGTATCACCTGGGCACCCTGTGGAGCTGCCTCTGACCCAGCGGCCAGGCTGGTGGAGGATACATCCCTGCCACAGTCGGGAGTTGGAGGTCCAGAAGGGGTGGCCACACCAACAACTGCACCCCAGCAGGAGGAGGACATGCAGGCATCAAGAGGCAGGGCACAGGCACAGCAGCAGCAGGCTCAAGGTGGGAGCGATGATGGCTCAGGGCCATCAACATCAGAGGGGCAGGCATCGGCCGGAGGGCTGAGTGCCTCGAGGCAATTCATAGGGAGTTGGAGTTGGACATGGCGTTATCCCTGCAAAACCTCGGGGACATGGAACAGGCCCACCTCCAGGACATAGAACAGGATTTCGATGATGCCCTGGCCCGGAAAATCGGCAAGTGAGGCGTAGGACTTGCTCGCCGCCATTGTATATAGTTAGTTAGTGTTAGGTTTCATTTATGTTTTTCTTTCATTTGGGGCGCTTGGACTGTGCCCCACCTTTTTGTAGATAGTTCTTTATTAGGTAGTTTTTTTTGTAGGTTTGATTTCAATGGTTGGGCTCATGGACCCTGGATTTGTTATTTGTATATAGTTGAACAGTGGATGTATCATCATACTTATTTCTTTCCCTTTAGATTTGCTTTGTTGGATGGAGACTTTGGACACATTTTCATTTGGATTTACTTGGATTCTGATTTCATATTTTCTTTTAATTTTGGGACATGCTGCATTTTATTTCTTATTTCCATTATTGTGTGTTTTCATTAGATTGCCTTCATTTTGTGTTGATTACATTTTTGTTTCATACTTCAATGTGTGGTATTCTCTCATTGGTTTCATGCATGTCACGATGTGGGTTTTGTGGGTTTTCACATTCACTGGCACCCATTGTGTGTGTGTGACAGACATGCCATTTGGGTTGTATCATGTAATGGGCATTTCAATGTGGGGTGGATGTAACACTTGGTTGGTTCTTTGGGCAGGGGTGGCTTGCGGTGGAATTTGGGTGGCCATGAGGGCCATGATTGTGGATCATGATGACGTGTTGGGGGGGACATGAGTCGGGGCCTGCTGGCAGTTGCCACTCACTGCTGGGTGGGTGGGGGTGCAGGGGTACATGAGTCGGGGCCTGCTGGCAGGTGCCCCTCACTGCCGGTGTGTGGGGGTGCAGGGGCACATGAGTCGGGGCCTGCTGGCAGGTGCCCCTCACTGCCGGGTGGGTGGGGGTGCAGGGGGACATGAGTGGGTGCTCACTGGTGCATGGTGACATGTGGGCTGGTTGGGGGGCATGCCCAGGGTGGATGGGCTGCCTGCGGGTCCTGGGGAGGGGGGAGAGAGCACACCTGGGAGAACCCACACTGCCAATTCGCGCGTGAAACTACCTGCGCTCCCCCAGAAATACACGTACCCCTCTCGCCCAGCGGAATCGCATGTGCAACTCCACGCGCACCCCCAGAAATACACGTACCCCACTCACATCATGTTAAACTTCCTGCCCACCCCCGTTATACACGTACCCCGCTCGCCCAAGGCCTATTGCGTGTATTACTTCCCACGCACCCCCAAAATACACGTACCCCGCTTGCCCAGCGAAATCGCGTGTGCAACTCCATGCACACCCCCAGAAATACACGTACCCCACTCGCACGAGGCCTATCGTGTGTTAAACTTCCCACGCAGCCCCGTTATACACGTACCTCGCTCGCACAAGGCCTATCACGTGTATTACTTCCCGCGCACCCCCAAAATACATGTACCCCGCTCGCCCAAGCCCTATCTTGTGTGAAACTTCCCGCGCACCCCTCAGAATGCACGTATCGCGCTCGCACAAGGCCTATCACGTGTTGAACTTCCTACGCACCCCCCAAATGCACTGTACCGGCCCTGTGAACTGGTGCATTCAATGCCTTATCCTTGCGCAAGGGGTGTTTTTGGGGGCATAACTGGTGCTGCGGGATGTTGTCTGCGGCAGAGCTCAAAATGGCTTTGATATTCCATGAATACGCAGTGCGCCAGAATGCTGGTGCACGCTACCTCTCTGCGCTGCTTGCGTGCGCTGCCTCTGCGCTGAAATCTATGAATTACCCTGTTAGTATTTGCACGGCTTACTTCACCATGCGCTTGGCTTGGGCAAACACATGCACCTGGGTCATGTGGTTTTAATCTAGGACTCCTTGATGAAAGTTAATTTGCAATTATTGCCACTTATAATGCACTTTTGCCAAAAAGCTGTACACTTGATCAACAGCAATGCAATATAAGATATAAATTGAGGAATAATTAGGATGAAAGTGAAAGATAGGTTAAGAAGCAGAGGCACACATGTCAAAAGGAAGAATGTTACAAACGTACGGGGGACAATATTGGTGAAAACAAAATAGGGCACATGGAGGTTTTTGGAGAGTGAGCGAAACTTAGGATGGGAATGAAGAGGGCAAGAAGGAAAAATAATACAAAATCAAGGACAAGAGATATGGGGATGCAATACCATGAGTACCTTCATAGCCAGTGCAGAGAAAGTGAAACATGAGTAAAAGGGAAGCCAGAAGATAGACAGAAGAGAAGAAGACAAACAAGTGTGTTGAATTTGCAAAAGAAGTCAGATGGGATTTCGAAAAACACATGGGCCTCATTACGAGTCTGGTGGCAACCGAGGCGGTAAATCCACCTGGTTACCGCCGGACTCCTATTACCATTCCGCCTCCGTGATTCCTGCAATTACCGGGGCATTACAACCCCAGTTTTCCGGGAATCACAGAGGCGGAATGGCGTTAATCCCCATTCCCATTGAGTCCTATGGGACTCAATGGGAATGGGGATCATGGAAACACCGGCAGCATCTCGTAATGCTGTCGGTGTTTCCTCGTCCGCCTGCAGGACGGAAACATCACCTCCCGCCTGCAGGAGTCAGGATCAGGCGGTCCGGAAACAACGGTGGCGGCGGGTTTACCGCCACCGTTATTTCCGGACCGCCTGATTTGTAATGAGGCCCATTGATTATCAGGTAGTCCAATAAAGGCGGCAGAACAATAGTTGAGGCATGAATAAGATGAGAAATAAGTAGCCAAGTTGAATTAAATGAGAGAAAAGAACAAGTTGTTTGAATATTACATAGATAAAAATATCTAGTATAGGCAATGTTAGCAATGTTAGTAGACAATGACAGTGAGGAGTCAGATGCAAAACCAAGATTGCCGGCAGAAGTCCAAATATGAAGGGAGGGAAGTGTAACGGAAAAGAAAGAAGAAGAGGGCATGAGTGGATGGGGAGACAGGAAAATAAAGTTCTTCATTCTTGTTATGGTTAAGGTGAAGACAATGAGAATTCATTAATGTAAGAACAGCGAGAAGACAACTAAAGAGAGTACAATGAATTGCATCAGAGGAAGAGGAGAAATATAGATACATGCGTGAATCATCAAGCTAAAAAGGACAGGACATCTCAAAGAAAGAAATAAGAAAAGAGAGAGGGATAATAGAGAGATAGGAGAAGACAGCCCACAACATAACAGTGAGGAATGCCAAATTGCAAGGGCAACATTAAATAAGTCTTCTTGCCCCAATAAACTGAGTTTCTCTGGTCAATTAAATATGATTGAACCAGTGGATCACAGAAACAGAATATCCATGAGTGGAAGGAGCAGAGAGAAGGGTAGAATCTTCCACTCTGTCAAAACCACACAAGAGATCTAAAAGAACAGAATGAAGGGAAGTGTACTAGGTTCAGAAGAAATAATAGAATTAGCATTAGAGTGTAAAGGAAGGAAACTCAGTTGATGAAGTGGAAGTATAGAGTTCGAAGAAGTATGATCATATGACACCTCTAGTAGGAACTTAGAGAGGAAAGGGAGAAGGTGCGCCCGGGCGAGCCGCTGCACGGATGATTCTTCCATTCAGGAGCATAGTTGTGCCTAAGGTATGGCCACTCATCCCCCAAGGGCAGTGGGAGGGCTTGTAAATCTTCCTGACAAATGCAGGCACCCAGTCACACCGTGGGCCGTGGAGTGGCCTACGCAGCTTGACAGAGCAGGATTGCGTGGAGTGCAGGCTGGCCACATATGTCCTGCCCCTCGCACCCGGGCTGGTCACACCACTGTGCTGACAAAATCTCAGCGACTCAGCCGTCTGGGACCCGTGTCACGGACCGTCCCTGCCTAGAGTGCAATTAGCCGCGCTTTATATTTTTAGTGCTATATGGGGTCGAATATCACCACCTCTTCAATAGGATATTTCGCCGTAGCGCAGAGCTCCTAAACTAGGCAGCCATTCCTCTTGGGGGCTCAACAGCACCCCCTTTTTGCAGGTGAATCAGACTGTGGACACAAACACCTGCACTCCAAGTTTACATGTAAACGATATAGTCTCCAGCTCCACAGAATACAGAGTTATTTTAGTAGTGTTTTCATTCCTCATTTATGAATATATTATTTTTATCGTGATATTATTTATCTGACTTTCCATTTGGAAAAAAAGAATCACCTTTTGAAATGACAGATGTATTCTCTCTACACATGGCATAAGAAATCTAGCACCATGCTGAGTAATGTATTCTTTTTAAGTTTCAGAGGTGGAATATAAGTGTTCTGTGGCCTAGGATAGGTTATTCTGCTGTTAAGCATGCTCCAGATGCTGAGGCCTTAGCACTGTCACATTTGGCAGAGTTAAGATTTCAATTGGGAATGTTCTCTGCAAGTCCTTTGCATCACTGACACAGTGTCTTGACGCAACGTATATAAAGGGCCTTAGAAATGGTTACAATGTGTGGGTTTCTCTTTTAATTTGTTGAAAACATGTCTCTTGGGTGCATAGGTGATTATTAGTATCTTAGAAGTATGCCCTTTTTATCATGGTAGCACAATACAGGGAGAAAACTGTTATACCACAAGCTAATTTGAGCAATTCCTCCGATACCAAAGCAAATACCATGTGCCCAGTTTACTCCAGGGAAATTCCCCACATAAGAGATAGAGGTATTTCTGAACTTTACATTGAGCTGTGCAGTCTGTGTTTAATTCCAGGGATGGGAGAGATGCGACCTAAATGTATTCAGGATGACATTGCCACTCACAGAGAACTGATTTAGGTCTTGCTAGTGATGATTGATGTAATGCTGGCATTTAAAGCAGTTGCTCACCACTTGTTGCTTAACGGTTTAGACTAGGTGTTCCATATTGCATATTGGTTTATTTAAACCTTTACAAAAGTTATGAAATATTGTTAAAACATAAATTAGGATTTACACCAATCATAACAAAACGGTTAGTTTCAACTTAATTACATGAATCATTTCTCAACATCAAACTTAGTTTCATTAATGTACAGTAAACATTCAAAATTCAAAGTTAATCTTGAAACAGACTATGTCACATTACAGATATTCTTTAAAAATGCATTAACTCTAATGTTCATGCTATGGAAGAACTATGTAGCATATCATACCATAATTGATCCCTATAAACATTAAAAACATCTTCAACAAACTGTGTAAAATATTCAATACTTCCCTCAATCAAATTCAGACAAATTAATAGCAGGTGCATCAGAGACTCTTTGACTGACTATTAGGCAGAATCGACAATCTTTCTGTTCATCAAGTGTAGTGGTACGAATATTGCATATTTCTTGCGTGTTTGTAACATTAAACCGGAATTGCATCGTACTATTCCTAAACTGACGCGAGGGATATTTTATGATATAATTCTCCGGCTCAGGATACCACTTGCAAGCTGATACAATTTGAGAATACAATTTTCTGTTTAGAATTACAGCGTTTTCCTCGACCCAATCAAATGATTTTACTAGCATATTTACCTAAATTGGATTTTTAATAAGAGTCTCTATTGTGAGACCTAAATTAGAGATTATCAATTCGACATAATTTTTAAGCATGTTCATGAAATTCTCCATCATATTGGCTCCTAATACCTTGTACTTTGTATTTTCTTCACTGATTAAACACTTTCTGTATAAAGTTAGTTTTTTTACATTCTATGCAGCTTTTCAATGAACGTAAGCCAAGTCCATATCTTATTGCTTCCATTGGTACACACTTTGGTAAAAATAAAACAGAACTTTTCTTCATATGATAGATTCTATGATGTTTAAGTAGGGTGACAAAACATAAGCAAGTTTCTGTATAACCTTCAGGCAGTAAAACTCCCTACAGGCAGACATCGAAAATCTACCAAATTCATTTTCTATTAATCTTATCTGTCTGCCAGCATCTATTGCCTTAATCCTGAGGGAAATTTTAAGAGTCATTTCACTGGAGAATGAATATCCGAAGTACCAAATTGCTTTCTGCAAATTGATCTTTGGGTTGATTTTTAGCTCGAGATCTGATATGAAAAGCACAAAGGAGTTAATAAGTCTTTGCAGACCGATTTTGGTGCAGTCGAAAAAGTAAAAAATCATCAGCATAGGCAACCCATTTTATTTTCGTAGGACCTATCTTTGGTGCAAATAGGCCACACACATCGAGGAATTTCCCCGCTCCTGAGACATACAGATTAAACAAAATTGCAGCTAAGGCACACCCCTGCAGAGACCCCTGTCAATGTTCAGTTCAATTAACCAATGCCATAGCTTAACTCTATCAACCATATCAATGGCAGATGGAAGGTCCATTGATGCAATGTATAAGGGAATTGGGCTTTTCTTCCAAGCATTATTCTGCAATGTTGTAACAAATAGACCTCCTCTATCAACCCCCATGCTCTTTCTGAACCCTATCTGATATGATATGATATGATATAATATGATATAATAAGATATGATAGTTTATGATATGATAGTTTATTTATATAGTGCCTATACACAATGTGTTTCAAAGTGCTTCAATGCAAGGGAGGGAACAATGGAAAATACAATGACATCCTTGCAGGCCATGGACAGTAAGGATGTGAAATTAACTATCGTACTCGGCCCGAAGACATTTCAGATAGTGCAAGAGCTAAGATATAGATAAGGAAGGGAGGTGGAGAGTGGGAAGGAAATGGAAACAGACAGGCGACTACCAAGTTGGCCTGGAGACATTTCTGGTAGAGCCGGAGAAAACAAAAGGTGAGGGAGAGGGGTGCAGAAAGGGAGGGAGGAACACAGCAAGTGACTATCGTACTAGGCCTGATGACATTTCAGATAGTGCTGGGGGCGGGAAGAGGAAACAAAACAAGTAAGGATATGGGGGAGGAGACAGATGAGGTTGCTATCATACTAGGTCCATGGACAATTCTGATAGAGTAAGTGCAAAGAAGAAAGTAAGGGGAGGGGGAGGAGATAGGAAAAGGAGAAAGGGAGAGGAGGAGAGAACAAAGAGTAAGAAGTCAAAAAGAGTGGAGAAGCAAGAGGGGAGAGCAAATACAATTGCAGAAGTCAGTAGTGACACATAATGTTGCAAGCCTGGATACAAGATGAAGATGGGAACAGCATGATTCAGGGCCAACATGAGAAAGGGTGACTCACCGTGAATCAATTAAGTCCATAAAAGTCAAATCCAGCATTGCCCACAAGACAGTGATGGTGAAACCAGAATGTATCAGGACAGATTCCTGCAGAAGTAGGCTGAAGGGGGGAGGGGAGCAGGGAAGAAGAATAAAGCAAAACTGGCAACATCTGTCTAAAGTCTAGGATTTCGTTTTCTTCAATCCAGCGAACCAATTTGTCCAATACCATGGATGCAAAGATCTTTGCCTCAACATTCATCAGCGATATAGCCGATAATTTGTTGGCTTCAATCAATCACCCTATTTAAATATCAACAGGACAAATGATATTTTCCAGGAGTCAGGGATTTTCTTTATTGTAATCACATTACTAAATATTAGATGGGGTATTTTGGCCACATTGGCGCATTCTGTTTTAACGTTGCAAAGGATAGATTATTCGGGCCTGGGGTTGAGGAGTGTTAGGGAGAATTTTCCAAAATGGCTAATTTCCCTTACCTACTGAGTCCCTCAGCAGCTTTGCTGGATTTCTAGGATTATTTTGTTTCACCTGTTAAGAGTGTGAGCCTTTTTACCCACTCTTACAGGTGTTTTGCTGTGTGTGTTTAACATTTTTATGTTCATAGACTGTGGAGCCTCACAAACTCCATAGGCATCATCTTTTTATTGTGTGTGGGGCAGTGAAACAGGATTGTCTTTTTCAGACTTCCCACTTCAAACTCCATTTTCTGGGACTGACTACTATCTGCCAGAACATGTAAAGTTGCCATTCACGTTATTAGTCTTATTAAAATCACAGACCCAGTACAAACTATCTTACATAGAGTTCTGGAAAGGGTTAATAGTTATCCCTTTCTGTTTGTTTCTCATGAAACATTATTTTGTTCTCTTTTCATTAAGATTTGGCTGGTGGCAGTGGTATCTACTCTTTTTATCCTACCCTAGTAATTTTAAATAGCTTTGGTATTGTTTTAGGCTATCTTAGTAGCCTCAAACGTTAACCCTTTGGACCACATTTACTTTTATTTGGTTCCAGCTGGGTTCATTCACCATTTCTTTTTGTAAAAGTCTTTCTTGTGTTTTTCTCTGTGCGCCAAACCAGGTTTGGTTGCTTTGTTCGCCAACCTTTGGCAGGCTTCTGCACAGAAGCCCTCCTTAGGCACCCGAATGTCTGAGGGGGAAAGGTTCTGAGGGAGGGGTTTGAGACTCCCTGTACAGGGTCTCCTTGGAGACCCATGTCGCACTCTGTGCGATTGGCTGTGGTGACTGTCCAGCCGGGACAGCCACCCTGCTGTATGATTGACAGCCAGGCTCTGTGAATGGGGGAAAACTGCATAAAAAGCAGGTCTGTGGGACTGAGAAGGCAGAGGCGCCACTGGATCGAGAGAACTGAAGAGAAGCTGCCAGAAGAGGACCTCTACCAAGACTGACCCTCCCGGTGAAGCACTGCTGCGGGTCAGAATCTTCAAACTTCGACGACAGGGAAGATCTGCAAGGAATCTTCTCCCTTTGAGCTGGTGGGAACAACCAGTTTGCCAAACTGCAAGCCAGGCTTCCCTCCTCTGGTCGAATTTGCTGTGCACAGTTACAGTGAACCGGATAGCCAGGAGGACTAGTTGTTAGCTTGTTCCAAGATACCTTCACATCAGAATCCAACCTGAAAGAATTTAGCTTTTTGGATCTGAATATCAAGGTATCTGGGAACAAGCTAAAACTAGTTTGTTTAGGAAGCCGACAGATACAAATACATTACTGCATTTTACCAGCTTCCATCCAGTAGGGCTAAAAGAAAATCTGCCATACGGGCAGTTCCTGCTTATTTGCAGGAACTGCACTGACAAAGAAGATTTTGTGGAACATGCTGGACAATTAAAAACCAGGCTAACTGAAAGAGGGTATCCCCGTAGACTGGTGAAGAACAATTTGAAAAGGCTGGCTATCACCCCGCGAGAGCTGTGTCTGAAACCGAGACACGAAAAGGGAGAAGAGAAAGAAGGGAGAATAGTCTGTGTTACTACCTTTAATCCAATTAGTAACGCTACAAAAAGAATTATTAATCGGAACTAGGATTTGATCAAACAACCTGTCAGTTTATCAAAGAACGCCCTTTTCACCTTTAAAAAGAACCAGAATCTGTGACAATAATTGGTGCATACCTTTGAGGAGACAAATAGGGAACAGACCATATTAAATCAATGGGGTCTGCCGACAATAGTGGGACACCACGAAAGTGGTGGATGTGTTGCATGTCCTCTGACAGAGAAAAAAAATGAGTTTAAGTACAGAAAAAAATGCTGGCAACTACGTGCAAATACTAATTGTAGGTCTAAACATGTAGTTTACAAAATTAAGTGTCCTTGTGACCTTCTTTATGTAGGGAAGACCACCAGGGAAGTGCAACAACGCATAGAAGAGCACAGGTCCTGTGTTAGAAATAAGGTGCAGGATAAACCCGTAGTCGATCATTTCACTCGACTGGGCCATTGCAACACCGATCTTAGGTGGCTTGTCCTCCAACAAGTCAAAGTGTCCTCACGAGGAGGAGATGTTGCCGCTATGTTCCACAAAATCGAGCAAAAGTGGATTTACACTCTGAACACCGTTAAACAAGGTTTAAATGTTGTAGTGGAATGGAACCACCTCATTACCCAGAAATGACCATTCATGTTTTGGCTCAACTAGCCCTGTGACATGCTGCTGTAGTGAACATGTCAACCTGTGGCATTTGTTGCCGTTGGACTGCTTTTTGTCTACTTTGCTATGTTTCTTATTTATTTTTCTGATTTAGTATCATTATTTTAAATTTTTTACATATTTTTCACTTTTGAAAAACAATAATTAGGCCTCTTGCCTGCCACCTTGTGCCAATTTGGGGTATAGGATATTCCACAGTCATCCAGCCACTAACTATATATCCCTTTGAGATCATAGTACACTTCAGGTTCCAAATAAACCAGGAAGTTTCAACAACAAATGAATGAACTTTACTCTAGGAGCTTTCTCCACTCTCAGTGCGGGATGAAGCAGGGAGCAGTACTAGTCCCCTTTCTTTGACTATCCTTGATACCATTAAAGACTAGCAAGTCCATTGTTTATGTCTCCATGACTTACAGGGACGTGGCGGTGAGACAACAGCCCACCGTTAGAGGATCGGGTGCAACTGTGAGGATCAACCATCCGCAACGAGGTAAGAAAAGTGGCACTCTGCTTTTTCCTTGGCCGTGCGTGGGAGACTGTCGAGTGTCCAACTGCATCTTGGGATCGCACTGCACGTGTGTCCTGGGAGAGCGGTTGATCACGGGAGGCTCCACATGTGCGACGTGCAGCCGTGGAATCGGTCCCGGCGGGCTGGCGTGTGTCCGCACAGCGCGAGTGGATGCATAACATAGCAATTTGGAAAACAGCATTTTGAGAGACTGCATGATGCGTTATGCATTTGGAATAAGCACACCGGTCAAACATGGTCTGATTAATATGCGCCATGTGCAACAAGTAGGGTTATCCATGCACAACACGTGAGGAGGTATAGTTTCACTATACTTCAAGTATTTAAACAAATATATAATATAGTATTGAACAATTGTACCCTGAGTATAGAAAAGGGTAGGAGAGGTTTGTAGCTTTCGGAAAAGGGGATGGACCCACACAGCAATTTGAACAGGGAGTTTTAATTAACTTTTGATACACTTCATCCTTTCATTCAATTTAGTTTAGTTTATTTTTATTTTTTCCATAGGTCATTGGACCCGATTTATTTGCATTTGGCAGAATTTGAAGCACCATTTACAGATTTGTTGAAAATAGGACAGTGCCCAGAATGCAGGCACACTGTCCCAAGTAGGTGTTGATGTGACATTTGCATGATTGAATATTTTCCAACTAAGAGGATTTGCTGAATGGTCGATAATTGGGGAATTGTCTATATTCATGTTGTGGTTTTGTAGGGCAACAAGGACCCATCAAACGAAATGGACTGACGCCAACATCTGAATCAACTGCGCCGAGTAATAAGTGCGGGTGAGCCAGATAATGACTAGTAAAGAGTCAGTGCGGATATTAATTATATCATGAAATAAAGAGAGGGGTGACACAAAACTGAGAATTTTTTTAATTGTTTTCTAGAGACCTCGGCTTACCGTAGCAGAACAGACAGCATACAAAAGCTTTGATGTTGGTTTGTCCTGAAGAAGGTTGCTACACTGAGAAGACCCCAAGAGTGTTTTATAGAACAACCAAAACACGTGTAGACATCTGGAATCTGTGAGAGTTATCTCTGCACAAATGGGTTTACTGAGCAATAGATCTGAACCCAGTATAATTACAGCCTAGTGGTCATATCTATCCATAAAAGGTTTGATTGATAAGAGATGGAGTATGAATGAATGCAGAATGAGAGAGAATGAATGGTAGTGTTTTGTGATAGGTGAGCCTGGTCTTTGAACCTGTGTATTCGGAATATATTGATTTTTCTTTCGAACATACAATATGGATATTTAAAATTGTAAAACCAAAAAGATTTTTTTTTTTGCAGAATGTATATTGTTTTTTTATATGTTTATAAAAATGTGTATGACACAATAAATCTGATTTTATGTTGTTGAACTAATTGAATTACTGGTTGATATTTGTAAAATGACTACACATCAACAGAAGAGGACACCCCTCTCCCTGATTGGCCCAACTTATATTGTTTCACAGTAAACTGCCTACAGGACCAATTGTGATATTAGGCATCCCCATTAATTTTGTTTGTAGTGTGAGTTACCTGCAATAGTGAACAAATGTTACCCATGTGATACCAAAAAGGTTCGTATTTTTTTAAGAATCCTTTGCAGAGTTAAGCTAATAACAGAATAGAAAAGAGAATAACAAGTAAGGCGTACTACAAGTCAATGATCCCAAAACTTTGCACAGTAGAATGAAAACACAGTTACTATTGTTCAAATACAAGTGGAAAAAAGACTGTAGAACAGCCGCAAAACAGCCCTTCCACACAGGGCTTCACAACAGTGCGCAGGAGTTCTGGGACATCAGGTGAGGTGGGTGGGTCTTGCTAGGGTTGATTGATTTTCCAGTTTGCAGCTTTGTTTACGGACAGGACGTAGATCCTAGGTAGAAGGATCCTAGGTGGGCGGATCCTAGATGGAAGGAGTCTAAATCAACTCGATGCAAGTGAAGGGAACTCTGATCTTTGTAGTTCTGTTAGTGCAAGTTACCTGGTATGAAAATGGGGATGCAATGAGGCTCTCCTCTTGGAAAGAAATCCTGTCATGTGGGACTAAAGATGTAAGATGTTTTCCTCAAATGCTACCCGTCAACATTGCTAAACAGCCACAAACAGTGCTACAGACTTTTCCATGCGAGGGTTCACCACACGGGTGAAAGAGACTCCTTTTTAAGTAGCTTGTGCTGTCTCTGCTGACAGGGGGCGTGGCCTCAAATAATTACAAATTTTACAAATAAAACAGATGCAAAACACCCCTTTGCTTGACATTAACTGTCAGGTATGCATTAAAGTACTGCTGTTGATGTCTGGATAGCACAAATACACCTTATGCTAGCCCCCTCATTGATTTGATTAGGAAATGGCTGAGGATCCAAGATTCAGCAATTAGATCTGTTCGTTGATATAAATTGGAACTTATTACAATGGCACAGAAATTCACTACAAGCTAATATGATTGGCATGTAAATGTTCCATCTCTGACAAAAGGACTTCTGCCCCAGAGATGTTCAAGAGTGAGTAGAATCTAAAACACCTACTCAGCACTGGCACTTCTACAAATCAAGACAGATACCAATCAAAAAGGTCAAATAGAAACAGGGAATATATAAAGCACATTTGCCTTTTGTGGTAAGGTGAGCTGAGAAAAGACCATGGGGCTGATTCATGGAATTATTTGTGTGGCAAATGGAGACTTTGTGCGCCAAACTGGTAGCAATATCCTGTTTGTCAATTCATGAAATCGACTGTGCAGGACTTTTTTGTACTCTGCAGGGACTTCACGCAGTCTCGACAAGTCTCTAGGAGTGACCGAGTGACTTGCGTGAGACACCACACGAGACACCACGCAAAGTGTGGCTTGCACAGAGAGCAGGGAAGGGACGGAACTCCTGAAAAGAGGAAGAACAAGGGAAAATGTGAGTGTTATGAGGGACGACCCACTGGCAGTCCATCCTAAGCCCACTATTGCGCAGAACAACACATACTCATGGATCTGATCCGCCACCCGAAGGCTAGCGTACAGACCCTGCGCATGGTAATCACCATGCAGAGGTAAGATCGGGTGTCAGATTTATGGTTGCAAAGTCACTTTGCACTTCAAAAGTACACTTTGCCCTTGTCTGTGAATCAGGGTGTTTGTTAGCAATGCAAAGTCACTTTGCACCGCGCTAAAAAATCCATGAATCAGGCCCAAAGTATATTACACTAGAACAACTCTAATTTCAATTCAATTATAAATTAAATACATGTGCACCATACGTCCATGATTGCAGGTTATTATTAGCAATGTATTGATATATTCTTTTTTAACCAACTTTATTTATTCAAACACCATCATTTTTAAATATTGTGTTGGCCAAAAATGTGATTAATTTAACACATAGCATTTGCTACGGCCACATCTCAAATATTGTGTTGGCCACATTAAAACACCATTTGTATATATGACAACTATCACCCATTGTTCATGTAGCTACGGTAACTCTTAGAACGCCTTCTCTGGTAAATATTAAGCACATGATTTATTACCCACCCCAAATATTTAAATATTGAGAGGTGGGAGTCATCAATATTCATATAGTGCTTCATAGAATATGGAAGAGTTCTTCTAAGTCCAGACTATAAAGCTACCACTCCAAGATATTTAGTAATTGAACTTATGGATTTAAAATTGGGCATTGGCAGTGTTAAATTAAGCCTAATAGCATCTCCTGATTTGGTTGGAGCAAGCTACTACTTTTTTGGGAAATAGTGTCTGTTTCTATCTATGCTTTTACCCTTTTTATTTTTATATTAGGGGTGAAAGAAGGATCTACATTGTCGAATAGTTCTACATGGTGATTGCAGAATTCACAGTCCTAGCCCAAGTCAATCAATATATGCATACTTTTTCCATTTACTAAGATAACAGCATGCAGTTTAGCATCCTATTTATCCTTGGACCCCACTTGACTCACTGACCAACAAATAATGTCACTCTCTTCTTCTTATATCATCCCCAACATTGTCTTAATGTTCCATATTAATTTCTCGTATCCCCTTGTGATAGACATTTTCACAACAGCGTGCAAAATGCCCTATCCTACTGCATTTAAGACACTCAGCTTTCAAATCTTGGATATGTTCTAGCATTCACAAAGTGGAAGGTATTTCCATATATAAAACATCTCTTAATCCCTGCACTCCTACAACCTTTGCTTCGAAAGCCATGATTTAATTGTCTCTGGTACGTCAGATATTTGGCCCTAGACTTTTTTGTGGAACAAAAGACTTCTTGAGCGAATGTCCTCCGTGTTTCTTTTCAACCCTGGAATTATCACAAATGACCTTTGTTCCTCCACTGATAGCATTATTTTCTTCTTTCTTATCCAGTTCTCGAACACATGCTATCACGTGCCCCATCCTTTTAGCAATATCTAATGTGTCATCTAGACTTGGATACCCACCTGTCCAAATCTCAACCCTTATTTGGTCTCTCTTACTTTAAGCATGAATTGATCTCTTAATCTATGATTATAGGATGATCTAAAATAACATGTGCTGGACAATTCTCTTAGAGCAGTGACAAAGTCCTCAAGTGACTCTCCCCTTCACTGTTCTCTTGTGCCAATATGATAACTTCGTAGAATAATGAATAGGAGTGTTTTGTATGCATTTACTTGCTCCTTCTGCTGCACTTTCACCTGCCGTGCGTAGTTCAGTGGACTTTTCAAAATATGTCTTCCTCAAACACTAGTCTGTATTAGCAGTGCCCTATGACCTTCCAGACTATAGATGGAAACATGCCTGTTCAAGACAATAGTCTTTGAAATAACCATTCCATATTCTCCCGGGTTGGGTAACATGTTGGGAGGTAGATTGCTATTTTTCCATTGCTTTAGTAGTGAGACTCTACTTCACACACTATGGCTGACTAACCAGGTATTACATGCTCCCTTATAGCGTGATGAATGCCATCATATTATCCCTCAGCAGACTTTTGGCATTAACAAAAATGTTTCCCTTTAAGGGTGTACTTTGCCACAGTACCTTACTCGTGAAATATTCAGTCTTGACTCCATTGCATTCTCTGTAGCTTGCACTACAACATGTACACTCCATCCCTCTGCTCCGTATTTTTTTTCCTGTGTGTCTCGTCAGTCCATTTATTGGTGTGTATAGGTCCTCTCCTCTAATGTGTCATATCTCTGCTCACTGCAGGAAACACTGTTACTCTCTGCCAGCGAGTAAACTCCGAGAGAGTAGCTCACGAATTTAGAGAGTACCTTTAGCTGCTCGGCACCCTCATGAAACACTGCGCTGTTGCTACTGCTCTCGATCCATTGAAACAGACTGCCACTTTCGGACCTCGACCAGCTTGTCACCATTCTAATCAAGGAGACCGGTATGCCTTGACCAAGGTTTTATTGGGTCAGCATAGGTACATTACGAGGCCCCACCTGGGGCATCCTTTCATTTGTGCTCTGGCCCACAGCTGGTCTCCTCGACATTACAGCCTCCCATATGTACAGCGTTGCCTCCCATTCCATTCTAGAATGCAATTCTTGTATCAATATCAACTATGTGTGGGTTCACCCATCCTCCACAGACACCTGGGGAATAACCATTAATTGGGCTGTAAGCATGGTGTCTCACGGAGCTAACATCGATTCAAAAGCGGGCCTCAGGTAGACATAGACAATCGGGACAGGAAGCTCTGCAAAATTCACATATTTTATTCGCAAAACAACATCATGATTATCCTAAAAAACATTATTCTCAATTCGTCAAATATAAAAACATATATAATAGAAACGTTAATCACATGGAGGCACAATATAAAACATACACTACAATCTTTTTAGTACAAATCAAACTCCACTGAAGAGGAGGCAAAAACATATGTTCTACAACACGGAGACATAGTCTAACACACACTCCAATGTTTTTAGTACAAATCAAACTCCACTGAAGAGGAGGCAAAAACATATGTTCTATAACATGGAGACATAGTCTAACACACACTCCATTGTTTTTAGTACAAATCAAACTCCACTGAAGAGGAGGCAAAAACATATGTTCTACAACATGGAGACATAGTCTAACACACACTCCAATGTTTTTAGTGCAAATCAATCTCCACTGAAGAGGAGGCAAAACGCTGATGCTATAAAGGCCCATCCCAGCATTGCATACACCATAAAGTGCTAGAAGTTGTGTCTAAATGCATACATTACTTTGTCATATAAATAAAACGTATTTCATTATTTAGTCTATTCAAAAGTAAGCACACATAACACACTGCCTGTCATGTACGCATGCTGAAAGCTTTTACAATGATTTGCTATGGAATCAAACTGGTTTTTGCTGCTGCAAAAAAGCTGGCATATTCCATAGGAAATCATTAGTTTTATGTCTCCATAAAATCTCATGTAGGCGTGAAACCAAGTTGTTTTTGAATGCAGTGGGCAAACGGATTGTGGAAAAGTAACTCCGGCTGCCACCATCTGCCTTGAAAAAGAATGAAAATCCCCTGGATGTGAATGGAAGTGCTAAGAGAGTCGTAACACTGTTATGCCTGGCTTTAGTATTTAAGCTGGTAATATAGTTCCGCGGGCTGAGCGCTCACTGCTGCGATCTGAGCATGATCTGTAGGTTGGAATCCTGGCAAGGCCAACTCAGCCTTTCATCCTGACGAGGTCCATACATGAATACCAATTTCGGTTGGGTGATATTGTATGTAAATATGTGCTCTGTATGGATTAGGGGCTATATAAATAACACATCATTATTATTACTTCGGTTTATGCTTTTTTGTACTGAAAAAGATCCCATAGTAGTATTATTGCCACTGATAGCTGGTAGCTGCCTACCCTTCTTTCAGCACTTAACAAGCAGAGTAGCATAGATATCTCTCATTATTCACATTTCATTTGATATAGTAAAATTAAGTGAACTTTGAACATTTCGGAAGAAAGCATAGTAGAAACACTAATTCTGCTTTGTTCCCCTACTCCACCTTCAAAGGCAATGACGCCTTATTTTTATGGCTTGGTTTACCACTGAACCCTGATTAAATAAATTCCTCCCAATGCATTCCAATGGATTCCAATTGCATTCGTCATTTTTTGGCATGTGCTTAATACATTTTTGAGGCGGGGGATTATTTTATAAAAGTCACGACTCGTGCTCCTGGTGACAGTGAAAATGTGCACACATGTGTTAAAGGTACCCTCTGTGTAATTGACAACATTTCCAAAATGGAGTGGACATGTAAAGCATAACATACAGGCAACTTGGAGTTTACCTTGTCCACCTCCACCTCTGCACTATGCATACTATATATTTTCATGCGGGCAGTAAGGCAATGGATTCCACTGGAATCTGCCTGAAATGATCATATGGTAAAAACAAGTAGATTTCATCAGATCCCTTTTAAATACCTCCCATAATCATAAAATGTGGGAGGCATAGTCACTTGTCCGCAAATGTAATGGCAAATTGAAGAGTAAATGTAATTTTGAGTGTTTTAATCTTTACTTTAACACTACGTGGTAGAAAAATTGGGCATCCCATAGAAGGGGCGTTTTGCACTTAATTGCAAATGGAAGTGGCCCTGCCTGTGCAATTTAGGTTTGAATAAAACATGACTTCTGGTATGTGCATTCCATTCCCAAATTCCAATTGCTTGCAATCACTTTTACAGATGCTTTTTCTGATCAACTGGTCCCAAATATGAAGGCCAATTTTCGTAAATCTATAGAGCCAAAATTCTTGTGTTGTTAACATAATAGGAAATAGTGAAACATGTTCTTCCCAAACTTAAACACATATTAGGTTAGACTAACATGGCAAGCATATTTTAATTCACTACTCACCATTCCAGGTGTAACATATGCCGTTCAGGCATATCCTAAAAGTCAATAGCCCTAATTACGACTCCGGCGTTAACCAATGGCGCTATTAGTGCCATGGTTAATGCCGGTAACTTACAGATTCCGCCATGGTGAAATGGGGAATTACCACCCCATTCCAAGGTTGGTGGGGCGGTAATTCCCCATTTACCATTGGCCCTTCCCCATTCCCATTTTTTCCCCATAGGTCTCAATGGGAATGGGGAAGGCGGTAATTACAGTACCGCAAATTGCGGTACCATAATTACCTTCAAAGTCCCTTTGCGGGTCCCTACCTTAATGGCTGGTCCAGACCAGCCGTTAAGGTCGAGAGCTGCAAAGGGACCTCGTAGTAAGGTGTTAAGTGGTTAACGGCGCCGCAACCTTTTACGGCGCCGTTAACCCCTTAACGTCTGGGTCATAATGACCCCCAATATCGGTTGGTAATTCATAGGGTCACTTCTGCATCCCTTCATAAATATCGGAATTACCACTGATCGCTTCCAGGAAGGGGACGTAGGTCCCTATGAGTTATTAATGAACATTGAAAAGGATAAATGTATTGGTAACTGTCTTTTTTTGAACTGGAAAAGGCATATTTGTATCAGATGGAATGAGAGTTATGCGCGGTATAAGAACAGTATCTAAGTTCCATCAATTACACAGGCCTTGATGATGTGTCTTTGTAGACACATAATTGTCAACCTTGTTCCTTTAAAGACTCTCTGTGATAGCATAAGATTGCGTATTAGCATCATTACAGCACTTACTTTCAGTTTTAGCTCGTGAGGAGGCTTGCACCCTACAGCTTTTGGCTTTTCAGAGACTGAAACGTTGAGCCAGTAATTAACTGTTCATTAACAGTGGAAGTGCTGTGCTCTCTGTGAGCAGTGAGGAGAAGTGCGGGTGGAATGAAGTAACTTGAAATTATTCCGAATGTTTGCGATAGTGGAAGGTGAAGATGACCGTGTATCTTAAAATAGCAGCTGTTGTTAAATTGAAAGGGCACACAGAGGTGCACTTTGCCATTTGGACAGCAAAGGGCAACCTAACACTGATAAATTGCATCAACTGAGTACAGAAACATTCCTAAGCATATATAGATTGTGCAATTCAAAACCTTACACAGTAAGGACCATAGGTTCAGAAACTAGTTCTGTGAAACAACCAATTTCCCCTCAACATTCTTCCTATTATTGCACATCTTAATTGTGCCGAATAAATTAATATCACCTTTTGAGGCATTGTAGCATCTCATAATTCTTCACCTCGATGTATTTCCAACCCCAACTATTTTCCTGCAATGTTCTCCATCAGAAAGATGAATGATCAAAAACTAAAACCAACACAATGTGATCTACAGAAGGCTTTGAATTAATCATGACCTTGACCTCAAGCCCAGGGACTGCATCTCTCCAGCCCTAAAATCTCTCCACTGGCTCCCGGTGGCTGCAAGGATCAAATTCAAGACCCTCTGCATCACCCACAAAGGTTTATGCCACCTGGCACCCCGCTACACACAACTTTCTCTTGGTAGGTACCTTCTAGATCAAGTACTTTTGACCTTTAGCTTCAACTCTCTGCAGATCAGTAGTTTCTCCAAGCAGAGAGTCACAGTAGATCTCTTTCTTTGGCAAGGGCTTCCTTCTGTCTTCCCCTTGTAGGTAGATAATTCATTCTAAAATAGAATCACCGCTTTGAAGGGGGAAGGTTTATTCTGACACAGACACGCCCCCTTCAAGGGGAGAATGTATTCTGCTACAGAGTATCACCTTCAAGGGAGAACGTTTATTCTGCCACAGAATCTCCCCCATCAAGGGGGAGAGTGTATTGTGCCACAGAATCTCCCCCATCAGGGGGAGAGTGTATTCTGCTACTGAATCTCCCCCATCAAGGGGGAGAGTTTATGCTGTTACAGTCACCCCCATCAAGGGGGACATTTTATTCTGCTACAAAGTCCCCCCTTTGGAGGAGGATAGGTTATTCTGCTACAGAGTCTCTCTTCATATAGGTGAAAGCTCAACAATTTTCAGAACAGAGACTTCCCTCACCTGAATGCACTTTTCCAAAACCCTCCCTAGAAGAGTAGAGACTCTGTTTTAAAACAAATGTCACTTAGTGAAGGGTTCAAAATGAGAGGAAATGGTTTTCATGGGGAGGAATTTATTTCACAGGTGGAGATTCCATTTCTGAATACATTCTCCTGTGGAGACTCTATTTCAGAATAAAGGCTCCCAGGGAGACTCTGTTACGGAGGAGGGTTTATTTTGAGGCACCGGTTCAACTATACTTGTCACACTGGCAACAGCTCTGAAGCGATTGGCTTTTTCAGCACAATCAGTACATTTGTTGGGTCAAAGTTAACTTGAAAGTGGAACCAGTGTGTTCGTGCAGGCAGAATGACTTTGGTGGATTGATGACGAATTGACAAGACTGGATCGTAAGTTGAAGTTTGCTGACCAAAGTTGTTTTCAGATATGTTGTTCAGAGGGGATCTTATTCATAGTAATACACATAGGTTGACATATATTTTGCTGCTTCCCCCTCAGCCTGAAGTGGACTGGGGCAACTACAGGCACACATTCTACTTAAGGGTACCTGAGCGTCCTTGTTTCTTGGATCTGAGCTGCAGACAAAATTAATGTTCTTCCAGATGGTGTCCATTATGCTAAAGAGACATTAAGGGATGCATATTCATCAGTCCTTTTTCCACCTGGAAATTAACTTTAAACTATCAATAATTTCAAGAGATAATGAAAAAAATGTAACTTTTTCACTTCATTCATAAGAGTAATACTAGCACCTCCAACCATCCTAGATTTCATCAGGATCATCTTCCTTGTGCAGTATCCCCCTCCTTTTGCAGCAATTCCACTGGTGTCCTGCTGGGACTTCACAACATACTGGAAGGGATACTCCCTTTCTATTAACACCAATGCTACTTTAGCTCAATTTAGTAGCCAGTAAGATAGCTCAGTGGGTTGCGTGTTCATTGCTGCGATTGGTGAGTGATCTGCAGGTTGCAGGTTCAAATCCTGGCAAGGCCCTCCGAGGTTGCAGCATTCTGAGGATGATAAATGACTACTAGCTTTGTTGGGGTGATATTGTAAATACATGTGTTCTATGTAAAGTACTACATAAATTACACATCATTATCAATCGTATTCAGCCTGGTAGAAAGTAAAACACTAAGACCACAATCACCTTCCCTTGCCTATTCTGTACAGGCACCAGGGGAGCCACTTGGTTTTATGATACAACTGGAGTTTTACCTTTCCATTCCTGATCTGTAAACACAGAGCCTCAAGTATTGCACCTTTGAAGAGGTGTCAAAGGACTCTGCTTGGTGTAGGATTGCTGTGATGCTGACAACTCTACGGGCTGCTTTGGTAAGAGAGTTGCACTCCTGGAGGAGTAGACAGTACAAAGGCCATTGGATCCTGTCACTGAGAAACAGGCAACACAATGGCAACTGGATTGGGCCATTTCTCTGCAGGTTCATCCTGCCTTCTAATCATTTTATCTTTTGACAGGACACTGTGTAAGTGTCGCTGCCTGACCAATGAGACACACCCTAAAGTTTGGCCTTTGTTTTCCAAACCACTGCTTCAACCTCAGGATCTAGCAATTCATTGTCAAGGGTGCAATTCTAGGCCAAAGAATTGCACTGAGCTCTCTTCCATTTGAAAACCATCCCAAACATCCTGGTATATCATCAGGGACTAGATGTTCAATGGGAACATATATAAACAACCTCCCAGGTCTCCTGTTGTAGTTCCTTCATATAGAATCTTGAGCCAGCTACTTTCCTTGTGGTCGCTCGTTGTGTGTCTTTACCTGTGGGCAATATTGTGGCAACCCCCATTGGGTTCTGAAATTGAGGGGCAACCTGGTCTGTATGACTGGCCAATGTGATCTGCTGATCCTCCCTGTGACTTCTGTTATATTTTAGATGTAGGGCTCTTGTTGAAATGTAGGTGCAAGGCCTCTGGTTATTCTTGGTTTAGTATGCACCATGCTACAGGCTGTAACCCTCCCAGGAGAGTCTGCATTTCCAGGAAGTCCACCCATTCTTAAGTTTCAGTTCAAACATTCTTCGTCTGTACGCTGAATGCATCCTGCAGAATGTCGATCAATACAACAATAACCATCCCCACATTATCATGACTAAAGGAAATAGGGGTTGTGTCCTGGGGTTCTCTGTGTGTCCCGCTCACACCAGTCTGAATGGATTTCTCAGAGACTACAACTTCCCTGAAGGTTTGGTGCTTCTCACTATCCTTATTGGTCTTACCTGAATATACAATAGGTGCAAACATGTACTTCATTTTAACTTTTAATCATAAAGGTAAATAGACACAAGTAAATAGTATGCCTCCTACATTTTAGTTTGTAATGCGGGCTGGGAGCATTCTATGATCTTGCAAGAATTAGGTAAGCATTGGAAAGACTCAAACAACAGCAATACAACAATACAACGCATACGGAAATATAATCAAAGTCCAAACAATGCTCTATAAAAATACAGTTTCTTAAAATACATACTGTATAACTAAAAACATGTTCACTGTTCTCTGCAAAGTATATATTACACAGCCACGGTAGTGGCTGTGTAGTTATGGTACGTTACTGTTTCCATAGGAAGAGCACTTTTTGTGCGGCCTATAACTCCGCTCCCCCTGGACAAATCCTCACCAAACTTTACAAAAAAAAGTATATGGGCCACTCTGATTTGTTTTGCAAAGTTTGGTAATGTTTGGTGCAGGGGGGCAAAAGTTATGCGGGGTCCCAAAACGTCTTTTCTTCCCATAGACTGAATGGGGGGAACATTTTGCACACGCCTACAAGTCAAACAGTTGGATGGATTTTCAACAAAGTTGCGGCAGGGGCTTGGTCCCGAAAGCGTGCTTTTGTAAATTTGGTGACAATCCGTCCAGTAGTTTCCTTTAAAACAACCCAAAAATATGTCTAAAAAAATTAGTATATATGTCTGCTCCGCGGTCACACTTCCCTGTTCGCTCCGCGGACAAGATACCGATTGGCCAGGGGGTGGCGTCATGACCGTGAACACGCGACGTCTTCGCCGATTGGCTGCAGTGAGCCGTGATGTGCGACAGAATGTGTGGATGCCCCCGACATCTTGGATCCGACGACAACGCGGTCGCCACCAGAAGCGAAATGCTGTTTCGAAAATTATTTTGTTGTCGTACAGTGCTTGGGGAGGTTCAGAGAGTAAGAGATGGGTGAAATACTGTACTTGTTTGTGCGGCAGGTGTTAATGATGTATTTGCCATGTGAAACGCTGTTTCAGAAACTGTTTTGGTCTCCTACAGTGCTTGGGGAGGTTCAGAGAGTAAGAGATGGGTGAAATACTGTAATTGTTTGGGCGGCAGGTGTTAATGATGTATTCGCCATGCCCGCCTTGTTCAGAATGTTTGTACGTACTGACAATGAGGGGTCTAATAAGGATAGTACGTCAGTCCGTGCTGTGCGCAGGCAACTTCAAACTGTTCTAAGGACACACGTGGTGTTAGCGAACATTACAATTGAGCACATGATGTAGTTACTATTTTTGTTTGTATGGGTGTGCTACTAATTTATACACCCCCATGGTTGTGATATGCTGCGGTGGTTGTGGCCAAGGCCTAGAGTCTTGGGTGCATGGGCGTAGGCCGTAGGCCGTAGGCCATACTCCCAAGACGCTAGGCCCTGGCCACAATCACCGTAGCATATCACAGCTATACCTACACCCGTAGTCTCGCATATTGATCAGGTGTTTGTGGGAAGGGCCTAGAGTATTGGATGCATGGCCAAAGGCCATGTACACAAGATCAAATTTGTACATAGAGAATGTATAAGGCACTATGGGTAGTTGTGGACAGTATGTAGAGTCTTGGCTGTATGGCTGAAGGCCATGCACTTGAAAACACAGTTATAAGCACTGCAGTTATAAGCTACTATGGGTTTTATATATTGGACACCCATACATTCACATATATGTGCATTTACACCCAAGACTCTAGCCTCTGGCCATAACCACTGCAGCATATCACAGCTACAGATACACCCGTACTATTAAACATCAATCAGGTGGTTGAGGGGAGGGCCTCGAGTCTTAGGTACATGGCCAAAGGCCATGCACCCAAGACCATATTTAAACATAGTGAAGTTACAAGCGAGAATGGGTGCGATATGCTGTGGTGGTTGTGGCAGGACTTAGACTCTTGGGTGCATAGACGAAGGCCATTGAAGTTACAAGCCACAATGGGTACAATATGCTGTGGTGGTTGTGGCCAGGACATAGAGTTCTTTGGCACCCAAGAACAAAGTTAAAAGCACTAAAGTTATACGGCAACATGGATTTTATACAGTGCAGTGGTTGTGGGCAGGATGTAGAGTTTTGGGTGCATAGCTGCTACTCCTAAAACTCTAGGCCCTGACCAGAACCACCACATCATATTACAGCAATGCATACACCCGTACTATTGCTTAGCAGTCAGATGGTTCTGGGGAGGGTGTACAGTCTTGGGTGCATGTAGTCTTAGCAATGCACGCTGGTTGCGTGAGTTATGGTTGCTTAGTTTACCGTAACTGACGAATTTCAGGGGTTTTTCGGTTTTACTTTGAACCATAACGTCCCTTTAACAAAGTTTTTTTTACTGAATATACATATATATATATGCATGGCAGTGAACAAAAACAAAGGGGCTACACATATGATATCATCAGTGATGTCATCAATGACATTTGTGATGCCACCTTTCATGTCCTGGGTGTTAGTGTTAGCAGTGCACAGTGGTGCGGGCAGGTATGGTTGCTTCACCTACCATAACTGGTGAATTTCAGGGGTTTTTCGGTTTTACTTTGAACCATAGTGGCATGTTTGTAAAGTTTTTTTTAGTGAATTGCACAGGTTTTTAGTAGTGCAACATAACCATAACGTTCTCTTAACAAAGTTTTTTGAGTGTATATATATATACAGTGAATGCCCGATGATTTCCTACCGAAAGAAATCTGGTTAACTGAAAATTGTACTAAAAGAGAGAAAAAAAGGAAATTGATTAATTAGTGAAAATGAAAATGTTATTGTACAATGTTGTTGAATGAAGTAGGGAATAGAGATCAAAGAGCATTTATGGGACAAGGTAAGGCCAAGGTTTCAAGGTTTGCTTGATGTGTGGTGTATGAATGACATTTAACCCAAAAGTTCTCAAACATAATCTCTTTGCTAATGTCTCAATGCTTTGGTTGGGTCTTCAGGGCATTGTGCAGATCTATGTGCTATGGTTAATGCTTCAAGTGGCTTAGTTGTACTAAGTTAACGCACAGATCTTCCAGAACGATTGTTCAAATTCACTCCAGCACATCAGTGGCATCTTTAGGTTGTGAGCATGAATTGCCATTAATTGTCCCAAACAATGAGTGCAAAGCCATAGGTTCAACTCCGGTCTGGTCAAGTAAATTGAGGTACCTTGCTTGGTGCTTCACAGTGGCATTATCCTTGAAGAAGTTGGCTCAATACATATACGTTTATCAGTTTATCGTTATCAATAACACAATCAGCTTCATTAGTAGGCCCTGGTTAAACAGTGACTTGACAGCAGCTTGATGTTCATTAATGTGCTCTCAAAATATACTGAGCAGATGCAGTGCAGGGGATAGATATAATTCCTATGGACATGGTATTCTGGTGGTCTCCTCTAGAACATACAAAAGAGGAGGAGTGCTCTTCAACTGGTTCCAGGCTAAAGTGCAGTGAAAAAGCTCCAGGCACACTGTCTATGTCCAGGAACCTAGGTATTGTGGTTCTTTGATCCTCAGCTGCAGTGAAGCTGAAATGCCTTACTCCTTGTCATTTGGATACCATGTGCAAAATAAGGTGTCCAACTCTGTTGGAGGGGTGACTCAGCCGCCTGCTCCAAAGGCAATATCGATTGTTTACCCACACCAAAAAGTGGGCCCACATCCAAGCCTGCATCACTGGAGCCTCAATAACTTTTCAAAATCAGCAAGGAACTTGCCGATTCACTTACAGGCTCCCCCTCTCTCCTTCCCTCCCAGGCCCTCTGCACTACCTTGGCCTCCCACTTCACATCCAAAACTCAGGACATCCTGTCCTCACTCTCCCCACCCCATCTCCTCTCGCACTCCTTCTCCCCTGTCATCCTTGGTCCCCCTCTTTCCACCGCCTTAACTTTAACTTCCCATAACACTGGACAAGATCTCTAAGGTGGTCCGCTCTATGAAGGCCTCCTCCAAATAGGTGTTCCCCTGCTCCTCTTCAATCACTAAGGACAACATCTCCTCACTTGTACCAGCCCTTGCTTGGCTCTTTTCCTCTGCCCATCAAGCACTCACTTGTGCACCCTCTCTTAAAAAAAGTAATCTGCTGACCCCTCCTGCCCGGCTATCCATCGCCTGATCTCTTTTGACACCCAACCTGGGTAAACTCTTGGAAAAGTTGGCTCTCCCCCAACTGCCTCTCCACACTAATCTTGTTGGCTGCCTTCATGACCACCAATCTGGATTCTGGGCACAGAAACTCATCTCCTGAAAATCTGTGAATCCATGCTCACAAATCTCAACTCCAACTTTCCTGCTCTTCTCATTCTCTCCAATCTCTCCTCTGCCTTTGACATGGCCAACCATTCCATCCTCATAAACAACTAAGTGACACACTCAGCATCACTGCCCGGGCACTCGACTGGCTCACCTCTTTCCTCCCTAACCACCCCTCCCAGTTGCAATTGGATCCTTTCTTTTACTCCGCCACCCTCTCAACCTGTGGTGTCCCCAGGGCACTATCTTATCACCATGGATATTCAATATCTATCTCGCCCCTCTTGCTCATGTCATCTCCTCCTTCTGTCCTAATTTCCAGTGTTATGCAGATGATATACAGCTTTCCTCCAAACGTCCACCTCTTCCTCCTCCATCTTCTCCGACTGTCTGCCATTTGGGCATGGTGTTCAGTAAACGATCTCTGTCTGGACGCCATTAAGACAGAGATCCTCCTCATCGGGACACATGTGCCCTTTCTTCTTCCTACCCTTTAGCCTCCCTCCTTAGACCCTTTACACCACCATCCTGCAAGCCTCAAATATTGGGGTCTTCTTTGACTCGGCTCTCTCCTTCACCCCTCACATCATGGACCACACCAAAATGTCCCACTTCCAGCTCAACCCCTTCAGGACCATTCTTCCTTTTCTTACTTTCCCCCAGAAGATAAATGTCTCTAGACCTCTGGTCCTTTCCATGCTGGACTACTGCAACAGCCTCTTTCTTAATCTCCCTCTCTTCTCACTTCGCCCTCTCCAGCTAATCCTGAACAATTCTGCAAGAGTTATCTTTGGCCTCAAACCCAATGACTGTATTTCTTCTGCCCTAAAATATCTCCATCGCCACCCAATGGCTGCAAGGGTCAAATTCAAGACCCTCTGCATCACCCACAAGGCCTTCTGGGGACTGGGACCATGCTACCTCCAACTTTCCCTCCCTAAATACTCACCTGCTAGAGCTCTACGCTCCTCCAATTCCAACTCTCTTACTGTCAAATGTTTCTTTAAGCAGGGAGTGGAGGGAAGAATGATCTCTGTGGCTCCCTTTGGAATAGCCTCGCTGCCACCCTCAAATTTTAGCTGGACCTCCTCAAGTCCCAGAAACAGCTCAAAACCTTGCTCTTCTTTACCTCTTTCCCCCTCTCAACTTTCTTGCTAACACCCCACTGTTACTGTGACTGGTGGACTGATCCTCATGAACCCCACAGGCTCTCCGGCCCTTCCTCTGAGTCATTACCAGCATCCCCCCACCGTTGCATTGTAGTGCAGACTCCTGCCTGGTGGCTCCACATACCACCTTTGAGAGCTGCCTGTAAAAGCACTTAGCGTGAGTCGCTCCTCCTGGATCACCTTAGCACTTCCCTCTTGGGCCCCAGTCCAGCACCTGTCCACTCCTCTGCTCTTTTCATCAAAGCACTTGCACGGCCGAATGTCACAGGGCCTAGTAGGACCACAACTGTATATATATATTACTATTGCTCTTTGTTTCTTGCCACTGTTATTATTTCCCTGGTTCCATTCCCCTTTAGACTTGTGGTGCTTTGAAACACAATTCTGTTGTACAAAGCACCTTACAAATGAACAACAAAATAAATAAGTTTTTGTTTTCTTTGGTTCTCACAACAAATGCACACACACTCTGTAAAAACTGCCAAACATCCTCCATTCATTAGATTGGGGCACTTGCCACTTGCGGGGTGCACTGCCACTGTTGGTTGCCTTTACTATTTATTTATGTATTTTCTTTTTTTTATATATCTGTTTTTCCTTTGCTCCGCACTTTCCACTTCTCCCCCTTCCATGCACTTTTCTCCTCCCTCCCCCTGTGTTGTCAATGTCATTGGGCCTAGTAAGATCGTTGTTTTTGTTCTCCCGTGTTCACCTCCCTTGCCTTGTCGCGCTCTGAAACACTTGTGTACGAACGCAAAACAAATAAAATATCAATATCAATATCAATGAAGGTGGGGGTGGAGGCAGGGATTCGGCGTGCAGCAGCCTTTGGGTCAGAATGTGCAGGGAGCCAGGTCCTCAAGGCTTGGTAGGTATTGCCCCACACTTAGGAACAGTCCAGAAAAATCGCCCCAGAAAAGGCTGAGGCTGGGAACTCCTTCTAGGTAATGGTGAGATAGGAGGATGTCAAAATGCAGAAAGTGAGCACAGAAAACCCAGTATTCACAAACTTCCTGCAAGACGAGCCTGGCCAACGTTTGGGAATACTTTTACTTGCAGAAGGGTAACTGAGGGTAACAAAATTGCCATATTGTTTATTGTAGAGTTAGCTGTGACAAAAATAGAATCAATCTGATATCCAGTCTTGTCTACAATATGGTCCATACCTTCAGTATGGGTCCTACTAATGTAGAGGTGTACAGTACACAACATATAAGGATGTAAAACGTACTCTCATCTCTTCCATTCGATTTGCCAACCAATCATACTGGATTATTTGTCCTTTTGTAGTCTCAGATGAATTGATACCGCTTCACAGGCAGGTGTCGCAGATAAGGAGCTTTTTAAAGAATGAGCGACGGGAGTCCCAATAAACGCTAACAAGAGAAATTTGACTGAGGGACATGCAGCAGACACGTGCACCACATTATATTAGGGCAAAACACAGTGTTGACATCACAAATCATAATTATATTTATTGCCATTGAGATTATGACCAGTGGCTGGGTTTAAGGCAGCAGAAATGGTATGTCTGATAAGTGCAGGAGGAGAACAAAAAATGGGGGAGCGCTGTGTGGGTACAGATATAGACCCCAATGCAAGGGGTGGCCTGGAGACAGTGCGAGTGGCTGGCAGGGTGAGCAGGTACCTGTGCCTCGAAGACAGAAGGTAGGCCAGGTGCACAGTGCCGGCCAAGAGAGAACAGAATCAGCAGGGGAGAGGAGGGGCAAAGGAAGAAGCAAAAAGGAAGGTCTTGAGGTGCTTCCGGGACCACAGATGGTTGTGGCAGGGAAGCTGTTCCAGAGGGAGGCCCCAGCCAAAGTCATTGAGGTAGGAGCTGCAGGAATCTAATTGCTGTATGACCTGCAAGGTAAAAGAAAAAAAATGAAATGTCTGCAAAATTATGTTTTTAAATGCGTTATTGTACAAAATTACCTACTCCCAAAAGTTAGATCCCCAAAAGTTCGACCCCCAATTTTCCATATATATATATATATATATATATGTATATATATATATATATATATATATATATATATATATATATATATATATATATTACATGGCCGCGCTAGCGGCGATGTAGTTATGGTTAAGTTGGTGTTTCCATAGGAAGAGCACTTTTTGGGCGGCTTATAACTTCGTTCCCCCTGGACGAATCCTCACCAAACTTTGCAAAAAAGCTATATGGGCCACTCTGAATTCTTTTGCAAAGTTTGGTGAGGATTCGTCCAGGGGGGGGGGGAGTTATAGGGGGGGGTCCCAAAACTTTTTTTTTCCCATAGACTGAACGGGAAAAAACTTTGCGCACAGCTACAGCCCGAACCGCTGGACAGATTTACACCAAATTTGCGGCAGGAGCGGCAGCCTGGTCCCGAAAGCGTGCTTTTGCAAATTTGGTGTAAATCCGTCCAATAGTTTTTTAAAAAATGACCAAAATGTAAGGCAAAAAAATTAGTGATATCTGTGTTCGCTTGGCGGACGGACTTCCCTGTTCGCTCCGCGGACAGCACCCCGATTGGCCCAGCGGCTTTGGTCATGTCCGCGGACATGCGACGTGTTCGCTGATTGGGCGGCGTGGTGCTTGATGCGCGTCAGCTTTTCTGTTGCGCCCGCCATCTCGCATTTGCGGACGTCCGCGGACAGCGCAGTGAAAGTTTGTTCAAAATGTGTATTTAGTAGAGTGTGCTGGTGTGTAGAAGTCTTTAGGGAGGATGGGGGAGTATGAGATAGGTTGAAAGTTGTATTTTATTTATATGCTAGACGCTTTTGTTGTGTTCGATTTGTCTGTGGACAACACGGCTGTTCTGGAATGTTAGTAAATAAACAGAATGGATTCGGTGTCAACTTGAAAGTGTTCTAAGAACACTCGTGGGGTCTTGGAATGTTTGCAGGGGGTGTCCTGGAGACGTTGTCTGTATTGTTCGTTGGCAACATGAAAATGTTTTAAGAACAATCGCGGTGTCCAGAAATGTTCGTACATAAAGAAAATGGGGGTGTCCTGAGGACGCTGTTTGTATTGTCCTCTGGCAAGTTGAATGTGTCCTAGGACCTTCCCCCTGTCCACGGACATAACAATGGTTGCAATGTTTGCATCTATGGGTGTGATATGCTGCGGTGGTTGTGGCCAGGGTATAGAATGTTGGGTGCATGGCCATTTGGCCATGCACCCAAGAGTATATGCCCTGGCCACAACCACCGCAGCATATCACACCCATAGTGGCTTTTAACTTTGGGTCAAAAACTAATTTATAAGGAACAATGCTATAAGCTTGTATGGGTGTGATATGCTGCGATGGTTGTATTTATCTTGTTATACATACTATTTGGTTTAGTAACGGGAGTCCATGTTTTTCTTGTTCATTTCTGTAATAAAAGAAAATAGCATGTTAGTATTAGTATTTTATAATGACTTATTACATTGTACAATCCACATTTTCTTCTTTTTATTGACCCTCATATTTAGTAGATTACAAAAAACCTTTTTCTGTTATGCCACAGTTTATTTATTTGTTTGTTTTACGTGTTTACTTGTTCTTTCTGCCTAATGCTTTATGCATTGGATTGTTCCAGTTTTTGTGAGCAGTAAGATATTAGGGATTTGTTTGGATATTGTAAAATTTTGGCCCAGTTAGATACCAGTAGGCGTATTCTAACTGTTTATGTTTTGATATAATTTTGTGGTATTGATTTATCTGTTTGCATATTTGTAAATTTTGGGACAGTTAGATACCAATTGGCGTATTCTAACTGTCTATTTTTTGCTCTATTTGAGTGGTATTCATTTATCTGATTAGTTGTTGTAGAATCTTTGGGCAGTTAGATAGGTTTTGAAATATTGTGACAGTTTATATTTTTTTACTACAAGTGTACTTAAGGTTTAAGTACAGTTCAGTTATCAAATTTTGGTTTTAAGAACATTAAATACGCGTTTGTAAGATTAGCTGGTAATCTCTGCTTTATAGTAACGGTACTATCATTACATTCAAACCATCCACATTTTTTTTATATATATGCAGTGTAGTGCCCTGAGTTGGTTGTGGCTCCTGCGTGGTAGATTATACCTATTGTTGTGAAGGTTTTCCTACCAAGTGAAATTTGACCATGTGTGAATCCAGTCAGCTTGCAGTTGTTTTTCGTACCATCTGCATTGTAACGTAGAAGCATTAGTATTACGTATTTACTATGTGTTTGTATTAGTAACGTGGAGCGATTATCCGAATTGCAGGTAGAACATAATCTACCGTGGTTTGCATTTTGTACAAGTTGCTGAAATGGAATGGATTCACAATTAGGTATTGATATATAGACAAAGCGCTCATTGAGGATTTGTTCTTGTGTCACATTGTTGCAGAGAGTGCATGCATGTTTCCAAATGTATGAAATCTGGAAGATTTCATTTATAGGTATGTTTTTGTTTTCCAGTACTAATAGTAAGTACATTAGAAATTATTGTGGATCTTCCTGTGAGTTTATAGTGAATTTCACCATTCCAGCACAGTAGTCCAATTGTCGTCTTATTCCAAAAACACTATACGTGTTGTCAGGATTGTTTGCTGCATTTCTGTGAAGTACTAACATTTGCAAACACAATGGGTCTGTACTGTGTAAGTAAATGTTGTCAACAATTGGTGGTAATTGAAATAGAATATTCATTGCTACATTTGCATAGCAATTTACACCAACTATATTTGAGAATTTAAATGGTCCAGATAGTTCTGTATCTAACTGCTTTTTTTTGAGTGTGTCTTCCTTCTTTAAAGAAGTAACGGGTTTACTTTCCCTAATTGATTCTTTTTTGCTTGTGGTACTTGATGAAGTTTTAGTTTCTTTTAGTCTCTTTGGAGGATTTGCAGTGACATCCTGTTGCATTTCTGTTTGATTTAGTTTTCTTTTAGAAAATGTTCCTTTTTGTGGAACAGGATATGTTTGTAGATGGGGGTGTATAGCGAACGAAGTCTATTGTATTCTAAAATGCAAGGAATGTCAGCGTTTACTTTACTTGCATCAAAGTTTATTAGAAATAGACTGTCAATTGTACGTAGGCGTGACAGTGCGACGTAGCTCATGCCTTCTTTAAAGACTGTGTTACCAATGTCTATCATTTCTGTGTCTAGAGTAAGACCTTGTGATTTATGAATGGTGACTGCGTATGCAAGAGTTAGAGAAAATTGTTCTCTGCGTACATACATGTCTTTGAAGAGAAGGAATCAAGCTGTTGAGCGTCCTATTCTTTTTACTTCTGAAAGTTTGTCAAAGAGAATATTGACAAACTGAATTTTGTTGTCACGTGGGTATGTTTGAAAGCCAACAACTGTACCCAGTGCTCCATTAACTAGTCCTTGGTCCACGTCAAGGTTACCTTTAAGCATTACTCTGCAATGTAAGGATAATTTTAATATCTTTTCCAAGCCTGCTGTGTTTGAGATTGATTTTTCTAAACTATGTAGTCTTGCTGTGGCTTGGTCACACATGGGTAGTGTCATTCCATGTACATCTAGTTTGTCTGTGGCGCTAATTTCCATAATTGGTTGCATTTCTTTGCTTAACATTATTTAATTGAATTTGAAACAGCTTGCAAGAGTTGGCATTAAGGCCATACAATTGACATTTTTGTGGGCTAATTGTTCCATAACATCTGTAGCACATGCATTATCACCATAAAGTGCATGAATGTGCCGGGTTTTCAATATTGCTTCTGCTTCTCTAGAAAGTATACCAACTCTGATACTTTTTAAGATGTTGGCATAAGTGAGATCTGCAGATTGGCGCATGCTTTCTGTTAATTCTCTGTATTGGAAATGTTGCCAAAGGTTGACATTTCCAATGCTGCCAACAGTTTTACGGCAGAGTTTGTGTCCTAATGTTTTAAAAACAGGCTCACCTTTTACAGGTGTCAATTGAAGAAGATCTCCGAAAACAATGATGTGTTTTCCTGCAAAGAGCTCTTCATAGTTTGTTTTGAGTACTTCTTGTAATCTGAGGTGAATCAAAGCCAACATTAGGTTGGACACCATGCTCACTTCATCTATTAGTAGCATTTTCATTTGTTTCAATACTCTGCATACTTCCATTGCAGCTTCTGCAGAAAGTTTGTAATAATCTAACTTGTTTTGGTGTTCTACTGGCAGGAGTAGTAATCGGTGTAAAGTGACACCACCTATGTTGTAGGCAGCTAAACCTGTGGGGGCAGTGACAACAGCTGACAGTTTGTTGTTTGTCAATTGTTGAAGGAATTTGCTGATGATTTTGATTAGGAATGTTTTGCCAGAACCAGCTTCACCACTGACATACAATAGTATAGGTTTGTAATTTTGGCAGGTGCATTCTTTGTTTTCATGTTGCACACCATGTGCAATTTCTTTTGTTATTTCTTGAAAAATGCTACGTTGCTCTTTGTTTAGTTTTGATTGTAGTGTAGTTAAGTCTTCTTTATCTTCATAGTGACACATGGTGTTTTCTTCTTCTATCATAGCTAATTCTGCCTCATTTGTTATTAGTGGTTCTCCCAGTGGTTCTTGGCTTCCTGTGACAGAAGGTTGACTACTGTCAGGAGTGTCCTTATCTAGTTGGGCCTGGAGTTCCTCTTCGTGTTGCTGTTCATTGTGCAACATTGTTTTGTACTGTGCAAAGTTTACATCAGTTATACTTCTTTCATTGGCTTTGAAAGTGTCTTCATATGAGTCATAGGTATCTAGTATTTCTTCTTCTTTTCTCCATGGTTTGAAGAGTTGTAGCAGGGACATGTAATATATTTCTTTATGTTGAGGAATCTTTAATGACAATTTGATATGATTAATTAAATTTGGTTTGGTGAGTTTTACTAAGCTGCCATCACAGTTTGTCGCTTTGTATTTACAGTTTTGCTCATCAGGTTTTATATTATTTTTGTATGTGTAGTTTTGGGCTATGTGGTATAGACTCAGGGTTTCCAAAGTGGTACTCCTGTTTGGGTAGTATGTGTCCAATAAATTGTTTTTTAAAATGTCTTGGCTGTTGGGATCATGTTTGGCTATTGTTTCTATATCTTCGTATGATTTTAGAACTCTTTTTCTAGATTTAGCTGGACCAAGACTTAGCCATACTATATTTGCAGATTTACCATACAATGCAGTACCAGTTAATCGATCAGCTGCTTCATATGATCCACATTCTCTAAGGGACAGCATTTTTATGCCCAAGCTGTATAATTTCTGAGACACTGTTTTATCTGATGACAGGTCATTCCAGAGGTCTTGGAGCTCTGTCTTTTCTGATTTGGTTAAGTATGCTGTGACATATTGTGCAACTGCAGTAGAATTGTCTGCAATGTATTCCACAAGTGGGCAATGATTGCATTGTAATCATTGATATATTTTTCATTGATATATTTTTCTTGTTCTTTTCTTTTTTGCAATATAGGTGACTTACCTTTAACACTATGGGCCTCATTCCGAGTCTGGCGCTAACCAATGGCGCTATTAGCGCCTTGGTCGGTGCCGGACCCGTACCGGCACCGCCCTGGTGGAATGGGAAATTACCGCCCTATTCCGAGTTGACCAGGGCGGTAATTTCCCATTCTCCAGGGCTCTTCCCCATTCCCAAATGAGCCCCCATAGGGCTCAATGGGAATGGGGAAATTGCAAATAACGGTGACCGTACTTTACGGTCACCGTTATTGGCTTAAAAGCCCCTTTGCGCCCTCGTCCCTAACGCCTGCTAAAAGCAGGCGTTAAGGACGAGGGCGCAAAGGGAACTCGGAATGTGGCGGTAAGGGATTACCGGCACCGGTCTCGTTAACGGTGACCGATATCCCTTACCGCCATACTCGGAATGAGGCCCTAGGTCTAACTGAAGACATGAGGTTGTTCACTTGACCTGTATTTGTAACTGGTCTAGGGAAACCAAATTGGCATTTGGTGTAGTATTTCCCTTTGTTTTTGTATTTGCAACAACATTATTTGCCACATTTGTGTCTTTGGAATTGTAAGATGTTTGCATGAAGATCACTATTTGTGGATTCTGAGGGAATTTCACAAGTGACATATTTTTCAATAAACTGTAAAACAGTGGCATCACTGTCTTGACCAAATTTAGGAGCATCTTTAATCCATAAAAGCATGTGGACATGTGGTGCTCCTCTGGCTTGGTATTCTTTTCTCCAAAAGAAGTGTTGCACTTCTCCAAGGGGAGGAACAGTTTTATTACAAATAAAATGTAGCATAGCAATGAGACATTGGTGAAAATATCTAGAAACATTAACAGGATCCTGAGAACAAAGTTCTCCAGGTGTTAGTATATCTATGTTTGTTTTATTTTCATTTGCTATGTGTAGGAAAGCATGTAAATCTTCCCATGCATATTCTGCGCAACTTAATGTAACAAACCAAGTGGGTGGGCCAAGGTTTCTGATCATACAACGTACATCTCCATGGCGTTGAAACCAGTACTCTTTAGTACCTCACATATTTGCTAATAGATTTGTAAGATTTCCCTGTAAAACCTCATCTTTTTGTTGAACTTTTTGTAATAATTGTGTGGCTGTCATATTTTGAAAGTGTGATCCTGATTTTAATATGTGTGCAACTCCGTAACATAAAGTTGCTAGTTCACTTTCAAAGAGTAGGTGGTATATGTATTCCACATTTTGTCGAAATCTGGGAACTTCAGAATACATTCGTAATGAGTGATATTCTGATGCTGATATTTGAACAGGTCTATCATCGTATCTTCCTCCTTTGCCAGTAGGAAAGAGTAGAGGAAAAGCATGTGCTTCTATACTTTTTTCCCATATGCTGATTGGTGATCCTTTTGTTTGACGCATTTGGTACGTTTCCAGTGCATGTTCTATGGTGTCATTAGAGTGCAATGGGTGAATTGTATAATGCTCTAAAGTGTTTGCTATTGTAGCAGGATCTAGGAGCTCAAATTGACCAGTTTCTTGTGTCTCTTGAATTATTTCAGTTGTATCTTTCAAGTTTTCTTTGTAATAATCATTATTCTCTTGGATATTGCTTGGCTTCTCTAACTTTATGTAAATCTACCAGTTGTTGCCAATTTTTTTTGTCTTTTGTAGGTACTCCATTTACCAAGATAATTAAAGATTGTTGCATTGGACGTTGCACTCCTAGAGTGTGCACATTTTCTTTTAGATCTAATGGTAAATACACTACTTTTCCACAAATACCTTTCACTAATTCAGAGGGAGGTAATTTTGCAGTTTTTGGTTGAAGGCGTATTATTGCTTGAAATGGATGAACTGTTTGAATTATGATGCTCTCATATAAATTAAGTTGTTGAAGGAGTTTTGGTAGTGGATGTAATTCCAAGTTATTTGAGATAGCACGTGAAGGAGTTTGGTTGTTGTCAAGTTTGGTAGTGCAGTAACTGCAAAGTATTATGGGGTCAGTTATTTCGTATGTTTTTTCTGCTATAAGGTAGAGAGCTAATTCAAAACATTTAGAATCTTCATTGTCTTCTATTTTGTATGAAAGGTCTATAGTTTTTGTGTTACTTTTATAACACGTTCTGCGGCAACATACACACACGTGGTTTGGTACTTCAGCTGAAGTGCTTTAAAATGTTAGTATTTCTTTTTTGTATGTGTGTAGTGAAAGGTTGCCATGTGCAGATTTGTTACGAAGTTGGTTGACAGCTATTTCATCTTGTAAGTGGGTTTCATTTCCAAAATATTTTTTCTGTATATACTCGATTTCTTCTAGTAGGTCTTTTGGGGTACCATGTAGAAGAATGTTATTTAAATTGGCTAGTGCTAAAGCAGGACTTTTTGCATAATACAGTTTATAAACTAGATTTCTTATACTTGCATGATGTGTTGATATCCTTTTGATATCATGGAAGGTTGTTTTGCAAGTAGCTCCTGATATGCAGGCCAACGAATGTCCTTGCAGTCCTGTGTGCTTGCGTACTGGACAAGCATCCATACTTTTTTCTTTTTATTATTATTTTTTTTTTTATTTTTTTTATTGCGTTTCAGTTCAAAAGAACTTTTCACATAACAGTATTAACATACAAATAACAAATTACAATGAAGATCCAAACATTTCATACAAAGACAGTATCGTACAGCAAAAATAAAAAAAAGTAAGAGTAAAAATAAATAAAAGTATCTACATTTACATCTATCAGAGATCTAGGTACAATTATTGAAATTAAAGCTAAGAGACTTTCATATTTACTTGCACTAGATTGTTAAATTGATATACCTATGTACATTTCTCCTACAGGTAGCTAGAACTCATAGATTTTCTTTTCAGGAGTGGGTTCCCCCGCCCCCCGAGAAACTTTATAGCTCAGATCAAGCACCTGTGCTTATATAGAACCAACCTATAGATCCACTAGTATTTTCACATTTGCTTCAGACTGCCTTAGACGGAAGTTTACCACCTTCCAGATTTGAGTGGTTGCAATTATAAGATTCTTGTTCCACCCTGCTAAACATCTTAACCAAAACCTTTCACTAGCAATATGATTAAAATCCTGTTCATGGTCTGCTAGATATTTTTCAAAATATTTCTCATATATAGATCTCATGTTCTTACAACAGTTTATCACATGTCTTATGGTTTCTTTCTCTTGTTTACTACCACACAGTCTACACATTCTTCTTTCCTCCGGGATATTTAACCAGGCACCTCGTACACCAAGAACATTAAGTCGGTTAAGCCTCATATCAAGGAAGATTTTCCGATTTACCTTTGAGGGCATAAGCTTTAGATAGAACTGAAGTTTTTTATACAGGAAAGGAAGTTTTGCATATGAACCTAAGGAGCCAAATTCTGCAACCCTATCATTACTATGAGCCCAGTCCCACTTTTCCAATGAATCTTTTAGGGACTTCAACACCACCCCCTCTCCATATTCCCATTTAGGTACAAAAGCAGTTCTCTCAAAAATATCCTCGATTTTTTTCTGGAAATTATTCAAAGCCCACAAATTTCCTCCCTTAAACCCTTCATGAACTATATGCAGTAGTGAGCCTTGCTGTGCATATTTTATTTTAATATAGAGCTTTGCTCTGTTTAGGTCGATTTGGGTAGATAGAGATATCAGCCCCAGTTCTAACCGGATAGCCTGGATAGGTGTATAATTAGAGAGGCCTAATATTCTCCTCCATATCACACCTTCAATCACATCCGCCCAATCCGACCAATCAGAGAAGGAAGCTTCCAGAGCATACAGGAACATTGGCGCCAGCTTTTGTTTATATAGATTAATAATTCCCAATAAACTAAATCCCGCTGTTTTTTTGGAGAAGTTTACAACAGCTGCTAACGTTGCCATTATTTTGGTTTGTTTATTCTTTTGAACTAGTGGATTCATTTTCTTCCTTTCACCACATATTTCCTGGCCAAGATATTTATAGCTATTAACTTTTTTTATTATTCCCAATGAGCATAATATGGTATTTTTTTTACTGCAGTGGGCCCCAAAGCTCATGAATTGAGTTTTTTTTTAGATTAATTACAAGGCCATTCTTCTCTGCATATTCGCTTAGGGCAGAAGCACTATTACAGATACCCACATATGTGTTGTCCATTATTATTATATCGTCTGCATAGCAGATCCACCCCATCTTATGGGAGCCGATTTTGGGAAAAGCATTCTTTTTATCATTAAAAATATTACCAAAGTCGGACATAAACAGATTGAAAAAGATGGGCGCTAATGCACAACCTTGTCTCACACCTTTTAGAATATTAAAGGGTTCAGATAAAGATCCTCGATTATATAAACGTATCTGGGCTTTGCTATCATCATATACCATCCTGCACAGATATAACAGATTTGCAGGCATGCCTCAGGCTTCAAGTTACTTCCAAAGACGCCCCCGATCTAGCGAGTCGAAGGCGGAGGTAAAGTCAACAAAGAGAACATATAGTGGTACATTTTTAGCTTGATTAGCCTTCTCAATAAGCGTATTTAATATAAAGATATTATCTGTCGTTGCACATCCTTTTCTAAAGCCTGTTTGGGCTTTATCTAGTATATTTTCGCTAATAATCCACTTATTGATTTCTTTTAGTATCAAAGTGCAGAAGATTTTACTAGGGACATCCGTAAGTGCTATTAGTCTATAATTCGCTGGCAAATTGCGTTGACCACTCTTAAGTATAGGTATGATGTTAGCAGTCTTCCAGGAGTTAGGCATCCTTCCAGTATCTATGATTTTTTGATACATAATTACCAGAATGTCAGCCCAAACTTCTGGATTATCTTTTAAGATAATATTGCAAAGGCCATCGGGTCCTGGAGCTCTAGAGTTCTTTAACATCTTTATTATTGACAATATATCTTCCCTACATATTTTCATGTTAATTTTTGGGCAGATTTCAAGTTTTAACACTTCTTCTTTAAACTTTTCGGTAAGGAAATGTATCCAAGTATGACTATCTATGGGTATTAACAGCTCTGGGTTACCAGCATTATTCATGTTTCTGAAGCAGGCCCAGAATCTCCTAGCATCTCCTTCATTTAATATTTTGGCCATATTTTGCCAGACTACATTCTTCTCTGAGATCTGATAAAACTTAATCATGTTAGAATATTTATTACAAATCTGCCTTCGACCTTTCTGTATTTCTTCATTACTCAAGCATAACTTATTTAGTTGTCTCAGATTTCTGCGCTTCTCCCTTTTCATGTCCCTTATATTTATGTCAAACGGTCTACTATAGGTAATCACTTCCTTCTGTGGGCACACATTCCCTGGTGATGGCATCATATCTGAGAGACTGTGGGAGAACCAGGCAACCATGTTATCCACAGAGATATCAAGTAGCTGCAGCGGGTCGATTGTTTTACTCCATCTTTTGGCCTTTACCAAATTTCGTCCGACCAACGAATTCTAATACCATTGCTGCTGCTATATACCTCCCCTACTGTATCTCTAACAGGTGGTAGCATATGCAAATCCAATCTACTTTGTAAAAGATAATGATCACTATAGGTATTGATCAGGGTTTCACAATCTAAAGTTTGACCAAACAACTTGTCACTTATACAAATATAATCCAATTTGGAAGTATGAGCATTATTGGTCCATGTTACAGTATTAGGTGATTTATCGTAGTTGCTTCCATTTAGTATCCTTAAGGTGTTATCGCTGATGAATGATCTCCAAATGGCAGCTTTCATTAGCATGCCCACATCATCCATTAGTAGGTTAGCATTAAGATCACCTCCTAGTATAATACTCAAATCTCCTCCTACCATATTTTGCTCGGCCAAGACTTCACTTATTGACTGTTGTATCTCAAAAGTTTGTGACAGTCCTGGTGGATCATATATATTTATCAGCAGTGTTTTACAATTATTGGGCAAGTCGGCTACCACCATCAGTACATTTGGATTATTTGGAGATATTATACATTCCTGTGAGTTCATTCTATTGGAGACCAAAATGGATAGTCCTCCAAATGGATGACCCTTTTCTCCTCTTTTGCCACATTATAATATGAATTAAAGCCATCAAACACTGCACCTTTCATGAGCCATGTTTCCTGTAAGAGAACAAATAATGCGTTCTTTACTAAACCGAAGGACCCATTTTCGGCAAACAGATGTGAATGGCCCCTGGTATTCCAGGATATAATCGAATAGTCTAATCAATCCCCATTAGAAACTGGGGGCAGAAATGAACATAACCATTCCCAATGTGACTTATTTATATAATTTCCATTCTTTGGGACTTTTATCTGTGAAACATTTTTAACACTCTTAGTACTTATTGCTTTCTTATCCTGACATACCATTTCATTATCTTTTGCATCCACAGCGTAACCATTGTTTCTTAATTCTTCCTTATGATCTCTCACAAGACTTACCACTGCCTCGGAGTAGCAATGAATGCGACTAAAATTACCCTTACAGGGCTCCACAAATTTAAAATCCCCACTCTTCAAAATTCTTAGTTGCAATTGCTGATGTAGGGCTTCTAACAGCAAGCATCCATACTTTGCAGTATTTTAATTTTGATTTTGTCTTTGCTTTTCACATATTGATTGAGGAATAGGCGTAAAGATTTGAAAATTTTTTTGGGAATGTTACACATTGAGGTGCATGGCCATGTGAAAATTAGATGTTCTGATTCAGTCGAATGGAGCGGTAAATCTAAGTTTTCAGGGCATATTTTTGTAAGGCGTACTTCTTGTTCCATTATGGTATTATTAACTTTTTCATAACCTCGACCACTGCTATGTATGGCAATTGTATTTGTTTGCTTTTGTTTGTACGCTTCTTCATTAAAGTATGGTTCTGTGCTTGTAGTGTGACTCCATTCACCTCCACAGATATTTAAGAAGTTATTTCTGTTCACATTTTGTTTATTGAGAAGTCTTTTTGAAGTTTTGTTATTAGTTTTGTTAGTGGTTTAATTCTGTTTAACACAATAATAAATACGTTTCTTTTGAGAAGAATTGCACTGTCTATCAATGCTTCTAAGATTACTTTCCTACGATAGGTTTGAAGTGTTGAACCTGGTTTCTCTCCTGTTTTTATCAGATTTTGAAGGACTTTGTGACAGAACATTTTGTCTAATATACTTTTCTTGGTATGCTTACTTTGTACTATATCAAGATTTATAGAAGACGTTTTATTTGTAGTGATAGTTGATTTTCTGTTAATAGTTTTTTGGGTCGTTTTACTTTGTGATAGAGGAGGCAAAGTTTTTGCACTAGAAACTTCTTCTGTTTCACAACATGACTGTATTAGCTGTTGTGTTTCAACGTTTTTTACAAATTCTGCTATAGATGGGTGTTTATGTTGGAGACTTTTCTTTTCATTTGCTCTACTTCTGCATCCCTTTCTACGGAGTTGCTTTTTGGTGGGCATTCTGTAGCGTCTGTTGAAAAAAATACAGAAGGTATGAGTTGGGATTTTCTGCAATGCATGTGTGTTGTGTGCATGATTGTTTGAGTAAGATGATAAAGATGTATGTAATGGTGTGTGATTGTGAATTGGGAAGTTGAACCAGGGATGGGTATTCTTCAATTAATGTGTTACTAATCTGGGGTTCAGATGACAGAAAAAAGTAAGCCGGTGGTGTGGAGAAGAATAAATAATAACGGTAAAGCTATACAATTAAAACAGTTGTTTGTTCTACAACATCTGCATTCTAGCGGCTGAGTTGGGTAATTTGTGTGCCGAAAAATAGGAATTTGAGGGCCATTCTGCCAGGAGATCACTGTTTAAGACGGGGGGTATTTTTGGTCAGAATGGTGCAGAATCTCTATTTTTAGGCACAGAAATACCATGAATGCACCTTACAGTGCGTGTGAGTTATAAATCAAATATTATAGTAACAATCTACTTACTTTTTTTTCAAAAATGAGTAGTTTGCTTCTTAGTTGTTCTTTGTATATCAAAATCGGCTGCTTCTATTCAGGAGAATGGGCTTCACTGCAATTGTAAAAGAAAGAAATTAGTAATTTGGTTGCTATATAGCACTGTTTTCATTTTAGACATAGATTTTTTTAAATTGAAATGCTCAGCGCCTTCCTGAAAACCATGAAAACTATATTATGACTAAGAGTAGGAAAGAAAATATCTTTACTATGGTTTGTGGAATTCATAATCTACCAACGTATACCACTATTCTTGTAACTAAGCTTTTCCACGTAATAGTGAGTCATTGTCATCATAGCTCTCAACCATGTGTGTCGCAAAGGCGGGTGAAATCACCTGATTTTGTTTTTGGCGGGTGAGACGCCCATTGGAATGAATGGGCGTGCAGGAGGCTTGGCGGGTGAGTCTGTCCTTTAAAAGGCGGGTGACACCCGCCAAAAGCGTGTGAGTTGAGAGCTATGTGTCATAGCCTGCTTTTGCACGTAACAGTGAGTGAATGTCATAGTCTGCTTGTCCTATATAAATATATGTAAGTACTTATATAAACGAAAAAAATTAAAACCAATTATGTGTTTGTACAAATATTATTGTTTGAGATTTGATCATATAGTGTGTATGTTATTTTGTGTGATTATATGTCGTGTATATATTTTATTTCAAAAATGTTAGTTTAATAGTATTTGCATGTGTGTGTGTGTATGAAGAAATTAAACGATATAAAGGTTTGTGACAGGTCATTTTAGGACAATGAAACAATGATCGTCCATTCATTTTTCAGATTATAGAAGGTAAAAGTCGGTTAGAAAATGTGTTCATGTACTGTGTAGAAAATATGCATACCTGTACTTTCTGTTCATGTATATGGATATGGACCAAGCTGCAAGTAGAAATATTGGAGATTTGTATAGTATTTCTCGTAGATCGTGGTTGTCAATGGTATGAGACTTGTACTCCGAGAGATACACCGTACATTTGTAGTGCTGCTCTATGATGATGCAGTTACATGTAGAGTTATTGGATTTGATTGGTGGATGGTCATGTGATTGCTTAGCTACATCCAATGAGGGAATGGCACAGAGAGTGAAATCAAAATGGTAGAAGGGCTGTACATGTTACGATACGTTCGCGGACATGGCGGTAGTTCTAGGACACCGCGTATTACATCCGGGGAATTTGGGGAGGGGAGGTATGGAAATGAGATTGGATGAAGCAAGGGATTGGTCAGTAAAGTTTAGTGAGTGTGTTGTGCTAGGAGAGGTTTTCTCAGATATTGTTTTTGCAGAGAGAAGAACAGATAGCTATGGCTGAGTGTTTCAAAACACAGATTGTATGGATTTTGGGAGACTCGTGGATTCATTGGTTGAAGGTGCATGCAGAAAGCTGTGGAGTATCTATAGATCTTGGATTCCCACATGTGGAAGTGCACCGGCATGGAGTGCGTGGAATGAAGTGGTTGGACTTGCTACCTCTCTGTGCAACTTTGAAGATAGAGGAACATCCAGACATAATTGTAATTCATTGTGGAGGGAACAGTTTAGGACATGTGTCTGGAATTTCTTTGCAATTTGCAATGAAAGAAGGACTTCAGAAGATAATGGACATGTTTCCAAACTCTAAAATAATTTTTTCACGATTGCGCAGAGACAAGTGTGGCTTCGGTCTTTCTCATGTGGTCCACAAATGGAGAAAGCAAGGCGTAATGTTAATAAGGCTGTTTGTGCATTCCTAAGAGATTTTGGCATGTCCTCTTTTAACAATGAAAATATTTTGTTTCGTAGTACATACATTTTTCGCAAAGATGGAGTCCATCTTACTTATGCTGGCAATCAGATTTTTCTGAGAAATGTACAAAATGCATTGCAACCTTTTTAAGAAATACAGCATTCGTTTTGAAGTACGCCTTACGTAGTTAAAATGTTTTACATTCAAACACCTCCCAAAGGCTCTTTTCAGAACCACCACTTCCTGTTAGAGAAAAATGCATTGGTTTCAATAGGGTAGCAATGCAATTGTTTTTCTGTTCGCGGACCGTCCACGGACTTTCACGAAATGGAAATGGCTATGCTTTATGTATCTTCACTTCTATTTTTTAACTGTGAAAGGCAGCTCTGAAAAGAGCCTTATTTATTTTTTTGATTTTTGTTATTTTGTATTTTTTTGTTCTTTTTTATACATGACACACTAGGAGAGGAGGGAACGGAGGGTAAAGGGAGGGGGACACCAACCACAGGGATAAGAAAGGGCGAGCTGAGAGAGGGGTTTTATTTGGGTAGTGAGCAGGTCTTCACGTGCTCTGAGATGATAGTCTCAAAAGCACTCCGAAGTCGTTCCTCCCTGCAGAGTACTGTGTCACAGTACACACATACAACTGTGACCCTCGAAAGGTAAGGGTCATCAGAATTCTGTATGGCCTGTGAGGCAGCTTGAGGAAGACGCTGTCCCACAGAGGTGTTCCTTGTGGTGACAGGATCAGGAACGGAAGATAAAGTAGGGGCAATCAACCTACTATGCTTCTCGCAAGGTACAACCTTGCAAATGGCCCCAGTGTGGAATGAGCGCAGGTGTTGCTTCATGGTAGTGATCCCAAAGCTATACGAACCATGCTTCCCGTGACTGAGTACCATTTTGCACTCATTACAGGTGACACGGTTCGCATGAGACTTAGGACCGTTTCCATGAACGGTAAACAACCGCCACACCCAAGATTCACGCCGAAGGCGGGTAGTAGGGATTTCCTCTACCTCATTCTCGTCATCCTCTTCTTCCTCCTCTGTATCCTCACTCCTGTTCCCCTCTTCAGGCCCTTGGGGAAATGGTGGTGGTGGAGGGGGTGGAGGGTGGTGGGTGTGGTGCTGAGGCAGATGTAGCACCATGTGGTAATAGTCGAGCCATGGATGTCATAGGCTTGGAGATGGAAATCTCAAAATCTGCAAAGTATGCAGCAAAATGCAGTGTGCTCTGTGGAATAGTCAGAAACACAATGAGAATGCGCTCTAGGGTGTGGTCTTATATCGGGGTGCTTGTGCGCGGGTCGCCGACATGCACGCTGTCCGCAAGACAGATCGAACATCAAAAAAGGTTCAAAAAGTCACAAAAACGATGTGGAAAGTTAGGATTAGTATGTGGGATTTGTGGTATGGTGGTTTTTAATGAGAAATATTGTGGATGTACTTTTAAAATGGTCGGGGACACGAATAGTGTGCGCATTTAGAGCACGAGATGAGCGCGGGCATGGTCACATGATTGTTTTGTGAGCATGTTCGCTAAGGAAGCGGTCGTCCGCAGGACACCCAATGTACGGACATTGTTTTGCGCATGCGTGTTGATGTTCTGCGGACAGTGTTCGGGTCCTGAACAAATTAAAAGTGCGTCACATGTAAAACGAACAGTTACGGACAGCCGTTTGTTCTTAGCACAGTTTAATTTATCTGCTAACAATACGGACAGACATAGCGTTTCAAGCACACCTCCATTTTCGTTTATTTACGAACAATTCAGGACACCACGAGTGTTCTTAGAACAGTTTCTGTTTGCTATCGAACACTACGAATAGGCATAGTGTTCTTAAGGACACCTCCATTTTCGTTTATTTACGAACATTTCAGGACACTACGAGTGTTCTTAGAACATTTTCAACTTGCATGAGAACATTACGGACAGATGTAGTGTCCTCAGGACAGTCACATTTTCGTTTCTTTACGAACATTTCCGAACAACCGCGGTGTCCGTGGACACCTGAATTGGTTTTATCACAAGGAACTGAAAGTAATTACAGCACAATATAAGAAAAGTAACTTTATTTCATATATATATACAATTATGACTGGGAAGGTGGGGAAGAAACGGAAACAAAAACAGGAGAATTAGGGATTTCTAGATAACTGGGAACAGGTGAAGAAGGGAAGGAAAGCTCAACGAAATGCTTTGGTCCATAGACAGGGTTTGGGGTTAACTGCGTGGGATAGGATGAGGGGGGACAAGTGCAGGTTGGACAATGGTGTGTTGTTGGGGGTTTCACATAATTTTCAAATCCATAACATTTTGCATAAGGTCGTCCATTTTTTGATTAATCTGCTGTAGAGTGATATCCTCTGATTGTTGTTGTGAGATGCTTGGAATTTTTGTATGGTCTGTAATAAAAAAAAATGTATATGTTAAATGTATACAGAATAATATTTATTAATTGGTTTATATAGTAAAGTGTGTACCAATAAGTGGACTATCTTCTAACATTTCCTCTCGTGGGCAATGCTCCTCTAGCCAGTCAAGAGTACTAAACATTTCTGTGCGAAAACAAAAAGTAATATGTTTTTTTTTCTAATATAGAAAGTTTATAAATATATGAGTAAAAAGAAGTGCACTTACTATGTCTGGTGAGATATGTAATCAATAGTGTATACGTCTGGTCTTGCTGTTGGTTGTGGAGCGTCTGTGAGGTAATTATGGTGGAAACCACTTTATCTTCTTTTGGTATATTCCATTTTAAAACATATTGTATTTAAATGAATGGTTAGTGTGTTACATATATGGGTAACATTTTTTAAGTATTACTACATATACTTTGTATGTGTGCTGCTTTGTGAATTTGTTAAATGTTCCTATGTCATGATATAACTATTACACATACCTCCCCAGAGTTTTTAGGTGGTGGTACTGTTGTCCAAACATGTCTGCGTACCATCAAATTCAGTAGAAAGGGTTCAGTATGTTCCATATTATATGTACATAAAGTCAAAGTAATTATTGTTAAGTTGTGCTACTAAATAAAAAACTATGAAATTCAGTAAAAAAACTTTGTTAAAGGGACGTTATGGTTAAGTTGCGCTACTAAAAACCTATGAAATTCAGTAAAAAAACTTTGTTAAAGGGACGTTATGGTTAAGTTGCGCTACTAAAAACCTATGAAATTCACTAAAAAAACTTAAAGGGACGTTATGGTTAAGTTGCGCTACTAAAAACCTATTAAATTCAGTGAAAAAACATTGTTAAAGGGACGTTATGGTTCAAAGTAAAACCGAAAAACCCCTGAAATTCGGCAGTTATGGTAAGATAAGCAACCATAACTCACGCCGCCACTGTGCACTGCTAAGACTAACACCCAGGACATCAAAGATGACATCACAAATGTCATTGATGACAACCCTGATGACATCACATTTGCATTTATATATATATGTTATGGTTAAGTTGGTGTTTCCATAGGAAGAGCAATTTTTGGGTGGCTTATAACTTCGCTCCCTCTGGTCGAATCATCACCAAACTTTGCAAAAAGGTATAGGGCCCACTCTGAATTTTTTTGCAAAGTTTGGTGAGGATTCGTACAGGGGGGAAAAGTTATAGGGGGGGTCCCAAAACTTGTGTTTTTTCCTAAAGACATAATGGGAAAAAAACTTTGCGCACGCCCACAGGCCAAACCGCTGGACGGATTTACACCAAATTTACGGCAGGAGCGGGGGCTTGGTCCCGAAAGCATGCTTTTGCAAATTTGGTGTAAATCCGTCCAGTAGTTTTTTATAAAATGACCAAAACGTAAGGCAAACAAATTAGTGATATCTGTGTTCGCTTCGCGGACAGACTTCCCTGTTCCCTCCGCGGACAGCACCCCAATTGGCCCATGGCCTTGCGTCATGGCCGCGGATATGCGACGTGTTTGCTGATTGGACAGCGAGGGACGTGGAGCACATCAGATTTTCTGTGGCGCCCGCCATCTTGTATTCGCCGTCGACTGCGTACAGCGCGGTGAAACGTGGATACAAAATTGTATTTAGTGCCGTGTTTGTTGGTGTGTAAGAGTGTTTGGGGCGGGTGGGGGAGTATGAGATAGGTTCAATGTTTTGTTTTGTTATGTGCTAGACGTTTTTGTTGCGTTCGATTTGTCCGCGGAAAACACGGCTGTTCTGACATTTTGTAAATACACTAAATGGTGGGTTGTTTAGAGGACGAAGTATGTGTCATTTTTGTTCGCAAGGAAGGTAAAAATGAGCTACGAACACTCGCGGTGTACTTAATTGTTCGTAAATACACAAACTGGGGGTGTCCTCAGGACGCTGTCCGTATTGTAATCTGTCTAGTTGAATGTGTTCTAAGAACTCTCGTGGTGTCCCGAAATGGTTGCAATTACACAAAATGGGGGTGTTCTGAGAACGTTGTTTGTATTGTTCGTTGTCAGGGTGAAAGTGTTTTAAGACCACTCCTTTTGTCCGCTAATAGTACAATTTCCTATGGGTGTCAACTGACTTTTTGTCCACTAAAGAAACGATAAATCCAGCTGGTGTGCGCCGACATTATGTGATAATCCTATGAGTGGCGCTATTGACCTGGCTGACTTGCTTTTGCAACACTAAATCATATCTCCCGCCCCTAAGCCTGATGTTATCAAAGCATTCATATTCCCCGCCTCTCTCCGTGACGTTACAGGGTGTGTCATCAAATGCGCCCAGTCCTCTGCAGTCCTAAGTGACTTTACACAGAATCCGGAAGACAACACATATTATGTCACAACACAGTGCGCCACAATTCGGAATATGAAACAGTGATTTAAAAGCAAACAGCAAGATTGTAAATTTTGTAAAGTACATTTATTTGACATCAAATGTTTAGAGAATATTCAGCAATTTGCATTTGACTTTGTTGTCGATCCGCAAAAGTTCATGTTGAGGCACGCAATGTTCCTTTGCGGTACAGAGGGTGTTAGATCAGCTTACAACTCAGTGCGCCACAATTCGGAATATGAAACTGTGGTTTAAAAGTAAACAGCAGGATTGTACATTTGGTAAAGTACATTTATTTCACATGAAATGTTTAGTGAATATTCAGCGATTTGCTATTGTCTCTGCTGTCGATCAGCAAAAGTTTATTTTGAGCCACGATTTGTTCTTTAGCGGTAGATAGGCTGTTGGTTTATGATAAAAGCAGTAAATGGTGGCTCTGATAATCGGAAGGTTGCTCCAACAACGAGCAATTAGACCACCCTATTGGTTGGTATGTTGTTTGTAGCCGCTAGTACTGCGTAAGGGTATATTGGTCCTTTGCGATTGTCTCATAAAATGGTGAGGGTCATGAAGTTGCATATTTGGACCTGCACCTGGCAGTTGAAGACCCCATCCGCTGGAGTCTGTAAATCGTGACATAGGAAAAATGGGGCCACATACCTGTTTTAAAAAACATAAATTAGTCTCACCAGCCGATCGTCATTAAAAATCATTATTTTATTTATTAGGGCGTGAAACTATTTGCTATCGAAGATAGTGCAATGGAGTATGTTAATAATAAAATAATAATATTTTCCCATTCATATAGCGCTAAGAACCGTGAGGTATCTAAGCGGTGCTTATTATTAACCACGGTGTGTGGTGCTCATTTATCGACCACGGAAGGATGAAAGGCTGAATTTGGCTTTGCCGGGATTCAAACTTGCGTTAGCAAGCTGTACACAGATGTCAAAGCGAGCGTTGTACTCGCTGTGCCACTTGACAGGCTACAGTGAAGTGGCACTGCGAGTAGAGCACTTGATCGCCTATAGACTAGTTAAATTATTTCTATTAACCCACCCTGTGTCGTCTGCCTTTTTAAGAGGCCTCTAAACGACAGGGGATGAATTCGGCGGTGATAGTGCGCGGTAGAAAACATTATGCCACTTTCAACGAACAAGTTCAACTTGAGCAGTCTTTAATGCTACGCTATTGTAATTATATTTGGTATAAAATAATCTAAAGGGTTACTTACAGTACAATTGCAATTTCCATTGTCTACGAGTAGTGCAGTCCCAAAATACAACTCTGCGTGTGCGAACGATCTTTCGCATAGTGATATAATATATAAAAGTGGTTTCGTTTCAGAAATGTCATCCTTATCTTCTCTTACATTTTAGCAACACTCCTTCAAGAGAAGTCTTTCATCACAATCTCTGTCTGTCAAGGTCAAAACACAATACAACCTTATAGTCCGCTTCGTGAGCCTCTCCGGGGACCGAGAAAAAAATGGAAGCAGCTGACCTTCACTGTGAACGAGCATAAATTCTTACTTTGCAACATTCTGTGTAAAGCCATCTGTGAGAAGTTGGGTTTTGCACGCCATGTTTGTATATTGTTTGCGTGATATTAAAAAAAGTTTGAATAAGGGACGTTATGGTTCTAAGTACAGCCGAAAGACTCCTGAAAATCTCAAATTATGGTAAGCTATGAAAAATAACTCGCGCCACCACCGTGCACTGCTAAAACTAACACCCAGGACATCAAAGATGACATCGCAAATGTCATTGATGAAATCACTGATGACATCACATGTGTATGTACTTTTCATGGAATTTGTGTACTAGGGATTTTTATTATAATGTTGTGAAAAAAATGTCAAGGATATTGCAATAAATATCATACCGTTATTAGTGCTTTGAACGATGCATTGATATAAATAGCATTGTATTATGGGATTCTATCTAGTATACTGAGCTACTAATGGATAAACATAGCATTGTGTGCAGAGTACAAGATGAAAGTATAATATTTGTAATGTTAATATGTTGAATAATGAAATGATAATTGTCCTGAAATGTTCGAAAATTCACAAAATGGGGGTGCTCTGAGGACGCTATTTGTATTGTGTGATTGCTTAGCTGTATGCAATGAGGGAATGGCACAGAGAGTAAAGTGGACGCCGTCTGCGGACACCACGGCTGTTCGTGGACAGGGCGTGCTACATCCGGGTTTTTCCAGGAAATCCAACATGGAAAGAAGACTGTACGGATCAGCCAATCAGATGTCGAGGTTGTGGATTTGTGTTGAAAGAGACTGTGTGTGGTGAAGATGGCAGAAGTAGAGAAAGTCAGGGTGTTGGTGCTTGGAGATATGTTTGTGTATGGTTTACAACAGTACGCTCAATGCAGGTATGTTGCAAAGAACTTTGATGTGAAAGGAGTGGAAGTTGTGTGGAGCACTGTGTCTGATTGCAATGTACAGGGAATTGTACAAGTTTGTGAGGATATGGCCACGATGAACAGTCTCCATGTGGTAGTTTTGCACTATGGTGCTTTCCATTTGGGCAACGTCAGAGCCCCTGCTTTGTTGGCTGATTTGGAACGCTTGGTTCAAGCCGTAATGAAGATCCTTCCAAATGCGAAAGTAATTTTTTCTGGATTACTACCTAGGGCAATATGGGACAATAGTTCAGTTTTTTGTCCTCAGCAAAACATTGCTAGGTGTGTCATCAACCGAGGCATGTGTGCCTTCATGCTTAGAGCTGGTATGTTCTTCTGTAATAATGAGAATATTGATGCCAGTAATGCTGTTAATTTTAAAGGAAATGCCTTTCTAAACAAAAACAAGAAAAAAAATACAAAATAACAGGTATCTGTCAAGCATCTGTAAAAAAAAAAAAACAGCTCTTTTCAGAGCCAACTTCAAAGGGGAAATGGGGCAAACTATTTAAATTTACATTCACCACGCTCAGATTTTCGATATGTCCGTGGACATGGCGGTAGTCAGCGCACATGAAAATCACTACGAGGGGGTTAGTATGTTCTATGTTACATGTATATGAAGTCAGGGATATTATGGTTAAGTTGTGCTACTAAAAACCTATGAAATTCAGTGAAAAAACTTTGTTAAAGGGACGTTATGGTTAAGTTGCGCTACTAAAAACCTATGAAATTCATTTGTGATGTCAATGACATTTGTGATGTCATCTTTGATGTCCTGGGTGTTAATGTTAGCAGTGCACGGTGGCGCAAGTTATGGTTGCTTATGCTACCATAACTGCCGAATTTCAGGGGTTTTTCGGTTTTACTTTGAACCATAACGTCCCTTTAACAAAGTTTTTTCACTGAATATATATATATATATGTGTGTGTTTGGGTAAAGTGAATACAAAATATATAGGCATAAGGCAGGGGGGGCTCTAGGGGGTGTCCCCCCACATATATATTCGTGGAAAATTGAAAACAAAAAAACAAACTTTTGGGAGTCAAACTTTTCGGTTAGTTAAAATCACATAGATATTTAAATGTGCCCATTCATCTGTGAATTCCATTTCCTTTACACATGTTGCCCATTTCCCACCATGGGGTGACCTGCATGCTGGTATGTGAGAGTGATCGTTTGTGTGTCATATGTTTTGCTGGCCTTGTGGGCACTCATTAATGGCTGACATCTAATCTGTAGCACCAAAGGACTCTGAGTCCTCCATGTCATCTGGCCTGCTGCTGATTGGGTCTTGACTTTTCTATCTGGCCTCTCGGGGACCGGCAGGCTTTAGCCGGCCCCCTTCTCCAAAGGCCCCCTTCCTGGGCCCTTCTACATCTTGGACCCTCTTCCTCTTCTCCTACCGAGCCTCAAGGACCAGACTCCATGCATATTCTGACCTGGATGCTGCTGCATGTGGCATCCCTGCCTCCATCACCACCTTCATTGAGGTAGGAGCGGCAGGAATCTAATTGCTGTATGACCCTTGAGGTAAAAGAAAAAAAAATGTTTCTGCAAAATTGTGTGTTTAACTTTAAATGAACCTGTTTACCTGTGCATTCCATTTCCCATATGCAAGTTTCCCATCTCCCACCCTGAGGCAGCCTGCACGTGGGTATGTGAGTGTGATCCTTGTGGGTCATTTGTTTTTCTGGGCACTCATCAATGGCCGACATCCGCTCTGTTCTGCAGCACCGAAGGAACTCGAGTCTTCCATTTCATCTGGCCTTCTGCTGATTGGGCTTTGACTTTGATATCTGGCCTGCTGCTGATTGGGTTTTGACTTTGATATCTGACCTATCGGGTACCGGCAGCCTTCTCCAAAGGCCCACTTCCCAAGGCCCTGTCTGCTCCCTGTTCACTGCCAGTTCGATCCGTGAGGTCTCCCTGGACCCTTTCAATGCACCTTGAGGATGGTGTTCTAACTTTTTCTTGGAACCCTGAACTACCTTGACATTATCACCTCTGTAACCATAGGTTAGTCACCCCCATTGCAGGGGTCATTCTACACCCCTGCCTTTTTCCACCTTCACCCCATCTCACCCTTTTTACCGACTCTTATGGCCTGTGAATGGGCTGCATTTACAACATTTGCTGCTGTTTTGAACCTATCTGTTTGTAACATTTGCTGCATCTTTGAACTTACCTGTTAGTAACCTTTGCTGCTGATTTGAACCTAGCTGTTAGTAACATTGTCTGCTTCTTTGAACGTAGCTGTTAGTAACATATGCTGCTGTGTCTAACTTAGCTGTTAGTAACATTTACTGCTGCTTCTTTGAAATTAGTTGTTAGTAACTTTTGCTGCTCCTTTGAACTTAGATGTTAGTAACATTTTCTGCTGTTTTTAACATAGCTGTTAGTAACATTTGCTGCTGTTTTGAATTTAGCTGTTAGTAACATTTTCTGCTGTTTTGAAATTAGCTGTTAGTAACATTTGCTGCTTCTTTGAACTAAGCTGTTAGTAACATTTGCTGCTTCTTTGAACTTAGCTGTTCGTAACATTGCTGCTGTATTGGACCTAGCTGTTAGTAACATTTGCTGCTGTTTCAGAACATTTGCTGCTGTTTTGAATCTAGCTGTGCCCAGTGATGACCCTGTGCTACCCCTTCCTGCTTTTTCCCCACCTCCTGTCTACCCCATCCCTTCCCCCCTACTCTCTCTTTCCCCGCCTCCACCACTCTTATGGCACTCTCTGTCTCTCCCATTGTTTCTAACTGTTTCTCCATTGACTTCTCACTACATCTGGCAGGAAGAAATTCAAAAAGGATATCTTGGACTCTAACCCTGGTCTCCCTATCACTGACACCTACTCCAGCGCCTCCTCTTTGTCATTCCTTTGCCGGACCTTTGAACTCCTCATATGGTCTCTGCACTCTCTCCTTTCTCTTCCTCACCCAATAATGGTGGCACCCATTCGGAGGCACTCATGGACCCCTTCCACTTCTCTCAGGTTATCATTAATGTCTACCTTAATGGCACCGTCATGGTTCAAGGTCCTCAGACCAACCTTCTCCTCCCACGCCTCTTCAATTTCCATTACTTCTCCTTTCCCCCTTCCCTCCCTTCTTTAACTTCCTTACTTCCCACCTCTACCCGCTCCTTGGCTTACTTTCCCCCTGGCTCCTTCTTCTTCCTCGGGCTCCTTCCACACCTCTATAGGGCATACCTCTGATTTGTACCCCTCTCCAGAAGTCCTTTAAGGATGGCAACCATCTCCATGTTGCGACTCTCAATTCTTGCTTAGCTGTCAAACACTCCTCTGCATTCTGCCATCTCCTGGAAGAACTTGACCTCAATGTCCTCTGTCTAATGGAGACATGGTTCATGGTCAGATCTATCAAAAGCTTTTACACTCTCCTCCCTGATGGCTACAAGATCCTCTCTGCGTCCAGACCCAATTGTTCCGGAGGTGGTGTAGCCTTGATGTTCCCAGAGTGGATTCCTGCCTCTGTTATTCCTATACACACTAACGCCTCTTTTGAATACCTTGTCTGTAGGCTTTCTCTCTCTCTTGGCCACGTTCTTACTGTGGCTACTATCTATCGGCCACCTTGTCAGATCTGTGGGCAGACCTTTCCTCCTCCCTCCGGTATGCAGTGATAAAATTGTGGCAAAAATGTCGCCTGTACAAAAAATCGTGGCAAAAATGCTGTAGTTTGACCCATTAAAGGTGTACTTCATTTCACCATTTAAGGGGAGCGGGGTTGCAGGGTTGTCTCCCGCTCCTCTTAAATGGTATAATGGGTACAGGGGTTGCAGGGTGTCCCCCACATCCTTTACATGGATTGCGGCAGCAATACCACACCCTTTTTGCAGCGATATTTTGTGCCCACTGACATTTTTGCCATGATTTTAACACATGGAACCCTCCCTCCTGGCCTCGACCACTCAACTCCTCCTTCTCAGAGACTTTAAGATACATCTGGATGCTTCCTGTCCCTCATGGGACTCTTTTGTAGCCTCTGTTACTCTCGCTCTCTTTTTCTATTCTCCCCTCTGGCCCAACTCACTCTGCAGGACGCACTTTGGATGCTCTGATCCCCTCATACCTCCCGCTCTCCATCCCTCTAATGACTCCTCTCAACTGGAATGATCACTTTTTCTCCTTTCCTCCCATCTCTCCCTCTCTACCCCTCAGGCCAAGCCAACTCCAACACTTCCACCTACCTTCTTGGTCATCAGACCCATGAAGCGTGTGTCCGTTGAGGCTTTTGCTACCACTTTCTCTCCCCCTCCTCTACCTCAGGCTGACTCACATCCTGACACAGCCCTTTCCATGCTCTACTCCTCTAACTGTGATACTCTTGATACTCTTGATATTCTCTCCCCTGTTATGAGGATCCGCTTGAAGCCCAAAGCCAAGTACAGTTCTTGGTATGACTCTGACCTATTTATCTTTAAACCCAAGTGAAGGGTGGCTAAGAGGAAATGGTGGGCTTCTTGTGCATCGTCTGACAAACTGGCCTCCTGCATGCTCCAAAGGCAATACCGGCTCCTTGTCCACACTAACAAATGAGCCCATATCCACGCCTGTGTCACTGCTGCATCTAATAATTCAGCCAAACTCTTTAAAATCTGCAAGGAGCTGGCGAATCCTGCTGCAGTCTCTACCTCTCCTGTCACCTCCGAGGCCCTTTGCATGGCCTTGTCCTCTCATTTCATCTCCAAAACCCAGCACATCCTGCCCACCCTCTCGTCCTCTCCTCCTCCCCCTTCTCTCTCTGATTCCTCTGGTCCCCTGCAGCCACCTCTCCTCTCTCAAGCTCATCTTTCTATCTGTTCTTCCCGAGAATATTTCCAGACAAGTACGATCTATGAAAGTCTTGTCAAAACAGATTCTTCCCTGTTCGTCCAATACCATCAAGGACCACATTGACACACTTGCTTCAACTCTGGCTGACTTCTGTAATCATTCCTTCGCATATGGAGTCTTCCCCTCCCCTCTGAAGCATTGTCTTGTGCACCCTCTTCTCAAAAAAACCCACAGCCGACCTCTCCTGTCTAGCTGACTATCACCTGATTTCTATCACTACTTTCCTGGGCCATCTCAAAGCTTAATCTTCACACCAACTCTGCATGACCATTAGTCTGGCTTCAGAGCTGCCAGAAGCAGGGAACTGCTCTCCTGAACTTCCATGAAGACCTTGTCTCTAACCTTGACTCTAACAACCATTCTGTCCTCTTCCTACTCAATCTGTCTCTGCCTTTGACACGGTCAACCATGCCACCCTGCTCAACCGGCTCCGTGATAACCTGAGTATCACCAATCAGGCCCTGACCTGGCTGACCTCTTTCCTCTCTGATCGACTCTTCCAGGTCCAACTTGGGTTCTTCCTTTCCTCCATCTCATTCTCCACTTGTGGTGTTCCCCAGGCGTCTAGCCTCTCTTCCTGGCTATTCAACCAATTCCTGGCACTGCACTGCCGCTCTCGGCTCCAACTTTCAGTGCTACAGGGATGACACTCGGCTCATTTTAAGGATTCCCTCCACCACCTCTTCTCCATCCCTCATCGCGGATGGTCTGTCTGCCATCCATGAGTAAGGAGCTCCAAATGATCTCTGCCTTATTGCCAGTAAAACAGAGATTCTCCTCATCGGCACACCTGCGTCCTCCTTTCCTGTCACTCTCTGGCCAGCCTCATTTGGGAATAGCCAGGGGTAGCAGCTGCTACCTCTGCCCCCCACTACCCCTCTTATACCCCTAGACTTGTCATTGCTACTCCTGGGCTACTGGACAAATAGGCAGTGCCAAGAGCAGATATCTGTGAGGCAAAAGGCAGTTGTAAATGTAGCTAAATGTGCCACTGCTTTTTTCACTTGGAATCTTAATCTCGTTAGCTGCAGAAATAGCAGGGATGCAGGAAAAACCATGAAGCTGCCATCACTAACAGGTTGGCAGTCCTTTAGTGAAAAATTCCTGAATGGTTAGGTTCCGAGGCGGGTCTATCTGTGCAGCTAATACCCACTAATGTAGAACCAGGAAGGATATTGGGGCTAGGTCTAGCTAGCTGTGAATGTGTAAGAGCATCCTGCAGTACTCAGTGACAGCACAGCATGAACGCAAATCTCATCAGTGTTTCTCATTGTCTGCTTTGTACATCCAGTGAGCCACTGGGCCTGTGATGAGAGGGTTTGCTCCAGTGGCTTCTGCCACCAATCCTGCCTGGGCACTGTGTGACCTGACCCAGATCTGCCCGATCTGCATCACAGGCACACTGTAGATAGATGCACGGTGAGATAATTAATTTGCATCAAGTTGCCTTCTGCCTTTAAAATAAACCATCTGTTGCTTCCTGAAGCAAATTAAATATATTATGAAGAATAACTCTGGGGCAATGCACTTGCTCTCGGAACAAGAGGATGCACTGTAACATGGGTTCAGTTCCTGTTCCAGAGGTTTGAAGCTGGAGGAGGCTGGAATTAAGTAAGATATAACGGACCAAAAAAAATAATTAAAGCAGCCTTTTCTGGGGCTGATCTCATAGAGCTGCTACTGATGTTTACAGTTTAAAATAAAAAAAAATAAAAACTGCAATTTTTGTGACCTGCAACACATCCTTCCCCTTTATCTCCGATCTAACAAAAAACAAAAACTGGGGGTTACTAACCAAATAGTCAAAATCAGAAAGGTGATGGCTGGAAAGTTTCAAATCATTCAGCTCTGGGAAATCCTCCAAACCATCGTTTTTTTCTGGTTGGGCTTGTGTGGGTCAGTTGCTGGCTCCAGTCTCTGGCCAGACATTTGTCAGACACTGGATGCCTGTGCTTTGGGGTCTTGGCCTCTTCGAGATGCTCTGTCAGTTTACAGTTTAGCCCGTATGAAATACAATTGTCCAGGTCGTTGTGTTGGATGTCTGCTTACATTCACAGTAATTTGGTAATATGGGCCTATGTTGTTAGGCAGAATTATATGCAGTATCCTTTGGGAACAACACACACAACTAAGACGACAAGTGACAGTACAAATTCACCTTTGGTACAAGCCTGTATGACACAGTAAAGTGGTAGCGATGGCTGAGCAACCAGACTTATGTCAAGAGTAAGTGAGCAGTATCAATAGTTACACAAAGGACAGCAATTACTATGATTCAAACAAGCACTGACTGGAGGTTTATGAGTAAAAGAATATACATTTATTTACACATCACTTGTAAAACATTTCACTAAAGTAAAGTAGTTGAAAAATCACACTCTTAATACACCAAACCACTCACAATGGATTCTGGACAAGTTAAACTCAAAACGAAGTGTGAGCAAAATGGAACTCTAGCAATTTAAAAAGGGAGGGAAAAACAAAGTTAGACTAAAATTGAGCAGCACCAACAGGTAAGTAAGCAGGGAAATCTAGAAGGAACGACTGTGATGGAATCAATTCAAAAAGGCTTAGGGCCAAAGTCAATTAGACAAAAGTCTTTTGCTAAAGATCACACAGTTCAGGGTAGTTTGCGGTTAAGTCTTTGCCAAGAGTTCTGGATGCAGTTGGTTGGCAGAAATGTTAGTTTAAAAAGTAGAGAAGGACAAGCCCTCAGATTGGCGAAAGGTTTCACACACCTTCACCACGGCTGGACGGAACGAACAACTGGATTTGCACAGTACCTTTAAATGGAGAAGAAGCTGTAGCTGAGGCGGACGTTCCTGGCAGTTCCTGCAGGCTCATGGTTCCTGAAGTGATTGTCGGACTGACATCCAGTAGGAAGACTGGAGGGTCCTGCACTGCCCAGGGAAGAAACCAGCAGCAGAGCAAAGCAACAAATAAAAGGTGTGCTCCTAAAAACCCAAGCAGGGTACGACCTTCCTGGCTATCCAGTTCAATGTAGCTCTGTACAGAAAATTCGACCAGAGGAGGGAGTCCTGGCTTGCAGTTTGGGCAAACTGGTTGGTCCCACCAGCTCAGGGTAAGAAGATTCCTGGTAGATCTCCTCTATCATTGGAGTCTGAAGATTCGGACCTGCAGCAGGGCTTCACCGGGCGGTTCAGTCATTGTAGGGGTCCTCTTCCATCAGCTCCTCATCGGTTCTTTTGTTCCAGTGGTGACTCTGCCTTTCCAATCCCAGAGACCTGCTTTTTATGCAGATTTCCCCCATTGAACACAACTTGGCTGTCAATCACACAGCAGGGTGGCTGTCCTGGAGGGACAGTCACCTAGCCAATGAAACAGGAGTGTGACTTGGGTTAGCAAGGGAACCCATGGCAGGGCTCCTAAAACCCCTCCCTCACATCCTTCCTACCCAGACTTACAGGTGCCTAAGGAGGGCTTCTGTGTAGAAGCCCGCAAAAAGACGATGAACAAAGGAACCAAACCTTTTCTGGCGTGCAAAATAAAATACGAGAAAGACATTTTCAAAAAGAAATGGCAAACAAACCCATCCAGAATCGTATTAAAATGTATATGGTCTAGCGGGTTTAAGTTCGAGGCTACCAAGATAGCCTAAAACAATACCAGGGTTATTTAAGATAACAGCGGTAGGAAAAATATTGTAGTTACCACTGCCACCAGCCAAATCTTGATGAAAAGGGAGTGAAACAATGCTCCAAGAGAAACAGACAAAAAGGGATAAGTATTAACCCTTTCCAGTACTCTATGTAAGACAGTTTGCACTGGGTCTGTGGATTTAAAAGACTAATAAAGTTAAAGGCATCTCTACATGTTCGGGGAGACAGTAGTCAGTCCCAGAAAATGGAGTCTGAGTTGGGAAGTCTAAAAGACAAAACTGTGTCACTGCACTGAAGGTGCTGTGTAACGCACAGTAAAAAGTGATGCATATGGAGTAGGTGAGGTTCCACAGTCTGTGAACACAGGAAAATGTTTAACACACAAAGCAAAACACATGTAAGAGTGGGAAAAAAGGCTCACACTCTTACCAGGAAAAAAAAGAAAATCCTAGAAATCCAGCAAAGTTGCAGAGGGACTCAGTAGGTAAGGGAAATTAGCCATTCTGGAGAATTCTCCCTAACATATATACATCACCAAAAATGATCATCACATTAACGCTACATATGGTGATCTATTCTTGTGTGAAATGTATATCGTATTACAGTGATATTGTAATCCTATTTGTCCTAGTGTACTGAGGAACAATTCTATGTAATGCAGTTTCCTGTTTTGTCAACATGTGAAACACTGTGTACCATCACTTCCTGTGATGTCACCTGGGGGCAGGGTCAAATGACATCACTTCATGTTATGTCATCAGAGGTGAAGGGTCATGTTATGTCACTTCCGCTACCCCTGGCATTTTGGTTAAATGACGTCCTTGGTAGATGACCTCTAATAATTAGTTGAAGCTTATGGTTATGGATTGTCAAAATACTGTGGAGTAAGTGTGGGTTTCCCTTGATGATTAAATCCAACTGCATATTTAAATCCATGTTTTAGTGCTTAATTTCCCTCTGTCTCATGGAGGTGACAGTCCAAATGAGGCAGCAATCATTAGGCAAAGTTTGTATGCAGTACCCTCTGGGACCACTACACACAACTCTGACCACAGGTATAGGCAACCCAACCTTTGGTATGAGCTTGTACTACACAGTTTTGGTATTGTGATGAGCAGCCAGGCTTATCTCAAGAGGGGAAATGTGAGCTGTAGTGGAGTTACACAAAGATTCATAGTTACAGGTATTCAAATAAACTCTTACACTGAAGGTGTATTGCATAAACAATTATTAATTTATTTATCAGTCAGTAATAAAGCCTTCTTCAGAAGGGAGCAATAGAATAGTAACACACAAATATACTTCAATACTGTACACTTTGAGTTTCTGAATCAGTAAATGACCTTTTGGGATGGCCCTCAAACACAGCCTACAACCACAGGTTAGTTCAATAACTACGGTGCTTGGGACATTAATACCTTACTGTTGGCATTCAGAACACTCATAAACGTTGGTAAAAGGCAAAGGTTATTAGAACAATAAGAGACCACAAATACTCTTAAGCAGGCAAGTATTTTTAGATTTTCCTAGAAGAGTCATTCAGTTCAATAGGCTAAGCCAAAGTCAATGGGCAAAAGTCTTGTATAGGATGAAGCACTTGTGGTAAGTCAATGGAAAAGTCTTTGCACAAGTTCTTAGGAGTCTTTGATGAAAAGAATAATAAAATGTAGGGCCACAAGCTGATTAGACTTGTGAGTTATAGAAGTTTCAAGCAACTCTACAGTAAGAGGTAAGTTCTCTTAGACTTGTTTTACAGTACCTTAAAAATGAAGAAAAGATGCAGCTGATGACTTCTGTTCTTTTGCAGATCTGCAGATCTTACTGTTCCTGGGCCTCAGTCATGGGGACAAGATGGAGGACATTGGGGGACTCCTGCAATGCACTGGGACTGTCAAAACTTGCAACCGGCAAACTTCACTTTCAGTGGCTGCTCAGTGTTTCAGCTCCTCGTGTCTACCGCAAATATCAACACTGCGGTTCCTGGCTGTCGAGATGGACTTTCCTTGCTTCTGGGGTCCGGCACTCTGTTGAGGGGGCTTACGTTTGGTTAATTCCGCTTCTTGGGAGTCCTGAGGATCTTCCAAAAGCTCTAGGCCAGCTTAAAAGCAACGTACACAATCTGGTGTTCCTCTCCCTGGCTATACGGTTTCCAACAGCAACTCTGAGGAAATTCAACCAGCTCTGAGATGGATGTCCAGGTGGCTTACTTTGGAGTTGATTGGTCCCACCAACTCAAGAGAAGAAGTCGTCCTTGCAGGGGCGTCTCTGTTGATGCAAACTTGACGTTTCGGCACTGCAGCAGGGCTTCGCTGGTCAAACCAGCAGTCCAGGAGTTGCAGCAGGCGTCCTCTTCAAGTTCTTCTTCGGTTCCTTCATCCAGTGGTCGACTCTGCCTTCCAAGCCAAAGGACTCACCTTTTATTCAGTTCTCTCCTATTCATTCCAGCCTAGCTGTCAATCACTCAGCAGGGTGGCTGTCCTTGCCTGACAGTCAGCCGGCCAATCATCACAGAGTGCATTTGGGTCTGCTAGGAAATTAAGCACAGGGAGTTTCGGCACCTCACTCACTTCCTGCCTACCCCAAACACTCTGGAGCCAGAGGCGGTTTTCACTTGTGAACCCTGCTAAAGGTGAAATGAACAAAGAGACCAAACCTGGTTTGGCATGCAGAGCAAATCTCAAGAAGAACCTTTCCACTAAGAAATGGTGAAAAAAGAAGACCGGCACCATTTTGATAAAGATGGCTCGCGTGTATGCTTCACTGTAGCTGTGAACGCAGCCCGCAGTAAAAGCATAACATGGTAGTTCAAAACAAAACCACTGCCATGAGCCATTCAATGAGAAAATTGTAACATAAAAAATGTTACATGAGAAAGTAGACAAAGGGGATACTAGGTAACCCCTCCAGCACTCTATTGTAAGATAGGGTGGGCTGGGTCTAGAAAGTTACAATGGTAAGTAAAGTCAATTTCACTTTACTGCTCTTGGAAACAGTAGTTTATCCAAGAGAAGGTATTTAACCCTTTGGTTAATCTGAGAGACTTCCCTGTGCCACTGCACTGAAGGGGCTGTGTGACACAATGTAAAAGATGATGCCTATGGAATTTGTCAGACTCCACAACCAAAAGAAACACAGTGTTCACAATCACAATACAATAAATGAGAGAGTGGGAAAAAGGGTCTCACTCTCTCCGGGTTAAAAAAATCAAGTCTGCAAAATCCAGCAAATTTGCTGGGGGTCTCTAAAATGGAGGGAATTATCACATTTCTAAGTATTCTCCCTAACAGCAATGTTTTTCATTACTGAACCAGAGGCAGAGGGACCTGGGTGCACTAGAGTGGACCTATCATTGCAGGAGGGTAGCAGCAGTTGGTTGGGCAAGCCACAGTGTCCTTGCCAGGGTGTGTCCATCAAGTAAAGGGGAATCACTGGAGCCATGTGGAGGATGTGTGTATTATATGCCACGTGGGTTTATAGGCATTAAGTACATACATACATTTGGTGTGAGCACATTTTTACTCAGCACTTATTCTTCAGCACAAGCACACCAATCATGCACCACTACAGTCTATCCCTCTGTGCAGGCTGCATGAGTGTTTTCAATAAGTTCTTACTTAATTTGCATGTTTTTTCTGTGTGGACAACTCAATAACTTAAGATAGTCTGGAAATACTCTGACCCTGGATTGAGCAATCAGGGTTAGCTGTTTGGGCAACAGCTCCAAAGTTACAAAGAGGATGAATGTGTGAGGTTTCTAATCACTAGGCATGTATTAACAGTAGGCGGTTTCTTGCTCTAATACAGTGTATAATGTATGTTTCTCACCTGTTTCTCACAAGTGTCCAATCTGATTCTCTGTGATTTAGATGTACCAGAATACAAGGTTTGATAAAGATTGTCACCAAAAACAAAATATTTGCTACAGCCTTCCAAATCTTTGATTCCATGTGACACTAACATAATTATGACTTTAAGGAAAACATGTAAGCCTGACTTGCTTTGTTGACATTCAAGCAGAGCTTCCACCAACTTTGGAGCAGCAAACTCAGTGCCACTCTGGACTGTGAAACAACATCTGTCCAGCTACTGGACAACCTGGCCGTTGCCCTCAATGTCGAGAAGGAATTCAGTACATCAGGCTGCCTTGCATCCATCTGCTTTGCCCCCACCAACAATGATCTTGATTGGCCGCCAGAGGACCTATCCGATGGCTCCCTCATCATCCACATTCAAGGGCCTAGTTCTTAGGCAGAATACTCCTGTGTGGCCCTGTACAGGACAGACCGGAGTATCGGATCATGCTCGCAATGTTTGCCCTCCTAGATCATTCCCTGCCCAATCCTCCCCCGTGGCCCTACCGCAGGTCCACTCCGATCAAAGCCTATTCCTTCTTGCCCCCTGTGTTAACAATCTCACCACTGCACAGTGCCCAGATGCTAACTCTTGCACCACCTTCATGTTTCAAAGCATCTGTTCCCATTCTCTCACCCACAACCATGACCCTCCCAAACCCACCCCTTTCCTGCACAAACTCAGATTTCCCATTCAATCGCCTGTCAATGTTTTATACCTAGCCAACGTCAGCGTGGCTCATGAGAAATCGGTTATTGCTAACAAAGCTTCTTCTTACGAACACAGAATATTTAACGCAAGCCTGGCCGCCAACATGGGAAAGTCTGACCCGGGGCACTGCCACTACACAGGCTGACTGAGACCGCAAGCAGCGAGATGGCACATTTCGTAAGAATTTCTTTTTTTGAAGATGTTCTGCCCCTGTGGATAAGACAGGGTGACTTACACAAAACCTGCAGCTCCACCGAAAGCCAGTGGAGTTGTCTGAGAAAAGGGGTCATGTGAGCCCCATAGGAGGGGCGCAAGACAGCCCTAGCGGCTACATTCTATAGAAGTTGAAGGCGTTTGCAGCTATCCCTGCAATAACTGTCACATCTCCCTTATTCTCCTTCTCGCATGTGACTCAAACAATGGTTCTAGAGACCATCCAATCCATAAAACCCTCCAACTGTAAGGGAGATGCACCCACACATATTGACAAGTTCTGCGCCATCACTGTGACTCCTATTGTTGCTGATTTTATTAATGCACCCTTCAAAGCCTGTGGTGTCCTCATGAGAATTAAAGTAGCCTGCGCCACTCCGCTCCTTGAAAAAAACATCTTTGGACCCAGCCCTGCCAACCAACTACTGGCCCATTACTACTATGCATTTCCTGCTCAAGATCCTAGACCACATTGCCTATGCAAAAGTGCAACAAATCCTCAAGCACACTTGCTACTTGGAGCTAGCCAGTCTGTTCCCCCTAACCCCAAAATATAGCACCGAAACAGCCTTATTGAAACTTAATATGCAGCTTGTTAGTATTCATGACCCTGGAAACCTAGCTACCCTTCTCCTTCTAAACCTCTCAGAGGTTTTTGATCTGGTGGACCATGACACCTTCTGTCATCACCTTAGCTCTCACTTTGATTTCTCCACGAGGCCATCAACTTGGTGAAATCCTTTCTCAGCTAACACACGTCTAGAGTATCCATTGATAAGGCTGCTGCTGACCTCATCCCAGTTCCTCTTGGTGTCCCTCAAGGATATTACTTCTCCTGCACATTATGCAACACCTACACTAAACCTATGTTTGACACACAAATCCTCATCCAGATATCAGGTTATTACCGTGAGGTTACCACCACCACCACCATAAACACTGTGTATAGTTCCATTAAAAACTAGATGGCTACACACAACCTCTGGGTCAATGATGAGAGTACTGCATTGTAGGTTCACCTTACCTCCTAAAATCCCTGGACTCATCCTTTTCTTATTTTCATATTGACGGCTCTGCAATACCGGTCCTCAAGAATGTTAAAACCATTGGGGTATACCTCGTCATCGAGCTCACTATGACCAAACACATTAAAGTCCTTGCTACATCAACAGCTTACACATCCAAGCTCATCTCCGTGAGCAGAATATTTCTCTCTACGAGCAACTGCCTCACCCTTTCTACACCATTATACATTATACACTTGACTATTGTAATGTCCTCCTCAAGTGCACAGCGGCATCCAATTTTGCAAGGCTCCAACTACTCCAAAATAAAGCTCTACACACAGCTTTGGGGATTCGTCACTAGGGCCACATCACTGCAGCACACCACAAGTCCCCCTGGCTGCCATCAAAGCCTGTATTGCTTTTAAAACCCTATCCATTGGCCACCAATGTATCTACAAAGAATCCCTCCTCTTTTTGAAGAACAAAATCATAAGGAGACAACAAAGGCAGCCCATTTGTCCCTCGAACGGTATATCTCTTCCACTCCCTGATTCAAATTTGCCAGAGCAGGTGGCATGAGTTTCAACATCACTTCCCTTGCCCTTTGGGACTCTCTAGCACCAATCATCAGGACCAGCCTTCAAGAGCCTTTTTAAAACTTGGCTGTTTGACAATTTGTGTTGGCCATATGGCTCTCCTAACGAGCCCACACAATCTGGCTAATCCCTGACTTTTTAGCAAATGTTTTCATTGTATTACCCTGTTATTCGCTGTCTCTTTACTTCCCGGTACAAACATTGTAATACCCCGGGGTTTGGGCATTACACAAATGTTATAAATAAAACAATAAAAAGAGTATTTGATTAGGATAAAAGAGTAGCTAGGTGCAAAGAGCATATGATTGCTGCCAAGTGTAACGACACCAGCGGTTCTGGCAGGTTGTTCAGATGGGAGATTGTGATGATGTAAATGCTTTTGAATTGGCCTTTGCTGCAGTTACTTGGTTTGATCATTTGTCTAGGCTAAACCAAGATAAACTGTCTTTTATTATGACTTCTGATGACATTATAATTTACCTTTCACCATACATAAGGTCTCAATGACCCTAGAAACCAATCAGCAAGGATGGTGTCTGTTCTAGATTTGATTCCAGTTGACATATTTAATCAGGCACCAACTATTTTTTGCTTTATATGCTTCAGCATTTTAGCATAATGTTAGGCAGAATCCTATCCAGCTCCCTTAGGGAGCACTACAGAATATTAGGACTACAGGTATATGCAATAAATCCCCTTTGGTATCAGTCTGTACCACACAGATTTAGTTGGTAGCTGTGGCTGAGCAGTCAGACTTATCTTAAGAGGGAGATGCGCAGTATTCAGGGTTTACACAATAGGGCCTCAGTACTATGGGACAAGGAAACACTGACCAAAGCTTTGTATTAATATAATATATATTTATTGTTCACACTCTTAAATTCAACACACAAATCTCTATTATCAAAGCAATTTAAAACAGTCAAGAAAAGTATACACAAATCCCTATTTAAATTGTATACAAGTTTGAGCAAGAGTGAAAACTGAGCAAAACGGCACAGTGTAAACCAATCAGAAATGACACTCCAACAATTTCTTAAAAGCAGAGGGAAAGGACAACTTATTTATGTTTAGACGCCATAACACACCAGCAACACTTCCCAAGCAGATTGTGAACAAGTTAGGCGAGGCAGCACTTTAGCCTAAGCAATGCGTAAGTGGAAACCCGAGCAAAATGGCACTTCACAATATTAAAAGAAGAGGAAGAAAAAGGTGGTTATAAGAGTTAGGTGCACCAACACATTTCTAGGAGAGAAGCAATCTAGAGAAGGCAGTTGTAACAGATTTAGCCAGAGTCGATAAGTCTGTACCAGAGTCAATGGTACAAGGCAATGTGCCCAGGATCAAACTGTTCTAGTAGCTGCTGTCAGGTCTTTGTTTAAAGATTTGAAAAGGCAGTTGCAGAAGGTAAAAGACAATGTTAGATGATAGGGGTGGCCAACCCAGTAGGTAAATAAAGGATTTAAAACATCTTTAGCGATACCCAACGAAACGGGAGGCTTGGTGGAACAATGTCCCTTTAAAGAGGAAGGGGCTCCTGCGATGGTGGTAGTTCCTAGCAGTTCCCGCAGTTTAGGAGATCCAGCAGAGGAAGAGAGACTCTCATCATGGAGAAAGGTTAGAGTTACTGCACTGCCCAGGGATGAAGCCAAAACGAATAAAAGGTACGCTCCTTTAAATCGTGGTCGTAGTGGACGGGTGCCTGGCTATCCTGTCTCCGAGTGCAGGGCAGTGGCGATTCGACCAAGGCAGGTCCTGGAAGGCGATTGGTGAACTGGTTGACCCCACCAGCTCAAGGGAAGAAGACTCTTGCAGGTGAATCATTGGAGAAAAGAGGTGAGGATCTGCAGCAGGGATTCACCGGTGGTTTAGTTGTTGCAGATGTCTTCAGCTTCTCTCCTCTTTGGGTTTCTTGTTCCAGTGGCGACATCTTGTCCTCCAGTCCTCAGGACCCTGCTTTTATGCAGCAAGACCCCCATTCATACAGCCTAGCTGTCACTCACACAGTGGGGTGACTCTACTGGCGGGAGAACCCCCAGCCTATCAGGGCAGAGTGCGACTTGGGTTACATAGGCAACCCTGTCCAGGGTGCCTATTCCCCCTCCCACACATCCTGTCTACCCCAGATTCAGTGGCTCCGAGAGGAGGGCTTCTGCGTAGAAGCCCACCAAAAGGACGAACAAAGGATCCCCGACCCGGGTTAGGATTTCAGAGAAAGACACGAGAAAAAAATATTATTAAAGTTCTGGCAAAAAGAACCCACCAGATTAAATTTAATATTAAAATAAACCGGTGGTATGTTAGAGGATGTCGATAAAAGTGGTAGCCTCAAACAATGGGAAAATCCCATAGGGAAATATTTGCGGTCGAATATTTATGGTAGTAACCACTGCCACCAGCCAGAAACTTTAGAGAGAGGGACTGGATGGTACCCTCTCGCAAATGAACACTAGGGAAAAACTATTAACCTTTTTCAGTACCTCCATAGTAAGATGGTTTGTACTGGTTTTGTTCATAAGATTTGATTAGTTAAGTCAATGGGGACTTTACATGGCCTGGGAGACAGTCGTCAGTTCCAGGGTATGGACTCTATGTTTGGGGGTCGCTACGGCACCCCTGTGGTACTGCATGGAGGGTGCTGTGTACCACACATGTTAAAAAGATGATTCCTATGAGGGTGAGAAAACCCCATAGATCATATGCACACAAGATAGCCTAAAACACACACTCGCAATCTGTGTAAGAGTGGGAAAAAAGGGTCTCACTCTTAGCAGGAGAAACAAAAATAAACCCTTCAAATCCAGCAAAGCTGCTGGGGACTCTATAGGTAAGGGAAATTAGCTTTACAAGAGAATAAAGTAGAGTGCCAGAATCATGTCAGACAGCAGAAATGTTCCTAAACTGTAAGAAAGAAGGGAGTGCTATGCCTAAAAGTATCTTCTAGTTTGTCTTTTGGACAGTCCGGGTACAACCTATGTTAACGTTCTTTTATGCAGAATTGAAGCTTGGGTATAATCCATTGATATGAATATTCATTTGCAGAATTGCGCTCGAAGAGGGGCCATTATGGCTAACCAAGTCTTAAGTTTAGCATTCTTATTGAATGCAAGCTTTTGTTTACTAATCTAATAGGATCCTTTGATGTAGCCCTGGGAATTTGATTATGGAAAACACTTCATGAGATGGACATGCCATGCCACTGGGGAGAGCCGTAACATGTCTGCTCAAATAATATAGCTTTCGTGAGTTGAAACATATCATGGGGAAGACACTGATTTCTGTACCTTTGAAAACAGGGTCTATCATGGGTATACTTTGGCATAAATTATATTCTCTTTATTTATAAGTGGGATTGTTGATGACATTTCATCTTTACATTATGATGCTCCCTCTCTGTGGAAGGGAACATTTGATTTCTTTTGTTTGCAGATTATGCTCTGAGAATTACATATGAGATGATGAAACAAATAACATTGTTGACATTAGTGTGCTCTTTGAAAGGTATGGACAGAAATGTGCCTAAAACTAAATTCATGGGCTGTGGTGAACAGATTAGACCTCATTTTCATCTGAATGTCGAAATCAAGAGTGTAACAATTGAGGAAGTCACATTGTTGTAGTAACTAGCCATTCAAATACATTCAGATAGGAAACAGGGCAACAATTAGTGTAATCAATTATAACTCTTACTACATGGAGCAGCGTTGTATTATAGATCTCACAATAATTCTGCAACACCGTTATTATTCCAGCGTTAAATGTTGAGAGAACTCAAGCTGCTGCTATTGCTTACAGAGCTGACATCTGAGGACATTGCAATGCATAGAAATGATCTACTACTGAAAACAATGTTTAGAAGTGTTTAATAATTACCAAGAGTAGTGCTAATGTTTTGGTTCATATGGATTTGCGGCTTCGTAGTTTAGGCAATCAGTTTGCACTCAAATCCATAATTTATTGGGCTCGATGTTGGTCTAATTCTTGTCTCTCGCTTTATAGAGGGGCTGATGTGGATATCTTGAACTATACAGGTGGTTCCTTATTCCCTTGGTTTAGGTACATCCAATACCTAACGAGATAGCTGGACCTCGAAGAATTATGGTTAAGTCCCTTGGGGATACACTGTACTTGTAAGCAGTGAGCCAGAAAGCTTATTTGGAATAGACATACTCTAATCTAAACCTTTAGCCAAGTTTTATATGTTTCCTCTTCTGAGGAGTATCTAACCTTTAAAGCTGATTTTGGCTTAGAACAATATTTCACTGACATTAAATGGCATTTTGCAGAGTACATGTATATGAGAATATGAGTTGGAAATGTACTACTTGCATCTGTTCAAAAATATTGATGTCCACATTGTTTTTGTCTTTCTGTGAGGACTTCACATAATCATTTCAGCTTATAAGGACGCATGTTCTTAAAAATCATAGTTTGGCGGTAGGAGCATTACTTATTGACATACACATAGGCGGCTCCATTCATCATTTGCATGGTGGAGCATAAAAGTGCAGGGCAAAAGGCACTGTACAGATGTGTACATCTCCTTTTGCCCTATACTTGGATGCCAGGCAGCGTTTACTTTTAATTGTAAATGCTGCTTGCCATGCTCACATGGTGTTCACAATTATAATTCAACCCTGCCTGACATACTCGTATGTCGGGCAGGGTTTCATTTCAATTGTGGACACTGCTTACCATGTGCGCATGGTAAGCAGTGTTCGCAATTACAAAACAACACTGCTTATCCTGTTTAATTTGCAATTGTACATAACATGTACAAAGGTTCACTATGGGGTCCGCCTCAGCTATGCTTGTGTATAATGCAGGCGGACCTCATAAGGATCTCCAGCATTTGCATCAGCATGAAAATGCTTACTGGCGTAAACGCTGGAGCATTTGTATGGTGGAGAGAAAGGGAGATGGGGGTACGCAAGTTGTATTTCCCACCTCCTCTGTGTCATACAAATGATTGAAAATGAGACATTGTGTGAATGGAAGATGTTGAAGCCATACTCAAGGCTTTTACTCCTACCATTTGCTTTGCAGCTCATTAGAACATTAGCTCCTTGGTGTTTTTCTGGCTTGCTTTAGTTAATATTCAGTCTCGTAATTAAAAGGTTTGTTTAACTAATCATGGAATAAGATCATTACTCGAGGACACACAATCTCTCTAGAAGTTCTAACCTCAGTGATATACTGTAGTGCATAGATGAACATATCAAGAGCCTGGAATAAGAGAAGCAAATCCTTACAGTCTCACAATCATCCTTAATGTTATAGTTATTTACTGCACTGATCTTTTCTCTTGACCTTTTGAGCATACATGTTAATTCTATTTATTTTCATTTTAGGATACATGTTTTTGCAATACGTATGTTTTATGCTTGTGGAACTCATTGATGGTGATAACAAATATGAACACGTTGTATGCAGCGCTTTGTGGCCCATTCCTCTTGTTTCTTAAGCACAGTAATAATCGGAGTAAGTAATACCTGATATAATGGTGTCAAGTGATCGGCCTGAGGGATGGATGGGAGAGTCAGCACGGCCTGTGTTAGGGCGTGTCTGCTGCACATGGGTTACATATGTATAGCCCGAGGTCTGATCTCGGTAATCTGCCTCACCAGTAAGGACTAACTCGGGAAAGGGCAGCCTTTCCATGAACTTTCACAGCAACCTTTTGGCATCAAATGTTCTCACAAAAATGATATGACAAGCCTCTTCCCTACATTTTATCTTGCATATTAAATATATTTATTTACACGTTTACATTTTGGATATCTAGTGTTTTACACTTTTATACATCGCACGTCTGTCTACTTTTTGAAAATATTAGGTAGCATATGTTATTTGTTTTACTTGCCTCTAACTATATCCGCCCATCGAGTCAGCCTAGTAATGCATTCATTTACCTTTTGCCTTTTGTCCCACTCTAAAATCTGTACATTTTAACGTGTGAATGCATAAAACAACAACTCAAAATAAAGTTGAGCCTGTATGATTTTTTTTTCCTGTTTAAACTGCTTAAAGGATGTATTTTCGGAGTCTTTGGAAGCAGTTCACCTTCAAGTGTCTCTTTCTCCTTTCCCTTCGTGCGAGCTTCTTATTTAATTGCAGCACCTGGGTTTTCCTTCCACGACAGGTGGTGCTTGCCCTCTGCAATGCTCATTAAAACCGAGGAGCACAGCATTCATTTTTGTTCTTGATAACCTATCATGCTAGCAGTGTGCATTTTTTTGGCAGCAGTAAAGGTTAAAACTGCCACATAGCTGTTTGTACATTTCCGTCTTGTGCTTGCTGATAAACACTGGCTTATTCTACCAATGATGTACCCTCAACCAGTTACATATTGTATTTATTTAAGACGTTTATGTTTTGCTTCATTCATATATTTAAGTGTTGGTTAGTCTTGCAGAAGTGACTAAATGAAACAGGTCTTTAAAGTTATATAAACAAAACAAAAGAAAATCGCCTTTTATGTCACGCTTAATACCGGAGTCCAGCCTCTAAGCCAGGACCGGTACCAAATCCAAGCTGCTGTTGGGATGCAGGTGCAGTGCACCAAACATGTAGAGAAGTACACACTGCGGAAATTCAATTAGCATGAAGATTTGGTCATTTAAATTGTTAGTGTTTCTGTCATTTTGGCAGCATTTCAGGCTACATTCAAATTGGATTTAGTTTGCCACATTCTAGAGAGCCCTAGGCTACTGGGTATGTCGTGGAGTGATGGGCAGCAAAGGATGTGGTTACTGGTCTTCATTAGCATAAGGGCCTCTTTCCACGTTAGCCAGAGTCTTGCCATTTTGAACGAGGCCTTGTCAGAGTTGTAGATTTCTGCCATTCAGAACACTATGCTGCAAATCTGAGCCTCTGTCCTCCCATTTAATTAAACGTTATTCTTGCTTCTGACATCGAGTGTTCAGCATGCTGACATCCTTGGAGGCGGGCGAGGTGCAGCAGACATATCAGTTATTGTTGCAGGGCTCAGGTATTCTCAGGAGCTTTGAATGAAATATAGAGTATGTTTGAGTTCTTGATGATAGATAAGCAAAATAAGGACATATGTTGGTGTGAACAAAGCCTCAACTGATGACATTGCCAACGCGCCAAATTCGATTGTGGTTATACTGCCCCCTAGGGAGTGTTGGGACAGCTGGGCCTGCAATAGAATGGCTTGGGAGTACGAATAAATATGAGAAATTAATTTCCAAAAAGTGGAGCCTCCTTTTTTCTTTTTTCTTTTTATGAAGCCACTTGGTCCCCAAGTGATAGCCAGAAGGATGTGCGCCAGGGATAGCAACATGGTTTAAAATGGACATTGCAAAAAGTGTTGCAGAGTAAACTACCACAAGGCCTGAGAACTGTCTGGATTGCCAAATTGATTAAGCTCATGGGAGAGGACATGTCTGTGTCTAATTTGCTGACTTCACTGTTCACACTCACTACAATATTTGGTTGTTTCGGGGGGACTGCACATCAGAAGTTACATGACTTTGTTGTGATCAATGAGGGTATGCCATTTTAGTAAATGTTACATGTGTAACTGTAGCCAATCAGAATGGAGTATTTTCTGCTGATTGCACAATTAGGTCATTCGTAGGGTGCTGCACTAAGGCTGGTCACGGATAATGTACTAACCAATGGTAAGTGCTAATGTATAATGTGTTTAGACTTTTGTAAATGTGTGGACCAATGGGGCACAAGAGATTAATATTTACTTGATATTTGTAATGTATATTATTTTGTGTCTTTAAATACTGTAAATGTGGGTGGGTCGAGAGTGTTTTCCATTTTCAGTTCTATGGAGCTGACTTACCCTCCCGGCCATAATTTGCATCTATTAAAGATGTTTTTCTTGCAAATTGTCCACTCTGTCATTGCTTCCTTGTAATATTTTTTTAAACAGTTTTTTGGGCCCACCGTAAAACTTGAAGTGTTGCTTAGCTTCCAAAAGCAGCAGTTTGCCCATGATCTATCGTCCCTGTATGAGAACACATGATACTCATAATGGTCATTTTTGCTGATTGTCAAAGGACAGTTGTAGAGAACCAGAAAAAAATGTTGTCAACATATAATTGTGCTCAATGTTTTATGGAGCTCAGTCTGTTGTGGAATGCCACACTGTTTCAGATTGGCATGTGGTCGAGTGCTGAGCACAGTAACTTAGGCATCAACTTTGAGATACGGACGTATTGCAAAGAGAATTGAACATAGTTGGCATACAGCCATCTAGATAGTATTATAGAAAGATTAGAAACTGCTATGAAGTAAACTTGGCATGCAATATACTGGCGTTGTGTTGATACCTGCTTGGCTCATACTGACTCAGTACTTCCCATGGTAAGCCCTGATTAGAGAACGAATCTAAGGGAATTGTACATGTGATAGGTTGGAAATTATGAGTGGCATTATAGAGCATTCATTATTTGAGAGCAGCTGAAGAAACTTTCCAATGAATCATGAGCATGAAATTACCAGAGGAGTACACCTAGGGAATCCAAGATATTACCCTGAGATGGCTGTTGCCAGGGCTTGATCATGGGGATGGTGTTTATCCTAATGTGTGACGCTACCAGATGTCAACTCTTTGTCAAAATGCGGTAACTGGAGTAGAAGGAGAAGAGATATCCCACTGCATGTGTTTTCCTGCTCACTGAAAATAGAGCAAATTGTTGACATGAATTACTCTTCAGTGGGGCAGCAAGGGAAGCATTCGCTGCGTGGATTCATGATTTTTGAACTGGTAATGTCCTGATCCCCGGTCTTTACCCTTAAATTAAACCAAATTGGAAATCATCATAGTTCACTTTATTTTCTGCTTTTGACTAGACAAACAGTAAACATAGCTTTCCTTCCACCTACCCATTTAGGATGAATTTGTTGAAAAATAGTGAGACATTGATAATGGGCCTCATTACATGTCCAGGTGTAACCCTTCCAGTGCTACCAGTGGGCTGCTGCCAGACCCGTAAAACATTACTGCTGCCTGTCTTTCCGGTGCCACCGGGCTATTACAAGTCCGGCGGCCGGGAAGTCGGGCACCAGTAATTTTGTTAATCCCCATTCCTGTAGAGTCCCATGGGACTCTATGTGAGTGGGACATGGAAGCACCGGCACAGTTGTTAGTGGTGCCAGTGATTCCGTGATCGCTTTGCCAACTGTGACTATTGTGCTTTGCAGGGCCCGACCAGTTGGGCACAGCGGTTCTGGCAGGAAAACCCATAGTTTGCCGGTCCGGAACAAGGGTGCCGGCACCCTTATTTCTGGACTGGCAAATTAAGCATGAGGTCCTATGTCTGGTTTTATGTTAATATGGAGGAGAATATTAAAACAGATTAGTAAGGGAGTCATAACTGTGTTATAATTAATATATATAGCACTAAATACTTGCACTGCCAAGAGTTCACCAATTTCCTAAGGGAATTATGATTTCTTACAAGAAACTAAAACCCACTTTCTCTATAATAATGTTATGCATGGTTAGTGAAACAACTTAAACAGGGGAATGCATATGCCATTTCAGGTAGAACAAAAAAAATCAATGAGTTCCAAAAAAAGAAAAGTTACAGCTTAGCCAAAACAAAATTCAATACAACACAATTACAAATGAGGGAATCATTTGTTTGGTGCCTTTGAGAATGACTCCTACCAAGGAAGAGTCACCAATTTGTTCAAAAATGGATGTCAGAGAAGCACTATTGGCATCCAACTTCTTAGCCAACACAACATCTATGGTGCTGGCATCTCTTCCTCAGATATAATCATGGCAGCATTGACTACTCTTAAGTAGTGTTAGGGAGAATTCTCTGTTTAGGCTGAATTTCCTAACCTAGTGAGTGCCCCAGCAGCTTTGCTGGATTTCTGGAGTTTGTTTTTTCCATCCTGCCAAGAGTGAGACTCTTTTTCTCCCACTCTTGGACAAGTATGTGTGTAATTCCTTTAAATGTCAATGTGTTCGATGGGCTATGGGGTCTTTTACTCCATAGGGTCTCATACGTTTTCTATGTGTGTTACACCGCACCCTATGTGCCGTAGCACTGGGGTGTCCTAGCGGACCTCCACCATAGACTCCATACCTGGGGACTGGCTACTGTCTCCCCGGGCATGTAAAGTCACCATTGGCTTTACTAGACCTAAATTTACTAACAGAACCAGTACAAACCATCTTATTGTGGACGTACTAGTAGGGGTAATTCGATTACTCCTGAGTCTGTTATTCGAGGGGGCACTGTCCCGTCCCCCCTCGTTGAGTTTTGGCTGGTGGCAGTGGAAACTACTTGTTATGTTCAACCCCGAACATAACCTTATGGGACTCGTCCCATTGTTGGAGATTGATACTTTTCCTCGTTAATCTCTAACATACCACCGGTCTACTTATCTTAAATAAGTTTATCGGATGGTATTTTCTGCCAGAACTCGGTTTGTAAAATGGCATCTGTGTTCATCTCTGGGACTCCTAAACCAAAGGTTGAGCCCTTTGTTCCACTTTTGGCGGGCCTCGGTACAGAGACCCTCCAAAGTGGTGCCATTCTGTCTAGGTTACCACAAGGGTGTGGGAGGGGGTTTAGGCACCCTGGACCGAGTTGCCTTGCCAACTCCGGTCGCACTCTGGAGTGATTGGCCCAAGTGGTGAGCCTCCCCGCTCACCACTTAGCATGTGTTGATTGACAGCTAGGCTGAATGAATGGGGGTTTTCTGCATAAAAGCAGGGCTTTTGGGACTGGATAGTCAGAAGTCGCCACAGGACATAAGAATCCGACGAGGGTAACGCTGAGCCGACCTGCACGACGACACCTCCGGTGGAGCCCTGCGCAAACGACTCACCACTTCCCGATGACAGAGGAGATCTCCCTGCCGGAGAGTCTCTTCCCCTGGCTGGTGGGAACAACCAGTCCCCTTTGCTTTTTATTCGCCTCAGGACGCAGTGGTCGAATTGCCCGTGCAGAGCACCTCGGCAACCGGATAGCCACTACCCCTGTACCGCGACCAAAAGGTGGTGCCTTGTGACGGAGCACTCCGCGGCTGGTCTCTTCCCTGGTGGTGCACCGGACTTCACTTTTCTTCGACGACAAGATCATCTCTACTCTTGGCAAAGACCCGATGTGCATCCACCACCAGGAACAACTGCCCCCGCCGGAGCTGTCTCTCCACAAACAAGGTACCGTGTCCACCTGGCTTCCCTTTCGATCGGTTCGAGTGAGGTGTCATAATCCTCTCCTTTCCGTTGGGTCGCCTCCAAGCTTTCTCACGTATTGTTCTGAACTAGTTCAATCTGCCGATAACAATTTGCTACAAAGACTCAAACGCATCTCCACTAGAGACTTTTGGGACATATCGCCTTGCCTCTCTCCGAGTGGGCCTGGCCTCTGAACTTTATGATCTATTGTGGTTCTTGCCTTCTTGCCTTGCATTTTTCCCGTGAAGTATTGAATTGTGTTGAATTCATAACCTGCTTATTTTTCTCTCCCGTCCTAACTAATATTAGAGTGCCATCTAGGTTGAGGCATACACCTCTGTCTGTAAATAAGTGGTGCCGGTAGAACCTAGACTTGTCGAAATATTGCTAGGGGGATTGATTGTTTCTTCTTCGTAGAGTAATTGTGTTTGATTTGTTTGCCGTGATAGTGCCATAGTGTTTTTGATAGATGTTTCGTTATAAATAAATACCTTAATATCTTTACACTGAGCCTCGTTGCGTGTTTGCTTGTCTTACTGTGAAGAATTGCTCTATCGTGTATACTCCACATACTGCTTAACTCTTCTTGAGGGAAGTCTGACTGCTCAGCCACAGCTACCAACAGTGAATCTGTGTGGTACAGACTGCTACCAAGTGGGTTTACTGACAAACACCTGTAGTCCTAAATCTTTTGCAGTGGTCCCAGAGGGAACTGCACAGGTTTCCGCCTAACAAGTAGGTTGCTTATCATTTTGACACTGTATGCATCCTTTTACACCATACCAAAATTACATTTGGTGCTCTACATAATTCTGGATATTCTAACCAGACCATCACTGTCATTTCTTTCTTTCTCTAAGAGGCTGCCACAGGGTTAAGCAAAATGCTGATGTGAGAGGCATTAAAACTATCATAGACTGGTCTCCTGCAGTGAGGGGGTAATGAAGTGTAGAAATATGTTTTTTACGACAGGGTTAAACAGGTAGCATTAGGTGCAAGCTTAAAAGCAGGCAGGAGTAATGCAGCAGAAACAAGACGCCTAAGGAGAGGAGGAGGTCCTGGGAGCATTGGGAGCAAAATTAATCAGCACCGACTGAGTTGTCACTGCACTTTTTGCCTGTCCCTTGACAATACTGTTCACTAGCTCATACGGTCGTCTATGCATTATCCCACCCTCTGATGCTCTGTTGTAGCCTCACTCCGGGTTTCAGCACAGCAACATGGAGAATGAACCCATCATTGAATGCATTACCCTCCTATGACTCCAGTGATCACTGATGAGGAAATATGCAGGAATCTCTCCTTTATCCACTTATGTTTCTGGTTGTCTGTTCTATCCCTCTCATCACTATTTTTGATTGGTAACAAGATATATCCTGCCAACCCCCACCGTATACATTTTATTTCCAACCTCCAGCCTATCTCCTTCTCCAATCACCCATATCTCCTGCTGCCATCTTACAGAAATCTGAAAGGCCAGCAGAGGCAAACTGATAATGAGGGAGATGAAACAACAAGTGAGGTCACGCACCATGGAAAGGGGAAAAGGGGCTATGTGCCCTCTGTGGGCTGGGTATGAAACATTTGATGTGATGCCTTTTGAAGACACTAGAGTAGACTTGTGGTAGAAATGACCAGGGATTATAGCCTCTGTCCTCATGAATTCTCGAGAAATCCTGTTCTTTTCCAAACAGGCAATACCCTCTACAAGCGCTGGTGGGTACAACACCTGTTGAGGTTATATCAAACTTTGATACAGCTCTTAGCCTGACAACCAACATTTGCGGCAGGTGAAAATCCGTCCTGTAGTTTCTTTTAAAAAATAGGCAAAATATAGGTGCTAAAAAATAAGTGATATCTGGCTGCACTCCATGGACCCATTTCCCTGTTTGCTCCGTGGACAGGACCCTGATTGGCATCGGGGCAGACGTGATGTTCACAGACATTCGGCGTGCCAGCTGATTTGCTGGATGGAGGCGTAATGAGCGTCATATTTTTCTGAAATGCCCGCCATATTGTATCCGCTGATATTCGCCGATAGCGTGGCAGCAAATAGGGCTAGAAAACATATTTCAAGGCATCTGGTGTTAGGAAGAGGGGCTGGAAAGGGTGGGGGAGTGAAAGATGGTTCATATGATGTGTTTGTTTAGGTGGAAGAAGACTATGTTGTGTTTGAGGTATCTTCGAACATCGCAGCAGTTTAAGGTAGATCATCAGGCAAGCATCTTATGTGGTGACTGCAGGTAGCCTTCTTTAGGGAAGGATAGGTCCTGAGGTGAGCAGCGTATGTGGTGACTGCAGGCAGGCTTCATATGGGGAGGGAAGTGGAATGTGAATGGTTGCAAGTACACCGCAGCAGTTCGTGGGTAGGTTCTCAGGCAAGTAGCTTACGTGGTGACTTCAGGCAGGCTTTATTAGGGTAGGGGAGTGTAATGTAGATGATATGAGGATGTTTGTATATGCTGCATTATGCAGTGGTGTTTGTGGGCAGCTACTAGAGTCTTGGGTGCATGGCCAGAGGCCATTCACCCGAGAGTCTGGCCACTGATTGAAGTTCTGTAATAGTATGTGTAGAGAAGTGTACAGGGCTGCAGGTGGTTTAGGGGATGGGAGTGGAATGTAGATGATGTGAGGATTTTGTATATGCTGCATTATGCTGTGGTGTTTGTGGTGAGCTACTTGATGGTACCATCTGCATTGTATTGTAAAAGCATTACTATTACGTATTGGCTATGTGATTGTATCTGTAAGGTGGAATGATTGTTGGTATTGCAAGTAGTACATAATATGCCATGGTTTGCATTTTGTACAAGCTGCTTAAATGGAATGGATTCACAGTTGGGTATAGATACACAAACAAAGCACTTGTTAGGGACTTGTTCCTGAATCTCATGGCTGCAGAGAGTGCATGTATGTTTCCACATGTATGAAATCAGGAAGATTTAATGTATAGGTATGTTTTTACTTTGCAGTACTTGCAGTAAATACATTAGATATTCTTGTGGATCTTCCTTTGTGTTTATAGTGAATCTAACCATTCCCGCACAGTAGTCCAATTGCTGCCTTATTCCTGAGACACTGTAAGAGTTCTCAGGATTGTTTGTTGCATTTCTGTGTCTCTGCCGTTTAAGTAAATGTTTTTCAACAATTGGTGGCAATTGAAATAGAACATTGATTGCTACATTTGCATAACAATTTACACCAGTTGTATTGGAAAATGTCAATGGACCAGACAGTTCTCTCTCTGACTCATTTGCTGGAAGTCTATGTGGTTTCTTTGAAGAGGTAGTTTTTTTTGTTTGTGCAGTGTGTGCAGTGTGTATGCATGTGCCTTTTCAGTACATCCTTCTGTGGTTGTGGTAATTGATGGAGTATCAGCTGTTTTCAATTTCTTTGGTGGTACTGTTGGGAGATTGTGTAAAAGTGGTGTTTGGCAGTTGAAAAGGTGTGGGTGTGCTGGGCACCCAATCCTGTGGTTGATCTGCAGGTTATTGTGGTGGTGGCGGTGGATCCAATCAACACATTGCCAAGGCCTTGTCTTCATTGCCCAGTGCCAGCCATGACACAGACACATTCACTAGCACCACAAAGGTGGTGAGGTCACAATGCACTTCATTACGAATGACCATGGAGTCTGTATGTGTGCTCACTCATGACGCATCAAGTTGTTGGGACAGTGTCTGCCTCAAGGCATCCATCTCCTATTGGAGCTGTGTCCTTTTGGCTGAGAGGTCATCATGCAGTGTAAGCCTCAAGGTCTCCATCTCATTGTGATTGGATCTACAAGATGCTGACATCTCACGCCTGATGGTCTCTCTATGTGCCTTAGCATCTGCATGCAGGGACTCCTGGAGGCACCTCAGAGTAGCACATCTGCCCTTGATGTGGGCCTCCACGCTCAGTCTGTGGGAGCGGCTTGAGGACCGCAAGATCTACATCCATTGCACATCCTGGGCCTCTGGTGTGGTGCGGTTCTCACCAGACCATCCATGCCCTCTGCACTTGCCATGCCAGATGGCGGTATGCAACATTTGCTGCTCCCACACTGCCTCTCCAGCCTGCACATCTCCACCACATGGAGAGGTCACACGGCATTGTCATGTAAGGGACCAGTCCTGTTGCGGGGTGCCCCTGTCATTGGCTGCATGTCTGCAACCCTCCATTGGACATCAGCCCCAGAACGTGAGCACTAACACATGGAAGGGAGGCCTTGCAGCCATAACCACCACCGGCATGGGGTCCACCACTGACTAGCCTTGTGAAGCCATCTGTTCTGCTGCAGACCCAATAACCCCACCTGACCTGCCCGTTGGGCCACTCACCTTCTGCCTCAGCGGGTCCTCCACTTCTGGGTCTGAAGAGTCTGAAGAGGCCAGATTGCGACTGAATATGGCCTGTAACACCTATGGTTGTTCATGGTGCAGTGGACCAGCACCTCTTCTTCATCCCCCTCCTCTGTATCTACTGAATCATCACCTGCACATGGACAGAAATGTACATTTCTAGTCTTGTGTGTCCTCACAAACATGCATATGTACATCAAAGGGCAGACCAACACAAATTGACAGGACACACATGAATCTGACAGCTCAACTTGGCACCCTGCGAGCTGTAAACCATGGATATATTGTGTTTACAGACATGCAGCACCACCCCACCCCTGGTCCAGTCCATGCCATTGGTGTTAGGAAGCATTATATGCAGTCCCATTTGGGAACACCACACACAATTAAGACTACAAGTGACAGTACAAATTCACCTTTGGTACAAGCCTGTACTACACAGTAAAAGTGCTTGCGATGGCTGGGCAGCCAGACTTATCTCAAGAGCAAGTGAGCAGTATCAATATTTACACAAAGGACGCAATTACTATGATTCAAACAAACACTGAATCAAGATTTCTAAGTAAAATAATATACATTTATTTACACATCAGTTGTATAACATTTCACAAAAGTAAAGCAGTTAAAAAAAATCACACTCTTAATACACCAAACCACTCCCAATAGTTTCAAGACAAGTTAAGCACACAACATGAAGTGGGAGCAAAATAGCACTCTAGAAATTAAAAAGGGTGGGAAAGACAAAGTTAGGAAGAATTTGAGCAGCACCAACAGGTCGGTAAACAGGGCTATCTAGAAAGAGGAACTACATTGTTGGAATCAAATCAAATAGGCTTAGGGCCAAAGTCAATAGGAGAAAAGTATTTTGTTCAAGATCACACAGTTCAGGGTAGTTTGTGGTTAAGTCTTTGCCAAAAGGTCCGGATGAAGTTGGTCGGCAGAAAGGTTAGTTTGAAGAGTAGAGAAGGACAAGCCCTAGGATTGGTGAAAGGTTTCACACACCTTCAACGTGGCTGGACGAAACAAAAAATTGGATTTGCACAGTACCTTTAAATAGAGAAGAAGCTGTAGCTGAGCCGGACGTTCCTGGCAGTTCCTGCAGGCTCACGGTTCCTGAAGCGACTGTCGGATTGACATGAAGTAGGAAGACTGGAGGGTCCTGCACTGCCCAGGGAAGAACCCAGCAGCAGAACAAAGCAACAAATAAAAGGTGCGTTCCTTAAAACCCAAGCAGGGTCCGACCTTCCTGGCTATCCGCCCACTGTAGATCTGTACAGCGAATTCAACCAGAGGAGGGAGTCCTGGCTTGCAGTTTGGGCAAACTGGTTGGTCCCACCAGCTCAGGGGAAGAAGATTCCCGGAAGGATCTTCTCAGTCATTGGAGTTCGAGGATTCAGACCTGCAGCAGGGCTTCACCGGGCGGTTCAGTCGTGGTAGGGGTCCTCTTCCGTCAGCTCCTCATCGGTTCTTTCATTCCAGTGAAGACTTTTCGTTTCCAGACCCAGAGACCTGATTTTTATGCAGTTTTCCCTCATTCACACAGCCTGGCTGTCAATCACACAGCAGGGTGGCTGTCCTGGAAAGGAAAGTCACCCAGCCAATCAAACAGGAGTGTGATTTGGGTTACCAAGGGAACCCATGGCAGGGGCCCTAAGACCCCTACCTCACATCTAGCCTACCCAGACTTTCAGGTGCCTTAAGGAGGGCTTCTGTGCAGAAGCCTGTGAAAAGACGGCGAACAAAGGAACCAAACCTGGTTTGGCACGCAGAGTAAAACACGAGAAAGACTTTTACTGAAAGAAATGGTGCATAAACCCAGGCGGAGCCGAAATTAAATATATTTGGTTAAGAAAGTTTATGTTTGAGGCTAATAAAATAGCCTAAAACAATACCATGGTTATTTGAGATATCCGCGGTAGGGAGAATAGGGTAGATACCACTGCCACCAGCCAAGTCTTGATGAAAAGGGAGCGAAACAGTGCTCCAAGAAAAACAGACAAAAGGGACAATAATGAACCCTTTCCAATACTCAATGGAAGATGGGGTGTACTGGGTCTGTGATTTAAAGAGACTACATAAAGTTAATGGCAACTTTCCATGTTTCTGGGAGACAGTAGTCAGTCCCAGGGTGGCTGTACTGGCAGGAGAATCACCTAGTCAATCAAACAGGAGTGTGCCTTGGGTTACCAAGGGAAACCATGGCAGGGGTCCTAAAACCACTCCCTCACTTCCTACCTATCCAGACTTTCAGGCGCCTAAAGAGGGCTTCTGTGTAGAAGCCTGTGAAGAGACGGTGAACAAAGGAACCAAACCTGGTTTTGCATGCAGAGAAAAACACGAGAAAGACATTTTCAAAAAGAAATGGCAAATAAACCCAGCCGGAACCGTATAAGCGGGTTTAAGTTCGAGGCTACCAAGACAGCCTAAAACAATACCAAGGTTATTTAAGATAACCGCAGTAGGAAAAATAGGGCAGTTACCACTGCCACCAGCCAAGTCTTGATGAAAAGGGAGCACAACAATGCTGCAAGATAAACAGACAAAAAGGGATCATTATTAACCCTTTCCAGTACTCCATGTAAGATGGTTTGTACTGGGTCTGTGAGTTTTAAAAGAGACTAATGAAGTCAATGGCAACTTTCCATGTTCTGGAAGACAGTAGTCAGTCCCAGAAAATGGAGTCTGAGTTGGGAAGTCTAATAGACAACCCTGTGTCACTGCACTGAAGGTGCAGTGTAACACACAGTACAAAGATGATGCCTGTGGAGTAGAAGAGGCTCCACAGTCTATGAACACACAAATGTTAAACACACACAGCAAAACACTTATACGAGTGGGAAAAAAGGGCTCACACTCTTACCAGGTGAAAACATAAATCCTAGAAATCCAGCAAAGCTGCTGAGGGACACAGTCGGTAAGGGAAATTAGCCATTCCTGAGAATTCTCCCTAACAATTAGTGGACACATAGACATACTAAAGTGGCAGACACAATGATGCAAGGGAAAATGGATGTGTCTGTCATGTATTGACTGATGGACACATACAGAGCTATCATGTCAGACATGTGCTACTATTTTTCACTGCTATGGATGCAAGATGCACACCATATTTCCTCCTGCATGCCAACCATTGCTATTGCCTCCTCCAGCCCTGCTTTGCCTCACACACTCATTAGCTGCTGCTGTCTGATTGAGTGTGAGTGCCTGCTTGCTTCCATTACTGTCTCATAGTGCCAGCCATCGTAATATTGCCTGTACTCCTGTGTTGGGCCTGTGACCACCTCTGATGTGCTTGGGACTTACACCTCGCTAAGCCAACACCACCATAGCTCCACAGCACCTATCCACGACCAGCAAAGCCATACCTGCATCGGGGGTGCAATGTCTGGACCATCTACCTCTTCGGAAGAGTGCAACTCCCCCACATCAGGGAGGCAGCCCTCTTCACCAACACCAAAGTTGGCATTCTGGTGGATCGGCTGCTGGGAACCTATGATGACCGCTTCAAAACAGCAACACAGCTCGTTAATGACACATGTCAACAGATGTAGATTTTCTAGAAATGATGGGGCAACCTCAAGACCCCTATCCCTTCAAAGGTGGTGGCATCCCTCACCAAGGAGTCCACCATGGAGGTGTACCATTTGGGCTGTCACCACTTCTCCTAGATAGAGCTGCAGGTCCTTAGAGGTTTTATCCAGACCTTCACACCCAGATCTGTGCGTGGAGAAGTCATCTTGAAGCTGCTGGTGAGTATCCATGTGGAGCAATGATCTACAATGTATGTGTGGCATTCATGATTGCAGATGCCCCATTCAGTATGCAGCTTGTGTATAGGTGTGAAATGCAGCAGCATGCTTCCTCATGCCAATTTGTGGCGTCAGCCATTGCCTCCTGGCATATGCATGGGTATTAGCTATATTTTTCCTCAGTGAGTTTTTGGACTCAGCACCTGCTGTGTTAGGCCATGGACCAAGGGCAGGGACAGCACAGATGCAGTCATGCTATTGTGGGATATATTTACCCACTCAGCAGTACTTCCCCACATCACCAAGCTGTGCATCTGCAGTCACCAGCAAAATGGCTGTGCTGGCTCCTGGCTCCTGTGAGCACCATAGCCTCAAAACTGTGTGTTGCAGTAACAAAAATATGGTTGCACCATCTTGGCAAGCAGATATTGGGCAGGATGGAACAATGGGGTATACTGAGGTAGCTTGCCAGTGTGTTCTTACATATACAAAAGAAATAGAGTGAAAAAGCAGCACTGCTTTGCTGCCAGCCCCATAGTGCCGATTGAAAAGGTGGTATTTTACCTTAAAATGATGTTGCTCTGATGCTATTTGTATATGTTCTTCCTTAAACTACTGTCATTAATAAGGGCTTGCCATGCTGATTCATATCCCCATTGTGCTTCAGCAAAACCAAGTATGACCCCAGAATGACAGGCTCTGTCAAACCAAATCTGAGAATAATCAACAAAGAAACTTCATTTTCCACTATGCGGGAAAAGCTTAACTTTTTAAGTTACAAAGTGTCAATGATCAGTAATTCAAAGAAACTCCAGCTGTGGGTTATGTCAATTTCAGTGCATAGGTAGTTCAAATAAACTACTGCCTACAAGAAAAGAACTACGGCTGCAAAACAGTGTTGGAATCCAGATGGAAAGTCAACAACTGAATTTGAATGCAAAGTGCTAGCAGAAAAATGCTTGTTTGAGAGTACTATGTTGAACAAAAACATCTTCTTGCCTAGCAATGTGAAAGGGGATTATATTGTGAAAATACAATGTATGAAATGGTTCTATTCAGCAGGTTTCCTTCCAATTCAGAACAAAAATAAATGCAATTAAATTAAACTTCAGTGGCTGCATCGTGGGATGTCAGCCCAAAACAGGATTCGGCTGAGAGGATGACAGAAACAAAAAGGGGCCCTCTCTGTAGATACTAACACCCCAGTGATAATTACTAGGTTGGACAGAATTTGGTCTGGGCTGATCCCTCTGGAATGGAATTTCCAGGACAAGGAAGTGTGAAGTGGATGAAGGGGCAATAAACCTTCAATCAAACTGGGAAACCCCCAGCTTACTCGGGGGAAGTGACAGTTAGTGGTAGCTGAAAAGAAAAAAATGGTCCAGTGCAGGTCAAAGGACCGCCCATCTGTTTCCAGAGACTATTTTATAAATAAACTTTAAAGACTTTTATCTTTGCAGCAGGACTTTACAAAAATATGAAATTGTAGCGATTTAAATGTGATTTTTGTGGCTTTCAAATCTTGGCTGACAATAGCATGTATGGGACACGAACACCAGAAGAATGCGAATCATGGGGAAAGGACATATGTTGGAAAGTGAAAAATTAACAGAAATAGGCCCTATGATAGTATGTACGCACGTGTAAAGTTACAGAATTTTAGGCCGAATATTTCACACTGAAAATGACCAAAGATTATTAAACGTACAAAACAATGTCTCACAGATTGGAGAGTTGGACTGCAATGGTCTGCATAAAATATGTAACCTGTTTATATAATTTGCTAAGAGACTTCAACTCTATAAATTTACCATTTGTGGCAAAATCGGATTGTAGCTAAAGTAACTGTGGGATGTTTTTTAAAAACTGTAAAACTCACATAATAAATCTGCCATCCTGCCCTTTAGATCATACCAGTTGAGAGTAAGGTATGGACTAGCACCCCTGACCAATACAGTGGGTTAGAGGTGTGTTTAGCTAAGCCTGCCCAGCCATATACTGCTATTATTTCACTATGCATTTTAAATAAGAGTCCATGACAGGACTCTAAACACACACTCATCCTGAAGTTCCTGCGCTGCATCCCTGATCTGCTCCATTCATCTTGATGATTCCAGATTTCCCCTACAAGGCCAAAGAATTGCAGACCCTATTCCAGAGCCCACTGCAAAAACCAAGCATAGCTGATTCCTACTCCAGCAAGGCAAGTGATCCAGAAAAAATCCATTAATATCCCATTAACAAAAAGGGGAAATCGGTGGTACCTTTTGCATCCTGAAATCAGACCGGCTTGCGGCCCACTAACTGCTTGCCCACTGACCGCATCCAGCAGTACCTGTGCCATCCAGTGACATGTCCAGCTGTTTGCTACCTGGTGACCAGACCATGCCCAGCAGTCTTTTGCCAGGAGCGCCGCCATATGTTGACCAGACCCGGTTGACTGTCCAAAATTCCCAAAACCAAAGAGTGGACTGTGAGTATAATCCCCACCCCATAGAAACACATAGCCTATCTTGTCTTGCCAATGTCCTTATCCCACTCTCTATGTAGTCATATTTATACCCTGGTAACGTGTTGAAACTGTTATAATTATCCTTGTATCCTGTCTTCAATGTATAAGTGCTAGCGCCATCTCTTTTCAATTTTGTCTGGTGTAAAGTATAAGCCCTTAGTTATATTTGGAGTAATCAAACTAATTTTCATATATTGTATTGTTGGGGTTTAGCACTGGGGGGACAAGGTTGACCTTGTGAATCAACCTTGGAGCTTACTGTGTTCCTCTTTAACAATATAGTCTAGATTATTTTTATTTAAGTAACCTTTGCCTTTCTTTTTAAACCAAAGTTTTCCTTTTAACCGCTCTATTGCCCTAAAATTTAACCCCATTCCACCACGAAAATCTCATCCAAATCTTAAGCCACTACCATCATTTTACTTCAGTAATATCCCTGTGATATACATCTATCCCCTAGCCCAAAAACTGTTTGGGTAATTTAAAGCGGGAATTGAGAAAATTGCAACTTTCCAACATGTCATTCGGCTGCAGCATGTTTTAACTTCCACTCATTTCCGAGTTGTATGCTTCTTGTTGATCCATTGCCTTGTGATTGCTAGTGTTTGTGCATTGTTGCCTTAGTGAGAAATCATATTGACTTGAACATTTTAGCCGCATATTCTTTATATGCCATTATTTATTTGCCATTTCCGAGTGTCATTTCATGCTATTGCAACGGGTTTAAAATCCACCTCTTATTATGTGAGGCAAGGTCAGAATTTATTGTGGGTTGAGGGAACATTGCAGGGGGAAACATTGTGTTGGGTGCTATCTTTCCTAATTCAAAAAGTGCTCCTTTTCAATTGTGCTGTGTACATGTTCTAGGAGAAGGTTAATTAAATGAATTGCTTCCATTTCCATTGTAATTATCACCTCATTGGTGATTGCTGCCCCATATTAAAAATGTTATGATTTCATTTAAATTGAAAAATAAATAAATATTGCATTTTCACCAACTGGCCTGGTTCATGGTCGATTGTGATCCAGGGTATTTGAAAAAGAGTGTGTGATACGAGTTTTGTACCATCTCAAATTGAATTTGCATAGAATAAAGAAAAATGCATCTCAGTTGTGTGCTACATTCTAGGCTGAGACCAAGGTGTGTGTCGCCTGATTGCATTCCTGAACACTATGCTGTGGCCATGTGAGGGATGTGCATGATGGACACCTCCATCTGTAGCACACCTGCAAGTGTGTACATGAAGGCACATCTGCTGAGAGTGACGTGTGCATGGATTTCTGTGAATGTTAAGCTGTTGCATTGACCTCTCAGGGACAGGGATGTAATGTCTCATCCCACTGTATTTGAAACACAAGTGTATGTGTGTACCTCCAATATCTGTATGTTGGACCACAAACCTGATCAATTGATTCCCAGACATGTGTACATGTTGCCGGTACATGTTGCTTTCTTGCAGGTGAGGCTGTCACAGTTGGATTTTGGTGACTGTAATTGTGTGGGCAGGTGCCCTGGTGTAGTTCCCATGCCCCTGGCTGCATGTCATACTTGTGTTGGTTGGTCATTGGTATAGTGGTGTTGCATGCTTTTGGTAATGTGTCTGTGGTAACATGACAATGTGCTGTGTTGACATGTGCATGTGTCATGACTGTGATTCATCGTTCACACAACACTCATGTGGCAGTTGACATGGAGTTTGTATGGTTGTGCCATGTGTGTGTGCATTTTGTGAGTGTCCATTTCTGGTTGCAACACACTGCATGATTGGCAATGTTAATGCTGTGTATGCCACATATGCATTGATGATGATAACTGATGTCAATGTATTTTGTCACATTTTCCACATTTTTCTGCGCCGGCAGGCGACAAGCCGGCCCACACCTAAGGCACACACCATAAGGCTCTCCTGTCCTGAGCCTGTCACGAGCCGAACAGAGCCCAGGGCCGTACACTATGCCGGACCGGTACTAGGAACTATCCCCAGCCCTCCTCGATTCCAGCATATGGCCTGGTAAGCCATTCAGCGCCTGAGATCATCACTCATCACACCTACTGACTATAAATTAGGAGATACCCTGTTTGTCTGTATCTCCCTCTGCTGCACGTATAATCTCTAGCACATGCACCTACCTGTAACGGGTGATCGCCAGCTGTCTTTTCTTTCTGGTTGGCCCCCGACCCTGTCCGCGTGACAATCCTCGAGCTACTGTCTCTCCTGTATGCATGCCTACTCCTTACATGTAATCGCTCGGCACTTAGCTTTCATCCTACCCGTCATACTTTGATACTGTGTTCCCTGCTACCCGACGGTAGCTGTATGCCATGTTACTTTGCTCCTTGTTCTCAGCCTGATACCTAGCCGTAGGCTGATACCTGTGATTATGTTATGCAGATTTAGCCTGATTCTAGGACGCCTTGCCTCTGCTGCTCACTGTGCTATATCTACCCTGGCATCTACCCGGCCGCACTCTGCATTGCCTAGCCTTTTGATCTAACAATCAGACCTTTGCCTGTTGCACTCTGCATGGTTTTACCTGATGTGCCTGACATTTGAATCTAGCTGCACTGTATTTTGCACTGTTTTACCTGATGTGCCTGACATTTGGATCTAGCTGCGCTGTATTCTGCACTGTTTTACCTGATGTGCCTGACATTTGAATCTAGCTGTGCTGTATTTTGCACTGTTTTACCTGAGGTACCTGACATTTGAATCTAGCTGTGCTGTATTTTGCACTGTTTTACCTGAGGTACCTGACATTTGAATCTAGCTGCGCTGTATTTTGCACTGTTTTAACTGAGGTGCCTGACATTTCCTGTTATCGTCAGTGCACCCTGTACTGCATAGCCTATTGAGCTTGACCTAGCCTGCTGCACTCTGCTCTGTCCACTTAGTAACCGCTACATAGGCCAGGTGCCCTACTCCACCCAACTCTGGTATCATATTACCACGCCTACCTGCCCAAATCCTCCTCCTCCCGCTATTAAGAGTACTCCTCGTACTGTGGCTATCCACCTGCGCGCTCTACCTATTACCCCCCAGCACATTGGCACCCACCACTCTGTACATCGCAACCATGGCTCCTACCTGCAGACTTGCTGACACCTGCTCTAGCGCTGCTCCTCAGCATCCTAATATCTACCTCAATGCACCGGCCCTATGGCTCGACCACTTCACTTAAAAACCTACACCCAATCAACCTTGCGCTACCGCCTGAAGAAACCTAAGACTAGGCTCTAGACTTATGGGCAAGAAGGGTCACCCCATGTACCCAAACGCATCTCTGAAAACCTTGAAACCTAGCATGCCCCCACGAACCCCTACCTCACCTATGCCCCAAGTCCCTCAGACTAACCTTGCCACCTCAGGTAACACCAGTCAGATTAAAGCAAAGCCTAGCAACGCTGGCCTGATCAAGGCCGCCATGATCAACACACGGTCCCTAGCAGCCCACGCCCTGGACATTGCAGATCTCATCAAGACTCAGGAGCTTGACTTCATCGCCATCTTGGAAACTTGGCTGCACCCCACCTCCGGCCCAGCTCTCTCACTGGCTATCCCACCAAATTATGCCATTACCAGATGCAACCGTACCACCAGAGGTGGAGCAATCGCATTCATCTACAAAAACTCACTAGGACTTAGAACTCTACCGAGTACTAAGTTGGAAACTGCAGTTACTCTCGGTCAAACTCACACTATCAGCCAACCAAACAGCCACTATCCATTTAATTTACAGACCACCTGGTCCCCCCACCTCATTCGTGGATGACATCACCACTCTAGTACTTGACAAAGCGAAAACGAACTCTCAAATTATTATTCTTGGTGACCTTAATTTAGGTTACCAAGACCCTAATGACCCGGCGGCATGTGATCTTGCCAACACCTTAACAGATCTAGGTTTCTCTCACCATATACAAGTACCTACCCACAATAAAGGGCGAGCCTTAGACTGGCTCAGCTACACCAACTTCAACATCCGCCTACTTTCCAGCATTCCTTGCGTTTGGTCAGATCACCACATCATCACCTTCAGCATTAAAGCAGCCTTACTACCAGCACCCCCTGTCGCCCCAGCCACCCTCACCAGAAACAAAAAGAACATAACCTCAGAAAAACTACTCCCTCTTATCCTCCCCACTCTCAATACTGCCACTGACTCCTACTCGGACCCTACTATCTTAGCCAACATCTACAACCAGTCAATTCTCACAGCCATAAACTCCATCGCCCCACTCAAACTTAGTAGACCTAAACAACACGCGCACCTCAACTCGTGGTTCACACCGGAGCTCAGAGTGCTACGCAAAGAGAAACGTAATGCAGAGTCACGTTGGAAAAGTCACCCTTCTGACACACACAAGGACAGCCTCCTATTAGCCACCCTTAACTACAAAGAAGCTCTTCTCCAGGCCAAAAAAGACTCATACAATAACCCTATTGCGTCTGCACAATCAAACTCTAAGGAATTATTCAAAATTCTCAAGGAACTCGAGTCACCTGTAGCCCCCCCTGACTCCTGTCGCAAAGACAGCAACTGGTGCACTAACATCCAGACAGCACTCCTGGGTAAAAGTGCCACCCTTCAAACCAAAATCAGAAATAAACAAAAGTCTCTACAGTTGGACCAACCACTGTTCACATCCACAACTAGCCCCCAACACCAAGCCAACCCATCCGTTAAACCATTCGCCTTCTCCCTGCTTACCATCCCAGAAGTAGAAGGAATCATAAACAACCTCAAACCGTCCAGCATGCCAAGGTGACCCATGGCCAGCTCCTATCATTAAGGAAGCTTTGCAACACCTTGCCCCGTTCATCACATCTTTCATTAATGACTCTTTCAAAACGGGCATAGTCCCTGACAACCTCAAGGATGTGTGGGTAATCCCACTACTCAAAAAACCATCCCTTGACCCTAACATCCCAACTAACTTCAGACCCATCACCACGGTCCCGTTCCTGCTTAAGATTCTTGATCGCACAGCTTACCTGCAGATCCAAGACTACCTTGAGTCTAACAAACTCCTGGGGCTAAAACAATAAGGCTTCCGCCCCAAACACAGCACTGAATCAGCCCTGACTGACCTGAAAACTCAGATGGAGACACTAAAGGACAACGGGAAACTTGCTCTACTCCTTCTTCTCGACCTCTCTGCGGCATTCGATTTGGTCAGCCACCAAATACTTTGCCAACATCTCAAATCTGCTGCCCACTTTTCTGACACTGCTAATGCCTGGATCCACTCGTTCCTCAGCAATAGATCTATGCGGGTATTCTCACCATCAGCATCGGCAGACCCCTCTCCCATTCATTGCGGCGTCCCTCAAGGCTCTTGTGTACCATCTACACTGTATAATGTATTCACCAAGCCCCTTTTCGATGTGCATGACTATCTGGGTGTATCTTACACTAACTACGCGGATGACACCCAGATACTAATTCCCATTACTGGTGACTACACAGCTGATACCAAAGCCTTGAACGAACGATGTCTACCTGGTTATTCAAGCCTGGATGGCTCAACATGAACTTTGCCTCAACGACGATAAGATGGAGCTCTTACTACTTGGATCCACCTATCGTCTTAACAAACTTAACCAAGCCTACAAGTCCTTCACGATTGACGGCAACGTTATCAAAATCTCCAAAGACACCAAAACATTAGGCGATTATCTGGACTCCACCCGCTCCCTGAACAGACAAACAAATGCTGTTAGGTCGGCTTCCGCTTATACATGCAAACTCATCACCGGCTGTAGAAAATTTCTGAACACTCACAACTGCACTACACTGGCCAGAACTCTCATCATGTCCAAAATAGATAACTGCAGTACCCTCTACCTAGGGACTAGTCAGGCTAACCACAATAAACTTCAAACTATTCAAAATATTGCCATAAGGGCAGCTCTCAACATCCCCAGACGGTCCCATATCTCTACATTTAGATCAGACCTACACTGGCTCCCAGTAAAACGCAGAATTGCCCTGAAAACGCTAGTCTTGACCCAAAAATGCCTGAACAACGATGCCCCACCTTACCTCACATCGCATCTTGTGCCTCACTCCTCTTCCCATCCCACCAGAGTAGCCCAAACTCACAGCCTTATCCTGCCGAGATTCAAACTCCAAAAAACAGGTGGCGTAAGTTTCCCTGTCCTAGCTTCCAAACTGTGAATACTCTGCCAACCTACATAAGAACTGAACCTTTGTTCCTAATGTTCAAGAACAACGCCAAAGCTTGGCTGTTCACCCAGAAAGCATAAGGTTCCCCTCGTCTAGCCGGTCCCCTACCTGTAATATATCTTATCCTTGTATAATATGCCTCACTGTATCACTCATAAATTGTATTCTGTATTGTTTGGTCAGATCACCACATCATCACCTTGAGCATTCTTGCCATTTGTATATACTCTGTTGTAACCTTTACTTAAGATTATGTGCCTGGTTGCCCATGGGCCTGGTGCGCTTTACAAATAAATAGACATAAACACAAACAAACAACCTCTTGTCCCTGGTTCAATTGCTGTGGCGGTGACCACTGTCGTGGATGCCTCTATCCTGGCTGAGCCCCCCCCCCCCCAAGTGCCAGAGGAGACCAGCGCAGAGTCAGTGTGGCCCATGCTGTCTTGTCTGTCAAGGTGGAAGAGCACAGTTTAGGATCCTGTGACAGCAACTTGTGAGGAGCAGTCAAAGTAACAATTCGATGTTCCTCTATCTGGTCCAGCTGGCACATGCACCACTCTCAGATGGTCTCTGCACGGCCTGCACATTCACTTGAGCCAATCCTCCACTCCCTCCTCTGTGACCAAGTCATCCTCCAGGGAGCCTTCTTTGCCAGTTATCATCATGGCATCCTTTATGCCAATCCCACCCACACCACCCAGTCTGGTGGTGAGCACAACCCTGCCTCTGGTGGCCATTCCACGTGCGACAGACGAGGCACTGACAGAAGGACAGGCAGCAGTCAAACAGCTGGCATCTCAGGACAGTGTTGGCACTGTACCCGCCAACATGTGAAAAGTAGATGGGTGTTGTACCTGAACAGCCTACACTCAGCCATGCAGCAGCAGATAAGGAGTGTCAAGAGGTAATCCATGCAGAGCCATTTGTCAACAGGGAGGCAACTCAGGCAGGACAGTTGTGACATCTGGCAGGTGGAACAGAGGTGACTGCAGGATATAGTATGAATCAGGCTGGAATTTCGGAGCCAGCTGATGAATGAGAGGCTGCGGGCCAGGGAGGCAAGTATTGCAAGGAACAGTGCAGAGATGGTGGCGAGGCGTACTTTGAGGTGGGTTGCCATCCTGTAGTCGGATTGCAGGGATGCAAAAGAGGAGGAGAGGTAGGGGGCCTGCAAGCCATCCAGGCAAGAACAAAGTCATTCTTTTAGGCTGAGGACAAAGCATGTGACTCTACCCTGGAGGGCGCATTGAGAGATATTTAATCCCACTGCTAGTGTAAATAGTTATTTGTGTGCAGTTTTCTTTTTGACTTGTTTATTTTTCATCCTTGGACATTTCCCCCTTCCACATAGTTGTTTACTATAGTGTAAACTGAAGGCGAAGAATGGTCAGGCTCTGGCAGTGTCGACATAACATATTAGTTGTAGCTCAAAATAACATAAATGTTTATGTCTTTAAAACTCATCATGGTTAGCATTTTGTTCTAAATCTATCAGTGTCCAGTGGAACATATTGGCCATCTAACCACAGACAAAAGAGCAAACACGCTTTCCTCCTATGGTGAATTGATGGACAATACTTTCAACATCCCTACTGAAGTAATGAAATTGACTGTCAAACACTGCAGTGCGGTTTTATGTATAGGATGGCCCTGCTCTGGCTGTGCTGCTGGTTATTAAGGCAGAGAATCTGCACGAATGTCAAGTGGGCTGAGTGGATCAGTGTGCATGCATGGCTAGCATGAGTCACCTTCCAACTCACTGTTATTCATGAACATGGATAATTAGCCAACCTACGCCACACTGTTGTTGCTTGTTGTGGTTCTATGACTGACAATTAAAATATTAAAGTTGCCAAAATACCCAACTTATTTAAAGTGGGCTCAGAAATAAGTACTGTCGATGAAACCTGCCCAAAAAAAACCCCACATATTACGCAATGATTACAACCTGACTAAATAGAGTGCAGATGTATCTGCTTTAGCACTAATGTGATTGCATGTGTTTCACCGCCATCCTGGTATGTACAGCTGGTGTGTACACCAAATGATTATACTGTATTCCCACCCCACTAACAGTACCAGCATTCCCATAATGAAACCTTACTCTCTTCTTTTCTAACCCTGTTGTGGGACATATGTTGTCTGCATTGCTCTCAAGCAGGGTCGGACTGGGGCATACAATTGTCTCCAGCACCAAAGAAAATGTGGCCCACAGTTGCAAATGGCAATTTATTCCTTTTATGACCGACTTTTTGAGCAGTACACAACGTGGGAGGTTTTTGATAAAATGTGATGCAAATTGTGAATTTTAAAGAATATTTATTCAGTAACACTGGTCAAAACTATTAGCCGCATGATGAAGTTACTTATCAGACTGGCTGACATGGGCCGAAAAAGTGGGCCACTTTGACCGAAATAAATGGCCCACACTAGCATTTTATGTTTTTGGTTCGGCCATTGCCCTATTGCCATATAGGCCAGACCAAGCCTGGTCTCAAGAACATGTAGTTGTCAAGGACCATATCTCCAACTCTACCACACAAAGTACTGCAATATTCAACACATACTGTGCATGCACAAGTTTAGTTTCTGTCTGTGCTGCGTGCATGTGTGCTGGGCGAATGCCGTGCAGCACGCAGGAACGCAGTTGTGCATTCACCAATGTTCGTGCTATCTTGATAAATAATACGCAACCATACTATATATTCAAACGAAAATACAAACTATTACATATTGGAACTGCAATTTGGTGACTATGAGCCTGATTCATGGAATATTTGCCCGGTTCAACGTGAATTTGCACTGCTGAAAAGTGACCTTGCACTGCCGACACAAACCCTGATTCATGGAACCATGTAAAGTGTCTTTTTTGCAGTGCAAAGTCCAGGCAAAGTTAGCACATGGTGATTTTTGCAGTACAAAATGACTTTGCACTGCAAAAATACACGGTTCCATGAACCAGGGTTTGTCTCTGCAGTGCAAAGTCACTGTTCAGCAGTGAAAATTCACTTTGAACCAGCCAAATATTCCATGAATCGGGCCCTAAATATTGACAAATAACATGTGACAAACGGGTTCGTCTGACCGCATACTCAGACCTTAAACTAATACGTTTCAAAAGAAATATATATATATGTTCACTTTTTATTTAACAGACAACTTTGGTTACCAGCAATACCTCCATTCTGTCTGTCCCTTAAAAAATTGCCTTGTAGGGAAAATGCATTGCTGTATTTGAGGAAAAGTATGTCCCTTCAAAGAAATGTATAGACACAGTGAAGGTTAAGCGAATATTATTAATCTTGTGCTCAGCCACTCATATTTTACAAGCCGCATCATGACTTTACCGATTGCCTATTACTCTCCGTATGTAGGAGTTATAATATAAAACGCCAATGGTGTGGAAAGGTAATGCATTTCAGATATCGCATTTAACATGTGATTCGGTTATTATATATATATATTTTTTTTTTTGTTCATCTCTCCTGCTTGGTTCATGATCGTGACAAAGCTGCACATGGCCTGTGTGTTACAAGGATATTGTAAGTGCTTTCAGGGTTCAGCGGCACAATGACCCGCGTCACCGCCTAGCCTGACCGCATTAGCTGGTTGAGAATTTTATGGGCGAAAGTAAATGGGGTTGAAAGGGAATGCTCACCCGCCTCCATTTGTAATGAATCCTCCAAGGGTGCACACAATGCTAATTATAATGATTGCAGCTTCCCTATTAAGGTCGCTCATCCTTTCGCTACTGGTCTGCCATTGGGGCTTGAAGTCTGTTCCACTCACCGCTTAATACGTTAAACAGACCATGTAAATCCAAAACAACTTCATCAAACACTCCTATAGACGCAGGTTTGTTCCCCAAAGATTGCTGAAGCCACTGTAATTCATTTACAAAATATATATACTTGTATTGGTATGTCCAGTTCAATTAATATTGTGCAACCTAATGATCAATTTTTTCTTCAGTGCCATGCCATTATTTTCAATGGCATGAGCTCTTCAATGATATACACAAATATTCCATTGTATGCATTGATCCAATTCTATGGCTTTGCATTATAAGGGAATTATGCAATTTTTGCACATGTTTCAAATGTCTTTTTTCTCTGTGGAGACTTGCAAAATGATACCACCTTAGATGAATAAATCACAAAAAATATTATCATTGAGTCTCACGTATCGAAGTGATGTGAGCACAGTATACGTCCTTCTGTAGAAATGAACAAAGATGATTCAAACAAGAGTGACGTTAATCTAACGGTTTGTGAAGTATATTTGTGAGAAAAGAAAAACAAGATCTGGTACACTGCTGAGATGGCATGTGTGAACCTTACAAACCTTAAATAGTTTTACATTAAAAAAAAAATTCCCTACTAAAATATAACAATAACCTAATTAAACAACTGGGGTATAAACACAACATGGCAGCAATCTAATGAAGCTAATGGCTGTAGATCTGCTTCTATATCTGGGATCATTGTCTGGCTGCATGATCCACTTCCATTGTTCGTAGATGTGCTTCTATGTCTGGGATCATTGTCTGGCTGCATGATCCACTTCCATTGTTCGTAGATGTGCTTCTATGTCTGGGATCATTGTCTGGCTGCATGATCCACTTCCATTGTTCGTAGATGTGCTTCTATGTCTGGGATCATTGTCTGGCTGCATGATCCACTTCCATTGTTCGTAGATGTGCTTCTATGTCTGGGATCATTGTCTGGCTGCATGATCCACTTCCATTGTTCGTAGATGTGCTTCTATGTCTGGGATCATTGCGCCTCATGATAAGTTTGGCGGTTGCCTTGCCGGTAAAATGGGCAGGCGGCCGCCAGTCTTGCGAAAATTTGTAAAAATGTACGGCCCTGCCAGACCCGGTATTTGCCCATTTGCGCGAGCCGTAATGAAATGCTCCCCATTCTCATTGAGCCCCGTAGGCCCCGTAGATTTGCATGGTATGCAGTAAATATCATGAAAAATAAATAACGATTGACAATTATAATGAATTAAAAATAATGACAAAATACTGAATTTTGTTGGGCTGGGTTTTTAGCAAGGGGAAAAAGGGAGTTATTTTTAATTTGTTAAAATTTCATTCATTATTGATGTATTCCTTTTTAAGACATGGAACCATTTTAATCTATGTATTCTTGTAGATTCGCATCTATGTCTGTGGTCATAGCTGTTTTCTGCATGATCCACTTCGATTTCTTGTAGATTTGCTTCTATGTCTATGGTCATTGATTTGCTGCATGATCCGCTTCTATTGTTTTGCAGATGTGCTTCTATGTCTGTGGTCAACGCCTAGCTTCTTGATCAACTTCTATTTCTTATAGAGTTGATTCTGTGTCTGGGGTTATTGTCTCCTCCTTGTAGATTTGCTTCTCTGTCTAGGACCATTGCATGATCCACTTCTATTTCTTGTAGGTTTGCTTCTATCTCTATGGTCATAGTCATGCTGCATGATCCACTTCTATTTAATATAGATGTGCTTCTATGTCTGGGGTTGTTATCTCTTTGTAGATTTGCTTCTATGTCTAGGGCCATTGAATTATCCACTTCTATTTATTGCAGATTTGCTTTTATGTCTATGATCATTGTTTTGCTGCATGTTCCACTTCTGTTTCTTGTGGATGTGCTTGTGTGTCTGTGGTCATTGCCTAGCTGCTTGATCAACTTCTTTTCATTATAGATTTGCTTCTATGTCTGGGGTTATTGTCTACTTGTAGATTTGCGTCTGTGTCTTGGGCCTTTGCATGATCAAATTCTACTTCTTGTAGATTTGCTTCTATGTCGGTGGTCATTGCCTAGCTGCTTGATCCACTTCCATTTCTTGTAGATTTGCTTCTATGTCTAGAGTCAATGGGCCTCATTACAAGAATCGCAGTAAAAATCGGCCATTACCGGCACGCTGGTAACAACACGTCTGTGTAGCCCTGATCCCGCAAACAGCGGCTGATCACGAGTGTGTGAGCATGCGCATACTTGCATGCCGGTAACGACCCTCAAACCGCCAGATAGCGGCATCATCAAATGTGCACATAACATCTCCGCCATCGGCAACCCCCAAATAGCGGTACCGGTATTAACATAGTGGTACAAACGGGTGCGTCATTACCGGACCCAGAAGTAATGTCATTGCGCCGGAACGGGGATTGCTCCGGTGGCCATCTTGAAAATCATAATCAATTGCAATCCCATGGCTATAGACACTGAAATTCAAAACCAAGATCCCAGCCTGCCAGAAAATGAAACAGTCCACCCGCAAAGGCACAACTCATCTGTGCAAACAACATTTCTCCGTCGTTGAGCTAACCATTCTGGCAGACACCCTGGCCCTGCATGCAGATGTGGTGTTCTGCACAGACCTGCGCCGTGCAACACAAATCAAGAAGTAACACATCGGGGAGGAGGTGGCCCAGAAGGTGTCTGCAGTGTGGACAACCACACACAATGGCCCTCATTACGATACCGGCGCTAAACCATGGCGCTATTAGCACCATGGTTGGCGCTGGTATCGTAACGTGTCTGCCATGGTGAAATGGGGAAATACCGCCCCATTCCAAGGTTGGTGGGGCGGTATTTCCCCATTTCCCCATGACCCTTCCCCATTCCCATTTTTGCCCCATAGGGCATAATGGGAATGGCGAAGGGGCCAAGTACGGTACCGCAAATTGCGGTACCATACTTACCGCGAAGGTCCCTTTGCGGGTCCCTACTTTAACGGCTGGTCTAAACCAACCGTTAAGGTCGGGTCCCGCAAAGGGACCTCGTAATTAGGTGCTAAGTGCCCATCTTAATAGTAAGCTTTTAATATGCCCATCAATCCAATGCATGAATGTGTTGATTAGGGACCTGCCATACCCCACAGAGCCGTTTGCAAGATATGGCACATCTGATAAAACTACAATGAAAGGTGCTGATTCAGGTCGAAGATCTAGAATGAATGTCTTCTCATAAGGCATGAGTAAATACAGAGATGTCGAAGCAGTGGATTTCGATGCATGGCATGTGTTCATGGGTAGAGAAGAAAAAGGAGTTGGGGAAAAGGATGCACATTAGAAAGACTTAAGGCAATATTGCTAATGTGTTGTGTGTGAACAAGACTGGATTTCGGTCTTCTAGACTGGCCCACTTGTATTTTATTAATATTCCTTGTTCTCAGCGGTTAGATTGTTGATGACCCAGCTGACACTTTTGAAAGGTGGATCCTCTCTTCCAGTGCCTCTAATGATGATGCCAGTCTAAACATGACTCCATAAGGTTGTTTATTTGAATCAGCAAGCTTATTCAAATTAGACTCAATAGATCTCATAGTGAGGATGAATGAGTGGAATAGAGGTATTGGAACAGGAGTCACCATCATTTCGATGTATGCTCCTTTCTGCACTCTGAAGCTGGAGATAGAAGGAATATATTTCTTGATAATTTGCTTTAAGTTGAGATACCCACCTTGTCACCCAAGGTCAGGGCTTTTGGCTACTAGTAGGGACTTTCAATGTTCCCTGATCATGGATGTCTTCAATGACAGACACAATTCGATTGGGTCTTCACACTTTTAGAGGCAGAAGTCCCTTCAACATCTCCATTGTCTAGCACTTCTGGAGAGTCACCAACAGTTCCTTTCGCTCCTACTGCATTACATAGATTTGCCTTCATGATGCAAGACGTGGCTGTGTTGATCAGATCTGTCAGCACCAGCACATCCACCACCCTTTCCAAAAAGCATTCAATAGTAATAACAGAGGAGGACCTAATTTTACAGCTAGACAATGATGCTGGCCATACTGACCCAGAAACGGTTTTTAGTTTGACCATGTTGCCACAGAGATAAGGCGGAGAGAGAAAGAAGCTAGAGGTTAAGAATACACCTGGAAGAAGCCTGATATTGCTTAAATGGCAAAAAATGGCATCTCATCTTAGTTTTCCTCTTTTTACCTCTTATTCCTTCTTATAACCTCTTCCCTTTGAAGATCTTGTTACCAAAAGTATTACTATAAAGTTTTTATTGTCTGCCACATGTTTTGGCATTCCCTGGTATGGGCTACTATTAGCAAAAGAATAGTAGTACTAAACATATCGTGCCGGTGCTACAGCTTTTTCAATCACTCACTATGTGTATTTAAATCCTGTAGAAAAAAACATCGATTTTGCTAAATCACAAAATCACATGTATATAGCACACAGGGATTTACATCAGCATAATCAAAAGCATACATCACACCCACAACATACACCTCCCATGCACCTAACCTCACCTCTGTCCTGTTACCCCTCGGTGAAGGAAAAGGTGCTGCAGGGTCAGGCTGGTTGGTGGCCAGAATCAGGGTTCACAGTGCCTACATTTTTGTTGTCCGTTTCTTCCATCATGGGAGCAGTCATCACCCTGCTGCTAATTCTAGACTGAGGAAAGCACCCTCACCCATCAGTCATTACGCCAAACCTCACCGCCCCTTGAGAGGCCTCTTTCGGCGCTATGAATCCCAAAATCAGTGTTACACAATGAATATTACTTCATAATTCAATTGCCCGTACAAAGTCACACAGTGCCCCTTAAATCAAACCGTGGTTATTAGGTGCCACAGTGAGTTTAAGTGACATAAAGTCTCCTATCATGACCTACTCATTCTTGTTGACTATGACCAAAAAGTAATGCACAGGGCAGGTAAACAAGGGCTGTATCTACATCTGAAAGTTGTGTTACTCTCTGTATACTTTCTAGGCAAAATATTTCAGGAGGATAAATACAATGTAGTTGCTCGGGTTGTTAATATATATCATGTATCCTGGATTTCCTTTTAAAATTATCTCTATTTACCTCTCCTTGAACTGAAGGGGAAAGGTAAAACAAAGAAAAGGAAGCAAAGAAAAATGCCATATTTATATACAAACACGTTAACTACATCCTGTGCAAAGCATTTGAAAAGGAAATGGGTGATGGCAGCAACACATTTACAACAGGAGTGTACGTCCAAACCAACTGACAAGGCCTAAAATAAATCTTTCCGGTTACCAGAAGGTATCTAGGCACCATTTATTAAATGAAAATCTGTCAATCTGCGATGTGAAAGAGGAAAATAAAACAATTGGGGCCTGCATTGTGTATGTTTTCCTTAACAGGTTTCAGTATAAGCTTTGTGTAAAGAAACATACGTGAATTTACATGTTTTAACAGCTGTCGGATTGCTAAGAATATGTTATAATGTCCTACTGGTTAAAGTTACAATTGCAATGTATACCTTCAAATTCTGTATTCTGAATTAATTTGCCCTAGTAACTAAAATGACAACTCCTCCCTCAACAGTTTAAGGCCTCAGAGGGGGCTTTCCCCATGAGAAACATTTAAATATAGGCTTCTAAACTGGACTACACATCTTTGTGAAACTCTTGATTGACCAAAGAGCAAAATGTTTTATTTCATTCTCTGAAACCAGACCTTGCAAATGAAGGCATGCCCCTGTGTACTCACACCATAAAAAATGACAACCTGCTAGGGAAAAAAGGACACGTGATTTCTTGCAAGGATAACACGTTTTAATCACCCAGAAATAGGTAAGCCAGCAAAAAACTCTGCTGCACGAGAACATTCTGCCGAAAAATAGAGCAAGCAGAAGATTATAAGGCAGCACATCGTCATTACTACATCATACAAACAGTAAAAAATCTCTGTGGCTGGTTGGTGAGACCCTATACAAGGCACCCTTCTCCGTAGCGGTCCCAGCCCTGTCCGTCCGTCTTCCATCACGTGACGTCAGCTGGGTTCATCTCTCCAGAGACTGAAAGTCGCGTTCCTCATTAGTCACTATTGTAAAACAATGCTACTCTATCATTATGGCATGCACCTGGGAAACTCGGGGACTGGCAAAGAGGGACTGGCCCACACATTCTTCACTCAATTCCTATCGCACTCTCTGCACCCAAGGATTCCACCCTTGCTTTGGACTATAATGTATTCCTCCCTGTACCTTGCATTACAAAGTATGTCATTATGAAATTAAGTCAAAGGGATGTGTTCTTTTAGATCTATTACGGCCACTGGGTTTATGGTTGGTGGTCTGAGGTCACTTACTATCGTGGTATTCAGGGTTCTTGGACTGGGACAGCTGTAGTTGCCATAACTCCTGCTGGTCTGGGTGGGGGTTGGAGGTCTGATTTTCGACTGGCTGTGATGAATGTGTTCAGTGAGGCATTTGGTGCTGTCCTGCGGCCTTGCAGGGTGTATTCCCTTTCGGGATAACACGTATTCGTTAAAGTTAATTAACAAATAGGAGTTTCAATGGGAACTACCAGTGAGGATCTTTCTACTATCAGCACTTGGGCCTGTTCAGGTTTCTTCATCGGGCCTGTGTTTACTGCACTTCCATGAAGGGCCAAATTGATCTACCAAAACCACAAAAATGGCGCCTCCTTATATGTGCGCACTAAATCTATGCATAAATATAATTAATATTGTGCTCGTGCAGGGTTTCTTAGCAGAGCTACCTCCCCCAGGTACATCACAAGTGTATCTATGACATGATTTGATATATGTTAGGGAGAATTCTCCAGAATGGCTAATTTCCATTACCTACTGAGTTCCTCAGCAGCTTTGCTGGATTTCTAGGATTTATTTTTATTCACCTGGTAAGAGTGTGAGCCTCTTTGCCCACTCTTACATTTGTTTTGCTGTGTGTGTTTATCATGTTCTCGTGCTCATAGACTGTGCTCACCTACTTCACAGGCATCATCATTTTGCTGTGTGTTACACAGCACCTTCTGTGCAGGGACACAGGGTTGTCTATTTAGACTTCCCAAACTCCGACTTCATTTTATGGGACTGACTACTGTCTCCCAAAGCATATAAAGTTGCGATTGACTTTATTAGTCTCTTTTAAAACTCGCAGACCCAGTACAAGCTATCTTACATAGAGTTCTGGAAAGGGTTAATACTTACCCCTTTTTGTCTGTCTCTCTTGGAACACTGTTTCATTCCCTTTTCATTAAGACGTGGCTGGTGGCAGTGGAGCTACCCTATTTTTCCTACCACGGTTATCTTAAATAGCCCTGCTATTGTTTTAGGCTATCTTGGTAGCCTCAAACCTAAACCCGCTGGACCATATATGTTTTTATATGGTTCCGGCTGGGTTTATTTACCATTTATTTTTGTAAAAGTCTTTCTCGTGTTTTACTATGCGCGCCAAACCAGATTTGTTTGTCCTTTTGCGGGCTTCTGCACAGGAGCCCTCCTGATGCACCTGTATGTATGAGGGGGACGGGATGTGAGGGAGGGGTTTAGGACTCCCTGCACAGGTTTTCCTTGGAGACCAATGTCGCACTCTGATATGATTGGCTGTGGTGACTATCCCAGCGGGATAGCCACCCTACTGTGTGATTGACAGCCAGGCTGTGTGAATGGGGGAAAACTGCATAAAAAGCAGGTCTCTGGGTCTGGAAAGGCATAGGCGCCACTGGATCGAGAGAGCCAACGAGAAGCTGACAGAAGAAGACCTCTACCATGACTGAACCTCCTGGTGAATCCCTGCTGCGGGTCCGAATCTTCATCAGACTTCGACGACAGGGAAGATCTGCAAGGAATCTTCTCCCCCTGAGCTGGTGGGAACAACCAGTTTGCAAAACTGCTCGCCAGTCCTCCCTTCTCTGGTCGAATTTGCTGTACAGAGCTATAGTGAACCGGATAGCCAGGAGGAACTAACCCTGCTTGAGTTTTAAGGAGCGCACATCCCTGGGCAGTGCAGGACCCTCCAGTCTTCCTCCTACTTGACAGTCCGACAGTCGCTTCAGGAACCGTGAGCCTGCAGGACATGCCAGGAACGTCTACCTCAGCTACAGGATTCTTATGCTCTAAAGGTACTGTGCTAACCCGATTGTTTGTTTTGTCCAGCCACAGTGAAAGTGCCATACCCCCTGATCCTCAAGATGGGACTATTCCCCACTTTCTCAAGAAACCAACACTTGATCCTGACGTCCTCAGCAACTAACGCCCCATCACCCATTGTTCATTCCCAAGGTAAGATTCTTGATAAAGTAGTAGCCAGGCAAGTCATCCTGCAAATGAAAGGCAACAACCTCCCTCAGTCCTACCAACCTGGCTTCATACCTGATGTACAAAAGAAACGGCTACCTGTTGGCCTTAAAATAGTCAATGATGACCCTCCTTGCCACCTGGTTCTCCTCTTCATTCAACACTCTAGTCCACCAGACAATCACCAACATTCTAGACCACTGCATGGGTTTCAGCAAGATTGCCCTCTGGCGGTTCAAATTCTACCTTGCTAACCACCACCGGTTCATACAAATGGGTTCCTTCAGACCACCAACACTGGCCATCACTTGTGAAGTTTCCCAAGTATCCATCCTTCCTCTGTGAATTTCAATTGTGATCTATATTCTTTACATGGAAGCACTCCTTGGCTCCACACAACTTAAACATCTAACAAATTGCTTATGTCAAGCAGCGCTACCTAAATATATCCTCCACCAATGACATCCAGAGGGTGAAAGCATCACTCACATTGATCCAGTCTCAGATTGCAGTGCTTAGCTGAAGCTCCATCCCTCCAAAACAGAATTCCTACTGCTGGCCAACAACACTGGCATACTGAAAACCAAACCTGGCTTTGTTGTAAACCTTGATTGCATCAGACCCCAGCTGGCCACCTGTGCCATGTTTCTTGGATTTGACAACAGCTAACATCTGTTCTTTAAACAGCATATAGCAAGGAAGACATACAAGACTTGCTATCAGCTTCTCCCCTGCAGAAAATCAAGCCTTTCATCCAAGAAAGAAAGTTGACATCTTGTATCCAAACCTTGGTCTGATCCCAAATGGATTTTGTCAATGTCCTTATGGTAGGCCTTCCGGACACTACCCTGGCCCCCCTGAGATGTGTACAGCATGCTCTAGCATGACTCATCAAGGGACTCTGCAAATTTGACCACAACAACCGGACCATCATCAAACTGCACTGACTTACTCTACAAGCATGTATCATCATCAAATTCTACTGCATAATTTACAAGACTGACGTCCTGAAGTCCCTGATATACCTCACTGAGAAACTCAGCATATGCAGGGTTCTAAATTTCACCTGAAGTAAGGACATGTGCAACTTGAACGCTGACGATGAAGGAAGGAAAGAAACAGAAGAAAGGACTTCTCTTTCTATGCTGCCAGAACTCTGGAACCTCCCCCAATTCTACATTTCAGCAAGCGGCTCAAAGCACTCCTTTTTAAGTAAAGTCTCTTCAATAAGACCTAGCTTAGGTGATTGGCTCCCTCCTATTTCCTCCCCTGGTTGCTTTTAGATCCTTGCTGAATTGCCAACCCTTGCACTCCCACGGTCTTAGCTTCCTGCTCCCTGGTATCTCTGCTTCCCACACCGTGTCCTTATCCTGATGATTCATGATGTGTTTAATTGTTTTTCCAAAGTTAGGTTTACACTATAAAATACAATAATAATAATAATAATAATAATAATAATAATAATAATAATAAATAATGTCTCCCCCACAAAGTAAACGTAGTATATTTTAATTCAAGGCTGTTTACATCATTGGTGAGTAGATACAATTTGCAGCTGTTTAAGGGGTGCAACATAATACTTTTTCAAGCTTATTCCTGCAAACTGGTGAGTGTGAACAGTGTTGGGATGCATATACAGCATCCCAGCCAGGCACAAAGATTCATGCTGAGGAAAATCTATCATGTATCATTGTGTGAGCAGGGTGAGGTTGGTGCGGCAGAAAGTGCATGTTTCATTTGTAGTTAGTTTTGATCCATATTAGATACCCACATATAGCAACATAGAAGGAGCAAAAAACATATACATTTTGTGGTTGCAGAGGTCATAGATAGGGCAGTATTATAGGCCCTATGTTTAAGTTGTATCTGAAGTTATGTTTTTAGTGAGGTGTGTGAAAAGTGTTGAAACAGGTGGAAGAGGCCGTCAAAAAGGTATTGATGTCGGGTCAGCGTATTAACATGACAGAAGTGTCACCATATTGTAAGTTAAGGCCTAGTACACAATGGATAGAATAAAACATAGGCCCTGATGTGGGGATGCGGCTCTGTTTAGCCCAGTTCCAAAAACAAATCCCTTTTACAATTCCCCAGGAGAGAAGCTGAGGTCAGAGGCACCACTGGTGCATGATAAGTGATAATTGTATCCATCTGCAGGGCCTGAACGTGGTGGGAATGGAATGTTACCTAATGGAAGAGTTGGTAGGGATGCACCATTTGAGGGACAAATCATGAAAATAGGGCATGCAGGTTTGTGATGGCAAAAGGGTCAGCCTAAGATTTAATTCGCTACTGCCCCACCCAATGAGCGGTCATCCCATTTGAAATTCAAGTGGAGGCACAACTAAAGAAAATACATCCCTGAAATTCAGACACAAGAGCAGTGCCAAGTTCTCGTCATTACTGGGTACTTGCAGTCTGAAGGAGAAAAGGGGGCACTCATGTCTGTAATGATCAGTGATTTGGGATAGACAGAACAAAGGTGATGCCAATACATTTAGTACAAGGTCTCGGATGCAGCTTGTGTACGCCACATCATCTAATATAATAAGAAGGCCTATTGTCTTATCAAAGCATAGTTCACCTCACCAGTTTACTTGGCTGGGTCTGGATTGGAGGGGTGCACATCATGTAATGGTAATGATTTATTAATGTGTCAATATGTCTGAACAACCAATTCTGTAACTGGATTCAATAGTGATGATGTAGTGGGCTAGGTGTCTAGGTGAATGGGTTTAGAGAAGGTGTGGACACTCAGTTTAGGGACCATGGGGGGGTATAAGCATGTTATATAGGAGGTAGCCAATGAGGGTGGTGGGATAACATTGCAACCTATGTAATCATATTTTGTGGTTTACCACTATATAGCCTGTGACTTCTTACGAACTGGTGAGTTCTGCAGGACCATCTGAGACCTTTTTTCATGTAATAAAACGTGTTTTCCCTTGCAAAGAGTTACAATGATTATTTGGTGTTTTGGATTTTTGACTTTTCATGTTTTGGGTTGCCTTCCTATGTATACCTTGGGGACCCTGATGTGATCCCAGACTTTCTGTGAAGTAGGGGGTGTCACAGCCGTTTATCCTGGGGTGTGGTGCCCATCTGCAGTGACCAGTCCTACGTGCATGATCTGAAGAGGTTTGCAGGCACAGTGCTTCCAGATGGCCTGCCTGCTCCTTGCAGTCAGGAACTTCTCCCAGATTGTGCAGGATGAGCTCGGGAGAACGCATAGATGTAAGTGCACCTGTGTTGGATAAAACAAAAAGAGGAGAGTGAGGGTGTGTGTGTGTGTGAGGAGAAGGTTGATTGTTAGTGTGTGGAATGTAAAAGATCACGTGGCGATGCATAGTGTTTTTTTATTTATAGAAGTGGCCAGAGGGATCTCCTCCACCGAGTGGATAGGTGATGTCACAGTATGTAGGATGAGGTTCAGTATTTGGAGGTCCTGGAAACCTTCCATTTTGCAAAAGGGAGTGTGAGGAATAAAATTCCTGAGGCAAGGGGATAGATGAAGGGTCTATACTATTGTGTCAAAAAGTGTGATTTATTTGTGTAGGCACATTGTATGGTGGGCCGGGTATCCCTTTACCCGGCATAAGGGGGCGTGAAGAAGTGAATGTCCTCATCTCAAAGAGGAGACTGAGGAAGGGTCAAAACCATTGTGTATATAATTGTGTTATTTTTGACTGGTGATTTAATGTGTTTTTGCATTTGTTATAGCATGGAGTGTCGGTGTGTCAGTTGTGTGAAGAGAGGTGTGGTGTCATAAGCATTTGGTGGGAGGGGTGAAGGGAATTGGGAGGGGTAACAGGCAGTGTGGGCAGAATTGGGAGGGCGGGGTAGAACGGCACTGCTGGATTGGCATTTAGGGAATAAAAGATTATTCCAGGTACAGTATTAGACGTAACCATGAGTTCCCTTAACCAACTTGAATACATGTGTACAGTGCTTCCGCTGTTTTGGAATACAATTATGATGTACCACAGGGAGTGGGTCACTGATACCAGAATAGGGATGTACAAGCTGTGGCCCAAAGAAGGATCAAATAATAAAGATGTTTTGGTAAACATATCTTGCAGCAAAATAAAAGGGTAGGAAGTTGAAGTATAGGAAGGGTATTCCTGAGCTCTGGTGAAAGGTTGAGGGTTTTGAAGATATCACACGGACCCTAAAAGGGTAAACATTGTACTACAAGCACTATGTGTAGCATTAGTACCCTATGATAAACCTACTACCCTGACAGTCCCGCTACTGCCACGCCCACAGGAGTGTTACCCTATACAAGCAGCCACGGATTTCACTATTACTAAAGTTATGGAAACAGAGAACAGGGCATGAAGAGACTTAGAAACAACATTGAGAATGACAGTGGCAGAACTTGCGCAACTAAAATCAGAACAGGAAGAAGGGCAAAGAGTGCCAATAGACACTGATGAGTGGAGCATGGGTGCTATTTTATTTAGAATTGATAGTATCACCATTAGGGCCTTCACATGTTTAAACGCAGGATGATGGCTACAACAATCAGAGGTTTTGAGAGGATCTACCATGAGCAGAATGTTTAGAATTTGAGTCAATCAGATCAGATGCTGATGCAGGAGTATCAGAGAACGAGGAATGGGGAACAGATGAGGAACAGGAAGATGAGATGCCAGCCAGGTTGAACCAAGAGTAGAGAGTGTGTGTGGTTCAAGACTGAGAGCACAACCATGCTGCATGGTGGTGGTGAAGGGGAAGCAAGAGGGGAAAATGTTACCAGCTAAGCAGGTAGGTACTGGCTAAGCAGGTAAGTACACGGTTTCCATTGTTTCCATGGTTACACAGGTGTACAATTGGGCAATGAAAATCACAATGGGGTGCAATTTAATTATTGTCAAGATAGTGTGGGCTTCCCTAAGAGCATCATATCCCAAAACACTGAACATAGATTCAATTATGGCACATACTATGAAAGACGATGAAGACCCGGCACAATACAAACTTTAAACTCAGGAGTGGTGGAGGGCTGAGACAGGGGATCCATGGGATAAAAATATAGCAATATTCTATCAAATGTTAAAGAAAATACTTCCAAAAGTGGTGCAAAAATATTTGGGCAAAATAGTGGTGATTGAGGGTAAGGGTGTGCAGAGATTAAGGCAATTATAATACATAATTGCAGGTGAAGGCACAACAAAGAGAATGAAGTGGTGGACAATGCACAGAGGGCTGAAGCAAAGTTATTTACAAAGACGTTAGCAACATTGAGCATAGAAGGGGCAGTGATTAAAGGCCCACCTGTAGAGCAGGTAGAACTGAGAATGGCACCAGTGAAAATGAGAATTGTACAAGCGTGGACAGGAGGGTCTGAAGGGTGTCAAGACAGCAGGGGGTATCAAGTAGGTTACAAAGAGGTTATCAAGGAGTTTACTAAAGAAGGAAAGGGGGATTCAAAGGCAAGTGAGGAGTTAGAGGAGGAGGATTTGAAGGGATGGGGCAGAGATTTGATGGACCAGTACAGTGTTGGTGATGTGGGAGAATGAGCTATTTTGCATGACAGTGTAGGAGCAGGCACACATCTGCTGATGATCCCTGCTCTTATCCCGGTTGACTGGCAGGCCTAGTCACATATTAACAGCAGCATGGAATGTTGCCTCCATTTGGTGCAGGCCCACATAGGTGACCCAGCAGGGATGACAGCCACAGTATAAATTACAGGCACATGTGCCACAACAGATGCAACCACTATAACCCAATAGCATGCTAGTGTATATGCAGCAACAGCCACAACAACCAGCACCAAACGTATGGGAGAAACATGACACCATATACAGGGGCGAGTTTGGTGGGCGGTATCCATTTCATATTCCTAGGGTCAAACACATACCAAGATTAAAACAGCCAACAGAGAGCTTTGACGTGCCTATACTATCAGTCACTCCCAACCTGGTAGAGGAACTCCTGATACGTGTGGAGGCAAAATCTTTTTTTTTCATGGTTGCCACAAGTGTAACAACATCAAGCATAAAGGAAGGGTACTTCCCCTTATCAGGAAAGGTAATGGGCACTCAAGGGTTCTCTGGGGCAATACATTTGGTACCAATTACAGAATACTTAACCATCAAGGTAGGGATCTGTTAAGCAAACAAAATATGTCAATTTCATTCACTGAAGAACGGGTCATGTGTTCTACACCAGGAATGTGTTATGCTAGAGATCCCTAGCATAACACATTCCTGGTGTATAACAAAAGCATTGTACAGTGATGGTGTCACAAGAGGAATACCTTTGTACCCAGACATATTTATGTATGGAGAAACCATGTTGTTGAGTTGGGTTCCAGTCATCAGAAACAAACCAAGGAGAGTGCTCTCTGAATTTGTGTTAATTTATTTATGTATTTATTTTATTGCTATGGTTGAATAATTCAACCTTTTTACTATTCAATGAAGGTCTTAAAATATTACAAGAATAGGCAACAATATGCAACATCTTAAAAATATTATACAATTTATAAATACAGAGCAAAGAAAAAGAAAAGCAAATTAAAAAACATCACCGATTGTGGAGTTGGTACATAAACACTTCTTACAGACAGAATTTCAATTATTCCAAGTCTAGAGAAATAATAAATTTGGCAATTGCAATATGAACCGTTGGTAATACTGTGTTGAGTAGCTTGAACCATAAACCATGTGTTGTTAGATTTCTGTAGTCTTTGAAATATGATTTAAAGTGGATATTCCTCTGATGGATCAAGTTTGGGCACTCTATTAACAAATGCTGTAATGTTTCAGATTGTCCTTGTTTACAACAAATTCTACAAATGTTGCTGGTCTTGGGAATTTGACACTGTCTGGATTGGATTTGTCTAGTCTTACAGAGATTGAGATAATATTGCAGCATAACCGTCCTATAAATGGGAGTAGGACATTTTAGCAAGTATGCTTCTGTTGTTCGAAGACTCTTCTCTGTAAATGGATTTTCTTGAAATGTTTTATACTTCTTGCATTTTTCAACAGTACACATCCAATCATGTTGCCATAATTTAAGTTTGGCTTTGGTGGGGTTAGTCATCAGCAGCTCTCCAGGGATATCAGCTGCAACCAAGACTGAGATGACATGTTCCCTCCATTCTTGTGCAGAATGGTGTTGAGATTTGCATGTATGATGATAACTTGACCAAGAGTGTGTTCGAGTGGTCAGATAGCAAACATTTCCTGAATAACGAGAAGATTTTTCAGTTGTACATGAGTCTGGCAAAAAGGTATCCTTGGGCTGTTGTGCGCTATATGAATACGAATAAGACAAAAAAACAAATAGGACTATTGGTCAATAATTATAAGGGCACTGTCGATTGCCCTTTTTAAAAATGGGTACTATTGTGGATTTTCACCACGATCGCGGAATGCTACCAGATTTTGTGACTTCTACAAAAATCTGATACAACATTCTGGCCCATTGTTCAGGATATGCTTTTAGAGTAAGATTGGCTAGGTCATCGGGCCCCAGAGCTCTCTAAGTGCTTAACCTCGATATTTAAAATATGATGTCTTCTAGATCAAAGTCCAGAGAAATAATCCCATCAGAAAAAGAGATGCTTGATGCAGGAGGATCATGCTTGCAGCGAGCATAAAAGATAGAGAAGTAATCTATCCTGATCTGTTCGGGCACAGCATTTATTTGCAAAGATGCCCGGGTATTATGGGTTGCATGGTTTAATAGCTGCCACACTGCTCCCAATTCTTTTGATGCTATGGTTCGAAGCATCTGTTCACTGTCATGCTGATAGATAAGAGACTTCCTTGACTTCACCCAGTTCTTATATTTAGTTTTTATCATACGCATTTCAATAATCCATTCACTGGGTGGGAGATCCTTAAGTAATCTGATGGCTTTACGCAGAGCACCTTTCTCCCACTGAACTGCCGAATCAAATGCATGCTTATGTCTGTAGGGTGGCTTGTTGATTTTTGTTGGACCTAATCGGAAGAGTTGCATTGCAGCAACATAGTTCCCATCCATGTGGTCTGTAACTGATGATTTACATGATTTAGAGCATAGACAATCATGGAGTTGGTTTAGTAAGGCAGGTGACCAGCGCAGACGATCTCTGCCACCTGTAACTGTTAAGTTAGTGCTAGAGTTGTGGTCAGCATCAGGAGGTAAAAAGACCACCCTTCACCATGTCAGAATTAGTTGATCATGGTCACTAATATTTTGTTTTTTAACAGTAAAACTGTCTATAGTGGCCAACATGATTCGACCAGTGCATATATAATCTATTATGCCATGTTGATCTAATCTTCGCCATGTGGGATTTGGAGGGATGTCACCCTTTTTTGCTCCATTAACTCTCAAGAATTGTGTATTCGCCATTAAAGAAACCCACCGACGTGATAGGACGTCACCCTTGCAGTCCTCGGGCATACAGCGAAGATTTAAGTCACCAACTATAAAGGTTGCTGTCTCTGATGGATCAGTAGCAACCAGATCAAGCAGAAACTCAATGAGCCTCATTACAACTCCGGCGGTAGATGCGCCGGTAAACACATCAAGCTGCCGCCGGAGTTGTGTATTTTTTCCGAGTTACTCCCCATTTCCATTTGAGTCTCATAGGACTCAAATGAGAATGGGGAAGACAGTAGCACCGGCATCATTCATAATGGTGCCTGTGCTACTTTCAAAGTTTGCGAGCGGGTGCCTTTCTACCCACCAGGTCAGACGTGATCGCAGATTGTTGCATGTTAGTTATTTTCCTGGCGTTGCATTTTGAAAATATTGGTGAAGAGATTTCTCAATTTCTATTCTTCTTTGATCTAGGATACAGAACTGATCGACAGGACGGGTGAAATTGACAGCTCTCAAATGCTTGTTGCTTGGTTTAATACAAGGACTAATGGCAGGTTCCAAGTCCTTAGCTCACTGATTTTCAATTTCATAAATCAAATCATCCAGAGGTTCTTTATTACTCTGTTTATTTTTATCATGCAAACACGTCTTAGTTTCTTTTGATCGGGCAATATCTGTGTACTTTTTCGAAATTGCTGTGGTAACATTAGCAAGGTGGCTTTTTGGGTTTAGCTAAGCTCCTAAAAAAACGTTTTGAAGCAGTATGCGAGTGTGATGAAACTGATTTTATATTCTTAGGTTCCTTTTTACCTGATAATGATGAGTTTGCTTATGACAAGAGTTTCTTGTAGGTTTAGATAATTAAGTCGTCGTTTTTAGTTGCCTTTGGACTCTGTTTGCCAGTAAGGTTAGGAGCAATTTGTACGTCTGTGGTCACACATTTGGAGCTTCCTTGAGCTCCTTTGTTTGGCCGGAGGGAGTGAATATGTTGTTTATTTCGTGTTTTAGGCACTACTATTTTCACTGGAGCTGAGAGGATTTTTAAAGGGTCAATGGTAGTGGACACATTTGGTACGAAAACCACAGAGTCACAAGGCAGAGAGATTAGAGAACGGACTTCACGTTCGAGAGTTTGAGTTGAGAGTATTTGCTTAATATTCTTGAGGCAATGAGACTGACTAATTTGGCATTGTGCCAATTTTTCAAGAAGAATTGTTTGGTCACTGAAGTTAAAGTCCATCACCTTATATAATCTAGTTAGAGATGATAAACCCAAATGCATGGCCATTACAATAGGCTGAAGCAAGGAATTAGAAACAGCTTAAGAAGGGGAGGGCACTGGGGAGTCTACTTTTTGAGAATTGGAGTGTTTTTGCGCGGGGAGTTTTGTTTAATGAAATAGACAGGGTGGAAGAGTTATGTGAGGCTGTACCAAACATGATTGGAGATTGGTACAGCGCAGAGTTGTGGTTCGCAATTCACTGATGAGTCTGAGTAGGAATAGGGTTAGCTATTGGGGACAGAATATGAGTCATGGAAACATCTATAACAGCATGCATGCAGGGAGTTTCACTATTTCTACCTGCTTTAGATGGAGAGACAATGGGCCTCATTACAGGTCGGGCGGTCCGGAAATAACAGTGGCAGTAAACCCGCCGCCACTGTTAATTCCGGACTGCCCGATCCTGAGTCCTGCAGGCGGGAGGTGGCAACAACGGCACCATCAAAGAGAGTATGGGGAGGTGGAATGGTAATACGAGTCCAGTGATAACAGAGGCGGTAAAACCGCCTGGTTAGCGCCGGACTCGTAATGAGGCCCAATGTCTATCAAGTCATTAGTGAAGGCAGAAGTGAGAGAGTCGTTATGCACAAGAGCACTGATTCAGATAGAACGAGTTTGTGCAAGATCACCAACATTCTGAGTGATGATTTCATAGGAGTCAACTGGTTGTTTAGATGCTAGATGCAGCGGTATAGATGCCATAGTGAGTCGCTGAGATGTTCAGTGAAAGGTGCACAGAAGACCCGTGTTTACTGTTCATAAAAAAAATTGAAGGTGTGGTTGGGAATTACTTTAACAAGTCGCCTGATTGTAAGAAAGAGTGGAAGTAACAAAGGGAGGAATAGGCAATCGGACCGTGGAGGTTTCAGATTAATAAAAAGATCGGATATCGGAGGATAGTGATGGAGCTCTTGCACGTGTGAGCGGGGCGTTTGTTTTACTGTGAACAGAAATGGAACCAACTTTTATCAGGGTGCGTTTAAGCTTGTAGGGTATTTTGTGGAGATTTGGGGCCTGACGGTATTTTCTTACCGCCGAAAAATAACTTAGCAACTATCACTCCTTGTATTCAGATTGGGCCATGTACAACAATAATACAGTGGACATGCATTATTTCAGCACCCAGACATGCATATTTGGTATGCGTGGTTGGTATGCGTGGTTGGTGGTATTTTGGTGAGCATAATTCCCTTGTTTTATTTGTGGCCCCAATGTCCAGAATCCCTTATCTTTGCTTAGATTTTTCGAGTAATCACTAGAGAGACCTCATGCCTACATTTCAGGAATACCACATTTTCAGTGTTAGTGTTAGTGTGCCACCATGGGCGATCTCACTGACTTATTTACGACAGAGAGCTATATGTGGTAATTTTGTGGTAATTTCCACTACCTTATATACGGTAGGGAACTATGTCCAGAGAGTCTCTCTTCCCGTTGGCTCATGTACCTCCAACGAGCTATGCTACAAACAGTCACTCACAACTGTCCATACTGAATATGATCATGCACACATCTGTCTTAAAATGACAATTGCACTGTTTAAAAATCTCCCCACATCATCAGCACTGTATTGGTGAATATAAAACACACCACCCGTCTGCTTTCAAATATTTTTCTGTATTATAAAAGTTGCATTTAAACACGATCTAACTCTTTACAGAAATAAATAAAATAGCACAGTAACAGCATTGTCTGTGATACACTGAAAAGAGAGTGGCGGAGAAAAGAACTCAATTTGCAACATTAAATGTGATTAAAGCACAGGAATCTCCTTTCCTACACTGACTGAATATTCTCGTACACACTCAGCCCCCACACTTCTGTAATTACCTTATCTGTTCAGCCCGAGTTTTCTTCAGCTGTTCTCTTTCTGAATGTGGCTCCCTTGAAGATTAACCCCAGTGAAAACAAGCGTCTTTCGTTCTCAAACCGGGGTTATTGCCTGGAGCTCTCAGCTTTTTCATCAGAAATGCTCCAACCAGGAAAACAGGTCCTTCTCCCAGCTCTCCAAATCCCGACTGTCCTTCCCCCAGCAAAACCCTCATCACTGCCTCTAGCATGATACTTGCTATGACGCTGCTCCAATCAGAAATTAATCATGCCATCTCCTTCCTCTCTACACAATGGCTCCTTTTTACAGTAACCATTTGTAACCAACTGATTTCCTGTACCTTCGCCCTTGGCTTCCTGAGTTATGTGGACAGAGCAGCAGAGAAAAAGAAAAAAAAATGAATGTGCGTTTAAAAGTTCACTTTCAGAGTAGGCCTATTTCTGCAGTGGAGACACATTTTTATTAGTGGGTTATGTTAAATGCAGTTTTATTAGTCAGGTTAGTTATTAATAATGTTAGTTATTAATTTTCAAATGTGTCTCTTGCACCATAGGTATTTCAGGTGAAAAATAGTGTGCATTTTTGAATGTGCACGTGTGCTTTTAACTGTAAAAATAGATTTGCATCTTATATGTTAAAATCGTTTTTGACTGAATAGCCTGTCTTTCCATGTTAATCTGGTAACACATATAGCAATGCACCGCAACCATGTGGTGGTGCTGCATAAAAATAATTGCTACCTGTGCAGTAGTGCTGTACTCTGTGCTGTAACACGCCAAATATCCTTACAAGCTGCTCCACCAGTGTTATGGTTTCACACTTTGACGGCATGTCAGCTTTCAATGTATACGAGAATGCTCGATTGCACAATGTCATTCAATTGGGCAAAAACACACAAACAAAAACCGAATTCAATAAATGGAGCATGGTTTATGAAAATGAAAACTCGCCGATAATGGAAGAGATGTAATATAAATATCAAGGGAACCAATGGCAGAGCCACGCAGTCCTGAAAAGAAAAAGCCCTTTGCAATGCGGACGCGCTAATGTGTGTGCACCCTTCAAGATGTAGTGTGGCTGACAGGGTGGGAGGAGCCAAATCTTACACAATCCAAAAATCTAACTATACAATTGATGAATATAAAAAAGAACATCAGATAACAAAGCATTCAAAATAGCAAAAGCGTAAGCTTTCCTATTAGAGGTCCAGTGTGCAGTATGGGAGTTGCATACCATGTATGATTCTTTTCAACGCAATGTAGCAGGAGAACAGGAGAGCAGAGGAGCAGGGAGACCAGCCAGAACAGCCCTTACAGAGCCCTTCGCAATGCGAGCGCGCTAATGCACGCGCAACTTTCAAGATGTATTGTGGCTAAAAGGGTGGGAGGAGCTAATCCTTACACAAGCCAAGTATGAGTCTTTTCAATGTAACGTAGCCGGAGAGCAGAGGAGCAGTGAGACCAGCGACAACAGCCCTTAACAAGCCCTTAGCAATGCGTGCGCTAATGCGCACACACCCTTCAAGATGTAGTGTGGCAGAAAGGGTGGGAGGAGCCAATCCTTACACAAGCCAAGTATGAGTCCTTTCAACGTAATGTAGCAGGAGAGCAGGAGAGTAGAGGAGCTCTCTTATTTATTTATTAAGTGCACTAGGCCCATGGGCATCAAGGCATTAACTACATACAAGACAAGCAGGTGTAAAAGAGTCAATATGTCTGGTGATGACCCAGGATAAACTGAAAGTTTATTCTCAGAAAAGTAGAGTATTTCCAGCAGTGCCCCAAGATCATGCTCCATGTACCATTATTATGCTAGATTTGGTGGGATTGCTGATTGTGGACTATAGATAGTGTTGGGGTGGGTGTGTGCTTGAGGATGCTGATAATGATGGTGAAATGATACTGGAGGTTTGTATCCTGTGTAAAATAATTATTCAGCATATGAAAGTACCTGGTCCCATACACATTGGCAAGTCTATTGCCGTGTATTTACTGGAAGCTTTGATAAGGGTCTCCAGCACTTTTTGGACAGACAATCCCCATGATGTAGGCCTCTTGAAGAGCAAAGGAGCAGTACATATCACGTTGAACTAGTGGGTAGTGTTACCTAGACCGTGGCATTATCCATTGGCAAGGGAAGCAGATGAGAAAATAAATGACAACATTGTAGCATTATGGCAGCAGGGCATTATAGTACCCTCAGCAATATGTCCTGTAAAGAAAGTGAAGGGGTTAAGTTATAGGATGATACCAGACCTACGGTCATTGAATAATGTTGTGGAAGCAGAGTTCCCAGTAGAGCCGAACCCAGCCACGATCCTTTGCAATATACCCATCCTACCCGATTCTCAATATCTCACCATATTTACCTATCACGGGCAAAGGTTCCAACACACCAGACTTCCACAGGGGTACTGTGAGTCACCTAGCATTTTCAACCGAGTACTCCATATGGATGTTGGCAACATACATGTACAGAGTACACTTATCCAGTATGTTGACAAACTCAGAGTGTGCAGCACAACAGAAGTCCTATGAAGAGCAATTTCAATTGCAATGCTAACACAGCTTGCAGACAAAGGAAGTGGCTTATTTGGGGACAAATAATATCAGCAGTGAGGAGTGTAACACTAGAAGGAGCAGCTGTAATACAAAACATACCACAGCCCACTGCAGTTAAAGAAATGCAGCATGGATTTTTGACTATTCTGTTGCACAAAACTTCTCCTGCAGGGACTCAAGGAAGCACATAGAAGCAAAGGGTCACTTACATGGGCAGTAGAAATGGTAGTATGTTTCCAGGAACACAAAAAGGCCATAGGCCCTGCACCAGTACTAGCAACCCCTGATTTCACAAAATAATTGTATTTGTTCTCACATTTTGATGGTCTAGTAATGAGCAACATCCCTAGGACACACGACCCTAGCATATTACAGTGGTAGACTAGATTAAGTGATGCAGGGTAAATTCCCTTGTGAACAGACATTGGCTGCTGCTGCCTTTGCGATTGAAAAGTCCTCAACAATCACTATGGGTTGCTCAGTGACATTTTATGTAGAACACACATTGTTCATAATTCTTAAGCGTTCTAAATCCACTTTAACCACACAAAGGCCTCGACATATTGTTTCACATTGAAAGGTGTCACACCGTAAATCATGCTAAGTATATTGCAATACATGTTGAAGAAGGTGAGGAAGTGCATGATTGTGTTACATACGAAGGTCCTGAAGATGAGTTAATAAGAGCAAGGGAGGAAGCACTTGAAGAAGGGGAAGTCCTCTTTGTTGATGGTTCATCGATGATTGATCAGGAGTCTGGCCTGGTACACACAGGTGCAGCAGTGGTGTGTCTTGTAGATGGGGAATATGAGGTTTTAGTTCAAAAAAGCTTACCAACACATAATCCAGCCAAGGCAGCAGAATTGATTGCATTAATTGAATCATTAGAAGCATCTGAATGATGCTTAGTGAGCATATATTTAGGTGACCACCACCGTACATTTGAGGTTGTCCAGATGGAAAGGGAAGGGATTTTGATAGTCAGATGGCATACCTGTACAGCATGCAGCCTTGTTGTAAAGATTGATTTATGTCCTTTCCCGCCCATCACTAGTAGTGGTGGTCAATGTCCCACCCAAACCCAAAATACAGACCCCATTTAATATGTCAATGAAGTGAAATATCATAGGGAACCAGATGTCATCACATATCCTGAGATGGCCCATCAATTCCATATACTGCAGTACTTCTCAAGCAAATAATTGGGTTACAAGGTTATGTACCACAGGAAGAGAAAGAGCTGCAAGCTAAAAAGGGTGCTCACAGTAACTGACCAATTTGGTATGGAGACAAAACTATACAGGTAAAGTAGTAATGCCACAGGAATTGCTCATGGTTGCCATGTTTTAGAGGTCTGGTTGGTCCGCAATCTGCAGCAATAAATCAACCACATTGTGGCAAATTGAACAGTGTCCTCTTTACAGCACTGGACAGGCTCTCAAGATGCTGCTTGGTACATTGCCCCATCTGACCAGACCCTTTCGGGAACTCCACATTGATTATGTGGGCATGCTTAACAAGATCAGTAATTACTGTTGCCTTATTGTTGTAGTAGGTCTGATCTCCCATTGGATTGAGGATGGTCTTTGTTCACCATTCGATGAAAATCAGCAGCAGAATTTCTGTATGCAAGGTCTTTCCTCGCTGTAAGGTAAGTGAAGTCCTAAAATCGGATAATGGCACTCATGTTTTAATTGATTATTTAAAGAGATTGCATCCCTATTAGGAATATGTCACGAACTGTGTTTCGATATATCATCCACAGGCCAACGGGATTGTAGAAAAACTGAACATACAAGTGGAGTTTAAACTGTCAAAGACATGTACTATGTTAGGGAGGATCTGGCTGTATTGTTTCCCTCTGGCTTTCTTTAGCCTGAGAATGCAGCCCAGTAATGATCACCACATGTCCCTGTATGAGATAGTAATGGCGAGAAGAATGCATATACCTCTCACTCCTACACATACACCATCAGATGCTCACAGAGCAGGCGTTTTGGTGTATTAGATGGAGCTAACAAAAAGAATACAGTTCTTGTCTCGCCAGATTGCTCCTAGAAGAGAAAAGACAACTTAAGCACTGCTGACAGATTAACTGGATTTACCAGCACCTCAACTATACACTGGGGATCAGTTTACATCAGGAATTTCATCGGGCACTGGAATGAGCAGTGGTTCCTGGGAACCTTTGCTGTCATCTTTGCAAAGCCATTTGCAGTTCGTGTTCAGGAACTTCTCCCCAGAATGAAGACATTACTGAGAAATATTAAAGTATTCTTTACAGCATGATTTATTTACGATCCTACAATCAGTCAATCCTTATATCATGATGAAAAGATAGATTTGGCTGCATGTTTTCCTGTTTTTTTCTATCCCTCTGCAGGTTCACTGCTAAAAGTGTTGGGTAAAATATATGCTATGTTGTATAAGTAGTTTTCTTTTTGGAGTAGGAATAGTGTTTTTGTGTGGCTATTTTTTATGGTTGGAGCATCTAAAGGGGGGTATGGAAATGGCACAGATGTATCTTTGGGGATGACAATAACCAAACTGAGGCAGAGATACAATATAATCAATTTAAAATGGTAATACTGGACACTGGCGGATCTGCACCATCTCAAATCAGATAATGTGTGGTAAATCATATGCGTGAAATGGGGAGGGAGATGTCAAACGAGAGCTTCTATGTATGCTCTTTGATATCTCATGCGATGGGTGCACCCAAGTTGCTTATACAGCAAGAAAAGCCATCTCGTTTAGCCCATTATTTTGTACACTAGGCCCTGTGCAGAGTACAAAGTCTTTTGCAAGGGGACACGCGGTAATAATGGACAGACATGTTGAAGAATGTGCCTGGAAGAAAGAAGAATCCTGGAGTAAAATAAGACTGTTGCTGAAGATGGAAGGAGTGTTGTTTTCCAACAATAGGTATATGGCAGGAATAATGAGCTGTGCAGTGGTGGACTTAGTGGGGGTTCGGAAGATGTAGTGGCATGTGCCAATAGGAACTATAACAGGACATGGGGAAATGATGTGTGGACAATTGACATGGATTGAGTTAAGTGATCCAGCAGCAAAAGTACAGAGGCCAGCAAAATGTTCTTTTTGCTTCTGAAGAAATGGTACTATACCTGTAGGAACAAACATTGATTGTAATAAAACACTTTTCATTTTGACCTGACCGAAGGCAAAACAGCATTAATATGCAGTCAATATGCATAGTAACACACTATGATTCAGGTAATTCTGCTTTGTAATTACTTTCTGTACGCCAATAATTTGCCTTTTTTAGGGTTTGTGGTTCCTTTTGCCCTTTTTCCTAAATACTAGTTGCTTTCCAAATGAAACTTGGACCAATCTTATTCCGTTTCTATGGAATGCAGCTTTTTCTTTAAAAGAGGTATGTTTTACAGGGACCACAGTTAAAAAGTCACTAGACTGAGTTGACTCGGACAAGACTCCTGTGCTTTGGAGTGAAGAGTTTTCGGATGTTTCTTTGACTCTATTACCAAAGTAAGTGAATTTGTATTTCTTTCTCTTGGTTCTTTAGAGAGGAACAATCTGTGACCTGGTTGGCGATTTCTTGTTTCCTCGGTTCTGTAAGCCCGCGCTCAGAGCAATAGCCTACCTGTTTCAGTGGTGGCATTCACTTGTGTACTGTCTGTCAATTTTACTTCAGTATCCATTGACTGTTATCAGGGGGCCCCATCCCTTTAGATGGATTTTCATACAACACTTGTATTCCAAGGGGATTTACCATACCAGGAAATACTTTTCCTGGTATGGTAAATTTGACAATGCATTCCTGGGAACCTCTCGTGTGTTCCCGAGATGGGGGATGCTTTTCCTGTTTTTTGTGAGCTGTAGTGTTCTTTGTACTGTGAGCGGTAAACCGAAAGTCAATATGCATACCTTCAATTCCAGCCATCATGGAGGAGTGAATGTTCAATGACCACCTTGCACTCAGCAGTTCTGGTAGTTCCTGATGCCCATCTCACTGTTATTAATGTGCTGCCTCAGAACCAACTAATCCCTTCATAACCTGCCGGTTTTTCCGGCACGGTTACCGCCGGACTCGTAATGAGCCCCTATGTTTCTAAGTATTTTAACATGGCGAAACATAAAGCATGCAGTGATTACAATGTGTCTTTCTTCTCTCGCCTTAACATGACTCAGGCCAAAAGAGTTTCCAAGATATATGTGATTTTTGCATTTAAAAAAATGGCCCTATGCAGTACTTGGTATTATACTAGAAATTATGTTTTTACCCAAAGAGGGTCAACGTTAGATGTGAACTTAACAAAGGAATTCCACCCTCATCCTAACGGTTCTATATTTTCCAACTCTAATGTATTTGATTTCTTGCAAGAGAATCAGAGGATGCACTGAAACAACATCTTAACCAGAGTGATTGTCTGATCGAACCCTGCTTGTTTTAAGGGGTATCATATAGGGTTTATATCACTCCTTTTCTTCTGCAAGGTTTACAAAATACTGGAACTGTTTGAATGTGAAAGGATTGCCATGCTTGATTGCCGTATTTTTTAGAGTTTTAGATGCACATGTGTTGTTAGATGTAAGTATTCTTTAACTATCAATCGAGATCCGGATTTCCAAATGCCCTGTTAAATAAAAGAGTCCAAAATTAAAGTATCCGACAACCAGAATAGGTCAATCACATCAACAGAGTTCTTATAGTGTCAAATGTAGAAAACAAGAAAAAAGAATACAATTAAGCCAAGAGTTAAGAACAAATGTAGAAACTTTAAGAAAACCGTCCAAAAATAATATGATCCTGTCAGCATCAGAAACTACAAGCAGGGTGGGAACACTCACAGTGAACACATGCTGACTCTCCATTGAAGAAGTGGATGGCAAGATTCCCCATAGCAAAAGAGTACTCAGTAATATGACAATGTCACATGGTATCAGTTACTAGTTTAGCAGTAGAATTTAGGTTTGATTATATATGTATGGATTTACATTTTTTTAAGAACACTGTCCCATTTTGCACAGAAATTACTTACAAATTAGACAATAACAGAGAGCACAGGCAGTCCTGGTGCAAGATACCTTTTTATAAGAACACTGTTTGATTGTGAGAAGCATACTGGCCAGTGAAGAGGTAAGAATATGAATATATAATAAGGACATGGACTGGTGGACATCAATATTTTATTTTCAAACCCTAATGACCGTATCTGCATATTCCCAAATTGTATAGCACAGTCCTGTGAGCAGAAATCAGGAGAGTTGGGTTGAGAGGTTAGTTTGGATTGGAGGATTGGGGCTTGAGGTGAAGATTTCATTGGTAGCAGGTGGCATGTGAGCCTTGTTTTGAAGAATTCCATTGAAGAGATTGCGTTGATGTTGAGGGGGGGCATTCCAATGCAGTGGGCATGAAGGGTAAAAGTGGGATAGCAGAATCAGGCCTGGTCGGGGGGACTGAGGGGTTGTGAAGAAACTAGTAGAGCATGAAAGGGTGAGTATATTGAGCTGCATTCAGGGGGTTATGGCAGTAAAGCAATGTACAGATTTATACACGAATAGCAGGAGGCAGAGATTTAGCCTGAAGAGCCATCCAGACTGCTAATGATAGGCAAACTTGGGGCAGAATATGGGTAGTTTGAAAATGGCAAATGTATCAGAGTAGAGGACTTTGTTAAGGTGAACAAATGAGTAGACAGTTAAACCAAGAAGTAGGTATGTGCAAATAGTCCAGTTTGTCGAGCACCAGATGAGAGGTATGGACATTTTTGTTTAATGTTTGAGAGGTTGGCTGGCTAAAGTGGAAGTGTCCATGATGAATTTTCAGAGTTTCAGGACACTAGCAATGAGAACCCCAAAATTGAGGCCATATGTTTGAGGGTGAGGATATCAGGGTGAAATATAAGAGAGAGATTAATGGGTGTGGCATTGGAGGAAAGAAGAAAGATGACATGCGTATTTGAAGAGTTCAACATGAGGCTGTTAAAATCCATCTTGTGGCAGCTGGTGGTTAGGTAGTTGGTTATGTGTTTAGAGATTGTAAGTGTGTAGGAGAGGAAGGAGAGAAACATGTGAGTATCATCTGCAAAGAGTTCATGGTTAAAGCAACAGGAGGAAATTCGTTTTTTGCTGTTGGATGCTCGACACAGCGCTGCTCCTGACTCGCGCTGCCTTGTGCGACACCTTCTCTTTGCCGTTGGTACGGCTCGGACGATTTGTTGCGGCTTGAGGACGTCTGACTGTGTAACACACAGTTTGCCTGGCCCTGTTCGCTGGTCAGAGGAGGTGACTGTTTTCCCTATTGCTTTGAGCAGTCCCCATTGAATTGAACTGAACTCCTCCCCCTTTTTTCCCCTGAGACTTTTTTCAGCAGTGTCACTTGTTTGGAGGTGTGTTTAATTCCCCATTATTTGTGTTTCCCCTCCCTAAGGTTTCCTTTGCACGGGTGGCTCCGCCCCCCTGTGCTGCGTGATGCCCGGAAGCCTCTACGGCTTCGCACACCCGCGCCGCACACCAGCCAAGTACCAACAAGTACTGTTAGCTGTTCGCGGGGAGCCTGGAGAAGGTTGTGTGGCACATTGAGGGCATTTTTGTTGGTGTTTGCGAAGGTATGCTAGTTCATTCTTTGCCACAATCTCTTGTCATCTGATCCAGTTTCGGGGGGAGCGTGCACATGCTGGGCGCCCTGAGGGGTTATCGTGTACTTCCTCTTCCACCTTTGGTTTTCCCCCTTCATAGGGGACTGCAGGCTTTAGGCCTTTGATCCTGGGGGATATGTGTGGATATCGAGGAAGTTTGAAGTGTCTAATGTTTTACCACTATGTGCTCCAAGATGGCTGCAAACTTTATGTCTTGGAGAGCTACTGGTGATAATTGAGATTTGGTCAATCTCACACCACCCTCTATGATATGACCATTTGTTATATTGTTGTTCAATCGACTTGCAGGTTAGGCGTATGCAAATGACTAGTTTTCTGGCCCAATGATCTGTGGCATTACTCTACCTTGTACATCTTGTGTGTAGATCTTTACCTTAGTAACAGTTGATATACTGTGCGGTTGTGAAGGAAGGGGAGTTGGTTCAGCCTTTCCCTGAAACTGCTGCGCAAGGTTGCATCTCTCTTCCTTCTGATCCCTTGGCTTTGTAACTGTCTATACACAAAGGGGGCTGTCCTACCTTTTGTTTTTATGGTGTGTATAGCTGTCGAGCAGGAGCCCAATTCTAAGAAGTGGTTGTAAAACAGGTTCTCCATCGAAGGCAATCGCGTCACACGCTGGGAATAATACTCAAAATAGTACCCACCCCCTGCCACCTACCAACAAAAAGTCCCTTTTATCTATGTCTATTCTTTGGTGGAACGGGCTGCTGGGTCGGCTCAAGATGGGGGTCCTGAGATTGCTACAACGGTAGCATCATCTTTGATTAAGGCTCTTCCCTGACTTGGCCCTCCCTCTGCCTTGGTACTGACAACTTTTTCTGTTCAGGAAGCCAATGACAATGTTGGGGAGGTGGGCGATGTGGATGTCCATGGACATGATATAAATTGTTCCCCTGTGCATGAACATTGAGGCCTTCCCCGCATCTCAGACACCTCAATGTTGGCACCCACAATTGTAAGCGAACTAAGTAAAAGAGTGCGGCTTTCATTGGGCCTCTCCTCTCCAGTGTCGCGTTCCTTCCGCTTTCGTGAACAAGTCCATTTCCATCTTCCATCCGAATGAAGCTGTAAAAAATGTGGTGATCATGGAAGTGCCCCTTTGGTTACTCCAAGAAGGAGTTTGGAAGGGGGCCCCGCCCCTCATTATGACAACTTTCACGTCGATGAGGGTCTGCCTTCAGGGATTTTTATTCCATCTGGAGTGGACCCTTTTTCCCTAGGGAACGAAGATGCCAACCTTTCTGCCCCAAAGGGGGAAGTAAGATCGGCTTCCACCCCGGAAGATTTTTCTTCCACCACCCTGCCCAATGAGCCCTCCAATTTTCCGGTAATTTCACGTATACTTAATCTGTTGGACAAGGGCCATGAGTTAACACACTATTCAATAAGGGAGATGCAGGCTTCTCTTGTGCTTATGAAAGACAAGATGGCTAGATTGGAAGGTTTTATTTTAGCAGAAGAACAATCTAAACCCTTTTATCTGGCCCAATTTAGAAAAATGTTGGTGAGTGTTGCCTCCATATCGAAACAACCCCCGTGCAGCAATTCGATTGCTCACAAGGCTCCCAAACTGAACCTGGGATCCTCTCCACATATCCGCCACAGAGATCTTACTCGCAAGTAGTGCAAGGCGATATGTGGGACAAATTGGAGAATGGCGATTCAGAGGTTATTGATCTGTTGGAAGTTCTTAAACTCCAGCACGATCATCTCCTGCAGGTGGACCATCTCTTATACAAGTTGGCTGTGACCCATAACCATTTGGACCTGTCAGATTGCCCAGGTGAGGGCCCCGTGGTTGTCGAGGGGACTGACGGACCTCCGGACAGCCCCTTTCTTTTGACGGATATTATTGATTCCCGGTCCACCCTCCCCCCTTGGGCTTCTGTTTTGCCTTTGGAACCTGAGGAGGGCCCTGTAGTGCATGAAGGAAGGCACTTTATTTCTCGCAAGGCAAGGAAGTCCTTCCTAAGAGCCCAAAAACGATTAAATCAGATCAAGGCTATGCAGAAGAAAGCTGCCTTCAAAGCATCCTCTGTCAAGCGTGTGCAGGTGCCATCCGAGCCCAGCTCATTATCAAATCTCAACAATGTTGCCAATCATGATGACCTCGGATTGGACCTGTGTGACCTTGATGAGGAAAGCAAGAAACATCTACAGATTGCAGCCCTGAAAAGTGGCAATGTCCAGATTGGCCCCCGTGCTTCTCCTAGGATTCCATTGGTTAAGACGCAACCTCAGCTCCACTGTTTTTTCCAAAATATTGAATCTAAAAAAGTGATTACCCGGTTGCCAGGTGGCTCAAAAGTGGCATCCGCTGCGAGCCCAGTAAGCGTTTTGTTGCCCTCGGCACCGTCTTCTGGCAGACTGGTAGTTGACTCGGTTACTCCGGCAACTGTCTTTGTGGTACCTGAAGAGCAGGTGGTGACTGCCTCTCAACTAGAGGTCGCACAGGTTCCTTTGGTTCCGGTGTGGCCTGGTCTCGTTGAGGATGCGCCATGTCATCAACCATCCCCTGCAGAGCTCTCTATTGATGCCTTGTCCTCTTCGCAAACTCCTAAGGACATGAAACTAATCCTTGGTTGGACTAGTAATCCGGACATCAATGGCCCAGTTTGTATAAATAGGTCATTTCTGATGAATTCTTTTTTTCAGATTCCTGCATTAAGGAATTTATCATCTCAGGACTTTGACTGGGTCAAACTTGCGGCCCATAACAACCATAGAGTGCTCTGTAGAGTACAATCGCAGATTATATCTAAAATGCTTTTGGACTTCTCAGATGATTTCCACTCTATTGGTCTTGTGCCTAGCTTGTTTTTGGACATGGAGAGTGCCTGGGCCTTTCTTGACTGGGTACCTGCCCCCCCTCTAGAATGCTCTATAGGCCCAGCCTTGGTCCCCTTTGAATCTCATGCTAACCAACTATCTGTACAACTGGCCTCGCTTAAGCAAGCACTCAGTGGCCTTTCTTGGTTGGAGCCCTTGATAAAAGTTGCTGTCGCCGTGAAAGGACCCTCTCCTGTTTCATAACTGGCCAGCTTGACCGTTGCCTCCTGGAACTGCTGTGGCTTAGGCAACCTCGGGGTATGGCATAGAGGGGTTGTGCCTGTCAAGAAACCAGATATCTTATTTTACAGGAAACTATGGCTTTAAGCGATATCATGTTAGACGGATACACTTGTTTTTCTGTTCCGGCTCGTTGTGTGCTTGCAGGCTGCCCTTCTGGGGGTATCGCTGTTCTTATTAGTCACGGCTTGAAGGTTGCGTCTTCTTTATTGGACAATTCGGACTCATGTATATTGGTATAATTGTCGCTTGAGCACTTTAATGTTCCGTCTCTGCTCTTGCTGTCTATATATTGGAATCCAAAGGCAGTCTCTCTGAACTCGATCTTAGAGGAACTGGATCAGATCTTGGGCCATGCCTCTGTCTCTTTTCCCAATCACGAAATTGTGATTGGAGGTGACCTGATTTCATATCTAGAACTTCACAACGCTGCACGGCCCTCTTGTCTCTCTTCTCTATATGTCCAACAAGCCTTCCCTAGAGGATATCAATCAATCAATGAAGTTTTTTCGAAGCATGGGGTATTTACCCAATCCACCTTGCGCCACATTCCATCAAAACCTCCTGGAGGCGTGGTTCAGCTTCATCTCTTATTGATTATTTACTCGCGTCTAGAGTGTGTTCTGGTTTGCTTGACCCAATCTTAGTTCTAGATTTGGGAGTGAGCGACCATCACATGCTGTTCTCGCGCTTACATATGGGGATTAATGCATATAAAGCATCGGCCCAAGCTCGTATGGTTGAATGTGATAGGCATACTATGTCTGTCAAATGGCACCCTTCGGTCTGCAGGAAATTGGTGTTCCTGGTGAATAGGGATCTCCTAGTGTGCCAGGAGGACTTTCTCTTGGTGGGTAATGTGGAAAAAGTTAATGAAATAAATACCACAATGATTCACAGGCATTTGTCTACTCTAGTGAATGATTCCCTGGTTAAGGGCAACCCTCTGGATGTCCATCCTAATTCGGACTTGATCGTAATCCTAAAAAAGCAAAAAAATAGCGACCTTCATAACTTAAGAAGTAAGTCTATTAGCTTGCCTAATTACCACCGAGAAAAAAACTATATTGCTGTCCGCTTTAAGCAGCAATTAAAGACTCTTCGTCAGGCTGCGTACAATTTAGCCAACCAACATATGATTGGGTTGTTATGCAAAAAAAAAACGGGATCTATGGGCTATCCTAAGAAATCCATTTGGCAAGGCAGACACCCGATTGGTTGCAACTATTTCGGGCCCTAAATTGGAGCAGCTTTTTTGTCCAAAATATGCACTGCCAGAAAACCATTCCAAATTAGAATCAATCAACATGCAGTTGTGCCCTTCATGTGTTTGCCCATGGGAACTTAAAGACATTATATGGGCAATCTCCCAATTGAAATTTTCGAAAGCGGCTGGTCCAGATGGGCTGCCCCCCTGTGTCTTTGAGGATGATCCCAATTTTTGGGCTAGGTACCTGCTTCCACGTTTCCAGTTGATTTATCAAACTGGGAGCGTTCCAAACTCATGGTTGATGGCTATAGTAATTCCGATACATAAAAAGGGTGCCTTAAGGAACTTGTTAAATTTTAGACCAATTGCCTTAATAGATACAGCTGCAAAAATCTTTGCACGGCTGATCCTGTGTGAGTTGGAAGCTCATTTAAGTTCATCGAACATCCTCTCAAAAGCCCAGGTTGGTTTTCGGCGGGCAATGGGCACTCAGTTAAATGCTTCGATTCTTGCTCACCTCCTTCGGACTGTGCACTCTAAGTCCAATGGCACCATATACATGGCAGCACTAGATTTGTCAGCTGCCTTCGACAATGTACTTCAAACTCGCCTTTGGCAGAAGATGTTGTCAGATGGCATCCCTTCTGCATTGGTAGCCATCATTGCTGCTTTACATCAAAATACTTCTTATACGGTCCGTATCAACTCTGAAGGGCTATTAACCGATAACATCCCCACGTGCATAGCTGTAAAACAGGGTTGTAATTTGGCCGCAGTATTATTTAACCTCTACCTGGCACTGGCACCACCCTGCCTAACAAGAAATAAGAAAAATATAACAGTAGAAAGAATCATCCCAGCCATCCTTCCAACGCTAAACGCATTGCCAGACAATCTAGATCCCAACACACTAGTTCACGTATATATTAAAATTATGTTAACTACCATGGACAAAATTGCCCCACTTAAACTTCGCACCAGCAAGCCCAAAACCCATTTAAATAAATGGTACACACCTGAACTCAAATCCCTCTGCCTAAAAAAGAGAAAATGTGAATCTGCTTGGAAACTATGCCCTTCCAGTGAAAAGAAAGCCATTCTCGATACGATTTCTCGTCAATACAAAGCTGAAATCTGTTCAGCTAAACGGAATTCATACAATAATCGCATTGCCAACTCCAACTCAAGTATGAAAGAGCTCTTCTCCATACTGAAGGAACTTGAGTCACCCATTCCCACACCCGACACTTGCACCAAGGACCAGACTTGGTGCACAGACATCCAACAGGCACTAGAAAATAAAATAAACACCCTACAAAACAAAATTCAACTAAAAAAAGACTCCTTAAACCTCACTAACCCTCCCACACCTCCGCCTAATGCTTTACCAAGCACACACACTAACTCATTCGCCTTCTCTAAAACTACCACCCTGGAGGTCGAGAAAATCATACTTTCTCTCAAACCCTCAAACTGCAAAGGCGACATCTGCCCTGCACACATAATCAAGGACGCAGCCAGAGACCTGTCGCCCTTCATCTCCAAACTTATAAACACCTCTTTTTCCTCAGGTAGTATCCCTTCCAACTTAAAACAATCCTGGGTGCTCCCCCTACTCAAAAAACAGACGCTTGATCCTCTCATCCCCACCAACTACCGCCCCATCACCACGGTACCCTTTCTACTGAAAATCTACGTCCAGATTCAAAAATACCTAGAACTACACAAATTACTAGGCTCCAGACAATCAGGTTTCCGCCCATTACACGGCACGGAAAAAGCCCTCATTGATTTGAAGACCCAAATTGATGATCTGAGGGACAAGGGTAAACAGCACTCCTCCTCCTACTTGACCTCTCCGCGGCATTCGACCTTGTCGACCACAAGGTCCTCTGCAGACACCTGGATTCAGCTGCTCATTTCTCCCCAGAAACTATCAGATGGATTGAATCCTTTCTGAGTGAGAGAACAATGAGAGTCTTCTCCCCATCAGCAGCAGCAGACCCCTCTCCTATTGCTTGTGGAGTCCCGTAGGGCACATGCATCTCCCCCACACTATACAACATTTTCACCAAACCTCTGTTCGACGATCTGGATCATCTGGGTGTCACCTACACTAACTACGCAGATGACACTCAGATTCCCCTCCCACTTTCAGGGGATCACAGTAAGGACAGAGAGTTTGTGAATAGGGTGTATCTCATCATTCAGGCATGGATGGCATCTCATGGCCCATGCCTGAATGACGACAAGACAGAGCTCATCATCCTGGGTACCCCCGCTAATATCAACAAACTAGGCCTTGAATATAGACAGCAACATTATCAAAGTATCCAGGGATGTAAAAACCCTCGGCTTTTATCTGGATGCCACTATGTCATTCACTAAACAGGTCAACTCACTAGCATCTACCACTGCGTATACCTGCAAATTAATAAGAGTAGGCAGACCATTCCTATCCAATGACAGCTGTATGATCTTGGCCAGAGCACTCATACTCTCCAGGCTCGATTATTGTAATGCCCTATATAGCGGTGCTAACAAAGCCATTACCTATAGACTACAAATCCTACAAAATAATGCCTTGAGAGCTGCCCTCTGCATTAATAAAAGAGAACACATCTCAACTACCAGACGCCAACACAAATGGCTCTCCACCGACAATAAAATCAAACTAAAGCTGGCCATCCTAACCCATAAAGCCCTCAACAATGTTGCCCCTAGTTATCTGATGGATAAAGTAAAGAGAAAGTCATCCATCAGACAAACAAGAACTATCAATTCCAACTGTCTGATAATTCCCAGATTCAAACTCTCCACCATTGGAGGTAATAGCTTCCCTGTGAAAGCTGCCACATTTTGGAATTCTTTACCACACAACCTGAGAGCCGATCAACCATATTTGCACTTTAGAAGGAATATCATCAGTCATTTGAACTCCAACAACCCCTGTATTTAATTGTACATTTTATACCTCTGTATAGATACTGATACTTTTTGTTTGCGGCCTTTGCTCTCGCCACAAACAGCCCCTGTACATATCTGTATATTTCACTCCTCTGTATAGATATTGATATTTTTTATGTGTGAAGATTTGTGTATTTCTCATTCCTGTAATCCTTTTATGTCTATAATTTTACTTCAACTGTATATTTGTGTAACAGTGTAAGCCTCGAATATTCTTTCTGCCTGCGCCCTGCTGCCCCTGGGTATGGTGTGCCATACAAATAAATAAACAAACAAACAAACCTGGCCGATATTGATAAATTCTGGCAGGGTTCAAACTCGATTCCGGTAGCATTGGGTAATCTACGGCTCACTGGCTGGCATTTGAGGATGACGTCATCCTATTCGATAGAGTTCCCTTTGGACTCCAAATTAAATTAAAGTTGTTTCACGACTACTGTGTGCTGAACAACATGACCATTAATCCAGCTAAATCTCACATAATTGTCTTTACAGCTTAAAAAAAAAAAATACCCAGATTTAATTTTGTTATTAACGCACAATCTATCTTGAGAAAAGAAGAGATTATCTATCTGGGATACCATCTATCGAATGGGATGTCTATCGGCGCATGGCGCACAGTGCTAAACGCCAAGCTTAACCCACTGTCGGCCCAAATAAGAATTATCTTTCAAAGATACTGTAGATATTCACTTATGCCCCTTTGCAATATTATACTATGAAAGTAGAGCCCATCCTACTTTATGCCGTGGACGTGTGTCTTTTGAAGTTGGGGCCTCTATTAAATCTTCTACAAGGAAAACTTTGGAAGAAAATCTTAGGTCTACCAGGATATTTACCTAACGCCATCATTTTACATGAACTAGGTTTATATCCCTTAGCAGATAAATATCTCTGGCGGATGATAAATGCCTTCTCTAAAATGATTTCTCCTCCTCCAAATTCTCTTTATGAGGACTTTCAGGCAATGCTTGCCCATGAGTGTCCCTCTTCGATTTCTGAAGTTAAAGATCGAATGTATGCCACTTTAACATCGCTGAACATGTCCCAGCAGGATCTAATTGATTCCCCGAGTAAAGTTAAAAGTCGTTTCTTTAAAAACTCATGGGCATGCAAATCTGATCTGATTGGAGGTTACTCCTCATTTAGGACCTATGCCACATTTAGGCAGGCAGTTACACCTCGGCTGCCCTACTTACTATGTTTTCCTGATAAAGATGCAAGAAGGATTTATATGCAAATCCGTTTGGATCTTATCCTCACGGGCTCCCGGATTGGGAAATGGTCTGGTTATAGGGATTTGGTGAAGTGGGAGGGATGTAGATTTTGTTTAAAAAATACTGAGAGTGAAACACTAGAACATCTGTTTATGTACTGCAACTTCTTTCTCAAACACAGGCGATGTTGTTTGGGTGCATTTTTGATCTCCTATTCCTCTTTTGAATGTCACCTAGTTTGGCTTCGATGCATGCAGGGTAACACTGATTCTATTATGTTAGCAACTTTTAGACTTGTTGTGATGATTGAGGAGCACCTGCTGCCACTTAATAGGGCCATCTTGAGTGGGCAGTTTGTGGAGTACTCTCCTCCACCTAATTAGTAATTGTGTAGTAACTCTAACACACTCTTGGCCTCTGATTGTTTGCCTTTTTGTGTTTTCGTTTTTTCCTTGTTTTTTTTATGTTTAAAGATGCAGTTTTTTGTTTGAATCCATTAGGTATATATTTTAACACCTTTTTGTGGGACTAAAGAAGGTTGGGGGGGGTGTCCCTTTATGTGGGTCTGTAATATGTTCTTAAACATTTTATCAGGTGTTAAATGTTTTAAGTAATGAATTTTTCTTGTTTTTTGTGTTTTTTTATCATTATTATTATCAATATTTGACTATGAATTTTTATGTGTGATAAGTAAAATTTGTAAAGGTGTCAATTAATTTTTGCTACCAAAACAAATAAATAAAAAAAAAAAAAAAAAAAAAAAAGCAACAGGAGGAAATTCGTTTTGGCGATTACGGAGGTTAAATGTCGAAGAGAAGTGGGGTTTGAAAAGATCCTTTAGGAATACCACAGCAAGGAGTGAATGGTAAGAAGTACTTGATTCCAATTAGATGTTGAAGGATCAGTCAGAGGGATAGGGTAAATCACAGTTGAGTATTGTGTTCTTGACGCCTATGATGGAAAGTGTTTGTGGGAGGTAGATTTGATACACTGGGCCTCATTACAAGTATAGAGGTAGCCATGCCGCTTTTTCCTGGAATGGGGAAATACAGGGCCGCTCTGACCAGGGAGGGCCCGGCATTTCCCCATTCCAGGAACCCGGACCCGGTACATCCCCATTCCCATTTGAGCCCCCATAGGACTCCAATGGGAATGGGGAGGATGCTAACAACGGGCCTGTTAATGCCGGGCCTGTTGTTAGCATCCTAGTCTGCTAGCGGGTCCCGCTAAGGATGCCTGGTTTTACCAAACGTCCTTAGCGGCACCCGCCAGCAGACCTCCTAATGGGGTGGTAGAGGGATAATGGGGCCAGCAGCTCTACTGGAGCCGTTATCCCTTTACCGCATTCCTCGTAATGAGGCCCACAGTGTCAATGGCATCAAAAAGGCCAAGATAGATGAGAATGGAGGAGAGGTGAGATAGGTGGGTGGGGACATGAGAATCATTGATTTGGATGTGATAGTCTTATTGGAGTGTTCAGACTAGAATATAGATTGAAAGGGTCAGCAACTAAGTGCACATTGAGATAATTGACCTTGCAGTTGAAGACAACCCTCTCAATGTTTTTTTTTTCTATGGTAGGTAGGGAATTAGACAGGTCTGTAGAATGAGATGTGAATAGGGTTAGCACTTGTTTTTTAGGAAATGTTTGACTATTGCTATTTTGTAGCAGGAAGGAAACAAACCAGTTGAGAGAGAAAGATCTATCTGTATACGGCAAAGAGTGAGTGTAGGGATGTGAAGACATTCCTTAAAGGTTTATGTTTCAAAAATGTGTCAATTAAAGTGCAACATGGGTGGGCAGAGGTAAACAGTGAGGGAGAAGTGTGATAGTGGGATATGATGTCTGCTAGGTGTGAAAGAATACCCTGAGTTGTGATACCAAGAAGTGAGTTGCAATAGGCTAACTATGGCAGCCAGGCATTGTGAGCAATGTCCATCTAACAAGGGCGCACAGCCCCAGCCTTTTTGATTTGTAATAATAAATCCAATGATGAGGGTAAATCTGTCTCCAAAAGAGGTAACCTGCAACCACATTTCCCCTTTCCCGATGAATCAATGCCAAAAACATAATGCATTTGTGTCCTGCCGCATCAGTAGATTGATCCAGGGCACCCACTCTACTCATGGCACAGAGCAGGTTCGAAAGTCATGATATGCCCACTTGAAAGCCGTAGAGAAATCCAAGTCCCTGCACTGCATAGGCAGCCTTTAAGACATGCCCCGCTGTACCCAACACAATTATGATCATAAGTCGCCCATGCTGGTGGCAGGGTAAGCTCTAAATTATAGCTATGACTATGTTTAGGCATAGTGAATGGTATTACTTATGATCACAACCACCAAAATCCAATTGGCATCACACATGTGACAACTCCTGTGAGTCAGCTCTGCTGTGGAAGGTGATGTGTATTTTGGTCAGCCGGGTGTAGCCCGCCAAATGGCAGGATGAGAGACTGGAGGCCAGAGCCTCCTTTTTGATCTCTTTGTGAGGGCATGTAATACCTTCCACCTGAATCAGCTCTATATCAGGCAGCTGTCCTGGACCTAGACTTCAAGGAAGTACACCACACAAATGGTGTAGCCTCACACCAGGGTGCTGCTCTCTAATGGGCTGTGTTCTCAGTGGGAAGAAAAGGGGCTGGACTATGATAGGCAGGAGGGTACTGGTCAAGGGGAGGAGGCTTCCACAATCTTGATTCTCTCTCTCTCTCTCTCTCTCTCTCTCTCTCTCTCTCTCTCTCTCTCTCTCTTTCCTGTCCCATCCACTTCCTCTGGTGTGACATCAGAAGGGCAACGCCCACTCTGTTCAGGAGCAGGGATTGGAGCACTAAGGCCAGCTAACTTTAGTCCATTCGCCTGAGGAGGTTTGCCCTTAAAAGAAGGGGACTTCCACCCCTTCATCAGATTTGCTAAATTCCTCTCAGATCCTTTAAAGACACAGATTAGTTCTGAAAGTTTCAGTCAACTTCCATTTGGACCCTTGTACTCTCCAAAACCCTCAGCCTGACGTGACGAAGGAATCATCCAAGACAGAAGCAAGCTCTATCCCCTATCTCTCTCTCTCTCTCTCTCTCTCTCTCTCTCTCTCTCTCTCTCTCTCTCTCTCTCTCTCTCTCTCTCTCTCTCTCTCTCTCTCTCTCTCTCTCTCGAGTAAAATCTGCTGTTGATCAGAACCTACCACTCTGTACCAGAATTGCCCGGGCTGGAAGAGCAGACCCTGAAAGAAACCATCCTATCATTACGCTCTCCGTGAGACAACCTCTTAGCAACTGGAGGACCAGAGTAGCCAAAGCTCTCCGTTCACTGCACCAAACCGGTCGCTCTATGTTCACTGCACCTGCACCAAGAGGGAATAAGAGACAAGTCGCTGGTTTCAGGTTCCTGCACTCCTCCACCGTATCTAACATAGATTGCGCCTTCAACCAGCTCGACACTGAATCATGTCCCAGCCATAGCTCTTCGCCTGGAAGGCCCGAAGTGACTGCTCAATGCCGGAAACTAATCACTGGATAGTCACACGATGACTCTAACCAATGGTTACAACCATGACTCAGCCCACCTCTCCCTTGAACTGCAGCCTTGTTTATTTCAAATTGAAGCACCCAAGATCACCACTTCAATGACCGTCAACTCCAAGGCGTTCCTAGGACTGCCCCAGCCTCTTTCTACCACACAGAGCACCCGCATTCACCCCCTAATCAACGCATGCATGCTGATGGGGCCTCCATGATCCTACGTGTCCGAACTGAGCCTTATCAGCTGACATCTACGTTGAACTCCGGGTCTGCCTGAGTCAGCCCAGCATGAACAGAATCCAGGTACTTTTGACTCTGAACTGCCCCCTCAGTCCACTTGTTCCTTAGAGAATAGTTAGTTCACAAACACTTCTGTTTTCACCATTCACTAAGATATCCTTGTTGTGGTTAGTACTTCGATCAACGTCTTTCCCACAAAAGGTGAACAAGGTATGTCTCTTAACTGACAATTCTTAACTATCTGTGTTTTAAACATATGATTGCATTGTGTTTTGGTCTTTAGAAGTCTGAGGACTGAGTGTTATGTTATCTTATGTTATAGAAATGTATTTAGCACATCTGTCACTGACAAAGGCATCATGGGGCTGAGAACTGGCAGAACAGGAAAAAGTAGTGCAACCAGGAGACCCAAGAAAGCCAGCAGAAGGTCAGGTGATCAACAGTGACCCTAATGGCATGGAGGGAGCTTGTTCCATAGTACAGCATCTGCCGCAGTACATGCCTGGCCCCTCGCCTGCTCATTATAAATCACTGCACCCAGATCAAGTGTGCATCTGAAGAATGGAGGGCACACGACAGTACATAGGGTGGACATTTCACCTGTAAGTATTCAGGTCAGTACCATAGAAAGCACAGCACACTATACACAAGGACTTGAAGTCAATACACTTCAGAACAGGGAGGCCGTGAAGAGTATGGAGAACTGGGCTAATGTGAGAGTGAAAGAGAGTATACATAGCTTTATGAGCCACAAAGTTTTGCATGATTTGAAGACGCTAAGAAGTTTGAGAATTGGGAAAGATAGAGAGAATTGCAGTGTCCAGGGTCCTCAAAAGAAAAGAAGACTCTACAGTGGTGTGTAGTTGAATAGGAAGGAATGGGTGGATTTTCCTCAACAACTTCAGTTTGAAAGGCCTTGCCTGGCAGACTGTGCTAATCTGTGCCTTGGCAGAAAGAGAAGAGGAACACTTAAAACCCTGATTTTTAAGCACAGTGGCTGGGTGGGCAAAGAGCCCATCAAAAGAGGCCAGCAGGTTGGGGTTCAGAGAGCAGCGGCCGAGGAGGATCCCACCACCAACACCTCTGTTTTAGCTTCATTTAGACGTAGCCAGTTGTGACTCATCCATATATTTACAGTATGATGACAAGTATAACAGTGCTCAGCTGTGCCGAGATGGGTCAGATCAAGACACATGATGATTTGGGTATAATCAGCATATGAATAACTGTGGAAGCCAAAGGAGTAAATGAGTTTCACCAAAGGTTGGATATATACATTAAGCAAAACAGGGGGCAGTGCCAGCACCTGAGGGACCCCACAAATATACTGATCAGGGGGAAGTGAAAGAGTTTGGGTACAGTCAGAAAGAATGGAGTGAAACAAGCCCAGGACAGAGCCATAGATGCCTGCTGAGGACAACATGCTGGACAAAATGGGGTGGTATCAAAGGCAGTTGACAGATCTAATATAAACAGTGCTCCAGCACCATGTTGGTCAGCAAGCCAATGCAGGTTGTACTGGGCAGAGATCAAAATAGACCCAGTACCACATCCCGGCCCAAAACCAGGTTGAAAGGATTAAAAAAATATGAATTTTCTAGAAGGAAAGCTCAACAAAGGAGAGACCAGATATTTGAGAAGTTTTATGAGAAAGGGGAGAAGAGAAATAGTGTGAAAACTAGAGGGAAACAAAGGGTCAAGAGGGTTTTTCGAAAGAGGGATCACCAAGGCATGTTTAAGAAACAAAGGAATAGACCTAGAGAGAAGATATTGAATCACCTCAGAGACGACAGTGGAAACAATATCAGGCATAACAGATGTGGGCCATTTTAACCCTACTCATCGTTGTACTCCTGCCAAGGAGAATCAAATTCATCACAGGCATATAATACACATGTGAAACATTTTATTAGACCAGTTGGTGGTAGATTGTCATTGCAGTTGAAAGTAATGCAGTTTATCAGGTCACCAGGAGAGGGAGGGAGAGAATATTCAGATGAGAGGGGAGGCATCCAAGTGTCTTAAATCAATCACCTGATGACTTTGCACACAGCGCAGGTACGCTGGAGAAAGAATAAGCAGCCAATTTTAGCAACTCCATCAAGTACATTGCAGCCAATGCCGTCCACCCGTGCCATGTCAACAGCACCTCCCCATTGATTTGTGCATATTTATGGTCTGCTGAGTGCAGGATTATGCATGCTCTGACAAGCAATTAATCATTCCACCCTTGGTATGCTTAGCCTTCTGACCAGTATACATTTCTTCTCATAGGATATCAAATGCAATACCTGAAGATACCACTAGAAAATCACTGTCTGGCTCCACAAGGGACCAAATCCTGCTTCTTCCATTGCTGTCTGTAACTTATACCAGGGTTTCAAGAATAGTTTCTTCATCTACTTGTGTTTCCTATGAATTTATCATGGAGGTGTTGCACCTCATTGTCACCAAGTTAGAATTCCATAGGACTGAGAGGATTATGTGCCTGGGCTCTGCGCAATACGATCAATTTAGAAATTAATGGTAGTCATTTGAAAAACATCCCAATCAATTTTAAAAAAAAAATGGTCATTTTAATTGAAATACCCCTGCCAACTAATCAGGAAGAGTGTTAATTTCTACCTATTAATATATTGTTTTTGTCTTTGAGAGTACATTCTGGAAGTGTAAGCCCAGGCCAGGCTGAAGATGTGTGGGGGCTCATTTCAACATGATGCGTGGGGGGCTACGTATAGCGAAAACAGTCTAAGGCACTCATGGGGGTCCCTAGATTGCAATGGCGACAAAGATAAGATTAGTAGCTGTCAATTAAATACCAAAAGCCCCCAAAGAGCTATGAACCTGTTAGGGAGAAGGTTCTGTTTAGTGCTACATTCCTCCACCCTAGAGACACCCAGCTCTTTTGCTGAACTTTGGGACTTTGAACTTTTAATTCTATTTGTTTTCTGTGTTTCATTTGGTTATGGAGTCTGACAAATTCTGCAGGCATCATCGTTAACAGTTTGTCACACAGCACTTTCAGTCCAGTGGCACAGGGAAGTCTTCCAGATTTCCCAAAGGTTTTAATACCTTCTCTGGGATAAACTACTGTTTCCCAGAGCAGTAAAGTGAAATTGACTTTACTTACATTTGTAATTTTCTAGACCCAGCACATACTATCTTACAATAGGGTGCTGGAAGGGTTACTTAGTATCCCTTTTGTCTAGCTTCTCATGTAACATTTTTATGTTACCCTTTCCTCACTGAATGGCTGGTGGCAGTGGTTTAAAAATGCACCGTGGTGTGCATTTACCGCAGGCTGCGTTCGCAGCTGCAGCAAAGCACCGAAGGGTGCCATTTTTGTCAAAATGGCCCGGTCCTCTTTTTTTGCCATTTCTCTGTGGAAAGGTCCTCTTTGAGATTTACTCTGCGCGCCAAACAAGGTTTGGTCCCTTTGTTTGCTTTGCCTTTGTTGGAATTCACGAGTGAAGCCTGCCTCTAGCTCCAGGGTGTCTGGTGGGGGCAGGAAGGGAGGAAGGTGCCTGAAACTCACTTTGCTTAGTCTGCTAGGAGACCCAAATGCACTCTGTAGTGATTCGCCAATGGACACTCCAGCAAGGACAGCCACCATGCTGGATGACTGACAGCTAGGCTGGAATGAAATTGATAAACCTGAATAAAAGGCAAGGCTTTTGTCTTAGAAGGCAGAGTTGACCACTGGATGAAGGAACCAAAGAAGAACTTGAAGAGGACACCTGCTGCAACTCCAGGACCGTTGGTTTGCCCGACGAAGCCCTGCTGCTGTGCTGAATCTCAAAATTTGTATTGACAGAGAAGCCCCTGCAAGGACGACTTCTCCCTTTGAGTTTGTGGGACCAATCAACTACAAAGTAAGCCACCTGGACATCTTCGCGGAGCAGGTTGAATTTCCACAGAGTTGCTGCTGGAAACCGAATGGCGAGGGAGAGGAACACCAGATTGTGTGTGTTGCTTTTAAGTTTGCCGCGAACTCCAGGAAGATCCTCTGGAATCCCAGGAAGCAGGACTGACTGAGCCTGAGCCCCCGCAACAGAGTGTGGGACCCCAGAAGCATGAAAAGTCCATCTCGACAGCCAGAAACCGCAGTGTTGCTATTTGCGGTAGTCGTGAGGAGCTGATACACCAAAGTGCCACTTGTTTGAAGATTACTGGTAGCGACCGGTGACCGTCCCATTGCAGTGCAGGAGTCCCCAGAAATCCTCTCTGTTGTCCCCACAACTGAGGCCCAGGAACAGTGGGATCTGCTGAGCTGTACAGGAACACAAGTCATCTGCTGCACTTTTTCTTCAATCCAAAGGTACTGTAAAGTCTGAGAGAACGTATGTATTATTGTAGAGTTGCTTGCATCTTCTACTGCTCACAAGCCTAAACATCTTGTGGCCCTACATTGATTCTTCTTTTCTTCAAAGACTTCTAAAATATTGTGCAAAGACTTTTCTTACTTACCTACCAGAAGTGATTCAGCTCATATATATTTTTGCCCATTGACTTTGACTTATCCTGTTATACTGAATGACTCTGCTTAGGGGATCCAAAAGTATTTGCCTGCTTAAGAATATTTGTGGTCTCTTGTTTGTTTCTAATAACCTTTTCCTTTAACCAACTTCTAAGAGTATTCTAAATGCAACAGTAATATATGAATGTCCCAAGCACCCTAATTATTTAAGTAACCTGAGGGTGTAGGTTGTGATTGTGGGCCATCCCAAAAGGGTCTTTACTGATTTAGTTTTGGAGTGTATTTGTGTGTTGCTTTTATATTGCTCGCTTCTGAAAAAGGAATATTCTAACTGACTGATAAACAAATTAATAATTGTTTATTCAGGAAACCTTGTGTGTAAGTGTTTATTTGAATACTTGTCACTGTGAATCCCTGTGTAACTCCCCTACAGCTCACACTGACCCCTCTTGAGATAAGCTTGGCTGCTCAACATGCTACCAACCTGTGTAGTACTGACTTATACCAAAGGTTGGGTTCCTATTACTATGAGGTCAGGGTTGTTGTAGTGCACCCAAAGGGTACTGCATACAATTTGCCTAACAGAACCCTTCTTTCTAAGCAAGTGGATGATGTGGAGGAACCATTGTTAGAAGACAATGTGGTGATAACACTTCGGTAAATCCCATGGTAAGTGACGGCCAGAAGGGCTCCAGGACATACAGCTTGTAATATAAACCCTGCAAAGTTCACATTTTAAGCCCAAGAATGAAAGGAATATATTGCTGTGTTACACAAATTCTGACTGGCAACCTGGGGGAAGTGGTTGGGGGGCCCCACCGAGATTTGGGGCCCCTTTCATTTGAAAACACTGAAAGGCACTGACACTGTTGTATAGCGTGGCCGGGTTCCTCTAGCAGTCATTCTACATTTGGGCCCTTCCGAAATTCCCAATCAAACGGAGGACGGAGGACTCAGCTATGTGGCAAATGTGTGGTTGTTTATTAACATATAAACATAACAGTGATTACACCAGAAAAACAAGATTCATCTAAGTTTTATTCCGGTACAAAGTCACAAATCCAGGTAACCTCACAAAACCTATCAGGCACTTAATTTGTCAGTTTGGGAAATGTTACATACAGAACCTCCATAGGTTAGTCTTCTAATTGGCAAGCCTCAAAATCATTGGCCGTGCAACAATTTATTCCTCCCTGAGAAAGGTGAAGTTGGATTGGGTATAACATGTCCTCTCAGCCCTGTGACCCTAGACAGTTCTCAGACTGAATTTACCTCTTCAAGGTAATGAGAAAGAACATGGAGGTGCGATGCGGTCCCTAATGTTGCTATTCTCTGATCACCCAAGAGGGGTGAGAGTGCAGTCAGTTAACGAAACATGGGCTACACTTGTATCTTCTTCTCTCTAATTCTCTGGGAACAGTCTTTTCTGCCTGGGTCACATGTGTCAAAATCATGAAATAAAGCTCTTTTGTGTGTAATTATAAGGATTTTAGACTGAATTTCTGAAGATGGCTCAATATGTATTTGTTTATTTCATTTATATGCATTTTTAAAGCACTCAAACAGGGTATAATTATGACGCACTTAATACCCAGAGGTTTCTAAGTGCAGACCCGGGGATTGAACCTGTGTTGCTTCGTGTCGTCTTGTTTCCAAGGTGAGCACATTGCCTCTGAGCTATCCTCCCGGGACATCTCGGTAGCTGTAATTTTCCTGCTTTCCCTTTGTTCTTGACTGTGTGTCCTGTTTCTGCTCACCTCAAGCTGCGGCGATCATGTCTGCTTGTCTGTGCAGTTAGAATCTGTGTCTTCTTTGGTTCGTTTCAGAGCCTACGACTTCTAAAGTATTCCTCATGTCTTCTCAATGTTAGTAGCAGTTAAGCATGTGCAAGCTAGATTTAGTAACTCTGTGCATCTTGCATTTTCAGCTTCGGCAAAAGATATGAATATAGAGATATGTATGTGTGTTCATCCCCTGCCTAAGTGGGTCATACGCATGTGCATCGTGCCTATGTGCAATAAACTAGTGCATGTTTGTGTAGCTCCATGAATGGATGAATATTGACTTCATGATTACGTCATTGGTTTCTGATTTCCCAGTCAGTCGACTTGGTCGATTGATATAAAATCCATGTTGTCCAAATCATCAATTGGGTATGGTCTGCATGGTTGTCTAAGAGAATACTGTTTTTCACACATGCAATACATCAATGATTGCGGTGATGGGCCTAAGAGTAAGGCGCATCTATCTTTTTACTCAGTCTTCGCGTTGAGAGTCGTGCGGGGTACGAGGGTTAGATTTGGGCCCTCTTCTGCAATCCCCCCTCTAGTTCATGAATCAACCATACTACCTACACAACTCTCTCTGCTCATCTGCAATTTTGAGAGCCACACCTGTGTTACTCTTCTGAGATGTCCCTAGTATTTGGCATGGTCATCCAGGCTCCATGTTATGTAACTGCAGTCTCTGTTAGGGGTGCACCAGATGCACTTCACCCAATAGTCACGTGTGTTATAAGGGTAATGGAACATTGTTCCTGTCGGGAACAGAGGGCACTGTTTCAGTTGGGTTTTTAATGCATTGTGTGCTTTTGTCTCCTTATCTTCTTCTGTCTCTACGTCAATCAGCAATTTCATCTCTAAAGTCTTATTATTTGTTTTTCTACACCACACTATTATTATCCTGATGACACTAAGTGCTAGTAGCACTAGTACTAAGGCTGCCACCAGCACCTTCAGTCTATTCTCCATCCATGTTGTTATCCATGAGAATATGTATGACAGCCAACCTTCATCTTTTACGACATTCTTCGGACTGCCTCCATCTTCATATGAACTTCAGAAAGCCTGGTGATGGCCTGTGTGAGTGTCCCATTATCTTTATTATGGGCAGGAACACATGTACAACAGGACGACCCGATCTTGGCACAAACACTTCTATCCATGGCTGTGAGGATATCCAGAACATATCTGCTCTCAGATCTTCCTGATGGAGTTGAATCCTTTGATGGTTGATTTTTTTTGTTTGCGTCAACTTCCAACGGGTAATCTGGAGCCACTTGGCATTCATGTGTGCCTGTACTGCTGGAACAATGGATGCAAAGAACATCTCAGTTCTGCTGAACAGCCTGTGCTCTGGTAGTATCGCCTCCAATGCCTTTTCCATGTCTGATGAGCCATAGTTCCCTCTTCTTATTCTTGTCAGCTTTGCAGAGCTCTTCTTCCTTTTGCTATTTATCTATCTTAGGGAACCCTTCCATTTGTATGTCCTTTTGAGGCACTACTAATGCTGGGGTATTCAGATGTATGAGTGAACATATTCCCCCCAAGTTGGATGGCAGCTGCAGGTATGCTTTCCACCCACAGGCCCAGTAGTGATCCATAAGTATTGCTTTCCCGACCTTCATGCCTGGTATCTCTGAAATCTGTGTTCATCCTTCATTCTCTCCAACCTCTACTTCTTCATCATTCTGGAAACATAAAGCAACTCCTTTGAGTGGTACAATGGGCATGGGTCCTGCTTCATTTTTGACCCATGTGTGTAATCTGGTGATTTCTACCGATTCCTTAAGGCACTTGTCATTTTACGGCTGTACTATTAATACTGGAAATGTTAGGAGAGCATGTGCTTTACCCCCAACGATTCCTCTTTCCAGCTTTCTGAGGTGTGTACTTGTCCATACGCCATCATATGTGGTCTTTCCCAGCATCCTAGCATTCCTCCTATCTCTAGGTGTCATGTCTTGGGACACTGTAACACATTTTGAGTCACTGTCTATACTTCTCCTTTGCACGGTCCTTCTGAGATGTATTATATATTTTTTTCTGTATTCCAGTAATTGTCTAACATTTCTTGAGTCTTTATATAGGTATCTTTATGTGGGAACGTTTTCTTGGATATCCACCTTATTGTTGCTTGTTTCACTTGAAATCGACCTCTTGTGGTGCAGCGTGATAAATGCATGAGGCATTGTTTTCTTGCTGCTGGAATTTCAGTTGCCACAAATGCTCTGGAAGCACTCATGGCATAGGGTATGAGAGAGCAGACATAACAGCTCTCTTTGGTTGTTTGTTTCCCCACCTTAGCTGTGTGGCTATTCCACATGTTATTCGATATACGGGCTGAATTAGCTATATATGAATTTACCCGATTGAAATCTACCTCTGCACTGTGCCTAACTCTTTTTACCTTATTAGCAGTGCTTGTTGCCTGCCTAGATATAGGTTCCATAACAGCAAGGACTGGGGTCGTGTTATTAGGGGTCAAAGCGTGTGCATGTGCAACCAAAAATCTTCATAAAACAAGCAGTGTAAAGAAGTAGAAACAGAAGAAGGCACAACACATTATTACGACAGTTTGTATTATGCTTCCCATCTTGTCCTGCAATGCTCCAGGTGTCTATAAGTTGATGCTGAAAAGCCTCAAAAATATGTTTTTGAGTTACTGGAAGCGGTAAGGGTTAACGGTCACCGGTAATGCTACCGGTGACCGTTAACCCTTACCGCCTTATTATGAGGTCCCTTTGCGGGTTGGTACTTTAACGCTTGCTTTTAGCAGGCGTTAAAAAACGAACCCGCAAAGGGACCTTGGTGCTAATTATGGTACCGCAATTTGCGGTACCATAATTAGCGCCTTCCCCATTCCCATTATGCCCAATGGGGGCAAAAATGAGAATGGGGAAGGGCCTTGGTGAATGGGTAATTACCGCCCCCGCTCACCTTGGAGTATGGCCGTAATTCCGCCATTCACCAAGGCGGACACGGTAAAATACCGGCGGCAACCATGGCGCTAACAGCGCCATGGTTACTGCCTACCGTGTAATGAGGCCCACTGTGGTAATTCAAGCACTACATCTATAATATTGGGTGGGTGCTGCATAGAACAATCTCTCCCACACCATGGGCCTAATTAACAGAAGTATTTTATAATGGCAAATCACCATTGGGGAAAGTTCTGTGAATCATATTGACTTTTTTTTGTCTGTCGGGAATATAACAGTGGAATATAACATCATCTCACCGTGTGGAGCAGGAGCTCCACCATCCCATGTGCACAGGAGCATCACTCCTGATGCACAGAAACATAGATCTGAGGTAAGCCTGCAGGCTTCGCATACCTTGCAGCACCCTCTGTGCACTTCTTGCATTATTGCCAATTCGCCAGCATAATTTATACTAATGCTGGATCAGAGATTGTTGAAGCTTTATTCTGCTAACTCCAGCATCCAGACTCACTCTACTAAACTACCTGCAAGGGTTAGAGTACATTCTAAGATGGCTGCCGCTACTTTTTGCCAGACTGCTGCCTACTGAAGTCCAGCAGTCCAGCCCAGCTGATTGATGCTTCCACTGTGCCTTCATATCAAATCAGAAGGAACCGGCAGGTAAAGTCGGCCCTCATAGAAGGCTCCTGTCCCGAGCCTCACTCTGTTATTATCTTGCCGTGTGGAGCAGGAGGTCCACCATCCCATGTCTGCAGGAGCAACACTCCAGATGCACGGAAACATCGATCTGAGGTAAGCCTGCAGGCGTTGCATACCTTGCAGCACACACTGTGCACTTCTTCCATTATTGCCAATCCGCCAGCATAATTTATACTTATGCTGGAGCAGTGCTTGTTGAAGCATTATTCTGCTAACTCCAGCATCCAGACTCGCTCTACTAAACTAACTGCGTGGGTTGGAGTACATTCTAAGATGGCCGCCGCCACTTTTCACCAGACTACTGCCTACTGAAGTCCATCAGTCCAGCCCAGCTGAGTAGTGCTTCCACCGTGCATTCATATCCAATCAGAAGGAACCGGCAGGCGAAACATGCCCTCGTAGAAGGCACCCATACAAGCCTCCTGTCCACGAGCCGCACTCTGTTATTATCTTGCCGTGTGGAGCAGGAGCTTCACAATCCCATGTCTGCACGAGCAACACTCCCGCTGCACAGAAACATCGATCTGAGGTAAGCCAGCAGGCTTTGCATACCTTGCAGCACACACTGTGCACTCCTTGCATTATTGCCAATCCGCCAGCATAATTTATTCTAATGCTGGATCAGAGCTTGTTGAAGCTTTATTCTGCTAACTCCAGCATCCAGACACACTCTACTAAACTAACCGCATGGGTCAGTGTACATTCTAAGATGGCTGCCGCTACTTTTTTCCAGACTATTGCCTACTGAAGTCCAACAGTCCAGCCCAGCTGATTGATGCTTCCACTGTTCCTTCATATCAGATCAGAAGGAATCGACAGACAAAGCTGGCCCCCGTAGAAGGGAACCATACAAGGCTCCTGTCACGAGCCTCACTCTGTTATTATCTTGCCGTGTGGAGCAAGAGCTTCACCATCCCATATCTGCAGGAGCAACACTCCTGATGCACGGAAACATCGATCTGAGGTAAGCCTGCATGCTTTGCATACCTTGCAGCAAACTGTGCAATTCTTCCATTTTTGCCAATCCGCTAGCATAATTTATACTAATGCTGGAGCAGCACTTTTTGAAGCTTTATTCTGCTAACTCCAGCATCCAGACTCGCTCTACTAAACTAACCGCATGGGTTACAGTGCATTATAAAACAGCCGCCGCTAGTTTTCACCAGACTGCTGCCTACTAAAGTCCAGCAGTCCAGCCCAGCCGGCCCTCGTAGAAGGCAATCATACAAGGCTCCTGTCCCAGGCCTGTCGAAGTCGGGCGGAACGAAGGAACGCCGAGGACCTTTGCCCTCGGATCCACAGAAAAATTGGGAGTAATCCAGTAAGAACCCATAAAAGCGGATCTAGCCGTAGCCCACCTAGACCTCACGACCAACAAAAACCTCAGACAGATCAGAACTGCACTAACCCTTACATACTGCTTCCTAGCTCTATCGATCAGACAACTGCCACAAAGTATAGTCCCTTGCTCGTTCACAATGTCGGTAAGTGTTTTATCCACTCCCGTTATGCCGCGTGTGTTATAAGCGGTGCCTAACCTGCTCATCCACTACAATACCGTTACATGCAATAATGTTCAATTGGAGATATCCCGCACAACCTCATTAAATTGTAAATTGCATTGCTCTAATGGCCTGAATTTCCGGGTGCCCATATTGTTACTCACCGAGCCATTTGAACCACTGCTTTCCTCGGCTAGCAATATTTTATAAACTATAGCTATTTTACCAAAATTGTTTAAACTGTAGCTATCCTGCATGACCTCAACAAAACGCTATTTCCCCCAATCCAAATCTTATGACTCAATGTGCACCCTCACACCTATGACCACTGCCATACCACTCTATCGCACTAAACCCATTCCGAAAGCCAATTTACTAGAGGACCACAAGTCCAGCTATCCTTAAGGCCCGCCTAGACAAAACGTCAAATATAGGCAACTAAGAACATGTTTGACTGCTTGTTGTATGTGGCACTCATCAAGTGACTTCCTCTCATTGGCAGTGAGGATAGCTAATCAGCCCTGTGCTGCACACTGCCATCCCTGTGTTATCCCCACCTAGAACATCACCCAGGCATTACCCAGCTTAAGATGGACCCATTCCGTATTGTAGATGATACAACCCAGGAGGAGCCTACACCACGTTGTGGATGGGGTAGGGGGTTAAAGTCCCTACAAATTACTGCCCCATAACCACGGTCCTGTTCTTACTGAAAATCATTGATAAAATAGCCTATGCACAAATACAATCTCACTTTGAAGAAAACCACTTCCTAGGAGCGAGACAATCGGGCTTTCATTTGAACCACAGCACCGAAACAGCGCTCTTTGATCTGAAAATCCAGATGGATGGCATAAGAGATGCCGGCAAACTCTGCATCCTCCTATTATTAGATCTATCCGCTGCATTAGACCTAGTAGACCACGACAAACTTTGTGCCACCCTGGCTAACGATTTCCAATTCTCTCAGGATGCTACCCTCTGGGTCAAATCCTTCCTGGCAGAGCGCACATCTGAGTCTCCATTGGCAGGGATGCTGCAGACCCCACGCCAGTACCACTAGGAGTCCTGCAAGGTTCATGCTTGTTGCCCACCCTCTACAATGCTTACACAAAGCTCCTCTTTGCTGTCTTGGAATCCATGGGTATCATCTATACAAACTTTGCTGATGACACCCAGATCCTAATCCCTATAACCGCGAATTATGATCAGGACACCATCATGATCAACAAAATATGACATTCTCATGATTGGCTCCCCGCCAAAATCAACTCCCTCCACTCAGACTACTCCATAATCACTTTTGATTGAACGTCTATCCCAGTCGTAAAGCAAGTTAAACTTTAGGCGTTTACCTTGACGCAAACCTAACAATGACCAAACATGTAAATGCCCTATCATCGTCCACTTCTTACACTTCCAAACGTATTGCATTAAGCCGCACATTTCTCACACCCCAAAACTGTACTACGCTAGCCCGGGCCCTAATCTTATCAAAGCAAGATTATTGCAATGTGCTTTTGCTAGGCACCTCAAAGGCCAATCTAACCAAACTACAATTGATACAAAATAAAGCACTGCGAGCAGCCATTGGGCTGAAAAAATCAGATCAGATCTCCGCCACTAGAAAGGAAACCCACTGGCTTCCCATTACAGCCAGAATCATTTTCAAAACACTATGTGTCACCTAAAAATTTCTTACCAAAAAGGCTCCCACTTACATCAACAACACCGTCTCCTCCAACAAAACCTCCAGAACACTAAGATCCAACAATAATGCACATTTCTTCATCCCACAATTCAAATGCTCTAGAGCAGGGGAAAGCAGCTTCCCAGTAATGGCCCCTATACTCTGGAACTCACTCCCACTCTATGTCAGAAGTGTGCCCTCACAGCAGTGCTTTAAGAAGACACTCAAAACGTGGCTATTTATTAAATTCAAGCCTGATGCCCCCCATCACATTGGCACCCCGGATATAAAGTGCCAGATAGCCACCAAATTAGCTTTTACTCCCACACCATACACCTTTGAATGCTAGATGTCGATGTGCTCTGCTATGTTACCTGTCTTATGAGTTTGTTTTTGAGTTTGAGTTTGAGTTTATTATTTATAGCGCGCGCCAGACCCGAGGGTAACCGGGCGCGTTGTTCAAGGATACTTTAAACTTTACAGGTTACATATGATTACAAATAGTGATTATACATAGTAGAAATTACATAATGCAGGCCAAGGTATATACATGTAACATAATATAAGCAGGAAATATGCAGTAGGGAGAAAGAGGATATATAATTATGTATATAGTCCATTACCATTGTTCTACAAACGTACTATCGGTCATTTTCTTTGATCCAATTGATACAGTTGGATCTGAAGAGAGCGTAGGATTGGGGGGATCTATATTTTGTAATGCTGCAAAATGTACTGTGATTTGTTTTTATACATACAAGTAAGATGTCTGTAACTACGCTGTGATACCTCAGGGTCTGGGCGCATTACAAATTCAATAAATAAAATAAATAAAATAACAAAATAAAAGTGGCATCGTCATATCGTGATCCATTGTCAAATCGGATCCCCTATAGAAAGTGATAATTTGTCAGTAAAAGGAACCAAATCCGATGCGCCAGAAAATCCCTGCTCATTAATGGCAATGCCTGACATTGGATATCATCATTGCCTGAAACAGGATTTTGTGCCCCCGCCCCGTATTCACAAGAAAGGAAAAAAGTCTTGTCACCTTTGGATACCCCTATACATGGTCCTCAGCCATATGAGTGTAATGGATAGGATCAAACACATAAGGTCTGTCTGTGGGCTGTCCTATTACGGATATAGAGACATCCCCATCCCATAAATGGATTGCCACTTATAACAGTCGACCCTCCTTTCGCACAGGAGTTTGCATATGCATTGTGGAGTCTGAATGTGCTTTTGCTATGGTGTTCCGTTGGATTGATGCATTTGCGTTGATTGTGATTGATGCACATGCCCCTGTGTCTATAATGCATGTGTCATGGGCTGATATTGATGCAATAGCATGTTTTGGTCTGGCGCATATGTCTGCACGGACATGTGGTCTTGAGTGTGTTGTCTGCTCTTTTCAGTCTGGTACATGGCTTGTTGTTGCATTCCTCCATTTTAGTATTTCGGTTCTCTATCTCTGCACACTCGGGCTACGTGCCTTGTCATACACAAAACCAACATACTATGGGACCCTCCATTGGCCTTTGTTGTGCCGCTGGAAACCCTTCAGTGTTCTGCTGCATTTTTTGTCCGTACCCTTTTCCCTGAAACATCCCTCCTGGTCCTCTTGACCAAAGGTTCATATTCCCTCATCCTGCAACCCCCACCCCCTGTCATCTGTTCTGCACATGCTGGGTAACTACCCCTTCTCCGTTTGTTAGCACCGCCTATTCCATAGTATACTTTTGAACATGTTTTCTGTATTAATTTAGCTTTCTCCTGTTTACTCTCCTCCTGCTTTCTCCTCGCACTCTCTTGCAATAATCTACAAGAGTGCACTATGGTTAGTTGGATCTCTGACCACAGTTTCGCCTCCATCCCCATTAGCTTATGAATCTGTTTTTGCACCTGATCTGGTAGTCCCTGACATAATAAATGATAAAATAAACCCATTGTTTTATCCCTAGGCTCTCTCATCTCAAGATGCCATCTCTCTTGAATCTATTGAATGTATTGGAGTGGGTATTTGTCCTCATGCATTTTGTGTGCCATTTTCACGCTTATGTCTGAGGTGTCTGGATATTGCACCCTTAGAGCTTGCCATACGGCTGCTCCACAGTTATTTAACTTTGCACCATCATGTGCTATGTTTTGTGCTGCCATTCCAGGATACCCCGCAATCTTACAGACATGTTTACCTACCTCCCCAAGAATGGCTGAGAGTAGGCTTTTCAACATCATCCTTGTTTCTGCCCATGCCCTCCTTATTTCCCCATAATGTGTCCCTGTCTAGTCTCACATCTCTGGATGGTGAAAGTATTTTCCCTCCTCATCATCCTCACTCCCATGTGAGTCTTTGTCTGACCCCCATGGTTCCAATGCTACTCTCACTGCCCCCCTGCCTGTCTTTGCTGAAACTAAGTCCCCTTAAAATTAGGTAATCCCCAGTTTTCCTTTTGTTCGATCTGTACATTCACGTTCCCCTCTTACCGAGGGGTCAGCACTCCTGTTTGTCACTGGGACAGGAATGCTGTTTCTCCTGCTCCTATAGAGTTCCCCTATTATTCTCCATATACATTCCCCATCCTTATCATGTAAATGTGCAAAATCCATTTTAATCCCTACTTCTTTGGTAAAGTGCCTCTCCCTGCTCTCGTCCCAGTCTCTTTTATTTATGCACTCTTCCTCTTGCTTGCATTGACGTTCTTTAATGATTCGCTCAACCTTAAAACTCCTTTTTTCCATCTCTAGCTGCGCTTGTCTTTCCCGTTCTGACTTTCTCTTTGCTATATCTTCTAGCTCTCTCTGTTTTCTTAACTCTGGCTCTTCTCTTTCTTCTGCTTGGCTCTCTTTCCTTTTGTAACTTATCAGTTTCTTCTCTCTCTTCCCTTTCCCTCCTATGCACTTCCTCCATTATCTCTGCCCATTCACTGGTTTACTCCTCCTTGTCTTTATTGGGTACTGCTTCCTTCTCCATGTTCACTGTTTCGCTTGCTGGCTCTCTGTCTAGTTTGAGAAATATCTTTCCACCTTGCCATTCAGTTGATGCTACTAACTCTTGGCCCCTAGCAAGTCCTGTTTTCCCAGCCTCAATCTCCTGTAATTTCACTTGCATCTTGCTACACTCCTTGCGTTCGCTACTATTTTCTTGTGCTGCCTTACTCACTTGTGTTGCTCTATCGAGTGCATCTCTGCTACTATACGCTGGTGGTGCAAAATTGGGACTTTTGTATCTTGCCACTGCCTTTAAATTTTTCATGGGGAAAAATCTCTTGCTCTCTGTTGTTGTGTCCTGCTGTTTGAGGAAGAGTAGGAGGAGTGGGAACCGAGGGCTGTTCTCTCTCCACATCCCATTGGCTCAGCATCCAATGTCGCAGAGTCAAATCCCCTTCCTCGTCCTGAAACATTTTCCACAACTCTAGTATGGCCAATCGGTTGCTTAATTTACTTCCCTTGTATGCTGCCTAAATATGAGTGACTATTTGTTGCTGCACACATTTGGAAAAAGTCTGCCTTTGGGCCATGGCTTTGTAAACTTGCTCCCTGTGTCACAAGTCCATTCTGTGCTATACTTGTGTATGTTGTCTTGATACCGCAGAAGGGACTTGCATACATTTTTAAGATGCGTATTCCCCATTGTGTTACTTTAAGCAATACCTTGTCAAACACTTACTTGACCTCTAATCAAGGTTTTCGACACATCTGATTTTAATCAATACAATATATCATATCTTTATTCTCAGCCTCTCCGGCTCAATACCATAAACACAAGTGTGATCCGTGCACCACCCCTTTTGTTTCTCTCAGCCCTAAAGACTTACAATTCCACGTGTGTGCTTCTCACGCTTCGCCCCAATGGCACAACTCTGCATTTCAACCATAATCGATAATTTGGCTACCAAATTTCACCACGTTTTGCAATCTTCAACTCCTATTAAACAACCTCATTAGTGACATCACCACTACCATAGAGGAAGAATTGTTGCAACACAACAACAATACACAACATAACATATACATGATCTCCTTCCTGCTTCTTATAATAGGGTAAACTAACCAATCTTTGCGGCCCCTCTTCTGTAGCGTCACCTTACAGGATTACATCTCAGGGAGAAACTTAGGAAACCACCTTCCACCAACCAATATACCCAGGTAAACCACCATATACTTTGTATTTCAAAATGTTCTTCTTCCACAAGCTAAACTGTCTGTCTAAGCATAATGCCGAAACTGACCGGCAAACAAACTGGTATCCTTACAGCACCCCAGAAAAGACTTCAACAGAACCACTGAACAGATCTGTTTCCCCACATTTGCCATATAGCTGAGTCTATAATTATGAATTACCCAAATTGATCGAAAAAAATAAATTGAATGGTACATTTGACTGATTTCGGCCAGTATCATTCGATTATTGCCAAAAATACTGAACATAAAGAGCAAGAGGTGCAGAGCTGTCAGTATTTTTGGGCTTCGGGGGCTGCGGGGTGTCCCCATTTGCCTCAAAACTGGAGACGGGGAATTGAAAAAAAAAAGAAAAAGGAACCCTGAGGCGTCAGATCAGACCACTGTTACCGGGACTGATCTGATGCTGCAGGGGTGCAGGAGAGGTGGCGGGCAGAGAAAAGGCAAGTGGGGGAGGGGGTTTGTGGGTGTACTTGCAGTTTGGGGGGACATGAGTTGTGTATTAATGGTAAAAATGACTATGGCCAATTCCACCATGAATCTTTTTACCTCAGTCAAACAACGCAAACACTATGCTTACATGTTGTGATCCACTGAGTTCTCTCAGAACCATCTCTCCCACATCCTGCCATTCTGCCATCTGGTCTGATGGGTGTCCCACGGGAAGCAGGCACACATTTTGCAAATGTGGCTTCTGTTGACCTCTTTTTCGTTCACATGTGATTATGGATGTCGGTTAGCACGAGTCACCACACAGACCCCCGTGCATGCGGCAGGGTGAGACAGTTTCTTGTTGAAACAACCTAGCGACTGCCTCTGCTGCCACTTTGATTAGCGTGGCTGGGGTTCCTCTAACAGTCGCCCTATTTATTTGCAGAGTACACCTTGGCCCCTCAGAAGCTCCTAGCCACAAGAATGTGGTACTTAGGTGTTGGGCAAAGTTGCTGTTGTACATTAGCATATAAACATAACAGGGATTACACCACAAAAACAAGCTTCATCTAGAGCTCTCAGCTTCTACGCCTGTGTCACATGGTTTTATTCTGGTTCGACATCACAAATCCTGGTTCCCTCCACGAAACCTATCAGACACTTACATTGGTCAGTTTGGGTAAGGTTGCATATAGAACTTTTACGATTAGTCTTCTATTTGGCTAGTCATGTCTAGTGGCTCCTCCTAGCACCACCTCTACTGCACCTATGTTGCATGGTCACTGTAAAACCATTGGCCCGTGCAACAAATGATATCCCCCTGAGAAAGGTGAATTTGGATTTGGTTGAATGTGTCCTCCCAGCCCTGGGACCCTAGACAGTTCTCAGACTGTATATTCATCTTCAAGGTAATGAGAAAGAACATGGAAGTGCGAAGCGTTCCCTAATGTTGGTATTCTCTGATCGCCCATGCCTGTAAATGTGCAATAAGTTAACGAAACAGGCGCAACACTTGTATCTTCTTCTCTCTGGTTCTCTGGGAACAGTCTTCTCTGCCAGGGTCACGTGTGTCGAGACCATGAAAGGAATCCCTCTCATCTGTAACTATAAGGATGTTGGCCTGAATTTCTGCAGGTTGCTCACTATCTCGGTAGCTGGAATGTTCCTGCTTCCCCTGTGTCCTTGGCTGGGTGTCCTGTTTCTGCTCGCCTCAAGCTGCGGCAATCGTGTCAGCTTGTCTGTGCAGTCAGAATCGGTCTCTCCTTTTGTTAGGTTCAGAGGCCTACATCTTCTATATTATTCCTCATGACATCTCCATGTTATTAGCAGGTAGGTATAAGAACTCTGTGCATCTTGCGGTTTCAGCTTTTGCAAAGATATGAATATAGAGATATGTATGTGTGTTTGTCCCCTGTCTAGGTGGGTCATAAGCATGTACTTTGTGCCTATATTCAATAAACTGGTGCAGGTTTGTGTAGCTTCATGAATGATGAATATGTACTTCATGTATAAACGCAGCTACATCGTGATGTCAGTGATGATGTCATTGGTTTCTGATTTCCCAGTTTACCTGGTCGATTGATGTTAATTCCACGTCGTCCAGATCATCAATTGGGTATGGCATGAATGGCTATCTAAGAGAATATCATTTTTCACACCTGTGATACATGAATGATTGCAGTGATAGGACTAAGAGAGGCACATCTATTGTTTCTCTTTCTTAGTGTGGAGAGTTGTGCGGGGGGCATGAGGGTCAGATTTGGACTCTTGTCTACACCGTGTAGCTGCACTTCTAAATTCTGAGAACTTGAGGTGTGAACAAACGGGCCAGGAGGAGAGCTCAGGGGCAACCCGTTTGTCTTTGAAGCAAGAGGTTCGAATCCCAGTCCGCGATCCTCATAAAAGTTTAACAAATTGAATTAATTGAATGTGGGCTCACCTTGCACAAAGACCCTTTCAGAGGGCATATTGAACTGCAGATTGCCATGGTGCTCAATTTCCTTGAGAAGCAATGGATTTAATGTTTTTTCTGCTCTTGGCACATTGCATGTTACTCTGTTTGCTAAAGTCACAAGTGAATGCACTATATTAGAACACACAAATAATCAGATAGTTGTGTATTATTTGCAAAAAATGTGCGATTGAAAGCATTTGATATTCATGAAATATCACCAATCAGTGGCTTTTTAGAAAAACATATATATTTTTTGTTTTGATACATTAAATCTTGTTTTGCACATGCCGCATGGCTACTTTTTGTGTGATTACTGTATTATATGCCAATGAAATTGTGGACGCATAATCATGAAGGCATCACGCAAGTAGTGATATCATAGATGGATGTCTGCGCTTATAAATCGTGCTTCTACACAACAAGTTCACGCATTCCATCACCACTGCCGTTATGCTGCACTCCCATAAATGCAGCCTGAATCCCTTTCTGCAGCGCGTTACGTTAAAGGTGAAAGAATGCACGTGCCATTGCGTCCAGTGTTGACAAATGCGGGCTCGCTCTTAGATAATGGAGTGTCATGCTGGTCCACCTTCCTGCTTGGTTTGCCTAGTCCAAGCATACCTCATCTATCTTAAAAATAGGTGCAACTACAAGAAAATATGAAAGCAATGGACCATATCATTAGTGTACTGTACCTGAGCTCGTGGACGTGTTTCGAAACTTTAAAATACACTTGGTGGTACAGCTAGCCAGACATCTTTTAAATGTTTAAATTGATGCTTGCTTTATCACGTAGGAACTCAAAATCGTAACCTGATATTATTACCTACAAAGCTAATGTACCATTTCATCACTGCACAAGGCTACAAATTTCAAATATTTATGCATGGCTTTCTGTTGCATTAGTTGAATTCAATGCATTTTCTCATGATGCGTGACGGACATACTGTAATTACATCTTTAGAAAACACCGCTTGCCTCTGAGCTCTCGGTGTTTCTGTGTTAGTAACACCCTCCATATTTTGGCCCTATATTTGGGTTTTAGGTTCAAATCACCGACTGATTCTACTTAAAATATTGGCCTGATATATTTAATACGCTATTATATACACTGCTTGCCTCTGAGCTCTCTGTGTTTATGTGTTAGTAACACTCTCCATATTCTGGCCCTATATTTGGGTCTTAGGTTCAAATCACTGACTGATTCTACTTAAAATATTGGCCTGATACATCTAATACGCTTTTATATAATTAAAAAAAAACATTTCCCATATGTTTGTTAAGTACAGAGGTTGTCTTTATTTATTGTGTTAGTTGATCGACAAAGTTCCAATGTCTTCTTTTGCATACTACTAAACAGGACAGAATACCTGCTACACGTGCATACTCCGGTGCACGCTTTTTTGGAGGAAGTCCATAGATTCTGGTAGGTTTAACATTTTCATTCTTCCTTCTGGGTTTGTGGAGTGGGTGGGAGGAACTCTACCTCACAGGCTACACAAGGCAAGAGCAGTTATAGTTTGTGTTTGTTCTTCTGTGGGGAGACAGAGGTGGGAGGAGGCTTTTGGGGACTTGGCTAATGTAGATGCATAGGGATAGAATTTGGCTTTGAGTGACATTAGAATTTGTGATAATTCTTGTAGGGAGAGAAGGAGGGCGGAGGTTTTCGGGGGCTTGGCTAATGTAGATTCATAGGGATAGCGTTCTTCTTTGAATTATATTTGGATAGTCAATTGTTGATTTTTTTGAAAATCGCTGATTTGGGTGACGACAGGAAATTACATTCAGTGGTTGTAACTGAACGCCATCTTGGTTGTTATTATGGAGGATAGAGTCCACTATGACCATTATACATGAGATGCACCACTGCATTTGTTGTCAGTCTCAACTAGCGAGAGGAAAGTTCCAGTGATGGTTAAGGCAGGAGATTATATTCAGTGCTGTAATTGAATGTACAGACCATGAGCCATCCTCTATCAACTCTGAGGGAATCCCATCAACAACCTTAATATACACATGGCAGGTGTTGCCAGTGTCTATCAGTAAGGGAATCGTCCCAGCGATAGTTGAGACAGAGGATTACATTCAGTCACTTTAACTGAGTATGCTAAACACATGACATCTTGATAATGCTATCATAGAATCCCAGAATACACCTTGCATGACATACACACACGTGACATTTATTGTCAGTGATTCTGTAGGATTGATATTCCCAGAGTTGATTTGAGCCTGAGGCTATATTCCGTAGGTATAACACAGTGGCCCTCATTACGACCCTGGCGGAAATCGAAAAACGATGGCGGAAATGCAATACCGCCATCGAATAGCGCTCGGTGCGATCATGACCCGTCACCGCAAAGTACGATGCCATTAGCGACACCGTAGTGAACGCCAACGCTAACTGCACCAAGAACGCACGCGCGCGCCATGCCAAACCGTAATTACCACCATGGCGCAACGGTACGCGAATTCCGACCCTAGCGGACATGCACCTAACGCCATCAAGCACGGCGGAAAGTACCATTCCGCCATGGTGAGAAGTACGGCATCGCGAACCAACCGTAAACGGCCCTACTGAGTGCTTGTACACCGCTCCCTGGCCACATTGTACAACCCCCCGTAGGTGCAATGAAGTCACACAATGCAACCAGTGAAATGTACCAGTCATCCATGCCTGCCAATGAACAAATGAATCTCAAGAGTGCCCAATGGGAGCTGCAGGGCACAGATGGCACGAATACAGAAGCTATACAAATGGACATGACCTCAGTCTCCCACCAAGAAACGCACGCAAACACAGGCACCTGTGACCAGCAATATTCCGATAATCACATCATTCCACCAATCCAACTGGCTGACCGGCATCTGTTACACAAAAGCTAATCCCCCGCCCCTGAGCATGACATCATCAAAACAGTCATAATGGCAGCCCTTATCCCTGACCTCACTGGGCTCCGTAGGCAAACGCGCCCAGCACAGTACCACGCAACTATACTCCGAAGCTGGAACCCAATGCAGATCTCCTCACAATACATCGTTCCCCAAATAGGAATATGCCACATCACTCGCAAAGAAGAACGCTACACGGTTCATATCAGAATAGAAATTTAATGCACAATAAATTCACCAAGCCCATACAGCCATTAGGCCATGAACTCCAAAATATATTACATTATCGTGGGCTGCATCCGCAATAAATGACCAGCTACTTCTTGTGTGACGCCCTGTTCCTTCATGGTACACAGGGGCTACATTCCCGTACGAAAAGGCAACATGGAAGCGCCTAGAACCGCAGGGCCGTCCCAATAGGGAGGCACTAGTCCAGCTGAAAGGCCGAAATGTTGCTCCTAGCCACTAGTACTGCGTAAGGGCATGTGGCCCATTGGCGATCGTCCCATAAGATCGTAATGCTGCTCCACTGATTAACACGAAGCAGCAGGTGTCGGGAGTAAAATCCATCTGCAGGAGTGGCATACAGATGGCAGTGGCAAAAGGGGAGGAGATACCTGTCAACCAAATGAAATGAAAAAGAATAGTATGGCCATCAGAACTACATTTGAATTACTCACTTCAATGATCACACCAAATCCACAGCCATATGCATGCTAGCCCACTCCAAAGGATCATCACCACCCAAATACCACTTGCGAATCATAACTATCTATATCGAGGTGAAAACACTATCACAAACGAGTGTACCTGTGCATGCGTCTGTTACAACAGAATCCATCTGATGGGATTGGTAACGTGCATAGACACAAGTGTCTGAAGGCGCGTCGAGACAGGGAGGGCTCAACAAGGCCATATAGACGATGGCCCCACTATGGCAGCCCTGCATCACATAGCGCAGGGGAGGCGGATAGATTCCAAGAAGCCCTGTACATGGCAAACTCTGTATCAAATCATCTGTCCATGCATCCATACAACATTCCCTCATCCCGTAATGAAAACGCCTGTTTCCATACTCACATAACATGTGAAATTTCCATTGAGTCTGTGCGTTATGCAGCCTGCAAAATCCACCATGCCCCAGCCCGTAATTCCAGTGTTGTGAAGTAACATGTATTTGGGAACGTCCGGCCTCATCGCCCACGTCGCTATTGCGCATCCCATACTATTCATATCAATCATTGCATCCTCGCCATGGCCCCTGTCCCAAGGACATTGAACAATAGAACGTTATATTTGCAGTCAGACCTGTGGGCATCTCCTCGCCGCTAGCTGAAAACCGAAAGCGCCGCCCTTCGAATTCCTCATTTGCAACATCACGTCGAAAAGGCATCTGTGGCCGCTTGAAACCACAAATTAATCCATCTAGTGCGGCTGTGTGTGAAAATGGCAACTGCCTTCACTCACAAATGGAACGCCCCGCCCGTCGGTGAAGCTCGGTACAGTGTTGCATGAGGGTCCACCGTTACTCGAGTACTACGTTCCACTGACCCTTCACAAGTCTGTTCGCGACTGCAAAGATTGTATGTGAAACAATGGGACCATAGCCGAATGAACATATCAACCAATGTTACACTGCCATCGGGTACAAATACATGATTGCAATAGCAAGATGCCATTCGTCGAATTGCAGCGTTGTGTGCGGGACGTGCTCGCCCAAAGGGGAGAGCAGCTTGCACAGGTGGAATGAATCACCACAGGTGGAGGCCATACAGCCTGAAAACACATAAATTGCACACCCAGTCTCCTCCCACAACCACACCCACTCCGAAATGCTACCGGCGGGACTAGCCATGTTGGCCCTGGGGGACCTGATAGCACTGCAAGTACTCCAACTTCAAGAAGAAGACGAACACCAACTACTACCGGCCGCACGGCGGAGACGCAGGAGGAGGAGGAGGGCAAGGCAGGGCCAGCAAGGGCCGCCAGCACAGCCACTACCACCACGCAGGCAGCCCGCAATCCCACGCCTCCGAGCACATCCGTTCAACCTCACTGATGAGCAGATCCACACCCTCTACCGTTTGGACCGGGACACCATAACCGCCATTGTGGACATGACACAGGCTGACCTTGTCAGCATGATAGATAGCCCAACCGCCATCCCACCCCTACTGAAGGTGGTGTCTGTACTACACTTCCTGGCCACAGGCACCTACCAGCACACAGTCGGACAGTTGCATGGCATATCACAGCCACTGTTCTCACGGACACTATTGCAAGTGCTCGATGCCCTCCTGAAGCACGCAGACAACTTCATCTCTCTACCACGCTCGGAGCAGGAAATTACGAACACAAAAGTGGGATTCCATGCACTTGCCGGCATACCGGGTTGCATTGGTGCCATCGACTGCACCCATGTGGAATTGGTCGTCCCACATGCCATGGAGGCCCAGTACCGCAACCGAAAACAATTTCATTCCCTGAATGTACAAATGGTGTGTGACTCCAACAGGATCATTACACATTGTTGTGCCAGATTCCCTGGATCTACCCATGATTCTATGGTCTTGAGGAACTCTACTATACCACGCTACATGGAGCGACACGCAGGGAACAGATCCTGGCTACTCGGTGAGTCTCATTTCATGCATGATGATGTGGGGTATGTGATGCGGCAATGACCTGGCAGGAAGGGGGGGGGGTGTGTACGTAGCAATGGCATTCCTCAATATTCCTTTCTTGTCCACATACAGGTGATGCCGGGTATCCACTGAAGAGATGGCTCCTCACACCAGTCCGGAACCCACGGGACCAGCATGAGGAGGACTACAACCATGCCCACTCACGTACCCGTGTAGTCATAGAACAGGCATTCGGCCTACTGAAGACTCGTTTCCGCTGCCTCAGCAGGTCTGGCGGGGCACTCCTGTACCGCCATGTGAAGGTTGCAAAGATGGTCATGGCATGTGTCATGCTCCACAACATGTGCGTACGTAGAAATGTGCCCATGCCCCCTGACGCAGAACTGCAAGCACCTGATGATGGTCATGATGAGGGTGGGGATGTGGCAGCACCTCAAGGAGTCTGCGAGGCACAGGAGGGCCGTGACATTCGTCAGCATCTCATAGATGCATGCTTCTAGCACTCACGCCTGGTGGCTGATACATGGACACGGGACTCGTGGCACTGTGTGTGTCTGGGACATGCACAATATGGACTGTACGCCTATAATGGCCTCGTACACAAAGATCAATGTCCACACATCTCATTGCATGATCGTGCATTGTTTATGGCATATGTGATATCATGTTAAACACCCTATCGACCCGCCACCCAAGTGAGCCCAACACACCCCCTCCACCCTCCTACCTCCCCCCCGAACACCAGTGTCCAAAGATGCTCATTGTCAGTGGGCTGTCGCTATTGCAAGCCCCCTCTGCGGGTATCAGGGGCACCCCTGCCTGTGGAGCGCAGGTTCCTCCCAGATCTACGTTGGGGGCTGCCCTGGACGGAACTTGCAACGGATGATGTCTCTGCCTGCTCACGTCCATGCATGTCCCTAAGGGTTTGTGAGAGCTCGATGAGCACACGGCGCACTGCGGCAAGTTCGGCACATACGTCTTTGGACGTCGCATGCAGTTCCCCCCTCAGGCTCTCGGTGCTTCTCTCCATTTGTACTCTCAGGCTCTCGGTGCTACTCTCCATTTGTACTCTCAGGCTCTCGGTGCTACTCTCCATTTGTGCCCTTATTGTCTCTGTACTTCTCTCCATTTCTGCCCTCAGTGTCTCAGTTGATGTTTCTATGTCTGCCTTAGTGCCCCCACATTCATCGGCATGGTCCTTGAGGAGCGTGGCCAGTTGCTGCTGTTGCACGATTAACTGGTCGAGGGACTGTTGCCTCTGCTGGGCCATGGCCATTTGCGGTGGTGTCACAGAGGGGCTGATCACCTCATGTTGCCTTGCCACAGGGCTTGTGGGGGATGGCCAGTCGTCGTCTTGTGGGTGCCCCTGCGTGGTATCCTCATGGTGTACGGGATGGAACAGACAGGGGGATTGAGACAGGTCATGGATGGATCTAACTTCGACATCCCCGTTTTCTGTGTCGGAGCATGCTGCCATTAATGCAGTATCACCTATGGTGCTGCTGCCACCAGATGCAGTGCCTACTGTGGCATCCATTGGGGGGACCTGTGGTGGTGGTGTTGTGGGCATGCTGGCTGCTGGGGTGCCTGTTGGAGTTCCCTCCTGTGTGCTGTCACTTGATTTGTGCTGCTGCCGTGTCTTGATCCGTGCAGCTGAGGTGGAGGGTCTTTGGCCGTTGGTCTTGGCCCTCTTTGCAGGTGTGCTGGTAGGGGTGTCCTGGAGCTCGTCGTTTGGATCGGACCCTGTGGTGGAGTAAAGGAGGGCGAGCGTTATTAATGGGTCTGTGGGAATTGGAATGGCAATGTATCACATGCATTGGGGTGGTACCTGAGGGTGATTTGGGTCTGGGCCATGTAGGTGGTTTCATTTGTGTGTGGAGTGAGGGTGCAGTTGTTTGGCAGCCTGCAGTTAGGGTGTGTCTGCTGCACGTGTAGAGGGTGTTTTTAGGATTTTTAATTATTTATGTATTTGATGTGAGTTTTAAAGTGTGCTATCAGGCCTATGTATGTGGACGTTCTCCTGGACATGTGTTCCTGTTGCACTATGTGGGCACGTGGTACTTCACATGATTGGACATTGTGGTTTTGGCATTGTTTTATTTGGGACACCTACCTGAATCTTCGGATGTCTGCACTCCTTTCTCCATCCCTCCGACTCCCTCTATGCTCTCCATTCCAATGGTGGAGGCACAGATTTCTTCCCAGGGGGTCAACTTGATGGGTGATTCCGATCCTCCCCCGGTAGCTGTGGCAATGTTGCGGTTGGCAGAAAGTATGCTACGGACGCGTATCCGCAGGTCGTCCCATCGCTTTCTGCATTGCTGTGGGTTGCGGGGTGCGGTCCCCACCGCACTTACACGCTGTGCCACCAGGGCCCATATGGCCTTCTTGTTCGCAAGTGCCGTCCTGGTCATTTGCGTGGAGAAGACGACGGCAGCATTCTCCTGGAGGGTCTCCGTGAGCACGGTGAGTTCCTCACGGGAGAAGTGGACCTGCCGCTTGCGGTCGCACGCTTTCTTCGCTACTTTTCCCATTTTTCTTGGTTTCACTAGGGTGGATGACGGGTTGGGATGTGTCTCAGGGTAGTATTTTTTATGGTTGTGTGGATTTTGTGGTTTTATAGGTGTACGGCGTGATGTTTCCCGTTCCGGGACCATGCTTTTACTTCCGTTTCCGTATATTTACGGTCACCGTACTTTCCGGTTGGCGGTCACTGCGGTGTCCGCTGTGATGGGTGGCGGTATTGCACCTAGGGCGCCGTACGGCGGCGGTGTGGGCCGTTTTGGGGTCATTTCCGCCATCACGGACTTTGCACTTCCGCCATGGCGTGGTGCTCGTGCCCGATGGGTCGGAATGAGCCGCACTTTGCTCCATCGTGCAATGGCGGAAACGCTATTTACGCTATGGCGGTCCGGTCAGTTGATTTCCGCAAGGGTCGTAATGAGGGCCAGTGTGCCATCTTTTGTGACTAAGGATGAGCGAATACCAGTGACAACCTTGCATCAATACAAACACTTGGAATTAGTTGTCAGTAGCTACTAAGGATGAGAACAATCCCCTAAGTTAACTGGAGGAGATAGATTGCACGCAATGGTTTTATGCAAAACACATGCCATTGTGATGTGACTACCCGGTTGGAGAACATCACAGTGATAATACTTTATGAGATGCATGCATGTACCATCTTTTGTCAGTGACAGCCCTAATATTTGCAACTGCAAATACGTCTCTAGGTCTCCTTGCAATGTAAGAGCTGCATCCACAAATATGTCTTCAGGTCTCCTTGCAATGAGAGCTCTGCAACCTTAAATACTTCTTTAGGTCTCCCTGCTAAGCAATCAGTAAGTACCACTGCACATATTAGTCTCCCTGAAATAGCATACCTGTAACAGCAAATATTCACTTGGTTATCCCTGACAGATGATACCTTTCATTGAGATGTTTTTGCGTCTTAGGTTCTATATGAATGCTGGAAGCACTAATATTTCTATGGATCTCCTTGTGATGCACAACTCCAACCATGTGCATTTCTGTGGGCCTCTCTCATAGACTATAGACACAACCAGCATATGTCTCTGCATTTTCTTAATACAGGATACACACAACTGCAAACTTGTCTGAGCCTGCTATATGAGAGCTACAGCTTTCAATTGTTCTATGGATGAGAGCTGCAAATGCAAAGGTTTATATGTTTCTCCCTACTACATGAGAGCTACTACCTCAAGAATTTCTCTGGGTGTCCCCAATACGTGAACACAACCTATTGCATAATTGTCCGAGTGTAGTTCTTATAGAAAAGCTTTGCTCCACTACCCATATGCAAGGGACGCACCCTCACTGTAAAGACGTATTGAAAGTTTCCCTAAAAGTCATCCCTAACACTGTTATCACATAGTAGGACCATTTTGTCAGCAATAGCAGAGCAATTGAAGCCAATGAAGCCAGAAGTCAACAGACACCAACGAAATCTGTGAGTGTGGCATGGGTGCGGTGTAGAGCAATTACTCTATTCCAGAAAGCCCCTACCACTCTACCTTACCTTGCTATAACGCATACTGCCATAGACCTATGCATACCTAGAGATTTGTGACCAACCGTCTAAATCTATTCATGGCTGGACTGCAAATATTGCCTCATATTACATACTAACATAATTGGCCAATGTTAATTAGTGTCAAACCTAGAGAGAACTGTAAACATTGGCCTATGTCGCTTCTAGATAGGATTGTGGCTGTTATCATGCACCACACTTAGATGGACTTAGATGGAAACGTAACTTTAGCCAGCGTCGCATCCTGATAGAAATGTTAATGTTAGCATGTGCCACACCTAGATGGAATTCTCAACTTTAGCCTACTTCACACATAGATAGAAATGTAAATGTTAGCATGTGCCACACTTAGATGGAATTCTCAATTTTAGCCTGAGTCGCACATTGATAGAAATGTGAAAGTTAGCATGTGCCACACCTAGATGGAATTCTCAACTTCAGCCTGCGTCGCACATAGATAGAAATGTGAAAGTTAGCATGTGCCACAACTAGATGGAATTCTCAACTTCAGCCTGCGTCGCACATAGATAGAAATGTAAATGTTAGCATGTGCCACACTTAGATGGAATTCTCAATTTTAGCCTGAGTCGCACATTGATAGAAATGTGAAAGTTAGTATGTGCCACACCTAGATGGAATTCTCAACTTTAGCCTGCGTCGCACATAGATAGAAATGTGAATGTTAGCATGTGCCACACTTAGATGGAATTCTCAACTTCAGCCTGCGTCGCACATAGATAGAAATGTGAAAGTTAGCATGTGCCACAACTAGATGGAATTCTCAACTTCAGCCTGCGTCGCACATAGATAGAAATGTGAAAGTTAGCATGTGCCACACCTAGATGGAATTCTCAACTTTAGCCTGCGTCGCACATAGATAGAAATGTGAATGTTAGCATGTACCACAATTATATGGAATTCTCAACTTTAGCTAGCGTCGCACATAGATAGAAATGTGAAAGTTAGCATGTGCCACACTTAGATGGAATTCTCAACTTCAGCCTGTGTCGCACATAGATAGAAATGTGAAAGTCAGCATGTGGCACACTTAGATGGAATTCTCAACTTCAGCCTGCGTCGCACATAGATAGAAATGTGAAAGTTAGCATGTGCCACACCTAGATGGAATTCTCAACTTTAGCCTGCGTCGCACATAGATAGAAATGTGAATGTTAGCATGTACCACAATTATATGGAATTCTCAACTTTAGCCTGCGTCGCACATAGATAGAAATGTGAAAGTTAGCATGTGCCACACTTAGATGGAATTCTCAACTTTAGCCTGTGTCGCACATAGATAGAAATGTGAAAGTTAGCATGTGCCAAAGTTAGATGGAATTCTTAATTTGAGCCTGCCTCTCACCTAGATAGAAATGTGAATGTTAGCATGTGCCACACTTAAATCAAATTCTCAAATTTAGCCTGCCTCTCACCTAGATAGAAATGTGAAAGTTAGCATGAGCCGCACTTAGATGGATTAGTGAATGATAGCAAGCCTCACATCTAGATATAATTGCAAGGACAGCGATGCCAATTAACCAATCCACTAACAATCTCACCCCTCTGCATACACCTCTCAAACTCTAACCAGACACAACCACAAGCCTCCAACACCACAATCCGAACAAACTTCACTACACTGCAACAATAAACAAACCACACATAGACTAGCCCAACAGCACACAACGTCTACCGACCGTAAAACACCCCAAGCCCAGCCAATGGACCCACCGGGTTGAGGCTGCCAACTGCACATCATCACTGCTCTCTTGCACTTTTCCAGCTTATTCCCACTAACCCAGCCCCCCCCCCCCTTTCAGTTCCAGGGGACCACTCCGGTGGTGATAGTGCACGGTACAAATATCCTTTAACATTAACATTAACAGTATGCCTTCCATAGTTCAGGGAATCACCAAATGAAACAGCACTGTCAACTCCCTCCTCTTTTCCACATCCTCTCCATCTCTGTCTCTCTATCACTCCTTCTCTGCAGCAGCTCAGCCTACTGCCTCACATCTGCCTCTTCATTGTCCTCCTTTTTCTTTGCATTCACTTCCTTCTGTCACATATCTTTCTGACCCTCCTCTGAATGCTCTGTAGCCACCCACCTAGTTATACCTCCTGCTGCCCACCCACCTCCTAACTTGCATGTGCATACTCCTGTTTCACATCCGCTGCCCACTATCCCCTTCTCCTCTTTCCCTGCATGGACCTACTTGTCTTCCATATCCATTGCTTGCACACCTGCCTACTCCGTCAGTCCTGCATCATACAACTCCTTACCATCAACACCGCCTACCATCTCATTTGAGCGAGCTCCCCAAATGACGCAACACTATAGTGAGTCTCTTAACAATCCACCTCCTCACTGAGCCAGTGCGTGGTAATTGTTTGGAGGCTCTCCACCATGTTTCAAAATCATAGCACAAGATGGTCCACAGCAGACCTCAGACAAGTTGTAGTCTCTAATCCTAATGCGTTGCATGTACTCTCTGACCAAAGCTCTCCCCACATTCAACTCCTCCTTCTCGTCCAATCATGCAATTCTCCAGAAGAGATACAGTAGAACCTTTCTGGATCTCTAAAAATGTATTGTGATTCATTTTATTTATCTATTTATTTATTTAATATACTCATAGCCTTACGGTTTTGTATATACACCACACATACAATACATAGTAGCAATGAATAAAACAAAACATAAAAACAACAGAAAACCCGATCACAATTAATTCAATTCTATCCACACAGTGCATCATAGGTAACAGATTAATCAGATGGCTTCTACCGATTTACATAGCTGGTACAGTACATAAGATTTAACATATACGTTCTGATAAATTAGTTAAAATCGCATTACATTTCCAATAAAAGTGTATTATATAAAACATAAAAGAAAGGACATTGCCTTCCATTAAACTTGACCAAATTAAAGATAGTGAGGCTAGATCATATAACTTATTGTATGATTTTAAATAACTCATTCTAATCGATGATACACTGTCACATTGCACTAACAAATGATCTATTGATTCTAGCTGATTTTCACCACATAGGCAACACATTCGATCAACGGGAACTATACCCAACCTTGATCCCTTTACTTCCAATGAGCTACATACATTGAACTTTAGCAAAAGATATTGCCTCACATTCTGGGCAGTAGGGCATGCCATAATATACGCAGGCCTGGTTTTACGTTCCTATCTATAGGAAATAAAGGGGCCACTATAGCTCTTTGTTGATAGGTGGATTAGGTTTGTCTATAACTAAATGTTGTGATTTCCGATTCCAGCCATCTTTTAAAGCCTGAAGATTGCCTAGTAATTGGTCTATTTACACAATTGACTCACCACTTAGTGTCTGAGGTCAGGGTTTTACCGAAAGTACCCATTTTGTGGCAATGATCTATGCCCAAGAACACTTGACGGTAGCTTACCATGATTGTTTAATTCTGCAGCGCCCATAGTTTTTTCAGAACACATAACCATTCTCCGTTCAAATTCAGCGTCTATCCCTTTCAATTCAAATTCCAAATGCAAATATTCCACTGGTAGATTTTGGGGCATTCTGAGCAGTTTCTGTAATATTTTAGCTTCTAATTTATGCAACTCAGGTAGATCATTTTGTCCCAACACTTCAATACTGTAATGCAGAATCGATGAGATTTTAGCCTGGTAAAGTAGTAATAATGTGTGCACAGAAACACCGCCATTTTTCCCAATGAACACACTAATGGTATTTACAGCTTTCAGTCACTTGTCCTTTGTTTACAACCATAGTTTCCTCTAATTGAGATTTTCATCCACATAAACCTCAAGGTATTTGTAGTATCTTACACAGTCTGCACTCTTTGCTTCCCAGAGGATACCATTATTTTACTCTTAGCGATATTCACTGTCAGACCGTTCTTATTGGCATACACGCCAAGAGCATCTATCAAAGCTTGCAGACCCCTTGGCGTGTCGTCCAACTGTTAGGGAGAATTCTCCAAATGTGCTAATTTCCCTTACCTTTTGAGACACTCAGCAACTTTGCTGGATTTCTGGGATTTAATGTTTTTATCTGGAAAGAGGGTGAGCCTTTTTTCCCCACTCTTTCATGTATTTTGATGTGGGTTTTACTTTTGAGTTCTTTGGTTATGGAGTTTTAAGACAACTCCAGTGGCATCATATTTTTCTGTGTGTCACACAGCACCTTCGGTGCAGTGGCACAGGGATGTCTTTCAGACTCCCCAAGTTTAAATACCTTGTGCTGGGACTGACTACTGTCTCCCAGAGCATGTAAATTTAAATTGACTTTGCTAGTCTCTTTAAATTTACTGACCCAGCACACCCTATCTTACTATAGAGTGCTGGAGGGGTTGCCTAGCTTCCCCTTAGTGAAAACACTCATGTAACAGTAAAATGTTACCCTTTCCTACTTTAAATGGCTGGTGGCAGTGGTTTAGATCAACTACCGTGATTTTTCCCTACCGCTAACAATGGTAGCTAAAAATCGGGTCAGCCATGTTTTTCCATATGGTGCCGAAGACATATCTGTAAAAACAGACTGTGGTCATCTTTTTTGCCATTTCTTTTAAGAAAGGTCCTTCTTGTGTTTTTCTCTGCACGCCAAGCCAGGTTTGGTCCCTTTGTTTGGTGGCCTTTGGTGGGCTTCAGTGATGAAGCCCTCCTCTGGCACCAGGGTGTCTGGAGTGGACAGGATGTGAGGGAGGTGCCCACAACTCCCTGTGTTTAGTCTCCTAGGAGACCTAAATGCACTCTGGCGAGATTGGCTGATTGTCTGTCCGGCAAGGACAGCCACCCTGCTGTGTGACAGCCAGGCTGGAATGAATGGGGGAAAACTGTTTAAAAGCAGGTCTCTGGGATTTGGAAAGCAGAGTCAACCACTGGAATGAAAGAACCGAAGAGGAGAGGAAGGAAGAGGACTGCTGCAACTCCTTGACGACTGGTGAAGCTCCGCTACAGGTCCGAATCGCCTGAAACTCTGAGGACAGAGAAGCCCGACAAGGTTAACTTTTTCCCTTGAGTTTGGTGGGAACAACCATCTCGCAAGCCACCTGGACACCGTCCTATTCTGGTCGAATTTTCATCATAGTGCTGTTGGAAACCGGATAGCCAGAGGGAAGGAAACCAGCTTGTGGACTTTAAGGCACTCACACCTTAAACCAACGTCTTGCTACAGCTTTTGGCCTCTTCCCTTGGCAGTGCAGGAACCCCCCGACATCCTCCTTCTTGTCCCCATGACTGAAGCTCAGGAACAGCAAAATCTGCTCGAACTGCCAGGAACAACTGCCTCAGCTACAGCTTTCTTCATTGACAAGGTACTGTGCAAGCGCGGTCTGGAAATTGTTTTCGGCCATCAAGAAAGTGCGTGAAACTGTCCTCAACTACAAAGGCTTGTCCTTCCCTAAACATTTGTCAAACTTTTCGCCGAGCCAAATCCTTTAAAAATCTGTGTCAAAGACTTAACCGTTATCTACCAGAACTGTGTTATCCTATACAAAAGACCATTGACTTTGGCCCAGGCCTATTGAGAAGAATTGATGGTTGTATTTAACTGAAACCCTTTGCTCTGCCTATGAATGTATTTGGGCTGTCTATTCTTATAACCTTGTCTTTTCCCTCCCTTATCAAGTACCTGAAGTGCCATTTCTGCTTACACTTTATTTTTTAGCTAAACTTGTTCAATTACTTACCGGTTGAATTTTTGTGGTGTATTAGTGTGTGATATTGAGCTGCTTGTGCTAGTGTAATGTTTATAACTGACTGAGTAAATAAATGTATATTCTATAACAAAGAAACCTTGAGTAAGTGTTTGCTTGAATCACTGTATTTGTTGGTCCTTTCTGTAACTTGTTCTACTGCTCACTTAAACTCTTGCGATAAGTATGGCTGCTCAACCATCGCTACCACTTTACTGTGTAGTACAGGCTTGTACCAAAGGTGAAATTGTGCGTACACTTGTAGTCCTAATTACGTGTAGTGTTCCCAAAGGGTACTGCAGGTGATTCTGCCTAACACCAACGAGAGCAGGTCATCACATATGCCAGCCAACATTTTTCTCCAAATCCCACCTTCACAGGACAGGTGTGCAGGTTTTCAAAGGCGCCATTCAAGTCTGCTAAATAAAGATGAAATAGCGTTGCTGCAACAATGCACCCTTGCTTCACCCCATGTGTGGTTGCCATTATTACAGATAACTTTCCCCTGCCGTCCAAACGTACAGGCACTGAGGTTTTGGTGTGTAGCAACATCAACATTTCTAAGAGACACCGAAAGGTATATTCCATCCCATCAACTTCTCCCATAGCCTTGCACGAATAACTGAGTCAAAAGCGGCAGAGAAATCTATATGGGAGCAATACATCCTTGACTCTCTTCTTTGCCAGGCGTATTCAATTGCTGTCACTAAGATCAACAAGTTATGGACCATGCCTGGTTTGGCTGTGAATCCTGTCTGATTAGGTGATAATATATTATTTGTAAAAATCCAGGTGTTTAGTTCAGCCAGTAACAAACTATCTGACGAAAATGTTTGCAGAAATATCGAGCATGGCCAACATGCGATATTAGACCGGCTCATTCCAGGCACCTTTTTTGAACACTGGTAGAATGTGACTCGTGCACAAGGGTTCTGGTATTAAACCACTGTTTCCAATATTTACAAATAAGTTATACAATGCATGATCCCACAATTCGGGGGATTTTTTGAGCAAGATGTTACACACAAGATTCCGGGCCGCCGCACACGATTTTTTAAACTCTCAATGATAGTTATGATGTCCAATGTGCTTGCCTTACATTCCCAGCCGGTTTAAGGCAAATTCACTATGTCGACCCCGTGAACGGTGCAACCCAATGTAAGTTCAAAATGTGATACCCACGCTGTAATTCATTTTAAATCAATGAAAAATTGTTTCACAGATGTGTCACACACGTTTTCACAGAACATTTGAAGAAGGATTTCACTGACAGAGTTTCACAAAGGTGTTTTGGGTGCAAAAACTAGGAAAGGATAAGGCATTAACAATAACTTCATGAATTAGGTCGCAAAGTTTGTCAACAGGTTTTTACCAAAGTCTTCTTAAATGGCTTCCCAAAGTGGAAAACAACACATTAGGGGCTTCGCAAACTAGTACAACATAAATAAACAAAATAAAATGACACAAAAAGCGATTCAAATGTTTGAAAGACTGCAAAGCATATCGGAAATGAATAAAGAATAAGGTCTCTAATAGTGTATCCCTTTTTTAAGTTTGTGTTTCCTGGAAAAAAGCAGACTATCCATCTGCTCTTAGTGCTTCTGCACAAGAGAGCATTGAGAACATGATGTTGCCCATCTAAAGCGTGTTGCTCACAGATGTCTCATACCTCCCTGCACCGTCGACAAAGGTTCTGAATTCAGAAAGCTTGTGCATACTTAGATATACTTCAACACTACTTCAACACTACTGTACACTGTGTATATGAAAGTGTATACCCGATCTACCAGCCACCAGTTGCTAGAGGTCAGCCTCCTCAACTCGCTTGCCATCAGCCAACCGAAAAATGAACCTCTTCAGGAAATATGCATTGATTTCCAAGGCTCCTCAAACCAGCAGTGTTTAGCACCGCACTGAGCCAGATACTGGTGTGAATTGCCCACATCACATGTGTGTGATCATGAATTACATTTATATTCAACTTTTCTCAATGAACATTACATTGCAAATGGTTTGAATGCCCCTGAATCATAAAACCTATTGAAACAGATTACAACATGATTCTGTTTCTTTAGCTGTTAAACATATCTGGGCAGAACAAAATCTCTTCAAAATGTCCTGGACTCTCTTTTGACGGGACAATATCAGACTGAAGAAAGTCCGCAGCATGTTTGGGTGAATAAAGATCTGTACATGCTTGCATGTTTACCCACGATTCATCATTCTGTAAGGAACATGTTTCCAAAGTAAACAATGACAACATTGGAATTTAGGCTGGGACCTACTCCCCAAAGATGGACCTTCAGTGACGAAAACACCTTTAAGTGCAGTTATATCCCTACCATTAGAATGGGATTTGTTGGAAACTGTGCATCGCTGGTGAACTTGCTGCTGGCTTCCTGTTCTCTCACAATGACTTTTGTGCAAACACGAGTTTACTTTTGAAAAATGACACGTTTATTTGTCAGGGCCATATAGTACATCAAAACGTTTGGCAGTAGAGTTTGTTTAGCCAATTAGAAGTTGGACTCCTTATGTAAGTCCTGTCTCAGTTCATATTCTTTTGTGGGTTTTGCTAGACTCCGAAGACAGGATTACACATGATAGGCTCACACTTGGAGTGTTTGGAGAGTTTATGGAGCATTGGAGCAATGTTCTGATGTGTATGTGTATGTATGTATGTGTATGTGTATGTGTTTGGTGTGGTCTTTTGTCCTGTGCTTTGGTGGTACTTAGTGTTTTTATGTGGTTAATATGTCTGCCATCTGGCGTGGTATTAGTTTAGTGTCTGATAGTGAGCTGTGGTAGAAGAATAAAAAAGTAGCATTTTCTTTTTGTGCCTTTCCACTTTTGTCACCCTTTATCATTTTTGTTTTTGTTTTAAAAGGCAACAAAATGTTCTCTTCACCTTATTGAGTACTGAAAAAACACACATAGATTGCTTACACGATCACTGTTTTTGACGGAAGTTTCTTGTGTACTGTTTTCTAGTATATTAGTAGTATTGAAAACACCTGGCAGATACTTGAAAATGATGCAGAGAAAAGTAAAGAGGAGACTAGCACCGAGCATCGAGCAAACGCCAAGAGAGAGAGAGGGGGAATAACTGAGGAGATAGAAGAGCAACAGAGGAAAGATGAGTGCAGACAGAGAGATGATACATTGAACAAATAGTAACGAGGAGCAACAGAAAAAGAGTGAAACAATAAATGCAGAGATTAAGCTTTTAACAGCAGTAAACAACAGCAAATGAAGAATCTTGCAGGTAATGTTTTCTACCTGAAAACACCTGTTTCGGTCTATATGATTAATATGATAGGAAAAGTAAAGGATAGAAACGCCCAGATTCCATTCTAAATCAGAAAAAGATAGCAGAACGGGGTGCGGGGGGGGGGGGGGCGGGGGTGAACGAGTAGAAACGGGAAGGGAAAAGGCAGAGGAGGAGGAAGAGAAGAGGAAAGGGATTCACAAAAAGAGAGAAGTTAGAGAAGGAAACGCAGGTTTGAGTATTGTCAGCATTGAAGTGAAAAGAACAAAAATACAGATAATATCAGAGACGGTGAAAGTGTAAAGGTAAACAATTAGGGGTCCAGGGACAGATCTTGGGGGCACCGCTATGCAGTGGGATTAAATGGGAACGGAAGCCTGACCATAAAAACAGGGAAGGGAAGGTTAGAGAAATAGGAAGGAAACCAGAAAAGGACAAAGTCAGAGAAATCAAAAGAGGAAACAAGCATGGAGTGATCAATTGAGCCAAAAGCGGCAGAGAGGGCAGAGAGGTGGAGTGGAATTAGTATTATGGAGTGTTTTGAGTGTCTGCCAGTGAGGATCTTTTTCAAGCTTTTTCCTCTTGACTCCTACGCACTGGCACGCTGTGCCCCTTTTAATAAGTTCTTCCCTTTATTGCCTGTTTTCTGAATCAGGCTCATAGCGTTCCTTCTTTCTTCACCTCTTAATGCTTTGTTGTACTTCAGCATTCATTATGTTCACGTTATTGTACCCTTCATTTTTGTCCAGTGTTTAAGGATTAGCACTCTATAAAGAAAGACATACAAATAGTCTACTAGTGCATGTAGTTAAGTAGTGTTTTAGTTTTAGTATAATGTTTAGTAATACGATTGTGTGTTCAGTTGGGGTTGTGTTCTGTTTCTCTCTGTGCTACCTGTAATGCACAAGTGTGGATTCTTGTGTTGTGCACACGGTTCTCAAAATGGCCATCTTGTCACGGTGTGCCTGTGACACAGGGAGGGGAAGCAGAAAGATGCTGGGGAAGAGGTGGGGAAACTTCATGTTTCTGTATCAAAGAAGGAGGATTACCCCATGATTACTGCACAGAGCATGTTAGTGACAATAAATCCAACACATTATACTGCATCAGTGTTGAGAAGGAGGGCCGTATCATGTCCCAGGACAAGGATGCAGCACGTCAGAAGCATCAGGCATGCTGTTCCAAATCCCCAACTATCCTGTCCAGTCAATGAGAGTGGCACCAGCAATAGTGGACAGCAACACGACCACGAGAAGTGGTTTTGGAGTGGTAGGGCATTGTGTCTCTGCCAATTTGGCTTTGGGAAGGTCCCTCGCACTACATAATGAGGCATAGAGGGACCTATTGCTTAAATTAGAGGCAGTCCATTAGTAGCTGGTCTGCATAGTGGTGGCAGCCAACCTGGGGGGCATGTGGAATTCCAACAACATTTCCTCCTGCATGCATGTCTCGGGAGGATAGCTCAGGGTCAACTTGCTCGCCTTGGAAGCAAGACGACGCAGAACAACACAGGTTCGATCCCGGGGTCCGCGCTTAGGAAGCTCCGGGTATTAAGCGCGTTATAAATAACCAACTACAATTACAATGCATGGGGGATGGGATGAGAGAGTCATGGTGGAGGGGCTGGCCTCGGAGGGATACACCCCACCTATGAGTTGATAGCAGTCTGTTGAGAGCTGGAAAACCTCAGGAAATTCCCAGGGTGCGAGCTTGAGAACTTTAATGTGCAGCTTCACATTGTGGAATATCCTTAAACCTTAGTTGGGTGTTTGCACCCTCTGGGAGAACATGACACATTTACCGGATGGCTGGGCTATATGGGCTGCATCCTTTGAAATAGCTCAAGAACATTGGTCAGTGGTTTCACCCTGTGGGGGAACACAAGGACCTTAGTGGGTGGCTCTGCCCAGTGAACGAGCTTGAGAACCTTGTGTGTGGTTGCATCCTGTGGGCAAACCTGGGTAAATGTGTCCAATGGTTTGAAATGAGGCAGTAACATGATTTTAAATTAGTACATAAGAGCCAATATGCGCAGAATAAAGCAACTAGTCAGAGCCTCTAATGTACAGTCACTTCTACAGCGTTCTGTTCCCCACGCACCAGGCCATGAACTAAGCTTGCTTCACATTCATGTGCCTTACTGCACTGTGTAACAAATCATTGTTATCATCTGACCCGGTGTTTTGGATTTGTGTAGAAATGATTCCATTCATTTTCATAAATGATAATTGTTCGACATGGGGCACTCCAATCCTTAACCTGTTGCAATAGATAACATCCTTTTAGCCCAACACACTCTTTTTCACTGCATACTTCTGGTGGCATCTAAATGATTCAACAGCGACTCTCACAAGTGCCACTGATTGGATGTACCACGTGATCCACCAATACCACAATGGGTCATCTTTCCTTCATATGACTGGAGTCTCCAATGGAAAAGCATCAAATGTGTGTGCAGAAGATGGTCTGCTCTCTGTTCCTGATGATGAACTATCTGTATTACAAATGTCTGAGTCACTGAGGAGAATGGCACCCTGGTTGCCCTCCACATAGTCTGTGCCATCATTGCTAACACATATTTCAGCAGGTGTCAGTGATGTAGTGCCAATTGATGCTGTGGTTTTAGAGTTTGACAGGTGTGCTTGCTCGCTCCTTCTTCAAACGATGTTGCCAGTGCTCCAGTAATTCTGTGCAAAGTGTCTCCTCCTAGTGTAGCCTGATGTAAATACTTAAGATTCTCTTTAAATTCAACTACACAGGGATCATGATGGATGGGTGAAACAAGGTCCCTTTCCATCTGTGCGGCACCTGCACCACCTACAAAGACAGTGCCCATCATATTGTCGGTCAGGTTGAGCTCAAGCAGGTACACCTGAGGGAGAAGCTCACTATATGATACATAGTGATGACTGGTCGCCATTGAAAGGTTGTAGCGCAGAGCAGACACTACATAGACTCTGCTGCTAACACAGTGTTGGATAGTTTCAGTTATCTGTGATGACATTACACTGCCAACACAGCCTGTCCAACATATGGAAAGCCGATCCAAAAGGTTTACACTGAAACCTTCAGTTTATGCAGTTGCAACTTTTGGCTCAACTGCAGTTGATGCAGTGCATATTTGGAGTGGCAAGCTTGATTGAAATGAGAGATGATCTTCATGGAGACAACAACCATTTAATTCACAAGCACACAGTTGCTGAAAAAGTGTGTGACAATAAAGTGAATGCCTTGAGCAAAGCAGGGGATATTCAATGTCTTTCCAACCGATGAGGCTGCAGCTACATATGATCCATTGTCTGTTGCAACAAAGCCCAAATGAAAATTAGGAATCCTTAGACACTAAGCGTTCACCTCTTCCCCTTTTTCAGGATGTCATGTCCCCTGTAGTATCTGTCCTCAAATCCTTGCATGAATAAGATCAACTGGTGTCAAATTGCATACACCTGTTTTCCTCTTGAATTACTCCAGTACCTTGTTTGGCTTTTAGAGGAAGGATAGGCCACCCAAGTGGTTGTGATACCGACACAGGCAATACTTTGGCCATGGGAAACATTGAATTTTTGTCCATGAACAGAAGTGCCCTCCCTACTTTAGACATAATCTAATTGGCAATGTTTTTCAAGAGAAACACATCTGCCAGAACTACCCAGCAGTGATCAAATGTATGCATGTGGCACTCGAACCCAGGGTTTTCCACAAAGAGTAGATCAAACGATCCATTGGATGTGATAGCAAGGTTAGCATCAACTAGGTGTGTCTGTTATGGAATCTAGTAATGCTGTGGCCATATTCAGACACTTACATAACGTTGCCCTCATTAGAAGGGAGATAACAGCTATGTATCACCGGAGTACAGGGATAGAGTGTGTGTCTGGCCTATCAGTACATGCACTAGACAAACATAGATACCTTGCATTTTCAGTGTTCTATAGGTTAATTCACCTGGTCTTCGATAGTTCTGACCCGCCCTCCTCACCCTTATGCCTCTGAGATACTGAACTGAACCTAAAGCACACCTATCTGTCTGTCTCATTGAATGAGAATGGCACCTGCAATAGTGAACAGCAACACCATGATGACAAGTGGATTTGGAGTGGTGGGGCATTGTGCCTTCACCAATGTATCTTTTGGCAGATGTAAAGACTGGTAGGGGGTGTCTGTACTTCCGCTCTCTATATGGTAGAGGGGAGGCACAGGAGACCCCAGCCAAGATTCTCTATAAGGTAGAAATGGATGAGCAATCAAGGCCAAGCTTCTCAGGAGGTGATGCAGGCTGGTTCTTAAGTACAGTGTAGTCCCCGAACCCCCACAAAGGAATGTCCACAGACTGTATTACTGAAAACACAGTCTTTATATAATTAATATTCAAAGGTATGTACACGACCACAATAACGCACTTTGTACTTGGAAGTCAATAATGATAAATATATACAATTCTAAAGTGGTACCACTAATGTTATTGAATCTCATTAAAGTGCATCAACCGTACGGTTAAAATGTCACACAGGTTAATAACGCGGAAACCAGCATTAGAGATAGGCAGGAACGTAAGATGGTTGAAACAATAGGCAGAATGCTGATCCCTACCGCTAGGCACAGTTCTGTGTGGAGATCCCCCCACCTGGGCAACCTGTAAATAAAAGATATATAGCACAAGCCCAGTCCATATGTTCAATAGTCTCACTTCTTCCTATTAAGGTTTTACCCCCCCCAATGTACCTGGTGGAGTAGAGTTCTCCGACGATGCATCGACCAATCCTTCTTGAGTGCCTCCCTTTCAGGCGGGAGCCACGGATCGTCGGGAGGTGTCGGGGAACTTGGCGTTCGGTGTAGGGGAATCAACGGCCCTTCTTGAGTGCCCTCCCTTTAAGGCAGGAGTCATGGGTCGTCGAACGTCCGACGGTGAACAGGGTGAACTACGGCAGGGAAGTGGCAGCTTTGCTCCTAGCGGTGCTCGTCGACGACAGAGCGTTGGCGTCCTGCAAGGAAGAGGCATGCGGGGCACCTCGGTGACGATAGTTCTGGACCGCAAAGAGATGATGAAGAACTGTGGCCCAGCAAGGGCGTCGAGTCGTCGGCGTCTCTGTGGTCCTTATGTGGCGGGAAACCCACCGGTGGATGCTCCTTGGCGAGTCGACGGTTGGGCCTTCTCCAGCGGGAGACAAGCGGGTGACGATGCAGACGAGAGCGTCCGATGATCAATGGAAGTTCTTAGGCAAACGGGAGCACGGCGGCTCCAGTCGGCAATGGCGGTGGTCGACAGTGGCGGACAACAGTCCGAGTGCTTCTCCTTGGAGTTCCGCAGCAGTCCCCGTATCGGGTCGGCAGCATGTCGAAGGAATTACTATTACGCCTAGGAAATTCTCAAAGGCATGTGTCTCATCCACTCATTTCAAGAGACAAACAATGACTGGTGTTTCACCAGCCTGTCCAAATCTCTACAGATCCCTTCAAGCAAAATCAGGAATGCACGTCTCTGACAGAAATGGCCACTGGGGAGCCCCAATTCCCCCTCTTTCTCCTTCCAGATGTCACCTGATGACATGTGCCTCGTCCACTTACTTCAGGAGATGAACACTGACTGGTGTGCCTTCCCTAAAACTCTGATGTCCCCCTAGCAGCAAAGTGTGACCCTCTGACAAGCTTCCATCTGTCATCCTCAGTACCTCCCACTACCCGCCAAAGATGTCACCTAATTAGACATATATTACAGACACACCTGATGAGATAGACACTGACAATGTGTCAACTAACTCCCTGCATTTGTACTGCTCTATCCCAGAAAAATCAGATGAGCGTAAGGCTCCCACAAGCTACCCTCAGGGATTCCAAGCTACTCCTTCTCAGACTCCCAGGTATCATCTGATGGCATGTGTCCTGTCCACTCACTTCAAGAGACCCAGATACTGAATGGTATGTCACACACCTCCTAGAATTCCTTATGATGGTACATAGGGGTTACACACCAGTCACTTCCATTGTGTTGAATCTATCTGCCATGTGAAGTTTGTCACTGATTTTAATCCTGCTGCACCCTGACATTTTTCACTGTGCTGAATCTAGCCTCCCTGTGAAGTTTGGCACTGTACTAAATCTAGTTGCCCTGTGAAGTTTGCCACTGCTTTAAATTCTGCTGCACTCTGAGCCTTGCCACTGTGTTGAATCTAACTGCCATGGGAGGTTTGCAAAATCAAGCTGCCCTTTGAAGTTTACCACTGCTTTAACTTCTCCAGTGCTCTGAATGTTACCACTGTGTTGAATCTAGTTGTCCTGTGAAGTTTGACACTGCTTTAAATCTTGCTGCACCCTAAAGTAGTTACTGTGCTGAATCTAATCTCCCTGTGAAGTCTGCCACTGTACTAAATCTAGTTGCCCTGTGAATTTTCCACTGCTTTACATCCTGCTGCACTCTGATGTTTGACACTGTGTTGAATCTAGCTGCCCTGGGAAATTAGGCACTGTGGTAAATCTTGCTGCCCTGTGAAGTTTGCCACTGCTTTAAATCCTGCTGCACTCCGAGGTTTAATACTGTGTTGAATCTAGCTGCCCTGGGAAATGTGGCACTGTGTTAAATGTAGCTGCCCTGTGAAGTTTGCCACTGCTTTAAATCCTGCTGTGCTCTGTAGTTTGCCACCGGTTGACTCTAGCTTCCCTGGGAAGTCTGACACTGGGCCTCATTACGAGGTAGGAGGTAAGGGATTACCGGCACCGGTAAGGGTGCCGGTGCCAGTAAACCCTTACCTCCATATTCCGAGGTCCCTTAGTGGGTCCCTTCCTTAACGCCTGGTCTGACCAGGTGTTAAGGACGGGACCCGCTAAGGGACTTCAGAGCTAATAATGGTACCGCAAATTGCGGTACCGTTATTAGCTACTTCCCCATTCCCATTGAGCCCCATGGGGGCTCAAATGGGAATGGGGAATTGTTCTCAGAATGGGGACTTACCGAGTCCTTCAAGGTTGGAATGACCCGGTACGTACCCATTCTGAGAACCCAGACCCGGTATTCGGTAAGGGGGTAGCCATGGTGCTGCTAGCACCATGGCTACCTCCAACCGCGTGATGAGGCCCACCCTGTTGAATCTATCTGCCCTGTCAAGTTTGGCAATGCTTTCAATCCTGCTGTGCTTTGAATGTTGACACTATATTAAATCTAGCTGTGCTCTGCAGTCTCCCACTGCTCTAAACCCTGCTGCTATTTGAATTTTGACACTGTGTTGAATCTAGCTGCCCTGTCAAGTTTGTCACTGCTTTACATCTTGTTGCACTTTTAATTTTGAAAATATATTTTATTTTTATATTTATTTATTGTTCACTTGTTAGGCGCCTATACAGCAAGTACATACCATTTCAAAGTGCCCACAGGGATAAGGGAAGGAACAGAGTATGAAACACATTAGCAAACACAAATATATATTTTCTAAAACAATGGGGTAACATTGGGAAAAAAGGATGAACCTCCTATGCCTTGTGAGTATTCTGAATGTGCAAGTGCAGCAGGGAAGAGGGAAGGGGGAAGTACAAAAGTGTCTGTGCTCGTGGGTGAGCCACAGATAATTGGATAGTAGAAGTGCATGAAGAGGAGAGTGCTACATGGCCAGGGGCTGAAATGGCTAAGTGCAAACCTCGAATGCAGAGGGAGTGCAAGGCCAAGTGCTGAGGGCAGCTGTGCAAATTAGAAGAGGAGAGACGAAGACTAGGAGGAGGTAAAGAGGAAAGTCTTGCTTGAGGAGCTTCCTGAATTTAAGGAAGTTCTGCTCAAGGTGCAGAGAGAGCGGGAGGCTGTTCCATAGGAGGGAGCCAGTGAAGGAGAGTGATAGACCACCTACTCTCTGTTTAGCAAAATGCTTTATACACAGAGAGTTAGTGCCAGAGGAACACAAGAGTTGGTGCCAGAGGAACGTAGAGATCTAGAAGGAGAGTATTTAGTGAGATAATGTTGAATATAGTGTGTTCTCCAGGCTCAGACTGCATTGTGGATGATACAGAGGGATTTGAATTTAATCTGTGCAGTAACCAGGAGCCAGTGAAGACTTTTTAGGGCAGGAGAGATGCGATCCCTGGGCCTAAGGGCAAGGATACGTCTTGCTGCCCTGTTCTGGATTAAATGGAGTGGTCGCAGAGTGGAAGAAGGTAGATTCAGGTGGAGGCTATTGCAATCGTCAAACCTGGAGAGAACGCGGGCTCTGGTAACATAGAGCCTCTGGAGGAAAGTGAGAAAAAGGAATAATTATTTTGAGAAGGAAGAGCTGCAAGTGGAACTTCTTGGCAATGTCTTGAGGGTGAGGGAGGAAGGGGAGAGAGGAGTCGAATATTACTCCAAGTTTTCTGGTTTCTAAGGAAGGAGCAGGGGGAGAGCCCATGCAGGAAGGCCAGAGTGAGGTTGAGAAGGAAGGCACAGGAATCCCAATGGGAAGGATCACAGTTTTCCAGGCATTGAGGTAGAGATTGTTGGTGAAGCAGCATGACTGGATGGCAGATAGGCAGTTGGGGATGATGGAAGGTGCAAAAGGGTCAGCAGGCAGTTTGAAAAAGAGTTGTGTGTCATCAGCATAACACTGGAATTCGGGAGAAAAAGAGGTGATGAGGCGAACAAGCAGAGCAAGGTTGATGGTAAAAAGCCAAGGGGAGAGGATAGCACTCTGGGGGACACCACAGGCAGAAAAGGAAGAACTAGAGGAGAAGGAGCTCAGGATGACTTGGGATGTCTAGTCAGTTAGGACGTTAGGAAGGATGCCAGCCATTCCAGTGCCCGGTCTGAGATACCAAGGGTATCGTGGAGTCTTTCTATGAGGATGGAATGGTTGACCGTGTCAAAGGTAGAGGAGCGATCGGGTAAGATGAGAAAAGCTGGGGTGTTCAGAAGAGCAGTTTCCGTGCCTCTGGATGCTTAGAATCCAGATTGATGGTCATGGAGACCACCAACAAGTTTGGTGTGCAAGTTGAGTTGGGGCAAGCCCAGCTTCTCCAGCAGTTTCCCCAGGAAGATGGTGATGGAAATTGGGTGGCTTTCAGGAGGGGGCACACAAGGGAGTGCTTGAGGGAGGAGGGGAAAGATCCAGTGGAAAAATAATGATTACAGATATCAGCGAGTCCAGGGTCAAGAAAGACAATGTTGTCCTTGATGGTTCTGGTTGAGCAATGGGAAACCTGTTTAGATAAGAACTTCATGGAGCGGACGACTCTGGTAATGTCTTCAGGCGTGACAGGGGAGAGGAAGGATAGGGAGGAGGGAGGAGGGTGATGTTAGGGAGAATTTTCCAGAATGGCTAATTTCCCTTACCTACTGAGTCCCTCAGCAGCTTTGCTGGATTTCTAGGATTTAAACTTTTCACCTAGTAAGAGTGTGAGCCTTTTTTCCCACTCTTACATGTGTTTTTGGCTATGTGTTGTACAATTTTGTGCTCATGGACTATGGAGTCTCACCCGCTCCATAGGAATCATCTTTTTACTGTGTGTCACACAGCACCTTTAGTGCAGTGACACAGGGTTGTCTTTTTAGACTTCCCACTTTAAACTCCACTTTCTGGGACTGACCACTGTCTCCCAGAACATGTAAAGTTGCCATTGACTTTACTAGTCTTTTTAAATTTACAGACACAGTACAAACTGTCTTCCATAGAGTACTGGAAGGGTTAATAGTTATTCCTTTTTGGATTTTTCTCATGTAACATTATTTTCTTCCCCTTTCTCTAGGATTTGGCTGGTGGCAGTGGTATCTACCATTTTTATTTTACCGCGAGCTATGAAAATAGCCTTGGTACTGTTAGAGCCTATGGTGATAGACTCAAACTTTTATCCGTTGGACCCCTTTTTATTTTATTTGTTTCCAGTTGTGTTTATTGGTCATTTCTTTTTGTAAATGTCTTTCTTGTGTTTTACTCTGCGCGCCAAACCAGGTTTGGTTCCTTTGTTCGCCGTCCTTTGGCGGGCTTCTGAACAGAAGCCCTCCTTAGGCGCCTGAGTGTCTGGGTGGACAGGATGTGAGGGAGGGGTTTGAGGCCCCCTGCACAGGGTCTCCTTGGAAACCCAAGTTGCACTCTAGTTTGATTTCCAACCACCCTGCTGTGTCATTGACAGCCAGGCTGTGTGAATGGGGGGAAAACAGCTTAAAAACAGGTCTCTGGGACTTGGAAGGCAGAGTGCCACTGGAACGAGAGAACCAACGAGGCGCTGAAGGAAGATGAGCTGCAACTACTGGACATCCTGGTGAGGCCTGCTGCAGGTCTGCTGCCTGCTGCAGGTCCGAATCGCCTGAAACTCTGACGACAGTGAAGATCTGCAAGTAGTCTTCTCCCCTTGAGCCTGGTGGGACCAACCAGCTCACAAAGCCCCTGGTCCTCCTCTTTAGCCTGGTCGAATTTGCTGTGCTACAGGCAACTGGATAGCCAGTGAGAGAGAGTCCATTTGTGCTTTTAAGGATCACACCTTTTATTCGGCGCTTTGCTCTACTGCTGTCTTCTTCTCTGGGCAGCACAGGACCCTCCAGTCTTCCTCCTTCTTGTCAGTCCAACTGTCGCTTCTGGAACCGTGAGCCTGCAGGAACTGCCAGGAACTACCGCCTAAGCTATAGCATTCTTCTTCATCTAAGGTACTGTTCAAATCCAGTCGTTCGTGCTGTCCGACTGCTGTGAAAGTGTTTGAAATCTTTTGCCTCTCCGAAGGCTTGTCTTTCTCTACTCTTTTAAATAACTTTTCCTGCGACCAACTTCATTTCGAACTCTTGGCAAAGACTTAACCACAAACTACTCTGAACTGTGTGATCCTCTGTAAAGACTCAGAACCATTAACATTGGCCCAGGCCTATTGATTTGAATCCTAGTTGTACTAAGCCTTTTATAGATTTCCCTGCCTATTACTGTTGATTTTTGGTAACCTTGTCCTTTCCCTCCCTTTTAAATTGCTGGAGTGCCATTTTGCCCACATTTAATTTTGAGCTTAATCCAGAAATGATTGGGTGTTGTGTTAGTGACCTGTTTTATAGCAGATGGTGTAAATAAATGTATATTATTTTACTCAGAAATGTTGAATCATTGTTTGCTTGAACCATAGTCATTGCTGTCCTATGTGTAACTTCTGATACGGCTCACTTTACTCTTGAAATAAGTCTCGCTGCTCAGCCACGCTACCACTTTACTGTGTAGAACAGGCTTGTACCAAAGGTGAATTTGTACTTGCATTGTGTGTGCTGTTCCCAAAGGGTACTGCACATGATTCTGCCTAACAGTTGAGGGGACAATGGAGGCAAGGGGGAGTGGGAAGGGTTGGGAGGGTGAGTACCAAGGGTGTTCAGGATGTCCTGTGTTTCTGTGGAGAAGTGAGTGCCAGTTCATTACAGAGGGCTTGGGAATGGGAAAGGGAGGAGGAGACTGCAGAAGGGTTGGTTAGTTCCCTGTAGATCTTGAAAAGTTCAGCCATGTTGTTGGATGACCTGGAAACCTGTGCCTGAATGTGGGCTATTTTCCTGTTCCAGATGGAGAGTCGGTATTGCCTTTGGAGCAGGCGGCAGGCCAGTTTGTCAGAGGATGTGCCAAAGGTTTGCCACTTACGTTTGGCCTCTCTACATTTTCGTTTCAGGGCCGCAAGTTCAGGGTGGTACCAGGTGTTACCCTTATAGGTAGGCTTCAGATGGATCCTTATGACTGGGACGAGAATGCCAAGGGTATTCGTAATGGACAAATGGAGGTTGCTCAGAGCAGAGTCAGAGGCAGGGGTGACACACGTTTCATCAGGCGAATGTTAGTGTATGAGGTTGGCAGGACTTTTGGGGGTGCGGTCAGAGGACCAAAGGGACCCAAATGGGAGGAGAGGAGAGAATGGGCTGACAAGTGGGGTAGAGAAAGAGAGGTCAGAGTGAATGAGGGAATCAAGAGTGTTCCAGCCGAGTGGGTTGGACCAGAAGGGAGAATGGTGAGGGATAGAGAGGAGCAGAGGCCAATGAAAAAAGTAGATGGTGTGACAGGGGAGTCCAACTGGATGTTTAGATCATCCCTCAAGAGGAGGAAATTGGAGGTGGATGAAAGTAAGGAAGAACAGGAATCAGCCCATTCAGATTGGAACAGGGTGGTAGTGCCTAGAGGCTGGTGAATGGTGGAAACGGTCAAGGTGGAGGAGGGAGATATGACCAATTTTCACACTAGACTCTGAAAGGAAGAGTAGAGCTTGGTGGGTAAGTTGGTGGAAGGAACCCACTCAGGGAAGATTAAGGCAACCCCACTGCCAGCACAGTGAGGATGAGGCATGGAAATGATTTTGTAGCCATCAGGAAGGAGGGAGTCAAAAGCAGTGATTGAGATGGCATTCAACCAAGCCTTGGTAAGAGCGAGAAATAGTTTTCCAGCCATGGCCGCCTCACACTGGAACACTCTTCCTGCGCACATCAGATCTATTGACTCCCACGTAGCCTTCCGCAAAGCTGTCAAAACCAGGCTATTCGTATGACGGCATCCTTCTGCTGAAACTCAATAAAGTGACCTAATGAGTAACCATTGCATGAACTGTCCACTGTCGCTCATTAACTAGATGTGTAACTAAGAACTCCCAATGTTGGGAGCCACTAATATAACCTTGAATGAAGCCTGCTTACAAACTGCATGTACCAGCGCCTCAATGCCTAAGGGCTGTAGTGAGTTCTACAAATCCAAATAAATAAATACATACATAATGTCAAGGTCAATGTCTTTAAAGAGGACGCATATTTCAGCAGTGTTTTTTCACTGAGCCTTCATTAAGAGTTGCTAGGTGAAGGAGGTCTTTGCATTTGAATGTTTTCTGAGGAGGGGTACAAGGGCGTGGAACACTGGAAGGGGAGGGGTAGAGAGAGTAGTGGGAGAAGAGGCATAAGAAGGTAGGAAGTTAATGAGAGGCAGCAGGATCCGGTCAAAGAGAAGGAGGTTGGGTTGAGGACCCTGAACCAAGATAGTGCATGTGTGGTAGACATTAACAAAGCAGCATGAAGATGAAAAGCTGGCCAAGAGGACTTCCCACTTGGAACCACCATTAATGGGAGAGGATGAGGAAGGAGTGAGAGTTGAGATGAGAGGTCCGTAGGTCTGGAGAGGGGATAGAGAAGAGTCTATCAGTGAAAACCTCTCTGCAAGAAGCGCTGACATAGATGTCTGCAATGGGAAGCCCACGCTTTGCAATCAAGATGTCTTTTTTGTGCTTTTGTCTTCCTAATTTTGAGATAGATGGGGGATAGGTGATAGTGTAGCAGTTAGAGAAGATGGGTGAGATGGTGAGAATCATAGGGGATCTAGAAGAGAGTAGAGGAATGAGGAAGAGTGGCTGCACAGCACAGTTCTAGCTAAACTCACCAGGTGGCCAAGTAGACACAAAAGGCAAACATGCAATTAAAAAAGAGAGTGATTTTTCAAGAGAAGCATTTAAATGCAAGTAAAAATGGTCCATATATAAAAGGGCACATCTAATTTCGATTTTCCAACAAAGGCCTTAAAAGCAGGCAAAATTCTAAATTTGACATTTCAAACATATATTGAATCGAGCTGTGCTGTGTAGTCTCCCACTGCTTTAAATCCTGCTGCTATTTGAATTTGCCACTATACTGAATTGAGCTGCTCTGTGAACTTTGCCACTGCTTTAAATCTTGCTGTGCTCTGAAGTTTGCCACTGTGTTGAATCTAGCTGCCCTGAGAAGTTTGCCACTGCTTTCAATCCTGCTGCACCCTTAAGTGGTCCACTATGCTGAATCTAGCCTCCCTGTGAAGTTTTCCACTGTGCTAAATCTAGTTGCCCTGTGAAGTTTGCCATTGCTTTAAATCCTGCTGCGCCCTGATGTTTTCCACTGTGCTGAATCCAGATGCCCTGTGAAGTTTTCCACTGATTTAAATCCTCCTCCATTCTATGGTTTGCCACTGTGTTGAATCTAGCTGCCCTGGGAAGATTGCCACTTTGTTAAATCTAGCTGTCCTGTGTGGTATGCAACTGCTTTAAATCCTGATGTGCTTTGAGGTTTGCCACTGTGTTGAATCTAGCTGCCCTTTTATGTTTTTCACTGCTTTAAATACTTCTGCCCTTTGAATTGTGATACCACATTGAATCTAGCTGCACTCTGTAATCTCCCATTGCTTTAAAACCTGCTGCCATTTGAATTTTGCCACTGTGTTGAATCTAGCTGCCATGTGAAGTTTGCCATTGTGTTGAATCTAGCTGCCCTGTGAAGTTTGCCACTGTTTTTTATCCTGCTGCCTTTTGAATGTTATCACTATTTTAAATCCTGCTGCCCTGCAAAGTTCGCCACTGTGTTCAATCCAGCTGCCATGTGAGGTTTGCCACTGCATTAAAGTCTACTGTGTTCAACTTACTAAACACCCCCTGCTCTTGCTGCTCTCCAGCATACCTCCCAGATACTACAACCCCCAAAGTGCCAGCCATACTACACACAAAAACACGCAAGCAACACATCCACGGTTGCCAGTCAATTCGTCGAAAAAAATTGGTCGACCAGACAAATGGTCGAAGCAAATTGGTCGAAAACCATTTCGTCGAAATTTTTTTTTTTCTATTTTAACCCTTTATTTTTTTTTTTTTTTGGGGGGTCCCCCCCAACCCCCCTTTTTTGCTTTAAAAACCTTTTTTTGCCTAAACGAACACCCAAAAAAAAATATATAATTTTAAAAAAAAATTCGACGAAATGGTTTTCGACGAAATTGCTTCGACCAAATGTCATTCGACCAATTTGAGGTCGACGAATTGACTGGACACCCACATCCACCACTAGAACAAACAGCTGCAAACAATGAACAACCCAAACACTGGATGTTACGCCTTGCCAGACAACAAGCCCAGTGCACACAATCAAAGCACACTCAGAAAGCCACCACGCACCAGTTTCTCCTGCTTCTGCAAGCATCAACAGAAAAGCACAAGCGCTATCCTATCCCTCTTCCCTCGGTAACCTACCTGACCCTATTTCTTACATAGCCAAGACTATGTAAATGGTAGCGGTGTGTGGTATAAATCAACATAACATAGCATAACATAACAAAACAAGTGCTGTGCACACAAGCACTATATGGTGTCTGGTGAGCAGGTAATATGTTTATATATATTTGATCTGTACAACAATTATGCTGGTGGCCACTGCCTTTGTCTTTTGTGGCATTTCATCTCTGAATTCCAAATGGACCACATGATGTTTTGACCTATATTGCTCTGCTGCTTAAACTACCAGTGTGACATCTCTCTATAACTCACACTCTCTCCCACATGATATAAGCAAAGGGCTCTGTGCCTCACCCACAAACAATCTCCTGCCTGTGAATATGTTGTCCCTTTATTACATCAGCATTACCATCACCATCATTTCTTCTCAACCCCACCCCATAGGCAATGGCATCTAAATCTGTGGGTCACTGGCCAAAAGTACCGTCTCACTATCAAAGGGGTGGGTCAGCAATGCATTGTCGCAGCTGGAAAAGCAACTCTGTGACACATCCTTCTTCCCACCCTTACTCAGGCAGGCATAACAGCTGCAGCCCCACTGCCCACTTTGAATTCACACTTTGTATCTGGGAAACATGTAGACAATAATTTTGTAACATTTTCGAATTTCCATTGATGCTTTTCTGATCTTTCATCTGAGGCACAACCTCTTCCTGGGTCACCAGGAGGATTTCAAGCAGGTGCATTTGATTCTGTATGTTTTAAGAGAAGGAAGGAACTGTGAATTACATTTAGTTCACAAGCTACCCTGTGCATTGGATGTGCTTTCAGAATTACCATGTTCATCAAGGTCTGCACGTGGCACCTCTTTTGGGTCACGCTACTTAGGTGAGTTCATCCCATTCTCTGTCCTCACTCATATCTTTGTACCACCATGAGTAACAGACATGGGTTTGACCCTTGTCACCATCCGACCCTTGACAGGTAGGTGCATGTGGCAGTATTTGCATATTAACCTCACCCCCATGCCGTTAATTATACCCCACTTTCCTGACTCCAACCTCTGACCAGATGTGTTCACAGTGCCCAACTGGGGCTCTTGTATGCTTGAAAATGTTATTTGCGATGCAGGGATCTGGTGAGAGTTGGATCTCTGTCCATAGAGCAATACAATTCATTATTCCGAAGATAATACAAGCATACTTCTAGACAACAATATCGTCGTTGGACTTTGGCCAGAACATCTAGAAACCAATTCTGATTACATGCGTGTAAATGATTAACATTAGATGTCATCAGAAAAGTTGCTAACACAACAAGCTTTTACATGTGCAATATAATGCCCTTGCGTACTCATATATAAAAACAAAATGAAGAATACACTCACTCTGTTAGCATTTATGTATAGGTTTTATCTTGTAGAGGCGATATATGAATATTAAAATAGTATAGTTACATATGTGTCAGTCTCAACATTAGAAGTTATGTAGATGAATATATACCTAGCATCTGACTCTTATCCTAGTCACTTCTAGGTACCTAAAGCCTCCATCAGATTAACAATGTACATAGCCAACTAAGATATGAGCCTGTAAACAGATGAAGTAATACTAATCTCTGCAAACACAATACACAGAAAGGGTTAACAACTCAATCTGAAGCACATTTCTTCTAATGACAGCTACCTAAAAAGAATCTAAAGTCATTGGCAAGGGTGTATACATTTGAAACTGTTCCCTATGAAGGTGAGCCTTGTGCAAGTGATATTTGTCTTTTGTGTACTCTCATCTTATTTTACTTTAATGTTATTGTTTGACATGCAGACCTAGCTCAAGAGCAGATGAGTGCTGTCCAGAGTTAGGCTATCTTTTAACAGTTGCACAGTACTGTGAGTTGGTGGTCTGTGTGTTGGTATCTGTATCTATTGGCATTAGTCATTGGTCAAGTTTTATTGAAAAAAAAATAAGATTGAGAGCTTTGCAAATTAGGAGAATTGTGGGGGCATTCCGAGCTGTCTGTGGGATTGAGTACCATAGGGAGGGTGCATGATAAGAGAAGGATCATTTGTGGGCACTCTCTTTGTGGACAAGTTTTGATTCAAGCCGGTTGGCCATTTTGATGTGGGCCACCAGGGACGCTGGTGTGCTACTTGTGACTGCTTTGTAGATGAGACATGCAGTCTTGAACAGTATCCTGGCCTGCTGAGGAAGCCAATGTAGTTCCCATAGGACATGGGTGATGCAGTCAGATTTCCATGCACCCATAATAAGATGTGCTGGAGTGTGATGGACTGTGTGATGCACTGCTTTTAGGGGACCCAACCAATTTGCGATGCCATCTTTGATGTCCTGTGTTAGTGTGAGCAGTGCATGGTGGGGGGCTAAGGTATGGTTGTGTAGCTAACCATAACTGTCAAAATCTTTTTTTTTGGTGTTGATTTTGTGTTGCAACCGTAACAACCTTTTTATTTTAGTATACACCTGTGATATGTAATTGTAATAACAGTGTAAGAAGTTTATATAACTAAATATGAACATTGTATATTGTTATAGAAATGGCAAGCACTCTGGAAGGACTTTAATTATATTTCCCCAAAAAAGATATACATTTAGAGGAAGAACATGCAAATGGTACATTATGCAATACTTATCACAAAATACAGTTCTGTTACTTACATAACATATTACATTAAAGTATTAGATATATTTTATACTTCACAATCTCGAACAACAACAAGAACAACACAATCATCAAAATCATGAAAAAAGAGAACATTGAAACTAAATTGGAAATTGTATTAATCAATTATGCTTTGATTCCACTGAAATGAAAAATCAACTGGCAGAACTGTGTACATATGTAAAAAATCATGTAATAAGAAATATTGATTCTCATTGTCCTGCTTGATCCTGTGAGCCTTTCCCCATACATTAATTATCAATAATCCAATGAATCTATCCCTCATGCTCACAATCATCGTACATACTACCTGCAACCTGCAAATTCCCCTATTTTTGTTTTCCCTGTAATTCTCCTTCCCTATGGTAATTTATTCAAATGTAAATACATGGGTTCTATTTTTTAAAATGCTCAATTTGACGTCAATAGCTATATGCAAATCCATGTACATATCAATGCACAGCTTGTCATGGTCTTGATGACTCAACAGAGTGAAGTCACCTGGGTGCGCTAATGTTCACAAACAGACTGAATCATATGCATCGTAATGGCGCACTTTTAAGTAAAGGTGAGATCGGAGCAGCGGGTGTGACATCATACTGGAAAGATGTCACCTGGATGCACTAATGTTTGTGAACCTCATGACATGACCATAATGATGTGATGTCATGACTTGTCCGCGGTCGATGTCCATGCTTCAAGGACATTTTAGAATCCATTTTGCACTCACCCTACCAACTCTTATGTAAGGTTTTTACCCTTCCATAATGCTACTAACATTCTTTGTTGTTCTCCAAACTCTGTACAACTGTTACTGCCCTTTTTCAGCATTTGAAATCCGCCGCCGGGAAAATAAAGGCTGCAGACAGTTCCTCCAAGGACACCCACCCACTTCTTGTAGCCATTCTTAATTATAGCACAGGAAAAGACAGGAGCATTTTTGGGAGCTGGAATTATGCTGTCTATGTGTCTTTAGTCATGGATAATCCTACTCCTCTGGGGCCACCACTACCACCGCAACCAACTGGAGGGCCTGGAGAAGGGAACTTGGACACTGCAGCAGATGAACTGCAGGAGGAAGAGGATGAGGATGATGGCATCGAAGAGGTACTTTTTATGTCCTGGTGTCGGAGTTAATAATGGGTGTGGTGGCTTTTCACCACCTTTGGAGGAGTGTTGTGTCAAACTCAGTCATGACCAGAAGGGGCAGTACTCCTTCAGGACCATCTCCATGAGCCGCCACATTCAGACATTACATCCGACCGCCCTCAGAAAGGTATTTCCTTTCTCGGGGCCTAGAGGTACACCTTCCACTTCTGCCCACACTTGTATCACATCCTTTGGGCAGAGCGTTCCTCCTACCATATCACAGGCTATACAGGAGACAGTTGACCCCTGCCATTAGAGGACAACTGTCCTCTCTACTGTGATGCTCTCATCTGTAGTGGGAGCAATTCTAGAGTTCCTTTGAGGCAGCTGTGAAGGTGCAACAGAAGGATTGCCCCCTCCCTCAACATATTCCCTTCTCCTTCCGTCCCTCCTTCTTACTGGTTGGTGTTGCTACCCGACCCTGCCTTGATCCTTCTCCTTACATTTAAACAAAAAAAAAAAGTTTTGTTCCATGGGAAAACACCTTTTAAAATCTAAAATTAGAATGAAACACATATTATCAACTTCAGTGTAGTCCGACTCCTGATGTTTGCGGATATGCAAATATGTCCAGGGACAATACGATCAAAAAACATGGAATGAAAGCTGTATCCAATCAACCTTTTTTTTTTCTACACTTTTATGTTGACTCTTAAAACAGTTGGTCTAAGAGTGTGAAGCACATTTTCAAGATTTGTAAGATGCACTCCATCCTTTCAAAAAATATTTATTCCATCATGCAAAATATTACTCTCATTACAAGTTTGAAGGTGCAGGAAAAAAGTGGTGGTAATTTCGTTACTGCCACTTTTCCCACTCCGCCAAACTACAAGTTGGCTGGTATGGTCGACTGATTTACCTCCAGCTAAGAGCTTAAGCACAATATTTATTTATACAGAAACAGAATGGAATGATAAAATCAAAAATTGGTATGAACTGAGTCTATTTAGCGAAAAGGAATATTATGGTCCACTCACCAAGAATTCAACTTTAGCAACAATGTATTTTTTTACCTAAAGTACATAAAGCATTTAAACATTTTCCACCTCTACGACCAATAATTAATGGAATCGGATCAATTACAGAGAACACCTCTCAATACATTGATACACATCTTCAGCCACTAACTACTAATCTTGCCTCTTTTGTGAAAGATTCGAAACATATTATCCAACAGGTCAATCAAATTCCATGGGAAGAAAAGTAATTATTTGTCAATCTGGATGTAGTCCAACTCTACACGAGTATTCAACACAACATAGGAATAGAGAGCACATCATTCTTTTTGAAAACAAGATCTATTTCTTACCAGCAACAAAACCAAATGATATTGGAAATGCTTCATTTTTGTTTAAACAGCAATATTTTCACCTTTAACAATACTTTATATAAGCAACGACAGGGTACAGCTATGGGATCAAAGTTTGCACCCTCTTATGCCAACCTTTTCGTGGTTTTTTTTAAAATTCAACATACATGGAAACATCCACTCTTCAATAACAATGTTAAATTTTGGGGCCGTTTTATAGATGATGTTTTGCTCATCTGGGAAGGTAAAACCACAGATCTGGAAACCTATGCAACCTATTTAAATGAAAACAACTATAATCTTTCTTTCACAAAATCAGCAAGTGCGGAAAAGATAGAATTCTTAGACCTGGAAGTTTTCGTGGAAAACTCACAGATTCAAACAAAATTGTTTACAAAACCATCAGCAGGAAACAGTCTCCTACATGAAACATCATATCATCCAAGACACACAGTTCATAACATACCATATGGGCAGATCCTTAGAGTGAAACGAAATTGTAGCACTACCTTCACCTTTCAGGAAAATTTGAAATCAACTTTTTCGGAATTTAGACAAAGAGGTTATTAAAAACATCAAAACTGCCATAAAAAAGCAGAGAATATTTCGAGAGAATCTTTACTCATGGATAAACCAAAAACCAAAAATATTGGACGCAAGACCCAATTCATAACAACATACATCACAGAAGCAAGGAAAATAAAGAAAATATTATCAGAAAATTGGAACATTCTCCTTACAGACTCAAGTTTGAAAAACCATGTGGATGAAACAGCGAGCATATGCTTCCGGAAAGCTCCAACCATAAGAAATTTAGTCAGTCCTAGCTTCATGAAACCATTACCAGACAACAGAAAAATATATTTTCAATCATTGATGAAAGGCACTCAGAAGTGTGGACATTGTAAACTATGCCCGTTTCTAAGTATAGGAAAGAAGGAGATTCTATTACCAAATGGTAAGAAAAAGCAAATTAAGCAACTCATCAATTGCAATTCAACATATGTGATTTATGGATGGAATGCATTTGCAAAAGACTATATATCGGCAGCACGATACAGAAGTTAAAAGTAAGGATGTTTGAACATTTGAGAGCAATTCAAAATAAAGATCTGAGATCCCCCATAGCAGTTCACATTTTGGAAAATCATCCAATGTTGGATATCACATCTTTGAAGATCTTTGGCTTGGAGAAAATCTCTCTACCACCAAGAGGAGGAAACAAGGAAGACATCCTAAGAAAGCAGGAATGCAAATGGATATGTATAATGGACACATGTATAACTGGTTTGAACAATGATACTGAGATGTATAATTGGCTTTGATTGACACTGGTGGAGTTTCTAATATGTTTTTTGATTGTTTTCATAATTTGAAGTTAATAATGAGACATACACAGTAATTGTCAATTTTTACCACTTGCTTACTAGAAAGTTACTATTCACAATTGAGATAAAGTAAAAAAACCTAGCTATGTTTACTTTCAAAAATTGTGCATACTCGTAAGCAGAGAGGTTTAAAAATATTAATAATAGGAGTTCACCTAGGAAAGCTACCTCGGTAATGAGGAAGAATATTTTGTGTAGGATTAAGAAAAAGATCACACTAAGGATAAATTAGGAATTTTATAACGGACAAATAAATAAAAAAATAAAGAAAGAAAAAAGCAAACCAAAATGGCCGCCGCGGCGAGAGGAACGCAATGACGTCATCACGTTGCGGTTAGCAATGTGGCACGCAGCGTGATGACGTCACCGCGGCCCGCGCTTTTAGTATAAATTAAACACAAAACCACAGAGTAGCTGCGAAAGCAATCAGCATCACTCTGTTGAGCAACCAGGACCAGGAAGGACGTGTTTAAAAGAAACCCAGGTGAGAATATTTAGCTCTAATTGGTGGTTATCAAACTAGACTCCAAAACCATTATTTCTAAATAGAAAACTAGACAGTTTAACTTAAATAATTTAGTTAAGCCTTCTCTGTCTCTACAGAATTCGAAAGGAGTCAGCAGCAGTGAGCTGATCAAAATAAATCATTATACAAAATTGAACAGTCAATAGAAATAAAGATTGATTCACAGAACGAATTTGGAACAAGTGAAAGTACCTTAAAAAAAGTTTTTCTTGAAGGATTTATTTAGGTGAGTAATGTAAGCACTGTATATCCATTATTATATGAATCAAACTAATTTGTAAAAAACAAAGGTGATATTGTTTTTTTCCTTATTGTTATATATATTCTTTCTATTCAAAAGGTAACCTGATTAGAATCTACTCTCCTGAAGAACAATTGCAAAGAGCGATGAGGAAACACGTGTTGAGAGTGTGAAATTGACATGAGAGTGTGAAATTGACATTGGAAATGAGAGTGCGAAATAGACATTGGAAATTGAGAGTGAAAAATAACATGTGGAATTTGCAATAAACAACTTAACAGAACAACAGCATTGGATTGTGAAGATTATTATATATGTTTTAACTTGTTTTTTACTATATTACATCTTGAATACTCACCAAACTCAATTTAACTCATAAGGTTGTCGCATTGGAGTAAAAATATATATCTCATATTATTTCAGTTTAAAATAGTTTCTGTGTAGCAGCCACACATGGATTTGAGGATTACTCATGCAGGCAACATTTAAACAAATAATTAGACATTTAATTTAAGTACTGTCGCCAGGGATAAGCTTAATATTTGGTTGCACGATTTTTCTTTTTTCAAAAACAATATTTTTACCACTGAGGAAAACAATTGCTGGAGGTAAATCAGGACCCCGCCTGCAAAGAACTTGCGGTATTTCTGTCATCGGTATTACTGGTGCCGGTAATACTGGCAATCCCCCCATGGAGTTCTATGGACGCCATGAAATGGGGATTAACATACCATTGCTGGCAACTGTAATCTGCTGGTAATAGCAGCAGATCAGTCGCAAGTAATGGTATTACCATTTAGTGGTATCCCACTGGATTTACCAGTGGGATACCTCCAAATCTATAATGAGCCACATTTTCATTTGCAACAGATGACGTTTCAAAATCTTGAAGAGACATCTTTATTCACATTCCACCATACTTTTTCTATTTATGGACAAAAAAGGTTAGATCTTTTCCACACTTGTCTCTTTGAAATTTGGGGTTTTTAAGAATGTCTAGATGTTGCACAATTCTTGAACCGCCTCCACTGCGATGATGAGGCTCTTCCCCAGAGTCCCACCTGACTCTCCAGCAGCACACTGCCATAGAACTAGACTGGGAACTGTATCACAAAAGGGTTTACATTTTTCTCTTTTTTCGTATGGTTTACAGTCCCAAAGGGTTTTCTATTTTACTGGTTTTTCAAGCGTGAAGAAAATGAAAACGATAATGTTTACTTCTTTTCATGAAGAAGGCATGGTTTAGGTAATGAGCTGAAAAGATGGAACTCTTACCAGGATCTGTGGTTGACCAATTAACAATGTGTAGCAGACAGATGACTAAGATGATTAGGGTTTGGCTCGATGGACCAGCCCAGGATGATTCTTTATCGTGCCCAGGAGGACCTCTATGTCTCTGGACACGATGGCCCTCCTGAGAACTCTGTTCTCCTCGATGATTGGCCAGATGATTAGTTTTATTTTATTTTCTTCCAGATTGCACTTGAGAAAGTAACCCCTTGAATTTGGTTTAAGGCATGTCTGGTTTCCTGAGCAGTAATGACAGACTTTAATCACAACTACCAAGGTGAGGGTTAGCTTTTTACTGTTCATAATCTTTGTGCATGTACAGCTAACTGTCCTTTGCACCTTCTTGCTATTAGTAATGTCCTCTGAGGCTCAGTTAGGATTCCCTTGGCCCTCTTCCGGACTTTATTATCACCTGACATTTGGTATGTGGTGTCGGGAGTCTTCACCAGCTTGGCTGGGTTTTCATGACAGTCAATCACCTTTTCCCACTCTCGTCGAGGTTCTCTTCTAAGGCCCTGTACAGCTGGCTGCTGGGAATTGGACTAGGAACTCAACCGTTCTTCCCTGTATACAACATCCAGCCACCACCTCTCTGTATAATGTTCAGGTCTGTGCAGGTAGCTGTGCGAATGGCCAGGGGTAGTTGTTTTGATGCAGTTTTTGTACAGCCCAATCCACCCACTACACGTCATGCCATCCTGACCCAATCTCCTTCCTTCCATAGGACCAACTCTCGGCCAACTGATATGATGCTTTCCCCGTGTCTAATGAACAATGTAGCTCTGGTTAACCGAGGTTTCCTGCCACTCCTCTTGTTCGGCTTGCCTCTCTCCCAACAGCCTCCGTCTTTCAGTTGTATAGCTTTTGGCATTCTGCCTCCATGCGGGATACCTATTCCCTTCTTTGTTTTGTCTTTCTCCATGGCCTTCACCTTGTCCACCTGCAAAACATCCTTGTGCGTTCTCTTGAACCACACTGTGCATGTCTCTTTCTCAAGCTTCTCGGGCCTGCCTTCAGGTGTTCTCTTGGCTTTGCTATCTGTCTGGTTCTCGATGTCTTTCTCCACCTTGACTGCTCTCTCTAGTACTTCCCTCTGTACTTAGCTCATTACTACTCCTGGTACTCTTCCTGGTGCCCTTCCACCTTCATCTGTTTCTGACACCCTGATATAGTAGGGCCCACCCTGATGTAACATCCATTCCAGCTGTTCTGGTGTTTTTTGTGGTTGCTTGTAGTGTTCTCGATAGCTTCTTCATCTCAGTACCTAAATCAGTATGGTGGTTCAATGTTTAACAGTTACAAATGGATTTAGACACATGAGATTCAGGTGCTATTGTCAGCCTACCGGGTTGTGGTTTAAAGGGGCTGTGCATCCCAACTGCGTCTTTATCCTCTCTGTCCATGAGCTCCTCCTGCGTATTACCACTCCTAGAGGACTATTGGCTAGCGGCCTCAGCTCCCTAGATTAACGGAGAGAGGTCCTTCCCTGGGGAGAAGGGACACCATCTGAAGGATTGTCAAATAGGGAATAGTAGCAGTATCAGTAGTAGATTATGGCACAGATAGCATTAATGTTGGAGGAGGGAGAAGTAGTGTGTGAAGATGGAGTAGTGGTGGAAGCATAGAGTAGTAGTGTGGATGCAGGAGCGGAAGTGTGGGAAGAGGGAGTAGTAGTGTGGAAGAGGAAGTTGGAGAGTGGAGGAGGGAGTGGTGGGGTGGAGAAGGGAGTGGTGGTGCGGGAAAGGGAACAGTATCTGTTGAAGGATGAACAAACACAAAAAATGTTTCACTCCTCCTAGGCAAGGCCTAGGAGGAGTGAAACATTGAGAGGAAGGATGATTGTTGGGAGGAGGTGAGATAGAGTAAGAGTAGAAAGGAAAAAGGTGATAGTGGGAATTATCGAAACGGCTTGTATACAACTGATTCATTGCAAGGCACTAGTCCAGCTTAGAGCACTGCATATTGGATATTGTAGGTAGATTTAGGAGGTCTCTGAGAGAGCCTTGTGAGATAAGGCCTTAATCTTGGGTCAGAAATGTCTGGCTTAGGGTGAAGGTTCAGCACTAGGCAAGAGAGAGGGTTGGTGAGCGGCCCAAAAAAACTTTCAATAAAGACCCTTGAACACACTTTTGAGATTGAGCATGTTAGAATGGCCTGGACTATTGGGGGTATTTTTCTTTTGCTGAAAACATTAAGGCCCAACCTTTGGAACTGATGACACGTGTGAACAAATCTAAGGTTAAAACTTTTGCACTATACGGGCATATGGGGACATCAAAACGTGGCTATTAGCACTCCATAAAACTACTCCAACATTTGCAGTACACAGAGAAACAGGGTTTAATTAACATTGCATTAGTTTCCCTTTTTTGAGAACTCCAACTAGTAAAAAAGTGCAGTTTACTAATTTGGTTTTGTGGAACCTAATGAAATCTAACCGAGGCTCGAAAACACCCTGAATACATCTTGTAGACAGGATGCTATGTATGATCTGCGTCCCTCCCTCTTTGCATGTACTGCTCCCAACCGAAGGAATCAGTTATCTTCAGGATAATTAGCAACATTGAAAGAAGGTGTAAATGCCAGAGAAGAAACAGAATGTAATACCTCACTCAATGTTGCACTTTCAGCAATATCATGCACTACTGGTCTCCAACCCTGTTTATATACTTATATAACCTTTTCCCCATATCGAGGAATCGAAATGTCAACCAGTGTCGACTAGCTTTTATGGATTTATATATACACCAACACTGGGATAACATGGGTCCTTATGACAGTCTTAAAAAGTGTGCTAATCTTAAGAAATAGTCCTGGATTAAGTTAGTTCCTGTAACATGCTACCTCTCTACTATTCTATTGACTGCTTAGTTGTGTTGTTTTAAATATGTGCATATATATTTATTTATGCACGTTTTTTATGGATTTTATTAATCAAAATAAACATATTGATTGGCAACTGGTATTGTTTAAGGAACTGTGTGCACATTAATGTATTGTTGTTGCAGAGTCCGGCGTCTGAATATACAGTGTCTTCATGTAGGCTTTCCTGCAGCATTATTTGGATGCAAAGCCTACTGGAAATGAGAATTCAATTGCACTTCGTGATGTGATTTCATGATACTCTGAATTATTCATCTGGTCCTCTACTCCTGAACTCTCTGCAGGACTGAACAGATGACTAACAAGGCCACACCTAGAAAGGTACTTCCTATCTGTATTCCAATGCAATCGTTGTTACTTACAGGCGGCTGTCCTTTCGAGCTATTTTCCCCGACGCTGCTATGTACAGCAAAACTTGTTTGAACTCAACTGGTTACTTATTTGCATACGGATGAATTTACGCTTTAAAAATAAATAAATAAACTACAAGAACTAGCTTGCCACAATTAAATATACTGTCATTTTGACATGCTTAGACAGAGGTCGCTTTGTAGCAGAGAGGTACCTGCGGTTGTATTAAATAAGTAAATGTTAGTTATAAATAAGCAAGTAAGCAACACATTGCAATAGAGCATGAGTGTGTGTCCGAACACTAACAGTTTGATACGGAAACTAATGCACCTCCTGGAACTTGCTATTGGTTCAGTCTTCATGAAGCATCAGCGATGAATGCCCAACTAATCATCTTCAAGCATGTGCATTGATGGTTGAGCGATCTTCACGGGCACAACATGAGACATTGATGGTCTGTCTTGTGTCTCGAAGAGGGCTTCTGGTTATTTGGCTCTGTAGGAGCAGTGTTACATTAATTATCATTATTGTTTTAATGTATTTGCATGTGGTTTCATCTGTCACCATTTTCACTGATAAACTACACAACTAGATAAATACAATGCAATTATTTATAACGTGGACAAATCCAACTAAAATCCTCAATTAATAAAAACATAATAGTTCCTAGACAGGAATGCTAATTTTTGCATAAAACCCGAAAATGAATAAAACAAATGAAAATCAATCATGGAAGTGGCAATCGGGGGAAACCAATTTCCAGATGTTGAAAGCTGCTGCTGTAATAACCGGGGACTCGACCCCAAATATTGTACTCCACAACTGGTCGGCATAAAGATGGGTGAATCTACTGTATGCTATTACGTAAGCCTCGCCCAGTGCCTCGCACTGGGTAAGGACATGGCGTGCAGATTCTACATGGTTACCACACAGTCTACACAAACTGTCCTTAAGAGGAATACCCAACCAGGCCCTAGTGTTCTCATAGACCGGGAGGATCTCTAGGCAAAGAGAGAGGATACATCTACACAATGCAAGTTAATGCAATTTCAGCAAGTAAGTCTTGGGAGGCGATCCGCGAAACGCTTGGGCGGTGTACAGTGCAAACTTCCATAGAAGCAGATGGCCTTCTCCTGAATTTTGGTGAGATTAAAATCCAGCCATGATTCAGGCAAACTAGAACTCCTTATTTTATTCAAATAAAAGCTAATCGAAGCTTCCAAGGCCCTATACCAGCTGCTCTTAGAATAGCTCGTGGAATGAGCAGTAGTTTGGGCAAACAGAGAATCCATGCCTACTAGCGCATAGTGAATGCTAGCCCAGAATGTGCATGCCAATACATATCACAATGACAATAATGGGGGAGACCCAGTTCAAGCCTTATTGACGCCACTGGGACTCCTCGCGGGAGATGATTCAAAAGTGAGTGCAGGATTTTCCCCTTTAACTTCGGGAGCCAAGAGAGCGCAGTAATAGGGAATACTTCTAAGGCATATAATATTGTAGGGATGGTAGAGGACTTATACGCTGTTATTTATGCCTCTATGCCCCGGTCGTCTTGTGAGTCAATGATTTTCCTAAAGGCTAGCCACTTGGTTCACGCCTTATGTGAAATACTATCAACCAGATATGACACAGGGATATTAGATCTAATTTCAATACCCAAATATGTGTATGCCATTACCTGATCCAGCTTGGTGTCCACAACCAACACTCAAAACGAGGTGTACCAGAAACCCACCTCCCGCACACCATATTCTTGGTTTTGCTCACATTGGGGCGGAGACCAAAATCGCTGGCGTATGGAGTCCCATGGGGGTGCAATCTAAAATCATGGTTTCATCAGCATACGATGAACAGGGGAGTACTTCTCTGCCATAACATAGCAGATGATTATTAACTGAATTAAAAACTAATGGCAGTTCTGAGGTGTGTAGATTGCAAAGCAGTGGAGCCAAAGGGGACCCCTATTTCAATCCTCAAATTGTAGTGAAGGGAGCCGATAAGTCCCCTTCTTGGGACAACCTGACTCTGACTTGAGTCTTGCTGTGTAAGGCCTTGCTAAAGTATAAAAGTGATGGGTCAATATCCCAGTGGACCAGCATTTCCCATAGCTTTAATCTGATTACATTATCAACAAAGCCGAGATATAGTGTTGTTCGTGGGTAGCAATGGGTGTCTGAAATTAGCGTTAGAAGGGTCCAGATAGAGTGGGTGATCGCACATCCTTTCCGGAAACCTACCTGCTGATAATATAATAATCCTTTTTCAGCCACCCATGCAGTTAGCAACTCTGGTAATAAACTCGCAAATAATTTGGAACTACAGTCGAACATTGCTAAGAGTCTGTAGTTAGACGGTTGGCTGCGTAGACCATTTCGTAAAGACTGGGATAAGAATTGAGGCTTTCCAAGAGGCAGGTATATGCCCCATTTCACCGATCATATCATAAAGTAGCTGGAGGTGGGGCGTCCATAGTGCTGGATAACCTAATACCAGGTTACATAGGTCATCAGGGCCAGCCGCACTGGCAGCCTTGGACTTATTCATACAGGATTCCAGGCCTGCACCCCCTGCATACCAACTGACCAAGGTGTTATGCATAGACATCACCTCAACTGCCATGGAAACATAGTCTGCCTCCCAAACACACTATATTTTCTCCCTTCTGCTAGGTGCAGACCAAAGGTAGGGTTGTGTATTGGAGTCTCAATAAGGCAGATGCTTGCTTGCTTACCTAAACAAGTGTTCAATGTCTACTTGCCCTCAATACATTCCTATAAGATAGAAGCTTAGATTGATGAAGGACATTGAAGTGTTTGGTGTCTTAATCCAGCAATAGTACTTGTTGAACGGGGGCCACAGGAAATGTAGCCTTTCCACATTCCATGAAGTTAATGCTAATGCTCCACAATGAGACATGCTCAGCTTCAAAATTAAATCACTTTGAACACTGGAGATTGCAATTTCAAAAGAGCTTCAATAAGGCCTTTTGGAGGAAAAACAATCCCTTTGAGAAAGACCATGGCAAGAAGTTGGGGAAAGGAAATTCAATACCATGGTTAGGGATCCATAATCTAGCGATGCAACCTCAAGCGTTCCACTAGCTGAGACACATCCTAAGCGAGAACACGTTGGCCTTAAAAGGAGAAAACAGCTTGCCGATCGCAGACCTTCTGTGCTAAGGATATAAGTGTTTGGCTATATCTGCTTGTTTAACAAAGCAATTGCAGAATGTGTAAGAGACTTCTCAAACAAGGGCCCTTGGTGGAAAAAGTCCAAAGAGAAGACCCTGTGCCTAATTGAGAAAATAATATACCAGAGACACATGCAATTGGTTGTTCCATTTTATAGCTCCCAACTAGAGTCCTTTAGTCCTCTGGCTTCAACTCTCTACAGGTCAAACTTTTCTCCAAGCAGAGAGTGGGAGGTAGATGCCTTTCTGCGGCTGGTTCCTCCCTCTAGAATAGCCTTCCTTACTCACTCCGAGTTGAGCCAGATAGTCTATGTTTCTGAATACTTCTCAAGACTTTCCTTTTGTCCTCTTCCTTTCCTCTGCCCCTCCCATGCTAACTCTCCCTCTGCCACTACGACTGGGGACTGGTCCCTTCAGAGTCATACAGGGGCCAGACCATCCCCCAAAAGTGCCCCCTGCATTCTTTGCCAGCACTTGCCCTCTGGCTCCCTTTCCTGGTTGAGCCCAACTTGTCCACCCTGCCCACTCCACTCATTCCATTCTCTTGGGAGGATAGCTCATGGGAAAAGTGCTTGCGTTGGTAGAAAAATGACACAGAGCACCACAGGTTCGATCCCCTGGTCCGCGCTTAGAAATCTCTGGGTATTAAGCATGTTCTAAATAACCCATCATATCATATATCCTCCCCTTGCACTTGCCTTCTTGGCCACCAGCCCTTCGCCCCCTTCCATGGGGGCCCCCACTCCTGCTCTTCTCTCTCTATCCCCTCACCTCCTGCACTTACTACCTTCTCAGGCACCTTCAAAGTAGGATTGTCACTTGGCCAATATAACTGTCTTTTGTTTTTCCTTGTTATTTCCTTGTCACCCACCCGCCCCCATCTTGTCTTGTGGTGTCTGGAAACACTTGTGTATAGGTGCCATTCAAATAAATAGAAATTAAATAAAAATAATCAACCTGGGCCCACGGTACTCCTAAACCAGCAGTGATCCCAATCATAAAGGTAAAACTGACAGAGATCAACCCATACCCATATGTCCTTCAGCTGTCGTGGCAATATGAGCAGCACAAACAGCAATAGTGTAAAGATTTCAAAATAAACGTTGTAGCATTAGTCAAATAATATATTGAGCGCAACCTCATTACAAAAGAAATAAGTTTCAAGGTGCTATACACGGTACACACAACATAGTGACAATGAATAATAGCAATACAAAGTAAACAAAACAAGAGATCCATCTCCCCTAGCTGAGTAATTTAAGCAACATACAAAGAGTAAAAATGCTGTTTCAATTAAAATTGAAAAATCGGCATCACCTTATCCAGATTTGTAGCGTGCACATTCACTCAGGGTCATCTTGGTGCCGGCACTACACCTCTAGGCTAAAGCAATGGCAATCTAGAATAACAAGGTCTTCAGGGACTATCTGAATTGATGATGATTCTCAATGCACCTAAGGACGAACGACAAGTCGTTCCACTGTTTACCAGCAGAGAAGGCAAACACACGACCTCCAACCCTTGATTGCCAAATATTGTGTAATGGCAACTAGTGAAGCATTACAGGAGCGGAGAGTCCAGCCAGGAACATAGGGATGGAAGTTGACTTGGAGGTAATCAGCCCTCTGGCGATAAAACGCCCGGTGGACCAGAGACAAGGATTTAAATGTAATCATCTGGGCCACCAGGAGCCAGTCAAGTAAACGGAGCAGAGGACTTATGTGAGAACCATATGGGGTGTTCCTGGGCACACGAGCAGCAAGGTTTTACAAAACCTGTGAGCGGTATGTGAGGCCAATGGGCTGAGCCAGAAGCAGTGTGTTACAATAGTCAATTTGAATAGTAATTAATGTGGCAAGAACCAAAGGTTGCAGAAGGGGTGAAGAAATGGTAATACCTCACAGAGCACCTTAAGGAGCAAGTGACCCGTTTTACAGACCACACTCACTTGAAAGCCATTGATAGTGACGAGAAGAGAAGGACCCCCAAGTTATTAACCACTGCCACTGGAATATGAAGAACACCCAGGGCAGATGTCCAAAAGGTAGAAGTCCACAGAGCCGGGTTGAGGGGAAACTCACCACCAGAACCATCGTCTTGTCCCCATTTATTGTTATTGTTATTGTTATTGTTATTGGTATTTTGCATTTATATAGCGCCTTATATACCATTGGTATGGTCTGAAGGCGCTGGTAGGTTGAACGCCCTTGGGAACCGAGGTTCGGGTCAGTGGAGAGATTAGAGAGGGTCAAGGGTGCGTGTGCGCACCAGGTATGTGTGCAGCTGGTGCGGAATTTCTGTGGTAGCTGCTTCCTAGCGAAAGGTGTGGTGGTTGAGGAATCAGGAGTATGTGTTCGGTCTGGCAGGATTATCCAGTCCGAGTGAGGCAGCGTTAGGCCTGACGAGAACGCTTAGCTGGGGGTGAGAAACCAGCAATGTTTACTTAGAGTGATGGGGAGTGAGCGGCGGATGTTGATATGAGAACAGATATACCGAATGGTTTCATAGTATCTCTGTGTTCTACTTGAGTGGTGGTGTAAGGAGAGAGTAAGCGTGGGGTGTGAAATGAAGTATGCTCTTACAACGGTTCCTTGCGTTCCACATCAAAGTCTGCACATTACGCAGACCGGTCCGGTCCGTGCGATGTGTTTTGTTTCTCATCTGCTCTTATGCACTATTCATCAGGTCGGCGAATTCTTCCGTATAGCGTACTCCTCCATCTAGCATGGAGGAGTACGCTAATCATTTAGTTTGAGCCAGTTCCCATTCATCCACTCTCTCATGGACTCCAAGCACGACACCACCTCAGCTTGGTCTAGATCGCATCAAATTAAAAGCTGGGTGTCATAAGCATAGGAATAACACCAGAAGCTGCAGAAACAGATGAGATGGACCAAAGACTGAACTTAAACGCTGAACAGCATCAGGGACAAGGCGGATCCTTGAGGAGCACAGCAGGAAAGCATTTGAGATGAGGAAGAAAAAGGAGAGAGAGAGAGAGATTGTCCCCTGTCTGTCAGGAAGCAAGTAAACCAGGCCAGAACATTACCAGAGTGGCCTGTCAAGGCAAAGCGGGACAACAGGATGGAGCAGTCGACTGTATCCAGTGCTGCAGACAGATCTAACACTATCAGGGCTCCCACTCCAGCCCGGTCAAAGAGCATGGCCATGTCATCATATGCAGACATCAGGACACTCTCTGTTTCATGCCCCAGTCGAAAGCAAAATTGGATGGAAATTAGCCAGAACCGAGGCACCCCATGACTTTTTTTTAAGAAGGGGAATAACAAAAGCCAGTTTTAGCTTCATGGGGATGGAGCCTAACTGGCAAGCAAGATTGACTGCCTCTGTGACCCATGGGATGATGCCATGCATGATATTCTTAAGGGTAGTGAGGAGGACAGGGTAAGATGGAGCGTCAGACTTGAGTTGGCTAACTGCCCTTGAAACCTCCTCCATGGTGAATTCAGGAAATTGAGACCAGGAGTGTGAGGCAGTACCCGCTAAATCTGCAGGTGTTATTTTTATCGTGCCCTGACCACCTACATGGTTATTCCTCCACATGTCCACAACTTTAGTGATGAAAAAATCAGAGAGCGAGTCACACTGAGTTTGTGTGGATAGAACTCTGGGCGATGAGCGTGTGGTAGAAAAGAGAGACTTGACCACTTAAATTAGCTATTTTGACTGATTCCGCTCCAACTTACGAGTAAAAAACCCTGTTTAGCAGCCGGAAGATCAGCATGATAGTCTCTGGTGAGCTTCCGAAAGACCATTTTCTCTGTGGGGTCATAGGAAAGTCGCCATTTACACTGCCTAAGTTCCAGATGTGCTGCATTGAGATCAAATGAGAACCAAGATTCTGAGGGATCCCTACGAGGCTGAGCAGGTTTGTGTGGGGCGACTTGGTCAGCCACTGAGCTTAACGTTGGAGAAAGAAAGGACAAATCAACCACCGGAGCGTTCCTCTATCCGTCACTAATAATTGACAACATCAGCTTTTGGTCCACCGGGCGCCAGTTGTGTCTCAAGTGGCAGCTGGGCCTTGTACTGAAAAATATATTAGGCAGTGATCAGACCAAAGTACCTGCCTCCCCAGGGAGACACAAATACAAGAGTCTGCTGAAAGGATAAGGTCCAAATTACTGCCCGACACATGCTTCGGCTCAGGTACTTCTTGATTATGGTCAAGATCCATCATTGACTCAAAGAGCTAACCCAACACTAGGGCCCGCAGGGAATTATACCTAAGTCTCCACCAGGCTGGAAAACGTAATTTGAAGGGATAACACAACATCTAAAAATGGATTTAACAAATCAGAGTATGCATCAGGGGGGTGATATACAATAAGAAAATGCCAAGAGAGTGAGGCAGACACATTAAGGTGCACCAGTAGAGCATCCATTTTAAAACTATGGGGTAGAGGAATCATGGAAAATCAATGAATAGATATACAAATAATTGCTACCCGACCACATGGGTGGAGTGATAACTGATCAAGGTGGATAATACTGTAATCATAAAAGAATGCCTGTGACAGGGTAGGTGCAGAAGTATCTGCAAGCCATGTTTCTGTTGTACAAACATCATTCGGTGAGTACTCGGCTAAAAACGCATACATAAATGCTGCATGAGTAACCAAAGAACATGTATTTATTAAAAATGCACTGGGCATAGATTTCTCATCAGATACACGTTAATCACTGACAGGAGCAGCAGTTGTGAAGTTCCAAGGGAACACTGTAATGGAAGTGCAAGATCTAGCATGGATTCCGTGTAAGCCCTGGGCAGCTATGCAGCTAGGCAGCCATTCCCGGAAAGACCCAGCCGAGCTTAACTTATGCAGAACGAGCTTGCTCCCTCTGCGCTTGACGAGCTGGGCTGTCTGCCTGCTGTCCTGTTAAATATGTACATTATATAACCGTAGCCAATCCGGTCTTACTGCTAATAGGCAGTGAGAACAGACTGCCACCAGTAAATGACTGCATGGAAGAAATAAAAGACCAGTAGTGATTGGGCATGGGCACTTTGAGGCCAGGCACCCTTGGACCGAACTAGCTGGCATACAAGGAACGGATGAGTAAGCCAAATCAATTTAAACAATAATAAAACTAAAATTAAATAAAAAAATTAAATTGCTACAATGTAGCGTGATTGCGGGTGAGAGGCGCCCAGTTGCACACTAGGGCCCGGGTATTAACCCAGTGCCTGAAAGGAGATTATAGCACTCTTTCTAGTTGGGTGAGCTCGCTATGCAACATTATGACACCCCTGTTTTTTTGGGGCACAGGAACAGTGCGAGGAACTGACAGGGATGCCGTAGGTGTTCGAAATTTGCTTGCAGAATACTGGTTCCAGGATGGCAATAAGGGACCAGCAGGAGGCAAGGAAACATGAAGACCCTTGAAGAACTGGTGGGACCAGGCCTATTGGCAAAAAAGGAGAAAGGCAGCAGGCAGAGAAGTACAAGAGAAGGTAAATAAGCGGAGAACAGGGACCCTGAAATAAGGAAGGTGAAAGTAAAGACTGGAGCTAGGAGAATGGGAAAAACAGGACACAGGAGGGAAGACGGCAAGCAGGAGACACAAGACACGACCCTGGCTGAAAGTAACTGCAGGGCCCGCATGGCACATTAAGACGCGCCAACCTCAAGCCCTATGCTGTCTTTTATAGCCAGGTCTTGTGAAATAGCGCAAGAAATGCAGCCTTGTTATCCAGGGACTCCTGGAGGTGAGCGCTGTCGCCAGAAGGGCAAAACCATGATGGTGGTGCACACACACAACACCCAGTCGCTTCTCCGTGTGCTGCGTGCCCGCCGTGTCGGAACCAATGCGGGAGGAGCCACCAGCACCGGTAGTGAGGCCATGCCACGCCCCATGTTTGCATGCGCGCGGCAGGCCTAACACCTATGAACTTGCTGTCACTGCAGAGCAGAAGCTGCAGATATCAAAAGACTAATGCACCTGATGCAAATACATACCTTACACTTTTTGCAGTGGCGCATCATGCAAAAGGTGAAGGCTTTCACACTCTCGCCAGATGCCATGTGTTCACAATAAGTATGTATCATTGAGGAAGAATATTAGACTGGACAAAGAGATCTACTAGTGAATGACTTAGATGTGGTTCCCTATCCTGCTGCTCACACGCTAATGGGTGCACAGATCAGTGACAGCGTCTGTCACAGAAAAACATGGGGGTAGTCATTTTAGCAGATACACATGCTTTGTTCTTGCTGTTAGTTAATGAAAAGAATGCAGGCAGAGTCAGCATGGTTCTCTGGTTATCTCAACATTATATTACAGCAGACACGTGTTTGAATTCCATGTAAGGAGCATGAAAAGCAAATAGCTGCTTTTCTGGACTACATCCCTCTTCATGCAGACAATCAAAATGAAAATGGGTCGAATAGAGGAAAACAGAATGTTTTTTTTTTTCTTCTGATTGCTTTCCTGAATCTGTGCCATTTGCCTTATCTCTCAAAACGAGGTCAGAGTAACGTCCTTGATAACTGACCAGCCCTCTTTAGGGCTATGTCAAGGGTAAACTCCCACGCCACAAGAGAGTCTAACATACTCATCGAAATAGGCCTCACCCAGAGAGTACTACACCCTACTCACAACAAAGGGAGAATACTTGACTGGGTGGCAGACTACAATTGCAATGCCTCTATCCTAGCCATAGATCACCAGATTTGGACAGACCACCACCACCTGGTAACCTTTTCCTTAGCTACTGAAAACCCTATCTCCACACCAATAGTGTTAGCACCATTGGTACCTACAAGGAACAAAAAAAATCACCTACGATAACCTACTCCCCTTTATCCTCCCCACACTCAATGCACTCCCCAAAAGTATGGGGCCTTATGCATTAGTCAAAGAGTATAATAAAATCATGTCTTCATCTCTTGATTTAATAGCACCTCTTAAAATGAGAAAAAGTAAGCCAAAAGCCCATCTCAATTCATGGTACACCCCCCACTTGAAAACATAACAAACTTAAAAAAGACAATGTGAGGTCTCTTGGAGGAAAACAGGACCAACCTCAGCACTATAACCGCCCTCTACAAAAACGAAATACTTCTAGCTAAACGTGAATCTTACAATTCTAGAATACTACAGGCTAAATCAAATTGTTAGTCTGAAAGAGTTAGAAGCTTCTATCCCAGTGCCAGATAACTGCATAAAAGACAAATTATGGTGCTCTAACATACAGCAAACACTTGCTAACAAAGTTATGACCCTTCAGTCTAAAATTGGCAAGAAAAAAGCCTCTCTAACCGGCACCACGCTACCCACCGCCACCTTTGTGCCTACAAATAATATTGCCGATCCTCTGCGTTTCATGTTTACCAAAGTTACTATACTTGAACCAGAAACACTTTTCTCTCACTCAAACCCTCAAACTGCCAGGGTGATCAATGCCCTGCACAACTAATAAAGGACGCAGCCAGAGACCGGGCCCCTTTCATTACTGAACTCATTAATGCCTCCTTCTCATCAGGCATGATCCCAACTAATCTTAAAGATTCATGGGTCCTACCTTAAAAAACAGACACTTGACCCAGCCATACCTACCAATTACCGGCCGATCACCACAGTGCCTTTTCTCTTGAAAAGTATTGATAAGATGGCCTACTCACAAATACAAAAACATCTTGAATCTAACCTCCTACTAGGAGCACGCCAGTCAGGTTTCCGGACCCAACATCGGACTGAAATAGCCTTAATAGACCTGAAGGCTCAGATAGATGAACTTAGGGAGAACGGAAAATCAGCCCTTCTGCTCCTCCTAGACCTCTCAGCTGCATTAGACCTTGTGGACAATAGGGTCTTATGCAGCCAAATGGACTCCACTGCCCTCGTCTTGGCAGAAGCCATAGAATGGATACAATCTTTTCAAAATAATCGAACTATGAGAGTCTTCTTCCACTCAGCAGCCGCAGATCCTATCTCTATCACTTGCGGTGTACCCCAGGGTTCATGTGCCTCACCCACTCTATACAATATCTTCACAAAGCCACTTTTCAATGATCTGGATCATCTTGGTATCACTTGCACTAACTATGCAGATGATACTCTGATCCTCCTACCACTTAGGGAATTATGACACGGATTTGGCCTTAGTGAATAGGGCATATGTCATCATCCAGGCATGGATGGCTACACACGGTTGATGCCTGAATGATGACAAGACTGAGATCATCATACTGGGCACAACTTCAACTCTCAAAAAACAGAGTCATAACTACGCAGCCTTCAACATTGACAATGACATCATTACTGTTGCTAAGGAGGTGAAAACCTTGGGGTTCTACCTGGATGCCACTTTGTCCTTCAATAAGCAAGTAAATGCCATGGTTTTGGCCACAGCTTATACTTAAAAATTGATCAGAGCAGTTAAACCCTTCTTATCCAACAATAGCAGCATTACCCTAGAGCTTTTTATTTTTTTATTTTTATCTAAGCTCGATTACTGTAATGCATTGTACATAGGAGCCAACAAACAAACCATCAATAAAATCCAATTCCTCCAGAACAATGCCTTGCAAGCAGCACTTGGAATTGTCAGGAGAGAACACATTTCTCAGATTAGAAGAGATAACAACTCGCTCTCCACCCAGGAGAAAATTAATTTAAAAGCTGCCTCATTTACATACAAATGCCTGAACAACGATGCACCTTGCTATTTGACTGAAAGACTTATCAGAAAACCTACAAGAACTACTAGGCTATCTAATACTAACTTCCTTCAAGCCCCTAGATTCAAGCAATCCAGAGTCGGTGGTAATAGCTTCACAGTTAAAGCAGTACAACTCTGGAACTCCTTACCCCCACCACTAAGAGCAGACCAGCCCTACTTGAACTTCCGCCAAAAACATATAAGATGGCTCAAAGAATCTGATAAATAAAGCCCGCTTTCGAAACAAATAATTGATCCTCTCTGCTGTTACTTTGTATATTACTGCATATTATTAGCCTCTTCACCTATTATTCTATATGTATTCCTGACTAGCCTGTGTCAAGGATCCCTCTCCTAATCATGTCATGTTGCTCCACAGCCTAGCTTTAGGTTGCATAATTATACTGTCTGCTTGGACGCCTCTGTTGCTCTGCATTCGACTTAGATTTATGTACAACGATAACTTTTGTCCTGATATACTCGGTTTACCTCCACCTGTGCTCTAATATTCTACTGCAATCACATGCACTGTATCATATTGTATCTTGTATCATACTGTACTGTATTTTGTCATTGTGTAACCAAGCTTCAAGTTGTCTTATGCTATGTGCCCTGATGCCCACGGGCCTGGTGCGCAATATAAATAATAAAACAAACAAACAAACAAATAAGAGAGAGTTGCCCAAAGTTTATTGTTCAGTGAAGTGACCCTTCATAATTGTCCCCTCCAGCCATCCTGCCATTCAGTACATCAGCTGCAACTTCATACGCTATGAGGAGGGTGGTTTGTATCTTCTCGTGCACACGGACAGCCTACATTGTGTGGCATGTATCAAATAAGATGTCACAGGTTTTCCGAAGAGTGAAGCCTGCTCTAGAAAGTGCTCAGCAAAAAACGTGTTCTTGTTCAAGTAACAATAACACACATTACGGTCATTGCCAAAGACATTTGCATCTCTGATTTATTTAAAGTTCATAGCATTTGTCTCTGCTGAACTCTCTCCTTTTATCATCTAACATACTATTTGTGGTGTGTGTAACTTTTTTGAATGTCTTATTATCATGATTAATATTATTATGTTTTTTTTTTATGTGACATCTAGGACTGTTGTAATACTTTAGGGATGTATACATTTTTGACACAATGGCATCGTTTATACAGGTTTTACCTACCAGTTATATGGTTGTATACATCAAGGGGCTGATTCATGGAATATGTTGCACGGTGCACTTTGCACTGCCAACAAACACCCTGATTCATGGAACAGTGCAAAGTATCTTGTTGCTTTGTTGCTTTGCAAAGTCACTTTGCGCGTCAAAAATGCATGTTGCATTGTTCATGAATCAGGGTTGAACAGTGAAAAGTGTATTTTTGCCGTGCAAAGTGACTTTGCTCGGCAGAAGGACACTTTGCACTGTTCCATGAATCAGGGCGGACCAATGCAAAGTGCATTTTTGCAGTGCAAAGTGACTTTGCATAGCAAAAAGACACCTGTCACTGTTGCATGAATCAGGGTGTTTTTGGCAGTGCAAAGTCACTTTGCACCAGTGAAAAGTACTTTGCACCGTGCAACGTATTCCATGAATCAGGCCCAAATCTCATCAGCCCATGTTATGCATCTCATTTTCCAGATCCTCACAGTTCACTATCAATGCAAATGTCACCCAATATGTATTGATAGGTACATGGGATAATATTTCAAAGAAAAGCACTTCCCGCCTAACCCTCAGTGAGTCCCGTTGTCTTCATTTTGCCTTGTCCATTCTCTTCCATTTGTTTCATCATTTCACTAAACATGTCATGCAGATGGTACATTATACAAGCCTCTGTTTCCCATCCTAAACCAGTTATTCATACTATTCTGTTTTATATGTTGCTATCCTTCACAATGATTGAGACCCACTCTTTTAAACATGACACGCAACTCATTTACTCTAAACACTGCATACTCAACACGCACAGTGTTGGGGCAATGATCTCTGCATCATTAATATCCTCAATTCTTTGCTATGAGCTTCTCCTACAGTGGAGACATTGAAACAAAAAAGAAGTGGTTTCGAGGCTAAAATAAAACAACAAATGGACAGAGAAAGATGTGTCGTTACAAACATTACTTCCTGGGGGCACCATTTTCTAATTGGGCTGCAGTAGCAAATACTGTTTTTTGCTCTTTCGCTGACTTTTGACAGAGATTTTTGGCTGCATACAGAATGCAAGGCTGATGGATCGACTGTCCAGAAAGGGCAGTCTTCAACCTGGCACATGTAATGGATGGTGACAGAATTCTTAAACTCGTAATCCATCAAAAACGAGGAAGAAAGACGGCTGGACTATGCGCAAGACCTATTCATCAAATGTGATTTCATGGAGCCGGGTCCATGCTTTAGTGTTCACTGAGATGCAATGGAGAAACCCCCTGTTTTATATGTATATGATTCACGTTCTATAGGCTAAACCCGTCCATTGAATGTTCCAGATGTCTGCGGCCATGTTTGTAGATAGAGCCGAAAGTGTTGTTCACGAAAAAGAGCTACAAAGAGTAGGCCCCTGCCTTGGAACTTCAATCTACTGTGCAAGGTGTTTCATAATATACTTAGGATTTTCTGTCGAAATAGAAAATGTGTCCCCAAAAGTGCTGCTCAATTTTATTTTATTTTCATTGGTGATCTACTGTATAACTAACCAGCAATCAAAATTACTCACTTCAGTATTCAGCAGTGAAAGTCAGGGGTAAAAATAGCGGCGGAAAAGGGTAAAAGGGCAGGCATGGGGTTGGGGGGAACAGGAGGGAAAAGTGCAAACGGTCCTCGAATTGTAATGGAATGGCTCAAGGGCCTCATTTAGAGGTTGGCAGATTGTAAAATCTGCCTGTGTTCTGCCAGCGGAAACACCCCTATTGTAGGGTAGCGCTAACCAGTTTTACAATGGGAATCTGCCAGGGGAAAGCTGCTGCAAAATCCGCCATTCCCAATTGTGATGCATGGAGGCATGCAGATTTCCCCGTAGCTTTGTGCCGGAGTATTCCTGGTGTAACGCGGTGTAGTGCCAAGATAAAATAGGCTTCATTCCGCTGGCAGAAAATCAGCAGATATTGTAATCGGCTAAACTGTAGATGGGGCCCAAAGCGTCCAAATGAAATCTAAGTGGAATGTGACCGAAGAGGTCGGAGTTGGTATTAACACAGCAGGAGTTCTGGTTTTCAGGAGAAGACTTCTCTTTAGGCGTCTTAAGGCCCGATTCTCAATGAGGTGTTATTTACCGGAAAAGTCATATAGAGCGTTACTGACATTTTCGGTAATTAACACCTATTCTGAAGCAGGCGCATTTTTGCAAGGGTGCACAGAAAGCGCTACATTAGGAACAGGTGCGCAGGATGGTAGGATTGGCTTGAAGCCAACTTTGCAACCAGCAATTTCGGAAAACGTGTATTTGCCTGGTGATCCTGGTGGCACTCCACCACAAAAGCGACTGTCTGAAATTGGAGCACATATACGGTACCTCTTTTGGTCACTGTCGCTATTGCAGAGGAGCGACATCAGTGGCTTGCACTTGCATATGATGAGGAACACAATGCTCAAATCCCTGTGGCAATTCCCACCCACATCCTGCCTCGTACCGAACAAAGCACACTGCCATGAGATCTCTTGAGCTTACTTTGTCATTCCGTAACATGAAACTTTGTCCTGTAAGTGCCTGCCAGTGTTTCTTCAAAGCACATATGCCTTGAAGTGTTTTCGGCAAAACTTTCTTTAAATTGCTATTATCATGCAATTTAATGTAAATGCTGCCGAGACTGCAATCCGCCCTTAAATTGCCATAACAGGCTGACTGCAGACAGTTCACCTTTTGTCGTGCTCTGCGTGGATGCACAGGACCACTTCAGAATATGCGTGTTATCTGGGCATCCGGAAAAGGCGCAGTGAAGCATGCTGTTTAACATACTGAGAATCGGGCCCTGAGTACTTTATGTTAGCGTGATGAAGTATACATTTCTTTGTGTCAGGAAAGGGGGTGATGTATACTTAGGTTGCAGATAAAGGGCAGTTTCTTGGATTACAGCAGCCCGTTGACAGGTCAAGGTCTGTTGAGGAAATAAATAGCTCGCAAAAACATATATTTATAAATCACATCTGAATACTACCCTGTACACAAACATTAGCATTCCAAGTAAAATCAAGTCAACATACAGAAGCATATAAAATAAACACAAAATACAATTAATACATCAACATATTTATATTTTAAAAATATTTAAAAAATGAGGGCTACTTTAGGGTCTAGCCATATTGGGTTTATCATAGGTATTATTTGGTGTTATGTTAGTTTTATTGATGTTGTATTTAGTTGCGAATTATATATTAAAACCTAAAATTGTAATTTCCAACATTTATTGAGTTAATTTGTATTTTTACAGATCATAAACTTAGCTTTTATAATTACATGGCCTATGGTAGCGGCCATGTAGTTATGGTTAAGTTGCTAAACCCATTGGAAGAGCACTTTCTGGGTGGCTTATAACTTCGCTCCACGTGGACAAAGCCTCACGTTGGCAAAAAATTATATGGCCTAATCTGAATCTGTTTGCAAAGTTTGGTGATGTTTGGTCAAGGGGGGGAAAAGTTATAGGGGGAGCCCACATTTTTTCCCATAGACTGAATGGAGAGAAAACTTTGCTCACGTCTACAACCCAAACGGCTGGACTGAATTTCGCCAATTGTGCGGCAGGAGCTTGCTTTTGTAAATTTGGTGGAAATCCATCCAGTAGTTTTTTTTATAAACAACCAAAAAGTAGGTCTAAAAAAATAAGTGCTATCTATGTCCGCTCCGCGGACGCTTGTGGGATGTTTTTACCCATGCAGCCAAGCCCTACCATAAAACTGTGCAGTACTGGCATTGAAAACATCATGATGGCCAGAACTCCCCGGAGAGTGCACAGGGAAAACATGTAGAATAGGCTGCCACCCATTTTTGCCTATGTTGTGAGCACAGGAGGGCTCTGCCTAAAACCACAATTGGGCTACACACACAGTAGCCTGAAACCATTGGGAATGGCAATGCTGATTGCCAAAAGCAACCCAGAACTGTGGGGAATTCATTTTCTTAATGTCAAAAAAGGATGCAGTACGGGTGCTCACCACTATCAGAAAGACGGCGTTTTAAAACCACCAGACATTTGTGTAAAACTGAACAAATTCAAACCAGGCCAAGGAAAGACTTGCTAAGAGGTGGATACAATGTAAAACGATATTCTGAAATGACTTGAAGGAAGTAACTATTTAATGTACATATAAAATAATAGCTGGGGATGTCAGCAGCTTAAGTGAAATTGGACTAAAACCACTAAAATCGAAATGTTTAAATTAAATGAGTGACCTACTTTTGAGTGTCACATAGTTTACAGCTGTTAAATGTCATGGTTTTGAACTTAGAATCAGCATTCTAGCTACATGTGTAAAAATTGTAAGTTTGATTTAAACTGGGAACAAACAGGACATTTAGCTGAAGCTGGGCTTAAAGAAATTGAATTCTGCCTGACAACTACCCCCGACAGGAGTTGAACTGGCTCAACAACTCTTCCCAGGCCTGGCTGCATCCTGCTGTCCCCACCAAAAGGAGATCACACCTCTCTGATTGAATTACAGGAGGGGTACCTGCAGACTGCAGGAGGTTGAACAAAGCCTTGTCCTGGACTCAGGCAAATGTTATATTGGGGGGGCCGTAAAGTGGCATCCTCTTGGGAGAAACTGGGAGGGGCAGTGCCTCTGCTAGCAAACTGAGCTTGGGGGAAGTGGATAAACCAGTTATTCCACCATGTGATGTGGGAAGCCACACCCCTTTTTGACCAGGGCATAATTTTGAAAAGATAGATAACTCATAGTGCGGACTGGTCAAAATTATATAAATAATATCATTATTCTTGGGATTTTTCTGTGCACAGTTTGCAAAGGGGACAGCTGCCCTGCCCAAATAATAAAAGACGCTGCCAGAGACCTCTCCCCTTTTATCACCAAGCTAATCAACCTCTCATTCGATAACAAGTCTGTCCCCAACAACCTAAAACAATCCTGGGTACTCCCTCTCCTAAAAAACAATCCCTAGACCCAGCCATACCAACTAATTATAGACCAATCACCACTGTCCCTTTTCTGTTAAAAATCTTGGACAGAGTCGCCTACATCCAGATTCAGGAGTACCTGGAATCTAACCAACTGCTAGGTATGCGTCAATCTGGCTTCAGACCTCAACATGGAACTGAAACCACTCTGGTTGACCTCAAAAGTCAGATTGATGAAATCAAAGACAAAGGCAATGCAGAAATCCTACTTCTCTTAGATCTCTCAGCGGCCTTCGATTTAGTCGACCACGAAATACTATGCAACCACCTATCTATCGCAGCCCACTTCTCCTCCTCTGCCTCTGCATGGATACAATCCTTCCTAGAAAATAGAACCATGCGAGTTTTCTCCACCACAGCTGCTGCTGACCCGATCCCCATCACCTGCGGAGTCCCACAAGGCTCCTGTGTCTCCCCCACCCTGTATAATATATTTACGAAGCCTCTATTTGACATATTGGACCATCTGGGTGTCACCTACACCAACTATGCAGATGACACCCAGATTCTCCTCACCATCTCAGGCAACTACAATGCGGACGTCATCCGGATCAACAAAATCTTCTCCATCATTCAGGCATGGATGGCCACCCACGGCCTCTGCCTGAATGATGAGAAGACGGAGCTTCTTCTGGTCGGCTCTCCCAATAACCTGTCCAAACTCAGTCCCAGCTACAAGAACATTATCATAGACGGTAACACCATCCCTATTGCTAAAAGTGTGAAAACCTTAGGCTTCCACCTTGATGCCAACACCAACCTCGTCAAACAAATCAACTCAACCGCCTCGGCCACTGCATACACGGGTAAGCTAATCAGGGCTAGCAGACCCTTCCTATCCCCCGACAGCTGCCTCACTCTGGCCAGAGCACTCATTCAATCCAAACTAGACTATTGCAACAGCTTGTACCTTGGAGCCAACCAAACCGTAACTAACAAACTCCAGGTTCTCCAGAACAATGCTCTACGCGCAGCACTCAACATCCCAAGGCGTGAGCACATCTCCACAACCAGGAAAGCGTGCAAATGGCTCTCCATACAGCAAAGAATTGACCTCAAAACTATCTGCCTCACTTACAAGGCCTTAAACAATTTAGCCCCACCGTACCTCTCCAACAAATTCACCTTAAAACCTACATCTAGAACCACTAGATCTTCCAACTCCTTATGCCTGTTAGTGCCCAGATTTGCCTTAAAAAGAGCAGGAGGCACTAGCTTCACTGTGCTAGCCTCCCAACTTTGGAACACCATACCACTCATAATTAAAACCACAGAATCCTTCCCGATCTTTAGGAAACTTGTTATTGGCTGGTTACTGGACAATGAGTAGCATTTACCCCCACCTCTAATAAGCTAGCAGCCGCAACCATACTTGTATTATATGTAAATTGTTGTATGTAAACCCTTGCTTTGTAAATTATTGTACTTTGTAAATGTAATGTATATGTTATGCCTGTAACCGCCTTCCTAAGTGCCCTTCTACCCACGGGTCCGGAGCGCTCTACAAATAAATAAAACAAACAAACAAACAAACAAACATTTTAAGAGGTGTTAGGACCCTGTGGTGTATTCTGGGGGGTTGCTAGCGGAAAATAGGGTTTTACTCCAAATGTCTGCAGGTTAAAAATCTGACACTTCATCAAATAATGTCCATACTCCTTGTGCACATTTGTGTAATTTTTGGTAAATGTCCGATATTGGTAAACCGACCAAAACGTGCAAAATGTTGTCATTTCTGAATCCCAGCTCGCAGGAACATGGGGCTTGAACAGAGACCTGTCTTAATTTATCTGTAATATGTACATGTAATGTCAACCACTTGTGTATCTGGGAAATATGTATTTGAGTCAAATATAGATTTGTGGGCAAATTGACCAGGGGAGGATACTCTGAACCATAAACAGACCTCATCATGATGACAATCCATTTCCTTCCCCCAATCATGGGAGAGGGGAGAATTGGGCCAATGACAAGTAGAGAGGGGCAGGCTCAGTTATGCCACGCACACACCCACTTCCAAAACACATAAAAATAGACTGCTGGGACAGGTAGAGACATTCATTTTCCATTTCTGCAGAGCATTTTGATGGCCGACATCCCATCCAGACAGAGACCAGAACCAGAGAACCGAGACTACAGAACTTTGAACCTAGAAGGCCCACTGCAAGCAAAAGTATTCTCAGCAGGCCTTCAGAATCCAGCAAACCTAACCAAACTATTCAACAGCCGGGCGAGCTGTTCGAATTCTTTGCCAAGAACCTTTGCCGGAACCGCAGACCAGACCCAGACCGATGCGAGCAGAACCGGTGCCTGATTGACCCGCAGAGCAGAGAGAACCGCCGCTGGACGTGTTGACCAGATCTGTGACGAGGCCTATTTCAAATTTATATTGTGAGTACCTAGCAGAACTGTGTAGAACCAATATCTTAGTTAAAATAATCTAATTCAAACTATTTTAGCCTATTAGAACTGCCTCCTATAATCGTGTCATTCTGCCATCTTTAAAACTGAAAACTGTCATCTGTCATTCTGAGCTTTAAAATTTCAAATCCGAAAAACTACCTTGACTAAATCGGCCGTATCTCCGGAACCGTTTGTGCTAGGAGCGACATTTAACTTTTATCTTAAAGCTAAGATTCTAGGCTTTCCAACGAATCTAGAACCGACTTGCTACTCCGTATAGGGCCTCCGTAATTACGCTCGACGCACACGATTAAATTTGCCGCGATTTGACATTTTGCACAATTTCAGCCACGTGTAAAAATCAGCAGCTCCTTGCTTTCCTTTCCTAAAATTCGTTTTAACCTGCTAGTTACTCATAGAGCATTGCTAAAGTGAGCCTGAACTAATATAAACTAGATATCACTCACCCTGAACCTCCTACAGGTAATTAAAATCAATTTTAGCATCATTTGACTTCATTGCCACCACATTCAAAGCATTTTGGGCCTGTGTTTTAAAATCATAACTGTTTTTCTCTAAGCTTGCTAGGGGGGAACTGCATTTCGTATTCCATTTTGTTGGGATTCTTGAAGACTGTGTGCTCTCCTTCCATTTCTTACATTGCAAAGGGGGGGTGAATTGCCAGAGAAAAAGTGATCATATTATCTTTTGCTAAATCATATCAAGTTATTTCTGTACTGCATTTTATTCACCATTGCATTGTCCTTGAAGCCATAAAAGCATTCTCAGCTACTTCATCCTCTCTATATCACTTCTAAGCCATCAAAAAGAGTGTACCACTGTAACATTATCCATTGTTGATCACTATCATCCTCACAAGTGTGCTATCAAATATTAATTTACTATAGAAGTGTGATATATATATATATATTGTTTAATTTTTCAAATAAAACCTTTTAATTTGCGAAACAAGCCTACTTCTTTGCTCAGTGGGGTCAGGGGGATTCTAAGAGGGGGGTGTTATACAAGGGTTGTCATCCAGAGTACTGAACTGGACATACAAATACATCAATAAGGGGTTTCCTCAGCATCCCAGACTAGGCATTGTCTTAGCTGTAGTGTTGATCGAATATCGCTTACAAAGTGGGGGCTCGTCCGGGATATTCTGGGTTAGATTTACCATTTGTGCAGCTTAATACAGTGTGCCAACTGACCGGATACACATATCCGGTTAGATCACCACGCTGTTTTACACTGTGAAAGCACCTCTCAAAGGAACGCTCTAAGGAAACGGTCTGTTTTGCAAAATAAAATACAAACTTCGGTAAGTCAGGAAGGAACTCAAATCTCCAGAATGATGACACTGGTAGACATCAAAATAGCCAGAGAGCACTTCTTACATAAGCTATTTGTGAGAGGTGAGTGGACTCATCAGGACCAAACGGTCTGGTTGCAGGCAATCGCGCAACAGGTCACTGAAACAGGGTAAGATATATGGAGAGATCAGGGTCCATTACATGTGGCCCTGAGTGAATTATATATGACTCCTAAGGCCAAAGATTAACACAATAAGATTGCCAGGATAGCGGCATATTTGTATCTATATATGGCAGCCCTGCAGGACAAATGTGCTGAAGAACAAGATCTGGCAAATAGGCAACTGATGGCATTAGAGAAGGCCGAATCTGACCTGGTCTCTTCTGAGCAGAGACTGCAGAGGATCCAGGAGTCAGAAAATGATAGTAGGCAGTATATCATTAAAATAAAAGAGGACATGGATATACTGCAACAGAAAAAGACAGACCCGGATACCAGAATTCTGGCTTTGCAGAAGGAGCACCAAGACAGTTTGGACTCCTTTCTGCAGAGCCAGAAAAAGCTGGAGCAACAGATCAATTTCAACAGGGCATGCACAGAGCAGGTAGCCACCCTGCAAATCCAACTAGACAGAGAGAAAGAGGAAAGCAATACATTGATTTTGAAAGACCTGGATACCCAGGCAGAGTTTGATGAAGAACACCAGAAAGCTGGTGCCTTTCAAAGGCAGAGGGATGACCTGGCGTCACAAATGCAGGCTCTTGGTCAGGAAAGGGATACCTTGGGCCAGGAAGTCTGCCATTTAAAAAGAAAAATTGAATAAAATCGCTTGGCCCTCCAGGGGCTGGGTGACCTCCAAAAAGAGCATCAAGGCTTGCTAGATCACACCAGGAGGGTGGAGGAGGCTCTGGCAAGAAAGGAGCGGGCCAGTACGGATGGGACTCAGGAGCTAACCCTCCTGCAGCAGAGACTGGCCCAGTACTCCAGGACCAATCAGGATGCACAGTGAGAGAATGAGGCTCTCTGCCAGCACAATGATAGGCTCCAGCAACAGGTAGCGATGCAGGAGAGACTGATAGAGTCTAATAAGGCCTTAACTGAGGAACTGAAGGCGCAGGCTCTTGCATTGCAACAGGGAGCAGGGGCTGACAGAGATGAAGTTCGCTGGGAAAGGGAAACACCTGAGCATAACCTCAGGAGCCCTAGTACCGGAGGCCGTCATCTCTCTCAGTCCCTGGACTCTGCCACCCCCATGTCCCCTGGCGCACATGAGCACAGGGATGGCAGATTACTATCCAGCCAAAAGTATGGGGCTCGTAGGCCAGTACCACCCAGGAATGGAGGGGCGGGCATCCAGGTATGGGCACCCAAGCACAGTGCAAATTAGTGGGGAACCCCAGGAGAGTAGGCCCATTAAGGGCATCCTGAAAACCTCTGCCCAGTTAGGTCAGTGGGGGGGTACCCATCAAATCCTGGCAGCAAGGAGGGATCTGAAGACTCCTCTGAGCGTTACAGGACACAGGAGACCAGGTCCCCACATTCTGCCAGCCATTCCCAGGCTCGCAGAATCCGGGAAAACCTGGTAGATCAGACGGGCACATCTGGGAGCAGTGCTTCGGAGTCAGAGGATGAATGGACCAGGGTGACCCGAACCAAAAAGGCCAATAAGGCAAAAAGGACCTTGCGGAAGGACCCATTGAAACAAATAAAGGCAATAAGGAGTGTCATCACGCCTTATCATAAGAACGCCAAGTATTCTGTTTGGGAACACTTGGAGCTTTATGAGCAAATGATGGAGACTTTCCATTTGAAGGACAGCAGTAGCTGCATCCAGTACGTCAAATGGACATTCTCCCCAGAATACTCCAGTTTCTTTGCAGGGCTGGAGGACCAAAACCATTCAAGATGGTCCGCATATAGGGCGGCCATCTTGAAACATTTTTCTGTTCATAGAAATCGTCAAGAGGCTCGCAAGGCAGCCTACAATTTGCAATGTGGGGAGGATCAGGCCCCACAAGAATTCGTGCAAGGATTGAAGCGTGCCTTTGCGCAGACCACCAGAAGGGTGCGCACAGACAGCAGAGAATTTGTCAATACTTTTTTCCATGCCTTGCCAAAATACATCATGACCCAGCTAGTGAGAGATTTTTACGAGAAGAGGTCACTAGACTGGGTCATTGAACAGGCTACCCGGATCTATGAGGTGCAGAAGCCCACAGAAAATAAAATTAATGTGCAGAAAAACCCCAAAACCAACAGCACCCCTGCTGCTGCCAAGGTGGCGGAGGTTAAGGTTGCCCCCGTTTTAGATTTGGAGATGGGGGGCCTAAAAACCTGCCTGCGCCAAATAATTCACAGCCCAGAAGGCCCTCAGGCCAGTCACAGACAGGGAGTCGAGGAGGGGGTCCCCTGCTCCCCTGACTAGGTAAGTCCCCGCTGCAAGGGAAACCGACCCATCCTGGGTTATGTGTGGACTCCTCCAGCCCAAGGGGGGGATCCAGCCAAGCACCTGACCCAGGGAACTTCTCTCCTAACTTCCCCCAGGAGGGCAGAAATTCACCAAATCCTGAGCAGAACTTTTTTCCCAGGTATACACCCAATTTCCAGCCCCAAAATCACCCATCCTTCTTTCCCCAATTCCCTGAGCCCAGACAACCTAATCCGGGAGAGGGGAGGCCAAGGGTGGAGGGGTACCCAAATCTTCCCAACCCGGGGTATTACCAGAGAAGGGATAGCTACCCTTCCCGGGATCAGCCCAGGGGAGAAAATAGAGCCCCGTATCAGCCTGAGCGGGTTTCACAACTTGAGCGCCAGGTCCAAAATATGGCACGGGATCTGGGTCACATACTGAGGGCTCAACAGAACCCTCATATGAGGATGCCACCGCAGAATGCCCCAAACTCTGGGCCTGGTGCTCCAGAACAATGACGGGGGCAGCACCCGGATAACCCACCGGTTCCCAGGGAGGAGGCACAAGGGGAAGGGGGGTGTAAAGCCTTGGAGGAAGCTTCCTTCCCAACTTGTAAACAGCCCCTGGAAAACCAGGAACCGGAAACAAAATCTCCTGCCCCTGAAAGCCTGCCTCCCAAGGAGCAGAGGGGGGGTAGGAGAAACAAAGGACCCAAACAGACCCAGTTTGTGGAGGAGGTACAGATCTTCCAATTTCAGGGAGAGGGATCCTCAGAGGATCCTGGGGAAAGGATCTTCTCCTTCAGAGATGGGGGAACTCCTCCCAAGGAAAAATGGGTCCCAAGAGATTCCAATCCAGACTGGGTAGATGTGGGGATTGAGCTGTTGCCACCCATCATTCTATCCCAGAACCAACATTACCGAAATCCCCTGGTTCAAACCCATCCTGGTGACTGCCTCCAAAAAGGGGGGGGCGGCCCAGAACCAGAACCAGGGAACCCACAATGGCTCTGATCTCCAGTTGCCAACTTTTTCTTTTAGATTCCCAAGGCTCTCCACAGAATTCTGCCCAAGTCTTTTCTCTTGCAATGTCCAAAACCAGAAAATTGGCCCACCAGTTGTCCAAAAAGGTGCATTATGTGTGCCCCCTTGAGGAGAAGGAGGGAAGATATTATGCCCCGGTACAAGTACAGGGGCAGGGTACAATTTCAGCGCTGGTGGACACTGGATCTCAAGCTACCCTTCTGTCCGGAAGGGCCTTTGATTAACTGAATTTAGGAAGGGGAGAGAATTATCGTATTCCTCTCACCTCTCTTCCTGGACAACTCCAGAACTTTGACGGGAAGGAAATTCCCGTCGAAGGGACGGCAGATTTGGACATTAAAATTGGGCGTCACAGGATGAAACACCCGGTCATAGTAGTGACTCCAGAGGGCACCCCTTGTTTACTAGGGAATGACCTCCTGAGAAGGCTGTCACCCCTGATAGATTGCGTAAACAAGGTCCTCTGGACCCAGACTAGCTGACCAATAAAATTAAAACAGTGTGTCAACCATGTTAGTTTAAATGGCACCTGCCACACGGTTGAACAAAAATCTGACCAAGTAGAATTTCACTTCCAGAACAACCAAATTCCAGACATGACAGTAATTGCAGTAGGACAACAGACTGGTGGTGGGGGGTCCTCTCTAATTCTGAAAATCAACCTTCCTTCCAGTTTAAGGCGGTATTCCACACTGGAAGGAAACACTCTGACATTCTTTACCAATCCACAATCAGACACTCCCACTCCTATAGTCCAGAAAGATGTGAAATCAGCTCAGAGCCTGGCTGATATTCAGCAAATTGGAGATCAGTTGTTCATCCCTGTTCAGTTAAATGATGGGAAGGACACTGTTCTCACTCGATTGTGTGTGAACAACGGTAAGAGCTTCATCAGCGAAGCCATGTTCCGCCAACTCCCAAAAGATCCAGCCATTCCCACATTCAAACTGATAGACAAATGGGAAATAGACCTGGAAACACCTAATTCCAAACATCTCCTGCCAAGCAGGTGTATGCTCAAAATCAGCATTCGCAACAAGAGCATAGTCCATAATTGTTGGGTCGTGCGAGATGTAACTGCCGCCTTTTACTTAGGCAGTGACATTCTCAATCGCTTTGCCATTAGTTTGGACCTAATAAACTTCAAAGCTTGGTCCCGATTAGCGGATAATCCCATGGGCTTTGATGATTCAGAAAAAGCATTTAGGTCAGCTCAATTGCTACCTTATGCAGTTGAAATTCAGATTAAAGAGGAAGTCACCATCCCAGAAAGGACCCGACAATTCTCCCTGGAAGTGAAAGTTAAAAGAGGACGAAAATTGAAAAACCCAATGCTTATATTCATCTAAATGCTTCTCTCCAACAGCAAGGGTTAGGGGTAAACCCAACACCATTAGTCAACATAGAACATGACACCATTCCAATAGAGGTGGATAACAGCGACTTAAAGAGTATTACTCTAGCCGCAGGCACCATTATTGGAATGGCAGTTGATGACCGACATTTCTCCATTGATTTAGGAAATGAACTGTTAGGACCGATCCCCAAGGACTGTTTTGACAGTGACAGTAAGGACAATGCAACACCAGACAGGATTTTCACCCAGCATGGGGGGAACTTCCTGGTGTACACTTCTTGCCCTTATGGTAAGGAAGATGTGACTTGTGACTTCAGAGGGGACGAGGTGATTTTCCAGGTCCATGAGGGCTGCCTTTCCCACCTGAAGCCTCCAGTCCAAATCAACACTTTGACCAGGGACTTCTCCACCCAGCTGGAGGAGGCCGCTGAGATAGCCAAACCAGAAGTCTTTCCAGGCTTCAGGCAGATGATGGAAGAGAGAGTCAACCTAGCTGATGCCTGTGTGACTCTGGAGCAGAAGCAGAAGTTGAAACACGTTTTCTTGGATTTCCAAGATCTCTTTGCGGTAGACTCATATGACTGTGGTTGCAACGACATCCACACAACAACAATTCCCACGGACACGGGCATGACTCCAGTGTTTGTGACGCAATATCGCTTGCCTCTCGCATCCATGGAGTCCCTTACTGAAATAATTAAGAACCTTGAGTCCCGGGGAATAATCCGTCCAGTCCACAGCACTTTCAATAATCCGGTGCTTGGAATATTGAAGCCAAACGGCCAGTGGAGACTCTGCGCCGACCTTAGGGAGCTCAACAAACGGGTCCATACTTCCTGATGGCCTCTGCCCTTCATTTAGCAAGGGCTGGCCCAGATTCAGGGGTCACAGGTATTCACAGCAATAGACCTGACCAATGGATACTGGACCGTGCCTGTCAGTAGGGAGGACCAATACAAACTGGCTTTTACCTTTGGGGGCCAGCAGTACACATGGACCCGGACTCCCTTCGGATACCTCAACTCCGGCAATGAATTGAACATTTTCCTACATAAAGCCATGCCCGACCTGGGTGCCAGAGGTAACCTGGCTTATGTAGATGACGTCCTCATCAAAAGTTCATCTGTGGAGGAACACATAGCGGAGATCCGTTATGTTCTGACCCAGTTGAGGACCGCCGGAGCAAAACTTTCCTTTCAGAAAGCACAGTGGTGTAGAACCCGTGTTAATTTCTTGGGGCATGAGATCACTCCTCAGGGTCTCAGGTGGAAGCACTTCAGAAACTGAAAGACCCCACAACTCTGCGGGAAATAAGGAGCCTCCTTGGACTGACTAATTACAGCAGAAAGTTCATTGAAGGCTACGCAGAGATCACTAGACCCCGTATTCATCTCTTGAAGGGGGGTCAAGTGGGAATGGGGTCCAGAACAATCCGAGGCAGTAAGACAACTCAAAAGAAGCCTCTCACAAGCGCCTTGCCTAGCTTACCCTGTCAGAAACAAGGAGTTCTTCCTGGAGACAGGGTTCTCTAATACGTGCTTGACGGCAGTATTATACCAAAAGCATGACAAGGTCAATAAAGTAATCTCCTATGCAAGCAAAACTTTATCCTCTGTGGAGGAAAAATTCAACGATTGTGAGAAGGCACTCCTGGCAACGGTGTGGGCATTGAAGAATTACCGCCCGTTTCTCCAGGGGGAACACATCATAGTGGAGACTCCACACCAGCCTCTGCAATATCTCCAAAGTGACAGAATCCGGGCCGGAAATGTGAGTAATTCCCGAATTACTTCCTGGATTCTGTCAATGCAAGGTTTTCCTGTGGAGGTCAGATATGACCAAAACAAGAAGAGTCCCCTCGCGCAAGGCCTGGCTGACTTGCATGATTGTGCCAGAGAAAACTGTCTCGAGGACGAAAGTCTAAAAATCAAGGACAACATGGAGGCATACCTTAATTCCCCACACAAAGTCTTTGAAGAAGACAAGTGTGAGGGAATGCATACTGTCTATGTGGATGGATGCTCTTACCATGTTGAAAACAACGGGGAGAAAGAACTGGTGGCCGGCGTAGGGAACGCATGGGTGAATGAGTCCCAGAACCCTCTGCTGGATACAAAATTGGTCCCCGAAGTAGTCAGGTGGCAGAATTGATGGCTGTGCATCAAGCCATCCTCACTGCTGTCCAACATCAACTCCACGAACTGGTCATAATCACAGATTCGGATTATGTACGGAACGGGTTCGTGGAGCACCAGGTTAATTGGAAAACCATAGGCATGTTATGTGCTAATAACAAACCCTTGAAACATGGGAAGTTAATTCAAAACATTGATGATCTGGTCACCTCGAATGGGATGACCATCTACTGGAAAAAAGATCAAGGGTCATTCCAAAGTAGAGGGACCAGGCTAAACTGGAAATGACTTCGCTGATCAGCTGGCCAAAACCGGGGACATCCAAGGGTATCTAATAGAAATAGAGTCGCTGTTCGGGGAAATCCAGGTCACTGCTATCACTAGGTCCCAGACAAATGCTCACAATGATCTTTCAACTGCACAATGGAGTAAGGAAACCCCTGATGCTGATTTGATAACAGCTCAGAAGGGGGATCTAATAATTGGTAAGTTTTACCAACACATTGAGGACCCTGAGAACTTTCCCCTGATGGATACCAATTACATTGGGAAGGAGGACCTTAGAGTGTTGATGAAATGTCCAAAGATGTTCCGAATCCAAGACGGTTTGTTGGTAAGGAAATCCCAAGCTGGCCATGATCAGTGGGTGGTTCCTACCTCATTCCGAAGCCTGATGTTAAGTCACGCCCATGATGCGGCCACCGCCGGTCATAGGTGGTTTCACACAACACTTGAGATCTTAAGAGAGGTTGCATACTGGCCACACATGGGGCAGGACCTCGACCAATACTTGAAGGGGTGTCTTGTGTGTGCACAATTTCAGCCATCATCCCTCACACACCGTGCACCTCTCCAAAAGAGGGGGATGACACTGCCATGGTCAGATTTGCAAATCGACTTTGTAGGCCCTGTAATTCGCTCGTCTAGAGGAAACAAGTACATGTTGACCGTTACATGCTTGTTTACCAAGTGGGTGGAATGTCTCCCGGCCCCAAATTGCAAGGCAGAAACAGCAGCTGCCCTGATGATTAACCACATCTTTTCCCGTTTTGGTCTACCTCAAAGGATTGAGTCAGACAGGGGTAGCCACTTCACCAGTGAAGTAATGACAAAGATGTGGGAGATACTGGGGGCAAAAGGAAGCTACATATTGCTAACAGGCCAGCTTCTTCTGGAGCAGTAGAGAGATACAACCGAACCATTGTGAGCATATTAAAAAAGTTTGTGGCAGATTCTGGGCCAAGTTGGAATATCTGACTACCTCTGGTCCTAATGGCCATCAGATCTACCCCTTCATCTGCAACTAAAATGTCACCATTTGAGTTGATGACTGGACGCAAGATGGTGCTTCCCCAGCATTTGCTCTACAGAACCCAAGAGCAAACATTGATAAATGCCTCCACAACTCATGAGTATTTGGAGAATTTAAGGAAACACCTCCAACATGCTTTTGCCTATGCTCAGCGGAATCTAGAAAGATTAGCTGATAGCATGAAAACCCACTACGACCTGAAAACCACCAGGAAAGTATACGAGCTGGGGGACCGGGTCTATCAATACAATTTCCAAAGGGACCAGGCCAAACAGCGAAAATGTTTGCCTACATGGAAGGGACCGTTTGAAATTATAGACAAGATCTCCCCTGTAGCGTATAAGATCCGCATCCCCAAAGGTAATTTGGCGGAAGGGGAAGATCAGTGGGTACATATAAATCAGCTAAAGTGTTGCCATCCCAGGCACACTCTGCAGCAACTGGAGGAGTCCTCTGCAATACCAGAGGGGACCGCTCCAGATTAATTCAGTTCCCATCCTAAAATATCCCACATATCGTCTCTAAAATATTATGATTGGAAAAAAAAATGTTTCATGTTATATCTTGTTTTAAAACAAGACTGAAAAATGTAACCAGATGTATAAAATGTATGTGTTCGCCACACCATTAACAGTATTGGAGAAATGTCTATGAATAGGTATTGCCGCTTTTGCTTTATCATCCTAGGAGAGATGAAACCATGGAGACTGACCACGGAAGGTGACCTGGGGACCGGGAGCGAAGATCCGAGGGGCCCGGGGTACCGCCCAATCCTCCTATCAGGACAAGCAAGGAGAACTGATTGATCGACTTTAGGGAGGAAAAGATGCTGAACTGTGGCATATACGGAATTGGAAGAAGATGAGGCGAACATCCCAGATCTTGCGAGTTCCATCAGTGAAAGATCAGAATGGCCATCGCAAGAGGGGGGGCTTGTGGGATGTTTTTACCCATACAGCCAAGCCCTACCATAAAACTGTGCAGTACTGGCATTGAAAACATCATGATGGCCAGAACTCCCCGGAGAGTGCACAGGGAAAACATGAAGAATAGGCTGCCACCCATTTTTGCCTATGTTGTGAGCACAGGAGGGCACTGCCTAAAACCACCATTGGGCTACACACACAGTTGCTTGAAACCATTGGGAATGGCAATGCTGATTGCCAAAAGCAACCCAGAACTGTGGGGAATTTATTTTCTTAATGTCAAAAATGGATGCAGTATGGGTGTTCACCACTATCAGAAAGCCAGTGTTTTAAAACCACCAGACATTTGTGTAAAACTGAACAAATTAACCCAAAACCAGGCCAAGGAAAGACTTGCTAAGAGGTGGATACAATGTAAAACTATATTCTGAAATGACGTGAAGGAAGTAACTATTTAATGTATATATAAAAAAATAGCTGGGGATGTCAGCAGCTTAAGTGAAATTGGACTAAAACCACTAAAATTGAAATGTTTAAATTAAATGAGTGATCTACTTTTGAGTGTCACATAGTTTGCAACTGTTAAATGTCATGGTTTTGAACTTAGAATCAGCATTCTAGCTGCATGTGTAAAAATTGTAAGTTTGATTTAAACTGGGAACAAACAGGACATTTAGCTGAAGCTGGGCTTAAAGAAATTGAATTCTGCCTGACAACTACCCCCGACAGGAGTTGAACTGGCTCAACAACTCTTCCCAGGCCTGGCTGCATCCTGCTGCCCCCACCAAAAGGAGATCACACCTCTCTGATTGAATTAAGGGAGGGGTATCTGCAGACTGCAGGAGGTTGAACAAACCCTTGTCCTGGACTCAGGCAAATGTTATATTGGGGGGCCGTAAAGTGGCTTCCTCTTGGGAGAAACTGGGAGGGGCAGTGCCTCTGCCAGCAAACCGAGCTTGGGGGAAGTGGATAAACCAGTTATTCCACCATGTGATGTGGGAAGCCACACCCCTTTTTGACCAGGGCATAATTTTAAAAAGATAGATAACTCATAGTGCGGACTGGTCAAAATTATATAAATAATATCATTATTCTTGGGATTTTTCCGTGCACATTTTAAGAGGTGTTAGGAGCCTCTGGTGTATTCTGGGGGGTTGCTAGCGGAAAATAGGGTCTTACTCCAAATCTCTGCAGGTTAAAAATCTGACACTTCATCAATTAATGTCCATACTCCTTGTGCACATTTGTTTAATTTTTGGTAAATGTCCAATATTGGTAAACCGAACAAAAAGCGCACAATGTTGTCATTTCTGAATCCCAGCTCGCAGGAACATGGGGCTTGAACAGAGACATGTCTTAATTCATCTGTAATATGTACATGTAATGTCAACCACTTGTGTATCTGGGAAATATGTATTTGAATCAAATATAGATTTGTGAGCAAATTGACCAGGGGAGGTTCCTCTGACCGATAAACAGACCTCATCATGATGACAATCCATTTCCTTCCCCCAATCATGGGAGAGGGAAGAATTGGGCCAATGACAAGTAGAGAGGGGCAGGCTCAGTTATGCCACACACACACCCACTTCCAAAACACATAAAGGAGACTGCTGGGACAGGTAGAGACATTAATTTTCCATTTCTGCAGAGAATTCTGACGGCCGACATCCCATCCAGACAGAGACCAGAACCAGAGACCCATAGACTACAGAACTTTGAACCTAGAAGGCCCACTGCAAGCAAAAGTATTCTCAGCAGGCCTTCAGAATCCAGCAAACCTAACCAAACTATTCAACAGCCGGGCGAGCTGTTTGAATTCTTTGCCAAGAACTTTTGCCGGAACCGCAGACAAGACCCAGACCACTGTGAGCAGAACCAAAGATCCGGATCGCTGTGAGCAGAACCGGTGCCTGATTGACCCGCCGAGCAGAGAGAACCGCCGCTGGACGTGTTGACCAGATCCGTGACGAGGCCTATTTTATATTGTGAGTACCTAGCAGAACTGTGCAGAAAATATAATAATTATAATTATATAATTATATAATTATTAAAAAATAATCTAATTAAAACTATTTTAGCCTATTAGAACTGCCTCCTAGAATCGTGTCATTCTGTCATTCTGTCATTCTGTCATCTAGCCGGTCAAGTGGCACAGCGAGTAGAGCGCTCGCTTTGACATCAGTGCGGAGCCTGCGAATGCAGGTTCGAATCCCGGCAGCGCCAAACTCAGCGTTTCATCCTTCTGAGGTCGATAAATGAGCACCACACACCGCGGGTAATAATAAGCAGCGCTCAGATACCTGAGGGTTCGTAGCACTATATAAATGCCAAATTATTATTATTATTATTTATTATTAAAACTGAAAACTGTCATCTGTCATTCTGAGCTTTAAAATTTAAAATCCGAAAAACTACCTTGACTAAATCGGCTGTATCTCCGGAACGGTTTGTTCTAGGAGCGAAATTTAACTTTTATCTTCTAGGCTTTCCAACGAACATAGAACCGACTTGCTACTCCTTATAGGGGCTCCGTAATTACGCTCGACGCACGCAATTTAATTTGCCGCGATTTGACATTTTGCACAATTTCAGCCACGTGTAAAAATCAGCAGCTCCTTGCTTTCCTTTGCTAAAATTCGTTTGAACCTGCTAGTTACTCATAGAGCATTGCTAAAGTGAGCCTGAACTAATATAAACTAGATATCACTCACCCTGAACCTCCTACAGGGAATTAAAATCAATTTTAGCATCATTTCACTTCATTGCCACCACATTCAAAGCATTTTGGGCCTGTGTTTTAAAATCATACCTGTTTTTCTCTAAGCTTGCTAGGGGGGAACTGCATTTCGTATTGCATTTTGTTGGGATTCTTGAAGACTGTGTGCTCCCCTTCCATTAATTACATTGCAAAGGGGGGTGTGGGGGGGAAATGCCAGAGAAAAAGTGATTATATTATCTTTTGCTAAATCATATCAAGTTATTTCTGTACTGCATTTTATTCATCATTGCATTGTCCTTGAAGCCATAAATCCTCTCGATATCACTTCTAAGCCATCAAAAAGAGTCTACCGCTGTAACATTATCCATTGTTGATCACTATCATCCTCACAAGTGTGCTATGAAATATTAATTTACTATAGAAGTGTGATATATATATATATATATATATATATATATAGTTTAATTTTTCAAATAAAACCTTTTAATTTGCGAAACAAGCCTACTTCTTGGCTCAGTGGGGTCAGGGAGATTCTAAAAGGGGGGTGTTATACAAGGGTTGTCATCCAGAGTACTGAACTAGACATAAAAATACATCAATAAGGGTTTTCCTCAGCATCCCAGACTAGGCATTGACTTAGCTGTAGTGTTGATTGAATATCGCTTACACACACTTTCCAGTTCGGTCCGCGGACAGGACTATGATTGGCTTAGAGTGCAACGTGGTGTCCACGGACATCAGACACGTCCGCTGATTGCACAGTGAAAAGCGTTAAGTGCGTCAGATTTTTGGAAATGCCCACCATCTTGGATTCACAGACAGCGGACGGTGTCCACGGACATTGCGGTAAAAACATATTAAAAAACACAACATTGCACTTGTCAAATTTGTCAAATAATCTCTGGGGAGGTGAGGGGTGATGAGGATAGGATGGGATATGACTGCAAAAAGCAAAAAAAACAGGTGTTTTTTTTGCTGCAAAAGTCTGCGTATAGTGCAGATGTTTGCGAACAATCCTGAGAAGTTTGCAGACACCTCAGCATTGCAGGGTTGGTTAAAAGCAGTTCTTGGATGGCTTATAACTTTGGCACACCTTAACGAAACTGTATGTAATGTTGCAATTATATGTCTGACCTGATTCTGGATGTGTTTGCAAAGTTTGGTGGGATTCTGTCAAGAGGTGGCAAAGTTAGAGGTGGGTCCCAAAATAATGTAAAGGCTTATAAATGAGGGGCCATTTGACGAATCTACACTTAATTTGGCAACCTGATAATAGATCTAGATATACATGTTTTATCCAAGTTTGGTGGGATTTTGTCGAGAGGGGGACAAATTAGAGGGGGGTCCCAAAATAATGTAGAGTCTTATAAATGAGGTGCCATTTGACAAATCTACACTTAATTTGGCAAACTGATAATAGATCTAGATATAAATGTTTTTACAAAGTTTGGTGGAATTTTGTCAAGAGGGGGCAAAATTAGAAGGGGGTCCCAAAATATTGTAAAGGCTTATAAATGTGGAGCCATTTATCACATGTACACACAGGTTTGCAAATAGATTATAGATCTAGATATACATGTTTTCCCAAAGTCTGAATGGATTTTGTCAAGTGGGGGCTAGGTTATATGACTATTGTTTGTGCATACATTTGACACTTTTGAAAAAATAAAACATTGGTGGGTTTCCAGAAAACTTGTGTAAGGAGCATCAACAAGGACCCGAAAGCAGCATGGTTTTGCAAATGTGCCTGTGTTTTAATTTTTGACGAGTGTCATAATATAGGTACACAAAATAGTGATGTACCTTTGGTGACCGAGGTATAGCCTGTGGCCATGGGCAGTAGCCAGATTGTCCGGGTCATGGAATCAGCTCATGATTCGGACAATCTGGGTACTGGCCATGACCACGAGGGACAAAACATGGGGTTAAAGTGGACATGTCCACCTGGGACAGGCTTTGTGGTAAAGTTATTTGAACTTGGGATAGGTTTGAAAGGGAAGACATATGTGCTTATGGTAACATGGTCATAGGGTTCTCGTTTTGCCTTCTGCAAGCTGCCATGGAAAGCGAAGAGAGGCCCTGTATGGAACCGCGCCTTCCCTTTCCTTGGTGGCCATCTTGGAAAAGGATTCTCCTTCCTACACCGGGACGCTGCAGGTGTCTCGGTGTAAGAAGAAAACCCTTTTTTTTAGCAGCCTGGGTTCCCGATTTGGGATCCTAGCGTGAATGGCCTTCAGCCCCTATTACAGGGGCTGGAATGGGGGGATAACGGTGCAGAAACCTTGTTATCCACCCTTTGTTCGCTTGGCCTGATAACTTGGGCTGCCGGGCCAGTATCCACTGTTCCAGTCCCTGGAACAGAGGATGAACACCACACTATTCCCATTAACATAACACAAAATGCAAATGGAAATGTTAGAAAATCTTGTTGAGTCTATGTACTTTACTGAGAAATATAAAGTAGACAGAGTCTATACTTTTTTTTTTTTTAGTTCTATTTTTTAACTGAGAAAGGTGGTTCCTAAAGGAACATTTCTTCTGTTGTTTTTGGATGTATACTTTTTTTTTGCATCAGAGCTAAGAATGAAAGGTGGAGAGGGAAATGAGGGAAGAGGCACCAAACACTAATATGGAGGGGTACGTGGACAGGGGAAAATGTTGCATGTGCATTATTCCTAAGGTACGGGGCAGTGTTTCTCATTCTCCTTGATTACAGCAGTGGTGGTGGCTCTAGGGGAGGAGGGATGGCGTTAGCTGATGCAACTTTAAGATGAATACCAGTTTTGCTAAAAGTATGTATTGTGTACTAGATTGTTAATGAATAATGAGTAGGAATAGGTGTTGGAGCTGTGCAAGGGACATTTTGAAGTTGAAAAATCCTAGATCAGCAGATAATGCAGTTTCAAACTGTCCATGAAGCACGGATCTTATCGTGAAGTGCGGATGGGGTCTCAGACACGTCATCATGCCGCACACCAGTGTATGGTCATGTGGCACTGTCTGGAAGGTCCGCAATGAACTCAGATGTTCGTAGACACCTACGGATGCAAAACTAGTTGAAATAGTTGCAAAAAGTATATAGAAGTGTTAAAAATTATTGTAGAAGGTGGGAAGTGACAGAGTTTTAAGGTGGCACTTTGTAAATTGGATACAAATATTGCTATATTGAGTAAGTATGATATTAGTACATTGTAGGAAAATACCATGCAATGGTAAAAACCCATGAAATTCAATGAAAAAAACTTTGTTAAAGGGATGTTATGGTTAAGATGGACTAATAAAAGCCTATGAAATTCAATGAAAAAAATGTGTTATGGTGACGTTATGGTTAAGTTGCACTAATAAAAACCTTTGAAATTCACTAAAAACCTTTGAAATTCACTGAAAAAACGTTGTTAATGGGACGTTATGGTTACAAGTAAAACCGAAAAACCCCAGGAATTCACCATTTGTGATGTCATCTTTGATGTCCTGGGTGTTAGTCTTAGCAGTGCACGGTGGTGGCGCGGTGTTATGGTTGCTTAGTTTACCATAACTGGTGAATTACTGGGGGATACATGAGTATTTGAAAAGTGGCACATTCAAAACGAAAGGAAAAAAAAAACATTGGATCACAATTCTATGTGATCAAACCCCACTGTACTGCAGGTCATGTACTGGCCCTCATTACGATACTGGCGCTAAACCATGGCGCTATTAGCACCATGGTTGGTGCCGGTATCGTAACAAGACCGCCAATGTTCAATGGGGAATTACCACCCCATTCCAAGGTTGGCGGGGCGGTAATTCCCCATTGAACATTGGCCCTTCCCCATTCCCATTTTTACCCCATAGGGCTCAATGGGACTGGGGAAGGCGCTAAGTACGGTACCGGAAATTGCGGTACCGTACTTAGCACCAAGGTCCCTTTGCGGGTCCCTACTTTAACGGCTTGTCTTGTAACAAACATTTGTGGAAAGAAATTAAGTAAAATATTCTCAAATATAACACTTCTTGGACTGCATGATTCTATTGATACATTTCCAGCCATCTACCCCTTAGGATACCTTCAGAGTAACTCATTATATCATGAAACGGCTCAGGAATCTATAAAAAACATACACTTAGTATGGCTTTTGGGTTCAGCCCGTCCTAGTGAACCCCCTTTTATTAAACAATACATTTGTGAACACCTTGTGCCTGATTTACAAACGCGTTTTACAATGGCACAACCCCTTTGAAAAACGCTTTGCAAGTCAGGCCCCTTGGTTTCTACGAGCGATTTTAAAACCGTTTTCATCCGATCAGCCATTCTCCTTTCTGACTTGTCCAAGGCCAGTGGTGTTAACTCCATGAGATGAGGCATTCTTTTGAATCTCCACAGAATGATTGTGTAATATGCCGCATTTCATTTAAACTTCTTGTTCTTCACTCCAAATAGAAATATGATTTCCTTAAAGTCCTCAGTGATGTTTTGAAGGTCTCTGAATATGAAAATAACATGACACCACATGTCTATTCTAGAGGACGCGCGCGAGCAGCTTGTGAAAGATAGCAGACCCGGCATTGAGAGAAGCTTTCATCTTTAGCAAGTCATCCACTCTCACACGAAATATTATTTGGCTTGCTTCTTGGTGCGTGACTCCAATATGCGACAGTTGACTGCCTGCTGCATCATTTGCAGAGATTTCCAGCTTCTGTGTCTCTAAAACAAAGAGCTCATGAAATGGCTGTGCTGGGAGAAGCCGCTTTCTTTTCCCTCATTTTAGAAAGTAAGCCTAGGCTCAGCCTGCAAGCCTGTAATCACTTCTAAACCAAAATCATCTTTGTCTTTATGCATGACAAAATACATCTCTGAAAATGCAGGATTTTTCTGTTACCGTTTTATTTTTTTATTTTTTTTTACAGATAATCTTTAGTTGTCCGCATCTAACGTTGGAAACCTCTGAAACGTTTCATTCCCCAACCGAGATAAACTGCTCCAGTGCTTATCACAGTGGAAATTCGAAGCTATCATTTGAAGCATTGTGTTTGTTAAACTGCGGCCCTCACCCCACACTGACAGTATTTGTTGGATTACCGTCACTTCCTCCCCTTTAATTTCCTAAACTGGCACCAACAAATGTGTGTTTTTTTATTGCAAGCTGTGGGACATTGTGTTACAACAATTTCCAAATATTGATCTGAGGAAATTGGCCAACATCATTTGTTTTCTCTTATTGCTCACAGCCTCCTTTTGGAATAAACACACATTTTTACCCATAGAAAAAATGCAATTTCTTGCTGTTTTTTAAACTGCTATTTGGCTTCGCACATCTAATTTAAAATGCAAAAATGATTCACTCTTTCAATGACGCCGGCCTGCTGAATGTCTCCTCGAGTTAATCCTAAAATTACATTGTTTTCCGTATTTTCAAATTATAAAATGTATGTGTGTCTAATAGTTATTATGTGTTTTTAATGAATTATGTGCTCCACTTTTTGGATAACTCATTGTTTTAGTGTAAGGCACCATGGGGCAAACCCATGGCTCTTGAAAACACATGTACACAACACTTAAGGCCTCGTTATGGGTTTGGGGGGATTACCTCTGGTTTTACGGCCAAATAAAATCGTTGCTACCGCATGTGGTAACAGTAATCCTCTGTATTATTCAGGGTTCTACCTTTCCCCCAGCCGTGAGTGCTGGACCTTTTTGGTGATAGGTGTATTAATAACATGCAGTCAACTTGAAGGATTCGTATTATATGGGTGAGAAAATGAATGCCTTTGTGTAGCAGTAACATAGGTCGTATTCATGATTTCTACGTTTTGTTTAGAATGATTAAAACGTTGATAATCAGGAAATCATTTTAAATTGCTTTCAGGCGACCCCCCAGCAGGTACGTACTAACATTGGTGGTCCCCTGCATGCAACTGGCATGTGAAACAAAATTGCCCTGACTGTGTAGGCATCATTATAACTCTGGTGGTAGCCGTGTCGGTAAAAATGGCAGGCTGCTGCCAAAGTTGTTGATTCACTGGGCTTACAGATGTGCTGCTTATTTGAGCTTCAGCTATACAAGCTGCACAGTCTTCAGTCCTCTTTTCCTCTCAGTCACTCATCTCAGTTTGCAGAGTTGAGCCAACACGATGAGAAGCATCCGGCTTCTAAACTGCAAGAAAACCATAACAGTACTGGGGATGGAACATAGCAACTTGATTCTTCTCCATGCAACATAACAAAATAGCACAGCAACACAGCATAAAAGAAAAGAGAAGACGGAAGCATCGAGAGATGGAAAGCCGTAGGAGGAACATCTTCATCCTCGACAGTAACATATGCAGACAGAGGTTAGTCCAGAAGAAGACTGGCAACTTTTGGCCTCGGGGACATTTTTGAAGCTGCCCCAAACGATCCCCAATACTGCATATTTGCTATTCAAGATACAAGAGAAATAAAACAAACAGCAAACAAAATCCCTGGCAACAATTATGTATGTGGCATTGCATCCATCCTTTTCTGGGTGTGTCACACACAAAATACATTTGCAGACTGACTCAGAGGGTTGTGCTCATACCAAATGGTTCCCCAGTCAGTAAACATTCTCTGGTGCCCCCTTCCATTTCCGGTTATTTGTTTTGAATACCTTTGAATGTCACACTTCTTAGACTAAACAAATTGTTTAAATCTATTATTCTGGAGAGTATACAAAAAAAAAACACATTAGGGGCAATGCAAAGCAATACGGCCTCCCTCCCCCCCTCCTCTCCAAACCCAAAAAGGAGGCATAACAGAACTGCCATGTTTTTTAGTTTTTACATTGCGCGTAGTTCTTATAGTAGTAACTGTATGCGCTCCCAATATTGACAGATGTAGCATCCGCGTTGCCTGAAGGAGCAAACATTCTTTAGAATGTAGAATGCAGCAGTCAGCCGAGCGTGCTTCAGAGAGATGCAGGCGATAGGTGACGTGACGGAATGTTGAAGGCTGCTTGAGAGTCACGAGCAGAGAAGCAACAGCCACAGCTATGGACATTGTCCTCTCCCTCCTCATTATGTAGAGTTGTACTTATTAACATATAATAAGATAATTAAAGCCATTATAACTTTCCCCTTTCTTGTTCCTTTATTTACCCACTTTCGGGCACTTCAACAGATATGTATGTAGGCTGATGGATAATGTAATTTCGTCCAGGTTTACACAGCTTTTATTGTGTGTAAAATCCGGAATTCTATACCAGGCATGCTGTTTCTAACTTGTAAATATCCTCAAAGAACAATTTGGTACAGAAATACATTTCCAGAGTAATTCATTCCCGACTGCGCCAGCCCCACACTCTCAGTTACATATATACCTCTGCATAAAGTGAATTTGGCATAAGAGATTGACATTAATTTCCTTGTTTAAGGAGAGGACAGAATGCAACATGTGTTTCATGTATCCCTGTTGTTTCTTGGAGACTCCCCCAACTCACATTGTGAAGTACTTCATTATGTATGTGAACTTGTTTGTAGAGAGCTGTGGCCTACATGTGAGGATGCCTTGGGAGGGCAAAGAGACAATCCAGACTGTGTTGCACACTCTGTATATGGCCCAATATGGACCAATGCTGCAGTCCATCTGCTCAATTCAGCGTCGACACTGTCTCTATAGTGAATGCTTCATGCAGACATTTCTATAGGCGATCATGGGCATTACAGAGTACTGAGAGGGCACTGCTCAGGTTTTCATTAACCATTACTTAAATTGCTTTTTTAAAATGCAGATGTAAACTCCGGCTGCAATTAATCATATTTGGGTAATTGAACATTAACATTTCTTTCCATCCATATATAAAATCGGGGTAGTAGAACATTTTTCTTGGTGTGGGCTGTGAAATGATGAGGCTACACAAACACATCCGCTGCAGGAGCCTGGGAGCAGAAAAAAAAAAAAAAAGAAACAGGCCTTTCATCACTGAACATGATCCCTGCCAATTGGTTTGGATTAAAAGCAATCTGTTAATTCAAGGGAATATTATCACATGATTTAGTAGTCAAGCCCATGAGAATCACAAATCACAAATCATGCCACCTTCATTTAAATGTATGGCCCATGCAAAAGCTCACTTGGAAACCCTTTTCCCCTTTAATCCTACTTGACATTTCAGCTCAATATAAAACATTGACCGTCGGGGTGATTGCACTGGACCACCCCTCCCTTCTTTCAATAATGTCCCTATGAATGTGCGCGCTTATATTTCACACATTTGCACTCAGAAACAGATTGGAGTACCATGGGAATCCATGCGGCTTTGAATAACTCAAAGTTCATGAAATTAAGAATTTTATATGTCTGTGTGAACAAAATAAGGATTTGTTTGAAACATTTGACGAAACTTGACAGGAGAGCAAGAGAACATCAACAGCAAACAGCTGCCTGGCTCCGCTCTTGCTCACACTACTGCAGACATGCACCCGAGAATTTGGGGTTGGTTGGACAGGCACCTTTGCCAGTCAGAAATGGTTGCAAACCTGGCCAGGGAAGCATTTGTTTGTCTTCTCTCTTGTGGTCCTGAGCTGCAGGAAGAGCATAGCTATGGGTTTCGTTTTATCGGCAGTCAGCGAGAATGGTAGCGGTCATCAGTTCTCGCACTGGTGAGCGGTGGTCCGTTGTTGCTGTGGGCTATTCTGGAAGAGTGGGTGTGTATGGGATATATATGCCTGTTTTAGGTGGATCTAATTATGGGGTGCCTTTTTATGTGGTCTTCTTTTGAGGAGAGGTTTAGGTGGAAGTGTCTTTATCCCGGCTAAAATAAATGGCTGGACCGGACACAGAGCAGCCCGGTGTCCTTTTCCATGAGGCCTGGCATGTGTGCACCGGGTGATGTTTCTTTTTGTTTTGGCGGGGATGCAGCTAGTATACAGTGTTACCTAATGCGCAAACCCGTGCCGCTTGTGTGGTGTAACATGATGTTTGTTCCTATTGAGGCAGGCAGGCTGTTTTGCAGTATTTGACCAGATTGGCAGTAGTCTCAAAGGGATGTTGCCGCAGAAAGATTAGGGGATTGATTTGGGAGGTTCATAAAGTAGGATTGGTGTATTGTTGCTGTCGTTAACACGGGTGAGTGTGTAGGTTCAATGAGCCAGGGCATGCTAGGGGTGTTGCCTGGGGATTGGTAGTTTGTCGGTGCTGAACTCTGCACCAGGGCCTGCCTCTGGGAATGTACGTGGCATGGAGCAATTTAGAGATGAGTCATAGTTTAGTCAGTGTTGAGTCACACAAGCATACGGCAGGACATTTTTTGGGGAGGAACCATGTTGAAATTGAGGACGCTTGCGCAAATTTGGAAATAATGCCAACACTGTCACATGCATGTAGGAAAACACAGATCTTTATTTTATTTTCCTGGCCATAAGAATTAAGCCAGAGTTGCTGCACAGATAGACGCAACGTTAACTGTGCCAGTGAGCACTTAGGCACAGCACATCAGTGGAAGAAGCGCTAAAGGTATAGCGATTTCCATAATACACTGGTAAAGTGTATTACACTGAATTGGGTGCCTGTAGGTTTATATTTGACACTGGTAGGCAACAGTTGTGCCATAGAAATGTCCCGTTTCACATTTACTAATATGCATGTTGTTGACATATCCTGGTATGAATAACTCATTATTACATAAAACATCAAACACATCTGGGTGTGTATAGCTTTCAGTTCTCATAGTCAAAATTAGAAATGCTTTATTCTGGCTCCTAATGGCCAACAGAGAGCAAAAGAGATCAAGCGAAGCAACTGTATCACCAACTCACCTCAATGGCAATGGGGTCGGAACCTGTGTCAAATCAACATTTAACAATGAGGACACATAAATCAAAGGACCAGGGGATGGATTGAGTACGAACCTCTTGCTTGCAAAGGTCAATGGGCATTTTCTGTTGTAGGGGCATGGACATTCCTGAGGCTATCTTACTCGGAATGCAAGAGATTAGTCAGTTAATAAGGGGGGCAGTTAAACTGTGGGATGAGAAATGGGGTTGTTCTGTGCATGGCTTGATCACATCCTAGTTAATTAGGAAAAAAACAATCATGTCTGGGAGGATAGCTCAGGGGCAGCGTGCTCGCCTTGGAAGCAAGACAACACGGAAGAACACAAGTTTGATCCCTGTGTCTGCCTTTAGAAACCTGTGGGTATTGAGCGTGTTATAAATAACCTCTCATGTCATATCATATCATGTTTACTTCTTCTTGGATTTCCTCCACCTTTGAGTAATATTCATTAGCCAGTTGTGAGAATGGATGTTACATTTGTAAGGGAGAGAGGTGCAGGCTAGACTGCATGGCAAAGGTTATATGGCTTTCAGGGATCAATGTCGTGTGGGAGATATTTACCCACTCAGCAGTACTTCCCCACATCACCAAGCTGCACTTCAGCAGAACCAGCAAAATGGCTGTGCTGGCTCCTGTGAGCACCATTGCCTCACACCAAAACTGTGTTTTGCAATGACAAAAAGATGGCTCCACCCTCTTGCCAAGCACATTTTGGGCAGGATGGAACTAGGGAGCACACTGAAAAAGCCTGCCAGTGTGTTGCTTACATGTACAAAATAAGAGGAGTGAAAAACCAGCTTTGCTTTGCTGCAAGGCCAAAGTTCCCTTTGAAAAAGGGAATATGTCAAATTGAGAAGGAGGCTGATCTGACGCTATTTTATCTGTGTTTCATCAAACTACTTTTATTAATACGGCCTTGCCATGCCCACCCATATCCACATTGTGCTTCAGCAGAAGAAAGCAGAAGAAAGCATGATCCTGAATGACAGGCTCTGTGCCAGCCAAATCTGAGAAAAGCAACATAAGCTTTCCTTCAGCTGCACGGAAAAAAGCTTAAACGTTTGCTACAAAATGTAAAAAATGACCACTTGAAAAGGAATTTTAGCTTTCTGTGCACATGTCAATTTCATGGAGACCTTTGCCTTGTACAGACTGTTGAAGCTGGCTACAGTTACAGAACAGTATTGGGAATTCAGATGGAAAGTCAGATGGAAAAACCGAATTTGAAAGGAACATTCTAGCAGCTGTCATCACATGTGTCAAAAATGGCCTTTTGCAAACCAAAGAAGAAAATGCCTGTTTTAAAGGTATTATGTTGAACAAAAACGTATCCTTGCCTAGCAATGTGAAAGGGGATTGTGCTGTGAAATACATGTATGAGATGGTTTTATTCAGCAGGTTTTCGTCTAATTCAGAGCAAAAATAAATTAAATAACTTAAACTGCATTGGCAACCTGGGAGAAATCAGCCCAAGACAGGTTTCTGCTTGGGGAGGGGGGATGCTAGTAACAGAAGGTCATTCACAGTAGATCCTAACACACAAGTGACAATTGCTACCTTTACATACTTTGTTCTGTGCTCCAGTCTCTTACAATGGAACTTCTGGGACACCAACCTGTGAAGTCATAAACCTTCAATCAAACTGGGAAACCCCCCCTCCACAATGGGCTGAACTGACAGTTGGGGGTAGCTGAAGAGAAAAAAATGGTTCCAGTGAAGGACAAAGGATGTCCATTTGTTTCAAAGACTATATTTTTTAATAACTTTTTAAGACTTGTATCTTTGCAACAGGCCATCGCAAAAATGTAGAAGTTGTACAGTTTAAATATGTGTTTTGTGGCTTTCAAATAAGATATCTTGGCTGTCAATAGCATCTATGGGACATGAACGTCAGAAGAATGTGAATCATGGGGGAAGTACATATGATAGAATTATAAAAATTAACAGAAATAGGCCCAATGATAGTATGTACACACACCTAAAGCTATAATATTTTAGCCCGAATGTTTCACATTAAAAATGACCAAAGATTATTAGTCGAGCAAAACAATATGGTACAGACTGCAGAGGTAGACTTGCACGTTCTGCATAAAATATGTAACCTGCTTATGTAATTTGTTAAGATGCCCCACGTATAAAAATGTGCCATTTATGGCAAAACTGGATTTTGGGCAAAAATGGGCTGTGGATGGCTTTTTACCTCATAAAATGTAACCTTATAAACTGGGACTCCTCCTGGTTGAGGCGATTGACTTAGGCTGACGTATCTGAGTCTTGGAGGTAAACCTAGCTCAGTTCTGCCCACCAATAATTATGTGATGTCACCAGGCTCTATATATGGGGTGGTTGACAGAACTCTAGATACTTTTTCCTGAATTTCCTGCGCCTGAATTCCTGATCTTTCATATACATCTTGCTAGACTCCAGATCCCACTGCAAAGCCAAAGCATAGCTGGTCCTATCCCAGCAAGGCCAAAGCATTGCTGACCATCCTAGCAAGGCCTCAATCCTGAAACCCCACTAAATATCCCAATACCCAAAGGGAGAAGCTTTTGGGGAGCAATCCTGAAACCAAACGGGCTTGCTACCCACTAACTGCTTGCCCACTAACTGCATCCAGCAGTACCTGTGCTATCCAGTGACCCAAATTGCCCAGCTGTACTTGCCATCCGGTGACCAGAATTGCCCAGCTGTTGGATGTAAGGCGTGCCCGCCGTGTGGTGACCAGACCCAGTTGGCTGTTCCAAACTCAGGCGTGGAATGTGAGTATCTCCTCATCCCAGAGAAACACATAGTCCCCATCTTGACAATTTTGTCTTTATTCCTCTCTCTAAGCAATCCTATCCCTACCCTAGTAACTTAGTAAAACTGTTAGAATTCTCTGTGCACGCTGCCCTTGACTTTCTAAGTGCGAGTGCCATCTCTCTTTTTATTTCTGTCTGGTGTAAATCATAAGCCCGTAGTCATATTTTGAGTAATCAAACTAATTCCCTGTTAAAGTTGAGCGCTGGGGTGACAAGGTTGACTTCGCAAATCAACCTTGGAGTTTACTGTGTCCCTCTTGAACAATATAGGGGGTAATTACGACCCTGGAGGTAACCATGCCGCTATTTGCGGTATGGCTACCCCCAGTCCGGGTACTGGGTCCGGATTCATGGAATGGGGAAATACTGGGCCATTCCGACCTTGGAGGGCCCAATATTTCCCAATTCCAGGAATCCATCCCCATTCCCATTCGGGCCCCCATAGGGCTCAGTGGGAATGGGGAGCATGCTAACAACGGGCCCGTTAAAGATGGGCCTGTTGTTAGCATGCTGGTCTGCTCGCGGGACCCGCTAAGGATGCCTGTTAAAACCAGGCATCCTTAGTGGATCCTGCGAGGAGACCTTGTAATGAGGTGGTAGGGGGTTAACGGGGCTGGCAGCTCTACTGGCCCTGTTAAACCCCTACCACCATGGTTGTAATGACCCCCATAGTCTAGATGATTTAGTTTAAGTCAAATTTGCCTTTCTTTCAAACCTGATTTTCTTATTTTTAACTGCTCTATTTTCCTAAAACTGAACCCCATTCCACCGTGAAAATCTCATGCAAATCTTCAACTACTACCATCCTTTCACTTTGATAGTGTCCCTGTGGTATACATCTGTTCCCTAGCCCAAAAACCGCATTTAAATTCAGCGTTTTTCACCTGTTTAAAAAAAAAAGGTTTTTGCATTTAATACTGCTTCTGTGTACAAATGCAACATTCCAGCGTGTGATTTGACTGCACTGGGTTTTCATTTTCAAATCTGTTTTGTGAACTCTATGCTTTTGTGATACCTTATCTTATGGTTGCTAGTGACATAACATCCCTGAAAGTGTGATAAAACATATGAACAACATTATTTCAAAACCATTATATCTAATTATTTATCAAAATCTGAGTGTCATTTTAGTCCTTTGCAAAGGGTTTAAAATCTTGCCTCATCTCCCTGACTATCTGCTGCTTCTTTCTATCCACTCAGAATTTGATTATGAATGGGTTGAGGGAACATTGCATTGGGAACCTTAACTTGGCCGCTATCAATCGTAATTCAAAAGTGCTGATATTCAATTGTGCTTTGGCTATGTTCTACTAGAAGGTTAACCAAATGCATTGCTTCCATTCCCATTGTAATTATCACCCTATTGGTGATTGCTGCCCAATATTGAAATGTGTGATGTTTGTGAATTTTCATAATAAATAAATATAGTATTTTTCACAAACCGGCCTGGTTTCTGGTCCATTGTGACCAGGGGTATTTGTAAAATGGGGTTAGAGAAGGGTGTTTATTGGCTCAATTTGAATTAATTAAAATTAAAAAAAAGCATTTCTATTGAGTGCCACAGCACGGGATAAGACTAAGGGGCCGATTCATGGAACAAATGTGCGCTGAAATTTGTGGCGCAAGCTGGCGCAAGCGTGAAAAAGCAAGCGCACATGCATGCATTCGTTTCATGGAAGGCCCTGGGTGTGTTTTCCCCGGGATGTGCGCCAAATCCGTGGGTGGCACACACGGGCGCATATGTCCCTTCAACATCCCGAACGCTGTGCACGACGCACACAGCGAAAGCACACAACCTGTAGCGCACACACCAAAAAGGGGGCGGAACACGTGGAATGGGGAACAACGCATAAAAATGAAGGCGTAACTGGGGAAGTTCTGCTGGGAAATACATGGAACACCCACACGTGCACAAACAACACGTATTCATGGAATTGAATACGGGAAACCTACACACGCCAAAAGACACGCACAGGTGTAAACACATCCACCACAAGAAGGCAGACGGAAGCGTCCCCGCACGTAAAAAACAAACACGTATATACAGCTACAATGAATGTCCCATTTCTCGCAGCACTGATCGTGGGACACCGCAGGAGGAGGAGAATAGCCAGGCCCCGCATTTTTTTGCCCAGGACCAGCCCTTTTGGGATGCCTGATGACCAGGCCTATGGCAGATATAGATTTCCACCTTGTATCATCCTACACCTGGTCACTGAGTGGGAGCATGACCTCACATCACCCACCTTGTGCTCCCAAGCACTGACCCCCTTAGAAAAGGTGCTCAATGTCCTGCATTTTTTGGCCACTGGGTCATTTCAGCGGACTAGTGCCGTAGTTGGGGGTGTCTCACAGGCCACGCAGTCATGCTGCCAACACCAGGTGTTGGTAATCATGACTGCACGCCCCTCAGTCCGCAGGCACATATACATGCCCAGAACACCCGCAAAACGGCAGGCCATGGTCCAGGACTTTTACAGGGTGCTCGGTGCCATAGATTGAACCCATGTAGCCCTACGTCCACCTAGAGCCACTGAGCACATCTATCGAAACCGCAAGCACTGGCATTCCATCAACACACAGGTTGTATGTGATGCCCATGGAATCATCACCTCTGTCTATGCAAACTATCCTTGGTTTACCCATGACAGTTTCATTTACAGAATGTCCTCCCTGAGCCGGGACCTGGAAGCTGGGAAGCATGGCGACACATGGCTCATTGGTGAGTACATATGTCTGTGCACATGCATACATGTCACACACAGACAAATTCACAAACCCAATTAATGACAACCATCTTCACCTCCCAAGAGGACAGTGCCTACCCTCTGAGCAACCACATGATGGCGCCAATACAGAACCCCACCACACCACCCCAGGTAAAATACAACGCTGCCCATATTGCAACCAGGGGCATAGTGGCACGTTCGGAGTGCTCAAATCTCGCTTCCACTCCCTTGACTGCTCTGGCGGGCAGCTACTATATGCACCCCCAGTAGTGTGCAGGATCATTGTAGCAGCATGTGTCCTGCACAATGTTGCAACACGGCAGGGCGTACCAGTCGACACAGTGGTGCCCCCACATCCCCAACCACAGGCACAGGCGCTGCCCATGGGAGGGGAAAGGGTGCATGGCGAGGCAGCCCGGACCCAGCTTGTGTCTACATTTTATTTTTCACCTAAACTCCCACCCCTGCAGAGTGCACACAGGCCTGGCACATACAAGGTAATAATTGATGACAAAGAGCCAGTCTACTGTCACAACCTTACCACCCTGAGAATGTTGCCATGGAAGTGCTACATTGTGTGCATCCCTAGCTACTTAAACATAACCAATCCTGTGTGACCAAAAGGAACACATGCAAGGTGTATATCACCCCCCCCCCTGCAAAACAGGCCATGACAATCACTGGTATGTCACTCAAACCCTCCCAATCCACATCACCATTGTCTACCACACCATCACATGGCATGCAACAGCAAAAGAGCAAGCCAAAAGCCCAACACATGATCAATTAGATACAAAGTGACACATGATCAATGGAAAGTGGCCCGAGACAATCACACCTGACATGGAATCTGATGAAATGACTGACCAACAACCTCCCACACATACAAAGTCATAATCAAATGCATGCCACCCGCGGTACCATCAACAAAAGACAGAATGCCTGTTGGCATGCACATTGGCCAAGCCAAATCCGGAAATCCCTAACCCATGTGCTGTGTGTGTCTCCTGCAACAAAAATTACCTATTGATGCATGTACACAATCCCCAAATAGTAAGTGATCATACGCTGCAGTGACACAGCATGCCAGAGAAGGCAATCTGTGTGCATGTGTGGGCATTGAAGGGTGGTTGTTTGTGTGGTGGAGCATTGTGTAAATGTGTGTGTCAGTAGGGACTTGCACTCAATACATTCATGTGAAATCAAGTGACCCTCAGTGTCCTGTACACATCACATGTGAACATTGCCCATGTGTACACCCCAGTATGTCAAACCACAACAATCCCCTGACACCTGAAAAGTAAACCCAACACAGGAACAGCCATTGACCAGCAGAAAACATCATGTACATAGTAACCCACAATGACAATGTCAGAGAGTGCCCAAACACTGTAGCCCAAGCCTACTGTCTGACAACTAAAAGGCCCTCCCTCATTTACTCATCACCATGACCTTCAGGAGAACTGTGTCTGGGGTCCGTTGCCTTCTTCCTCCTAGTCTACCTGGCTTCAGGATCCCCCTACCCCTTGGTTTCTTTGTTCTACCTTGCATGTAAATAGGGTCCAGCCACCTCAGAGGCCACCTTGACTGGTAGAAATACCAAATCGCAGAGAACTCCAAAGAGCCAAACCCCCAAACCAGGGAAAAAGCCTGTAGGCATCAAGAAACCCTGGCAGAGTCTCCAGTAGATGACTTGAAGTCGCTGAATATGGCCAAGCACAAGTCCAAGCAGAATGATAGTAGAACTACCAAGGTAGCACAGTAGAACAATGGTTCAACAGGATGGGTAGCATTTTCAGAACACAATAATCAATGAGGATGCAACAGATGATGGGTAGTGTCATAGCTCAGGTCTCCAGGCGCAGGAGTGGCAAGAACCAACCACCCCCTCTGCGTTCTGGGTGCCTGCAAGGTAAAACTTACGCTGGCCTCCAAGACCTCGGTGGGGAAAGAGGGTTAGGGATCCGTTATTTGGATAGGCATCGGTATTCAGGATAACCAGAAAGGGGGTCACAAGAGGTGGATTGGCAAGGGAAAGTAGGCAAAAGACAAAATACAACTATTGACAATTACACATACTCAATCAGAGAAAGCATGTTCTTCATGCACATTGTACAAAATGGCTCAAAGTTGAGCCAAAGAGAGGCTTATCTCTGGGGTGAGTGCTGGCCTCCTGTGTTAGGCAAAAACCTGTGCAGTTCCCTTTGGGAACACTGCAAAAGATTTAGGACTACAGGTGTACCACTTGGTAGCAGTCTGTACCACCCAGATTTACCTGGTAGCTGTGGCTGAGCAGTCAGACTTCACTCAGGAAGAGTAAGGCAGTATGCAAAGAATACACAATAGGTACTCAGACACAATAGCACAAGCAAACACTGACCAGAGCTTTGGTATCAAAGTATATAATTATTTATTTAAAAACACACTGTTTGAAACACTCCAGCACTCTTATTGTAAAACACTCTAAACACAGTTACTATTATAATATATACAACCCTTATTCCTTATCAGACAAGTCTTAGTTAACACCACTTATTTCCAGATAGAGGTGAGCGCTTAACTATAGATGGCACTCCAATAAGTTCATGAAGAAGGGAGGGAAAAAGACAGATACACCACTCTAAGATTTAGGAACACTTTTAGCAAGGTAGAAAAGCAAAAGTCCCTTGTGAGCCAAAGTCCATAGGCTGGGCCCAATCTTAGAGAGAGCAGAGCACAAAAGCGCCCAAGATCACACAGTTACACTAGGCTTTGAAAGTCTTGCAGAGAGTTTGAAAAGAGTTTAGAGAGGCTCAGAAAAGTTTAGCCAGGGTGTCCCAGGCTAACCCAGGTTCGAAAGCCGGGGCTAAATCTACCCCGTACCGTCGGTGGCAAGAGAAGCCAGGCGGAACATGGTACCTTAAGTGGGAAGGATCCTCCAGCGGTGGCAGTTGTTCCTGGCAGCGGGTGCAAGTCTCGGCGTCATCCAGGAGAAGAGAAGATCTCGACTTGGAGGAAAGATGAAGGTTGTTGCACTGCCAGGGAAGAAGCCAGCCGCAGAGTTTTCCAGTTAAAGGTATTACCCTTTATTTTGCGGTCGTGGTAAAACGTGGTATTCCGGTTTCCGGGGTGCTTGGCACAGGCAATGCGGCCACGAGATGTGTCGGGAAGGCAAAAAAACGGTGAACCTGGTTATCCCCACCAGTCAAAGGAAGAAGACTCTCCGGCGGGAGATGTCCTCTGTCGTTGGGAAAAGTGGTGAGACGGTCCAGCAGGGCTCCACCGGTGGTGACGTCGTGGCAGGTCGGCTCAGTTTCTCCCTCGTAAGATTCTTAGGTCATGTGGTGACTTCTGAAGTTCCAGTCCCCAAAGCCCTGCTTTTATGCAGAAAACCCCCATTCGCTCAGCCTAGCTGTCACTCAAACATGCTAAGTGGTGAGCCGGCCGGCTCACCACTTGGGCCAATCAGGACGGAGTGCGACTTGAGTTGCCTAGGCAACTCAGTCCAGGGTGCCTAAATCCCCCTCCACCCCTCCTAAGTACCCCAGACAGAGTGGCACCACTTTGGAGGGCTTCTGTGGAGAAGCCTGCCAAAAAGTGGATCAAAGGGCTTGACTTGGGTTGGAGTCACAGAAGAGAACACAAACGCCATTTTAGTTTTGGCAAAAAATACCAACCGGAGAATTAATAATAAATAAATAAACCAGCGGTATGTTCGAGGCTATCGTAATTAAATAAATAAAGATAGTAGCCTCGAACAATGGGAAAATCCCATAGAGAAATATTCGCGGTTGAATATAAAAAGTAGTATCCACTGCCACCAGCCAAAACTCGATTAGGGGGGACGGAGACGTGCCACCTCGACTAACAGACCCCGGGGCAATCGAACATGATGGTTTGTACTGGTTCTGTTCAGAATTCAAGACTAGTAAAGTCAATGGTGACTTTACATGCCCTGGGAGACAGTAGTCAGTCCCAGGGAATGGAGTCTATACTGGGGGGCCACTATGACACCCCTGTGTTACTGCACTGAGGGTGCTGTGTAACACACATCACAAAAACACATGAAGCCCTATGGAGTAAAAGACACCATAGCCCATTAAACACATCTAGAGTCAAAGGAACACACTCAAATCATGTCCAAGAGTGAGGGTAAAAGAGTCTCACTCTTGGCAGGAGAAAAAAATAAACCCCAAAAATCCAGCAAAGCTGCGGTGGGACTCACTAGGTTAGGACATTCAGCCTAAACAGAGAATTCTCCCTAACACTCGCCCCCCCCCCCCAGACTAAGGGACAGGAGGATTTAATCCACTCCTGGATGAACCTCATACCTCTAGTCGATGACATACATCCTAGAGAGTCCATCAGCATTTTGATGGTGACACCCTGACCTGTGCTCAATGGTGACATCAAACCCTTGCAGGCAGATTGACCATATCAATAGTTTTGGATTTTCTCCCTTCATTTGCATTAACCATCTCAAGGGTTGGTGGTCAGTCTGAATGACAAAAGTAGAACCATACAAGTATGGCCTAAACTTCTTCAATGCCCACACAATAGCAAAGCATTCTCTTTCGATTGTTGCACACCTTGTCTCAGGATCCTTCAGCTTACGGCTGATGAAGCAAATGGGGTGCTCCCTACCCTTCACATCCAGTTGGCTTAGAACTGCACCTATTCCTACATTGGAAGCCTCAGTTTGTACAATGAAAGTTTGGTGGTAGTCAGGAGCTCTCAATACTGGAGCTTGGCAAAAAGCTTTCTTCAGTTTTTCAAAGGCCTGATTGCACTCCTCATTCCATTTGACCTTTTTAGGGCATTATGGAGAGGAGATTACATTCAGTGGAGAATCTATGGTCCCATAGTTCTCAATGAAATTCCTGTAATACCCAGTGAGGCCTAGGAAGGCTCTCACCTGGGTTTGAGTAGTAGGTGTTGTCCAATTTTGCACAGCTTCAATTTCGCTGAGCAAAGGCCTTATTTCTCCACCTCCTACCTCATGCCCAAGGTAGACCACTTTACTTTGACCAATCTGGCATTTACTTTCCTTGATAGTCAAATTGGCCTGCTCAAGAGCCTGCAAAACATGTCCTAGGTGGTTCACATGTTCCTCCCAGGAGTGGCTGAAGACTGCAATGTCATCCAAGTATGCCATGCAGAAGTCCTCCATCCCAGCTAGAACTTGATTCACCATCCTTTGGAATGTAGCAGGTGCATTTTTTAATCGAAAAGGCATGACCCTAAATTGGTACAAGCCAACTGGGGTTGAAAATGCAGTTTTCTCCTTGGCATGGTCTGTCAAGGTTATTTGCCAATAGCCTGACGTAAGGTCAAATGTGCTGAGGTACTTGGCTGCACCAAGTTTATCCACCAACTCATCTGTCCTTGGCAAAGGGTGGGCATCAGTCTTAGTGACTGCATTAAGAGCTCTATAGTCCACACAGAATCTCAAGTCTTTGGATCCTGCCTTTGGTACTAACACAACTGGGCTAGACCATGGACTAGTAGAGGGCTCTATTACCCCGAGATCAAGCATCTTCTTGACCTCCCCTTTGATATGGGTTCTTAAATTTTCTGACATTCTGTATCCTCTGCTTTTGACTGGCAGACAGTCACCAGTGACAAACTCATGTTGTCCCCGAGGGGTCAAGCCTGGTGAAAGTGAGAACAGGGAGGCAAATTGATTTAATATAGATTTGCACTCCTCCTGTTGCTCAGGTGTCAGATCTGAAGAGAGATTGACTCCTTCAATGTTCCCATCTAAAGGTACACCTCTGAGGAGATCAGGGAGAGATTCACTCTCTTCTTCCTCTGCTGCTGAAGCTAGAAGCAAGGCTCCTACTTCAGGTCTGGAGATGTACGCTTTCAGTCGGTTGGTGTGGAAGACTCTAGGAGCTTCCCTGGGTCTGCCCATATCCACCAGATAGTTGACCTCCCCAAGTTTTCCCACAACTTTGAAGGGTCCCATCCATTTGTCTTGCAAGACCCTCTGCCTTGTTGGGAGCATAACGAGAACTAGATGGTCTTGAGTGAACTCAACCATGTTAGCCTTTTGATCATGCCAATGCTTGACCAAAGCTTGTCCAGCTTTCAGGTTATCACTAGCTTCTGCCATCATGTGTGACATTCTCCTCTGGAGACATATCACATAGTCAGTCACTCTGACTGGCTTGAGGTGAGGAGCACCTTCCAATCCCTCCTTAATCAGGGCCAACGGACCTCTGACTGGACGGCCATAGAGAAGTTCAAAGGTAGAATAACCTACATCCTCCTGAGGGAATTCTCTATAAGCAAAGAGAAAGCATGGCAGTAGAAGGTCCCACTTTCTTTTCAGAGGTTCCTCTAAAGCACCTATCATGCTCTTCATGGTTCTGTTAAACCTTTCTACCAACCCATTTGTCTGGGGGTGGTATGCGGTTGAGAACTTGTAAGTAACTCCACAGGTTTTCCACATGGCTTTCATGCAGTGGGACATAAGGTTTGACCCCCTGTCGGATAGTACTTCCTTAGGAAACCCAACCCTGGTAAAAATACCAAGGAGGGCCTTAGCCACAGCCGGAGCTGTAACAGTCCTCATAGGAATTGCCTCAGGGTACCTAGTAGCATGGTCTACTACAACAAGGATAAACCTGTTGCCTGAGGAGGTTGGGGGATCAAGGGGACCAACAATGTCAATCCCTACCCTCTCAAATGGGACTCCCACAACTGGGAGAGGCAATAAAGTTGCCACATTCTTGAAGCCAACCTTACCAGAAGTTTGGCAGGTATGGCAGCTCTTGCAAAACGTATCTACTTCAGCCCCAATTTTTGGCCAATAGAAGTAGAGTGAGAGCCTTTCCTTGGTCTTCTTGAAACTCAAGTGACCAGCCAAAGGAATCTCGTGGGCTAAGTGCAAGAACTGTTGTCTGATTTCTTGAGGTACTACAAGGCGCTTGTAGTCTCCAGGTTCAGACTCAGTTGGTTCACTGTAGAAGAGGCCATCTTCCCAGTGCAACCTATACTTCCCAGGCTCTTGCCCATTAGCCTGAGAAGCTGCCTGGTGGCGGAGACCCTCCAGAGTTGGACATTCTCTTTGTCCCTTACGAAAAGCTGCCCTGCTCGGCCCACCTTCTGCCAGTAAAGACTGCAGCTCAGGATGGTCCTCAGGGTCCAGATCTCCAATAAGTTCTTGGCCTCCTACTAGCTCTTCTTCAGAGTCTAGTTCAACCTCACAGGGTTGTACCTCCCTCTCAGCCTCAGCTGGAGGTGGAGTTACAGGTGTAACTGTGGACAACCGAGCGGAAGTCCTTGTTGGAAGCACTGGAGTGCTTGCTGCTGGCTTCTTCCTAGGAGTCTTGGGTTGCCCCTTTGCTCCTGATCTAGTAGTTACTGCAGTAAGTTGCTCCAGTGGGAGAGGAGTGATTATCGGAGATAACCCTTGCAGGGTTTTCTCTCTTGCAGGTTTTGTGAGCTCCTGTAACCTTTTACTAGGAGGTCTGGGGGTATGTGACACAACTCCAAGAGCTTTCAGGTCATTACCCAACAGGACCCTACCTGGTACTTCACATTGTATACTGACAGGTATTTTTATAGCCATATCATTACACTGGATGAGAACTGGTAACTGGGGACACATCTGCACAGTCCCTCCAGCTAACTTGGTGAGGCATTTGGGTGCCTTAGCAACATCCTCTGCCTTGAAAAATGATTCATCCACCACAGTTATGCTGGCCCCAGTGTCCCTAATGGCAGGAATCTCCTGACCATTCACCTGGACACTGTCTTTATAATACTCTTTAGTATTATCTGGGATAGAATTATACACATCTAAATTATGTTGTTCCCACAACCCCAGAGAGACTAAAGAAACACTGGCTGAGACACCAATGGGTTCATCAGCCAGCAGTAGAAAGTTTCCACTTGCCATTGGGACTTCCTCTTCTGGAGCGAAGGCTAAGGAGGCAAGCTGGATCCCTGAAGATTTACCCTTGCATCTGGGATTTCCTTTCACATGGTCAGTAGAGCCACAAACAAAGCATTTACCGAATGCTTTCTGGAATGGTGGCTTGTTCTGGCCTCCATCTGGTGTGGCACCAGAAGGTACACTATTCTGCTATGGTTTTCCTTGTGGCTTACCCTTATGGCTTTGTTTGGGGCCCTCTTTGGAATTTGCAGTATTAGAATTCTCTTTGGAGTCCTTTTTAGGCTGTTTCCCCTCATCCTTCTTCTGAGTTACTCCAGAATCCTGGTGAGTGGCCCTGTTGTCAACCCACAAGTCAGCAGCCTTAGCCAGCTTTCTGGAATCTAATTCCTTTGAATCAGCCAAGTGCTGTCTGAGCTCAGGAGAGCAGGCATCATAAATTGACTCCAATATAAAAAGATTCTTCATACCTTCATAAGTGTTCACCTTGTAACCCTTAATCCATCCCTCTATGTTTTTCAACCCTTCACTCACCCAGGTAGCCCAAGGGGCACCATCATGCTTTTTGAGGGGTTTAAACCTCTTAAGATACTGGGAAGGGGTCTTCCCAAATCTAGCTATCAGAGCTAGTTTCACACATTCATACTCTTTCCTATCCTCCTCCCCCAACTCCATTACCACATCAGTTGCAACAGGGGGAAGCCCAGAGAACAACCAGGTGAGTAAGTCGTTTTCTGTGAGTTTCTGGAGCCCATGATTATATTCAAACAGAGACAACCAATCCAACACATCCAACTAAGGCTCATACATACCAACCAATTCTTTAGGCATCCGGGGTCTTTTAGGACTGGAACTTCTAGAGGAGCCAGAGAGAAAAGCATTTTCAACAGACAATTTCTTCATTTCTAGCTCATGCTTGAGCTCCATTTCCCTTAGCCTTAGTTCTTGGTTCAGTTCCTGGTGTCTTTGATCAGCGTGAGTATTACGTTTTTTAAACTCTAATTCAAGTTTCATCTTTTCTAGTTCAAGGTATTGAGGACTAAGTGTGGGACTTGGTAAAGGTCCAGTAGGTACAGCAGGTAGAGCAGACAGAGGCCTGGGGGGACAGTCACAGCAGCTTCACCCTCCTCTTCTGACTCTTCCTCAAGATCATCAACATTTTGTTCAGTTTTAATCTCAATTCTGTTATCTACAGTTGCTGGAGTGGTAGGTTCCTCTGAACCATCATCCAGGCTTTGTGTTGTATAAAGCTAAACCTTTGTATGCTTTATTGTATAAAGCTAAACCTTTGTATCCTTTCTTGTTGCTATGGTTTTCAGCTGTGTTTATGCCAAGCACATCATCTTTAATTCCAGAATGGATTTATGCCTTCTGTGCCGTTCTGGCATGATGTGTGCTTGGAGGTGTTCACTCTGAGTGAAGTCAGTTACACCCTGGATGCTGCCTGTGTTGGGGGTCTTAAGTGAGTTACTGAAGCTGTTCCAAATAAACTGGCTTTCACTTACCAAGTTTGTGGCTCCTTTACAATGGCGATGAGGATGGGATGTCTGTAGTGATCCCTGCAGAAGCCAAGACTCCCAACAGTGACTGGAAGTGGAGTTTGGCAGGAGCTGTCAGCAGGAGCAGCCACCATCCAGGAGGAATTGGCAGGAGCTATCAGTAGGAGCAACCACCATCCAGGAGCTGTCAGCAGGAGCAGCCACCATCCAGGAGGAATTGGCAGGAGCTATCAGCAGGAGCAACCACCATCCAGGAGCTGTCAGCAGGAGCAGCCACCATCCAGGAGGAATTGGCAGGAGCTATCAGCAGGAAGCTGGAAGCTGCCTGAAAGTGGATGTGGCGCTGAATCAAGCCCAGCTGAATACGGATGTGGCGCTGAATTGAGAAAGGATCCTGAAACCTCGCCCAGGGCCCCCTGTGGGAAGGCGAATTAGGAAGAGCTATCAGCAGGAAGCTGGAAGATGGAAGCTGCCTGAAAGTGGATGTGGTGCTGAATCAAGCCCAGCTGAATACGGATGTGGCGCTGAATTGAGAAAGGATACTGAAACCTCGCCCAGGGCCCCCTGTGGGAAGGCGAATTAGGGGTGTATGACAAAGGGCACCACAGCTTAGAGAAGGTGCTTTCTCTGGCCCCCCCAAAGGAGGAGATATTTTTGTGGTGGTGACTGGTCAAGCATAGCCAAAATAGAGTGGCTATGTATGGCAACATTTGACGATATTCTAAGAATCATCATTTGACATCTTGAAAGCAAAATTGTTTTTGTTGTGTCATATACTTTGGACGCATATTAACCTGCTATTTTAGCATTGTGTTACGTAGCATTTAGAGGTTATAAATATGGCCCTGTCTGGAGTCCCCGGGCCGCAAGCATTTATGCTCATACCAGGTCCGCCAAAAATTAAGTGGGCCCCGTGGAAGAAGGGATTCCTACATTATGTTAAAGCTACATCTGGGAATGGAATGTCTGTAGAACGTAAAGTAGCGATGTTAATGCATTTTCTGGGGTATGAAGGTCAGAGGATATATGACACACTTCCTGATATTTCCGAATTAGATTCAGAAGAGGGAACAAATGATTTTGACCTGGCATTGACCAAACTTGATAAGCATTTTGAGTCAAAAACTAGCATGGTATTGGAGCGATATCATTTTGGCATGAGATGTCAACATGAAGGAGAAACTGTTGAAGACTATATAACTGCTTTGAGACATTTATCCCTCAATTGTAAGTTTGGTGTTGGATTAGAGGAACACATAAGAGATCAATTTATGATTTACTGCTCTAATGATAAAATACGGTAGGAAATTTGGTTAAAGGACTATCCAAACTTAGAGGAGGTCATTAGTATAGCGAAGAGAATTGAGCACACATTACAGTGTGTAGCGAAGCTGTCCCTCAAGGAAAATAAATCAGCACCAAGTGTTGAGGTACTAAGAGTTGGAGATAAGAAGGGAGGGTGCCCAAAGGAAAAAAAAACATAGAACCACCCCCAATAAACATGATGAGAATACCCAAGCCAAAGGTGGGGTTGGGATCCTTCAAAAGGATGCCGCTCAATTTAATGTGAAAAAGGAAGATAGGTTATGTTTTCGCTGTGGGAGCTCACAACATTTGTCTACATCTCCCATTTGCCCTGGGAGGCGAGTGAATTGTGGTTTATGTAAGAAGTGGGGGCACTTCGAGAATTGTTGTAAAAACTATTGAATTGGAGGTGGAAGGGGAACCCTCCTGATTGAAGAATATGACGGTGTATCTTCTGAAGAAGCTGATGTTTCTGAGAATGAAATAGTTACCGTTCATATGGTAAAGTGTTCAGGTTCTGATGAGTGCAAGCATCCATCAGCATGGATAGAGGTAAATGCTCATATGGTTAAAATGCTTGCTGACTCCTGCTCCAAAATCACATTAATGTCTAAAACTGTTTTTGAGAATGTAATTGGAGGTGACGTCAGATGTTTGATTCCTTCAGATAAAATGCCTGGCGGATATAACGGAGACAAAATAGAAATTCTGGGGTGCTATGAGACATAATTCAAATTCAAAGGCAGGTTCACACGTGGGAAAATATATGTTACCAACAGAGGTGAAAACTTGTTAGGTTGGAAGGAACAAAGGGGTTTGGGAATCAAGTTGGATCCTAATAGTGAAGAGCAAGTCCTCAATGTGGTTAATTCTTCTGAGGTTAATAGTGACAAAACAAAATGTGAAATGGTGACTAGATATCCTGAGGTATTTTGTAATAGAGCGGGGTGTCTCAAAGGGATGGTGCACAAGATTGAGGTGAAAGAAGGAAGCAATCCTATTGCGTCCAAGCTCAGACTGCTGCCCCTGTCTATGCGGAATGTTGTGCGTGGGGAATTAATGAAATTGGAAAGAGAAGGAATTATTGAGCCAGCTAGGGCTGTGGAGTGGATATCTCCTGTGGTGGTGGTAAAGAAAAGTAATGGGGATTTGAGGGTATGCATTGATTTGAGGGAGCTTAATCGGTGTGTGGTAGCAGATCGACATCCTCTTCCCAATATGGGGGAGTTATTAAGCAGGATAGGGAGTGCAAAATATCTTGCAAAGCTTGACATGGCGAGTGCGTATCATCAGATAAGTTTAGATGATGAGTCACGCAAATTGACTGCTTTCATCACTTATGAGGGAATATATCAATTCAAGCGCATGCCATTTGGGCTGGTGTCAGCGTCTTCCGTATTCCAAAAGGTTATGGACAAATTGTTGAAGGATGTCGGCGGTGTATGGTGCTTTCAGGACGATGTCCTGATATGTGGGAAGGACGAGAGTGAGTTATAAATTAGACTGGATTTAGTTTTCAAGATCTTTAAAGCAAGAGGAATAACTTTGCGTGGCGAAAAATGTGTATTTCTGACTCAAGCGGTTGATTATCTAGGTCATGAAATTTCTGAGCAGGGACTCAAACCAAAAAGGAATTTAGTTGAGTCCATTTTGAAAACACAGCCACCAAAGAATAAGGCTGAGTTGAGATCATGTCTAGGTACTATTGAGTTCTATCATAGGTTTGTTGAGAACTATGCCGATTCCATAACTAAATTGAGGGCATTATTAAGGAAGGGTGCTGAGTTTGAATGGAGCAAGGAATGTGAAAAAGAATTTGAAGCAATGAAAAGAAAAATTGATATGGCAAAACCCCTATCGATGTTTGATACTAGGAAGAAAACCATTCTGGCCGTGGATGCCAGTGAGACAGTAATAGGTGTGGTGATGTTGCAGCCAGATGTTGATGGTATGGAGATGATTGTAATGCATGCATCCCGCATGTTAAGAGGTGCAGAATTGAACTATTCTGTGTTGGAAAAGGAAGCCCTGGTGTGCCATTGGGGCATTGAAAAGATGAAAAATTTTGCCTGGGGTCAAGAGTTTACCTTGAGAACAGATCACAAACCCCTTAAGGCGATTTATGAAAGTAAAGGCCTCGACAAGGTTTCAAGGAGAGTGGCAGGCTGGGTAACCAGGCTACAGTGTCATAAATCTGAAATAGAAGTAGTTGCTGGTAAAGAGAATGTGCAAGCTGATCATGCTTCGAGAGTGAAGTTGGAGAATGATGCTGGTGAAAAAGGAAGTAATGTATATGGTGAAAATGAAATGGTTTTTTGCAACTGTGGAGGGTATAATTCAGAAACAAGAGTGGATTCAAGTGTTAAGGGCCAATGAAATGTGGAAGTGGATTATGGTATTTGTGGCGGATGGGTGGCCAGAGAAAAGGCTACTATCAGGTGAAGAGAGGGCTATGTGGGAAGTAAGGAATTAACTATCCGTAAAAGGAGAGCTGTTGTACAGATGGGACAAGTTGGTGGTTCCAGGCAGTCTGCGGAGGAAATTGATTGATTGTGCCCATCAGGGACATATTGGTATTTGTAAAACGAAAGAAGTAATACAAGACGATTACTGGTGGCCAGGAATTGATCGCGAAATTGAGAAAGTGGTTGGTGCGTGCAGTGACTGTACCAAATCAGGGAAGAACGTGATAGCTGTGTCCCAACAAATGGGTAAAACTACCATTCCTGATGGTGTGTGACAAGATTTGTCCATGGATGTTCTAGGTCCCGTAGACATGGGTGCAAGTAGAGGTAGGTTCATTTTGGTGATGGTTGATACCTTTTTGAGATGGACAGAGTTTAAGATCCTGAGGGAAGTCACGTGTCAACGCATAATTGAATTCATGGGGGATGTGTTTGAAAGGAGGGGTTTGCCCAGGAGCATTCTCACGGATAATGGTCCACAATTCATGGGAAAACTATTTTTGGAGTATCTGTACAAATGTGGAATCAAACACAAAAAGACTCCTTTGTATTGTCCCCAAGCAAACGGTATGGTTGAGAGAGTAAATCGATGTATTATGGATGCTATTCGTGGAGCTAATGCATGTGGTCTTGACAAAAAGGTTGCAGTAAGAGACAGGCTGTATGCTTTGAGGATGGCTCCGCGAGTAGAAACAGGGATTAGCTCATTTGAACTTATGAGGGGACGAAAGGCAAATACCTGTGTTGCGGCAGCTTGGTTGGGCAGGGCGAGAGCATCAGATGCGGTTGTGGATGATGTAAAGAAAGGGATGGGAGCCCGAAAAAACAAGTGGGTGGAAAAAGTCAATAAGAAGCACCCAAGGAGAATAACCGTGGTCAAAGCTGGAGATTGGGTACGAATAAGGAAGGCTGTTGTTACCAAGAAAGGGGAACCGTTATATACAGAGCCTGTTAGGGTTACACAAGTCTTCAAAAACGCTGTGTGTGTAGAAAGTGATCAAGTCTGGTCTTTGTCCAGAATCACAAAAGTAAATATCCCACAATAAAGAAATGTATTTCATAAGGGAGGGGGATGTGTTGTATAAAGCTAAACCTTTGTATGCTTTCTTGTTGCTATGGTTTTCAGCTGTGTTTATGCCAAGCAAATCATCTGTAATTCCAGAATGGATTTATGCCTACTGTGCCATTCTGGAATGATGTATGCTTGGAGGTGTTTACTCTGGAGTGAAGTCAGTTATACCCTGGATGCTGCCTGTGTTGGGGGTCTTAAGTGAGTTACTGAAGCTGTTCCAAATAAACTGGCTTTCACTTACCAAGTTTGTGGCTTCTTTACACTTTGGTTAGCTAATAACCTTTCTATTAGCTCCATTTTCTTGCCTTTAGTCAGGAGATTCTTATGCTTACAGAGAACTCTTGTAGCAAGGGACTCTTGACTATAACTTTCCATAGTTAACATGTTAGAAAGATTACTTTTTCAGTGCTAAGCTTTGTGGTTAGTTGCACTAAGGTATCCTAAAGCACTTTAAATGTATACTCAGTACAAATCCCACCGCTGTACACCAGTGTCAGGCAGAAACCTGTGCAGTTCCCTTTGGGAACACTGCAAAAGATTTAGGACTACAGGTGTTAGCAGTAAACCCACTTGGTAGCAGTCTGTACCACCCAGATTTACCTGGTAGCTGTGGCTGAGCAGTCAGACCTCCCTCAAGAAGAGTTAGGCAGTATGCAAAGTATACACAATAGGTACTCAGACACAATAGCACAAGCAAACACTGACCAGAGCTTTGGTATCAAAGTATATAATTATTTATTTAAAAACACACTGTTTGAAACACTCCAGCACTCTTATTGTAAAACACTCTAAACACAGTTACTATTATAATATATACAACCCTTATTCCTTATCAGACAAGTCTTAGTTAACACCACCTATTTCCAGAGAGAGGTGAGCGCTTAACGATAGATGACACTTCAATAAGTTCATGAAGAAGGGAGGGAAAAAGACAGAATATGTGAAGATATACCACTCTAAGATTTAGGAACACTTTTAGCAAGGCAGAAGAGCAAAAGTCACTTGTGAGCCAAAGTCCATAGGCTGGGCCCACTCTTAGAGAGAGCAGAGCACAAATGCGCCCAAGATCACACAGTTAAACTAGGCTTTGAAAGTCTTGCAGAGAGTTCGGAAAGAGTTTAGAGAGGCTCAGAAAAGTTTAGCCAGGGTGTCCCAGGCTAACCCAGGTTCGAAAGCCGGGGTTAAATCTACCCCGTACAGTCGGTGGCAAGGGAAGCCAGGCGGAACACGGTACCTTAAGTGGGAAGGATCCTCCAGCGGTGGCCGCGGGTGCAAGTCTCGGCGTCGTCCAGGGGAAGAGAAGATCTCGACTTGGAGGAAAGATGAAGGTCGTTGCACTGCCAGGGAAGAAACCAGCCGCAGAGTTTTCTGGTAAAGGTATTACCCTTTATTTTGCGGTCGTGGTAAAACGTGGTATTCCGGTTGCCCGGGTGCTTGGCACAGGCAAGGCGGCCACGAGATGCGTCGGGAAGGCGAAAAGACGGTGAAACTGGTTATCCCCACCAGTCAAAGGAAGAAAACTCTCCAGCGGGAGATCTCTTCTGTCGTTGGGAAAAGTGGTGAGACGGTCTAGCAGGGCTCCACCGGTGGTGTCATTGTGGAAGGTTGGCTCAGCTTCTCCCTCGTCGGATTCTTAGGTCCTGTGGCGACTTCTGAAGTTCCAGTCCCCAAAGCCCTGCTTTTATGCAGAAAACCCCCATTCACTCAGCCTAGCTGTCACTCAAACATGCTAAGTGGGGAGCCGGCCGGCTCACCACTTGGGCCAATCAGGAAGGAGTGCGACTTGAGTTGCCTAGGCAACTCAGTCCAGGGTGCCTAAATCCCCCTCCACCCCTCCTAAGTACCCCAGACAGAGTGGCACCACTTTGGAGGGCTTCTGTGGAGAAGCCCTCCAAAAAGTGGAACAAAGGGCTCGACTTGGGTTGGAGTCACAGAAGAGAACACAAACACCATTTTAGAACCGAGTTTTGGCAAAAAATACCAACCAGAGAATTAATAATAATTAAATAAACCGGCGGTATGTTCGAGGCTATCGTAATTAAATAAATAAAGATAGTAGCCTCGATCAATGGGATAATCCCATAGAGAAATATTCGCGGTTGAATATAAAAAGTAGTATACACTGCCACCAGCCAAAACTCGATCAGGGGGGACGGAGACGTGCCCCCTCGACTAACAGACCCCGGGGCAATCGAATTTCCCCGACCAGTACGTCCACAATATTATGGTTTGTACTGGTTCTGTCCAGAATTCAAGACTAGTAAAGTCAATGGTGACTTTACATGCCCTGGGAGACAGTAGTCAGTCCCAGGGTATGGAGTCTATACTGGGGGGTCACTATGACACCCCTGTGTTACTGCACTGAGGGTGCTGTGTAACACACATCACAAAAACACATGAAGCCCTATGGAGTAAAAGACCCCATAGCCCATTAAACACATCTAGAGTCAAAGGAACACACTCAAACCATGTCCATGTCTTTGGCAGGAGAAAAAAATAAACCCCAGAAATCCAGCAAAGCTGCTGGGGGACTCACTAGGTTAAGAAATTCAGACTAAACAGAGAATTCTCCCTAACATCCTGCCTGAGCACTCTCAGGTCCCGTAACAGGAGCAGTTCAATGCTGCAAAGAGAGCGTGAGTTACTATTCTGTGTGTGTTTTCCACAAACACACATAACACCATTCATGCCTCAAACTTAGTGACTCCTCCCCAAACAAGCACTCTTGTCTGCTGCTTCATTCATATAATTTTGCTTGCCCCCGTGATGGTTCATACACTGTTAATGCGGTAAGGCAGCCACACATTGCCCCGCGGTAAATGGAGGACCATGTGTTAAAAATCACATATGATAGAATGGTCCTTGGGTGAGCTGATAGATGTGTGTGGTGAGGTGCAACTTCAGTGCAAGTCGCGTTCTGCCAGCTGTGGATTTCTATGGGTAGCGCACGTGGCAATTTGCATATGCTAATGATATGCACTGAACTCGAGTTTGTGCATCACTGGGTGCCCCCCCATGCGCTGTATTAATTTTTGGCTAGGAACACTGCTTAGCTTCTATGGAGCAGGGTGGACTCAAGGATATGGGCGACACCCCCTGCGTGTGCCCCTCACATCTTGGAAAGCTTCTTGGCATTTGGTCTTCAGCGCGGCTTAGCTGTACTGTGCGCATCTTCCCCAACGCCTGGCCGAGCTCCCAGCACTGGCGCTACTTAGTTTGCATGTATGAGGGGCCTGGAGGAAGGTCGGCTGGGGCATGGCGCCTCATGCTGCTCACCTTGCTTGGAGCTCCTGGAAACACGTCTGCTTCTGTTGGATGTCTGAGCACAAGCCCCGTGCTTCTGCTTGCGCATGAATGCGCACGTGTGCCCCACCCAACGTGGCAAGGATTTAGTAGTTCTTGGCCCGGTGTCTGCTGGGAAAGGTAGTCTGGAGGGTCCTTTTCCTGCAGAAAGGGCATAAAAGCCTTTAATAAGGCTGGAAGGTTTTCTGTGTGTGTCTTCATGCTGCTTGTTACTGGGCCATGTCTGAGACCTACATCTGACCTCCTCCCACAAAACCCCAGGTTCTGTAACCTGAAATGTAGAGCTGGAACCTAAGTAGAAAATAACCAAGGAGGCTGGCACAACTGGATGGTTGAGCTGAAACCCAATCAATCCTTGATAGCGTGAACTAAGAAAGGCAGAGACAGCACAAGTCTGGAAAGGCACAGAGAATGCAAGATAGCCGGAAAACAGCTGACAGCAAGTTAAGAGCCACAACAGTTGAATAGCATTGGCAAAAGCCAACACTCAGCATAAAAGCATGGATGTAATATATGAAAGACAGGAGGAGCGACAGAGTGATGCATTTGAACAGAAGTGTACTGAGGCAAACCGAGGCAGTGTAAGAGTATGTGGAAATAATTGCCCTAGAGACGGGCGGACCGATCTGCAACAAGGACAGTAGCAGAAGAAGAACAGGGACTAAAGGCACCAGAGTGTGAAAAACAAGTAAAAGAGCCGTAGTCCAGTAGGAAAACTGTGCCGTAAGGCAGCATCAAAGTCATAATGGGAAGACAGACACAATGTGCCATCCAAACAGAACTGAGCGTAGTAGTAGTATGGGCGGACATCGCAGGTGAGGACTGGACCGTGGGTTTTGCCTCTTGGGTCACATTCCTAATGCATCCTCCTTTGCCACAATCCCCAGGGACTGTATTCAACACGTACCAACTTGACATTGTCACCACCCGGCCCCCTCCCACCATCAGTGTGAGTTTGACAGCGAAAGGGTGCATCAAGCACGTATACAGGCAAGAAATTAACATACATCCCAATCAACATCAATAAATGGACAGTTCAATAATGTACTCAATAAAATTGATTGAAGTCATGCCGTGGAGAAAACATCCATAATCCCCTCTAGGGGTGTTAACACAAGTAGTACAGCAGCAGACAGGCCACAGATATGACGAAAGTCCAATACCCTTGTGTAAATGGTTGTAACACCAAACCATTCTTGAGAGCCCATGGATAGGGGGAGCAAGAGTGGCATATGTGAGTCAGAACCCCAAGCTGCAAACACATACACGAGACAAGCTTGATTGGGCCCAGCTGGAACAGACAGTAGATGCTTTCAAAAGCCACAAAGCACCACACTGTCACATGAATGCAGAATAGACAAACAATTTTAAACTATATTAACTAATTAAACTAAAATAAAAAATGGCCACATATGATCCATGGGGTTGGGGGGCACCGAGGAGGGGGGAGGTACAGGGTGCACCTCAACACCCACATGGGATGATGTTGAGATTAAAAAAAAAACTCCTTGGGCTCAATGCCTGGACGGCCCAAACTATCGGAGATAAGTCATTGTTCTGCTCACCCTCTGACTCAAAAGGTGGACGTGGCACAGTATCCTGACCACACCTATGCTCAGCTTGCCCCTCGTCAGCAGCAAGTCTGTGGGACTGGTAAGCCTGGTCCTGTGTGGCAATGACACGTAGGTCAGCATGCAGCACCTCACATGATATGCGTGCTTCCTCTTGCAAGGTAGCACGTGTAACACGGAGTTCTTCCTGCATGGCCTGGCATGACATCTGGAGCACTTCCTGGCAAGCATGTAGTTCAGCCGAGATGGTATTCTCAAGCTGCTTCAACCTCTCCTCTGTCAGTTGCCTCTGGGTCATGTTGAGCACACCCATAGTAGATCTGAGGGATCGATGGTCATCCCTCAGGGCCTCCCTGTGTGCCTCTGCGTGAGCAGCAAGTGCTTGACGCAGAGACATCATTTCAGCCCTGCGTGCTCTGTCTGAGACCACCGTGAGCAGCCTGAGCGAGCGGGCCTTGGACTGGGCTGCCCGTTGCTGAAGATACACCTGCCTAGCAGGGCGGAGCTCGGATTGGGCCACGCGTTCCATGCTCTGAGCGATCTTATCAATTGCTTCCCCCGTTGTTCGGAATTGGAAACCATGGCTTGCTCCCACTCAGTATACCCTGGTGGCGAATGGCCACCGCGTTGCAGGGCTTGACACCTGCGGGGCCCAAGGAGCCACGGTCCTCGTTGGGTTGGCACCGCCCACGGCTGCAGGACTACATCCCTCCGTTGACGTGATGCCGCAGGCACATCAGCAACTGGTGTGTAGTGTGACCGTGCATCCTAATCCACCACAGGCAGAGGTTCCAACACCATCTGGCCACTCAGTGCATGTGTGTTGGTTCAAATGATATGAATGTTGGGGAGTGTGATGCCATCTATGAAGTTTGACACTGCCACTCATGTGCAACTGTCATGTGTGCATCTGACCATTGTACAGTGTCCTGATGCCTGTGTTCTGTCTCTCCCTGTCTGCAGCATCGACTGATGAAGAGGGCGGAGATGGTGCTGTGGAGCACAGCAGCAGGGATCCCACCGACAGCCGGAGACGCAAGGCCCAGCTCTCCTCCCACGTAGTCATCTCTTCCAGGAGTGAGGATCCTGGTGCCATGTCCATGGCCGCAGCTGCCGAGGGGAGGTCCATGAGGCGAAGGTTGGAGTAAGTGCAGCTGAGCACTCACACAGGGCTATGGAGGAAGAAGGCACAGAGTCATCCAGGTTGGTGGGGGGTTCAGTTGGGGAGGAGGCCGTGGGAGGCCCACGCACTGGGCCTGGAGGGGGGATTCCACTGGTGCTAGTGGTGCAGTCCAGGGGAAGGGACAGAAGGCAGCACAGGCCACAGCGGAGGTGCCTGTGTGTAATCCTGTCCCGATCCTGTGACTGCATCATCCCGCACCAGCAGGGATGCCTTCGTCCAGACCCGTTTTCAGTTAGGGGGTGCGTGAACAACAACTTGCCTTTCTCTCCCTGCGGATGTTGCAATCCGTGACCGGATTGAGCCTGTTCTAGCTGGGATGACATTGCACCAACATGGTATTCCGGATGACGTGCAGAGTTCTCGTGAGGACAATGCACGTCATTTCGAATAGCTCATTGACCGCGTCAGGCTACTAGGACAGGTCACCGGCGCTGGGTTCCTCCATGTGCTGGATCCATTTGCGACCCCCTCCTCAACTGAACCCCCTATGTGCCAGTCATCCTCCGTGCCATCTTCCCACCCAAGTATCACCTGGGCCCCCGTGGAGCTGCCCTTGAGCCAGTGGCCAGGCTGGAGGAGGACACATCCCTGCCACAGTCAGGAGTCGGAGGTCCAGCGGGGGTGGCCACCCCACCAACTGGACCCCAGCAAGAAGAGGACGTGCAGGCATCAACAGGCAGGGCATGTGCATGGCAGCAGCAGGCTCAAAGTGGGAGCGATCATAGCTCGGGGCCATCAACATCCCAGGGGCAGGCATTGGCCAGAGGGCAGGAAGACCCAGGATTGAGAGTGTCTTTCGTGTGGCAGTGGTTGGGCCAGCAGATAGATATGGAGCGGCGGCGGGCGGAGGAGGCATGACTCACAATGGTCAGGGCGGAGAACTCCATGCACCGGGTGTTGAGGCAGGCTGAGTGCCTCGAGGGTACTCGCAGAGAGTTGGAGGAGGCCATGGCTGCATCCCTGCGAGACCTCGAGGCCAGGGAACAGGCCCGCCTCTGGAACATCAACATGGAGTTCGATGATGCCTTGGCCTGGAACATCAAAGAGTGAGCTGTTGGACTAACCTGCCGCCTTTTATACATAGTTCTTTAGGCTTAGGTTTCCTTTGTTTTATATTTTTTTTTGGAGTTCATGGACTTTGTTCCACTTTATGAATATAGTTTTTTATTGATAGGTTATTGGTAGGTTTCCTTTTCTTTTGGGATCATGGAACCTTTGGACTTGCATTGTAAATAGTTCAAGACTTTCGTTATTTGAACCTCCCATGGATCAATGGTTTTTATTTTATTTTTATTTTTTCCTTTATATGGACATTGGCGATGGACCACTTTTCAGTTTTCATGTCGTGGATTTTTGATTTTAATTGGATGTTCCTTTTTTTTGTTATTGCTTTCATTATTTCTTCATTTGCAAGTTTGATTTTCATTATGTTAATACATTATGTGTTTTAATACATTTCATATATCTTCATTAATGGTGTTGTGTACTCTCATTGGTTTTGTGCATGTCTCTATGAGCATTGCCTCAGTCATGTGTTGCCACTGAGTGGCTCTGTTGTACATTTATGCATGGCCTTCCTGTTTCTTTTGAGACTCTCATGGCATGGGTAATTTGGGAGTGGGTGCAGTGGATGGTTGCGTGCTTGTACTGAGGGGGCTAGATGGGTTTGGGTTGGCATTAGGGCCATGTGTCTGTTTTGTTATGACATGGTGTTTGGCGGGCCATGAGTCGGGGCCTGCTGGCAGGTGCCCGTCAATGGTGGGTGGGTGGTTGGGTTGGTGGACATGAGTCGGGACCTGCTGGCAGGTGCCTGTCAATGGTGGGTGGGTTGTATGGGGTGGTGGGACATGAGTCGTGGCCTGCTGGCAGGTGCCCGTCAATGGTGGGTGGGTGCTTGTTAAGGGGGACATGAGTCGGGGCATGGTGGCAGGTGCCTGTCAATGGTGGGTGTGTGGGGTGGGGGACATGAGTCGGGCCTGCTGGAGGTGCCCGTCAATTTGGGTGGGGGACATGATTTGGGGCCTGCTGGCAGGTGCCCGTCGATGGTGGGTCGGTGTGTGGGTGAGATAGGGGGACATGAGTCAGGGCCCGCGGGCAGGTGCCCGTCAATGGTGGGTGGGTTATTGGGTTGGGGGCACATGAGTCGGGGCCTGCTGGCAGGTGCCCGTCAATGGTGGATGGGTGTTTGGGGTGGGGGACATGAGTCGGAGCCTTCTGGCAGGTGCGGTCAATGGTGGGTGGTTTTTTTTGGGTGGGGTGGGGACATGTGTCGGGCCTCCCAAGTGCATGGTGACATGTGGCCTGTCTGCAGGGCATGCCCAGGGGTGATGGGCTGCCTGCGGGGCATGCCCAGGGGTGAAGGGCTGCCAGCGGGGCATGGTCAGGGTGGGTGGGCTGCCTGCGGGCATGCCCAGGTTTGATGGGCTGCCTGCGGGCCATGGGGGGGCCTCACCCGGGAGAGCCCACACTGCCCAATCATGTGTAAAACCTCCTGCGCACCCCTCGGAATATGCGTAACCGCTCGCGCCAGCAAAATCGCGTGTAAAACTCCCTGTGCACCCCTCTGAATACGCGTACCCCGATAGCGCCAGCGAAATCACATGTAAATCTCCCCATGCACCCCTCTGAATACACATACCTCGCTCGCACCAGCAAAAGCGCGTGTAAAACTCCCTGCGCACCCCGCGGAATACACGTACGGCATCCGCGCCAGGAAAATCATGTGTAAAACTCTCTGCGCATCCCACTGAATACGTGTACCCGAATTGTGCCAGCAAAATCACGTGCAAAACTCCCTGCGCACCCCTTGGAATACGCGTACCCTGCTTGCGCCAGCGATATTGCGTGTAAATCTCCCCACGCACCCCTCTGAATACGCTTACCCCGCTCGCGCTAGCTGAATCGCATGTAAAACTCCCCGCGCACCCCCAGTATACACTCAAGCAGACCATCCACACTCCAGGCAGCCCTTCATACCTGGCCATGCCCCACAGGCAGCCCTTCACCCCTGGCCATGCCCCACAGGCAGCCCATCGCCCCTGGGCATGCCCCGCAGGTAGCCCTTCACCCCTGGGCATGCCCCGCAGGCAGCCCTTCGCCACTGGGCATGCCCCACAGGCAGCCCTTCGCCCATGGGCATGCCCCGCAGGCCGCCCATCACCCCTGGGCATGCCATGCAGGTAGCCCTTCACCCTTGGACATGTCCCGCAGGCAGCCCTTCACCCCTGGGCATGTTCCGCAGGCAGCCTACACCACAGGGGGGACTTTTTCCACGTGATTTGGCTGGCACGAGCGCGGTACGCATATTCAGAAGGGTGCGCAGGGAGTTTTACACACAATTTTGCTTGCGCAAGTGGGGTACGCGTTTTCAGAGGGGTGCTCAGGAATTTTACATGTGATTTCCTTGGCGCAAAGGGGGTACAGGTATTCTGAAGTGTGCACAGGGAGTTTTCCATGCAATTTCGCTAGTGTGAACGCATTACACATATTCTGAGGGGTTTGCGGGGTGTTTTCCACGTGATTTATCAGGCACGAGTGGGGTACGCGTATTCCGAGGGGTGCACTGGGAGTTTTACACGCAATTATGCTGGTGCAAGCGGGTGTGCATATTCCGAGGGGTGCACAGGGTGTTTTCCACGCAATTTGGATGGCGTGAGCCGGTTACACATATTTAGAAGGGTGCGCAGGGAGTTTTACACGCAATTTCCTTGGCGCAAACGGGGTACGCATATTCTGAGGTGTGCGCAGGGAGTTTTCCATGGAATTTTTACTAGTGTTAGCGTGGTACACGTATTCTGAGGGGTGCGTGGGGTGTTTTCCACTTGATTTATCAGGCACGAGTGGGGTATGCGTATTCCAAGGGGTGCACTGGGTGTTTTCCACGCAATTTCGCTGGCGCGAGCAGGGTATGTGTATTCCAAGGGGTGCGCGGGGAGTTTTACATGCAATCTCGCTGTTGTGTTTGGGGTATGCGTATTCAGAGGGGTGCGCGGGGAGTTTTACATGCGATTTAGCTGGCTCCTGAGGGCTGTGTGGCATTTTTAGCGCTTTTTTGTGGTTGGGTGGCTGTACACTGGTTTGCGTCATGTAGTGGATTTGTGCAATGTTTTTGGTGCACAGGGCAGAGTTGGGGGCATAACTGGCACTGCTGCAGGGTTGCTGGGCCACTCTGCGCCACGGCTGGTTATGGATATGAAAATCGATTAAAAATGCACCAATCCCAAACCAGCAACACCAGAGCCCAAGAAGGCCCTCAGGCCAATCACAAACAGGTGGGAGTCAGGGAGGTAATCCCATTAATGGGACCCCCAATTCTCCTGAGTATATCAGCCCCAGGTACAAGGGTAACAGTCCTATCTTGGGGTATGTATGGACTCCTCCCACCCAAGGATCATGGTCCAGCCAGGTAAGTACTTACCCAGGAAACTTCCCTCCTAACTTCCCCCAGGAGGGCAGTAATCCCCCAAATCCAGGGTTAAGTTTCTTTACATAGTACCCTCAAAACCCAAACCTGCAGAGCAACCCTCCTTTCTTTCCACGGTTTCAGGAGCCCACACAATCCAATCCGGGATAGGGGAGGCAAAGGGGGAAGGGCTACCAAAATCCACCATCTCCAGGGTACTACAGAAGAAGGGTAAATTACCCTTCCTGTGAACAACTGAGGTATGAGCAAAGACCCCCATACCAGCCGAAACGGTTGTCCCAACTGGAGCACCAGGTTCAGAACCTTACCCAGGATCTGGGTCGCATGTTGAGGGCTCAACAGAACCCTCAGATGAACATGGCGGCTCAGAACCCCACAAACCAAGGGTTGGGCTTCCCAGAACAATGACTGGGAGAGAACCCCAACAAGTCACCAGTTCCGGAGGAGGAGGCACAGGGGGAAGGGGTGTGTAAAGCTCTAGAGGAAGCTTCCTTCGTCACCAGTCAATAACCCCTGGATACCCAGGAACCAGAACACAAAATCTCCTGCCCCTGAAAATCTGCCACCCAGGGCACAGAGGGTGGGTAGGAGAAATAGAGACCTCTAAAAGGCCCATTTTGGGGAGGAAGTTAGTGTCCTCCAATTTGAAGGGGAAGAATTCTTAGAGGATTCTAGGAAAACAATTTCTCATTCAGGGACGGGGGAATTCCTCCAAAGAAAAATGGATCCCAAGAGATCTAAATGAAGACTGGGTGGATTTGGGGACTGATTCAGAATCACACCTCCTTGAACCCCAGAATGAGCAACCAGAGAATCAAGTATTAAAGGAGGGACCCCAAACCTTACAAACCGATTATGGTGACTGCCTCCAAGAAGGGTGGGGAGGGAGGCAGGCCAGAATCAGAAAAAGAGGATTCCCTAACTTCCCAACCCAATTCCGGTGACTATCTCTAATAGGGGGTTGGGGGATTGCAGCCCAGAATCAAAAAAGAAGGAGCCCGAAACTCCCCAGATATTAGAATGTAAAATGTTGCTTTTAGATTCCCAAACTCCAACACAGAATTATGCCCAAACTACCGCTGTGTCGGGGTCCAGAATAAAGAAAGTGACCACCCATCTTGCTCAAAATGCACATTACCTTTGCCCACTCGAGGAGAAGGAGGGTAGATTTTATGTCCCGGGTCCAAGTGCAAAGGCAATGTATATTTTCAGCTCAGCACTGGTGGACGCTGGATCCCAAGCCACTCTTCTGTCAAAAAGGGCCTTTGAGTAGCTAAATTCAGGAAGGGGGGGAAAGATACCGAATCCCTCTCTTCCTGGACAACTCCAGAACTTCGACGAGAAGGAAATTCCTGTCGAGGGGACTGCAGAGTTGGAAATAAAAATTGGGCGACACAAAGTGAAACACCTGGTCATAGTCATGACTCCAGAGGGAACACCATGTCTACTAGGGAACAACATCCTGCGTAGGTTGTCCCGTTTAATAGACTGTGTGAACAAGGTCCTCTGGACTCAGACTAACAGGCCAATGAAATTAAAAGAGTGTCAACCATGTAAGTTTAAATGGGACATTCCACATGGTTGAACAAAAAAATGATCATATTGAGTTTCATTTCCAGAACAATCAAATACCTAACGTGACAGTAATTGCTGTAGGATAACAAACTGGTGATGGGAACTCCTCTCCATTCCTGAAAATCAACCTTCCTTCCAGTTTTAAGTGGCATTCCACACTGGAAGGAAATACGTTGAAATTTGATGCTGATTCACAATCTGAAAATCCCAATCCTATAGTCAAAAGCGATGAGAAACCAGCTTAAGGTTTAGCTGACATTCAGAAAATTATAGAACAGTTGTTCCTCCCTATCCAGTTAAATGAGAGGAAGGAGTCTGTCTCGCCCGAGTGTGCGTGAACAACGGTAAGAGCTTCATCAGCGAAGCCAAGTTCCCAAAACTAACAAAAGATCCAGCCATTCCCACATTTAAATAGATCGATAGGTGGGAAATGGGCCTGGAAACTCCCAATTCCAAACATCTCCTGCCTATTAGGTGTATGTTCATAATGTCTATAGGTAACAAAAGCATAGAACACAATTGTTGGGTCGCGTGAGATGTCCCTGTTCCATTGTATTTAGGCTGTGACATTCTCAATTGGTTTGCCATTAATTTGGACCTGCTAAATTACAAAGCCTGGTCCCTACTAGAGGGAAATCCCATGGACTTTGATGATTCAGAAAAAGCCTTTCGGTCAGCCCAATTGCTGCCGTATGCAGTTGAAGTTCAAATTGGAGAGGAGGTCACCATCCCAGGATGGACACGGCTATTCCCACTTGAATTAAAAACAGGACAGAAACTGCAAAGTCCTGATGCATATGTACACCTCAATTCCCATCTCCAACAGCAGGGGTTGGGGTTAAACCCAACCCCATTAGTCAATACAGAACAAGACACCAATCCAATATTGGTGGATAACAGCAACCTCAGGAGTATCACTCTGTGCGCAGGCACCATTATTGGAATGGCAGTTGATAGCCAACATTTTTCCATGGATCTAGGAAATGAACTGATAGGACCAATCCCCAATGACTGTTTTGACAATGACAGTGACAATGACTTACCACCAGACAGGATCTTCACCCGGCAAGGGGGGAATTTCCTGGTGTATTCTCCCTGCCCTTACGGTGAGGAAGAGGTGACCTCTGATATCAGGCAGGATGAGGTGATATTCGAGGTCCACAAGGACTGCCTCTCCTACCTGAAACCCTCTATCCAGGTCAATACTCTAACCAGAGACCTGGAGGAGGCTGCTGAGATAGCAAAACCGGAAGTCTTTCCAGGCTTCAGGCAAATGAGTGAAGAGCGGGTCGACCTAGCTGATGCCTGTGAGACTCCGAAGCAAAAGCAAACATTGAAGCAGGTATTCTTATATTTTCAAGATCTCTTTGCGGTGGACTCATATGACTGTGGTCGCACCGAAATCCATACAACAACGGTTCCCATGGACCCTGGAATGACTCCAGTGTTTGTGAAGCAATATCGCTTGCCTCTCGCATCCATGGAGTCTCTAACAGAAATCATCAAAAACCTTGAGTCCCGTGGGATAATTTGTCCAGTCAACAGCACCTTTAATAATCCAGTGCTGGGGATTTTAAAACCAAAGGGACGGTGGAAACTCTGTGCTGACCTTGGGGAGCTAAATAAACGGGTCCACATGTCCGGATGGCCTCTCCCATACATTGACCAAGGACTGGCCCAGATCCAGGGGTCAAATATATACACTGCCTTTGACCTGAAAAATGGGTACTGGACAGTGCCTGTCAGTAGGGAGGACCAATACCTGCTGGCCTTTACCTTGGGGGTGCAGCAGTACACGTGGACCTGTACTCCCTTTGGATATATCAACTCCGGCAACTAATTCAACATATTCCTACATAAGGCCATGCCCGACCTGGGTGAAAGGGGTAACCTGGCCTATGTGGATGATGTCTTGATAAAAAGCTCCACTGTGGAGGAACACATAGCGTTAATCTGTTATTTTCTGACCCAGTTGAGGGCTGCCAGAGCAAAACTGTCCTTCCAAAAGGCACAGTGGTGCAAAATCTGTGTCATCTTCTTGGGGCATGAGATAACTCCTGAGGGCCTCTGTCCCCAGGAAAAGAAAGTGGAAGCACTCCTAAATCTAAAAGACCCCACAACTCTGCGAGAGCTAAGAAGCCTCCTTGGACTGACTAATTGCAGTAGGAAGTTCACTGAGGATTACGCAGAGATCACAAGACTCTGATCCATCTGTTGAAGGGGGGGGTCAAGTGGAAGTGGGGTCCAGAACAAGCCGAGGCAGTAAAGCAACTCAAAAGATGTCTCTCACAAGTGCATTGTCTAGCTTACCATGTCAAAAACAAGGAGTTCTTCTTGGCGACAGGGTTCTCGAATACGTGCTTAACAGCAGTATTATATCAAAAGCATGATAAGGTCAATAAAGTCATCTCCTATGCAGGCAAGATCTTATCCTCTGTGGAGGAAAAATTCAACGATTGTGAGAAGGCACTCCTAGCAATAGTGTGGGCATTGAAGGATTACCGCCTGTTCATCCAGGGGGAACACATCATAGTGGAGACTCCGCACCACCCTTTGCAATACCTCCAAAGTGACAGAATCCGGGCTGGAAATGTGAGTAATTTCAGAATTACTTCCTGGATTCTGTCAATGCAAGGCTTTCCTGTGGAGGTCAGATATGGCAAAAACAAGTCCCCTTGCACATAGTCTGGCTGACTTGCATGATTGTGCCAGAGAAAACTGTCTCGAGGACAAATGTCTTAAAACCCAAGACAACATGGAAGCATACCTGAATGTTCTGCACAAAGTCTATGAAGAAGACAAGTGCGAGGCAATGCCCAGAGTTTATGTGGATGGGTGCTCCTGCCATGTTGACAACAATGGGGAAAAGGAACTGGTGGCCGGCATTGAGAATGCCTGGGTGAATGATGCCCCGGAACCAACTGCTGGGTACAAAATCAGTCCCCGTAGTAGGCAGAGTTGATGGCGGTTAATCAGGCCATCCTCACTGCCGTCCAACACCAACTCCACAAACTGGTCACAATCACTGATTCAGATTATGTCCGGAACGGGTTCATGGAGCACCTGGTTAATTGGAAAACCAGAGGCATGCTATGTCCTAATAACAAACCTCTCAAACATGGCAAGCTAATCCAAAATATTGATGATCTGGTCACCTCTAGTGGGATGACCGTCGATTGGAAGAAGATAAAGGGTCATTCCAGAAAAGTGGGGCCAGACACAACTGGAAACAACCTTGCTGATCAGCTGGCCAAAACCGGAGCCATCCAGGGGGATCTCCTTGAGATCGTGTCCCTGTTGGGGGAAATCCAGGTCACTGCTATCACTATGTCCAAGACAAATGCTCACAATGAACTCTCAACTGCACATTGGAGTAAAGAGACCCCAGATGCTGCTTTAATCATGGCACAGAAAGAGGATCTGATTATTGGGAAATTTTACCAACACATTGAGGATCCGGAGAACTTTCCCCTGATGGATATCGATTATATTGGGAAAGAGGACCTCAGAGTGTTGATGAACTGTCCCAAAATGTTCTGAATCCAAGACGGTTTGTTGGTAAGGAGATCCATATCTTACTCTGACCAATTGGGTGGTCCATACCTCATTCCGAAGCCTGCTGCTTCGTCACGCTCATGACACGGCCACAGCCGGTCATCAGTGGTTTTACACTACTTTAGCAATCTTGCGGGAGGTTGCATACTGGCCACACATGTGGCAGGACCTCGAGCAATACTTGAAGGGGTGTCTTGTGTGTGCACAATTTTAGACAACCTCACTCACACACCGAGCTCCCCTCCAGAAGTGGGGGATGACACTGCCTTGGTCAGATTTACAAGTAGATTTCATCTGGCCCATGATTCGCTCCTCTAGGGTGAACAAGTACATGTTAACAGTAACATGCTTGTTTACCAAATGGATGGAATGTCTCCCAGCCCCAAATTGCAATGCAGAAACAGCAGCTGCCCTGATTATCAACCACATCTTCTCACGTTTTGGCCTACCCCAAAGGATTGAATCAGACCAAAGTAGTCACTTCACCAGCAAAGTGATGACAAAGATGTGGGAGATACTTTAGGTAAAAAGGAAACTACACATTGCATACCGGCAGTCCCTTAGTAGGGTAGTTGAGAGGTACAATAAAACCATTGTGCACATTTAAAAAAAGGTTGTGGCAGATTCTGGGCCAAGTTGGGACATCCGATTACCACTTGTCCTAATGGCCATCAAATCTACACCTTCTTCTGCAACCAGGATATCTCCATTTGAGGTGATGACTGGATGAAGGATGGTGCTACCTCAGCATCTGCTCTATAGAACACAAGAGCAGACAGTGATAAACGCCTCCATAACTCATGAGTATGTTGGAATCTAAGATAACACCTTCACCATGTGTTTGCATGTGCTCAGCAGAATCTGGAAAAATCTGCAGAGGGTATGAAGACTCAATATGATTTAAAAACAATCAAAAAGAAATACCAAGTAGGAGACAGGGTCTACTTGACCAATTTCCAAAGGAACCAGACCATAGAGTGTACATTTTTACCAAGCTGGTGGGGACTTTTTGAAATTGTATCTAAAAATTCACCTGTCGCCTACAGAATCTGCATCCCCAAAGGACAATTGACAGAAATCGGTCCATATTAATCATTTAAAAAAGTTGTCTCCCTAGGCACACTTTGCAGCTTTAAATGGAACCAAGAAAAAATCAAATACAAGAGAAATCTAAAGAATAAGAACAAGGAAAAGAAGAACCAGAAGGGGTCAGATAGATTTACAGGTATAATTATTTAACAGGGAGTATTTTTCATCATTTGTCTTCATTGTAAAAATACTGTCATTAATGAATGCATGTGTGTCCAACTGCTGTCCACCTTCCTGGAAGGCAGTTAGTGGGAAAATGTAGTAACCGGTTTGTGTTTATTTCATAGACTCATGCTGTTTCCGCCCATTCATCAACTAGGAGGAGCTACCTGGAAACCGGGAAAGGAAAGAAAAAAGGAAAAGCCGGGGTAAATCCCATTTTGCCCACCTGATGAACCCCGATTTGCCCCATTGATGAATCCCACTTTTCCCTACTCTCCCTCGACATGGAATCTCAGAAGAGTTGGGGGGGGGGGTTGTGGGATATATTTACCCACTCAGCAGAACTTCCCCACATCACCAAGCTGCAATTCAGCAGAACCAGCAAAATGGCTGCGCTGGCTCCTGTGAGCACCATTGCCTCACACCAAAACTGCATTTTGCAACAACAAAAAGATAACTGTACCACCTTGCCAAAGCCTGCCAGTGTGTTGCTTATATGTACAAAATAAGAGGAGTGAAAAAGCAGCACTGCTTTGCTTCATGGCCAAAGTTCCCATTGAAAAAGGCAATATTGCACATTGAGAAGGAGGCTGCTCTGATGCTATTTTCATCTGTGTTTCATCAAACTACTTTTATTAAGAAGGCCTTGCCATGCCCATCTATATCCACATTGTGCTTCAGCAGAAGAAAGCACGATCCCTGAATGACAGGCTCTGTGCCATCCAAATTTGAGAAAAGCAACAAAAGCTTTATTTCTGCTGCGCGGAAAAGCATTTAAACTTTTGCTACAAAATGTCAGAAATCACTGCTTGAAAAGAAATGTTAGCTTTATGTGCACATGTCGATTTCATGGAGAGCCTTGTACAGACTGTAGTGTAAAAGAAGCTGGCTAAAGCTACAGAACAGTATTGGGAAGTCAGATGGAAAAACCGAATTTGAAAGGAAAATGCTAGCAGCTGTCACCTCATGTGTCAAAAATGGGCTTTTGCAAACCAAAGAAGAAAAGGTTTGTTTTAAAATTATTATGTTGAACAAAAACATATCCTTGCCTAGCAACGTGAAAGGGGATTGTGCTGTGAAATAAATGTATGAGATGGTTTTATTCAGCATGTTTTCTTCTAATTTAGAGCAAAAATAAATTAAACTGCATTGGCAACCTGGAAGAATCAGCCAAAGATAGGTTTCTGCTTGGGGACAGTGATAATTGCTACCTTTACAGATGTTAGTCTGTGCTCCAGACTCTTACAATGGAACTTCTGGGACACCAACCTGTGAAGTCATAAACCTTCAATCAAACTGGGAAACGCCCCTCTACAATGGGCTGAACTGACAGTTGGGGGTAGCTGAAGAGAAAAAATGGTTCCAGTGAAGGACAAAGGATGCCCATTTGTATCAAATACTATATTTTTAAATACACGTTTAAGACTTTTATCTTTGCAATAGGACCTCGCAAAAAAAGGAAAAGTTATAGTTTAAATATGATTTTCGTGGCTTTCAAATAAGATATCTTTGCTGTCAATAGCATGTATGGGACACGAACGCCAGAAGAATGTGAATCATGGGGGAAGGACATATGATGGAATGTTAAAAATTAACAGAAATAGGCCCCAGGATAATATGCACACACCTAAAGTTATAGAATTTTAAGCCGAATGTTTCACATTAAAAATTACCAAAGATTATTAGAAAGGCAAAACAATGTGTTATAGACTGCAGAGTTGGACTGGCATGTTCTGCATAAAATATGTAACCTGTTTGTTTAATTTGTTAAGATGCCCCAACCATAAAAATGTGTGATTCATGGCAAACTGGATTTTTGGCAAAAAGGGCTGTGGGATGCATTTTCTGCCTCATAAAATGCAACCTCATAAACTGGGACTCCTCCTCAAGGAGGCGATTAACTTCGGCTGACCTATCTGAGTCTTGGAGGTAGGCCTAGCTCAGTTCTGGCCACCAATTATTCTGTGATGTCACCAGGCTCTATATAAGCGGTGGTTGACAGAACTCTAGATACTTTTTCCTGAATTTCCTGTGCCTGCGTTCCTGATCTTCCACATTCATTTTGCTAGACTCCAGATCCCACTGCAAAGCCAAAGCATAGCTGATCCTATCCCAGCAAGGCCAAAACAGTGCTGATAATCTCAGCAAGGCTTTAATCCTACAACCCCACTAAAAATCCCAATAGCCAAATTGAGAAGCTGTGGTATTCTTTTGGGAAGCAATCCTGAAACCAAACTGGCTTGCTGCCCTCTAACTGCTTGTCCACTATCTGCATCCAGCCGTAATTGTGTGATCCAGTGACCCGAATTGCCCAGCTGTACTCACCACCCGGTGACCAGAATTGCCCAGTTGTTTTCTGTAAGGCGTGCCCACCGTGTGGTAACCAGACCCAGTTGGCTGTTCCAAAATTCCAAACCCAGGCGTGGAATGTGAATATCTCCTCATCACAGAGAAACACATAGGCCCTCATTACGACCCTGGCGGAAATCGAAAAACGATGGCGGAAATGCAATACCGCCATCGAATACCGCTCGTTGCGACTATGACCCGTCACCGTAAAGTACGATGCCATTAGCGACACCGTAGTGAACGCCAACGCTAACTGCACCAAGTACGCGCACGCGCGCCATGCAAAACCGTAATTACCACCATGGAGCAACGGTACGCGAATTCTGACCCTAGCGGACATTTACATAACGCCATCAAGCATGGCGGAAAGTACCAATCCGCCATGGCGAGAAATACGGCATCGTGAACCAACCGTAAATGGCCCAACTGAGTGCCTGTACACCACTCCCTGGCCACATTGCACAACACCTCGTAGGTGCAATGAAGTAAAATGCAACCAGTGAAATGCACAAGTCACCCACGCATGCCAACGAACAAATGAATGTAGGGGCTCCAAGTGCCTTGTGAGTGGCCATCCATATTTGGCATGTCACCATTGCCGTACTGATGCAGCACAGGCATGCGAAGGTTCAAGTACAGCAAAATGAACTGAAAGATGAGACAAAACAACAACAGGCCCCCATCGCCTGACACCAGTGTAAGGCAACATTCAAAGCAGCATCCTTAGGGAGACTGCACCAGCCCTGTACACATGCCAGTAAACAAACCAACCATCAGCATAAGCATGTACCACACAAGTTGGCAGAGTGACTGAGCAGCCAGGCTCATCTCAAGAGGGGCCAATGGGAGCTGCAGGGCACAGATGGCACGAATACAGAAGCTATTCCAATGGACATGACCTCAGTCTCCCTCCAAGAAACGCACGCAAACACAGGCACCTGTGACCAGCCATTATCTGATAATCACATCATTCCACCAATCCACCTGGCTGACCGGCATCTGTTACACAAAAGCTAAACCCCCGCCCCTAAGCATGACATCATTAAAACAGTCATGATGGCAGCCCCTATCCCTGACCTCACTGGGCTTCGTAGGCAAACGCGGCCAGTACAGTACCACGCAACTATACTCAGAAGCCGGAACCCAATGCAGATCTACTCACAATACATCGCTCCACAAATAGGAATATGCTACATTACTTCCAAAGAATAACGCAATACGGTTAACATCAGACTAAAATTTTAATGCACATCAAATTCACCAAGCCCATACAGCTATTAGGTCATGAACCCCAAAATATCTACATTACTGTGGGCTGCATCCGCAATAAATGACCAGCTACTCCTTGTGTGACGCCCTGTTCCTTCATGGTACACAGGGGCTACATTCACGTCCAAAAAGGCAACATGGAAGCGCCTAGAACCGCAGGCCCGTCCCATTAGGTAGGCACTAGTCCAGCTGAAAGGTAGATATGTTGCTCCTAGCCACTAGTACTGCGTAAGGGCATGTGGCCCATTGGCGATCGTCCCATAAGATCGTAATGGTGCTCCACTGATGAACTCGAAGCAGCAGGTGTCGGGAGTAAAAGCCATCTGCAGGAGTGGCATACAGATGGCAGCGGCAAAAGGGGAGGAGATACCTGTCACCCAAATGAAATGAAAAAGAATAGTATGGCCATCAGAACTTCATTTGAATCACTCACTTCAATGATCACACCAAATCTACAGCCATATGCATGCTAGCCCACTCAAAAGGATTATTTCCACCCATGAATCACTTGCCAATCATAACAATATAAATCGAGGTGAAAACACTATTACAAACGAGTGTTTGTGTGCATGCGTCTGTTAAAACAGAATCCATGAGATGGGATTAGTAACGTGCATAGACACAAGTGTTGGAAGGCGCGTCGAGACAGGGAGGGTTCAACAAGGGCAGATAGACGATGGTCCCACTATGGCAGCTCTGCATCACATAGCGCAGGGGAAGGGGATAGATACCAAAAAGCCATGTACATGGCAAACTCTCTATTAAATCATCTGTCCATGCATCCATACATCATTCCCTCATCCCGGTATAAAAACGCATGATTATTAACTCACATTACATTTGAAATCTCCATTGAGTCTGTGCGTAATGCAGCCTGCAAAATCCACTGTGCTCCAGCCCGGAATTCTAGTGATGTGAAGTAACATGTATTTGGGAACGTCCTGCCTTATCGTCCACTACGCTATTGCGCATCCCATACTATTCATATCAATCATTGCATTCTCGCCATGGCCCCTGTCCCAAGGACATTAAACAATAGAACGTTATATTTGCAGTCAGACCTGTGGGCGTCTCCTCGCCGCTAGCTGCAAACCGAAAGCGCTGTCCTTCGAATTCCTCATTTGCAACATCACGTCGAAAAGGCATCCGTGGGCGCTCGAAATCACAAAATCATCCATGTAGTGCGGCAGTGTGTGAAAATGGCAACTGGCTTCACTCACAAATGGGACGCCCCGCCCGTCGGTGAACCAAGGTACAGTGCTCGCCCAAAGGGGATTGCAGCTGGCACAGGTGGAATGAATCACCACAGGTGGAGGCTATACAGCCTGAAAACACATAAATTGCACACCCAACCCCCTCCCACAACCACACCCACTCCAAAATGCTACCGGCAGGACTAGCGATGTTGGGCCTGGGGGACCTGATAGCACTGCAAGTACTCCAACTTCAAGAAGAAGACGAACACCAACTACTACAACAACCGGCCGCACAGAGGAGACGCAGGAGGAGGAGGAGGGCAAGGCAGGGCCAGCAAGGCCCACCAGCACAGCCACTACCACCACGCAGGCAGCCCGCAATCCCACGCCTCCGAGCTCATCCGTTCAACCTCACTGATGAGCAGATCCACACCCTCTACCGTTTGGACCGGGACACCATAATCTCCATTGTGGACATGACACACGCTGACCTTGTCAGCATGATAGATAGCCCAACCGCCATCCCACCCCTACTGAAGGTGGTGTCTGTACTCCACTTCCTGGCCACAGGCACCTACCAGCACACAGTCGGACAGTTGCATGGCATTTCACAGCCACTGTTCTCACGGACACTATTGCAAGTGCTCGATGCCCTCCTGAAGCACGCAGACGACTACATCTCTTTACCACGCTCGGAGCAGGAGATTACAAACACAAAAGTTGGATTCCATGCACTGGCCGGCATACCGGGTTGCATTGGTGCCATCGACTGCACCCATGTGGAATTGGTTGTCCCACATGCCATGGAGGCCCAGTACCGCAACCGGAAGCAATATCATTCTCTTAATGTACAGATGGTGTGTGACTCCAACAGGATCTTTACACATTGTTGTGCCCGATTTCCTGGATCAACCCATGATTCTATGGTCTTGAGGAACTCTACAATACCACGCTACATGGAGCGACACGCAGGGAACAGATCCTGGCTACTCGGTGAGTCTCATTCCATGCATGATAATGTGGGGTATTTGATGCGGCAATGACCTGGCAGGAAGGGGGGGGGATGCGTACGTAGCAATGTCATTCCACAAACATCCTTTCTTGTCCACATACAGGTGATGCCGGGTATCCACTGAAGAGATGGCTCCTTACACCACTCCGGAACCCACAGGACCAGCATGAGGAGGACTACAACCATGCCCACTCACGTACCCGTGTAGTCATAGAACAGGCATTCGGCCTACTGAAGGCTCGTTTCCGCTGCCTCAGCAGGTCTGGCGGGGCACTCCTGTACCGCCATGAGAAGGTTGCAAAGATAGTCATGGCATGTGTCATGCTACACAACATGTGCGTACGTAGAAATGTGCCCATGCCCCCTGACGCAGAACTGCACGCACCTGAAGATGGTCATGATGAGGCTGGGGATGTGGCAGCACCTCAGGGAGTCCGCGAGGCACAGGAGGCCCGTGAAATTCGTCAGAGTATCATAGATTCATGCTTCTAGCACTCACGCCTGGTGGCTGATACATGGACACGGGACTTGTGGCACTGTGTGTGTCTGGAACATGCACAATGTGGACTGTACGCCTATAAAGGCCTCGTACACAAAGATCAATGTCCACACGTCTCATTGGATGATTATGAAATGTTTATAGCATATGTGAAATTATATTACACACCCCATCGACCCGCCACCCAAGAAAGCCCAACACCCCCCCTCCACCCTCCTACCTCCCCCCCGAACACCAGTGTCCAAAGATGCTCATTGTCAGTGGGCAGACGCTATTGCAAGCCCCCTCTCCGGGTATCAGGGGCACCCCTGCCTGTGGAGCGCAGGTTCCTCCCAGATCTACGTTGGGGGCTGCCCTGGACGGAACTTGCAACGGATGATGTCTCTGCCTGCTCACGTCCATGCATGTCCCTAAGGGTTTGTGAGAGCTCAGTGAGCACACGGCGCACAGCGGCAAGTTCAGCACATACGTCTTTGGACGTCGCATGCAGTTCCCCCCTCAGGCTCTCGGTGCTTCTCTCCATTTGTACCCTCAGGCTCTCGGTGCTTCTCTCCATTTGTACCCTCAGGCTCTCGGTGCTTCTCTCCATTTGTGCCCTAAGTGTCTCAGTAGATGTTTCTATGGCTGCCTTAGTACCCCCACATTCATCAGCATGGTCCTTGAGGAGCGTGGCCAGTTGCTGCTGTTGCACGATCACCTGGTCGAGGGACTGTTGCCTCTGCTGTGCCATGGCCATTTGCGGTGGTGTCACAGAGGGGCTGATCAACTCATGTTGCCTTGCCACAGGGCTTGTGGGGGATGGCCAGTCGTCGTCTTGTGGGTGCCCCTGCGTGGTATCCTCATGGTGTAGGGGATGAAACAAACAGGGGGATTGAGACAGGTCATGGATGGGTCCTACATCGACAGCACCGTTGTCTGTGTCGGAGCATGCTGGCATTAATGCAGTGTCACCTATGGTGCTGCTGCCATCAGAAGCAGTGCCTTCTGTGGCATCCATTGGGGGGACCTGTGGTGCTGCTGGTGTGGGCATGCTGGCTGCTGGGGTGCCTGTTGAAGTCCCCTCCTGTGTGCTGCCACTTGATTTGGGCTGCTGCCGTGTCTTGATCCGTGCAGCTGAGGTGGAGGGTCTTTGGCCGTTGGTCTTGGCCCTCTTTGCAGGTGTGCTGGTAGGGGTGTCCTGCAGCTGGTCATTTGACTCGGACCCTGTGGTGGAGTAAAGGAGGGCGAGCGTTATTTATGGGTCTGTGGAAATTGGAATGGCAATGTATCACATGCATTGGGGTGGTACCTGAGGGTGATTTGGGTCAGGGCCTTGGAGGTGGTTTCATTTCTGTGTGGATTGAGGATGCAGTTGTTTTGCAGCCTGCAGTTAGGGTGTGCATGCTGCACGTGTAGAGGGTGTTTTTAGGATTTTTAATTATTTATGTATTTAATGTGACTTTTAAAGTGCGCTATCAGGCCAATGTATGTGGCCGTTCTCCTGGACATGTGTTTCTGTTGCACTATGTGGCCACATGGTACTTCACATGATTGGACATTGTGGATTTAGCATTGTTTTATTTGGCCCACCTACCTGATTCTTCGGATGTCTGCACTCCTTTCTCCATCCCTCCGACTCCCTCTATGCTCTCCATTCCAATGGTGGAGGCACAGATTTCTTCCCAGGGGGTCAACTTGATGGGTGATTCCGATCCTCCCCCGGTAGCTGTGGCAATGTTACGGTTGGCTGATAGTATGCTCCGTACGCGTATCCGCAAGTCGTCCCATTGCTTTCTGCATTGCTGTGGGTTGCGGGGTGCGGTCCCCACCGCACTTACCCGCTGTGCCACCAGGGCCCATGTGGCCTTCTTGTTCGCAAGTGCCGTCCTGGTCATTTGCGTCGAGAAGACGACGGCAGCATTCTCCTGGAGGGTCTCTGTGAGCACAGTGAGTTCCTCATGGGAGAAGTGGACCTGCCGCTTGCGGTCGCACGCTTTTTTTGCTACTTTTCCCATTTTGTTTGTTTTAACTAGGGTGGCTGTCGGGTTGGGATGTGTCTCAGGGTCGGATTTTTAATGGTTGTGTTGGGATTCTGATTTTATAGGTGTGCGGCGTGCTGTTTCCCGTTCCGGCCCCATGTTTTTACTTCCGTTTCCGTATATTTACGGTCACCGTATTTTGCGATTGGCGCTCATTACGGTGACCGCTATGATGGGTGGCGGAATTGCACCTAGGGCGCCGTACGACGGCGGAGAGGGGCGTTTTGGGGACATTTCCGCCATCGCGGACTTTGCACTTCCGCCATGGCGTAATGCTCGTGCCCGATGGGTCATAATTGGCCGCACTTTACTCCATCGTGCAATGGCGGAAACGCTATTTACGCTATGGCGGTCGGGTCAGTTACTTTCCGCCAGGGTCGTAATGAGGGCCATAGTCTCCCCATCTTGACCCCTTTGTCTTTATTCCTCTTTCTAAGCAATCATATACCTACCCTGGTAACTTGTCAAAACGGTTAGAATTCTCTGTGCACCCTGCCCTTGGCTTTCTAAGTGCGAGTGTCATCTCTCTTTTCATTTCTGTCTGTTGTAAATCATAAGCCCTTAGTCTTATTTTGAGTAATCAAACTAATTCCCCGTTAAAGTTGAGCGCTGGGGTGACAAGGTTGACTTCTCAAATCAACCTTGGAGCTTACTGTGTCCCTCGTTAACAATATATTCTAGATAATTTAGTTAACGTCCAATTTGCCTTTCTTTCAAACCCGATTTTCTTCTTTTTAACTGCTCTATTTTCCTAAAACTGAACCACTTTCCACCCCGAAAATCTCATCCGAATCTTCAGCTACAACATCCTTTCACTTTGATATTGTCCCTGTGATATACATCTGTTCCCCAGCACACAAACCACATTCAAATTCAGTGTGTTTCACCCGTTTTATTTAAAAACCTGTTTTTGGATTTAGAACTGCTTCTGTGTAAAAATGCAACTTTTCAATGTGTGTTTTCCCTCTTATTTTATGAGGGAAGGTCGGAATTTGATTTTGTTTGCTGCCTCTTATCCCTGTCTACATGCTGCTTCTTTGTATCCACCCAGAATTCGATATATGGGTTGAGGTAACATTGCAGGTGGAAACCTTAACTTTGGTGCTATATACCCTAATTCAAAAAGTGCTCCTATTCGTGCTTTGGGTATGTTCTACTAGAAGGTTAACCAAGTGTATTGCTTCCATTCCCATTGTAATAATCACCCCTTTGGTGATTGCTGCCCAATATTAAAATGTGTGTGATTTTTGTGAATGTTCATAATAAATAACCTGGCCTGGTTCCTGGTCCATTGTGACCCAGGGTATTTGAAAAAGGGGGTGTGAGACGGGTCGGGTATCGGCTCAATTTGAATTAATTGAAATTAAAGAAAAGCATTCCTATTGAGCACCAAAGTGCAGGATAAGAGTAAGTGTCCTGGTCCGGTGTGTGATGCCCTATTGGTATCCTTAACAGTCCCATTACATCTACATTTAGCGAGATCTTTTCCTGTAGTGGGATGTAAGCTGGTGTACGGCTTATTTTCATGTAAATGAGGGCTTGGGGATAAAAAGGGCTCACAGTTGGAAAATGGCAACTGGTTCCTTTGCTAATGGATTGTTTGAATGGTCCCCAAGGGGGAGTTCTTCGAGAAAATGGGTGGCAAACTGTGTTTTTTCCAAAATGTGTAATGAGGAACAATGAGCAAAGTTTCTATGACAGCACGGGGTGCTTAGCATATCATCAGTGTTGTTGATATAAAGATTTCCCCCATTGACGAGTACATTCCAGGGTACTCCTCTGGGCACAGGGCAGACTGTGCTGGCGTAAACACGGGTAGGCTCCTGAACAGTGATTGTATGCAGAAGTGCATTTGGTGTATATTGCTTTCCATGTCAGAAAGGTCATATTGGCATGAGCGTGCATAGTAGATGAATACAATTGTTGTTACCTGTACAGGGTTCCCCTTCTGAGCGCGGACAGCGCTATTTAATGTTTGTCTGGTTAGGTTTACCACCTGTACATTATAGACTTGTACGCAGATGAGCCATTCTTTTGCTCTGATGGTCTTCATTGGTTAGGGCTGCAGTTGTTGTCAGGCCTTCGGGTATCATTCCCAAGGGGAAGAACGGCAGGCCAGCAACATGGCCTTGTGTGGCATGGGCCCATGCGGATATATGGAATTTCAGTCTTGTGTACCGAGGATCATGTGTGATGGATACTTTCCCTCTGGTGGCAGCCTCAGTAGATTGATCAAATTGTGGGTGATGTCCCATTGTGAGACGGGAAAGGGGCTTTGGGCAGAAGGCTCCATGGGGGAAAGAGAGAGGGAGATGGTGGGGCATGGGACGCAAGGCAAGGGTCTGTGGGCTTCCCTGGGTACGGTTCTCAGCTGGTGTGGCTGGGGGAGGGGCCAGACCTTTCTGCTTGGCATATAGCCATTCTAAGGGACAAGTTTGAAGTGGTGGTGGTTTTGGGGCCAGTGTGCTAGATGCTAACCCCCTAGTGACATTCCTGGTGCCCAGAGCCATTGATTCATGGTGGTCCCAAGAGCGGGGCTAAAGGGCTTTGGGCAGTTAGGGTATGTGGGGGCCGGGAGATCAGGATACGAGGGCACTGAACACAGGGTGAGGGTCTGTAGGCTCCCTGGGTATCCTTTATCAATGGAGGGGGGTGGCGGTGAACAGGCCACACCTCTCTGCTTGGCATTCGGCCCAAGCTAAGTGACAGTTCTCTGTTGTGCATATTGGGGACTTGCGAAAGAGGATGGCCCTCTGGCAGCAGTCCTGCTGCCTAGATCCATTTTGATTGGGTGTCCTGCTTTGTGCATGGGCCAGAGGGCTATGGGACAGGTAGGATATGTGGGGTCCAGGAGATTGCGATCAGATGGCACTGGACACAGGCCAGGGGTCTGTGGGCTATCCAGGTATTATTTCTCAAGGGGTGTGGCTGGCAAGGGGCCACGACTTTTCTGTGGGACAATTGTCCAGGGTACATGACAGGTTTTCAGTTGTGTTTTTGGGAGCCCTGTTGTGATAGATGCTTGCTCCCTGTCGGCAGTCCCACTTTCTGGAGCCATTTTGTGTTGGGTCCTAATTCATGTGGGGGCTTGAAGGCTTTGGGCAGGAAGGATATGTGGGGGCTGGGAGATCGGTATCTGATGGCACTGGATGCAGGCAGATGGTCTGTGGGCTCTCTGAGTACCATCTTTCAAGGGGTGTTGTCGGTGAGGGGGTCCACACATCTTCTGGGCAGTGCCCATACAGAAAGAGAGATGTGTCAGTGGTGGTTGCTTGGGGGGCTTGCCTGGTAGGAGTTTGTCCTCTGACAGCAGTCCTGGTGTCTGGAGACTGTAGCGGGTGAATTGTGTTGTGTGCTAAACAAGGGGTTTCTCGTGGATCTGGGCCATGGATTTGGCACATCAGTAGGTGCACCCACCACGGTTCTAGTACATCAAAGGGGTTATGACCCCAATGGGGTTTCCCAGTTTCAGGACTGGCTGGTCGGGCAGGTGGTTCTGGCTAGCTCTACTCAGCAGTTCATAGCTGTCTGGTCGGTGTGTGTACAGGTCTAGCATATGATCTGTTAACCTGTCTTGTTTTGCATCTCTAGATGACATCCAATGGTGGGATGAATGACCGCAGGCATCATGGCTGGTGGACTGGCCATAAGTGCAAGTAAGGGTACGGCTTTGGTCGGTGGTAACGTCTGTGGGCCACTCTGAAGTGAAGAGGTGTACAGTGCTTGGCCCAATCTGGAGTAAGCATCCAAGAATTCCCAGGTGGCTTCTCTCACAGGTTCCTGAAAAAGTGGTGCGAGTTGGTTGATATATTTAAGTACGATTCAAGAGCCAAATATCAGGGAAAGGGGATGTCAGTCTAATGGGGTTTTTCAGGGCGCAATGGGAAGGAGGTCAGTGTGTCTGGACGTTGTTGGTTTCAAGAGCTAAGCATATGAATATGGTTTCAGAAAAGGTGGAGTGCACCTGGCCATTAGGCCATTTGCTCTGTGGCGGTAGGTTGGGGCACATTGAGTTGGTTGAATTTAGGTAGGGGCTCAAGCATTTGGGTCACTGAAGGGAGATTTATTGCTTGTGCAGGTTATGCTCTTAGTTTTGGCATGGAACAGTGATGTGTCATGCCAGGGTCTCACCGGTCCAAGGGAGCAGGTGTGGTCCATTTAGGGGGTCACATATTTCCTTCATGCCCATCCCAGAGCATGGGGGGTGTGACCACCACCACTCCCCCATGCTGTAGTACAAACATTACGTAATTGATGAGAAAACCATGACCTAATGAGGATGTAACACTTTTTGTGATGTGATTCCTGTTTGGTTGATGATTTAAGAAAAGTAATCAATGCAGCTTTTTTGCCTTCCAAAGTATATTTATGTCTGTTTTTTTCTGGTGTCCCTTGCAGGCCCTGTCGCCTGCACCGCCCAATGTTGTGGCAGTGTGCAAGGGTTTCAATCTTAGAATAATCAAACCAAGGCAGGACCTGGCAGCAAAAGCTGCACTGCCTTGGGGGGCAAATGCCCCGTTGCCGCCCAGCCCAGTCCGACCTTCAATTACACACCTACAATATATTGAACATAAAACGTAGTAATGTTATGCCAGAGTGCATCTAGGTGGAACATATGCTAAGACACAGAAAATAGCAAATCATCTACTAATATAGATGTGGTGTAACTCACTTGGAATGGGCGTGTCTACAGGTTTCTGCAGGATTATGCAGCTTTAAAAACCCGTAACTTAAATGGTATTCTATCACGTTCATGTTCCCGAATTTACAACTATAAATTCATGGTATAAGTGTGGGATTAGGAGTGGCAAAGTGGAAATCAGTAAACTTGGGTCAGATGTATGTATGTATGTATGTATTTATGCTTGTAAAGTGCCAGTAGCCCGCAGGCCAAATGACCAAATTACAGATGGAGTCAAATGATGTGTGATTGAGAAACATTTTATGTGAGTAAAAAATGGTTATGGGTTGAAGATTTATATACAAGTGTGAATTCACCGGCAGAGCTAGTATTTCACACCACCAAACGCGAAACTATCCATCAACTGCACGGAGTGTCGCGCAGGGGCAATGGCATCTGATGTGATCTCTCTTCATGTCTGCAATTTTTATGCGTGTCGAGCTGTGTATGGTTGCTTTGATTGGCTGCCTCTGCTTTCATTTTTACACACAACCTGATATTTGCCTCCAGACTGGACGTTCCATTATACTCAAGAGTAGAGTGTTTCATTTCTAAAAGCTTCACACACTGTGTTAGTGTTGTCAATAGCTGAAGTGAGCTGGGATACATCTGTTGGGACATCTAAAAGTCTGAGAAGTGACACATCTGGCTTCAATTGCGTTTATAAAAGAGAAGCCAACACTGGAATGGAAAACAAATACTAGCAAAGCCAACACATGTGGTTCATTATAGCATTGATTTCGTTTTTGTGAAAGACATGACATTTTGTAAAATGTTTTACTTTCCTTTTATATTTAACCATTAGATTATAAAGTACCGTATAATGAGTGTTGCACAGTATATAGAAGGGAAGGCCCTCCCAATGAAATGATGCACTCCCATCACCACTTACACAACCTCTCCCAGTAAATTGTGTTTAGCCACAGGGAGCCTCCCTCGCCACAGCTCATGGCCTCCTCTGCTCCACCCTTTTGCACAGTTATAAAGATATCTTTATTAATGTAAACGTGTAATTAACTGCAGCATTATTTAGCCAAAATAAATGTTGGATAGGGTTATCTTTAATCTTTGTGCTTGTAAAGCTGCCTGCTCAAGCAGTACACGTGTGCACATGTTGACAAGCTGGAAAGATAGCTCTATGGGTTGAGGACACTTCCGAGCTTGCATTTATTAGCCAGGGAGGCAGAAACACTGTTATTTGAAGAGCTTTGACGTGTGGAAATGAACATTGTTTGTTGTGCTGTTTAGAAGTTATTAAAAGAGTGATCTCTTCCTGATGCTGCAGCACATACGCATTAATGTCAGTGCCGTCAAGTTTTCGTTTCATTTTCAGAGTCAAAAAACAGTCACGAAAATAGCTCATGTGGCTAATGCATGTGTAGCAGAATTGTACCAAGGATCAGAAATATAAAACTATTGGTAGGTTGTAGGACTAAACCCTATTGCATGGGTGCAGCTTTCAATTGCTCTAAGGTAATAATAATACATGGAGAACCCTGAGTAAGAGGAATACATGTTACATACATCACTAGGAAGAGGTAGATATGTATCAGGCAGCAATGGACACCTTATGTTAGGAGCTTTGCACCGTAATATATTTGTGGCTAACATATCTCGTCTTTGGGCTCATAGATTTCTATATCTCTCCAGTCAGGTCTTAGTAGCGTGCTTAGCCTCACTTGTATTCAGGGGTGTCATTTCACCAAAATGACAGGGGTAGCAGACGTGAAATCACACAACCTTTGACCCCTGATGGCATCACAGGAAGGGAAGTAATGTGACCCCGCCCTCCCCCAAGTGACATCACAAGAAGTGATGGCACATGGCCTTTCATCCCTTGACAAAACAGGAAGTGGCATCACATAGCATTGTTATTCAATATACTAAGCGGAGGGGAGGTACTCGGCAGTCAGCCCACTCTTTCCACAAATATTGTTACTATATCACTGTAATATAATATACATGTCATACAAAAAGGGATCTCCATATGTAGCATTAATAACAGTGTATATAGGTCCAAATTACCAAATTACTGTTAATGTAAACATTTGCACTTACCTTAGCTTGTCTGGAGTTAAGGTCATCTCAAGGTTACGGACAAGGCAATGCAAGCTGCTCCTGCTTGGTGTTGGTGTGGTCCAGCCATCCTGGTCGCAGTTCTGTGCCAAAGGATGCAGAATTCTGGAATAGAAGAAAATGGCAACGCGTGGTCAGGGCGCACAATTACACTTAAACTAAAGAAATATGAACCTAATTATAAAAATAGGCAAAGCAGATGCAGCAAAAGCAACAGCAAATCTTGACTATCTGTAATTCCATTGGATTTGGTGGGGAATTTTATAAAAAATTACGAAAATATTACGTTCAAGTTTGTCGAGGCAATATAGTCAATCCAATTTTAAATGAAAAGTACATACACAAACTGAAATGGAATACATACGTGGTTATTCATCAAGCAGCCCAAGCGGCTGATACCATAACATTGTACTCTTATGTGCCGCTGGCCTCGTATGTTATTAACCATACATGTTGGAGCTATATGGTCAGTGGCATGTCTGGTGGATTATACCCTGTTAGTTTTCAAACCTATGATGGGCAGAACACACATAGACCCCGCAAGTAAGCACTCAACTCACTGAGCTATCATTCCAGCTATTTATCCTTAGATGCACATACCACAGCATTTGGTAATGTGTTGGACATGGGGGTTACATTTCCTATCACCATAACACTTATTATTACAGTGCTTAGAAGCAGCAGGTATATGTCATGGTGCACTGGTAAACCTGATTATTGTAGTGCTATACATTTATTAAAAGGGCTCGTGATGTTGCTGGGTAGGTATCCTTTTTAACTGCACAATTGATTCTACAGCATATTGTGTCACAATTCGATAGCCCAATTCAAATCATATGACTGTTTTCTATTCCTGCTGCAAAATGTGCTGTTTCTACCTGGGGATGGGTGCAGCTCCCTTGCATCACTCACTCTGGGAATCTCTGCTCCATAGCACAAATCATAGACAGACTGTCACCCATTGATATATGCACAGAAAGTGAATATATCTTAAAGTGAAATATATACATTTAGTTCCATTGACCTTTCCCAATAAAAGAAAGTGCACAAGACAAATGATTATTTGCCTTTCAAAAAAAGCAATCAACACTGTAAAATTAACCGGAGAGGGGAGTATGTCCAATAGCTATGTTGGCAAATTAAGAAAGGTGCCCACCTTTTAAACACAACCATGTATAATGAAATATTCCAAGGAAAACAAAATCCAAACAGGGGACGTGTGCTTTGATGACACCTGCCCTCTCATCCATAACCTTCTCACCCTCACGTGTGTATTAACGCAGAGCCTCAGGGCATTTCACCCGATTGTGCAGAGATCACACAGATCCTATATGTCAACGCCACATTCAACCTATGCATCCATCACCAGAGTGAGCAGACATCAAGCAGAGCCAATACCTTGTCACCAGAAATAACTGTCCATCACAAAATGCCTATGGAATCATCAGCTGACATCACACACAGCATAAGCAGAGTGATCAGAGGTCACAGCGTGCCTGTTGATTTATAACCAATGCAGGAAGGCATCACCGAAGGAGCGCATTAATTTATTTAGACTCTGAGTGAGATGACACATCACTTATAACCCATTCATGTGTAACCCTGGTGGGAGGACATCACTCAGAGCGCACATTAACTTATCACCAGGCAAACATGACATCACATACAGCTGAACCCATTAGCTCATAACCATGCCTCTTCATTGATAACTGGTGTGATGACATTGTTCACCGCATAATATCAGTCCATGACATGAGAGATATGACCCTATAAATTGAGACATAACACATACCTCTCACCCCATCACATCTCCATACTCACCCCTTGTCTTTCGGAGGTGCGTCTCTTGGAACGCTGAGAAAAAACCCTCTGCCCGGTGCCCACCTTGGTCTCTCGTGTTCTGTAGCAGTCTCCCAGATTCTCAGCCGTGTATGTGTATTTCTCAATGCGCTGAGCCTCCAGCGAGCCCCCCGCCTCACTTTCCCAGTTTCACCCATTCTTATGTAAGCAGACTTGCACAGAGACAGTCTAGGGGAAGATACTTGCCAGTCGGCCCACTCCTTTTTTTTAACTCAAAGACTTTCTGAATTTCCAGCTCATGGGTGTCTCTCCCTTTTGTTCTTCTCACATGTTTTCTCTCCAATTGAAGTGATGGTCAATCTTGAGGAGCTGTTCACTTGAGCACCCCTCGCACATCAGCAGTCTCCCCCTTTCCCAGTGTCTCTCCAACCCTTCACTTTCATCCAGGAGTACTCCCTCGCATAAGATCTACCACCTTGTCTCAGGTTCTGTACAGTGTCCAGGCACCTCATCTCGTCCAAAGCTTCAGCTGTCCCACCCTCAAGTTTTCCCCGTCTCCCAGGGACCTCACCAACACCCAGTGATCTCTCACTTCACCACTGAATTCCTCAAACTTAGGGAAAGGTTAAGCCAAAACATAACATATTTTAATATTAGTGCATCTGGGTGACGGTGCCTTTAGAACAGTCCGTATATAACTCTGGTGCATACATCCAATGGTTCCTGTGGGTCTTACGCTTCACCATGTTCACTATGGCTGGCCTCCCATGGCCCTGCGCCCGCACCCTCCTTTGAGGCAAGAAACCTAGGGGTCATCTTTGAATCAACTCCCTCCTTCTCCTCTTACATTTCTGACATCTCTAATAAGTCTATCAGCTACACCTCCTCAGAGTACTCTACCATTTCTCACTTTCCCCCAGCTGCTCACTGTCTCCAGAGCTCTGGTTCTCTCTAGGCTGGACTATTGCAACAGCCTCTTCCTCAACCTCCCTTCTTCTGCCCTGCGCCCTCTGCAACTCATCCAGAACAGAACCGCATGACTTATCATTGACCTAAAGCCTAGGGACTGCATTTCTCCGGCATTGAAATCCATCCGCTGGATCCCTGTGGCTGCAAGGATCAAGTTCAAGACCCTCTGCATTGTTCACAAGGCTTTCTGGGGCCTGGGAACTACCTACATGCAACACTGCCTACCTAAATACTGTCCCTTGCGAGCCCTCTGCTCATCTACCTCCAACCTTTTGCGAGTGAGTCGGTTCTCCAAGCAGAGATTTGGAGGGAGATCCTTATCCTCAGAAGGTATCTCCCTCTGGAATAGCCTCCCTGCCACCCTCCGTCTTGAGCTGGATCTCCTTAAATTCCAGAAACTCCCCAAGACCTTCCTTCTTTCCTCTTCCTTCTCTCTCCCTCTACCCTGCTAAGGTAGTTCTCTCCTCTTTCCCTCTCTCCCTCCTCTTCCCTACAGCTTGCTGACTGGCCACCTGGTGTACCTCAGAATCTCACAGGTCCCTGGGACTCCTGCCAGTCCTCTTTCGCACTTGAGCCAGGGTCCTACACCCTACTCACACTCACAGCACTTGAGAAATAACCTTTAGAGTGTCTCTCTCTGCACTTACCCCAGTCTCAACCGGACGGGTGCACTTATTCTCCTCCTCCCGGTACCTTCTTTGCACTTTCACCACCTGCACGCACCGCACCTGAAGATCGTCTGTCTGTTCTCCCTTGTCTTCACCCCTTAGCTGTACTGATAAAACTGAGGAATCGCTGTCAGGCACATTTTCTGTATCTGAAACTGTTTAATCTATTTTACACACTTATTCTGCCTGTGTAGACTATTATCATTTCAGAAAGTCAAGGGCTCTGAGTGACTGTTTTTTTCCCATGTTCCCACCCTCCTTCAGCGTTTTGAAACACTTGCCTATGTATAGCTGCTATATAAATAAACCATTCCATACCATACCAGCCCAGGAAGCACGGGCACATCCAGTTTAGCCTGAAGCTGCTGTAATATTTTATGTCAGCTGACCAGCTCCTAGAATATTGCCTTTAAAAGAAAAGAGAGCACAGCTGTGGTTTTTGGGTGTACTGCGCTCTTTCACAGAGTGCAAATCACGGGGGTGATAGTGGCATCTTGAATGGGAGACGGAGGGGTGGGGGACAAAGACCCGATGGAGACGGGAGGGCACAGTGGCCATAAGAGGCAAGGTTTGGCCAGGTAAGCGGATGACGATTCCGCATATTGATCTCTGTTTGGTGCTTCTCTAAGGGGGTGGGGTGCTTCGAAGGCAGCAACCTTCATAAGCCTATGAGGCAGGGCTGCTGCTAGGACCCTTCGTTCTGTGCAGGGACATCTGCACAGAACAGGTTCAGCCGCAGCGACCCTTATCACCGTCCATATGCTGGAAAACACTGTCCCATTCAATCTCCATACATCCTCTGCCAGGTCATAGAATAGTGGTTGTCTTCCACAAGACAACCTAACTATGACCCCAGGGACGTCGGACGAGCTCATGGTCGCTTTGCATCCATGACCTCGAGAATATCTACAGCGCAGACATGGTGACACCCGCCAAGGGTCCCATGTTGAAAACAACAAACTATTTTTTTTTAAACACAAGCTAAATTAAAGCTCCAAACCCGGGGAGATTGCAGGGGGACCACAGGGGTCGCATGTTCTATCCCTGGTGATCCCCAAATGACGTCCCTGCGTGTATTCCTTTACAATCTGTCATTTCTAGATCTTCATTCATAATGAAAAAAAACAAATGAAGCATCAGCATGCAAAAAATTGAAGACAGGATTGGAAAATGAACCCAGGCATGATATAGTGTGCCTTCAGTTCACTCCCCAGGGAGATTTGGAAAGAGTGGATGGAAGTCTGGGTTGATTATCCACCACAAAAGAAGAGGCAAACGAAGGAGGGCAAAGCAGTATACGAGTGTCATTTTCCTGTCAATATTAAGTTTAGCATGCTGCTCGATCACCTGCAACCACTTTTGTAAACTTTTTCAAAACAGTTTCAAATTAAAGACTAAGACCATAAAAAAATAATGTGACTCTTCTGCATTTTATTCCACTTAAAAAAAAAAAAATGAAATGTCACCGGTAAATTATGCAAGTCAATTAAAGTAACAAATTATGTAAGTCAAATGATGTAATACTTTATTTCGGTGAGTTTGCCATAAAAGAGCAGATAAAACATGGGTTAAAACAATGAAACAATACAAAAAAATAACGGGATAATTATACGTTTCAAAAATGTTAATACTTTGCTAGTATCCTGTGCACAACAACGTGAGACTGAGGTGTGTAATTGACTGACAAGGGATTTCAGCAGTTCTGGCCTGTCAGACCATGTCATGTCAGAACCCCGCTCGTAATAGTATACTAGCATTAGCTTGACAAGGTTGATTAGAATGTAGCACCTTGACAAAAGGCCAGACTATACTGCATAGCAATGTAGTGCTACACATCTGATACAAATCTTCAGATGTGTACTCTAAGCACTTTATGCTCCTAGCGGCATGTATCAGCCCTACACTGCACAGGTAGCACATAGAAAGATGTGTGTTGTTATATTTTACCTTTCATTCAATGAGTTATGTATCCATTTATAATATAAAAAAGTGCTTAACAGCAAAGTAAATAGCGTATTCATTCACAAAGGCTTAAATATGTAGTTTTGTCCAAGACAATTGGTGGAGTACCCCGTAACCTACTTAGACCAGGGATACAGTAATCAATGAAAAGAAGTGCAAAAAGGTGTCACAAGAGTAATTATTTGAAAAACACTCAAACATATATTTTTTATTAATATACCATAATGCATATGTCAAAATATTGCTTGGGGAAGAAGGATAGCTCAGGGGCAACTCATTTGTCTTGGAAGCAAGACAATGCGGCACAATACAGGTTCAAATTCTGATCCCGCACTTAGAAACCACTTGGTGATATAAAGCGCATTATAAATGAACAATAAAATAAAAAATATCCTTTTAAAAAGGCACCTGGATAGGAGTGTGTGAAAAGTCATCTTGATTTATAATTATTTTTAAAAAAAACTGCACAATGATATCTAAAAATAAGTACAAAACAGGAAACTAGCTCAATATCCACATTGAATGAAATAAAGTCACATATAACAATCCATTCACACACCATCTGCAATTTAAATATTGTCCATTGTAGTTTAAACTTTATTCATAAAAGATGTTAGATTTAGAAGCTGAGGTCTGTTCATCGAATGACAGCATTTTTGTGGTAAGGGCATTTCCAGGTTAGAGACCCTATAAATGCCATGACAGCACCTTTCCAGTGGGCTGGCTGACTTGCTGAGACAGTATTTTGCTGAGATCCTGTCAGAGAGCAAGGGGGTGTCTGCTTCAGGCTGCACCTTTGAGACATGATTGGGATGATAATATTCCAATGGAGTTTTCTTGACTGAAAAATGTGTGCTATTTCTGTTTTTTTCTTTCTTTCTTGCATTGTATATTGTAATGACCTATATTCAATTGCATTGCTTGCCGTATTGATTGAAGCTTTGGTTTATTTTGATAACCAAATAGTAGATTTCAATGTCTTTATATAGTTCAGCTCTAATTGAATTGAGCAGTGAATTTTGACTTTGATTTTCCTTAGCATAGTATTGGATCCCCATGTCAACTGATGAATGCACGTGTAATTCTACTATATCCATTACCCCATCCACAGTTGTGACTTCGTTCACGAGTCAGATCTGAAAGTTCTAATTTCCCTCATTAAGGCCACAATGTCATTTTTGGAAGTGGAGGTGTAGCAATTGGGAACATCTTGAGGCATGTTGGGGAGCTCCGCCATGTTTCCTTTCCATAGATCTGGCTGAGCTAGGGAGGGCAGATTGAACATCATAGGTTACACCTGCTTATAAATCACTAACTTTACTATTTCTCTCAACACTTTAATCATGGAGGGCAGCATAAAGGTGACAAACATCCCACTACACAAAGAGACACACGGATGCACTTTAGCGGAGGGACAAAAAATGTGAGGGCTCAATAGCAAGGTTATCAGAGGAGGACTTATTCACAAGCAGAAAATAAAATCAAGCCTGCTTGTTGTTTTCTGAAAAAGACAGACTTTAATAAATATTTCAAGGCCTGTTGTTGGGTGAGAGGTTACAATGGCCACCCAACTTTCTTCATGACAGTACATACAAATGGTGCAGATATACATCTGTATGGGTGTGTGAGACCTCACCAAGCAAAGATAGCCCACCAGTGATGGAACAATGAAAATTAACGGGGGACTCTCCTACGCACAAAGGGATGCCAAAGAGCTGCAGAGTGTTACCCACCCTTCCCCAACCCTTCACATACTCTCTTATGGATGGAGGTAGCCAGAGAGAAGAAGCAACACAATAAGCCCTCTTCGTCAGCAGTGGATAGGACACAATCATCACACTCATTACACTCACAGGAGCATAGAATATGACATGCTGCTTGTCCTCTGGCTCCCTTCACAGTTAGGCAGACCTGAGACTGTCCTCAGACAGATCCCTTCCATCCTAGACTTCAGGAAGCAGCTGCAGGCTCTGCTCTCCAAGTTCCATCTTGGAAATCACGGACTGCCCCACTCCCCCAGAATGATTCCCCTTGCTTGATCTCACATCCATACCTCCTATATCACTGCATGTAGCCCCTCTACCCCCCCTGGCCCCGGTGCCGCCTATGCGAACAGCTCACTGTTACTTCCCAGATAGATTTGCAAGCAGGGAATCTCACATTAGCAAAACATTTTTTAATAGACAAAAGCATCAGAAACACACAAGGCAGAGGGACCACTTGATCTCGGCTATCCACGTGCTCCCTGCCGCTGGTTCTAAGTCCATGTAGCTCACATCAAAGATTTAGCATTAACTAGTCATAGCCCAAAGTATCACAGTATGTTGGTGAGGGAAATCAATAGCCTTTGGTATTATACAAACCTTCACCAACTAGATGCGACAGAAAAACTGAAACCTGTCTTGACTATTTAGATACTCTCATTTTTTAAAATAATAGTTGACATTACTTTTTGTATTAAATAAAGGTACAATGCGCAGTGAATGTAAACTTGTTCCAAATATTGTTATAATAAGTATATTATTATATATGTATTTTTACACTTGTTTATACTATATTGAAAACTAATAAAAACTGCTAAAAAAAGTGTTAGCCTTTTAATGTCTAGCAGATCCAATGCACAGCTCTAGTGGCATACATTTGTCCCACCCTACCGGAACCACTGAAAATACTGCACGGGAGCAGCACATTGCTCTTGCAATGCTCTTTAAGCCCACCCTGCATCCCACCATATTTGTACACTGAAGAAGAAATCTATGAATTCATCAAACTACTTTCATTGAATATTTATATATTCAGTGAAAAAAGTTTGTTAAAGGGACAATATGATTAAACTGCACTTATAAAAACCTATGAAATTCTGTGAAAAAATGGATGTTACAGTTGCAAGGTGAAATTGAAAAACCAAAGAAATCACCAGTTAGGTAAGCTGAGCAACCATAACTCACACCACCGCCATACACTGTTCATAATAACACGCATGACATCAAATATTACATTGCAAATGGCATCATCAATGACATAGCTGATCAATTTAGATAAACAAATTGTGTGTACATATGTATCAAATTACAAAACAGTTTGCGGAACATGTCAAAAATCATGTGATTCGAAATGTTAATTTTTATTGCCCTAGAATTACTGGTCAACGTTTTGACTAGATTGCTATCTCTAATTCTCTTAATCATATACCTATGGCATATTTTTGTTTCACATAGAGATTCTCCATCTCTATCATAATGTATTAAAATGTAAACGATTTGAATATATGGACTATATTTATGCATGTCCTTGTCTGCAACATTGTTACAGTTACAATGTGTGCTGAAGTTAACAAACAAACGGCAATGTCTGTGGCGACAATGACACACCTTTATTTAATGTGCTAATATTGGCGCAGTGTCGTAGGCATTGCATCGCTTCAGAATGATGTCACCCACCTGTGTTGGCATTCATGAAAAACAATTGTATCCATAACAGCATGATGCACTTTTAATTAGTTTGGCTGTGGTCATTGTAGCACACTAAGTTACATCACACGGGTCTGCTAATGTCCATGAATGTCATGACATGAGTGTTTCCATGTGGCATGATTATGTGTCCGCAGATATTTTCAATTCCGTTTTGCTCCCACCATAGCAACTCTAATGTTTAAACTTTAGCCTTCTACACCAGTTATAAACATTCTTTGTTGTTCTCTGAACTTTGTAATACTTTAAATGCCCTTTTAGGGTTCTGAGGTTTAGAGGACACTTACGAGCATCATGGACTTTTCTTCCAAGGGGAGAAATCAATTTCTTATACTCATTCACAATCTGGCAGGGCACAGTACAGGATGCACCGTGGAGCTGCAGAAAATCAAGACCTACCGTCATGGCCATCCATCCTCCCCTAGGGCCACCACCATTATTGTATATATAGAATATTAGTGCTTTTAAAATGACTCCTTTCATAGTAAATGTCATGTCTTCCAACTTATAGCAGTCCACATTTTCCCGATGTGCCAACAATTGTTCTTTCACATTTCCAGAAAGAATAATATTACAAAAGAAACCTACCCGATAAAACAAACTCTTACATTTCTAAAAAGTAAGTATATTAATGTGGCATGTATGTTGTAACAATTTTAATAACACTATACTGTATATTCATTTAAACTATGCATCCAAACCATAGTCTATTATATTTCCCACTTCCTCATTCCAGTGTTGCAATCACACTCTATTCCATTACAGCCACACCACTCTTCCTCGTCCTATAACACAACCACTCTGCAACTCAATCACACTCTATTCCATTACAATCTCACCCCTTTTCATCATCCTATATCACAACCACTCTACAACCCATAATACTACACACATTTTATCATACAACTGCCATCACCCGTACATATTTCTTCCACAAACGAATTTCCAATTACAATCCATATTATTCACCCAACACTCAGCAATTCTACAAACTCTCACTCTACAAATATGTTCTATCACACCATCTATCACCTATACATGTTGTTAGTAAAGTCACATGAGGGGATGTGGTGTATGTGTTCTGCCAAGGATCCAGTTGTTGAATTTTTCTGCCATAGAATGAAGCTTGCCCTCCTGATTTCCACTGCACTCAGAAAGATGGATTTCTTTCAAGCATAAATGATCCATCTACATGTCCTCCCACCTGCCTTTTAACTGCTTGTCCATGCTGAAATAGTAATTTCAATGGTTTTCCATTTTCTCACCCAGAGAGTCTGGTCTGGTGGAAGGGTTTTAATGTTTAGCGCAAACACATATTTGACATTGTGTTGAACTTGTTTTTATGTCTATACTTATATTTGTCTGCCAATATGTGCAATTAAAAAACATGCTTTTTTCGAAATTGTTATGATTAGTTGTCCAACAGGAATCCCCTTGTTTGATTATTCTTGCAAAATACAACAGTCACCAGTAACAAATAATCCTGCATAGAAAAGAAAAGTAACCAGCTACATAGTAAGAAACTTACAACTAACAGTGAACCTCAAACTATAACTAGCAATGCCAATGTAACCCCAATAAAACATTTAACAAATCGATTTTATAAAATAAATTCCAGAACAGAGTGCTTAACAATCTCAAAACAAATCTGTTAAATCAAGCTCTTGATTTCAAAATTAAAAAAGAAAACTGACACTTGAACCATTTATTGGCAGCTCATTTAAACGAAAACTAACTGCACAATGAACTGTTTCTCAATGAAGACGCATAAAATTAACAACAAACAAAACCAACATAACTTAAATAGTAGGAGACACCATTATGGCAAAAGAAACCTTATTTGATAAATCTCCCCTAGCACATTTTCAACCAAATGTTGCTCATATCGTGACACAGGTCATCCAAGATGCACATAGACATGCATCTCATTATGCAATGTGTGCCAAAAAGTTGTTGACATTTTTGTGACAACTCCTCAATCAATATGTTAAAATAAAAGACAAAGGTAGAATCTAAATTTTCCAGAACATGCATCCACACTGGACTATGAGCACATTAATTTGCCTGATTTCAGGAACAGCTTCTAAAAGCACATCCAATCCCATACACATTCTAGCAATACACAATTCTACAATGCACCAAATTGTACAGTGCTAAAAGAACCACCCTGGAACTACAAAAACTCAGTGAAAATATCCTATATGGATCAGCCCAAGAAGTGCTGAGATAAATAGAACACATACTCAATTCAAATCACTTGGGCAGAGGATTCCTCCTGCTGCATTGCAAGCTATACAAAAATCAGTCGCTTTCTACCTTTAGAGGACAATTGTCCTCTGTATATAGTGTGATGCACTCATCTGCCAGGGGAAGCAATCCTGCAGTGCCTTCGAGGCCAACGTAAAAGAGCCCGTAATTACATCCCCAGTGCCCAACATCTTCCTTCTCCACTGGTGCCTCCATTATAGTGGTTGGTTGGTGCTTCTCCCCTCCCCAATCCTTTCTCCATCGCTCCCTGCCTCTTTATGCAAAAATAAAAAAACAAATATAAAGACCCAGAAAAGTAAGTTCCATGGGGAATCACCTTTAAAATTCTAAAAATAGAATAATAAAAGTCTACACTTGATTCTTGTGGAGAATGATGCTTTATGTTGATGCATTAAGCAGGCGGACTTCATAAGAATCTCTAGCATTTCCATCAGCATCAAAATTCTTGCAAAGAGGAAAACAGTTGACAGAAATGTAATTTTGTTCCAACTTTTTCTCTGCCATACAAACAATTGAAAATGCAGGTTGGCATGAATTGAATGTGTTAAAGCATTACTCAAGGATTACTCAAGGTGTTTGCACCTTCCATTCATATTAGACCACCAAAGAACATGAGCACCCTTTCTTTGTAGTTCCATCCTTGATGTCCATGGACATGCAACAATTGCTGAAGACTATATGATCAACATATGTGCAATGGAAGCTGTGTCCACTTGACTTCTTTTGTTGGTAGTCTTTTATGTTGGTGCTTAAAAGAGTGTGTTTGTGTTCTTCTAACAGTGTGATCTTAGCCTGTACTCAGACACTTTGTCATTAAATACCCCTCTTCTTACCATTACATTTTCTTCACAAAAACATGTTCACTGCATTCCGAATATTGGATAGAAAATGCTAATTTCAAACATTTGTAAGATATACACCACAAACTTCATACCATACCACTTCTAATTGTTTAAAGCAACAATTATGTGAGATCCAGACAAGAATTGGACAACACAGATAACTTAAAAAATATTGACCAACAACTTACTTAAACACTAGCCTTCTTACCAACACATACAAAAAAGAAATAGCAAAGTTTGAAAAGCACACCTGCTGCAACTTAAGACAACGTGTGTGTCTTTTGTCACAGAACTTTCTATAAGAAAAATATAAAAATGATAAATATATCCTACAAGTTAGATGAGGAATCAAAATGGTTCCAATTTTCCTTGTATCTAACAGGAGAAAATAAATATAACATGACTGTTCCCTAAATAGTTAGCACATATTGAAATAGTATGCTTATTGACTTGAGCTGTCAATTATAACTCTCTAACAACTTAATCTGTATGAGAATATTATAATTCAAAAAGCATACCCATTCCAAGTTATAATACACTTGCAACCCAACTGCTAAATTGCCTCCATCAGAATTACCCATAGACATTCATGCCAATATAAAATATTGAACAATGAATCTTAATGAAAATGCGTAGACACTAGTAGTAGGATGACCAGTAAATCATTATTTGATCGTACTTGTTAACAGTGTTCCAACAATGAAAAAAATGGCAGCAACTATTTGACTAGTACAAAGTAACATCTTAAACAAAGCAATAAATACTGCAAATATATAATTATAGAAGAAAACATAATCAAATCAACACAAATATATAAAGATACACCACACACCCTGGTAAATTTCAACATGTTGATCCTTTAACTTTGTACAGAATTCTTGACCAGTTTACAGTTCACCCACTACATTCAAGGGACACCATGGAAGACATATTTGAAACATCAAATGCATTAACCCAAAGGGTCTACAATGAGCATATGGGTAAAATAGTTTAGAAGCACTTTGTTTTCTACTACTCATCCCAACAGAAAAAGGAGGAAGACATGATGATAGCCAGCCTATGAAAATGGCCGCAGGCCATTATGTTGATTAGGTGCATAGCAACGTCTGTATTCATTGCCCAGAAGTCCGCCAGTAGGCGGAAGCCAGCCCTCTCCAGGAAGGCCTGCAAGAGAAAGGCCCCTTCCTGTTTGCCCCTGTTTGCCATGTTGAGCCACTGCTCGCTGCCCCACTTCATTGACGCTCCTTGGCTACATGCTACTAACTTTGCCCAGTCAGGCATCTAGGCCTACTTCCCTGCATGGACTCATTAGGTCTCATTAAGGGCATGGCTACCGCCAAACTCGCTACCGGCCCTGGCACCCGCGAATGGGACATTACCTGCCCATTATTACGAGATGCATGGGCCGGTAATTGCCCATTCACGGGTGCTGGTATGGCTGGCCTCCGAATCCCCATTCTGCTCTATAGGGCTATAAGTGGTTCCCCCTATAGGGCGTCGGGAGCATGGTTGCACCAGCACCATTAATAACGGTGCCGGTGCAATCACGTGTTCTTGTCAGACCATGCGTGCAGTCCGGCAAGCAAAACTCATAATGTGGCGGAGAGGGAACAACGGCGCTGGTAGCACTACCAGTGCTGTTGTTGCCTTTCCGCCACATTTTTAATGAGGCCCATTGTAAGTAAAATGCATGATGACTAATATGGACTTACAAATCCCCCCACCCTCGCCCAATACATAGCATACTCACCATCTTTCTTGCTATAATTGATCAATCTCCTCATTTATCTATGTGCCTCTATCTCCCGTCTACTACTCCCAGGTAATCAGGAGTGCATTGTGCAGTATATCGCCCTGTGTACCACTGAATGCATTAACCCAGTAGGCCATGATTGAGCTAGCCATTCGTACCGAACATTCTAACAGTCACTGAATTAGCCCACTGTGCCTGAATGCGTGTTAGCCTACTGTGTCATCACTTAACTTGCCGACTGTGCATGACTGTACTAGCCTATGGTGCCTAAATGAAGCAGCCTATTTTGCCAAATTGAACTAGCCTATTGTGCCTTCGCTGTACAAGACCATTGTGCCCAATTGAACTAGCCTATTGTGTCTCCGCTGTGCTTGTCAATTGTGCCTAATTGAACTAGCCCGTTGTGCCTAATTGAACTAGCCCATTGCGCCTAATTGAACTAGCCTGTTGTGCCTAATTGAACCAGCCTATTTTCCCAAATTGAACTAGCCTAATGTGTCTTCACTGTACTAGCCCATTGTGCCTAACTGGACTAGCCCACTGTGCCTAATTGAACTAGCCTACTGTGCCTAATTGAACCAGCATATCTTCCCCAATTGAACTAGCCTATTGTGTCTTCGCTGTACTAGCCCATAGTGCTGAACTGTACTAGCCTTTTGTGCCAAATTGAACTAGCCTGATTGTGTCTCCGCTGCACTAGCCCATTGTGCCTAACTGTACTAGCCCATTGTGCCCAATTGAACTTGCCTATTGTGTCTCCGCTGCACTAGCCCATTGTGCTTAACTGTACAAGCCCATTCTGCCTAATTGAACTAGCCTATGTTCCCTAACATTCTGCCTAATTGAACTAGCCTACTGTGCCCAACAATACCAACCTGCTGTACCTGAATGTACTAGCTTACTGTGCCAGAGCAAACCCTAGTGAACCTCTCACACAAACGGTTTGTTCATGGCAACCTTCTTCATAACCACTCTTACCTGGATGGCAACTCTTCGCCTTCTCCACCCTAACACCACAAAACCTCCTCCTTGGTAGTCCACTAGCTCTATCCCCTCCACCTCAACGTCACACATACACCAGGACTATGGGGTATGTTGACACTAAACAGACGGCCTTCCAAATTGCTCCATTAGCCCATTAGAATGGATCCGCTGATTTGCTGCTCCTCCCACACCTTAGAACCCATGCCCAGTGAAGGACAGAACCTGAGTTTTGGCTCCTGGTTCTTACCCACCAGGACACCAAACAAAAAACACCCCCATCACTCCTATCCTAACCACTTCAAGCCAGCCCTATGCACATCTTGGGCAACACCCAAAAAAAAACTTCAGCATAGTTGAACACCCTCTGATCAGAGGTGCTCTCATCAATGCTCAGTCGCTGGTCGCCCACACCCTTGACACTGCAGACTTTATCTCCTCTAACAACCTTCACTTTCCGGCTATTACTGAAACCTGGCTGCATCAGGCAGCAGGCCCAGCTCTGTCTCTAGCCATCCCAGAGGGCTGCTCAATACTAAGGAACGACAGGGATTCAGGTAAAGGAGGAGGAGTAGCGTTTATCGCCAAAACATCCCTTGGTTTTAGAGTGACACCCTCGTCCAGCTTCCGGTCCCCTGAACTTGTGTCAGTTAAGTTCCAACTCTCCACTGCCCAAACTATCCTTATGCATCTCATTTGAGGAAGAGATATCTGACCTCCTGACTACTAATTCCATAATAGGATCTCAAGTCATCGTACTTGGGGATTTAAACGTAGGCCTTGGCGATCCTAATGACGCTAATGTGCTATCACTGGAAAATACTATATCCCAACTAGGGTACAAGCACAGGGTCACAGCCCCAATACATAACAAAGGCAGAACCTTGGATTGGTTGGCGGATCACAACTGCTCCATTTCCATCCTTAAAAATGAACCAATTTCCTGGTCAGACCAACACGTCATCTCCTTCACCATCCAAGTGAAGGTGCAGCCGAACACCTCACCGGCTACTATCCCGCAAACACTCGCCAGGAATAACCGCAGCATCACTTTGCAAAGTCTTCACCCGATAATCCACAATATGCTTGCTCCTGCAAACTATTCCAACTTAGATGTGTATAAACTTGCTGACCTCTATAATGAAACACTTGAATCAGCAGTCAATATCATCTCTCCTATCAAACTTACTAAAGCTAAACCGGCAGCCCACTTGAACAAATGGTTCACTCCTGAGCTTAAAATTCTTCGTAACGCCAAACGAGTGGCAGAAGCCACCTGGAGAAAAACGCCCAACCAGGACAACAAAACATTATTCATGGTAGCGGCCGCAACTTACAAAACCTCTATCCTCAGGGTCAAAAAAGAGAACTATGACAACAGAATTGACAATGCCAAATCAAGAACAAAAGAGCTCTTCAGAATCATCAGGGAACTCAAGTCCTCCTCCTCACCTACAGAAACCTGCATGAAAGATGCAGACTGGTGTGAGAGAATCCAACAAGCCTTGGCAGACAAAATTGCCATACTACAATCCAGAATTGAACAGAAAAAGATCAGCCTAGCCAAAAAAGCAAACTCTCCACTACCACTCACCTCTACAACCCCAACCTGCCCTCCCTTCTCTTTTGCTCCTGTCACAATGAAAGAAGTGGAAAGCATCATCAAAGGACTGAAGCCTTCCAAATGCCAAGAGGACTCCTGCCCAGCTTCCATCATCCAGGAAGGCACCAACGATCTGGCCCCTTTCATAACAGCCCTAATCAATGCCTCCTTCAAAACGAGCACAGTCCTTAGTAGCCTCAAGGAGGCTTGGGTCATGCCTCTTCTAAAAAAAAAAAAAACTACACCCTAACAACCCCACTAATTAGAGGCCAATCACCACTGTCCCCTACATCCTAAAGATCTTAGACAGAGTGGCCTACTTGCAAATCCAGAAGCACCTGGAAGAGAGCAACCTTTTGGGCCTTAGACAATCTGGCTTCAGACCAAGGCACGGAACAGAGACAGCCCTTCTGGACTTAAACATTCAGATGGACAAGGCGAAGGACAAGGGCAATTTAGCCATTCTCCTGCTGCTTGACCACTCGGCAGCCTTTGACCACGTTGACTACCAGATCCTCACTGAACATCTGACGGCTTCAGCTGCAATCTCCAGTCAGGTGACTGCCTGAATCCTTCCTAGCTGACCGAATGGGTGTCCAGTCAATTGGTCGACAGCAAACTGGTCGACTGCAACTTGGTCGACACCATTTGGTCGAATGCCAAATGGTCGATTTTTTTTTTTTTATATATATATATATATATATGTGTTTTGTGGGTTTTCGTGTGGGGAAAAACCAAAAAAGGGGTAAAAAAAAAAAAAAAAATTCGACCATTTGGCATTCGACCAAATGGTGTCGACCAGTTGTCCTGTCGACCAAATGTTTTCGACCAATTGACTGGGAACCGACCGAATGACCTGGGAATTTTTGCCAGGTGCGTCAGCCCACCCCATCCCCATCCTTTGTGGCGTCCCACAAGGTTTATGCTTCTCGCCAACCTTATTCAATATCTTCACAAAGCTATTGTTCGACTGCCTTGATAACCTGGGTGTCACATACACAACTCTGCTGATGACACCCAGGTTCTCCTCACCCTATCAGGTTGCTATCCAGAGGACTCCATACGGATCAACAAACTCAACCTGGAGATCCAACCTTGGATGGCAGAACACAGTTATGCCCCGATGCCCCGATGACAAGAAAGCTGAACTCCTTCTCATCGGCTACCAACCACAGCTAAACACCCCGTTACGCTTCTATCAACATAGATGGTAACCTAATCACAGTGGCCAAAGATATTAAAACTCTAGGGTTTTATTTAGATTCCACACTCTCGGTAAACACCACAGCCTCCTCCACGGCTTACACAATAAGCTCATAAATGCCTGCAAAGCCTTCCTCTCGCCTTCCAGCTGTATTACATTAGCCAGAGCGCTAGTTTTCACAAAAAATTGACTGCTGCAACACTCGCTTTCTTGGCACCTCAGAGCTCAATTTGAAAAAAACTGCAGGTGCTGCAGAATAATCCCCTCAGAGCGGCTCTGAGTATCCTGCGGCACTCACACATCTGCAGCTTCAGACAAGATGCCCACTGGCTCCCTGTACGAGAAAGAATTACCCTTAGATCACTCGTCATTGTCCATAAATGCCTTTCTAATGATGGCCCAAATACCTGGCAGACAAGTTCAACAAACACATATCAACCAGACAAACCAGAATGTTGTATTCTCACTGCCTATCCATCCCCAAATTCTCACAAAACAAATCAAGCGGCTGCAGCTTCCCTGTCCTAGCTGCCAAACAATGGAACGCTATACCTATTAACCTTAGAGCAGAACGTTCCTGTTGGACCTTCAGAGCAAAAACTAAGTCCTGACTCGCCAACTAGAACACACCCCTTGTCTGACTTACTAACCATTGGCTCACCACTGTATATTTTTCCTGTGTCTGCCACTCAACCACCATGTAACCCGGTCATTTGCACTTACTGTTATTATCTTTCATGCCTGTAATCTGTTGTAACCTGCTCTAAGTCTCTGGTGCCCAGTTACCTCAGGGTTCGGTGCGCGGTAAAATAAAGAAACTAAACTAAACTAAACTATTGTTCTCTACGTATGTATTCTGAAGATCCAAGATGCAGACAAAATGTCAAACACATTTTCCATCTCTTGTTTCAAAGCAAACAAGCACACACTTTAAAAACAGGCACCTACTTTCTAAACATGTCAGCTACTACACCAACTATTTCAAAAGGAAAACAAATATAAAGATGAAGTGTTTGGGTAAAGTTTTACAAATCTGTGGTATGTGGTATGAAATAATATTTGTTCCAATGTCATCCTGATGTAAGCTGCATGACAAGGACCCTCTACATGATTGGTTGCTCTCAGGTGTGCAGAATATGCTGCAATGACTAGCATGTCTTCCTATGCACTGCAAACCAAAATAAAAATAAAAAAAATAGACATAAAAGATGCAGGAGAACTATGTTCTGTCAAACCTGTAAATGTCTCAAGATACTTTCACCATTGTTTCATTGGCATGTTATACTGTATCTGTAATAACAAATGACCTCCATTTAGAGAAGTAGAACACTTCATTTCATTTGGAGAAAACATTGTCAGTACAGAGGATAACTACACATCTGCATGCTTTTGTAGATTTGACCAAACAACAGTTGTGACACTGTGTTACAATGTATTGAAAAGTATAACACCTGTGTCATCCCTTCAGAAGACACACATAATGATGTATGAATGCAAATCTTATATTTCCAATGACGTACGTTTGGCAAATACTGCTGACGTAGATACCTCAAGAAAGGCACATACTTCTCAAAACGTTTTGGATTCCCTTATCAAATTTGTACCAAAACTCAATTAAATAGTTTCCTGTCTTCTTTTAGGCACAGTGTGAAAGGCAAATCTCCCCAAAACACATACAACATACAGCATTAAAAGAGATTAAACATTCATGCACATCAATGATTACAATCCTATCATTGCACGCAAGTAGAATGCTAACAAAAGCATTCAATAGATTGCAGACAATTCAACAGCAGTTGCAAGATAAGTCACTGCCAACAAGAAGAAGAAACAGAAAGTCAACTAGATAGAGACCCTCCTGAATGTAGTCAACCATCTCTTACAAGAATCCAAGAACCACTTGCAGAAACACTAATTGAAATGAGGCAGATATATCAATGAATGACGTGGAAACCAATATGTATCAATCCAAATAAAGATGGTTTGTCGGAACTCAAATCACAGTTCAATGGTGAACAACTCACCATTTACTAAGAAACCACCGAATAAATTGACCATGGATTAAAACATGAAAATAATACTTGCATTTCTAACAAATTACAAACCACTGCTCTTGTATTTCTGTGGTGAACCTGGTAATTGCAAAACCTTCTGAACTCAAACAATCAGCAGATTTGTTGAAGACAAAACAAATATCAACATTTCTTTTGTTGTACCTTCACCACATGTCTAGCTGCCTACAGAATAGAAGGTGTAACTTTTAAACTGACTACTCCTCCTCCCAGTGGAACACAAAAACAAATTAGAATATTACAAATTGTCAGAAGAAGCTGCAACTGAAGTACAGACAATTGTACGACAAATGAAAATCCTTCTAGTAGATGATATTGGCATGGTTTCCATCCTAATGCCTGCTTTAATTCATCTAAGAATGCAGGAAGTCCTACAAAATGGAGACAAAGAACTGTTTGTAGAAACACATGTCATTGTTTTTATGAGACCTCCTACTGTTAACACCTGAGAAACTGCAACCCATATTCAAAATATGAAGTCACAAAAAAATGTACTGCAGTCAGCAGAATCGGCATTGACAATCTGTGCATCATTTTTGCAACAGAGATCTTGCTCAAAACATGTGTCAGTCTGCAGATCCAACATATGCTCATATTTTAAAAAGCATTAGCATTGATGTACTTACTGAAGACACACAGCCATCTTTTAAAATATATTAATACATGAGCAGTATGGAAATAACCCATGTACCACTCATGTAATGGAACAATTAGCACAACAAAATTAACAATGCATGTGTTTAATGATAACCCTTACAAACTGCTAATTCTCTTCCTAAACTGTAGAGTGAGACCAACCCACAAACTTGACATAGAAAAAGGGATAACCAATACCGCAATTGGAGCAGTTGTTGGCTATTAACATATCCAAATGAAAAGAATTTCCAGTTTGCCACCATTAATGTTGACTTACTTGAACAAACTACAATAATTCCCAGCAACATAAGGTATGTATCTATGCAAAGACAAATTTGCTCTGTCTCTTGCATATACTGTTACCATTCACAGGGTCCAACCCTTGAACACACCCTTGTAAACATTGACAGCACAGTCTTCAAAGAAGGTATGAGTAGTGTAGCACTTTCACATCTGTGTACACACAAGGGACTATTCTAAGGTAACATTGATGTAAATAAAGTAAATGCTGACATTCCTTGTATCATAGAATAAAAGAGACTACGTGCATTGTACAGTGCACATCTGGATATGGACCCTGGACACAAAAGAAAACCTTTAAAATGTCAACCAGTGCAAACAAAAACTATAGCATATACCCCCATAATCCCTGTAAACAAACTAAAAAGAACGCATGCATGCCCTTTAGACCAAACACAGACTGAATTCTCTGTTACTTTTAAATTCAGCAACACAGCTGGAGTACATTTCTATGTAAATATAGCAATCAATCTTCTATTCCATTTGCCACCAAATATGGACACTATATTCTTACATGACTCAGAAGAGCTAGGTTTACAAACCATCACCATGCAAAGAAATGCATCTAACAAACCTGACACTATTTACAGTATCTCAGCGCTAAGACAGAAATTGCAACACTGTGCAAGAATTGTTAAACTGACTATAAACACACTGGGGAATACACAAGAAATCCTAATGTTGTTACTAGACATACTAGAGACAGAACACACTATAAATTAAATCTTACAGATTTCATACACTTGGAAACATATGTGCAGTCTCCTAATTAACAAATTGATTATGTATCTACAGCAAATTGTAATACAGTTCAATTTCAACAACTTCAGGAAAATGCAGATCGTTGGAAATTATGCTTGTTTTAAAATACAGACAATCTTTCCAAACATACAAATAGATTCACATGCCCAATATGTGATATTGATGCTTTTAAGATACAAGGCAGATGACTAGCTGTAAACTCACTAACTAAACACACGCCCAAGTATCTCCTGGCTAGAAAACATTCACAACAGTAGGCATAATATTACACATTGGTGCCACAATCACTTCAGGCCACTATACTGTATATGTTAAAAGGTAGTGATTGGTTTGAATGCAACACCATGTCTGTTACTTCAAAAATAAAGGTTCCCTGCAAACCTAGCAAATGAATACTTAATGTTCCTTGAATCCAAATGTAGTCATTAAACTATGCTTTAAATTCAAATGTACAATAGTATACAGTTATAGACCACAGATGGGTATCTAACTACTTTAAATATAACATAAACAAAAACACAAAACAAATATGCCTTCATTACATTACACTTAAAACACACCATCACTTATCTAATTACTTAAGACATGCACGTTACCACTATACTACTTTCTACCCAAACAATGTGTCTCGTTTTCATAAGCATCACAGTCTGAAAGAAATTGAGAAAAGGTGAACAAAATGTGAATTTTATTAACTGTAAATGTACAAAATATGTGTTTCAATCCACCTTGGATCTGTGCCCTATGACCTACCCTATGACCTACTGATTACAATGTGTTAATACAACAACAATGTATCACACACATACACATGTTGTAGAAAACACAGTACATACACTGCACTATTATTATCATGCCCACCCACTACTTCCCAGAATCAAACAAACCACTATTTGCCACATGTGCTGAGACTAATACTACTACTATACCCATACTCTAAAACTCCCATGGTAGATGGGTCCTAACCAGAGGTCACATTCTCCAAACTACATAACTAATAAACACAAAGTAAGAACATTGTTCTGGCCATAGCCTGTAGGCACTTTGTTAGAGGCAATAAAGCTAAAGTAAACATATTGTTGTGGCTGAGGAAAAGTGGGTGGATTGTTTGGAACATGTCCCAATGTGGCCACTTGCCATGGACACAACAATATGTACTGTGACTACTACTATAACCACACAAACTGTTGCCATGCCCTGAACAATCTGCCCCATCATAATTGTCACAAACATGTGTATTGTCGCTTGCACTACAACTATTAACTTCCACTATTACTATTATACTCACACTCCCAAAGTACTACTCTGCCTCTAGACTGTGATCATATAGTTAAAACTACATAAGTACTAAACCCACAGTAAACATACTATTCTCATGATGGCTAATTGCCACTATATATATATATATATATATATATATATATATATATATATATATATATATATATATATATATATATATATATATATCAATACAAAAACATCTTTGTTGAGGGGATGTTATGGTTAGGTAGTCCCAACAAAAACCTTCCCCCCTCCCGTTTATGCTTCAAATTAAAACCGAAAAACCCCTGAAATTCGACAGTTATGGTAAATCAAGCCCCCAACCCTGCCACCACCCCTGTGCACTGCTAACACTAACACCCAGACCATGAAAGATGTCTTCTCAAATATCAATGGTGACATCAATGACAACATCACTTGTTTAGCCCCTTTCTTCACCTTCACTGCCATACATATAGATGTACATTCAGTAAAATAAATTCACTAAATGAATGTTACACTTCACAGTGCAACCAAACACCACGGCACATTCCCCCATTATAGTAAGCTAAGCAACCATAACTCACACCATCTACGTGCATTGCTAAGACTAATGCCCAGGACATCAAAGATGACATCACAAATAACATTAATGACATCACTAATGCAATTGGGTAACATAATAAAAGAAGTCTCAACTAGCGAAACTGTACGTCCACCATCAAAAAGTATCACAAAACACAGAAATAATGTCAAAGAATGGCTGCCAGTACAGCTAACAATGTTCCTAATAATCCTGATAGTGTAAGAAGAACCCATAGTAAAAAAAGTATTTTAGCAAAAATGTTTCGTCACCGAGTCCTTCAGAATCTACTAAGAAGAGGACCAAAGTCATCCTCACCCCTTAAAACGTACCGTAGAAAGCTAATTCTGCAAGCACTCATAGACAGTGCAATCCTTCTCAAAAGGAAGTTGTTCATATTAGTGTGAAAAAGGATGAAAGCACTAACAAAAGTAAATACCAAATTACAAATGAAACTCAGCAATAAACAGAATTTGAACAAAAATAATTTTGTGCATGTTTGTGGTGTCAATGGAGTCACACAACAACCACAGAGCCATATGTCAATGAAGAAGCATACAAACAAAATCATGCAAACACAATTGCCATCCATAGCCGTGGACGTGGGTATGAGAAAATCAATACTACCATCATGGAACTAGAAACACTGCTTACAAAATTGTCTTCCGAAAACTCAGAATTACCTCTCTATTCAGGAGAACCACACCATCCAGTATACAAATGGGCGTGCACATCAATGTGTGCCATTCCAAATAAAGCTTTGAAATCTTTACGTGTGTTCCTCAATCAATATGTAAAAGGTAAAGACAAAAGTAAAATCAAAGTGCTGCAAAATATGGATATTTGTGTAGTGCGAAAACACACAGGACCAAAAGGACATTCACTAGCCTGCATTTCTGGGCCTATTTGTAAAAGTACCTCAATGATATCAAAAGAATATCAGTACATCATTCTAAAGTAAGAACTTTAGTGTATAAAATGTATTGTGCAAAAAGTCCAGCTTCAGAATTAGGCAATTTAAATACCACTCTTGTGCATGATACACCCAAATACTTACAAGAACAAATGGACCGATTTCAGGAAAAGTATTTTGGAAGTGAGAGCCATGTAGAAAATGCAACAGTTTTAGAGCATAGTAGCGACAATTCTGCACATAGCAACATTCTATTACACACATACAGAAAAGAAATACTAACATTTAAAAGGTCATCGGCTGAAGTACCACACCATGTGTGTGTATGTTGCCGCAGAACGTTTTACAAAAGGAACCAAAAAATGTGGACATAGCATACAAAATAGAAAACGATGAAGACTCTAAATGGTTTGAATTAGCTTTGTACCTTTTAGCTGAAAGCAGATATGAAGTAACTGATATGTTGCAGTTACTGTACTGCTAAATTAGACAACAACCACACTCCTTCACGTACGATTACAAATAATTGTTCCTATTACCAAAAATCATGCAACAGTTCAATTTGTATGAGAGCATAATAATTCAAACAGTTCACCCATTTCAAGCAATGATACGCCTTCATCAAAAAACAGCAAATTTACCTCCCTCTGAATTTGTGAAAGGCATTTGTGGCAAAGTAGTGTACTTGCCATTAGATCTAACGGAAAATGTGCACACTCTAGGAGTGGAACGTTCACTAGAGCATTCCTTAATAGTCTTGGTAAATGGACTACCAACAAAGGAAAAAAAAATGGCAACAATTAGTAGACTTACACAAAGTTACACAAGCATTGCAATATATAAAAGACAACAATGAGTACTATAAGGAAATAAATATTGATGAAAGCTTAAGGCAAACAACTGAAATAATTCAAGAGCCATCAGAAACTGGACAATTCAAACTTCTGGATCCAGCTACAGTATCCACTCTCTTAGACCATTACACAATTCATCCATTGCATTCCATGAAAGTGTAAATGATGCACTAGAAACTTACCAAATGCGACAAACCAAAGGGTCACCAATGAGTATTTGGGAAAAAAGTATAAAAGCACATGCTTTTCCACTGCTATTTCCTACTGGCAAAGGTGGGAGGTACGATGATAGACCCACTCAGATTGGGGCATCAAAATACCGCTCATTACAAATGTATTCCCAAGATCGCAGATTTAGAAAAAATGTGGAATACTTATTCCACCTACTCTACGAAGGTGAATTAGCAACACTAGGTTATGGAGTTGCACACATTCTTAGATCTGGAACGCACTTTCAAAATATGTTAGCTACGCAGTTAATACAAAAAGTACAAGAAAAAGATGAGGTTTTACAATCAAGTATAACAAATTTGTTTGCAAACATGCGTGGTACAAAAGAATACTGGTTTAGACGGCACAGAGACATGCATTGCATGATCAGAAACCTTGGACCACCAACTTGGTTTGTTACGCTAAGTTGTGCAGACTACGCATGGGAAGATTTGCATGAGTTCCTATGCATAGCAAACAGCAACAAAAACAACATAGATATATTAACACCTGGAGAACTTTGCTCTCTAGATCCAGTATCTGTCTCAAAATATTTCCATCATCATTTCATTGCAATGCAACACTTTATTTGCAATAAAGGTGTTCCTCCCCGTGGAGAAGTGCAACACTTCTTTTGGAGAAAAGAATATCAAGCGAGAGGAGCATCACATATTCACATGCTGTTATGGAAATAAGGTGCACCGAAATTTGGGCACGACGGTGATGCACTGTTTTGCAGTTTTTCCAAAAATATGTCACATGTGAAATCCCTTCACAACAGAGTCATAGTGAGCTGCATGGGCAGATTTTACAATTTCAAAGACACAAATGTGGCAAATATTGTTGCCGTAAATACAAAAACAAAGATAAATACTACACCAAATGCCGCTTTGGTTTGCCCAGACCAGTTACAGAAACAGGTGAAGTAAACAACTTCATGTCTTCAGTTCAACATAGTGTTAAAGGTAAATCACCTAAAAACACATATTAGATAAAAAGAAGGGAAGAATCAAAATATATCAATGATTACAATGCAATCATTGTCCTATTATGGAATGCAAACATAGATGGCCAGTACATTGCAGACAATTCAACTGCTGTTGCACGATATGTTACAGCCTACTTAACAAAAGCAGAAAAAACAGAGCTTCAAGACCTCTGGGATGACCGAGCATCAGACAAAACATTATCACAGAAATTGTACAGCATAGGCATAAAAATGCTCTCTCATAGAAAATGTGGGACCTATGAAGCAGCAGATCGTTTAACCGGAACTGCTCTGTACGGAAAATCAGACAACAAAGTTTGGCTCAGTCTTGGTCCTGCAAAATCTAGAAAAAGAGAGCTAAAATCATATGAGGACTATTGCCAGAAATGAGCCCAACAGCAGAGACATTCTAAAAAAACAATTTACTGGACACATACTATCCGAACAGGAGTACCACTCTGGAAAGCATGTGTCTTTTCCACATAGCTCAAAACTTTGCATACAAAAATAATGTAAAACCCGATGAAAGTAAACGTAGATATAGAGTGAACGATTGTGAAGGGAGCTTAGTGAAAGTTAACAAACAAAGCTTAATTAATCATGTGAAGTTGTCATTAAAAACTCCTCAACAGAAAGAACTATATTACATGTCTCTTTTACAACTTATCAAACCATGGCGAAAAGAGGAAGACATACTAGATACTTATGAGTGCTATGAAGATGCTTTCAAAGCAAATGAAAGCACTAGCACCGATGTTAACTTTACGCAATACAAAACAATGTTACACAATGAGCAGCAACAAGAAGAGGAAATTCAGGCCCAACTAGATAAATACTCTTCCGACAGTAGTCAACCTTCTGTAACAGAAAGTCAAGAGCAATTAGGACAACTACTGATAGCAAATGAATCTGAAGTTGCTATGGCAGAAATAGAGAATACCATGTATCAGTATCAAGAAGATACAGAGGACTTAACTGTGGAAGAAGGAAAACTTAACAACGATCAGCTCACCATTTTTGAAGAGATAACAAAACAAATTGTGCATGGCATACAGCACGAAAATGAAGAATGTACCTGCCAAAATTACAAACCTATACTGTTGTACGTCAGTGGTGAAGCTAGATCAGGGAAAACATTCTTAATCAAAATTATTAGCAAGTTCCTGCAGCAATTGACAAACAACAAACTATCAGCTGTTGTAACAGCCCCCACAAGTTTAACTGCCTACAACATAGGCGGTGTGACTTTACACCGATTACTACTGCTTCCAGTAAGGCATCAAAATAAATTAGTCTACTACAAACTTTCTCTTGAAGCTGCAATGGAATTACGGAGAGTATTTAAGCAAATGAAAAAGCTACTAATAGATGAAGTGAGCATGGTCTCCAATCTAATGTTGGCTTTGATTCATCTCAGATTGGAAGAAGTACTTAAAAGTAATAAGGAAGAACTCTGCGGGAAAACTGTTGGTAGCATAGGTAATGTTAACCTTTGGCAACATTTCCAATACAGAGAAATAACGGATAACATGCGGCAATCTGCATATCTCACTTATGCCAACATCTTAAAACGTATTAGAGTTGGTGTATTATCGCAAGAAGCACAAGCTGTATTGAAAAAGCAGCATATACATGCACTTTATGGCGATAACGCATGCGCAACTGATGTTATGGAACAAATAGCACACAAAAATATCAATTGTATGGCCTTAATGCCAACTCTTGCAAGCTATTTCAAATTCAATGAAACAATGCTAAAGAAAGAAATGCAAGCAATAATAGAAATTAGCGCCACAGACAAACTAGATGTACATGGTTTGACAGTACCCATGTGTGAGCAAGCCACAACAAGACTAAATAGTTTAGAACATTCATTCTCCAACAGAGCTGGTTTGGAAAAAGTATTGAAATTATCATTAAATTGTAGAGTAATGCTTAAACATAACCTTGATGTAGAGCAATGGGTAGTTCATGGAGCACTGGGCACAGCTGTTGGCTTTCAATCATACTCATGTGATAACAGCATTCAGTTTGTAAATATTTGCTTTGATAAAGTTTCAGAAGTAAAAAGGATAGGGTGCTCAATGGCTCGATTAACTTCTCTTCAAAGACATGTATGTACGTAGAGTGCAATTTTCTCTAACTCTTGCATATGCAGTTACCGTTCATAAATCCCAAGGTCTTACCCTAGATAAAGCATTGATAGATATAGGAAAGACAGTGTTTAAGGAAGGCATGAGCTATGTAGCATTATAACGCTTACGTACACTTGACGGTATTTTGTTAATAAACTTTGATTCAAATAAAGTCAAAGCTGATATTCCTTGCATTCTAGAATAAAATAGATTGCGTTCACTATACACCCCTCATCAGAAACAATATCCTGTTCCAGATAAAGTGAAACGTGGTAAAAGAAAAGTAAATGAAACAGAAATGCAACAGAATGCAACAGGAAATTCTGCAAAAAAAAGAAAAATAGCTAAAGTTTCATCAATTGCCACAAACACAGAGGAACCTATTAGGGAATGTAAACCAGGGACGTTGGCAAAGAAGCAACAGAAAAACTGAAAAATGCACTCAGGTACAGAACTTGCTGTCCCATGCAAATTTACAAATGAAAGTGGGATAAGTTGCTATGCAAATGTAGCAATGAATATTCCATTTCAATTGCCACCAATTGTTAACAATATTTACCTGCACAGCACAGACCAATTGTGTTTGCAAATGTTAGTACTGCATAGAAATGCAACAAGCAATCCTGACAACACATACCGTGTTTATGGAGTAAGGCAACAATTGGAAGACTGTGCTGGAATGGTGACATTCACTATGAACTCACAAGAAGATCCACAAGAATTTCTAATGTACATACTTTTAGTATTGGCAAACAAAAGTATACCTGTAAATGAAATCTTCCAAATTCCGTACATGTGGAAACATACATGCACTCTCTGTAACAAAGTGATACAGGAAGAAATCCCAAATGAGCGATATGTGTATATTTCCATACCAAATTGTGAGAGCATTCCTTTTCAGCAACTTGTACAAAATGAAACCATGGCAGATTATGTAGTATTTGCAATTTAGACAATCGCTCTACCTTACTGATACAATCACATAGTGCCTACATAATACTTATGTTTCTACGGTACAATGCAGATGGCACTAAAAACAACTTCAAACTAACTGGATTTACACATGGTCAAGTGTCACTTGGAAAGAAAACCTTTACAACAGTAGGAATAATCTACCATGCAGGAGCTACTACCAATGCAGGTCAGTACACTGCATACATTAAACAGAATTGTGGATGGTTTGAATGTAATGATAGCACCATTACTCTAAAGCAGAGGTTGCCAGCTAACCTAACAAATGCATATTTAATATTCTTGAAGCCAAAATGTACGAAATAGTGTGCACTTCAAAATTGTGAACAAAGTAAGTGAAAGACTACAAAAAGTTAGAATACGCCCACAGGTATCTAACTACCCAACAGGATGGAAGAATGACACAAATAAATGATTGTCACAGATTGTTGGAAACCAATGTACAAGTAGAATACGCCTATACATATCCAACTGTAGTTGAAAATGGGCAGGAAGGCAACAAATAAAACATTAATGGGAAAGATACAGGAAACAGGATATGTTAACGACACAAATGAATGAATATCACAAATCTGTAAAGAACACATGCACAGTTAGAATACGCCTACAGGTATCTAACTACCCAACAGGATGGAAGAATGACACAAATACATGATTATCACAGATCGTTGGAAGCAAATTCACAGGTAGAAATTGCCTATAGGTATCTAAGTGTTGTTAAAAATCGGCAGGAAGGCAACAAAGAAAACATTAATGGGAAAGATGAAGGAAACAGGATGTAACAACGACACAAATGAATGAGTAGTGAAAATGTGTAGGAGCAAATGCACAGTTTGAATATGCCTACAGGTATCAAACTGTTGATAAAAATGGGCAGGAAGGCAACAAACATAACATTGATCAGAAAAATGAAGAAAACACTGAAAGGAAAAAATGAAGTTGCATAAGAAATGAAGGTATTTTTTTAATCCGACAAGGATTTTTTTCCCCAGACCCAAGGATTAGAAAAGCAAACACAGAAACTGAGCGCAATGCACAGTACACTGGTTTGTAAACTAAAAATCAGGGTCTAAATAAAAATTAACTGTCTATTAAGCAATGTGGTAAATGTAGAAAATCTGCAAACATTAACTCACCTTTTTCTTTCATCACAGAAATTGTAAAAATTGATACTTCCGCCAAGTACGAAAACAAAACATAAAAAAAAATTTCTGGATTCTGAACAAAGTAAGGAGTAAGTATATTGGCAGGCATTTTCTACACATGGGAATGTGCTCACCTAACGTGTGGTAGTAATATGCTGCAGTGCCTGTAGGCTGGCCTTTTGTCTGCAGTGAGTAACCTACCACCTATGCCTTACAAACAAGTTGCAAGGAGTACAGGTCCTATACACAACCATCACTGCATATCTGAAACATTGTCCTTGAAATTAGCTGCTTATAAATTTACTTTTCGGACCATCATCTGCAGCCATGAAGTGAAGAAACTAGGGCATCAAAACAACAACCATAAACCACCACTCCCATATTAACTTGTACCTCCACTGCTTATGACTTCTGTATTGCATGCATGGGCTTTAGCCATGCGCCCAAGACTGCAGGGTCTCCCCACAACCACCGTGGTGATGTGTGGTAGTGGGGGTTATTCTATAGGTGTGTTATCCTGCTGTGCCTCTGCCCAGAGACTTCGCTCCTAGGTGTATGTCTGTAGATCTTACATGGAATGGGTGTGCAGTGTCTTCCAAGTGTAGTACTGACCACTTTCATGTTGGGGGCATGGGCTTCGGCCATGGACCCAACACTGCACGAACTCCCCAGAACTTGCCAATGAAAATGCAACACAAGGGGTGTATGCATGGTTGCCACATGTGGCGGTGGTTGTGGCCAGGGCCTAGAGCCTTGGAAGTAAAGCCTTCGGCATGTGCCAACCATGGCAGCGTACTAATGAATATAATAATAGCCATTGGAAACAGTAATGCACGTGCCCCTACAAATCTTACAACTCCCCCGTGCACTGCACAGGCTGAAATATTGGCCCTATTTGACCCCTCATTTTCTGTGCGTACAAGGAGGCCACAGAACATACATGATAAAGTATGTATAAATGTATTATTGGGTGCATGGCCTTTGGCCTTGCACCCAAGAGTGCAGGATGTTCCCACAACCACCTCTTTGTTTTTGGGTGCATTGCCTTCAGCCATGCACCCAACACTGCACACACTCTCCACAACTTGCCAATGAAAATGCAACACAAGGGGTGTATGCATGGTTGGCACATGCTACGGTGGTTGTGGCCAGGGCCTAGAGTTTTGGAAGTAAGGCCTTTGTCCTTCGGCTGACGGCCATACATCCAAGACTCTAGGCCCTGGCCACAACCACCGTAGCATGTGCCAGCAATGGCAGCATACTAATGAATATAATAATAGGCATTGGAAACAGTAATGTATTCACAGCATGTAGGCAATTTCAATGTTCCCTAACACCAGATGTGTCCGTACAAATGTAAAAACACCCCCGTGCAATATACGGCTTCAAATACTGCCCTTATTGGACCCCTCCTTTTCTGTGCGTACAAGGAAGCCATAGAACATACCTCATTAAGTAGGTATAAGTGTACTGTGTGTACAAGATGTCCATTCACATTAGATCATGCCGACCGACCCCAAGAACAAGTCCATTAATCACCCATATGTGAAGACTGTAGCTCCTGGCCACTACCACCGTAGCGTGTGCCACCCATGGCGGTGTAGTAATGATTGTAATAATAGGCATTACGAAAAATAATACGGTCACAGCATGTTGTCAATTTCAATGTTGCCTACCTATACCCGTGTGCTTTCAAGAGTTACAAATTTCATATCCAATACATGCAGTCAAGTGTTACAAATTTCCTGCCCACTATATGGACTGAAGTGCTATCGTTATTATCCCCCACATTTACTGTACGTACAAGGTGTCCATAGAAATTACATCATGACGGCCGAGGAACAAATGCATAGATCCCCCATGTCTTACTGTGTGAATCTTTCCCAATGCTATGTGCCCCAGCAAAATAGGGTAATGAAAAAAGCATGTGTACGCTGTTTGTTACTACACTTTCCCCGGATCCAAGATGTTGGGCGCATCCAAACCATCTGATGCAGAAGACGTCTCGCAGCAGCCAATGGACAGAGATGTTGTGTGTACGCAGTCATGACGGCAGCCCCTTAGCCAATCGGTTTCTTGTTCGTCGACCGAACAGGGGAGTGTGACCGCGGAGCGAACATAGATATCACTATTTATGTCAGACCTACTTTTTCATAATTTTAAATGAACGTACTGCAAATATGGTGACAACATTTACAAAAGCACGCTTTCTGGACCAAGCCCCTGTACCTGCCGCAGATTTTGTCAAAATCCATCCAGCGGTTTCACCTGTAACTGTGAGCAAAGTTTTTCCCCCATTCAGTCTATGGGAAAAAAAGACATTTGGAGACCCCCCAAAAAAATTCAGAGTGGGCAATATACTTTTTTTGCAAAGTTTGGTGAGGATTCGTTCAGGGGAAGCAGAGTTATAAGCCGCCAAAAAAGTGCTCCTCCTACGGAAACAGCAACTTAGCAATAACTACGTGGCCATGTAATATATATATATACAAAAATAGAGGGGAAAAAAACACACACTCTCCTTGAGGCATTTGATATCTCCCATGCTCAACCAAAGCACAAATCAGAAACTCGTATCCAAAATTAGAATCAAGTTTATTTAATTCAATGAAAAACTATCAGCATACACAAAAACAGACAGTGGCAGGACACCATGGGGGAATCCAAGAACACAACGCGTTTCGCGCTTCAATGAGCGCTTGATCACATAAGGAGAACAAAGTCTGCAATCCCAATACGTATGCAGGCATAGTCCCTTTACTATTTCATCTCCATAGAGTCATTCCATGTGTGATAACCGTGGCAGCCATGTTGGAGTGGATCGAGATCCCATTCAGTCAATTGATACCAGACAGATAGCACCTAAATAATGGGTAAAAGAAAAAAAATGTATGTGCCAATAATTCAGGAAACGTAATAGAACTCAAAGTGGGAACAAAAACAAAACCAAGATAAATAATACTAGGGATCCCATTAATAATGGTTAGCCACGTGTAATCACCACGTGTAATCGGAAGAAATAAAAAAAAAACAATGGGACAAAGTTCAAACTATTACATATGTCCACTACACTACTTATACAGTACGGCACAGTGGCACCAATGTAAAACCCATTATAAAGTTCATTCATAGCACTGAATGAATACATCAAAGAATAGAATAGAATAGAAATTGGACAAAAAGGATGGTACATGCAATGCAAAAAGGACAAAATTAAAACAGTCAGGCAGACATTTGATAAAATACAAATGTAAATACAGCGAATCCCATGTCATACCTCCACCCCGACACGCAACCAGGAAGAGGAAAATGGCTTCTTCCATCGGAAGGTTAGTCTACAGGTCCTCAGGAGAAATTCAATACCTGTCTGCAAAAGGAGAATTCCCAAGTGAAGAGAGTTTATACACATCTGTCCCCTCGTGAACAAATAAGGCCAGAATGAAATGAAGACATCCCCTATCTCACTCGACTTCCAACACCTATGATGGAATTACAGAATCTTCTGATTACTATTAATTCACAACCACTAATTCCCTATCTAAAACTGCATGAGCCGAACAACAAAGCAATACAAGTAAAAGCGACCTTGATTGCCTTGATGCACACCAAACAGATACACATTGAGAATTTGATTATTCAAATAAAACAGCGTTTAGACTAAGAGCCTGAGACGAGTCAAAGATGACAAAGCAGACTGGCTGAAATCGCAAGTGCTGACCGTGCAGAAAGACTACAAGCAACCGCTGCACTGATGTCCCTCATGAAAGAGATGATAAAAATAGCTACCAAGTTGTCAGAAGCTCCGGACAAGGAACAGATCCCAATGCATACTGTAATACCACCAATTGGAATACAACCAGAGAAACCGATTGCCACGGCCGAGATAGGCCCAACTGCACCGAGACAAGACTTTGCCATCAAAAGATCCAAAGGACTTTGATCTTTTTACGAAACAGAACAGTACATTTGGAAAAGGGAAACCAATTAATGAAAATACATTTTAAAATGCCAGAATGGATCACGTGCATTTTAGTGAAAAATTGCCGACTCCCAAGGCATCATCTAGAGTCCTAACAACTCAAACCTCAATCCCAAAACCCCAAGAAAAACCTACCCAACAGACTAAAGTCGTGGAAAGGATGCATGAACCGCAACTACCTCAACACCAGGAATTGGATCAAGAAGCAAAAGAACAACAAGCTACATTATTAGAACTGTATACCTACTCAGCCGACTCGAGTCCTGACAACTCAGCTTCCCCCCAAGAGCAGAACATAATAGACATGATTCTGCTGGACCAATGTCAAACTGATGAAGGAAATTCTGTACACCATCTCAACCCATCCTGTGAAGAGATATCAGACAACAAACTGTCAGCGGTGCATAGCCTAGAAAGTACAACAATAAGTAATTTAAATCAGGAAGGGAAAACTCTCCCACAAAGAGACCACCAAAGAAAACGAATGGACAAAGGACACCGACAATATACTAAAGAAGAGAGGGATTTTGTCTAGCCACAGTTGAAAACTCCAATTTTTGTGGACCCCCTAAAAGTGCAAGAGAAATATGCGATAACATTAGCACTTCTACGATCTACAAATCCCTCAGTAATCCTGAATCAGACAAACATACTGCGACTAAGTTGAGCGATCCCAGATTTAAAACACATATGTTCGCAGGACATAAAGCTGGTCAAATTCTTAGATGAGCATGCCCTCGACAAATTTGAAATAGAAGCAAAAAGTGAATTTTTAAAAACAGCCGATCAACTGAAATGTATTGGAGTGCAGAATGAAGAGGGACTCCGAACAGAGGACACAAGGAATGTCACTGGCGAAGAAAATGGATCATCACGGACCAAACAGGCAAGAGCCAAGAAACAATTATATAGCTATTGACTCGATGAGAAATGAAGAGTTGCAACGTACAACAAGGTCCTACAGATCCCAGGATGTATACCAATATAGGCAAGAGATATCGACAAACAGATACATTCGAAGAGGCTACTCCTTCCAAAAAAATGAAAGTCAAAGCCTCTCCTCGGAGTCATCATAACAGCTAGACGAAGACACAGACAGATATCTTATGCTGACCACGTGGAATACAAGAGGTCATAGCCATCTTTTCTATCAAACTCACTTAAAGCTCCAGCAATCTCATATCATCTGTCTACAAGAGGCGTGGTTGGTTCAAGCTCCCACATGGGAAAGTTACAATGTTTTTATCAATCCTGCGGTAGTTCAACCAAAAGGCAGACCTTCTTTGGGACAGATAATTCTGGCGCAAATAAACTCTAAATAAACTCTAAATGATCAATAACCGAGTCCAGAAATCTGAACCCATGGACACAATATTTAATACTCCAGAACATAGCACAACCAATGTTATCATTTGTGGAGATTTGAATAGCCACCTTTTTGCCACCTTTTTGATAAACTCGGCAGCCGGAAAGCTACCAGTTATCTTGCAATGAGTGCCAAAATATGGATCAAAGAATTGATTTCAAGGAATCTCTCTTTGATTGACAATTTCCAAAACTCAAATCTACAAATTATCCCACCTGGTCTCAAGGAAATGCCAAGGCTATTTTGGACTACATTTACGTATCGCCAAATATACTGGAAAAAACAGTAAAAACAGAGAATAAAGCAAATTCGAACAGTGTCCACCATATGATCTCTTTTACATGGTCCCAGTATGGACCCCAACAGAAGAAACTAAAATTGACACCATTGGAATTGAATGCAAAAACGTCTAGACTCAGACTAAAAGTCTCCGATTTACCTGGTTTATCCAAGAGATACCAAATACCTGACAAAGAAGACAGCGAAAAACTGAATTATGAACAGCTGTTCGATCAATATTACCAACAGAAAAATAGGACAAAATAATCAGAAGAAACACAACCATTGTTATGATATAGAAATAAGGGAGAAAAAAACAGAGCTGCACAATCTGTGCAGACATTTAAACAAGCATAAAACATAGGTTTCCAGTCAAGCAATTAAATCAGCAAAGCAGACTTACCGTAACGGGTTAAAAGCACATGAAAGTTTGATTCTTAAATAAAACTCAGAAAAAATGCTGTTGTGCCTTAAAAACAGAACACCCGAGATCTATGGAACCTGTTAAATCCAATACAGACGTCAGCACCTGCTGATAGAGAATGTAACTGAATCAAAGTGACTAGATAATTATTCCAATCTATACAGAAAGGTGGCGATCGAAAAACCAGATCAAGCAATTAAATAAGAACCTAAATCCCTTTCGAGCACAAGGACCAGACGGTCTATCAAATAAAAAATAAAGGCGACACCCGAGATATGGGTGGAAATTATGGTACAGATTCTAAATCTGATCAATCATTTGCAGCAGATCCCAATCGACATGGCGACAGGTGATCTTAATACCAATATTCAAAAAAGGAGATAAAGGAAACCCTGTAAACTACAGGCCAATTGCTCTTCTAGACCCTCTAGGGAAAATCTTTGTGATGATATTATTGAGGGATCTGACAGATTGGGCCACTCAAGAAAAAAAAGTTTGCCTATGACAAACTGGTTTTGTCCATTCAGTGGGAACTAACATCAACCTCTTCCTGCTGAATCTTGCAAAATACGAAGCAAAGATCAGTGGTCAACAGGTATGGATGGCCTTTGTAGATCTCAACCTGGCTTTTGACTCTGTCAACCGTTGTCTGCTTTGGAACAAGTTAGAAAAGTGGAATTGACTGGCATATATTCCACAACCAATAAAACTTCTCTATTCATCAACAAAAATATGAATAAGGCTAACTAACAACGGGATACTAAATCATATGTAGAGGCGTGCAACAGCCTTAAATAAGGCTGCACGCTAGTGGCAACGCGTTTCTATCTGTTCACAGCTGACCTACAAAGAGAAATGATACTAGCATTAATAAACCTGCCAATAATACATTCAGAAAGACTATTCTTGATGCTATATGCGGACGACATTATTTTGCTCAATAAGACTCCAAAAGGACTACAGCACAACCTTGACCCGCTCTGAGACTATATGGCGAAAAACAAGTTAAAAATAAACACATCCAAAACAAAAATCATGGCCATTATGAAACCAAAATAGAATGAAAATAAAAGGCCTGTGTTAAACATAAACAGAGCTCTTATCGATGGGGTCGATTCATACAAATACTTAGGGATTATCATTTCTCACACACTGGTTGAAAAAGAATGGGAAGAACATCTAAGAAACAAAGTAATGGCCCTGGCCAGACAAGGCTACATTCTCCATGAAAAGTATGGAAAGTTCTCATTCAGACCAATAATCACATTTTATAGGACTGAAGTCATTCCGATCCTGATTTACGGAAGTGAGACACTGTTGAAACTGCCAGAGAAAATATGACCAAACCTCAAAGCACTATTCTGGAGGAAAATAATGAGGCTGCCACAATCATTCCCAGTACCAAAGATCTGCTTCTAGCTGGCACTGAAATCTCTTAATTCAGTGGTAACATGGAAAAAGATCGACCTATACCGAAAGATCACTGGAGAAGAAAAAGCCGCTCTTCTAGAGATATTCATAAATAAGACAAACGCTATCAGTGCAGAGTATTGACAGAATGGAAACAACAGATGTCATTCATCCTCCTGACAAAAGAAGAAATAGATATAGAAACGCTACAATTGAGACCACAAAACGCCAAAAAAAAGATCATGCTCAATGATTGGATAAACACCATTAAACATAAAAATCGATACAAAGACAACCTGGTGTCCGAAAAAGAAGTGAGAGCGATAAACAAATTACCATCATATCTGTTCCTCTTCCCAGACACAAGAATAAGATATTTATGAAACTATGCTTAAATATCCTACTAATGGGAGAAAGACTATTGAGAATTAATAAACAAAAAATTAAAGGCGAACTACTGCAGAGCTTGTAAACAGCCAAATAATACTTTATCCTGCAATAGTCATAAGTTGGTTTTCACCAAATTCTAAAAGAAAAAAAGACAGCCATAGATCCAACAAATGGGATCTATTGTGAAAGAAAAAACAGAAGTTTAGAGGCATTACCAGACCTAAGATGTGTGCCATGAACACCCGTTGAGAATACACTGATATTACAGAAAAATATGTTAAAGTACTGGGGAATAAAATCGGAGAGGAGGCAAAGATGTCATATATTCTGAAGCTTTGTGTCAAAATCTAGAATTCATTTTGTTTCCAATTGTGTCAACCTCAAGGTTCGATCTCCATCTCTTTGGTGAATCGGGACATGAGCCACTGCAAAGAACGTTAGTACATGAAAATAATGTTCATGTTCCTTCTTGAAATGTTTGGCCATCGGTTATGTGGGGTCAACGTTTTTAATAGTGCTGAGATGCTGAAGGATTCTAAGTTTCAATTTACATTTTGTAATCCCAACATATCACTTCCTGCAAGGACATGAAAGAACATACACAACAAATACAGTGTCACAGTTAATAGAATGTTTGATCTCAAATTTAAGATCCATAATCAGATGCATGAATGATTTCCTTGCCATGGCATGAGGACAGGCCTTACATTTTAGACACTTCGTAAGGCCTATCGATGAGCCTGACAGCCAATTGGTCATGGAAGAACTCTTCTCTACAGGATGCAGGTAGTTAGAGACCAATCTATCCCTTAGTGATGGTACTTTCTTGTAGGTCAATATAGGACGTTTAGGCAGGGCAGGGCCAAGATATTTATCAAGGGTAAGGATACGCCAATATCTCATAATAATTTTCTGAACATCATGTGAGGCATTATCAAATGTAACAATCAGCCGAGGATCATCATGGCTGATATATTTCTTACTCCTTATTCCATACAGGAGTGTTTCCCTTGAAAGTCCATGTGCCTTTACGAAAGCCATTTCAATGTTTCTTTTATCATAGCACTGTTGCAAGAAATCGGCAGCAGCCACTGCGCAACACCTATCATACTGGAAAATATCAGTGCAATTACGACAAAAGTGAATACATTCGCCATACGGGATGCTTTTCTTGCAAGAGGGTGGATGCAACTAGTGGCAAGCAAGGGGAGGCCTGTGTTCAAGGGTTTTTTGTACAATGATGTATGAATACCCAGTGTATCAAGCATCACAACTACATCCAAATATACAATATCTGTATAACTATGACATTCAGTAAATCTCAAGTTTGCAGTATTGGTATTGATACTTTCAACAAAAGACAACCAGTCAGTTTTAGTACACTTCCAAATTATAAAAATGTCATCGATATACCGCCACCACGAAATAATCATTGTAGGAAAACTCAACAAAAGTAAATCAAATAGAAAAGTAGCCTCCCACCACCCCATAGTCAAATTTGCATACACTGGAGCAAAGGTAATGCCAAAGCAGTGCACCTCACTTGACGATAGAAAGAGCCTTCAAATAAAAAAACATTGTTAGTCAAACAAAACAATTATATGTCCAAAAGCATAGCACTGTGTGCCAAAAGATTCAGTGATTGAGTGTCCAAAAAGAATTTACAAGCTGCCAGCCCAACCTTGTGATCAATCAAAGTGTATAAGGAGTCCACATCAAGTGTTGCCAAAATCAATTCTTCCTCCCAAGGAATATCAGAGATATGTCTTGAAAAATCCATGGTATCCCACAGGTACGATGGCAAAACTGAAACAAGTGGAAATAAAGTTGCATCGATAAATTGTGCCAGATGTTCAAGTAGAGAGCCACACAGAGTAACTGGGGCCTGCCAGTGGGATGGGTGAGAGATGTATGTGTCTTAGGCAAAAATTAATTAGTTGGTGTAATGTGAGTAGAAGGGAAAATAAATGTAGCCAATTCGTCCTTAATTAGACCTTTTTCAGCCCACTTGGTACACAGAGAAGTTTTGTAGACAATATAGAATAACAACAACGGTCAGAAAGTTGATGGTTAGATTCTGCAAAATAGTTCACCCTATCTTGAATTTCAATGTTGGAGCCTTTAACGGCCGGTTTGATGTCAATAAAGCCCCCCACTGAGAACTGAGGATTAAACCTTGATATGTTTTTAAGTTTTGTGTGAACATCTGTCATGACTCATGGCTGTCCATTTTACAACAGTCCCAATTCCACAGCATACACACACACACACACACACACACACACACACACACACACACACATAATTCTGTGTCTCCCAGAGGGACAGGTGTTCTCCTAAAAGGCCATTGAAAGGGTGGATGGACCAAGCTTGGCACACCTGGCATCATAAACATCACCCTTTGGATGAATAGGAATCCAAGTTCTTCCTGTTTCCCCCAACATGGAGGAGAAATAGTCTAGACAGAACAGAAGACTGCAGTCCTGCCGTTTGAGTGTGGTGGGGTGTGACTGGCTATATAAGCTACACCCAAGCATGCAGCCCTTGCTTTGCGTTGCTCTGCTCAATGCAGCGTGACGCTCACCAGCACGGCTCCTGTGTGCACTGAAGATACTTACTCAAGGACTCCTCATTAACTGTCATCTTCTCTGTTCCAGTCCATCGTCCCGAACTATACCGCAGTCTCTGGAATGCTTACGAGGCTTCCTCCAGGCAGTCAGCTGTGACCTCTCGTCAGTTCCCATTTTCACAGCTCTGGTCGGCTCCTGCCATAGCTGCAAGTTCGCTCCGCTCCATCAGTGCGAATTCAGCAGACACCTGTAACGAAAAGAACAGTAAGCAAAACCCAGGCAACAAAGCATTGCACAAATTTAAAAGCACCAGGCATATATATGAAAACCTTACCCAGCTCTTGTCACAGCTGCGCATTTGCTGTGCTGCTTCATCATCATGACTTCAGCAGAAACCTGTAAAGAAAAGAACAGTAAGCAAAAGTCAGACCATAGCAAGCATTGCACGCATCGAGAAGGCATTGCGCATAAACATAAAACAATACATGACTCTTGTCACAGCTGCAAAATCGTTCTACTCCATCACCGCGGCTTTGGAAGGCATCTATAACATAAAGGACAGTATGCATTAGAGAGACAGTAAGTGCAAAAAGCAAAGAAGTTAGCGCACAAAGACAGAAAGCGCAAAGAAGTAGAGAACAAGTGCTGAATAATTGACACAAGAGGTAAACAGCAAGAAAGCAGCGCATAGAGAAAACAAGGAACAAGAAGAAGATAAGAGCATGATAGGCAGTATGAACACTTGCTGAGGAATTGTTCGCATTGATATCAGACTCACCTGATAAAGAACACTCATCCAACGCTGCAGCAGGACTGGGCTTGGAAATTCAAATCAATGACGTAACTGATTCCACCTTGAACAGACTTGCACCCCTACTAGAGTTACAGCAGGACGGAGAGCCATCCTTCCACAAATACCCGGTGAATCAAAACATACAGTTATCCTGGTAACACCAGGGCTGACATCAGGGGGGGATAGAGATAGTCATATACACATCAGAATTATAAGCTTGCCCCTGTACCCTCATTCATAGGATCAACCCCAGAGAATCTAGGATTCAGAGGGTCCAGGCTTATCTCATCGAGATGAAGAGGCTCTGGGTGCTCCTGTTGAGTGTAACAACATCCCAATTGGGATCAAAGTCAAACTCACAGGGATCAAAGTTGGATGGATCGGAGAGCTCATCTTAGAGGCAGGCCAGATCAACCAGCGAAGTGATGTCTGAAATGTAAAGATCAGTGTGGCTAGTTCGTAATGTAGGAGGTTTAGCCACTGGTGGATTGATGGGAAAAAAAGAATTTGTTAAAATCCAGACGCGACTGAACATAATCGAAAGTCATGGTAGGGCAGAAGTTAAGGCCTAATGAGAGTAGCGATGATTGTGGCCGTGTAAGCACATGGAAAGACATATTTGAGACTTGATGAGTCTTCATGGCTGCTGTGGTTAGTGTTTTACCCCAGAGCGCATTGATCTGCTCTGTTGGTATGCATCAGAGCCATTTCCCACAACAACCTCAGCATTTTATTCCCCCTCTGTGATTTCTGTCCACTCCCTCTTCCTCTTCATCTTCCCCTGCCACAACCTATGCCCCTCTTTTGGTTCTTTCCATCCTGGCATAAAAGTCTCATTTTGTCTAAAAAATTGAGCTTCACTGGAGGTTCATCAGTTTCTGAGGTGGAAACATATGATTCCGAAGAAATAGCATCCGCCTCACACAATTGAATTGGCAATTGTTGTGCGGCGGTAATTTTACGTAAAGAGTCAAACCATTTTGCAAAAGTAAAGATCTGCCCTGACTCATAATCTACCTTATCTCTCATAAATTTCCTATGCTTGCGCTGTTTAATTTCTTCCTCATACGTGAGTAGACCTTCTTCAATTTAATCCGTAATTTCTTTCCCTCCTCCATGCTTGAGACATTGGTTAATTCACATTCTACCTTCTCCAGTTGTTGTATGTAAATATATTACAGGGCCTGCTGTAGCCGCCCTGTAGTCATGGTTAAGTTGCTCATCTCATAAGAAGAGCACTTTTTGGGCGGCTAATAACTTTGATCACCCTGGACGAATCATCACCACATTTGTGATGTCATCTTTGATGTCCTGGGAGTTAGTCTTAGTAGTGCACAGTGGTGGTGTGAGTTATGGCTGCTTAGCTTACCGGAACTGGTGAATTTCTGAGGTTTTTCGGTTTTATTTTTATCCATAATGTCGCTTTAACAAAATTGTTTCATTGTTACAGGGACTTTATGGTTATAGGTAAAACCGAAAAACCTCAGACATTCGCCAGTTATGGTAAGCAAAGCAACCATAGCTTGTGCCACCAGCGTGCACTGCTAAGACTAACACCCAGGACATCAAATATGACATCACAAATGTCATTGATGACATCACTGATGACATCACATGTGACATTAATGTTGATGAAAAGTCCCTACCTACAAGGGGTTGTTTTTATTATGTTGGTAACAAGATTTCAGGGGTGATTGTGTAATGTTAAACATGTAATAACTAGCTTACAATTCAAGAGTTACTACACACTTCTGCTAGTACAAACAATACATATGAAGACCCACAATGTATATAAATCAGAGGCACATACAGGGAAACTAAAGTAAGGAAGAAAGAAACAGCATCATCAGAAAATGTTAATTGCATTAAAGTTTATCATCCTGTATACAAATGAATTGTGTGTTTGAGCCCTGGTATTGCCCCATGCATGTGCCACATGAGCTGAGACCAAACCCTAAAGAAAGTACTTTAAGAACCTACAACAAGGTTAACGTTTTGATATACAGCACCTTTTGAATTTTAATATTCTGATTGTCAGTGAATAAAACCACCTGACCTAGATTGTTCAGTGAACCAAAATAGGTGAGCCAGATATGTGATGTCATCAGTGATGTCATCAATGACATTTGTGATGTCATCTTTGATGGCCTAGGTGTACGTTTTTTCATAGAATTTCATAGGTTTTTATTAGTGCAACTTAACCATAACGTTCCTTTAACAAGGTTTTTTTTATTCAATTTCATAGGTTTTTAGTAGTCTATAAACCTTTTTCAACTTTTGAAATAATTTTGCATCCGTAGATGTCCGGGCACGTCTGACTTAGTCGCAGACCTTCTGTACAGTGCCATGTGACCATACGATTGCGCGTGGCATGGTGACGTGTTTGCGATGGCGTCTGCACTTCGTGATCTGATCCGTGCTTTGAATACAGTTCGGAAATGCATTTTCTACTGATCTAGGAACTTTCAACTTCAACATTTCCCTTGCACCCCTCCTACACCTTTTCGTACTCATTATCCATAATCAATCTAGTGCACAGTACATACTTGGAAGAATTTTATCAAAACTGCGATTTATATTAAAAAGGGCATTAGTTATTGCCATCCCTCCTCCCCAAGAGCCAACACCATCACCAGCTGGAGGACCTTCACAACAAAAAAAAGCTCAGTACTTTCAAAGACAATGAAGCGGATCAAGAAGATGAGGTATAGGAAGTGCCTACTTCTAGCACGAAGATCGAATCATGGGTGTGCCAGTTCTTTGCTACTGTTGGGAGTGTACCAAAGGCTAAAGCTACCAAAGTGAAATGCTCTGAGTGCAATGTTGTACTCAGTCGCAGACTACCTGAACAGAACTCCTAGAGGACCACCTCCATGCAACACCACGCCAAATCCAATGACTGCAATGCTCTCAGAAAGGTTGTTCCTTTCTCAGCAAGTAGTGAGCTGTCTTCCTCCACCTCATCTTCCTCAACAAATACTGTAACCACACAGCCTGATGTCTGTGGTCTTTGGCACATTATAAACAAACAAACAAACAAATAAATAAATAAATAAATAAATAAATAAATAAATAAGGAGCGCTACGGACCATTATCATCCATTGCAGCCCCTGAAATGGGGGATAAAGGCCATTAGCACGCCTGGTTCCCAAAGCGGGAACCCAGGGTGCTAAAACATAGACTTTTCTTCCTATAGCGGGACGCTATTTATCTTAAAAAGGGCATCAGTTATTGCCATACCTCCTCCCCAAGAGCCACCACCAGCTGGAGGACCTTCACAACAAAAAAAGCTCAGTACTTTCAAAGACAATGAAGCGGATCAAGAAGATGAGGTATAGGAAGTGCCTACTTCTAGCACAAAGTGAAATGCTCTGAGTGCAATGTTGTACTCAGTCGCAGACTACCTGAACAGAACTCCTAGAGGACCACCTCCATGCAACACCACGCCAAATCCAATGACTGCAATGCTCTCAGAAAGGTTGTTCCTTTCTCAGCAAGTAGTGAGCTGTCTTCCTCCACCTCATCTTCCTCAACAAATACTGTAACCACACAGCCTGATGTCTGTGGTCTTTGGCACATTATAAACAAACAAACAAACAAACAAATAAATAAATAAATAAATAAATAAATAAATAAATAAGGAGCGCTACGGACCATTATCATCCATTGCAGCCCCTGAAATGGGGGATAAAGGCCATTAGCACGCCTGGTTCCCAAAGCGGGAACCCAGGGTGCTAAAACATAGACTTTTCTTCCTATAGCGGGACGCTATTTATCTTAAAAAGGGCATCAGTTATTGCCATACCTCCTCCCCAAGAGCCACCACCAGCTGGAGGACCTTCACAACAAAAAAAGCTCAGTACTTTCAAAGACAATGAAGCGGATCAAGAAGATGAGGTATAGGAAGTGCCTACTTCTAGCACGAAGATCGAATCATGGGTGTGCCAGTTCTTTGCTACTGTTGGCAGTGCACCAAAGGCTAAAGCTACCAAAATGAAATGCACTGAGTGCTATTTTGCACTCACTTGCAGACTACCTGGACAGTACTACTAGGGGACCACCCCCATGTACCGCCACACCAAATCTAATGACTGCAATGCTCTCAGAAAGGTTGTTCCTTTCTAAGCAAGTAGTAAGCTGCTTTCCTCCACCTCATCTTCCTCAACAAATACTGTAACCACACAGCCTGACATCTGTGGGCTTGGGCGCATTATATATACATTAATAAATAAATAAGGAGGGCTACGGACCATTATCGTCCATTTCAGCCCCTGAAATGGGGGATAAAGGACATCAGCACCCCCGGTTCCTAAAGCGGGAACCCAGGGTGCTAAAACATAGATGTTTCTTCCTATAGCGGGACGCCTGTGGCGTCCCGCTGTAAGAAGTAAGGATTATCTTTTTCCAAGACAGACAACATGGAAAGAGAAGGCAGGCCCCGCACTCAGCCCCTCTTCCCTTGCCATGACAGCCTCCAAAACCCTATGAACAAATTACCACAATTACTTTTTTCCCCTTTCAAACCTATCCTACCTTCGAATAACTTAACCACATAGCTGGTCCTAGGTAGACATAGCCACCTTACCACCATTTTTCATCCCTAGCGGTCATGGCCAGTAGCCAGATTGTCCACGTCATGACCTTATGCCATGACCCAGACAATCTGGCTACTGCCCACGGCCACAGGCCATACCTCAGTCACCAAAGGCATATGACTATTTTTTGTACCTACATTATGACACTTGCCAAAAAATAAAACACAGGCACATTTGCAAAACTCTGCTTTAATGTCCTTGCCAATGCTCCTTACGAGTTTGCTTAAAATCCACCCATGTTTTATTTTTTTAAAAGTATCAAAATGTATTTACATATAATAGTCATATAACTTGACAAAATCCATTCAATCTTTACACAAACATTGAAGGTTGGCTCTATAATCTTTCTCAAATCTTGTCCACATTTGTCAAATAGCAACAAAGTTATAAGCCATCTAAAAATGTTGAGGCCCCCCTCTAATTTCATCCCCTCTTGAGAAAATCCCACCAAACTTTGGAAAACCATTTATATCGAGATCCAAAATCGTTTTGCCAAATGTTGTTCAGATTCATCAAATCACACCACATTTATATGACTTTACTATATTTTGGGACCCCCCTCTAATTGTGCCCTCCCTTGACAGAATCCCGCAAAACCGTTCAGGATTAGTTCTAGAATAAAATTGCAAAATGACATGCAGTTTTATTGAGTGGTGCAAAAGTTATGAGCCATCCAAAAACTGCCTTTCCCCAACCCTGTAATGAAGAAAGAGGTATTTATTTATTTATTTTTTATTCGCATTTGTTAAGCGCACAGGCAGCCCAGAGGTACAGCTGTCATAGGACATCTGAAGTGTCTCCAAACACTACAGGACTTCCCCAGGACATCTAGCATCTAGAGTGTTTGTGGACTTTCGGGAGGTGAAACAACCCATTTTGGCTTCCTATGGCCATATCCAATCCAATCCTCACCCCCCTCACATCTCTAGAGATTGTTTGTTGAGTTTGACAATTGCAATGCTGTTTTTTTTTTTTTTTTTACATTTTCACTGCGCTGTCTTCGGACCCCAAAAAGTCTGCAAATCCAGGATGGAGGGCGTTTTAGAAAACCAACATTTTTCATATTTTCTATCCACCCATTCAGAGGCCGCGTCCCGATGTCAGCAAATTTTTCTGGCCGATCAGTGCCAGTCCGCGGACTGAACAGGGAAGTGAGTCTGCGAAGCGGACATAATTATCACTATTTGTTTTGCCTTACGTTTTAGTAGTTTAAAAAAACCTATCAGATGGATTTACACCAAATTAACAAAAGCACGCTTTCGGGAACAAGCCGCCACTCCGGCAAATTTGTCCAGTGGTTTGGGATGTAGGCAAAAAAATACATTTTGGGACCTCCCCCTATAACTTTGCCCCCCCTTCACCAAACCTCAACAACCTTTACAAGAAAATTCGGAGTGGGCCATATACTTATTTTGCAAAGTTTAGTGAGCATTTGTCCAGGGGGAGCAAAGTTATAAGCCACAAAAAAGTGTTCTTCCTATGGGTTTAGCAACATAACCATAACTACATGGCCGCTACCGCAGGCCATGTAATATATATATATATATATATCTAATATATATATATATATATTTTATATATATATTAGATATATATTGTATTTGAATTATATTCAGTAAAAAAAGCTTTGTTAAAGGGACATTATGATTAAGTTGCACTACTAAAAACCTATGAAATTCAGTGAAAAAAAACTTTGTTAAATGACGTTATGGTTCCAAGTAAAACCAAAAAATCCCTGAAATTCACCAGTTATGGTAACCTAAGCAACCATAACTCGTGCCACTACTGTGCACTGCTAAGACTAACACCCAGGAAATCAAAAAAAAGATGACATCATAAATGTCATTGACATAAAAGTGAGAAATATTGTTGTCGCAGATATAAAAAACAAAGGGAACTACTGCACCAAATTCTGCTTTGGTTTCCCTAGACCAGTTTCAACAAAAGGTCAAGTAAACAACTTCATGTCTTCAGTTAGACATAGGGCCTCATTACGACCCAGGCGCTAATGGGTTAACGGCGCCGTAAAAGGCTACGGCGCCGTTAACCTATTAGCGCCTAATTACGAGGTCCCTTTGCGGGACCCGACTTTAACGGCTGGTTTTACCAGCCGTTAAAGTAGGGACCCGCAAAGGGACCTTGGTGCTAAGTACGGTGCCGTAATGTGCGGCACCGTACTTAGCGCCTTCCCCATTCCCATTGACCCCTATGGGGCAAAAATGGGAATGGGGAAGGGCCATAGAGGAAGGGGGAATTATCGCCCCACCAACCTTGTAATGGGGTGATAATTCCCCCTTTCTCAATGATGGAGTCGGTAAGTTACCGGCATGGACCATGGTGCTATTACGATCCGCCTGGGTCGTAATGAAGCCCATAGTGTCAACGGTAAATCACCCAAGAACACATATCACATAAAAAGAACAGAAGAATCAAAATACATCAATGATTGCAATGCAATCATTGCCCTCCTATGGAATGCAAACATAGATGTGCAGTACATTGCAGACAATTCCACTGCAGTTACACGATATGTTACAGCCTACTTAACCAAAGCAGAGAAAACAGAGCTTCAGGAGCTCTGGGATGGCATATCATCTGACAAAAAACTATCACAGAAATTGTACAGTTTAGGCATATTTGCTCTCTCATAGAGAATGTGGCTACTATGAAGCTGCAGATCATTTAACCGGTACTGCCTTCTATGGAAAATCTGACAATATAGTATGACAAAGTCTTGATCCTGCTAAATCTAGAAAAAGAATTCTCAAATCATATGAGGACATAGAAACAATAGCCAACAATGATCCCAATAGCAAAGAGATTTTGAAAAACAATTTACTAGACATATACTACCCAAACAGGAGTGCCCCTTTGGAAAACATGTGTCTCTACCACGTAGCCCATAACTTCACATACAAAAACAATATTAAACCAGATGAAAAGAAATGAGGACACGGGGTAGCAAATTGTAAAGGCAGCTTAGTGAAACTTACAAAACACAGCTCAATTAATCATATCAAATTTTCATTAAAAACTCCTCAGCATAAAGAACTGTATTACATGTCCCTGCTACAACGTGTTATACCATGGAGAAAAGAAGAAGAGTTACCGGATACGTATGACTCCTATGGAGACGCTTAAAAAGCAAATGAAAGCACTATAACAGACATAAATTATACAGTTCCAAACAATGTTGCACAATGAACAGAAACACGGAAAAGAACTCCAGGCCCAACTAGATGTGGACACTCCTGACAGTAGTAAACCTTCTGTAACAGGAAGCCAAGAACCTCTTGGACAGCCACTAATAGCAAATGATGCAGAATTAGCCATGACAGAAGTAGAAGACACCATGTGTCAGTATGAACAATCTACAGAAGACTTTGCTGTACTGAAATCACAACTAAATACTAAGCAGTGTAGCATTTTCCAATATTTAACAAAACAAATTCAATATGGTGTGCAACATGAAAATAAAAACTGTACCTGCCAAGATTACAAACCTATGCTGCTGTACGTGAGTGGTCAAGCTGGTTCAGGCAAAATATTCTTAATCAAAATCATCAGCAAGTTCCTCCAACAATTGACAAACAACAAACTGTAAGCTGTTGTAACTGCCCCACAGGTTTAGCTGCCTACAATATAGGCCATGTGACTTAACACCGATTACTACTCCTTCTAGTAGAACACCAAAACAAATTAGAGTATCACAAGCTTTCTACAGAAGCTGCAATAGAACTACGCAGAGTTTTCAAAGAAATGAAAATGCTGCTAATAGATGAGGTGAGCATGATCTCCAACCTAATGTTGGCTTTAATTCACCTCAGACTACAAGAGGTCCTCAAAACAGACTACGAAGAGCTCTTTGGAGGAAAACACATTATTGTTTTCGGAGATCTTCTTCAATTAACACCAGTGAAATCTGAACCTATTTTTAAAACCTCAGGGCACAAATTGTGACATAAAACTCTTAGCAGCAAAGGAAATGTCAAACTTTGGCAACATTTCCAATACAGAGAATTAAGTGAAAATATGCGGCAGTCTGCATTGTGTATAGGCGCTATATAAATAAACAATCAATCAATCAATCAATCAATCAATCAGGCTGCAGAACTCACAGACTCCAACATTTTAAAAAGTATTAGAGTTGGTGTACTATCTCAAGAAGCACAAACAGTATTAAAAACCAGGCACATCCATGCACTCTCTGGCCGTAACTCATGTGCTACTGATGTCATGGAACAATTAGCACACAAAAATGTCAATTGTATGTCCGCTATGCCAACTCTTGCAAGATGTTCACAATTAAATGAAACCATGTTAAAGAAAGAAATGCAGCCAATAGTTCAAATTGCCTCCACAGACAAACTTGACGTACACGGTATGACACTACCCCTTTGTCAACAAGCCACAACAAGGCTAAACATCTCCACTCACAAACAGTCACCACTCACAAATCGCAAGGTCTTACCCTAGATAAAGCATTGATAGATATTGGTAGCACAGTCTTTAAAGAAGGCATGAGCTATGTAGCACAATCACGCTTAAGTACACTTGACAGACTATTTCTAATCAACTTTGACGCAAGTAAAGTAAATGCTTAAATTTCTTGCATTTTAGAATACAATAGACTGTGTTCACTCTACATCCCCCATTTAAAAACCTATCCTGTTCTGCAAAAAGCAAAACAGTGTAAAAGAAAACTACTTCCGACTCAATCTATTCCGGATCTCACAGAAATTCCTCCAAAGAAAGTAAAAGAATCTAATACTGCATCAAGGACCACAACCAAAGAATAATCTACTGCTCAAAGTAACTCATCTACCTCTACCTCTTCAAAGAAGCAACGCACACTCTCAACACATGATCTGGACATAGAACTGTCAGGTGCATTCAAATTTTCTAATATAACTGGTGTCAATTTCTACGTAAACCTAGCAATAAATATTTTATTCCAATTGCCACCTATTATTGACAACATTTACTTACATGGTACAGACCAATTGTGTTTGCAAATGTTAGTCCTTCATAAAAATACAACCAACAATCCTGACAACACTTACAGTGTTTCTGGAATAAGGCAGGATTTGGACTACTATGCTGGAATGGTCAAATTCACTATAAACTCACAAGAAGATCCACAAAAATTTCTGATGTACTTGCTACAAGTACTAGCAAACAAAAACATACCTATGAATGAAATCTTCCAGATTTCATACATGCGGAAACATACATTTATTTATTTATTAAATTTATAGAGCACACTTCAGCCCTCGGGCATTGAGGCGCTATGAAGGACATGTAAGAAGGCATGATTCAGGGTTACAAGAATGCGGCCTCACAAAAATACTTGGTGCAGAATGATAAAATACATAGTGAACAGTTACATTCAGCATCCGCTTATGGCTATTCAGACATCTGTATAGACAAAGAGCCTAGTCTTGATGGCTTTCCTGAAGGCAGCGTGAGAGTCAATCTGACGCAATTCTGGTGGGAGAGCATTCCAGTTGGTGACATCCATGTTGGGGAAGCTTGAGCTGCCAGCGTGCACTTTGTGTGTGATGGGTGCAATTATTCTGTTGATGGTCTGGAAGTGGTGTGGGGGATGATTCTGTGGGCTAGGTAGGGTGGCACCAGCCCATGGAGGCATTTGTGCATCAGGGCCAGTGTTTTGAACACAATCCTCTTCTTGACGGGGAGCCAGTGAACCTTCCTCCTGATTTCCGAGATGTGGTCGTGTCTTGAGGTGCCTGTGGCGGCTCTCAAAGCGTTGTTTTGAGCTAATTGGATCTTAGCCAGGTTTTTGCGGGAGGTGACTACAAAGAGTGTATTGCAGTAGTCGATCCCGGAGCTGATAATCGCCCTGGCAATAGTGAGACAGTTTTCTTGGGAGAGGACTCTTTGCAGGCATGTAGCACAAAAAGAAGTTCCTAATGAACGCTTTGTGTATGTATCCATACCTAACTGTGAATCCATTTAATTTCAGCAACTTGCACAAAATGCAAACCATAGCAGATTATGTACTACCTGCAATTCAGATAATCGTTCCACCTTACAAATACAGAGACATAGTAAATACGTAATAATAATGAGCTTACGTTATAATGCAGATGGTACCAAAATCAACTGTAAGCTGTCCTGATTCACACATGGTCAAGTATCACTTGGTAAGAAAACCTTCACAACAATAGGCATAATCTACATGCAAGAGCCACAACCAATGCAGGTCACTACACTGCATGTATAAAAAAGAATGGATGGTTTGAATGTAATGATACTACCATTACTCTAAAACAGAGATTAGCAGCAAATCTTGTGAACGCTTACTTAATATTCTTAAAACCCAAAGTTAATAACTAATCTGTGCATGAACATTAAGAAAACTTGAACTTCAAAACTATGACCAGTTAGAATACGCCAAAAGGTATCTAACTGCCCCAAGATTCTGCAACAAGCCAACGGATAGAAGAATACCAATAAAATGGAAAAAAAGAAATAAACAAATAGAATACACCAACTGTTATCTAATTGCAACAGTACTACCACCACTTCCATATCAAAAACCATACACCTATTCAATTCCTTCTATTGAAATCAATGAAAGAAATATATTGTACCACAATGTAGAACGTTTTTTTTTTTTTAATATAGCATGGATTTATTTTCCCACAGACCCAATGAAGTACACTGGTTTGAACTATAGTACTTATAAAGTACTACCTATGAGGGTCGATAAAATACAAAAATGCCTAATGTGCAATGCAATACTCATTATGAACTACCTATACTAACATGCGATTTTTTCTTTTATCACAGTGACTGAAAAATAATGTCTGCTCCAACTACCCACGTCATGAAAAAACTGCATACAACCGCAAAAAGTCAAAAAGTAAGTATATAATGCTTGGACTCACAAACACCACAGCATAACACACCCATTCAAGCAAACATCTAACCACAAACCACATTCCAAAATGTTTGCTTCCATGGGTATCTTTTGCTGCACCACATGTTGCCAAACACTATAATCTTGACTGCATGGGCTGACCAAAACTCTTCATACAGCCTCAACAAAGGAAACAGTAACAGGGTAATTCATAGAATCCAGCGCACAAGTAGCGCACGCGGCTGGCGCACAGCGTGCGCCTGCGATAGTCTGCGCCAGCCGCGTGTGCCAAAACCGAATCCGGCGCACAGCGTATTCATGGATTTTAGCTTCCCCAGGCAGCCGTGGCGCACAGTGGCGCAGCGACTCGCTGCAGCGCCAGTTACGCCCCCAGGAACGCCCCTTGCGCTGGGAAATCTCATAAAAATCACAAACCAGAGCAAGGGGCTGCGCTAACACTGGACCATCACGGCAAGCGGCCCATGCGATTTTCAAGGGTGTGCGGGAAGTTTCACACGTCAAATCCCAGGCTACGTCCATTTCAGGGGTGCGCGGGAAGTTCCACACGCGAATAGCCTGGCCGCGTGTATTTCAGGGGTGCGTGGGAAGTCCCACACGCGAATAGCCTGGGCGCGTGTATTTCAGGGGTGCGCGGGAAGTCCCACACGCGATTACAGCAGGGTACGTGTATTTCAGGGGTGCGCGGGAAGTTCCACACGCGAATAGCCTGTCCGCGTGTATTTCAGGGGTGCGCGGGAAGTCCCACACGCGATTACAGCAGGGTACTTGTATTTCAGGGGTGCGCGGGAAGTTCCACACGCGAATAGCCTGGGCGCGTGTATTTCAGGGGTGCGCGGGAATTTCCACACGCGAATAGCCTGGGCGCGTGTATTTCAGGGGTGCGCGGGAATTATCACACGCGAATAGCCTGTGCGCGTGTATTTCAGGGGTGCGCGGGAATTTCCACACGCGAATAGGCTGGGCGCGTGTATTACAGGGGTGCGCGGGAAGTTTTACACGCGACTTCAGCAGGGTACGTGTATTTCAGGGGTGCGTGGGAATTCTCACACGCGAATTGGCTTGGTACGTGTATTACAGGGGTGCGTGGGAAGTTACACACGCGATTAGGCTGGGTGGGCCCTCACAGGTGTACCCTGTACACCCTCCATGGCCCCTGCAGGCAGCCCACAAAACAGGGGACTACCCTGCACACCTGATCATGTCCCCCTGCACCCCCATCCACCAGGGGCACCCTCCACCAGGCCCCCACCCATGTCTCCCACCACCCCCACCCCCCATCCACCAGGGGCACCCTCCACCAGGCCCCCACCCATGTCTCCCACCCCCCCCCACCCACCAGCACTGTGGGGCACGTGGCCAGCAGGCAGTCAGGCAGCAGCAGATGGCAGGTGGGAGCGTGCTCAGGGCTCTGGGGGACTGTAATTTTGCCTCCTGGCCAGGAGCGTGGTCTTTCGTGTTTGAACGCGTGGACAGCCTGATAGGGAGTGAATCTGCACGTGAAAACCCCACACTCAGCGAATCGCGCGAAAACCCGTCACCAGCATATGTGCGTCTATAGTTACCTGCACGTGCAGTGTCAAAGCGTGTGATTGGTGAAAATGGATCTACACGCAGGAGTGACAAAGCGTGTGATTGGTGAAAATGGATCTACACGCAGGAGTGACAAAGCGTGTGATTGGTGAAAAGTGAGCTACACGCAGGAGTGTCAAAGCGTGTGATTGGTGAAAAAGGATCCACACGCAGAAGTGACAAAGCGTGTGATTGGTGAACATGGGCCAAGCACGTACACGCCGTAAGTGACGCTGTACGTGTGGGCCTGTATATAAGGTAGTGTTGAACACCATTTCCTTGTACGTGCTTTTCGTGGAGAGCGAGTGGGTGAATTCTGTACTTCTTGTCGTTTCACACGCGATTTACTTCACGGCGTTTCCAGTTCGTACTCCCTGTTACCTCTGACAGCTTTTTCTCTTTTTCCTCTTGTACTGGTTTACCTGGGCCTGTTCCCTCAAACAGTGTCCCCTTCTACTGTTGTCCTGTCTCCTCAGACAGCGTACACATCTTCTTTTGGCGGGGGTGTTGCCAACCAAACGCGCTCATTTTTCACGCTCTTTTACCTGGCAGACGGTGAGTCACGCACGTATCTAACTTCTGTGCTTGCCCCGTGTGTAGCCTACCCCTTCAGAGGTCATTCTAGGCTGCGTGTGACACGCATACGTTCATTGTGTTACTGGATGCCACAGCGTAGTGCAGGGTTTTCCATCAGCACACGTGGTCTAGGAGGGGTATTGTGCACGTTCCTTAACTTTTCTGGGGTGCCTGTGCATTGCGTGACCCGTCATCTTTCCCCAGGGGTGTCATATAGCCTTGCCACTGCACTAGGGTACGAATACCATCTGGTACCCAACCCCTTTGACACCCAATTGCCCAGGACAATTGTGCACACCGACTCCCATACGCACAATAACATCAGTGCCATGGTTGGGAGGCGTGCAAGCCGTAAGGGTGGCAAAGGTGGCCGAGCCACACGTGGTGGCCGTGGAGGATCCACTAGGGGACGTGGTTGTGACTTGCAGGGTGCCCCTGTCCCCCCCAGTCTGGAGGACCAGTCAGGGACACCCAAGCCCCCCCCCCCCCCCCCCAGTTGAGGGTCATGTGGCTGATACCAACCCTGATCAGCCCTTGTTGGACCAGCCCATTGTGGCAGCAGACCTGTCCGAGGGTGATCCCATCGCTGACATCCAGGTCAGCAGGTCCACTGCACGTGCACCGGTGCACATTGGTGTCATCAGGGCACGCGCATCTATGCCAGATAGGTCATCTGCTGGCCCCCGTAGCCAGGGTGTGGCTCCATCCACCCCACCTCTCATACACCCTGCCAAGACTGTGTCGGTCCTAGTTCATGCACCTCAGATCAGGCCTGACCCCATCCCACTACCCCCAATGCCTGCACCTACTCCCATGCTGAGTGTGCAATCCCACACACCCAGTACTGAGTCCACCACGGCTCCTGCCCCTAGTGTCCACAGCGGCGTAGGACACTCTGGATCCCCACCCCCTTCCAAGCGCAAGAGGAAGAGTGCACGTCCGGCACAGGCTGATTCCCCAGGCACGGCTGCACAGTCCGGCCCATCAAGGAAGCCAAGCTTCACAGACGCCGAACTGAATGCGCTTGTTCAGTATGTGTCAGATCATGATAGGGAAATGGTCATCGTTGCAGGGTCCAAGACCACACATGCCAGACGCCAGGCACACTGGCAGACCATTGCTGACAGAATAAGTGCCCTTGGAGTAGTGAGGCGCACAGCTAGTGATTGCCAGAAGCGCTGGAATGACCTTAAGCGCAGGGCAAAGGATAAGCTGGCCTCAAGTCATGCCGCAACCTTGGTGACTGGAGGTGGGTCCCCAGCACAGGAAATAGAACTCACACCACACGAGTCCGTAGCTGGATCCTACGTCACCGAGGGACAACTCCAAGGTGTGGGAGATCTCCCTGATTACGAGGCATCATCCGGTGAGTGCACATGCATGTGTGTATTATCCATGTGCATGGTGTGTGTGTGAAGCATTCATGTTGGGTGCCTGTCAAGGGGGTGTGTGGCAGAGTAGATAGTGGCACCCATGTGCCTCATCCAGTATGTTCAGTGCAACACCATCTGCCCACAGCACTATCCCAACTGGCAACAGTGCACATATGGCCCTACACCATGGAAGTTGCCCTTGAATTGTCATTTTGTCACTACATTGTTGCTCATACTCCCCTGTCTATTCATCTGATGTCTTACATACCATTCCTATAATTTCCCCCAGCCAATCAAGTTTCATCTTCACATGCCTGACATGCAATGATACCACATGCTAATGCGTCCTCTGTATATAAATGCCAACCAACATGCTGTCATACTGTGGATGTTGCCTTGACATCCACCTCCTACCTGTGTGCTTTGGTACCGTCTGGTTTCGAGCCCCATTCCCTCACACTCCATGCTGCTCTTCATGGTCTATCTTCCCTGACTTCTACAGTTCAGACCATCGTGCCCTACTCACGACACCTGCTTGCTAACAGTCAAATGAGGGCACCCTGCCCTCCAATGCGACCCACCCTATTGCTGACAAGTGCATCTGAGCCTACTCAAAGCCAACTCTCACTGACATCTGCTCATACATGCCTTTGCCTGTCCCATAGACCCTTCACATGGTCCCTGTCCTCTCTCCTTGCTCCTCTTCCACCATCAATGGTGGGACCCGTTGGGGTGTACTCCTGGCCTCCTTCCAACCCTCAGAGGCCACAATTGATGTGCATGGTAATGGGAGCATCTCAGTCCAAGGCCCTTAGGCCAACCTCATTCTCCTTGAGAAATGCTAGCCACATCTCATCAACTTCCTTACCTCTCCTGCTGTCCCCCCTCCTCTCTCCTCATCAATCCTGCACTGCCTCCCTGCACCCTCCCATGATCCTTCTCCGCCTCCCACTCCAACTCCTACACATGCTGCACCTCTGATCTCTAGCACTCCCCGTAAGTCCTCCAAGGCTGTCAACCTCCTCCACAATTACACTCCTTTCACTGCGGCTGCATCAGGCATTCCTCCGATATCTGTCACTTACATGAGGTTATGCACCTTGACATCCTTGGTCTCATGGAAACATGTCTGACGGCCAGCTCTGTCTGCATCCTTCACACACTCCTACCTGATGTTCAGGAGACCCTCTCCTTTGCCCGCCACTACTGTGCAGGGGGGGTGTGCCCTTGGCTTCCTTGAGGGTATTCCTGCCACTGTCACTCCTACTTAGACCTACTCCACTCTGGAATGGCTTGTGTGACGTCTCTCTCTACCACACCTTGACATTCACAAACTGTGCGTACTGTGTCTGGGAAAACTGGTCAAATGTACTACTTCCTTTCTGAGTGTCCTCACCTCTCCTCCTCACTCATGTCCCCAGACACAGAAATCCTCTTCCTTGTTGCTGTACGCATCCACCTGCATGCTTGTTGACCCCCCCACGTGACCTTTCTGTGACCTCAGCAACTCCCTCTCACCCTCTAGACTCCCGTCTGTCCCTACTCATTCTGCAGGGCACACTCTTGATGCTCTGATCTCATCTGACTTTCCCCTCTCCGTCCATCTCTGCACTCCTCTCTCCTGGAGTGATCACATTCTCCTCTCCTCCCAGCTCACCCTCACCACACCACAGGCAAAGCCACCCTCACCACTGTCACACACCTTCTTGGTATTCCAACCCATGAAGTGTGTGTCAGTCGAGGCTCATGCTGCCAAAATCTCCCCCCCATCCAGCTCCCCCTTAGGCTCACTCCCATCCTGACAGGGCCCACTCCATGCTCCACTCTATGTCAGGTACACTGGATGTCTTTGCCACGGTCATGACCACCTGTCTGAAGCCCCATGCCAATGCAGAGTCCTGGCATGACTCGGATCATGTGAACCCAGACCACAGGTGCCGGGTGGCAGAGAGGGAATGTCCTGCATCATGCTCATCCTCTGGCAAACTGGCCTGCCACATGCTCCAAAGGCAATAGCGCCTCACCCTTCTCACCAAGATGAGATCCCCAATCCAAGGGCACATATCTGCGGCATGTGACAACTCTGCAGGACAGATAGAAATCTGCAAGGACCTTGCCGAGCCAGATGCAGTGTGTACCTCCCCTGTCCCCTCCGAGCCCACAGCACTGCATGATTGTCTCTGTACCCCTATAGGCCACCCCCCCCAGCACTTGTCTGCGCCTAACACCATCTGCCCTTGACGTTAAGTCCTACTTACCTTGTACAGCACTTCCAGCCGCCACTTCCCCTTGCACATCATTGTGCCACCCACCCCTGCACTTGCGTGACATGAATGACACCAGCACCAGTAGGATTGTTGACTGGCATCCCCTACTGCCCCACCACCCCTCAGTGCTCCGCTGTACCTTCATACATTTCTGGACCGGTGCTTCACGAATGCTATATGATTCCTTTACAGGTGATGGGGAGGTGGAATCTCATTGTTTACTGCATTTGGTTGATATAGACAAGGCACTGTGCATCGTGGCCAATTTGGACTAGCAGATCCATGTACAACATGTCAACTTATTGATGTGATGATGCAATGTCAGGACCAGAGTGGTAGAAATCCAAAAAAGTTGCCCTCCTCTCCCTCTTCACTTGGTGGCTATGTCACATGCCATGTGTGTGATGGCATGTGCCTTTGACATGGCAATCACCGGCCAATGTGTGATGGCAGTGCTAGGCAGCATGGTGAGCAGGCGTTGCTCTCCAATCTGTACATTGTATGCCCTGAGCCTCCCCTACAGACCCAGTGATGGTGAATGCATAGGAGGTCTCCCAGTCATGTGGGACATGTGTCGTAGAACTACTGCCTCTGTTGTTCATCAGCCCTTGTTGCATGCCATGGTGCTAATGCCTGTTTCCATTTTTCTCTTTCATGTCTTTGCAGGGGACGAAGCACTTGTTGATGCTGGGGATGTGGTGGTTGAGCCGTCCCAGGAGGGCAACCCGGGCCGACCTTCCACAAGTGAGGGACGTGGTGTGTTTGTGGGTGAAAACCCACAAGTGCTGCAGGTCGTGCTGTCGAGGGGTGTCTCTGGGGGTTCCTCCCCCGAGCAGTATTCAGGTGTAGACTCGGAGGATGACACCTATGTGCAGTCGCAGGTGAGTGTTCTTGGGAGAGAATCTCCTCTGTCCGACCCACCTGCAGCCGGGCCATTGCCCTCAATGGGGATGTCAGTGTCGGCAGCTCAGCCTCCGGTGGTTACGGATGCAGGGCCACACCACACAATCTCTGATCCTGTTCCTGGGGCTGCAGATCAGAGAGGGAATGCAGTCCTGCAGCCTGAGGCCTTGCCGGCACAGCAAGGCGCAGTCCGCCTTGCCCCAGGCAGGTGTGGTGCCCGTCAACGTGGTGGCCGTATGCCACCTGGCAATACCGCTTGGGAGCAATCCATCTACGGTATGGCCAACCAACAGGCAGCATCATCCGAGATGATTGCACAGGCCATGGATAGGGTGGCCACTTCCATTGTCCCCCCAGAAAGGCTGATGGAGCGACTGGAGCAGGCTACAGAGTCCATCAGCCAGGCACACAGGGAGGATATGTTGGCGTCCAACAAGGACAGGCGGGCGGCACTGGCGACTCTGCGGGAATCACTTTCCATGGAGTCCCAGCGCCACAGGGAAGGCCTGAGGGAAGAATTCCGTCACCTCAGGTCGACCCTGTTAGAGCTTGAGGCTTCATCCCATAGAAGGACAGAGGAGCAGCTGGAGCGTCTGACACGGACGCTCTCGGCCGAGATGCAGGCAACTCGTGCGGAGGTCAGGTCATCCCGGGAGATACTGCATGGGGACCTCCGCATGATTATAACCCAGAACCAGAACTACCAGACCCGCCTGCTTGCAGCCATGGAGGAGCAAACTCGTGCTTTGCGTGGGCTGCCTCCCATTGTCACACCATCTTCTGAGGCAGCTCCCCCACCTCCTGAGTCAGCTGCAGGGTCTGGCCAGAGCGATAGCGACTCATCTCCCACAACAGAGTAGCCGTGTGGGCCACGAGCCTATGGGGTGTTTTAGTTTCCCATGATCCACACAGGTGGATTGTGGCGTGCATCCTGTCCTCGGACCTCATAGGTGCCCCCCCCCCCCCCGCCGGCCCTTTCATGGCCATTTTTTCTCAATTTTATTTTTTCTTTTCCAAGAGTGTTGCCTTGTGTGGGTACCTGGGCATACACTGTATTGTGGCTGGGCACATGCAGGCTTGTCCTGAGTTTGGTTTAGATGCTTGGGTAGCAGACATCCACACCCCTCCTGCTTCCGTTTCCATGGGCTTGCAAAGGGTGTGCCCAAGTGACAGCAAATTACACGGTGACATTGGACTCCCATGAGCTGTTGGCCAGTCCATAGTCAATACTGTGTAGACATTCATAGTGTACATTGTTGTTGCACCTAACTATGCATGATGGTTTGATATGTGCCTCTACTTACATATGTTGCTCATGTTTTGCAGGTATTTCACACAGTTCTTCACACGGGCATACTCTCTGGAGTCAGACTACATGTCGGTAGATGTGCACTGACACTTTTGCGTGGCGCCATCACTGTACATCTGGACGGTGAGGACATACCAGCAGAATCAGGTAATGAGACTACCATTGATTACATGCATTGTGTCTTGTTTGGGTGGGCTTCAAGGTGGGTTGGTGTGTAATTTGATACTATTGATTGATAGTAGTGGCTCCAGCGCGGTTAGCTGTTCAAGTGCGGCTATGTTCCATTTGGGGCACTGCTATTTGTGACACCGGTGTCATGTTGTGATGGCCAGTTTGTTTGCTCTCACATACCATGACATGGTGTCCTCAGTGGCGGGACTGTGAAGGGAATGGGTGACATGGCAATGTTGTCATGTAGTGAATCGCCTGTGGCAATGCATATTTGATTGATGGAGTTGTGTCTTCTCGTTGTGATGCATTGCTGGTGTATGTGTAGGTAGGGGTGCACACATAGTGACACTTCCATGTTAACAATCTCAGGCTGATGTGTATCTGACAGTTTATTGTCGAGTAATTTTGTGACATTGTCAGGTAGTGTCATCATTGATTGTCAGATGGTATGTGCCAGAGCAGTGTGCACTAGCCAGCACTGTGATTCCTAGGTGAAGAAGTTGGCCACCAGTTGCGTACGGGCTGCCACCCCCCGTGCCCTTTCCCCTCCCATGCGCAGCGGGCGTGCATGTGGTTGTGGATGTGGGGGCACCACCATGTCCACGGGCAGGCCCCGGCGTGTTGCAACGTTGTGCAGGACACATGCTGCCACTATGATCCTGCACACTATTCGGGGAGCATATAACAGCTGCCCACCAGAACGGTCAAGGGAGCGAAAGCGTGACTTCAGCACTCCGAATGTGCGCTCCACTATGCCCCGTGTTGCAATGTGGGCTGTGTTGTACCTTACCTCGGGTGGCGTGGTGGGGTTCCGGATTGGGGTCATCATGTGGGGGCTGATAGGGTAGGCACTGTCCCCTGCGGAGGTGGTGATGGGTATCATTAGTGGTGTTGTGTCATGACCCAGTATCTGACATGCTTGCATGTGCAGTGGCATTCATGCTCACCAAGCAGCCATGTATCTCCATGCTGGCCAGCCTCCAGGTCCCGGCATAGTGTAGACATTCTGTAGATGAAGCTGTCGTGGGTGGACCCGGGATAGTTGGCATATACTGATGTGATTATTCCCTTGGCATTGCATACAACTTGCACGTTGATGGAATGCCAGTGCTTGCGGTTTCTATAGATGTGCTCTGTTGCCCTGGGTGGACGTAGAGCCACATGTGTGCAGTCAATTGCACCAAGCACTTTGGGGAATTGAGCCACACCATAGAATTCCTGGATGCACGTCCGCCTTTCTGCATGAGTCCTGGGGAGATATATGTGCCTGCGGACTGATGGCCGTGCAGTGATGATGTTCAAGACCTGGTGTAGGCAGCGTGACTGCGTGGCCTGTGACACACCACCCACTATGGCACTTGTCCGCTGAAAGGATCCAGTGGCCAAGAAGTGCAGTACATTCAGGACCTTCTGCAGGGGGCTGAATGCTTGGGAGCACAGGGTGGGTGATGTGAGGTCATCCTCCCTCTCACTGACCAGGTCCAGTATGATGTGTGCTGGAAACCTGTACCTCCCATACACCTGGTCATCAGGCATCCCGAATAGGCTGGTTCTGGGTGTGAATATTCTGGCCCTGACTCTCCTCCTCCTCCTCCTTTGGTAGCCCACTGCCACTGCTGCTAGGAACGGTATGTTCATCCTGGCATCTGGCTTGTTTATTGATAAGTGCGCAAATTAATGCCTTGCGCGTGTTCTAGGCGAGCGTGTGACCCTCGCACCCCTGGAATCTAGTTCCCACTCCAATAGCGTGTGGAAATTCCCACGCAGCAGGCATACAGGTGCGCTGACGTACTTGCGTGTGTAAGTGCCCGCGCACCCTTGTAATACACGTACATAGGCCAATCGCGTGTACGAGCACTTTTGGCCAATTACACGCGATGTAATACACGTACATTGGCCAATCGTGTGTACGCGCACTTTTGGCCAATTACACGCGATGACACTCTGACGTGCAGTATTTCCACGTGTGCTCCGTCATCACGTGCTGAGTGGGGAACGCCCGTGCGGATCACGTCAGACGCGCTTACGCGGTGAGGGACTCTGGTCCAATAGAATCGCGTATGCGTGCTGATGCACTTACGCGCTAAGGCCCTTTCCTCGGATTTCACGCTGACGTGCAGGAATTTCACGTGCCAAATCACTCCGTATCAAGCTGGCCACCCGAAAACACACGGAACACCACGCTCCTGCCCAGAAGGCCGAGTTACTGCCCCCCCAGTGCCCTGAGCAGCCTCCCACGTGCTATCTGCTGCTGCCTGCCTGCCTGCCTGCCTGCTGCCACCGTGCCCTGCCATTTGGTGCCTGCACATCAGCCATCTGCAGGGGTCCAGTTGCTGTGTCCACCCCTGCTGGAACTGAAGACTCCCAACTGGGATTACATCGCTCCACAGCCCAGCCCCAGGACCCAGTTGCCCACCCACACCTGCCTCTGGGGTTGCCATGTCGGGCACTTTGACATCTGGCACCAGTGGCAACCCCAGGCCAGAGGGGCAGAGGGGCACCAGCTTCACTGCCACCGAAGTTGGTGTCCTGGTGGAGCATGTCCTGGGGCAGTATGATGCCCTCTTTGGATCGTCCCGCGCCATCAAGGAAGGACGGGAGAGGATCTGGGCCGACTGTGTGGTTGCCATCAACGCGGAGGGGGTGGCAACCCGCAACGTCCAGAAGATCAAGAAGCGCTGGGAGGACTTGAGATCCAGGACCCTTGTGAAGGCCCGGCGCCTCGTGGAGGGGGGCCGGGGCCGCATGAGTTCCATCCAGAAGAGGGTCCTGGAACGCGTACGCCCAGCGCTCCACGCCCAGGTCCTTGAGAGGGAGGCCCGTCTGGAGTTGAGAGGTAAGTGTGCAAGCATTACTGTGTGAGACAGGGCATGTTGCGGTGTGCTGGTTCTATGATACTTGCCTGTATGTGTGCCATGGGCCATGTATGCATGTATGTGTGCAGGGACATCATGGTAATGCATGTGCGACCAGTGATGTGTGACCCACATGGTTGTTGCATGTGTTGAAATGTGGCATGGGGAGCCCTATGCAGATTTAGGACATGAGAGCATGCCAGTCTCTGTACCTGGACATGGATGGGGGTGAAGGATGGGTGCTGATGCCAGGTACATATATGGTAGCCATGTCTGTGTGCCTGACCTGCGTGTCTGTGACTTGTGCATGCCATGGATGCATGACACATGTGTGTGACAATGCACAGATTCTGTGACGCACCCAACTAACCCTTGTTTCGCCTGTGTTCGTTGTGTTTGGGGCCAGATGGATGTGACTGAGGTGAAGTGTGTGCATGTGATATGCATGAGCCATGATGCATGTGAGTCACATATCATTGAATGTTTCAAGAGTCAATTGGACATGCATGGAAATGTGCATGGCATGCACCATGCCTGTTACTGTGTGTGTTTTGCCTGGACTGACCCATGTGTTGTGGAGGGACATGATGGAAGTGTACTTTGACAGGGGTGCTCATCTGCTATTGCTTCCTGTCTAGGGGACCATTTTACAGTAGCCTGATGCTTGTGTCCTTTGTCTCCCTCTACGCAGCGGCTAGTGAAGAAGAGGGCGGAGACGGCGCTGTGGAGCAAGGCGGCGGGGATGCCCCCACGGCTGCAGCGGAAGGGGTGGGTGAGCCCCCACAGGGGCCTGCTACGGCGGGAGACGGTGAGGAGCCATCCAGGTTGGTGGTTTGCACAGAGGAGGAGGAGGCCGACACTGGTGCACACATGGGGCCTGGTGGGAGCATCCCTGCTGGTGCAAGTGGTGCAGTCCAGGGCCAGGGGCAGGAGGCAGCACAGGTCACCGTGGAGGTGCCTGTGCATGTCGCTGTCCCTGACCCTGTGAGTGCACCACCATGCACCAGCAGGGATGCCCCGTCCCAGGCCCGTCCGCAGGTAGTGGGGATGTCCATGTCAACTGACTCCCCTCCACCTGCGGCCGTGGGAACCCCTGGCCGCGTGGAGCAGGTCCTGATTGGGGTCGCGATGCGCACGGCTGTGATTCGTGATGACGTGCGTGCTTCCCGGGAGGAGCACGCACGTCATCACGAAGTGCACCGTGCCGACGTGGCCCAATTGGGATCGGCCATGTTCGGGGGGTTCCTGCATGTGTTGGCCAATCTGACGGCCCTCTCCTCCTCTGTGCAGGCTATCCAACGGTCGTTCTCCTTGCCGTCTTCCGGCCCAGATGCCACCATGGCCCCCTGTGGACCTTCCCCGACCAATGCAGCCAGGTCGGTGGGGATCCCATCCCTGCCACAGTTGGGAGTCGGAGGTCCAGCAGGGGTGGACGACACAGCAAGTGGACCCCAGCAGATGGAAGATGTGCCGGCATCATCGGGCAGGGCACGTGCACGACGGCGTCGGTGGTTACCATCAGCCTGGATGCCGTCGTGCTGGCAGAGGCAGTGGCGTCGGAGGCAGCAGCGGGCTCGACGTGGGAGGCATCATGGCTCAGGGCCATCAAGATCAGAGGGGCAGGCATCGGCCGGAGGGCAGGGCAACCCTGGCATGGCGGTGTGTTCCGTGTGGGAGGAGTTTGGCCAGCGGATAGGTGCGGAGCGGCAGCGGGCGGAAGAGGAGCGGCTCGCCATGGCCAGGGCGGAGATCTCCATGCATCGGGCATTGAGGCGGGCTGAGTGCCTCGAGGAGGCTCGCAGGGATTTTGGTGAGCACATGGGGTTGTCCCTGCGAGACCTCGGGGCCAGGACAGAGTCCCGCCTCCAGGACATTGACATGGAGTTCGAGGATGCCCTGGCCAGCATCACCAAGTGAGCCGCAGGACTAGCCCGCTGCCTTTGTATATAGTTTTTTAGTTAGTTAGTGCTAGGTTTCCTTTATTTATTTTTATTATTTTGGACCGCTCGGACAATGGCCACTTTTTTGTACATATTTATTTTATTAGTTAGTATTAGGTTTCATTTGTGCTGTTGGGCTCATGGACCCTGGAACATTCCTGTATATATTTTGTAATATTTTGGGAGATACATTTTTTAATTTTTTTATTGTTTACACCATGACGTAATGGTTTTTCTTTGATTTCCTACTACATGGTTTTGCTTTGGACAAATTATATTGATTTTTTAATCCTTTGTTTTTTGGTTTATCATTTTTGTTCTCGGACATGGACCTTTTATTTACTTTGCCACATAGTTGTATGTTTTATTGGTTTACTTGATTTGTGTTTTTAATACATTTTTATATTATCTTACACTTGTGTTATTTTCTCTTTGGTTTCTTACATGTCATGATATGGGTTTTGACATACACTTGCACCCATTGTGTATGTGTGTGTGACAGACATGTGTTCTTTTGCATACTTGCCTTTGGGGTTGTGTCATGTGATTGCATTCACTATGTGGGTGCATGCAATCCTTGCCTGGGTGTTTGTGCTGGGTATGCTGGCCATTACTGCCATGATTGTGTATCGTCAGGACCTGGGGCCAGGGGGACATGGGTGGGGGCCTGCTGGCAGGTTCCCCACAGTGCTGGGGGTGGTGGGAGACATGGGTGGGGGCCTGGTGGAGGGTGTCCCTGGTGGATGGGGGGTGGGGGTGGTGGGAGACATGGGTTGGACATGGGTGGGGGCCTGCTGGCAGGTTCCCCACAGTGCTGGGGGTGGTGGGAGACATGGGTGGGGGCCTGGTGGAGGGTGTCCCTGGTGGATGGGGGGTGGGGGTGGTGGGAGACATGGGTTGGACATGGGTGGGGGCCTGCTGGCAGGTTCCCCACAGTGCTGGGGGTGGGGGTGGTGGGAGACATGGGTTGGACATGGGTGGGGGCCTGCTGGCAGGTTCCCCACAGTGCTGGGGGTGGGGGTGGTGGGAGACATGGGTTGGACATGGGTGGGGGCCTGCTGGCAGGTTCCCCACAGTGCTGGGGGTGGGGGTGGTGGGAGACATGGGTTGGACATGGGTGGGGGCCTGCTGGCAGGTTCCCCACAGTGCTGGGGGTGGGGGTGGTGGGAGACATGGGTTGGACATGGGTGGGGGCCTGCTGGCAGGTTCCCCACAGTGCTGGGGGTGGGGGTGGTGGGAGACATGGGTGGGGGCCTGGTGGAGGGTGTCCCTGGTGGATGGGGGGTGGGGGTGGTGGGAGACATGGGTGGGGGCCTGGTGGAGGGTGTCCCTGGTGGATGGGGGGTGGGGGTGGTGGGAGACATGAGCAGGTGTGCAGGGTAGTTCCCTGTGGTGTGTGCTGCCTGCAGGGGCCGTGGAGGGTGTACAGGTAATGCCTGGGAGCACACAGCCATATCGCGTGTGGAACTTCCCGCGCACCCCTGAAATCCACGTACACGGCCATATCGCGTGTGGAACTTCCCGCGCACCCCTGAAATCCACGTACCCGGCCATATCGTGTGTGGGACTTCCCGCGCACCCCTGCAATCCACGTACCCGGCCATATCGCGTGTGGAACTTCCCGCGCACCCCTGAAATCAACGTACCCGGCCATATCGCGTGTGGAACTTCCCGCGCACCCCTGCAATCCACGTACCCGGCCATATCGCGTGTGGAACTTCCCGCGCACCCCTGAAATCCACGTACCCGGCCATATCGCGTGTGGGACTTCCCGCGCACCCCTGAAATCCACGTACCCTGCCATATCGCGTGTGGGACTTCCCGCGCACCCCTGAAATCCACGTACACGGCCATATCGCGTGTGGGACTTCCCGCGCACCCCTGAAATCCACGTACACGGCCATATCGCGTGTGGAACTTCCGGCGCACCACGTACCCGGCCATATCGCGTGTGGGACTTCCCGCGCACCCCTGAAATCCACGTACCCGGCCATATCGCGTGTGGAACTTCCCGCGCACCCCTGAAATCAACGTACCCGGCCATATCGCGTGTGGAACTTCCCGCGCACCCCTGCAATCCACGTACCCGGCCATATCGCGTGTGGAACTTCCCGCGCACCCCTGAAATCCACGTACCCGGCCATATCGCGTGTGGTACTTCCCGCGCACCCCTGAAATCCACGTACCCGGCCATATCGCGTGTGGAACTTCCCGCGCACCCCTGCAATCCACGTACCCTGCCATATCGCGTGTGGTACTTCCCGCGCACCCCTGAAATCCACGTACCCTGACTAATCGCGTGTGGAACTTCCCGCGCACCCCTGCAATCCACGTACCCGGCCATGTCGCGTGTGGAACTTCCTGCGCACCCCTGAAATCCACGTACCCGGCCATATCGCGTGTGGTACTTCCCGCGCACCCCTGAAATCCACGTACCCGGCCATATCGCGTGTGGAACTTCCCGCGCACCCCTGCAATCCACGTACCCTGCCATATCGCGTGTGGTACTTCCCGCGCACCCCTGAAATCCACGTACCCGGCCATATCGCGTGTGGAACTTCCCGCGCACCCCTGCAATCCACGTACACGGCCATATCGCGTGTGGGACTTCCCGCGCACCCCTGAAATCCACGTACCCTGCCATATCGCGTGTGGGACTTCCCGCGCACCCCTGCAATCCACGTACCCGGCCATATCGTGTGTGGGACTTCCCGCGCACCCCTGAAATCCACGTACCCGGCCATATCGCGTGTGGTACTTCCCGCGCACCCCTGAAATCCACGTACCCGGCCATATCGCGTGTGGAACTTCCCGCGCACCCCTGCAATCCACGTACCCTGCCATATCGCGTGTGGTACTTCCCGCGCACCCCTGCAATCCACATACCCTGACTAATCGCGTGTGGAACTTCCCGCGCACCCCTGTAATCCACGTACCCGGCCATATCGCGTGTGCAACTTCCCGCGCACCCCGGTATGCACGCACACGTTTATTTTTTCTCTCAGCGCGTGTCTGTGTTTGTGGGTACCCCTTTGTACGTCATTTGTCCTGGAGGGCCACAGTATTGGACATTGATCATGTCTGTATATAGGTGCTATTTGTTGGCGCACCTTTTAGCGCACATTTCTTGCAGGCGCAGTGACGCTACCGCCTGCTTTCTTGTGGCGGTCGTGTTTGTGCCTGTTTGTGCCTGTGCGCTGCTTTGAGCGTGCGCTTTTTTGCCCTATTCTATTCCATGAATACGTGTTGTATGCGAGCGTGTGGGCGTTCTGCGCACTTGCCTCCTATACTTTCCCCGTGCCGCCCACATTCTTCCCCATTCCGAGTGTTGTGCCCCATTTTATTCCCCATTCCGAGTGTCCCGCCCTGTGTTCCGCCTACTTTAGAGCTGTGCGCTGCGCTCGGAGTGATAGCGCAGTGGCCGTGGCGCACGACGTTGGTTGACCTGTGCGCCGGCCTGCGCCGCGTGCTTTTTCAGCGCACGTCCTCTGCTTTTCTTGCGCACGGACTTCCATGAATCGACGTGCGCTGGTTTCCCTGCGCTTTTCGCTAATTTTCGGCGCAGCGCACGTATTGGCCCCTCTGCGCCGGGATTTTCGGCGCACATTTATTCCATGAATCGGCCTGTAAGTATATAATAATTAAACTCACAAACACTGCAGCATAACACAGCCATGCAAACAAACTCCTCAACAATAAATACAATCCAAAATGCCTAGAGTCTTCAATACCAACAATCTGACTACAATCCAACAAACAAACAAACAAACACACATCACCTCACTACCCTATCAACACTATTACACTACCACCAATCAGTAATGACATTTTTGAAAACATATTCCCTAAGGAACCACATACCACAATCAAAATGTTTGTTTCTATGGGTTTGTCATGCTGTGGTGGTTGTGGCCAGGGCCTAGAGTCTTGGGTGCATGGCCTACGGCCTTCGGCCATGCACCCAAGACTCTAGGCCCTGGCCACAACCACGGCATCATGACACAACCATAGAAACAAACACCTACAAAATGACCACAACCCAAAAACATAATACATCCACCTCAAAACTATGCACTTCAATTAACATACAAATAAATTATTACAACCAACGTACAAACTCTTCAAAACATACCCTCTTCACCCAATGCTCTTCTAACAACCCAAAACCAACATCATACCAAACTAAAATAGCCAGTAGTGCGCCCAGTGCTTACCATGTCCGCGGATAATCGCGATGACCGCGAACACAGGGAACACATCACAGCCTTGTTCCACCTAAACAAATACAGCATTTGACCCATCTCTTACTCCCCTAACCTCTGCGAGCACTCATACACACCAACACACTCCCCAAAATTAGATTTATGCTCACTTCCAGCGCATGTCTGCGCATCCAATATGACGGGTGCATCGAAACAATTTGACGCACATCACACCTCATCCCAGCCAATCAGAGAACACGTTGCGTGTCCGCGGACATGACATAAGCCGATCAACCAATCGGTGTCCTGTCCGTGGAGCGGACACAGGGATGTGTGTCTGTGGAGCGGACATAAATATCACAAATTCTTTTAGATCTACGTTTTGGTTGTTTAAAAAGAAATACTGGACAGATTTTCACCACATTTACAAACGCACGTTTTCGGGACCAAGCCGCCACTCCTCCGGCAGACTTTATGAAAATCCATCTAGCGTTTGGCAGCGCGATATACATTTTTTCTCCATTGAGTCTATGGGGAAACATTTTTTATTTCGGGACCCCTCTATAACTTTGCCCCCCCCCTTGACCAAACCTCACCAAATTTTCAGTGGCCCATGTACTTTTATTTCAAAGTTTGGTGAGGATTCGTCCAGGGGGAGCGAAGTTATAAGCCGCACAAAAAGTGCTCTTCCTATGGGTTTAGCAATTTAACCATAACTACACAGCCACTACCGTGGGCCGTGTAATGTATATGTATTTATTCATCAGTGCACAGCAGTCTCACTCGTCTAGTGCGTCATATCCTGTCCAGATATGAAAAATCGGATTAGCTGGTACACTCTGTTTGGAGTGGTGGGAGGGCGCTATCTCTGCTGTTGTCCTGCCCTACAGGCCATATTTAAAAAACTACTAATGCTCATATCCATCACTCCTGCGCCACAGCAGTTCCCAAACACCCTAAGCAGCGCCCCACACTCGGAAATGATGTCAAAAGCAAATAACTTTCCGCTGATTCTCAGGTTACCTTGCGCTCTCATAATGGGGCCTAGCTTTCCGAAGTCCTGGCCTTAAGTTCGCGCAGGAGGCAGCGTGTTCGTGCCAAGAGAAAGTAGATGCCCTTTGAATTTAGGGGCACTTATGATAAGGCTCTTGCAACTTCAACAAAATGCTTATTGCTGGCTCAACAACTAATGAGCTCAGGAATTAAGGATCCTCCAAAAAGCAACTCCACAGCCCATGGGGTCGGCAGTTTTGAAAACCATCTTGAAAATAGTGGGGAATTGCTTATTCCCACTCCATTGAAAATCTGTCCTCGGGTGCATGGGGTTCTTAAATCTTACTATGATGCCTCTTTTACTCTCCGGTATGCCTTGAGAGAAATACCTGCAGGTGCTTGAAGGCTTCTCTCATTAAAGAGTTGAATAGTTGGGATACCCGTCAGAATTTTGATGCATGGCTGGTGTCTCGAGACATACTTGTGGAGAAACATCCGTCTTTCATTACTGAAAAAAGCCATCAAACACTCTAAGGCAACATCTGCCATGTGCAATGTCAATTCGGACATGATTCTCCCATGCCCAGACAAAAGCAAAAACGGTTGGCGTTGCCAATACCTGCTGCATCTCTTGCGGTTACACCAGGCAGGTTAAGAGCACACATAGATAGAACCCATCCCCATTGCAATCTTCGACATAGTAACTTTACATATATATGGGCTGCTTTCACGTTTTTGTGTAGCCATATATCTGTTGTCCTGTCTAGATTGCAGCTCTTTGATGTCTTTCATGTCACACACTTCATTTAGGACATATATATTTCTGTTTCCCCAGTCAGATGCCCGGGCTGTCTATCTTCAATGTCGATCGGAGCGCTATCTGCCAGGCTCAGTGCATCATAGAGAGCCGCCATCATTTGTTGTGATGGATGGCATGATAGCTAATGTAGCCTTTTGTAAACATGGCATGAAAGCAGCGCCCGCGTGCAGCTCTAGACATGATTCCATCTAGTAGAGAGCAGAAAAGACATCTGAAGAGGAACTACTTCTTAAGAAGCAATCTGCTAATGGAAATATTGAGCCGAGTCCCTGCCATTCCGAGGGAGATGCAGAGCAGCCGTCCACACCTTTCTCTCACAGTCTTGCATATTTTTATTTTTCTTAAACAGAACATTGTCTGAAGAGGTGGAGAGGTGAACTCTCTCCTGTAATCAAAGTCAGCTTTACTGCCTCTGTTGACTTATCTGTCTTAGCTTATTCAACTATTACCAGGCCTTTCAATCCCTTCATAACACCGGTTTAAAGAAGAAAGACTATTCGTGTTTATGCATTTATACACCGCATAGCGCCTCACCCAGATCCAAGGTGTGTTTTTCTTTCCCTCGATTGGCACTGCTATCAGCCCTGCCTCGGTTGGTTTACGGTGTGTACATGACAACGTGACACCTGCCGGCAGAGCTCGAGGCCTAGACAAGATATAGACAGTGTGGGAGAGGGTGAGGGAACTAGGGAGAAGTATATAGATAGAGAGAGGGAGAGAGAGAGGGAGAGAGCAAGAGAGCGGAGAAAGAGAGAGAAGGAGAGAGAGAAAAACAGAGAGAGAGAGAGAGAGAGAGGGAGAGAGCGACAGAACGCAAAATCGGCATGTGATACCCTCTGTACAGTTAGCATGTTTATGGTACCCCGAGAGAGAACAGACCACACACTAGTAGAGAAACAACTAGGTGCATCATGAGGTGTATTTTATTTGCCAGAGACCAAGTGAACAATAATCCGTTCAAACATAAATAGCTTTATTTATTTATTTAGTTGTTCATATTAAATGATCTACTGCATTATCGTCCTTCGGCATGTCGAGGCATCCATGTGGCAGGCGTTTTGCCAGCCACTTGGGTTACAGTCCACATTGACTAGCTGCTGGACTAGACCTGTGGCCACTGCAGTCAGGCTCACGGTGCTTGGAACTGCATCTAGGATCACTGGTCCGCGTTGCCTTCACAGCAGAACCACTCAACAGTCCAACTGATAGTTAACAGCTGCCAAACCTTGTATTCCAACGATTCATCATGTATGGAAAAGAAGACACGAGGCATTCAGGCAGAGGTTGTGCACATGCTGCCTGTTCCCAAGCCGGGCACTGTGATAATGACATGGGAGGTCAGTTTGCCGAGGAATTCAGTTCTCATGGCGCCTGGCTAGCGACCATGGAGCGTGTGCAAAACCTCTGTCCGTGTTTCCCGTGTCTGATTTTCCAAATGTGATAAATTGTTGCCATACTTTCAAGAGCAAGAGTACTGTGAGAAGAGCTGCTCTGCTCGAAGGCAGTTAAGGAAAAGTTGAACGGTTGCCCTGGATGCAGTTGCTGGTGTTCATGGCACTCGGGAGTGAGGAGCACAATCCACATTTCTTATGATGCAATTATTGTATTAATATGGATTCCTGACTTTGAAAGTGTTGCCAAATATATATACCACCTCACTATCATTGCTGCATTTGACTTTTTTGTTTTTGTTTTAAAATGCTTCCCTTTTTGTCTCGTTTCATGATGTGCTCCTGCTTTGCAGATAAACATGTATTCATGCTTTGGACATTTATTTTTATGTTTTTATTTTTTTTGGGATTACTGTTTCTTTCATGAGTGATTGATAATGGGCCTCACAAAGTATTAAGCCTGCACAAAGTAGCTAGCGCGAGACAGAACATGCAGGGACGAAAAGAATAGCGCGGGAAGCCAAATCATGGAATAAAAGGTATGCAGAAACCAGCAGCGCAAAGATCAAAGAGTAGCACCCGGAACGCCCCCGACATGCCCACATTACAAACAGAACATAGCGGTGTCGGTTAACCTTTGCACCAGACCCATGGAAAAAAGTAATCAAGGATTACTTATCAGCAATCACCATTACTCCCACTGAACTCTTTCGATTGACAAGTTTGTATCGCAGCAACCACACTAAACTGCACCTCTGCCACATAACCTAAAGCAACACCTGCATCCCCACAAGTCTGTCCTCATCCCAGTCCCCTGAACCCAATATGGCAGCGATAAGTCTGTCCTTGTCCAAGTCCCCCCACTGACCTGTGCCTAACCCCTGTACCCAAGGCAGCATCCACAAGCCTGCCATCGTCTCAGCCCCCCCACTGACCTGTGCCCCCAATACCATAACACGAGGCGCACCTACAAGTATTCCCTCATCTCAGTCCAATGTTGAGCAGCGGCCTAGCTCAACTCCTCTGGCCTGAGTCCACCATGAAGTACACCTGGCAGACATCTTCCTCCAGTATGAACACCTGGGAGCAGTGCCTTTGAATCCTCTTCCATGGTTCCCTTTTGGATCACACTCAGCTACACATCCAGAGTCAACCATACTGTGGCAGGCGTTACACTTTAGTCCCTTGATGTACATGTGACAGAGTGCACATGTGTTGTGTATAGCCCAGTGATCCAGAGTGAGGTCAAATCCCTCCTCAACATCCCCAATGCCAATGAGCCATGCCTGTGAATGAAGTGTGAGCACATCCACATTGAACAGCAAGTGCCAAAGGACATCAAAACATTAGTGGACCAGAAAGGAACCCAACATACAATACACTGAACCTCGAGTAGTGAATGGGTAGAGGTGAACAAGCTGTCACCAGATACAACAAACATCAGAACCATGCGTAACATTTGACAAAATCCATGAATAAATGCGTATTCATCCCTAATGAACACCAAAACAAATTAGAGTATCACAAACTTTCTACAGAAGCTGCAATAGAACTACGCAGAGTTTTCAAAGAAATGAAAATGCTGCTAATAGATGAGGTGAGCATGATCTCCAACCTAATGTTGGCTTTAATTCACCTCAGACTACAAGAGGTCCTCAAAACAGACTACGAAGAGCTCTTTGGAGGAAAACACATTATTGTTTTCGGAGATCTTCTTCAATTAACACCAGTGAAATCTGAACCTATTTTTAAAACCTCAGGGCACAAATTGTGACATAAAACTCTTAGCAGCAAAGGAAATGTCAAACTTTGGCAACATTTCCAATACAGAGAATTAAGTGAAAATATGCGGCAGTCTGCATTGTGTATAGGCGCTATATAAATAAACAATCAATCAATCAATCAATCAGGCTGCAGAACTCACAGACTCCAACATTTTAAAAAGTATTAGAGTTGGTGTACTATCTCAAGAAGCACAAACAGTATTAAAAACCAGGCACATCCATGCACTCTCTGGCCGTAACTCATGTGCTACTGATGTCATGGAACAATTAGCACACAAAAATGTCAATTGTATGTCCTCTATGCCAACTCTTGCAAGATGTTCACAATTAAATGAAACCATGTTAAAGAAAGAAATGCAGCCAATAGTTCAAATTGCCTCCACAGACAAACTTGACGTACACGGTATGACACTACCCCTTTGTCAACAAGCCACAACAAGGCTAAACATCTCCACTCACAAACAGTCACCACTCACAAATCACAAGGTCTTACCCTAGATAAAGCATTGATAGATATTGGTAGCACAGTCTTTAAAGAAGGCATGAGCTATGTAGCACAATCACGCTTAAGTACACTTGACAGACTATTTCTAATCAACTTTGACGCAAGTAAAGTAAATGCTTAAATTTCTTGCATTTTAGAATACAATAGACTGTGTTCACTCTACATCCCCCATTTAAAAACCTATCCTGTTCTGCAAAAAGCAAAACAGTGTAAAAGAAAACTACTTCCGACTCAATCTATTCCGGATCTCACAGAAATTCCTCCAAAGAAAGTAAAATAATCTAATACTGCATCAAGGACCACAACCAAAGAATAATCTACTGCTCAAAGTAACTCATCTACCTCTACCTCTTCAAAGAAGCAACGCACACTCTCAACACATGATCTGGACATAGAACTGTCAGGTGCATTCAAATTTTCTAATATAACTGGTGTCAATTTCTACGTAAACCTAGCAATAAATATTTTATTCCAATTGCCACCTATTATTGACAACATTTACTTACATGGTACAGACCAATTGTGTTTGCAAATGTTAGTCCTTCATAAAAATACAACCAACAATCCTGACAACACTTACAGTGTTTCTGGAATAAGGCAGGAATTGGCCTACTATGCTGGAATGGTCAAATTCACTATAAACTCACAAGAAGATCCACAAAAATTTCTGATGTACTTGCTACAAGTACTAGCAAACAAAAACATACCTATGAATGAAATCTTCCAGATTTCATACATGCGGAAACATACATTTATTTATTTATTAAATTTATAGAGCACACTTCAGCCCTCGGGCATTGAGGCGCTATGAAGGACATGTAAGAAGGCATGATTCAGGGTTACAAGAATGCGGCCTCACAAAAATACTTGGTGCAGAATGATAAAATACATAGTGAACAGTTACATTCAGCATCCGCTTATGGCTATTCAGACATCTGTTTAGACAAAGAGCCTAGTCTTGATGGCTTTCCTGAAGGCAGCGTGAGAGTCAATCTGACGCAATTCTGGTGGGAGAGCATTCCAGTTGGTGACATCCATGTTGGGGAAGCTTGAGCTGCCAGCGCGCACTTTGTGTGTGATGGGTGCAATTATTCTGTTGATGGTCTGGAAGTGGTGTGGGGGATGATTCTGTGGGCTAGGTAGGGTGGCACCAGCCCATGGAGGCATTTGTGCATCAGGGCCAGTGTTTTGAACACAATCCTCTTCTTGACGTGGAGCCAGTGAACCTTCCTCCTGATTTCCGAGATGTGGTCGTGTCTTGAGGTGCCTGTGGCGGCTCTCAAAGCGTTGTTTTGAGCTAATTGGAGCTTAGCCAGGTTTTTGCGGGAGGTGACTACAAAGAGTGTATTGCAGTAGTCGATCCCGGAGCTGATAATCGCCCTGGCAATAGTGAGACAGTTTTCTTGGGAGAGGACTCTTTGCAGGCATGTAGCACAAAAAGAAGTTCCTAATGAACGCTTTGTGTATGTATCCATACCTAACTGTGAATCCATTTAATTTCAGCAACTTGTACAAAATGCAAACCATAGCAGATTATGTACTACCTGCAATTCAGATAATCGTTCCACCTTACAAATACAGACACATAGTAAATACGTAATAATAATGAGCTTACGTTATAATGCAGATGGTACCAAAATCAACTGTAAGCTGACCTGATTCACACATGGTCAAGTATCACTTGGTAAGAAAACCTTCACAACAATAGGCATAATCTACATGCAGGAGCCACAACCAATGCAGGTCACTACACTGCATGTATAAAAAAGAATGGATGGTTTGAATGTAATGATACTACCATTACTCTAAAACAGAGATTAGCAGCAAATCTTGTGAACGCTTACTTAATATTCTTAAAACCCAAAGTTAATAACTAATCTGTGCATGAACATTAAGAAAACTTGAACTTCAAAACTATGACCAGTTAGAATACGCCAAAAGGTATCTAACTGCCCCAAGATTCTGCAACAAGCCAACGGATAGAAGAATACCAATAAAATGGAAAAAAAGAAATAAACAAATAGAATACACCAACTGTTATCTAATTGCAACAGTACTACCACCACTTCCATATCAAAAACCATACACCTATTCAATTCCTTCTATTGAAATCAATGAAAGAAATATATTGTACCACAATGTAGAACGTTTTTTTTTTTTTAATATAGCATGGATTTATTTTCCCACAGACCCAATGAAGTACACTGGTTTGAACTATAGTACTTATAAAGTACTACCTATGAGGGTCGATAAAATACAAAAATGCCTAATGTGCAATGCAATACTCATTATGAACTACCTATACTAACATGCAATTTTTTCTTTTATCACAGTGACTGAAAAATAATGTCTGCTCCAACTACCCACGTCATGAAAAAACTGCATACAACCGCAAAAAGTCAAAAAGTAAGTATATAATGCTTGGACTCACAAACACCACAGCATAACACACCCATTCAAGCAAACATCTAACCACAAACCACATTCCAAAATGTTTGCTTCCATGGGTATCTTTTGCTGCACCACATGTTGCCAAACACTATAATCTTGACTGCATGGGCTGACCAAAACTCTTCATACAGCCTCAACAAAGGAAACAGTAAGTATATAATAATTAAACTCACAAACACTGCAGCATAACACAGCCATGCAAACAAACTCCTCAACAATAAATACAATCCAAAATGCCTAGAGTCTTCAATACCAACAATCTGACTACAATCCAACAAACAAACAAACAAACACACATCACCTCACTACCCTATCAACACTATTACACTACCACCAATCAGTAATGACATTTTTGAAAACATATTCCCTAAGGAACCACATACCACAATCAAAATGTTTGTTTCTATGGGTTTGTCATGCTGTGGTGGTTGTGGCCAGGGCCTAGAGTCTTGGGTGCATGGCCTACGGCCTTCGGCCATGCACCCAAGACTCTAGGCCCTGGCCACAACCACGGCATCATGACACAACCATAGAAACAAACACCTACAAAATGACCACAACCCAAAAACATAATACATCCACCTCAAAACTATGCACTTCAATTAACATACAAATAAATTATTACAACCAACGTACAAACTCTTCAAAACATACCCTCTTCACCCAATGCTCTTCTAACAACCGAAAACCAACATCATACCAAACTAAAATAGCCAGGAGTGCGCCCAGTGCTTACCATGTCCGCGGATAATCGCGATGACCGCGAACACAGGGAACACATCACAGCCTTGTTCCACCTAAACAAATACAGCATTTGACCCATCTCTTACTCCCCTAACCTCTGCGAGCACTCATACACACCAACACACTCCCCAAAATTAGATTTATGCTCACTTCCAGCGCATGTCTGCGCATCCAATATGACGGGTGCATCGAAACAATTTGACGCACATCACACCTCATCCCAGCCAATCAGAGAACACGTTGCGTGTCCGCGGACATGACATAAGCCGATCAACCAATCGGTGTCCTGTCCGTGGAGCGGACACAGGGATGTGTGTCTGTGGAGCGGACATAAATATCACACATTCTTTTAGATCTACGTTTTGGTTGTTTAAAAAGAAATACTGGACAGATTTTCACCACATTTACAAACGCACGTTTTAGGGACCAAGCCGCCACTCCTCCGGCAGACTTTATGAAAATCCATCTAGCGTTTGGCAGCGCGATATACATTTTTTCTCCATTGAGTCTATGGGGAAACATTTTTTATTTCGGGACCCCTCTATAACTTTGCCCCCCCCCTTGACCAAACCTCACCAAATTTTCAGTGGCCCATGTACTTTTATTTCAAAGTTTGGTGAGGATTCGTCCAGGGGGAGCGAAGTTATAAGCCGCACAAAAAGTGCTCTTCCTATGGGTTTAGCAACTTAACCATAACTACACAGCCACTACCGTGGGCCGTGTAATGTATATGTATTTATTCATCAGTGCACAGCAGTCTCACTCGTCTAGTGCGTCATATCCTGTCCAGATATGAAAAATCGGATTAGCTGGTACACTCTGTTTGGAGTGGTGGGAGGGCGCTATCTCTGCTGTTGTCCTGCCCTACAGGCCATATTTAAAAAACTACTAATGCTCATATCCATCACTCCTGCGCCACAGCAGTTCCCAAACACCCTAAGCAGCGCCCCACACTCGGAAATGATGTCAAAAGCAAATAACTTTCCGCTGATTCTCAGGTTACCTTGCGCTCCCATAATGGGGCCTAGCTTTCCGAAGTCCTGGCCTTAGGTTCACGCAGGAGGCAGCGTGTTCGTGCCAAGAGAAAGTAGATGCCCTTTGAATTTAGGGGCACTTATGATAAGGCTCTTGCAACTTCAACAAAATGCTTATTGCTGGCTCAACAACTAATGAGCTCAGGAATTAAGGATCCTCCAAAAAGCAACTCCACAGCCCATGGGGTCGGAAGTTTTGAAAACCATCTTGAAAATAGTGGGGGATTGCTTATTCCCACTCCATTGAAAATCTGTCCTCGGGTGCATGGGGTTCTTAAATCTTACTATGATGCCTCTTTTACTCTCCGGTATGCCTTGAGAGAAATGCCTGCAGGTGCTTGAAGGCTTCTCTCATTAAAGAGTTGAATAGTTGGGATATTGATGCATGGCTGGTGTCCCGAGACATACTTGTGGAGAAACATCCGTCTTTCATTACTGAAAAAAGCCATCAAACACTCTAAGGCAACATCTGCCATGTGCAATGTCAATTCGGACATGATTCTCCCATGCCCAGACAAAAGCAAAAACGGTTGGCGTTGCCAATACCTGCTGCATCTCTTGCGGTTACACCAGGCAGGTTAAGAGCACACATAGATAGAACCCATCCCCATTGCAATCTTCGACATAGTAACTTTACATATATATGGGCAGCTTTCACGTTTTTGTGTAGCCATATATCTGTTGTCCTGTCTAGATTGCAGCTCTTTGATGTCTTTCATGTCACACACTTCATTTAGGACATATCTATTTCTGTTTCCCCAGTCAGATGCCCGGGCTGTCTATCTTCAATGTCGATCGGAGCGCTGTCTGCCAGGCTCAGTGCATCATACAGAGTCGCCATCATTTGTTGTGATGGATGGCATGATAGCTAATGTAGCCTTTTGTAAACATGGCATGAAAGCAGCGCCCGCGTGCTGCTCTAGACATGATTCCATCTAGTAGAGAGCAGAAAAAGACATCTGAAGAGGAACTACTTCTTAAGAAGCAATCTGCTAATGTAAATATTGAGCCGAGTCCCTGCCATTCCGAGGGAGATGCAGAGCAGCCGTCCACACCTTTCTCTCACAGTCTTGCATATTTTTATTTTTCTTAAACAGAACATTGTCTGAAGAGGTGTTGAGGTGAACACTCTCCTGTAATCAAAGTCAGCTTTACTGCCTCTGTTGACTTATCTGTCTTAGCTTATTCAACTATTACCAGGCCTTTCAATCCCTTCATAACACCTGTTTAAAGAAGAAAGACTATTCGTGTTTATGCATTTATACACCGCTTTCTCGGTTGTCTGTGCATTGGGGAAGGGGAATGCACCCACTGGGCATTAGCCCCCTCCTCTTCCAAAATGCCGCAGAAGCAGAGCTCTGCCCTGAAACAAAAAAGACCTCACTTCACATCTTAATCCTTAGGATGTCCAAGTGGATACATGGCTGCATGGTTACGCGTATGTTAGTGCGAGGGCGAGTGATTCGAAACATTAAATTAGTGGCACGCTCAGTGTGAATATTGTTGTTATTGATTCGAGCAAACAACCATTTGTTTCACAGACATATTTGTCAAATATAAAGAACTATGGTTATTTATAAGCTCCAGAAAACACCTTTGATTGCATGCAAGGCACCAGACATTGGTGCCTGGCTTACTCATAGGGGCATTCTGCATGAGTGCAGAAGGAACGCGGACGACTGTCCTTGTCAGAATGTTGATCTTCTAAAGCACAGTATTTATATTTACATAGATAATTAGAACATTGTAAACGTGTGCAATTTATAATGTAGGTAAAGTTGTATGAATACTTTTGTTTTACAAAGACACATAACGCCTCACCCAGATCCAAGATGTGTTTTTCTTTCCCTCGATTGGCACTGCTATCAGCCCTGCCTCGGTTGGTTTACGGTGTGTACATGACAACGTGACACCTGCCGGCAGAGCTCGAGGCATAGACAAGATATAGACAGTGTGGGAGAGGGTGAGGGAACTAGGGAGAAGTATATAGATAGAGAGAGGGAGAGAGCAAGAGAGCGGAGAAAGAGAGAGAAGGAGAGAGAGAAAAACAGAGAGAGAGAGAGAGAGGGAGAGAGCGACAGAACGCAAAATCGGCATGTGATACCCTCTGTACAGCTAGCATGTTTATGGTACCCCGAGAGAGAACAGACCACACACTAGTAGAGAAACAACTAGGTGCATCATGAGGTGTATTTTATTTGCCAGAGACCAAGTGAACAATAATCCGTTCAAACATAAATAGCTTTATTTATTTATTTAGTTGTTCATATTAAATGATCTACTGCATTATCGTCCTTCGGCATGTCGAGGCATCCATGTGGCAGGCGTTTTGCCAGCCACTTGGGTTACAGTCCACATTGACTAGCTGCTGGACTAGACCTGTGGCCACTGCAGTCAGGCTCACGGTGCTTGGAACTGCATCTAGGATCACTGGTCCGCGTTGCCTTCACAGCAGAACCACTCAACAGTCCAACTGATAGTTAACAGCTGCCAAACCTTGTATTCCAACGATTCATCATGTATGGAAAAGAAGACACGAGGCATTCAGGCAGAGGTTGTGCACATGCTGCCTGTTCCCAAGCCGGGCACTGTGATAATGACATGGGAGGTCAGTTTGCCGAGGAATTCAGTTCTCATGGCGCCTGGCTAGCGACCATGGAGCGTGTGCAAAACCTCTGTCCGTGTTTCCCGTGTCTGATTTTCCAAATGTGATAAATTGTTGCCATACTTTCAAGAGCAAGAGTACTGTGAGAAGAGCTGCTCTGCTCCAAGGCAGTTAAGGAAAAGTTGAACGGTTGCCCTGGATGCAGTTGCTGGTGTTCATGGCACTCGGGAGTGAGGAGCACAATCCACATTTCTTATGATGCAATTATTGTATTAATATGGATTCCTGACTTTGAAAGTATTGCCAAATATATATACCACCTCACTATCATTGCTGCATTTGACTTTTTTGTTTTTGTTTTAAAATGCTTCCCTTTTTGTCTCGTTTCATGATGTGCTCCTGCTTTGCAGATAAACATGTATTCATGCTTTGGACATTTATTTTTATGTTTTTATTTTTTTTGGGATTACTGTTTCTTTCATGAGTGATTGATAATGGGCCTCACAAAGTATTAAGCCTGCACAAAGTAGCTAGCGCGAGACAGAACATGCAGGGACGAAAAGAATAGCGCGGGAAGCCAAATCATGGAATAAAAGGTATGCAGAAACCAGCAGCGCAAAGATCAAAGAGTAGCACCCGGAACGCCCCCGACATGCCCACATTACAAACAGAGCATAGCGGTGTCGGTTAACCTTTGCACCAGACCCATGGAAAAAAGTAATCAAGGATTACTTATCAGCAATCACCATTACTCCAACTGAACTCTTTCGATTGACAAGTTTGTATCGCAGCAACCACACTAAACTGCACCTCTGCCACATAACCTAAAGCAACACCTGCATCCCCACAAGTCTGTCCTCATCCCAGTCCCCTTAACCCAATATGGCAGCGATAAGTCTGTCCTTGTCCAAGTCCCCCCACTGACCTGTGCCTAACCCCTGTACCCAAGGCAGCATCCACAAGCCTGCCATCGTCTCAGCCCCCCCACTGACCTGTGCCCCCAATACCATAACACGAGGCGCACCTACAAGTATTCCCTCATCTCAGTCCAATGTTGAGCAGCGGCCTAGCTCAACTCCTCTGGCCTGAGTCCACCATGAAGTACACCTGGCAGACATCTTCCTCCAGTATGAACACCTGGGAGCAGTGCCTTTGAATCCTCTTCCATGGTTCCCTTTTGGATCACACTCAGCTACACATCCAGAGTCAACCATACTGTGGCAGGCGTTACACTTTAGTCCCTTGATGTACATGTGACAGAGTGCACATGTGTTGTGTATAGCCCAGTGATCCAGAGTGAGGTCAAATCCCTCCTCAACATCCCCAATGCCAATGAGCCATGCCTGTGAATGAAGTGTGAGCACATCCACATTGAACAGCAAGTGCCAAAGGACATCAAAACATTAGTGGACCAGAAAGGAACCCAACATAAAATACACTGAACCTCGAGTAGTGAATGGGTAGAGGTGAACAAGCTGTCACCAGATACAACAAACATCAGAACCATGCGTAACATTTGGCAAAATCCATGAATAAATGCGTATTCATCCCCAATGAGAGACCGCATACACTGGGCCTCATTACGACCGGGCGGTAAGGGATTGCCGGTACCGGTAAGGGAACTGGTGCCGGTAATCCCTTACCGCCCTATTCTGAGGTCCCTTTGCGGGTCCTCCCTTAACGCCTGGTTTTACCAGGCGTTAAGGACGGGACCCGCAAAGGGACTTTGGTGCTAATAACGGTACCGCAATTTACAGTACCGTTATTAGCACCTTCCCCATTCCCATTGAGCCCTATGGGGGCTCAAATGGGAATGGGGAAGGGCCCTGGTGAATGGGGAATTACCGCCCCCGCCAACCTTGAAATAGGGCGGTAATAGCTCCATTCACCAGGGCGGAGTCGGTATGGGTTCCAAACTCCTAATGAGGCCCACTGTCTTGAAACATCTCAGTCATCTCCAAATGCATCACCGCATTTATAACATTCGACAAAAACAATCAAAAAGTCACTCAACCATCACTGACACACCGGCACCAAACATGCAGTGTCCCTGAACAAGGAATGGCATCTGAAAACCATCCCTTGCGACCTCCAGCCGTCTGATGGTCACACCCCTACATGTGAAGCAGATGTTCAAGTCAATCAAAGTCATGCCACCATGCCAACAACAAAACCTCACATTACCTAACACCAATGAACACAGTCACACATTAGGTGCCATGTGAATCACAGCATACATGCCTTACACCTCCACGCGCACAATGTACACAATTGGGCAACATGCCTGTACTGCACGTAAGTAGTCAAGCAAGCAACAGATGCACATGACAAATATGTGAAACACGTGACCCCCAAAAACATGTCACCTCCCCACATCTACAATAGACCATCCCCACAGAGTGTGGTCAAAACCCACATGACAGCCATAGGACGTACTCACTCAGAGAACATGGCCAAAGAAAAGGTGCACATGGGCAAATGGTGTGGTTGAATCATTACAGCAAAATGTATTGAATACAAACTGTGTACAAAAAAGGGGAAGGGAATAACTGTCCTGGAAAAATAAATAATATAAAAGGAAACCTACAACTAATGAACTATGTACATGAGTCAGTGGGCTAGTCCATTATGATCTCAGACAATGCTTGTGGCAAGGCGAATTCCCTGTTTATCTCTCTGTCGCTTGCAGACTGGCTGCTGCTATTTCTTGGATGGCTTGCAGTGTTTCCCTCATCTGAGATTTTATGTCCTACACTGCCTTGCAAGACTCCCCACGGATGGCATTCGGTGCCCAGGGCATCCTCTCTTCCACCTCAGCACTGGCTATTGCTGCATCTTGTGCCCTTTGCCTCTCGTCCTCCTGCTGCATAACGTGCAACTGGGCTGACACCAGAACATACAGGCTCTGTTGTACCTCCTGCCTCACTGGCAGCATGTTTGTGCCTGCTTGCCTCCTCCAATTGGAAATGACCTCCAGGATTTGCCTCCCCACTATCACCATATGCTGCTGCCTGCCATTGTGTGTGCAGCACAGGTACTCCCTCTAACTGAATGGTCTGTGTTAGGTGAGTACATCATCTGCACGTCCCTCAAGTGGATGATGAATGTCCACAGCTTGTTCCGCTGTAGGATCCTGAGAAGGCTCAGTGAACGCCTCAAGTGCTATCAAATGTACTTCCACCTCCACCAGGGACACAGGCCCATCCATACAGGGAAATGTGGGACGGGTGCACAGGAGGCTATGCTTTTAGATAGCATGGTGGCCTCAGTGCAGGATTCCTGGGGCACAGATGAGGAGGAGGAAGGTGCCATTGCAGTGGCCTGTATCGAGAGACCACCAGAAAGAAGTGCTGCTGCCAGTTGTGACAGAAGGCGACTCATCTGCATTTGATGCTCTACAAGCAGCATCATGCATAGAAACCTGTCCCCTCAAGATACCCATCAGCCGGAGACAGCAGCTTATCCCAGATGGCCACATCGGCTGTAAGTACGGCCTATGTCTGGGTGGAGACACCGCTAAAGGTGGGTAGTGCTGGTGCAGATGGTCTTGGGATAGGAGAGTATGTTGTGCCGACACCTCCACGGTGGACTTCAAATCCCCCTGTCTCATAGCCAGGCGTGAAGCCTGTACACCCCCCTCAGTATCCAGTGGCGTAACACAAAATGTGGGGGCCCCCTGCGAGCCATGCTGAGGGGGCCCCCCAACTCGGCAACAAATCACGGGTTGCGCCACACTCTGGGCCGGCCTAGACTGTCACGCTTGCACAATACGCATGAACGTGCTGCTGAAGGGGTATGCCGCACACTGCACTAGGAAAAAGATATAAATATGTGTTTTAATGCAATATACAGCACACTTTCTGAGATAAATTGGCTATAAAGCCAGAGTGTTTGCAATTGTTTTGTAGGGTAACACAATCCAATACATGCAAGTCACCAACAGTGCACAGGAACATTAATGCTTCCAACTGGCTGCACAATGTAGACCAGTGTAAACACGTAATAACATTATAGTACAGAATGCCAGGCCACATTTAGACATACCTAGACTGTTTTCAGCAAAATGCCAGTCAAAGCAATAACACTCATCAAGAAGAGAGCACACAATAAAGCATGTGTCTCCATGGCCTCGAACAACACGGCCAAACTCTTTAAAATCTGCAAGGAACTGTTCAATCCTGTTGTGGTCTATACCTCTTCTGTTCCCTCCCATGCCCTCTGTACAGCTCTGGCCTCTCATTTCTCTGCTAAATCTCAGGACATCCTGTCCTCTATGTCCTCTTCCTCTCTCGGCCCATTTTGGCCATCTCTTCTCTCCTCCTCCTTTTTCCTCTTTCTCTCTGACAACACCTGACGAGGTTTCTAGACAAGTCCGATCTATGAAAGTGTCGTCCAAACAGGTGCTCCGCTGCTCCTCCAGAACCATCAAAGCCCATATTGACACCCTCGCTCCAGCCTTGGCCGATTTCTGTAATCACTCTTTCGCCACTGCAATGTTCCCCTCTCCCTTTGAGCACTCCCTTGTGCACCCACTCCTCAAGAAGCAGTCTGCTGATCCTACCTGCTGGAAAACTATCGCTCAATCTCCACCTTTCCTGAGCAAACTCTTGGAAAAGCTTGCCATCTCCCAGCTTACTCTCCACACTGAATCTGTTGGTTGTCTCCATGACCATCAGTCTGGCTTCAGAGCTGCCAGAGGCATGGAAACTGCTCTCCTTAACACCTGTGCTGCTCTCTAACCTTGATTCCAGCATTCCTTCTATTCTCATCCTTCATCTTTCCTCTGCTTTCGACAGGGTCAACATCGCCATCCTGATCAATCGACTCTGTGAGAACCTGGGCATCACAGATCAGACCCTAGAGTGACTGACCTACTTCCACGTGGACCGCCACTCCGCTCCCAGGTCGATCGTGGTCCCATTCTCTCTGCCACCTCTCTCTACCTGTGGCATTCCCCAGGGCTCTATCCTCTCACGCTGGTTTTTAAACCTCTACTTGGCCACTTTGGCCTCCCTGATCTCTACCTTATCCTCTAACTTTCAGTGTTGTGCGGATGACTCAGCTTTCCTTCAGGCTCCCCTCATCCTCCTCTCCTCTCTTGCTCATTCTTGACTGTCTATCCACGATTCAGGATTGGTGCGCCTCCAACAATCTCTGCCTTAATGCCAGTAAGACATAGATCCTTCTCATTGGGACCCTTGCCACTGTGTTTCCTCTCTCACTATAGCAGACCACCTTGGGCCCTCTTCCTTTGCCTTCCTGCGAGGCAAAAACCTTGGTGTCATCTTCAATGCCACACTCTCTTTCTCTCCTAACATCTCGGACATCACCAAGAAGTCCCACTACCAGCTGCTCCTCCTCAAAGGGACTCTTCCCTTTCTCACTCTCCACCAGAAGCTCACTGTCTCTAAGCTGGACTACTGCAACAGCCACTTTCTCAATCTGTCTTCCTCTAGTCTCCGTCATATGCAAATAATCCAGAACAGGACTGCAAGACTTAGCCTTGGCCTCAAGCCCTGGGATTGTATTTCTCCAGCCCTGAAATCTCTCCACTGGCTGCAAGGATCAAGTTCCTTTGCATTGCCCACAAGGCTTTCTGGGGCCAGTGCCAACACTAAATCCAATGCTCTCTTCCAAAATACCTTCTTTCTCTAACCCTTCACTCAGCTACCTCCAACTCTCTAAGGCTTAGACATTTCTCCAGGCAGAGAGTGGGGGTAGACCTCTCTCCTCTGCTGGTGCCTCCAACTGGAATGGCCTCCCTGCCCCTCTCAAACTTGAGGCGGACAACCTGAAGTTTCGGAAGCAGCTAAAAGCTTTCCTCTTCTCTGCTGCTTTCGCTCTCTCTTCCCCCTGCTGACCTACCTGACCTACCTGTCTGCTGTACTGACTGGCTGCTTGGCTACCCTCAGAGTCTCTCTGAGTCCAGGCTCTTTCTTGATTGGTCACCCTTGCACTGCCTCCGGGCCTACCATGCACTTAGGGGCTGTAACTGTAACCCTGCAGTCCATTGTTCTCCTTGCACAACCAATAGCTGCTCTGCCCTGGCTGCACTTACTGAGAGCATTGCTGCCCTGTTTTCCCCTCCCCTCTCACTTGCACTTCCCTGCTCCCTTTTCCCTTGCACTTCTCGTTCTCACAATGACACAAGGCCTAGTGAGATCGTTTGTCTTGTCCTCCCTCTATCATCCCTCCCTTGTGTACACTTGTGTACAGGCGCATTATAAATGACTTGAATCACATCATATCATTTTATCACAGATGCCCAAAAAAATATACAATGCCGCAGTAAGAAATGGCTAGACTGGCAGCACCCAAATGCCAATCTAGCCAGGTAATTAAAGTTAGCAGGACTACTTTATCAGAAATGTCCAGTTAAAAGAAAGTCATACCAAACTGAAGAATGACTAGACTGGCTAAATCAAAATGCCTCTCTAGCCACTAATACCACATATCATGCCTGCTTAGCCTGGACATGGACAACCATTATGATTTATCACACAATCCTGCCCCCCCACACATCCACTCTCCCTCCCACCCACCACCCCAACCTCCACAATCAGCTCCTTGGCCCAGAATTACCTCTGCGTCCCTCTTCCTTGTCCCAGAGCTTTCGTATGAGGCTCCTTGCCTCATAGGTAAGTACTGGGATGAGGAACAGTGGGATTAGGAGTGATGAAGATTACAGGTAGCTAAATCAGGCATTACCTCCATGTACCTCTACCTCTTCCCAGTACTTTTGTATGAGGCAGAGTGCCTCAAACACACGTACTGCCTCGTATATAAGTACTGGGACGAGGAAGAATAGGGCTAGGAGTAAGCAAGGCATTAAACACAAGTAGTAGCGCAACACCATTGAGTTGACTGGGCTTCAGCACTACCCCCCCTGACATTTTGGGCTATATTGACTCAACTTGGCTAACCTTTAGAGCAGTTCCCCACCGAACAGGACACAGATTTTAAACGGCACCTGGTTTTTGCTGTTAACAAGAACCCAGCAATTACCAACGTAAAGCATTTCACTGTTAGTACCTGCATTCAAATGCCACATTGTTTAGGCGATTGAAATCGTGATGTGGGTTTAGTACTTGCATGCCAGGGGAGTGATTGGAAGGGTAGAGAGGGAACAGGAGACTTATAGGAGAGAGTTAACTGCTTGTAACATTGAATCTGCACTAGAATAGTCTCATTAAAATGCGTAAATAATTTGGATGCGCCCACACAAATAAGTTTCCCCCTACCCACCGCATGTGAAGTTAGCGCCTCTCCCAACATTTGAAGGGTTAGCCCCCCGCAATGAAGGTTTTCTTGTGCCCCTGTACACAAGCACACACACCATTCACCTTATACACACCCAGTCATCCACACATTTAAGTGTGCACCCTTTCACCATACACTCACACAGGTAGCCACCTATACATTTATGTGTGCACCCTTTCACCATGCAGGCACACCCCCACAGCCACCCATACATTTAAGTGTGCACCCTTTCACCATACACACACAGGCAGCCGGCTATACATTTGAGTGTGCACCCTTTCACCATAGACTCATACACGCACACCTCATGGAGTTGAGGGGGGGCCCTATTACTTAAAAAAGAAATTGGGGCTCATTACGGGTCCAGCGGTAACCGTGCCGGTGCTACCGGAGGGTTGCCGCCAGACCCATAAAAAATTACTATGGCCTGACTTCCCGGTGCCACCGTGCTATTTCAAGTCCGGCGGCTGGGAAATCAGGTGCCGGTAATTTCGTTAAACCCCAGACTCCACGGGAATGGGGACACAGAAGCACCTGCACCATTGTTAACGGTGCCGGTGCTTCCGTGACAGGTCTGCCTACCGTGGCTGCTGTGCCTGGCAGGGTCAGACCTGTCGGGCACGGCAGCCCCACCAGGCAGACCTGTAATATGCCGGTCCAGAAACAACAGTGCCTGTAAGCTTACCAGCACCGTTGTTTCCGGACCGGCATGGTCAGAATGAGCCCCATTGTTTCTTTTTTAAGTCACTATAACTTCATTAAGAAATTATTTCAGTTAAGGACCGAACCATAATCAAAATAATTTCTTTATGATGGCTGAGTGGCTTCAAAAACAAACAATTTCTTTTTGAAGGCATAGGGTTCCCCACCCCCCCTCCACCCCATGACATGGAGGCCTCCAGCCAAGGGTCTTCCATGTCATGGGGTACGGGGGCCCTCAGACTTCAAAAAGAAAGTTTCTTTTTGTAGTCACTCTGCCTTCATAAAGAAATTATTTCTGTTACAGAAATGTTCTTTATGAATGCAGAGTGAATTTCAAAAGAAACTTTTTTTTTTTTAGAATTTTTTTTTTTTTTTTTTTACTGGGGCCCCCTCCCAGCCATGTGCTGGTGGGGCCCCCCACACCGCGGGCCCCCCCACACCGCGGGGGCTGCGGGGGCCCCTGTTACGCCAGTGTCAGTATCCCTACGTGATACCATGGGCAGGCTTGCAATGGCCTCCTAATCCTTCTCCTGCTCCATCAGCCCAAATACCTCCAATGAGGTCACCATGGTTTGGGACCGTTTTCTGGCACTTTCACTACCACTCTGCCCCACAGCCACAGCTCTAGGGGGGTCCACCACAATGGTGGAATCCTTAGACTCACCCTCAGCAGCGTTGCCCGATGTATGAGATGCTTCCCCAGCCACATTGCCCTCCGAAGAGGTGGAGACAAATAGGTGTGACAGCCGCACTGGCGTAACAGGGGCCCCCGCAGCCCCCGCGGTGTGGGGGGCCCCACCAGCACATGGCTGGGAGGGGGCCCTAGTAAAAAAAAAAAAAAAAAAATTCTAAAAAAAAAAGTTTCTTTTGAAATTCACTCTGCATTCATAAAGAACATTTCTGTAACAGAAATAATTTCTTTATGAAGGCAGAGTGACTACAAAAAGAAACTTTCTTTTTGAAGTCTGAGGGCCCCCGTACCCCATGACATGGAAGACCCTTGGCTGGAGGCCTCCATGTCATGGGGTGGAGGGGGGGTGGGGAACCCTATGCCTTCAAAAAGAAATTGTTTGTTTTTGAAGCCACTCAGCCATCATAAAGAAATTATTTTGATTATGGTTCGGTCCTTAACTGAAATAATTTCTTAATGAAGTTATAGTGACTTAAAAAAGAAACAATGGGGCTCATTCTGACCATGCCGGTCCGGAAACAACGGTGCTGGTAAGCTTACAGGCACTGTTGTTTCCGGACCGGCATATTACAGGTCTGCCTGGTGGGGCTGCCGTGCCCGACAGGTCTGACCCTGCCAGGCACAGCAGCCACGGTAGGCAGACCTGTCACGGAAGCACCGGCACCGTTAACAATGGTGCAGGTGCTTCTGTGTCCCCATTCCCGTGGAGTCTGGGGTTTAACGAAATTACCGGCACCTGATTTCCCAGCCGCCGGACTTGAAATAGCACGGTGGCACCGGGAAGTCAGGCCATAGTAATTTTTTATGGGTCTGGCGGCAACCCTCCGGTAGCACCGGCTCGGTTACCGCTGGACCCGTAATGAGCCCCAATTTCTTTTTTAAGTAATAGGGCCCCCCCTCAACTCCATGAGGTGTGCGTGTATGAGTCTATGGTGAAAGGGTGCACACTCAAATGTATAGCCGGCTGCCTGTGTGTGTATGGTGAAAGGGTGCACACTTAAATGTATGGGTGGCTGTGGGGGTGTGCCTGCATGGTGAAAGGGTGCACACATAAATGTATAGGTGGCTACCTGTGTGAGTGTATGGTGAAAGGATGCACACTTAAATGTGTGGATGACTGGGTGTGTATAAGGTGAATGGTGTGTGTGCTTGTGTACAGGGGCACAAGAAAACCTTCATTGCGGGGGGCTAACCCTTCAAATGTTGGGAGAGGCGCTAACTTCACATGCGGTGGGGAGGGGGAAACTTATTTGTGTGGGCGCATCCAAATTATTTACGCATTTTAATGAGACTATTCTAGTGCAGATTCAATGTTACAAGCAGTTAACTCTCTCCTATAAGTCTCCTGTTCCCTCTCTACCCTTCCAATCACTCCCCTGGCATGCAAGTACTAAACCCACATCACGATTTCAATCGCCTAAACAATGTGGCATTTGAATGCAGGTACTAACAGTGAAATGCTTTACGTTGGTAATTGCTGGGTTCTTGTTAACAGCAAAAACCAGGTGCCGTTTAAAATCTGTGTCCTGTTCGGTGGGGAACTGCTCTAAAGGTTATCCAAGTTGAGTCAATATAGCCCAAAATGTCAGGGGGGGTAGTGCTGAAGCCCAGTCAACTCAATGGTGTTGCGCTACTACTTGTGTTTAATGCCTTGCTTACTCCTAGCCCTATTCTTCCTCGTCCCAGTACTTATATACGAGGCAGTACGTGTGTTTGAGGCACTCTGCCTCATACAAAAGTACTGGTAAGAGGTAGAGGTACATGGAGGTAATGCCTGATTTAGCTACCTGTAATCTTCATCACTCCTAATCCCACTGTTCCTCATCCCAGTACTTACCTATGAGGCAAGGAGCCTCATACGAAAGCTCTGGGACAAGGAAGAGGGGCGCAGAGGTAATTCTGGGCCAAGGAGCTGATTGTGGAGGTTGGGGTGGTGGGTGGGAGGGAGAGTGCATGTGTGGGGGGGCAGGATTGTGTGATAAATCATAATGGTTGTCCATGTCCAGGCTAAGCAGGCATGATATGTGGTATTAGTGGCTAGAGAGGCATTTTGATTTAGCCAGTCTAGTCATTCCTCAGTTTGGTATGACTTTCTTTTAACTGGACATTTCTGATAAAGTAGTCCTGCTAACTTTAATTAACTGGCTAGATTGGCATTTGGGTGCTGCCAGTCTAGCCATTTCTTACTGTGGCATTGTATATTTTTTTGGGCATCTGTGATAAAATGATATGATGTGATTCAAGTCATTTATAATGCGCCTGTACACAAGTGTACACAAGGGAGGGATGATAGAGGGAGGACAAGACAAACGATCTCACTAGGCCTTGTGTCATTGTGAGAACGAGAAGTGCAAGGGAAAAGGGAGCAGGGAAGTGCAAGTGAGAGGGGAGGGGAAAACAGGGCAGCAATGCTCTCAGTAAGTGCAGCCAGGGCAGAGCAGCTATTGGTTGTGCAAGGAGAACAATGGACTGCAGGGTTACAGTTACAGCCCCTAAGTGCATGGTAGGCCCGGAGGCAGTGCAAGGGTGACCAATCAAGAAAGAGCCTGGACTCAGAGAGACTCTGAGGGTAGCCAAGCAGCCAGTCAGTACAGCAGACAGGTAGGTCAGGTAGGTCAGCAGGGGGGAGAGAGAGCGAAAGCAGCAGAGAAGAGGAAAGCTTTTAGCTGCTTCCGAAACTTCAGGTTGTCCGCCTCAAGTTTGAGAGGGGCAGGGAGGCCATTCCAGTTGGAGGCACCAGCAGAGGAGAGAGGTCTACCCCCACTCTCTGCCTGGAGAAATGTCTAAGCCTTAGAGAGTTGGAGGTAGCTGAGTGAAGGGTTAGAGAAAGAAGGTATCTCCTCACCGCAGTAAACATTAAAGCTGGCTTCTCCATTGCATCTTGGGCCTCTGTGGGGATAAACCTGCAGTTAGTTAAGATCTTTTATGGTCAAAGAGTTATTGCTTTACTCAATATATATCGCAATAATGCCAGCTTGTCTGATGAGAAGTTCTTTGATGGCGTATTAGATATGTTACATCTCATTTCGGCGGAAAGATCTATCAGTCATTTCATCATATTAGGCGACCTGAATCTGAATTGTTGGTTCGATAATTCCTTGAATTCAGTGGCATCAAGGTGGAAGGCACTTATGCTGGAACGCAATTATTGTATGGTGAATGGGGCAGTAAAGGGAGATATGCCACCACAGCACACTTGGCATCGAGGATCTGTCACCAGCATGATTGACTACATATTTGTTGATTTGCCGCTGTTTCAAAGGATAGAGTCCTTAATTGTTCAGGAGCATATCTTGAGTGATCACTGTCCACTGATTTTAACCCTTGAATTCGAACAGAAACAGCAAAAAATGAGTGCCTTCTATCGAACATCCCTAGAAGTGAACAGTGCTCGCACTCGTGTGAAGTGGAATCATGGTTCATTATGTAAATTTGAGGCTCTAATCAAGCATAATTTAGACAAAAATCCATATACAGAAGTGTTAACTGCTTTTGCTGAAAGAATTATTATTCCGAAAGGAAATACGGTTAGACATCTCCACACGTATGATGCTATCCTCGTGAAGAAAAGAGCTGAATTCAGGGGGTTAAAAAGGAAAATTCTTGCATCTGGCTCAGCAACACAATGGCAAGAGTTAAAATCTGTGAAATGCAAATACAAGAATTGGATGCGTGCCAGGAAAGCAATTGTCTTTCAGCATGACAGCGAATCCATGGCCCGAGCAATTCAAAATAAAAACTCATCTGGTATGTGGCAATTACTTAACAACCACACTTGCCATCAACAAGCCGATTCACAAATAAATGGCGTAACAGAACAATTGTGGATTGATCATTTCCAAAAACTATATGCCGATGATCAATACGCTAGTAGTCCCTACCGAAAATATTCGACTTCACACTGGCAACTAGACATAGAACCAGAATCAGTACTTAATATCATTCAGCACATCAGTGTTTCTCGGGCGGAAGGCCCCGATGGGTTGTCTAATTACATGTTTAAATGTCATCCAGAAATCTGGACTAAAATTTTGTGTATAATATTTTCAAATGTATTACTAACATGCACAATACCGCCCTCATGGAAAACATCAATTATTATTCCAATATTTAAAAAAGGTGACAGAACTATCCCAGCAAACTATTGCCCCATAGCTCTACTTGATGCACCTGGGAAGATCTTTGCTAGGCTAGTTCTGCGTGAATTTAATAATTGGACAAAAATTAATAACTATCGTGACCCCAACCAAACAGGTTTTATTGCTGGTATGGGGACTAATGTTAATCTACTTACCCTAAATGCTCTTAAAGCACAGTGCCAAGAAAACAAGCAACAGGTTTATTTTGGCTTCATTGATTTGAATGCAGCGTTTGATTCTGTTAGTCGACGCATTCTTTTATGGAAACTTCAGAGAGATAATTGCCCTTCAACCTTGTATGATATTATTTCTGCACTCCACCATGAGACTTCAGTACGTGTTAGAATTACTGTTGATGGATTACTTTAAAAAAAAATTCCAACCTATCGAGGTCTGAAACAGGGGTGTGCCTTGGCCTCTGCGGTATTTAATTATTTTATTCATGATGTTAAAGAACTTTTTTCCAAAATTATATCAGACTCCCCAAGGCTAGACAATGTGCAAATTCAAGCATTAATGTATGCCGATGACCTGGTGCTCATTTCACGAACCCAGATAGGCTTACAACGGCTACTAAATGGATTTCAAGATTATGTACAGGCAAATGAACTTTCAGTAAACTCCTCTAAAACCCAAATAGTCTATTACTCACCAAAAAGATTAGGCCCACTTTCATATGTGTGGTCAATCGCATCGGTTCCCATACAGGTAGTAATGGATTACTGCTACCTGGGCATGATTTTTGATGGCAATAGCAATAAACAGGGACAACTCACGCGACTGGAGACTAAATTAACATCTGCAATTTCGCAGGCACGCCTAATTATGTACAAATATGGCAAATTTTCGATCCTACCAGCATGGCATTTTTGGACTAAAAAAACTGTCCCAATAATGCTATATGGGTTAGAGACAATGCCAACCAATTCATCATTTAAATTCAAGCAATGGGAAGCCAAATTTTGGCGATCTGTGCTTCGGCTACCTCAATGTACACTGTGTGCCTGGCTGAGATATGAGTTAGGGCTTATATCCTTACAGGCACATTATAATTGGCGGCTCTGCGCATTCTTTAGGAAATGCTTACTTTCATCAAAGGAGGACATACTGCTAAAAAAACTATCGCAGTATATGTTCTCGGCCAACTACAACTTTGCCAAAATATGGTCTGAAACAGCTTACCACATTTTGGCCACTGCAGATATTTCTATCCATCTGTTGCTAACTAATCCAGATAAAGCAAAATTTAAGATTCATCAGCTGGACTGGATTAATACTTGTCAACAATGCACCAATTTTCGTGATGGTGATTCTTTGCGTTTTCCGCCTAAAAGATCAGGCATTTTGCCACCATATCTGAGACATTGTCCCACTCCTATGTACCGAGCAGATATCATACGATTACGCATGAATCTATGGAAGACCAACGATATAAATTCAAGAAGGGGTCTTATAAGTGCAACACAGAATGTATGCAGATTTTGCAGAATTCAAACCATCCCAGAAACACTATGTCATATATTCACAGAATGTACAATGCTAATGGCAAAACGGAACATTTTTTTTACAAGACATTGCACCTATTTGGGGAGCCTATCGGAAAAACAATGTTGGGCAGCGATTTTGGCCTGTAACAATCTGGCTATTCAAATTGCAGCAGTTAATTTTCTGCATAGTTTAAACCTAGAAAACGAGGTTCCTTTAACAATAACTTCGGGATGCAACTGAAAAAGCAAACTTGAATTACATATTTTTATTCTCTTCTTTTGTGTATTGTTTTGTTAGTGAATATTTAAAAAATGTGTGATGCTAGATGCTGATTTCGATTTAGATGTTGATGTTTATGTTTATGAATCTTGTCCTACATGTATCTGTCTTTTATTCTTTCTTTTGAAAGGTTGATTTATTTCAGCCAAAACAAATAAAAAAAAAAAAAAAAAAAGAAAGAAGGTATTTTGGAAGAGAGCATTGGATTTAGTGTTGGCACTGGCCCCAGAAAGCCTTGTGGGCAATGCAAAGGAACTTGATCCTTGCAGCCAGTGGAGAGATTTCAGGGCTGGAGAAATACAATCCCAGGGCTTGAGGCCAAGGCTAAGTCTTGCAGTCCTGTTCTGGATTATTTGCATATGACGGAGACTAGAGAAAGACAGATTGAGAAAGTGGCTGTTGCAGTAGTCTAGCTTAGAGACAGTGAGCTTCTGGTGGAGAGTGAGAAAGGGAAGAGTCCCTTTGAGGAGGAGCAGCTGGTAGTGGGACTTCTTGGTGATGTCCGAGATGTTAGGAGAGAAAGAGAGTGTGGCATTGAAGATGACACCAAGGTTTTTTGCCTCGCAGGAAGGCAAAGGAAGAGGGCCCAAGGTGGTCTGCTATAGTGAGAGAGGAAACACAGTGGCAAGGGTCCCAATGAGAAGGATCTCTGTCTTACTGGCATTAAGGCAGAGATTGTTGGAGGCGCACCAATCCTGAATCGTGGATAGACAGTCAGGAATGAGCAAGAGAGGAGAGGAGGATGAGGGGAGCCTGAAGGAAAGCTGAGTCATCCGCACAACACTGAAAGTTAGAGGATAAGGTAGAGATCAGGGAGGCCAAAGTGGCCAAGTAGAGGTTGAAAAACCAGCGTGAGAGGATAGAGCCCTGGGGAATGCCACAGGTAGAGAGAGGTGGCAGAGAGAATGGGACCACGATCGACCTGGGAGCGGAGTGGCGGTCCACGTGGAAGTAGGTCAGTCACTCTAGGGTCTGATCTGTGATGCCCAGGTTCTCACAGAGTCGATTGATCAGGATGGCGATGTTGACCCTGTCGAAAGCAGAGGAAAGATGAAGGATGAGAATAGAAGGAATGCTGGAATCAAGGTTAGAGAGCAGCACAGGTGTTAAGGAGAGCAGTTTCCATGCCTCTGGCAGCTCTGAAGCCAGACTGATGGTCATGGAGACAACCAACAGATTCAGTGTGGAGAGTAAGCTGGGAGATGGCAAGCTTTTCCAAGAGTTTGCTCAGGAAAGGTGGAGATTGAGCGATAGTTTTCCAGCAGGTAGGATCAGCAGACTGCTTCTTGAGGAGTGGGTGCACAAGGGAGTGCTCAAAGGGAGAGGGGAACATTGCAGTGGCGAAAGAGTGATTACAGAAATCGGCCAAGGCTGGAGCGAGGGTGTCAATATGGGCTTTGATGGTTCTGGAGGAGCAGCGGAGCACCTGTTTGGACGAAACTTTCATAGATCGTACTTGTCTAGAAGCCTCGTCAGGTGTTGTCAGAGAGAAAGAGGAAAAAGGAGGAGGAGAGAAGAGATGGCCAAAATGGGCCGAGAGAGGAAGAGGACATAGAGGACAGGATGTCCTGAGATTTAGCAGAGAAATGAGAGGCCAGAGCTGTACAGAGGGCATGGGAGGGAACAGAAGAGGTATAGACCACAACAGGATTGAACAGTTCCTTGCAGATTTTAAAGAGTTTGGCCGTGTTGTTCGAGGCCATGGAGACACATGCTTTATTGTGTGCTCTCTTCTTGATGAGTGTTATTGCTTTGACTGGCATTTTGCTGAAAACAGTCTAGGTATGTCTAAATGTGGCCTGGCATTCTGTACTATAATGTTATTACGTGTTTACACTGGTCTACATTGTGCAGCCAGTTGGAAGCATTAATGTTCCTGTGCACTGTTGGTGACTTGCATGTATTGGATTGTGTTACCCTACAAAACAATTGCAAACACTCTGGCTTTATAGCCAATTTATCTCAGAAAGTGTGCTGTATATTGCATTAAAACACATATTTATATCTTTTTCCTAGTGCAGTGTGCGGCATACCCCTTCAGCAGCACGTTCATGCGTATTGTGCAAGCGTGACAGTCTAGGCCGGCCCAGAGTGTGGCGCAACCCGTGATTTGTTGCCGAGTTGGGGGGCCCCCTCAGCATGGCTCGCAGGGGGGCCCCCACATTTTGTGTTACGCCACTGGTGACAGGAGTCTGCTCCTGGGTCTGGAGGCCTTGTCCCTGTCTTTCTGCTCCAAAGCACAGCTCATACCCTCTTCAAAAGCCTCATTAACTGGTGAAAAAGGAACAAAGAACATAGGCATCAATGAAGAGTGTCAATACATGTATAGTCACCACAATTGTAACAGTATCATGCTGGCAACATGAGTCAACCAGCAACTGACACACACACACAGGCCCAAGCCCTGCAATCAGAATTAATACTGTCACATAAGTGTAGGAAAAAAGATGAGTCACAATTACAAGACATGCACATGTATTGTATTGTATTGTATTGTTTATTTATATAGCGCCAATACACATGAGAGTGTTTCAAAGCTCTCAGAGAAAACCCATCACATGGAGGTGCTGCCACATCCACATGGCAACAGCTCATTCCACCTCACAATACCACAGTGCAGGGCAATGGCAAAGGCACCTGGCCATATGTGTCTATTGCAACATCTCTAACCAGCCACATCAGGCTACAGGCATCCCTGACACACACATGCACCTGTTGCTGAGGATCAAGCAGAAATGTAGTTGCTCCCAACCCCAACAAATGCAAGAATGACATACAATCAGTAGCCTGACAGATCACAATGCCATTGCAGATAGTCAAATGCACTAAATTGGCATTACCACACATTACCACACATTCATACACGTGTCAGTTTCAGCCATTGAGTAGGGATGATGCAATCATCACATGTTATTGAACAACCCATAGAGGAGATGTGTATGAATGTAGCTCACATGCTTGCCATGTCTCAATCTGGAAACTCGTGCTGTCTTAGGCCTTGCTTTCATCTTATTACATGGCATGCACATGAGTAAAGTATCTAACCCAGAACTGGGAGAGTGCATCCCTACACCTACACACACATGTTTAGTAACCCTGCCGGAGCTACAAGCGTGTTGCTGCCGGACTTGTAATACCTTACTGGCGCCTGACTTCCCGGTGCCATGCAGAGATTATAACTCTGGCCTGGGAACTCAGCTGGCAGTAAAATGTAAGTCCCCATTCCCATCGAGTCCAATAGGGAGGACTCTGCCTACCATGGCCGGCAGTGTAGACCTAATGGGCACAGTAGCCATGGCAGGCAGACAAGTAGTGTGCCAGTCCGGAAACAAGGGTACCGGTGAGCTTACTGGCACCCTTGTTTCCAGATCGGCAAACTTAAAATGAGACCCAATGTAAGTGCAAAGGCACATGAGATTGTGTTCCAGACAGGAGTTGCAGTGGCGGGCCAAGATATGTTTGAGTGATGTTCGTTCCGCATTTGCAGTGTCAATGGTTCAGTCACCATGTGTTAGGCAGAATCATCTGCAGTACCCTTTGGGAATACCACACACAATTAAAACTACAAGTGTAAGTACAAATTCACCTCTGCTACACACCTGTACTACACAGTAAAGTGGTAGCGATGGCTGAGCAGCCAGACTTATCTCAAGAGTAAAGTGAGCAGTATCAGAAGTTACACAAAGGACAGTAATTACTATGGTTCAAACAAACACTGACTCAAGGTTTCTGAGTAAAAGAATATACATTTGTTTACACATTCATTTGTAAAACAGTTGACTAAATAAAGCAACAGAAAAAGCACACTCTTAATCTACTACACAACACCCCATCAATTCTGGACAAGTTAAGATCAAAATGAAGTGTGAGCAAAAAGGCACTCCAGCAATTTAAAAAGGGAGGGAAAGACAAGGCTATACAAAATTAAGCAGCACCAACAAGTAAGTAGGCAGGGCAATCTAGAAAAGGCTTGCTGCAATGAGGATTCAAATCAATAGGCCTGGGGCAATGTTAATGGTTCAGAGTCTTTGCAGAGGATCACACAGTTCAGAGTAGTTTGCGGTTAAGTCTTTGCAAAGAGTTCGAAATGCAGTTGGTCAGAAGAAAAGTTACTTAAGAGAGTAGAGAAGGACAAGCCCTTGGATTGGCGAAAGATTTAAAACACTTTCACTGCGGTCGGACGGAACGAACGACCGGGTTTGAACATTACCTTTCGAAGAAGAAGGATGCTGTAGCTGAGGCAGAAGTTCCTGGCAGATCCTGCAGGCTCACAGTTCCTGAAGCAACTGTTGGACTGATATGGAGAAGGAAGACTGGACGGTCCTGCTATGCCCAGGGAAGAAATCAGCAGCAGAGCACAGCAACAAATAAAAGGTGCGCTCCTTAAAACCCAAACAGGGTCTGGTCCTCCTGGCTATCCGATTCACTGCAGCTGTGCACAGTAAATTCGACCAGGGGAGGGAGGCCTTGCTTGGTGTTTGGCGAATTGGTTGGTCCCACCAGCTCAAGGGAAGAAGATTCCTTGTGTTGGTCTCACCTGGTCTCTGCAGGGGTGTTGGGGCACGGTTGGAGCCCTCCCATGAGTTGACACCCTCGGATCGCGTCTCTCCCCCAACTGCTGCTTTTTTGGGGACCTGAAATGCTGGAACTGTTCCTGAGGGAAGATGAGAGGCAGTGAGGATAGCGTGGTGGTGTCGCGGTTCCCCTCGACCCTTTTGTGCCAAAATGTAGTGTGCAGGAGTTTGCCCATGCAAGCTCATCTGTTTTTATGTAAGGATGAGCTCTCCGTCCGGCTTTCCTTCAGCAGGGGCGCTCTGGATGGACCTAGTTGTGTCACTGGTCCAGATTGTGGAGGTCCAGGCCGGATGCAACCATTCCGTCTTGAATGTTGGTGTTTATAACCATGATTATTGTCCGTATTCGTATGTTAATTCTTTCCCAATGATTATTGTTCGTAACTATATATTGTTCTCTCTCCCCCTTAGTGATAAAGATGGCTCAGGGGCGCATGATGGTGAAAAGAGCCTATTCGGATGGCCCACGGATGGTAAGTAGACAGTTCCAGAAGCTGCGCCAAGTTTGTGAGTTGTGCTGCTTTAGCGTGTTAAAGTCTATACGATTGCTCACCTTGTCTTTCTTATTCTCTTTGCATATGTGGCTGGTCGATGATAGTTGGTGAGCGGGGTCCGAGCTCCTACAGGCTGCCGGAGATGAAGATCCGCGTGGATGCTGCGCCTAAAGATGGCCCTGTGTTGATGGGAGCTCGTGAAAGGTAAGGATGCTGGGTGGCACCAGCGGAGGATTCAGGAAGACAGGTAAGATGAATGCGGCTGCTGCAGAGTTGGAAGCGGTAGCAGCGCTTCTTCGAGCGGTGGCATGGCTGAATCCAGGTAAGATGCGTGCGGTGACTGCAGAGTGGGAAGCAGATAGCAGTGCTTCCAGCTTTGGCGTGGCTTCAAGGTAAAATGCGCACGGCTGCTGCAGAGTGGGAAGCAGATGGCAGTGCTTCCAGCAATGGCGTGGCTAAATCCAGGTAAGATACTTGAGGATCCAGGAGACTGAAGACGCACGTGATGCACCAGGTAAGATGCTGGAGAGTTCCGGAGACTGAAGACACACGTGCAGAACCAGGTAAGGGTCTTCTGAACGGCAGTAAGCGTTAGGCTGCTCTTAGCAGACTAACGTGAAGCACCAGTATGCGGGTGGGGTGGGTTTATATAGCCTGGCCACAGCCACTCCCCTTAGACCCTTCCTTTTGGCCCCACCCAGCTCCTCCTCCTGTCTTCTGCGGGTGCCTTCCCTGTACTAATATGGCCCTGCCTGAGCTTGCTGCACATGCCTTCTGTGTTCAAGCACACTTTGTAATTTTCTGGGACTGACTACTGTCTCCCAGAACATGTAAAGTTTCCATTGACTTTATTAGCCTTTTTAAATCCACAGACCCAGTACAAACCATCTTACATGGAGTACTGGAAAGGGTTAATGCGTATGCCTTTTTGTCTGTGTCTCTTGGAGCATTGTTTTGCTCCCTTTTCATTAAGACTTGGCTGGTGGCAGTGGTAACTACCCTATTTTTCCTACCGCGGTTATCTTAAATAGTCTTGGTATTGTTTTAGGCTATCTTTGTAGCCTCTGACTTAAACCCTCTAGACCATATACGTTTTTATACAGTTCCAGCTGGGTTTATTCGCCATTTCTTTTTGAAAATGTCTTTCTCGTGTTTTTCTCTTTGCGCCAAACCAGGTTAGGTTCCTTTGTTCACCGTCTCTTTGCGGGCTTCTACATAGAAGCCCTCTTAGGCACCTGAAAGTCTGGGTAGGCAGGATGTGAGGGAGCGGTTTTAGGACCCCAGCCATGGGTTCCCTTGGTAACCCAAGTCGCACTCCTGTTTGTTTGGTTAGGTGACTGTCCGGCCAGGACAGCCACCCTACTGTGTGATTGACAGCCAGGCTGTGTGAATGGGGCAAAACTGCATAAAAAGCAGGTCTCTGAGATTGGAAAGGCAGAGTCACCACTGGAATGAAAGAACTGACGAGGAGCTGACAGAGAGGACCCCTACAATGACTGAACCACCTGGTGAAGCCCGTCTCCAGGTCTGAATATTCAGACTCCAACGACAGAGAGGATCCTCCAGAAATCTTCTTCCCCTGAGCTGGTGGGACCAACCAATTTGCCAAAAGTTCAAGCCAGGACTACTTCCTCTGGTCAAATTCGCTGTACAGAGCTACAGTGGGCCGGATAGCCAGGAAGGTCGGACCCTGCTTGGGTTTTAAGGACCGCCCATTTTATTTGTTGCTTTGCTCTGCTGCAGGTTTCTTCCCTGGTTAGTGCAGGACCCTCCAGTGTTCCTACTTCGTGTCAGACCAACAGTTGCTTCAGGAACTGTGAGCCTGCAGGAACTACCATGAACGTCCCCCTCAGCTTTGGCTTCTTCTCCATTTAAATGTACTGTGCAAATCCGGTTGTGTGTTTCGTGCAGCCGCGGTGAAGGGGTGTGAAACCTTTTGGCAATCAGAGGGCTTGTCCTTCTCTTCTCTTTAAACTAACTTTTCTGCAGACCAACTTCGTCCGGAACTCTTGGCAAAGACTTAACCGCGAACTACCCTGAACTGTATGATCTTGAGCAAAAGACTTTTGTCCTATTGACTTTGGCCGTAAGCCTATTTGATTTGATTCCATCACTGTAGTTCCTCTTTCTAGATTGCCCTGCTTACTTACTTGTTGGTGCTGCTCAATATTAGCCTAACTTTGTTTTTCCCTCCCTTTTTAAATTGCTGGAGTGCCATTTTGCTCACGCTTCGTTTTGAGTTTAAACTTGTCTAGAATCTATTGGGAGTGGTGTGGTGCATTGGTAACTTGATTTTTCAACTGCTTTACTTAGGAGAAATGTTATACAACTGATGTGTAAATAAATGTATATTCTTTTACTCAGAAACCTTGAGTCGTTGTTTGTTTGAATCATGGTAATTGCTGTCCTTTGTGTAACAATTTGATACTGCTCACTTGCTCTTGAGATAAGTCTGGCCACTCAGCCATCGCTACCACTTTTACTGTGTATTACATGCTTGTACCAAAGGTGAATTTGTACTGTCTCTTGTAGTCTTAATTGTGTGTGGTGTTCCCAAAGGGAACTGCATATAATTCTTCCTAACAGATGTATATGAGCGTGGCTAATCGCATATCTGGCTGAGGTAAATATGGTGAAGGGGTGAAGGGGATAATGACACCATGTAACTTTGCATCCAGGTTTGGTCGGCAGAAGTAGAGGTGGCACTTCCACATGTTGCAAGTAGACACGATTTAAGTAGAGTAGGAGCTCAGCAACAATGCATGGGCCTCCATCCATCCACTGGTGGGACTTCCAATCTCATACATGTCTATATGTATTTATGCTCTCTTACTCCTCCAAATCATGGCATATCCCAGGGTTTAATAGGCACTGACATGATTGCACAGGTCATCGAATGCCAGTCATCTGTGCTTTTCAAGTCACTGTGTTCTCAGTTCCAATGTGTGATGTATGTGTCTATTGTTTCTGAACACATTGTAATACACATATACATGTTCTGCCAGGCAGTCACACCTCTTTATACTGTATATTGTTGTATGTATTGTGCAGGCAATGATCAAGCAGATGAGTAGGAAGAGGAGGGGGAGGATTCACAACCATCCACCAGTGCGGCCCATGGTGTGTGCCCCCTCGTGCTGCAAGGCATTATCAGCAGTCCTGCACACTCTTTCAGTGATGCTGCTGAATATGATGTGGACGGCATATTGAGGGATATGGTGGAAGGATCACCAATGAGTAGTCCGGATGCCAGGGAGCTCCAAGAGTTTCTTGAGGCTGTTGAGTCTGAGGAGGAGAGCCAAGAGACCATGGACCCAGCAGTGGGAAGCCCTGCGTAAATGGAGGATTCAGTGTCTGCAAGATTGCCTTACACCATCATAGAACCAGCAGCAGAGGTTTGCGTCAATTAGGGAGTTGCAGTCCTCCAGCCAATGACATTGTGCTCACTGCGACGGTCCCGGACCTTGACATCCCGGCTTGGTAGACCTCACACATGTGGTGGATGTCTGTCTGCCTGTCTGACACTCAGAGTGGGAGGAGGAGTGCCCGATTGGGTGAGGTCCTGCAGGAGATGGCCAGGGACATCCATCGCCTGGCTGAAAAAATGTCATCTCCTCAACTGCTGCACACACTTACGAACGCTGCCTATGTTTCCGTGAGGGGAGAGAGGATATGCAACATCTGAGACAGGTGATTATCGAGGATGGTTTGGTTCTCAAGAAATTCCTGTGTAATGAGCTTTTGGCCTTCATGGACCACCAGCAGCAGGTGATGAACACCTTAAGGGAAACACGTCATGTGGAGATATTGGCCTCAAGGGAATCCCAACGTCAAGATGTAAGGGATGTAATAAACAAAGAAGGTCTGATATTTACATGCGGTAGTAATGAATGACTACTAAATGAATCTGCCCCGGAATTAAGAGCGAGAGCCAGACCATTACATAAGCATGCTGGTTCAACAAAACAACTAGAAAAATGAATGGCAATACTTAAGCATGCCCTTATTTTCTTTTGGCAGACATTGAGAAGTTGAACAAAAGAGAGCTCTGCTGTGCCGCTCCCACTCGGTCCATTACTGAAAGACACAATTGCCATATTTTCAAAGGCACAGTCAAAGAATGAGTGAACACATAAGTCATACAGCTGTGCTCACCTTAATAAGGGATATGTCCAAAAATAAAATCAACAATAACTTACATGAAGGGACATTTATTTGTTCCATTTTTTCTATTTTCAGGGAATAAGACACTGGATGCCATACATTTTATTGACCAGTGTGCAAAGCTCAGAAATCCCAAATAGTATATGGACAATAGGTTAGTGATCTGGTAGATTCTTCATGTAAAAAATATGAGTCATCACCTTTAAATTATTTGGCAAGTATGGCTTTCCTTTCTATTAAAAATGTTTTATGTATTTTTTGAGATCACTATATCTACCAGTGGGGATTGAAACTCAACTTCATGAATAGACTATTTTGTGTCCTGAAGATGGTCCAATATTTGATCAAGTGACAACCCAAGAGAGAATGTTGTATACATTTTAACAGCCGAAACATATGTCGACCGCAATGGGAATTTAAGCATAACCGAAGAAAAGCAAATTCAGTTACCCCATTAATGTAGAATTATTGTTGGATGAAAGTGGTGAATGATGATCATAGATCATGTGTTTAAATATTTCTATAATGTTTTTATGATAAATTAATAAAGAGAATTGTTTTCACAATTAAAGCTGTGTGTTATACGGAAACATCAAGCCTTTTTAGGTGATTCATCTGCCCAATGACAAACTATAGCCAACTAATGTTAGCCTGTTGTGCAATAGGGATTGTTCAGAGAGGGGTAGTCAAGCTGTTCCTACTTTTGTCTACATCCTCCCACATACAGGGGAACATCCCATTCTACATTGATGTGTATTTGTGCCGTCTGTATGGCTGAACCTCTGGCCCAGACACATGTCCTATGTTGTTACTGGTATCTTTCCTCATAAAGTGCCCACACTGAGAGGATCATCCAGCACCCTATTTGAACCTTGGTCCCAATTTCCTCTGCTGGGTACTTCCCTCCTACCAACAATGTGGAGGCCCAGTGTTAGGTAGATGTGGTGAAGGATTTGCAGCACCACAGCTGTACCAGTAGGTAAGGTTCTACACTGTCATGATGTTCATGGATGGTGACATATGCACCCCAATAGTGGCATGATGTGGCACACGTAGGGTTTGCATGGATGATGTGAGTTGGTGATGCTTGGGTGATGGTGACTGTTACTGAAGATATGAGTTGCCCTAAATGACTGTGTATGTGCATGTCACCTTGATCAGCTATGCATGTGCTTTAGGTTGCTGGTTGCACATCCATGATTTTCTGCTTGCAGACAGTCTTCTCAGGATGTTCCTGTGCACATGTTTTTGGTGAGTGCTGAGGCAGTAGCTTAATTTGTTTTTGTGGCATTCCATTTCTACTCCTTTCATGTCAGCCTTGAATGACATCTCCGGCTATGTGTCACGTGCAGAAACAACTCCATAATCAGGGGTGTACTGGCTGACTAGGTGCTCTGGTGTATGCCTCTGCTCCTTGGGCCTAGTTTGAGTGGTGTTTCCACATTTTCTCCTGGGAATCAAGTTGACTTTGTAGTTGATGTCTGATATGGGGTCACTTTGGGAATAATTTCCATGGTCTCCTGTGGTTCCCAGTACACCCCTGTCCATGTTGCATGGCCATGTAAAACACCTGACTGTCTCATTCAACATAGTTGGACGATCCAGTTGATATGTATGCATGTGGGTGATGTATCTAGTGTACAGTGGATTTATGGCGGTGTGCAGTTGTCGGATGCCGTATGTCCTTCTCCTGAGTCGTTTTGCTGTTGTGTTCCCATTGATATGGTGAAGGGCTGTTAAGGGTCAGGGGTGTGTTGCCGTACCTTTGTATGTATGTTTGTGTATCCTGTGTTTGGCTACTTTGACTTCTAGTTTTCCTCTGAGTGGTTTTATGTGCAAGCTGGATTGGTCTGATTGTATCTTGAAGGGCATCAGGGATGTGGCTTGACTGTGTGTGCTCACCAGGGGTTGCAGTTCATGTAAAGAATGTTTCTACAATCCGATTGTCTGTGTCCTGTGCCTGTGCCTTTGGCTAACTAAGGGAATGGGTGGTGCCTGTGGATGAGGGCGGTGGACTTCCTGCAGCTCTACTGCTATGCTGCGACGTGTGGCAATATTGTGCAGGACACAACACGCCACAATGATCTTGCATACTACAGGGGGTGCTTATAGCACTATGCCACAGGAGTAGTCAAGGGAGCATTGGCATGACTTGAGCACTCCAAATGTGCACTGACCTTTGCCTCTGATAGCTATGTGGTCTATGTTATATCCAGACTCACCTGGGGTGGCTGGATGCCTGATAGGTGCCAATAGGAATTCTGGGAACGGGTAAGCACTTTCCCTGCAAAGAGGGAAATGGTTATAGTTTGCATGTATTGTCATTTATTATGCTCATGTGTGTCATATTACTGCTTTTGTGTGCATGATTGTTGATACTCACCCACCAGCCAGGTGTTTCCAAAGGTTCCTGATGCAAGGGCCTGGCGTATGGGGGAATGACAGAAGATGTAGCTGTCATGCTTGCATCCCGGATAATTGGCATTGACATGCATGATTCCATGCATGATGTGTCCCTTGGCATCACAGATTACTTGCTCTTTAATGGAACACTGATGTTGCGATAGATGTGTTCAGTCTCTCGAATGGGCTGCATGGCTAAATATGTGCATTCAATGGCTCCCAGGCCGTGTGGAAAGTGTGCATCTGCATAGAGTTCCTGGCACACTCTCAGCCTTGCCTGCAGTGTGTGCTGCATGGATATGTGCCTATTGTAGGGGAGGCATGGTATCACAAGCAGAGACTGACATTATGGGTGCAAATGTAAAATGATTGTGATTGGAAAAACTGCTATTCTGCTCTATAACTAATATGGGAGTAGTCTCCACCATCAAATAATAAATAGCCTGTCAATACAAAATGGCCTATACTAACAAAACCTAATGCCTGCCCTAACTCCTGTACAAAAAGCATGAAAAGGAAACATTTCTACAAAAGGAAAAATCAGTGTTCAAATGATAATGTGGTTGAACCAGCACTCCTCCCCACGTTTGGCCTCACAACGTAAGGCGATTCTTGTAGGAATGATGACAGACTCTGGCTCAGTTTTCAACATAATATATATAGTTCAAAAAGCTGTGGATCGAGGCCCGCCTGGCCTTCCATGCTTGAGACTCTTTATTTCTCTTCCAAAACAATGGCCCTCATTAGGACCTTGGCGGAGATCCATGGTGCTATTAGCACCATGGTCCATGGCGCTAAGCTGCCAACTCCGCCATGGGGGTTGGCGGACTTACCGCCCCATTCCGACCTTGGCGGGGCGGTAAGTCCCCAATCCCCATTTACCCTTCCCCATTCCCATTTTTGCCCCATAGGGTATAATGGGAGTGGGGAAGGTGTTAATTACGCCACCGTAAATTACGGTGGCGTAATTAACAACAAGGTCCCTTAGCGCCATGGATTTTAACGCCTGCTAAAAGCAGGCGTTAAAATCACCATGGCGCTAAGGGAACTCGTACTCAGGCGGTAAGGGGCGCCATGGTTTACGCCGGCGTAAACCCCTTACCGCCTGGGTCCTAATGAGGGCCAATGTCTTATTCAAAACTTTCCCAAAAGATCCCCCTCTGACAGGCTCAGACCTTTCACTACACAGTTGTTTTAGATTGCCCACTGTCGGTCTCAGGTCTCCTATGATAAAGTTGAACATAAGTTGCACGTGGGCTCCCTTCCCCAAGCTTATTTCACTACGAGTCTCCCTCTGTCAGACTCAGACCACTTTCAGATGTCGAAGACTTTCGAATGTGTGCGGCTTCTTTGTCAGACCACTGCAGGACAACTTCGACTCAAATTTCACTGTGTTACTTTCATTCTTTGCTTCCCTTGGAATTAACCTTTTACTTTACTTGTTCATTTGCTTTCTTGCTTTAAACAAAGTTCCTTTCACAGAGACTTTCCAATAGGTTACTTCCTTTCACCGGACCACTCTGTTACTTAGTATCGCTGATTTCCCAAGCGCTCTTTAAATCAAAGTTCATTCACAGGTCTGCCTTTCTTCACATCTTATCCACACACATGCAGCTTTCACTTGTGATATGATGTTGCTACTTCGTTCACTTCAACACACATCAGTCACTTGGCAACTCACCAGCTGTGTGCGTTTATTTCTTGTTTGGGTTTTTTCTAATTTTCGACTCAACGTCATTACCACAGGCTTGACCTCACCTCCCCAACTCTGCCGTTCATTCGGGAGGGTCACTGTCATACGAAAAATACAATGCAATCTTCACTTGTGGGATCTGGCCTTCTCCATGCATCTTTCACAGAGGTCGGAGGCAACAACCTCCAATAGAGAAGCCTTGGGTTTTCGGCCCGCTGCTCTCGTCTCTTGTTCTGTTGTTCTGCTCCAGTAGGTATGCCTTTGTCCTGGAAGCTCTGCTTGTTTTCGTGTTCCGCCTTGCTCTGAATGTGTTTTTGGTTTCTGCCTTTTATGCATGCGAGGAGAGCTAATTGGTATCAGGTGTATGCATTTAGGATTAAGTGCCTGACTTTGCCTGACCCAATTACCAGGTCATGGCCAGTGCTATGTATGCAAGTCAGTATTGTTATTTTCAGTCATCCTCTTCCTCTGCCCAGAGTTTGTGTAAAGAAAAAGGCAGGGAGTTGGGATCTCAGACCATCCTAAAACATAGGATGAGTTTGATAAAAAAAATAAGGAGAATACCACGTCTCACCATCGGCTATCTCACACTCACTCCCTGCAGACCCCTCACCCAGGTGATCCTCCCCGAGGGTCTGGATCCAAACGTGATTACCGTGCTGTGGCCACCCGAGAGAGAGATCCCTGGGGACTAGCTGGTGAAACATCCTCCGGTTTCTCACACTATGCACGTGTGCTAGGATGCAGCGCAATACCTGGTAGAGGCACCTGGAATAGGTGGGCTGTGATATGGCCCTGACAATGTCTGTGGTGTGCTGGAATGATATAGTAGCCAGGCACTGTAAGGCTGATAGTGTTGACCAGGGGTGTCACTTGCCTACAAGCACATGGTGGGTGATGTCAGGTCATTCTCCTGCTCCCTGACCAGGTCATGGATGACATGAGCAGGGAATCGGTATCTTCCATAAATGATGTCATTTGTGGGTGGAAGATTCTGTCCCTCCCCCTCATCCCCTTTCTTCCAAGTAGTAGGATCAGTGGTAGCTGTCATTTCATTTGCTGACATATGCAGAGTGGTGCTAAGATAAAGAGATGTTATAGAGCTTGATAGGGAGTGTTTATTGTTTGCATGATGCCTCTTCCCCCAGCCCATGTTCTTTTCCACCTTGAATGGGGATTTGGCATTTTCCGTTCCCTATTTAGTTCTGGTGCTGACCCATCCCAGGTGTTGCACATATTCGCGTGAAGCGTAACTGCACAGACTAGAAAGAAACAGCGCATCTGTGAGTTGGAAATAGTTTTTTAGCACAGCGCAAAGTGTACTTTAACAGTACTAAGTCACTTTTACGCCACACTACATATTTTGTAAATCAGCCCCAATGGGCCTCATTACGACCTTGGCGTTAAGGGTTTAACGGCGCCGTAAAAGGTGTCAGCGCCGTTAAACCCTTAATGCCTGATTACGAGGTCCCTTTGCAGGACCCTACCTTAATGGCTGGTTTTTCCAGCCGTTAAAGTAGGGACCCGCAAAGCGACTTAGGTGCTAATAACGGTACCGCAGTTTGCGGTACCGTTATTAGCGCCTTCCCCATTCCCATAGAGCCCTGTGGGGCAAAAATGGGAATGGGGAAGGGCCATTGGCGGCATGGGGAATTACCGCCCACCAACCTCGGAATGGAGTGGTAATTCCCCACTCCGCCATGACGGTCACCGGCATGGACCATGGTGCTAGTAGCACCATGGTCCTCGAGTCCGGTGGTAACCGAGGCGGTAAAACCACCTGGTTACCGCCGGACTCGTATTACCATTCCGCTTTCGTGATTCCTGGAATTACCGGGGCATTACAACCCCGGTTTCCCAGGAATCACGGAGGCGGAATGGTGTTAATCCCCATTGCCATAGAGTCCTATGGGACTCAATGGGAATGGGATCATGGAAACACCGGCAGCAGTTTGCGGTACCGTTATTAGCGCCTTCCCCATTCCCATTGAGCCCTATGGGGCAAAAATGGGAATGGCGAAGGGCCATGGCGGCATGGGGAATTACCGCCCCACCAACCTCGGAATGGGGTGGTAATTCCCCATTCCGCCATAACGGACACTGGCATGGACCATGGTGCTAATAGCACCATGGTCCTCCGCCTAGGTCGTAATGAGGCCCAATGGGCCTCATTACGAGTCCGGTGGTAACCGAGGCGGTAAAACCACCTGGTTACCGCCAGACTCGCATTACCATTCCGCCTTTGTGATTCCTGGAATTACTGTGGCATTACAACCCCGGTTTCTCGGGAATCACGGAGGCGGAATGGTGTTAATCCCCATGGGAATGGGATCATGGAAACACCGGCAGCATCTCGTAATGCTGCCGGTGTTTCCACGTCCGCCTGCAGGCGGGCGGTGTCAAACCCGCCAGGTCAAACCTGGTGGGAACATCACCTCCCGCCTGCAGGAGTCGGGATCAGACGGTCCGGAAACAACGGTGGCGGCGGGTTTACTGACACCGTTATTTCCGGACCGCCTGATTTGTAATGAGGCCCAATGTCTCTTACTACTACATATGGAATGTGTTATTCTATAATTGTAAAATTCATACAATTGTTTATATATATTTTAAAACATTTTCGTAAGTAATTATTATTATCTGTTCAATGCATGCGTGTACATTTGCAGGCACTTTTTAGTGAGATTTATTAATGCCATTATGATGTAATATTTACTAAAATAATGTAAGTATTCCTATAGATACAGAAAGGGGTTGATGGTTGCTGTTTCTCTTCTGTGCAATCAATGCTGTATTTCCTATCAGTTATGTAGCTTCTTTGCTCTCCTGCGTCATATTGGATTTTTTTTATTATTTGAGGGTCCTCTATTCAACAGCCCCATTGTGTAAAAAGAACAAACCAGAAGGCGAGACAACTGCATTTTCAAAAATTATCCCTTAGGAATTGATAATCACGTCAAGGGCAACAATCAGTAATCCATGTGCAAACAAAATATTGCGAGCATCATTTTCCAAACCCTTGCACATTGAATGGACATGACCTTGTGCATTTTTACTTCATGTAAACAGGTCTTTCATCTTTCAAACTATAAAGTACAAAGAATGAGAGAAAAACAGGCAGAAATACCTTTGCAATAGCAATAGCACAAGGGTTCCAACCTCACACTCTGACAGACTAGTTGACCACCGCTCTGTCAGAGGTCCCGATTTTGAACTGCGTGCACAAATAAAAAAGCGTTCTTCCATGAAGAATGAACACTTTTCTTAAAAGGACCCTATTCTGACAAAATGAGAATATGGCGGCATGACATCAAAGTCTGGACTTTTGCGTGTGCCTGATTTTAGGCTTGACAACCATAAGGGAGGAAGGGCAGACAATGCAAGGGGATTCTCCTTTCAAAAACTATGTAAACAAGGATTTCAAATACAGCCTCTTGGAGATGACAGAATTTATCAGTCTGCAGCACACTTCTCTTATTTACTGAAGGGCTAAGGACACGTTTCTAAATAAGAAAAGTGGCAGACTTAAGTGGCAAAGTAACTGGTGTACAGGCTGGCTCCATAAAGACAGATTTTAACAGATTTTGCAGCTAGAAAGCTCAACATCGGCCCTACAATCTTTCCACCCACCTCAGAATGGTGGCGCTGAACACTTTAATTCAGAGCTCGGAAATAGACCCAGAGTCTAGTATGTGTTTCGGTGCACAGCACTCTGTACAGATGTCTCGTAGTTTATTACCATATGTTATGTTATGTTGATTTATAATGCACACCACTATCACCGAAGGGTAGTCTAATGATGCAAACATAGGAGAAACATGTGTAATTGGATTGTGCAAAAATCACAATTATGCCCGTGCGAGCAAAGGGCGTGACATTGTGAGGCTACCTGCTGTTGTGCTGTGGCTGCGACCCCCTTGGCTGCAATCACCTGTTGGAATCAGGAAGAAATCCTCCCAGAATCGAGGGAGCGAGGAAAACGCTGTCGCGCCGAGGAGCCCCGCCCCCTGCTCCGGGTTCCGCCTATTCAGGAAGTGTGCCTACAAAATACTGCCCCAGGCACCCTTGCGGCGCTAAGCCTGTGCGAGCAAAGGGGTGACATTGTGAGACTACCTGCTGTTGCGCTGTCTGGCTGCTTGCTGTGGCTTTGCCGGCCATCTAACCTCACGAGAGAGGTCATCTGAATTCAGCCTGGAGGGAAGCTGTAAGAGGAGCTGCAAGACGAAATGAAGGCGGTACCCGTGGAAACGTCAACAGCTGGTTTAAGAACCCGCCTTCAGGTAAGACAAAGGTTTACTTCACTCCCGGAAGTCGAGGGAAACCCTGACCAGTCACTTAGAATGGTGCAAAAGGATATGCCCATGCTAAAACAGACCCATCTACCTTTTAGCACTAAGAAGAGAAAGAGCCTTTCAGTGGGGGCTGATTTGACAACTGCCAAGAACACACTGGTACCCCTGGAAGCTGAGGTCAACTCAGATCTTGCCCCTAAGCTCTTCGATTCCCACAATGCCAGCACCATTCCAACTCCAGCTGAGACTACAAGTCTGCCACCCTTGGCTCCTGGCAAAATCCAACCGGCTAAAGCTTGCCCGGACTAGGTGACCTTGGGAGATCATGAGGCTAATGACACTGGGGAAAATGGCCAGATCGATTGTGTCATCCCCCCTAAAGAGCACAGCACCTGCTTAGGCCAAATAAAAACGGAACCGTGTGAGACTCTTTATAAAGCCTTAGACAAGTTGAGAACAGAAATTGAGAAAGAGAATTTAGAGCTAAGTGAAAAATCTAGAGCAAGTGAGGAAGATCGCTCTAATGACTCACCCTGTAGAGAGCCACAACTCCCCGAAAAAGGCAAAGGTGAGCAAACCGCAAGCCAAACAGTGATAACTGTTATTGTTGTCGACCTGACCCTCCCAACCTGGGAAGGGTCGTCTTCACCAATCAAGGGACCGAATGACTGTCCATCAGACAATGCAATGGAAAGCATGTCAGGGGTGGAACTTAAGACACCCACTATCGGTCTCAAGACTGCAAAGTTACTCCTTAATCAAACCCCATGCGCATCTGCATCTACGGCGGCCTTATGGGAAAATGCTGGCCCTTGGGACTTGACCGAGTTAGGTCATTTTGACAATGCCCTACAGGACTCCACGATTACCATGGGGAAAAAGTCTCAGCAAATAGTTCTCAGATGTGCAGAACCTGCAGGATTCACCATTTTCCTGCCATATATGGAAGACCATTGAAACCAAGGATACAAGGACAGAGAGTACCAAAATAGTAAACAAAATGAAGCAATGGCTATGGCTAATAAAAATCTAGTAGACGAAGGAAGCCATTATTCTAGCTCCATCCAGGAAATGACAATGACAACCCCCAAATTTGGGTGGAGTAACGATCAAGCTCGGCCAGAGCTGAGAGAGCAAAACCATCAGGTAGTTTAAGAGACAAAGACCACCCAAATTCGCTAGCAGCCAGCCAGAGCAATTCTAGTCTGGCAAATCAAATCATGGAAGACATAATGATCCTAACGGGGAAAATTGAAAGAGAGAAAAGGAAAGGTTTCTCGTTCATAAATGAGAAGATGGCAGCATTAGACAAAGAACAAGCGATAGGGAGATATCTCAATGATGAGGACCCTGTCATGAGCCCAACTAAGCCCCATGAGAAAAAAACATCAACTAAAATGACTCAAACATCAGCTTGCGAAGAAAAAAGCCCGTCTCAAGCTGATTTGTCCAAAGAGCAAATCTCACAAATAGTCAAGGATGCCTGTAAAACTGAAAGCCAAATGGACATTGAACACACTCAAAAAGTGATCATGGCATCTTTGAATATCACACTCGCCCCATTCTTAAAACGCTATGAGGTGATAAAGGACTCTCTTCAAGAAGTAGCCAGCACTAATACACAAATCAAGGAGGCTAATCTGCAAATGGAAGCTTCCCTGCAGATATTGGACATACGAACAAACAAATAAGCTGAGCAAATGCAACTCTGGCAAAACCGCCTCAGTGAATTAGCGAGAAGAGATGCAAATGACAAATCACTACTAATGGAGGCAGTCCTTGAGGACTGTAAATGGATGAGAAGCCTCTAGAAACAGAAAAACGAGCCAGACCCTTTGGGAGATAACTTAAAGGCAGGAAAAGATCCAATGAAACTGAAACAAGGCAGTAATACTCACCCTAAACAAACAGGCCAACCGCTTGAAGATGTAACCCTGGTCTCCCCACGAACGAAGGCGGAGGAAAGGTCTGTACCAACACCCAAACCGGATCGATCAAATTTTTCCATCTTTGCAGGTGGCAACCCCAACGGCCAGGCCCTCCAGAATGGATAGGGGGCGCCAAAGAAAAAGTTAGAAAATGGAAAAAAATCAAAGAATGAAATCCTAAAATGGAAAGTAAATGGTTCGAGAGTTTTCCTGAGGAATCTGAGAACACCGCCCAAAAGAGAAAGCACACAGTGTGCAAAGAAGTCTAGAAGAGAATTAATAATGAGAGACTTGGACCCTCCGGTGGAGGACAGGGAAAAATCAACCAAAAACACAACACTGCGCCAATAGACGAGGAAGAATGGGACGAATTGGAGCAAACTGCGGACCTAAGTGACTTAATCGAAATAATGGACAAAAACAGGGAAGAGGAGGAATGGGATAGCATCAGTTTATCTGACTGGCAAACCATAGATAACTGGGAAACCGCTGACTCGGCAGTGCAACCAAAAGATCGAAAGACGCTGAAACTCCGAAGAGAGAATCTGACATAGCTGATCAAGAAACCAGAGAAAAAGGCAGATTCTTCAGATAGAGGCCCTCTCGGTGAGGATCAAAGTGACTCCATCCATTTCAAAACCCTGGAACAAAAAAGGAAAGAGTATGACATCAAAGAAAATACCACACGAAAGAAACAATAAGAGCCCCACCCAAATTCAAAAAGTAACAAAAAAGAAGGGGAATATACTGAAGATGATTCGAGTCATGCCTTTCCTCCGCAAAGCCCCAGAAAACCTAGGCCACCTAAAGGTTGCTACCTAAAACTAGTAACAACATCAAAAGACCCAAAAGGGGTGGTGTTAAATAGGAGCTATGTGATGACTCATGTAATCAAACCTCAGCACTACGCACAATATCAACAGATGATATAAAAATTGTAGAATTCCCAAGAGAAAAGCGGATGGACCAAGTTATACTCCACTTAACCTCCAATAAGATCAAACAGAAATTGGTGGAGGCCAGTGACATCCTTATGAAAAAAGGGTTTCTGAGTAGAAACTCTGGAAGAAAATCCCAAGCCTGACAGTTCCAAAGAAACAAAGAATGCAGAAAAGCAATAAAAGGAGGTGAGGAAAGTATATAATACGAAAAAAGCCATTGACATGGAGTGCAGTGAAAAAAACAGACTGATCCCAGTGGATGATATAAAGAAGGACTCAAAGAGTAAACGCAAAAGAAGACCCAAAAATTCAAAGGGAAAGTCAATCCACAATGAAGAAAAGCGCAGAGAAATTGAAAACCCTGAGGTTTACCGTGGATAACTCTGGGAACCTGAGGAAGGGTAAAATAAACCCTATTGAAGGGGAAAAGAAGTCCAATGACTGGACATGGATGGCCAGCACTCTAAACACAAAGAAGAAACAGATTGATGAGAATCCCCAAAGATCTGTATACTGTGCCTCATGTATCACCAGAGGCTTTAAACATTTGTTTTCTAAAGACAGTAGCTTCTTGGGCAAATACAACCTCATCTCTATTCAGGAATCCTGGCTGCGCGAACCACCAGTGTGTGAGGGATATGAAGTGTATATAAACCCAGCCAGAAAGGGGCCAAAAGGGAGACCATTTACGGGTCTTATGATTCTAAAAAAATTAGATAGTCCCCTTCAAGTGCTGGAACAAAATATTCCGAACCTCTACGTCCAAATATTAAAAATAGCATTCAAACCCGAGGAGAAAGAAGGGCTATCAAGGATGCTACTGATCAAAACCTATTGGAGCGAAAACATGCTGAATCTGGTGGGGTACCTAAAAGCCATCATGAATGCCATCGATCAATCAGTGATGGAGGAAAAAGACCAGCTGATTCTCCTCAGCGGGGATTTAAATATTAAATTGTTGGACATGCAGAGTAAAATCAAAAAGATAGAACATCTAGTAGGGAAAGAACAAAAATGGATGGAGGAAATGGGAATCCGAGACATGAGGATGCTAAATAGCCAGACGAGAGGTGACCTGCCTGGAGCGAGTACATGGCACAGTGGCAAATCGGGAGCTTGTCTAGATTATTGCTTTGTAGGAGGTAATACCCTTGCATGGATAAACTCATTCATAATGAAGAAGCAAGCTAACAGCGACCATAGCTTTCTGGAAATGGAACTCACCTGGAAAATAAGATCAATTCCAAGGAGAAAAGGAACGATGGAAACAGAGGTTTCTTGGGGAAGAAATCGATTAAGACTGAAAAAACAGGTAATACCAAAGTTGGTGCAAGATTATTGAGAAAGGTGAAGAGGTGGTCGAATACAAATGGCTGCTTGAAGCCTTTGAGATCAAGTCTGATCTGAATATAGTGAAAACAATTGAAAAGAAACATGCTTATGATGACCTTCTAGTGGCCAGAAGAAAACAATAGAGAGCTGATTTGATACAGATAAAAAGGCAAACTCTTGTGAAAAATACGATCTACGGAGGAAGTGTCAGCAAACATACAAAAACTGGCTACGCTCTACCCGATTCCTGAGAGCACAGAGAGATGCAGAGAAAGTGTTAGCTGCAGTGTCAACAAATAATACAAGAAGTACATGGACCTACTTAACAACAGAGACCTTAAACAACTGCAAAAGGTGTAAACCAAGTTTCGGAGGAAAACCACTACACCCTGTTGTATGATGGGAAAAACAAGAAAAAGGTTACAGAGAAGATCCCTGATCAAACTCCCTGGGCCCTGGAATTCGACAGAGATGACAGCATAATGTTGATAAAAAACGTAGTGCCTCTAGAGCAGCGGGCCAAGATGGCATCTTGGACCTAATATATGCGCTGTTCCAACAAATAAAACAAGCAAGGCAAATTCCCTCTTCCTGGGCAGAAGCATGTATCATGCCAATATATAAAAACAGGGGACCGAGGCAATCCCAGAAATTATAGACCGATAGCGCTGCTGGACTTGATTGGCAAGCTATTTGCATCTGTTCTGTTAAGAGACTTAAAAAAATGGGCAACACATGCGAAAATCCTGGACGAGAGACAAACAGCTTTCATCAGTGGAGTAGGAACTAGTTTAAATCTGTTCCTTATTAATCTGATGAAAGCAAAGGCCTTGGAAGTAAAGAAAGCCACCTACCTAGCCTTTATTGACCTTGAACAGGCGTTCAATGGGATAAACCGGGAGCACCTGTAGACCAAAATGATGATCTGGGGATGCTCGCTAGACCTTTTAGAAGCTATCCAAGCCTTATACACTGGCACCATGATACAGATCCAAATGACTGCAAATGGACGGCTGACCAGAAAGATCGGAACTTCCCACGGAATTAAACAGGGGTGCGCCTTAGCCCCCATTCTATTTGTCATATATATGGCAAATTTGAAGATCCCGCAAGCCCAGATTCGTGCCTTACCTCCAAATATAAATGGGACTGAAGTGCCGTGGATGTTGTATGCGGATGATGCTGTATTTGCCGACCAAACGGCCATAGGACTGCAGTGACGGATTGAGGCCTTCAACAAGAACTTAATAGAAAATGACATGAAAATAAACATCCAGAAGTCTATGGTACTAATAATGAAGTCCTGTCAAGGAAAAAAGCCGGCAGGGGAACACTGCCTGGTCGCTAGAGAAGGAAAAATTGGAAGTGGTGGACACAACATAATACCTTGGGTTAAGGATAAATAAAAACTGTAATGAAGATGGGCATTACGCATTGATCCGGGAAAAGCTAACGACCTTGACTAATCAAGGGCTAGTTATTCATCGAAAGTACGGAAAGTTCTCCTTGACGCCCATAACAACTTCCTATAAACAAAAGGTGCTGGCCATAATTACCTATGGAGCGGAGGCCCTGCTAGCCCTGTGGTGGGAAATCTGGAGTCTGCCCGAGTCCTACTTTTGGCAGAAAATGTTGTGCCTCCCGAATTTGCTGCCGATTGAGCTTATAAGAACGGAACTAAGGCTCCAATCTTTGGTATGAACTGTGCTGTGGAAAACCTTATCTCTCTACATGAAATGTATCCTTGATAAACCACCTCAAACGTATGAAATACTAGCACAGACAGGGCCATTAAACAGAGACACGATACTCCAATGTTGGAAAATGAAATGCAAGACCATCCTGGATCAGTTCCGCATCTCAGATGACACCTTGAAATTCAACCCAGATAAGGCTAAAAGAACCATCCAGGAAAAGGACTGGGATGAAACTCAGGCGATCCGACATACAAGAATCAGTGCCATAACATCATATGGGAGCGAAAAGCTTTAAATATGCTCCCACCGTACTGGCAAAATTTCCATCAAGCCACTACAGAGACCTACTGCTGAGATGTAGACTTAATATCGGGAATTCTGGAGAGGTAAAATGGAGAAGAAAGCTAATGGAAAAGTCAAAAGCATACTATACGTTCTGTAAAAACAAAGAACACCTGGAATCCATTAGACATGTGATGCTAGCTTGCTCGGCCCTGGCACTAAACCGCCAGGTAGCTATGGGAAGCTATACTACCAACATATCGCCGGGGAAGGTGGAGGAAAAGTTGGCAGAACATTGGACGCCCTAAAATTTGTTGAATCCCTAAAATTGGAATTGGAGGAAGATGGATCTGAAGAGGAAGACATTTCAGCGTGCAAACAGCACTCCCTCATTTAAAACCGACACAGGAAAAGATCACTAATTACCAATAAACAATGGACATCTACTTGATGTGACAGTATGGAAGATGGAGAAGGTTTAATCTGTTTAACCAATAAAACAAAAACAGAAACTAAAAATGATGCCTGTTTCACCTTTCACAAGGACAGGCATGCTCATTTGTGCAGTGTCTGTGTAATTCATAAATTCTCTGTTTTCGGCTGCTTTTTGTTTGTTCATGAAACTAAGATTTTGAACATCTATCATTTGAAAGAGTTCCCAAAATAGTTTCACATCATTAACAAAAGGAAGTTGTGCGTGTACTTTTAAAATGGAAATCAGATGATGCACTACTAATTATCAGAACATGTTTAATTTAATGTTGAGCGTATGCATTTTAATTGCCTTGGTTTGCATTCTTTATTATAATTTAAAGCGTACATGAAATCGGAATGAGACAGGTTGCTAATAGTTCAGGGGCTATTCATTTACAAGTAGGATAAATGTTCAACATGTGTTCCTAGTGTAATAACCGCATTCTTCTGAAATGAAAACTGTAATCTAGACATTAAAATTTCATTTTGGTCAGCCTTAGGCTTTTCACAGAGTTCCAATTTGCAGCTTTCATATCTTTTAAATGTAGCATGATCTTCCCTGTGGTGAAAGCAATCTCTTTTTATTTAAAAATTCAGTGAACATCCAATATATTTCTTAACAGTAAAGATATTCTATTATTATCTGAAAATATAATTGTATAAATAGTGGCTGTGTAGTGAAATCTGGCTCTTGTGTTAGTTGTACCGAATGAACGGCCTGATTCATGGAATTATTTGCATGGTGCAAAGTGACTTTGCACTGCCAAAAAGCACCCTGATTCACAGACCGGTGTACAGTCTGGTTTTGCAGTGCAAAGTGAATGTGCACCATTGCAAAGTCAGTGCAAGGCACCAGGACAATTACTCTACTGCAAAAAATACATTTTTCATGGGTTTTTGCAATGAGGCATACTTTGCTGGACAGCTAATACACACTTCAATATTAGCCCCAGTGCAAACTTTGCTGTGCTGCTAAAATGCAATATAAATGCATACTTTTTACGTTAGGCCAATTTTTACTATGTTGCTTATAATTTGCCAAACTGCATTTGTCATCGTTCAATAATTTCCTAATGTATCCCAGTGTTTTTAAAAATAAGCCACACTTTGCCCTACTGCTAATACTGTGCAACTTTCCACTTGAACCAGTGCACAGTTTACATAATGTCGCCCCAGATTGTAACAACATGCTAAACATACTAGCACTTCACACATAACAAAAGTGTATTTTTGACAACGACAGCTACCAAACAAAGAAAACTCTTCTCCTCAAAAAGTTACTATATTTATATAGCATCTATATATCTCAAGTTGAAATAACGTACTATATGATCCTAAAGTATTCTTTTCTACTCGAAAATATTGTATTTCACTCTAAATCATTCTATTACTCTTTCTAATCCTATGTCAACATTATGGGTCTCATTACACGTTATGCGGTAAAGCATGGTGCTATCAGCACCATGGTTGCCGCCGGTACCATACCCGTACCACCCTGGAGAAAAGGGGAATTACCACCCCATTCCAAGGTTGGCGGGGCGGTAATTCCCACTTTCTCCATGGCCCCACCCCATTCCTATTTTTGCCCCATAGGGCTCAATGGGAATGGGGAAGGAGCTAATTACGGTACCATAAATTGCAGTACCATAATTAGCACCAAGGTCCCTTTGCGGGTCCCAACTTTAACGGCTGGTCTACACCAGCCGTTAAGGTCGGGTCCCGCAATGGGACCTCGTAGTAAGGCGGTAAGGGTTTACCGGTACCGGTGCCCTTACCGGTACCGGTAAACCCTTACCGCCTACTGTGTAATGAGGCCCTATGTTTTAGTCAATACACCACCAATTCCTTATTGCCTAACAATTCAACCGTCCCTCATGAACCTCTATACCACAATTTCATTTCTGTATTCTCACATGCCCCTATCAACTGCAATTCCTCAACTCAGCAACTTCTCACTTATTGCATTCCGAATTACTAGCACATACTACCACTCATACACAATCTTCTTCACTCCTTTACAATTATACCCACACAGCCCTTAAACCTGTACATTAAATCACACCATTACAGCAACCACTGTTTCCTCAACACAGCATAATAGTCCTACTTATTGTATCACACTGCAACTCCCTTACTCACTACCACGTTAAGCCCGCTGTGGAGAAAAGGGCGAATGTCTCCACTGTTTTGGGCTGTTTTGGCTGGTGGGTATTGACATATGAGGCAAATGAGAATCTGCACTTTCCAGCATTTGGAATCCTGCAGAACCGACCCAAGGACAACCCCCTGTGCAAATTAAGATAACCTGATCAAGATGTTGACTTGAACAAAATGTTTGCGTGTCTCATGTGTTTCACACTCTGCCATCTGCAAAAAGATTACATATGAAGTAACGTATGACTGGTCATACTAATCAGTAGTACCTAACTTATTCCACACATTCGATCACTACTGATCACACTAACAATACTGAATTACTCCCGTTTACTGCTGACCACTTGACTAAACATTATTGGTCCCACTGCTGTCAACTACATCTCACACAAAGACATACTGGAGTTAACAGCAGTAATTTAACATAGATCTAACTGTCGGGCAGAAAAAACAAGCCGAGCCCAACAGTACATTTTCTACCCTAACCAAACCTCCTGTTCATTACAGCAAACACTTTCTAGAATCACCACAAAGTGTTATTATTTTTTATTTTTTTCCTCAGGGACTGTGGGCTTGAACACCTTTGACCCGACAGCTGACTCATCACCTGCTCAATATTATTAGACATCAAATAAACTCAATTGATTCTGCATCTATCGCGAGATAAATGAGAACAAACACTCAAAGAGGATTTTGGGCGGAAACAAAAATATTTAATTATCACGCCTCTGAAGAAGAGCCTTAGAACTAGACATCAGCAACTAAATTCGGGCAGAGCGGGCTATTGCCTTTGACCCGATAACTGACGCATTGCTGGTTCACACCTAGGAGACTTCAACTAATCAATAGAGAGCCATTGCCCAGTGTCAGAAACAAGAGATCTAAAAGAGCTGATGGAGTGAGAAAACACAAGGGAAATTAACCCTTCATAATGTCAAAAATATATAACCTTTGCAGTGCTCCACAGGACACTGCTACCCCACTAACAACCTTAAAGGATCCCATGCTACCTATCTTCAATAGAAATTGTGTAGAGAAAGCATCACTCAAACGCTCCAAGACAGGAGGAGATGTCCTTACTCCACCTCAAGGCGTAGACCCAGAAGATTCTCAATGACATATGTGTTTGGTCCTCTCAGATCTAATTGTAAAACCTTGCTTGATACTTGACGAAATCACACCATTGCAGCACTCCAAATGCAATCGGTCTCCATCTAAGCTGAATTAGCCATGTCCAGTGACACAAACGCAAGATCCTATTAACAGCGCAGTCCACTGAATACACGGAAAGAAATACACTCAAAAGAAACCCTACAAGAATCTAATAAAGAGGTCCAGGCATCACATGCTCAGAACGTTAGTCAAAGAGAAACAACAACAAATCTTATGGACCTGTTACATAATCTAAAGATACTTATTGACAAAAACATTAAAAAGGATGTTGCGCATAATAGTGAACTAGGGACAGAAATATTGCTACTCACTACCAGTGCAATGACACAAGAAACCGATATTTATATAACACAGAAAAGAATAACCAATGCTCAAAGATGCAATCTATTGACAACAAATGGACGACTTAAGGATATCATAGCAACAACATCAACAGTCAAGTCCTCCAACACCAACCTAATGTAGTCCCAGCAGCCAATCCAAAGAAGATCTAAAAGAATGGGCGCAAAGGAGCAACTTGAATAAACAGCACTTAGAAATACAAGATTCGATTTGACAGGAAATTATAAAAAATGTAATTACCTCACAGAGACAAAACAGAAACAACATGAAGGTATATGCTCTGATACATGCCATATATATAACTTAAATGAAACGAACAAACTGCAGGATGACTCGAATAAACAGACTCATCACATTAAAAAGGCCCTGGTTAAAAGCAAACGTTTGGAAAATAGCTCCCAAAATTCAGGAGTAAATGTGACCTCACAACTAACACAACACCAAAAAGCCATTTAGGCAAAAAAAATATGGCAACAGAAATTCTCAGAAAAAGCCAGTTCAAATCGGTTGAGCAAAGAAAACTCTAAAGAAGCTCAACCAAGGGTAGAGAGGCTCTCATTGGACATTACCGAAATAGAATCACTGATGGTAGACCAAGAGAAACAAGCTAACTTTAAACTATAGACCTACACTTCAAAGAGAGATGACTTCTACACCGCAAACTCTTGCCAAAACTGGACCAGCTGAACTGGAAAAACAAAAATGCAAATTCAATCAAGAAACTAAACCTGAGGAAAAACATTCTACATAAACAACATACAGTGGCCCGTCAGCAACAGTTCGGCATTCAGAACAGCATAAAAACAAGTTTAACATATAAAAAAAAGTATCTGACCATAACAAGTCCCTATAAGAGCAACAGGAAAGATATGCAACAATCCCTACAACAATGTTGGACTTACAGAATGCCTTGAGAACTGCCGCTACACATGCTCTAATACCGTTTATGAAGCTATACGAAACTCAAGTGACCTTATTAGCTCTGATTCATATGAAACAATTATATTTGGAAGTGTTTACAAATAAAGTCCAAGAGAGACGTAACAAAGAGTCTGAAACCTCTTTGAAGTGGCAAGAACACCTCTTTGAAGTTGCTAAATGTGACAGAATAGAGAAAACTGCTATGGCCAAAACATGGACAAAAATGATCATCATAGTACATAAGGAAAACATACACTTACAAGCGAAAATAACAAAACAAGGTCCATAGCAAACCTTATCAATAGATAAAAACCAACCCATTCAATCAAATCAAAAAGCTGTGGAATATGTGAGATCAACACCTAGTGCTGTCAATGCTGCACAAACTCAAGCACTCTTTAATAACTCTTTCCAAAAAGGGACAGGGAAAATAATTATGACAGCATACCAAAAACAAGCAATTAATCAGAGGGAGACAAATCCACCTACTCCAATGTCAAAACTTGCTGATGATACGATCAGCGAAATTCGCATTCACAGCACACAAAATAATAAAGCAACTAAGACGAATTCTAAGGAACCAAAACTAATTCTTCAAATTCTTCAAAAACCAATGGAGACGTCAGCTCAGAGCAAAACGTCATCTAATATAGCAGAAAGCTTTGCAATATTTGACTTTAGGATCCCACTAAAGAAAGAAGAAAAGCATGAGAACAAACCACAATTACAGAAAAACCATAAAGGTAACTTTAAGTCAAAAGGTGCTAGGAGAGGATCGCATGCCTTTCTACAGAACCTGACTGCACCAAACAAACAAGCAACACAGGAATCAAAAATGGGAAACAGAATAACTATGAACAAGACTTCAACAAAACGTCTCTCATTGGAAAAGAATAATACAGAAAATGCTGACAAGATCACTGAAACAGAAAATCATGATATTCAACAATTACTACTGAACCTATCAACATACACTGATGACGCAGTCTACAGAAGTAGGAGCCTTAAACATTCTAAACCTAGAAACGTATGATGTAATGAATCACTTTATATTGTTGACGAATACCAGTCTGGGCAAACACCAAACTCAGAATCGGGCCCCCTGTCGATATAAGATATTTCAGATACCAAAATGGAATTTTCATCCATATCACGACACTCAGTGGTTTCTGTTTGCTCAGAATATACCACAGTAAGTTCACAATCAACATATTTTGACCCTTCAACAGTTCACAAACAAAAATTCTCCAACCACAAGAAAACAGAGGACTCAGCCCAACCAGAAGAACAGTCACATTGGAAGCAGGGAATAGGAACAACAAGATTCATAGACCCAAGAAAGAAACACAAATCCTTTAAAGTGAGAATTGAATGTATCAAAGATAGAAATGATGGTCTAATCCTAAATAGGGCTAACATATTACACTTGTTTGATGCCATAATAGGATTACGAACCATCAGCTCTAAACACATACAACTAGTTGAATTTCCTGTAGAAGTAGTAACAGATGTAGTGGAGATAAAACTCATTACAAAAAAATATATGACTTAGTGATAGCAAACTACAATCAGCCATGATTCCTAGGATTCCATTGCTTAACAGCCAAAGGGGAAGATCACCAAAACAACAATCAGCATACTACAAATTTCGACCCCAAGGAAACACATTGACGAAATATCAAACGGATACAGTAGAACAACATAACTGGGATCTGAATCACTCAGTTAAGCGATCACATTATGAAAAGATCAGAGGCCCATCGATAAAAAACCCCTAACAGGTAATGGTCTAAGAAAGGAACAGTGTCAGTCTAAAAGACTCATCAAAATCAGAAGAATGTATGAAGATGAACAACCACAACAACAAGAAAATCAATACCTGACTCTGTGCTCATGGAATATGCAGGGCTCCTGTCATCTTTATTAAGATATCAATGCAAAATTGTAAAATTCAGAAGTGATCTGCCTTCAAAAAATGTGGATAACTGAGCAACCGACAAGCGACAGGCTTCATGATCAAGTTAAATCCAGCATTCCAGCTAACAAGGGGACAGCCCTCAGCAGGTTTACACAACACAATCTGGGAACTATAAAAAAAACAAAGTGACAAAATCTGCTCTGATTAACATCTATTGGAGTGTAAATGGAATATTAGATGTGTTATTCATTGGCATGATTCTCACTCAAATAGGTGAATTACAAGTGAAATACAAACACCTGGAAGTGATCATATGTGGTGATTTTAACATGCCCCTGTATGACCATGACGGATTAAGAACCTCATATAAGTAACAACAACAGAAAGCTAAGATATGGGAAAACGAAATGGCAAAACGTGATATGATAATGGTTAATGAAAGCCAAAAAAATAAAGACACTAGAATAAAACCCACCAAAGTAGGCCAGCATTCGACGTTGCTATTGAATTACATCTATGTATCTGTCTCTGTAATATTAACGATGATATTGCTTGAAGTGATACCAACAGACTTCAGCAACCATCACAAACTTCTGATGAAACAGACGTACGATTTGACCGACCTACGACATCTACCAACTATGCTAATAAATAATGGTTGTAACAGATTACGACTAAACGACCAACAAATCGACACATTAACAACTCAATTTGGAGACCAAAAATTGCCTGACGAGGAAAAACTAGATTATCTAGGACTCCTGATACCCAATAAAAAAGACATCAGACAAACCCAGAGTCAGAATGGGAATCACAATCATGGATACAATTTACAGATTGCTCAAATGAAAAAAAAAAACGTATAAGAAACATCAAAAAAGCGAGTGCTTTGTGGCCTCAAAAACGATGGAGTGAAAAAAAGTGACTTAAAACTCAGTATAGGAACTGGATTAGAACTCAACAAGCTCAAACTGCACAGAATGATGCAGAGAAGATGCTAAATGTTTTACAACAAAGAAACACCAGAGACCTATGGGTGATAATCAACAACAAGGAAGTCCAAACATTAAAATTTATAGCAGGTGTAGTGGAACAAGACTGGGTGGCGCCCTTCTCAGAGTTATACACCCAACCAGTTGAAACAATCAAAGATATGCCCTTGATTTCAACTGCAGTGTGGGAAATCCATTGGCACCGCAATGAAATACAGACACACATTGAACATCTGAATGCTTCAAGAGCTCCCAGCCCTGATGGCCTGAGTAATGCCACCCTTAAAAAACACCCGGAGCAATGGTCTTATATATGGCTTCAACTATTCAACATCATTGGAGCACGTGCCACAATTCCGAAGACGTGGAAAACAGCGACAATTATTCCAATTTAAAAACAAGGCTGTAGGAATACGCCTGCAAACTACCACCCCATAACATTATTAGACCCTGTGGGAAAGATCTTTGCTGCTTTTCTCCAGAAGAAACTGTATACATGGGCAGTAACACAAGGACGTTTTGATCCAAGACAAACCAGATTCACAAAGAACATCGGAATAAATTTGAACATCTTACTGCTCAATTGCATGAAGCGTGAAGCAAGGAGGAAAAACATCTCCACCTATGCAATATTTGTAGTCTTGAAACTAGCTTTCAACACAGTAAATCGGCTCAAACTTTGGGAAAAACTAAAGAACTGGAGTTGCCCTCAAAACATTATAGAACCGATCAAGGCCGCATATACAAAAACGGCCATCTGGATTCGATTGTTCCTAGATGGAATGATGTCAGAATCAATTCCAACAAAGAACGGATTGAAACAAGGCTGCCCTCTGGCAGCGACACTGTTTGTTCTATATATCTCTGACTTAGTAACAACTCAAGTGGCATTAATTGGTGATCTTCCTATCCTGAATTGTACCAAAATTCCATTTACTCTGTTTGCGGACGATGAGATTTTTTTTTTTATTTGACAAGATGGAAATTGGCCTCCAAAAAAGATATCAGCCTTAGTACAATACAGAGAGCAAAATAATTTGAAAATGTGTGCAAAAAAAAACAGAAGTGATGGCTTTGACAACTCGAGGACAAGACATTGTACATTACCATCAAAGGTGAAAGAGTTTGCCGAGTCCAAACAGTCAAATAACTAGGAGTTTGGGTTAATCAATCAGCAATAGACAGTCGATGGATGGCCCACTTGAAAACAAAAGCACTGTCTTTAGTTCGTCAAGCCTTAACCATCTACAAGAAATATGGACAATTTTCTCTAATGCCAGCATGGACATTTTACAAACAAAAAGTTATCCCTATCTTGACTTACGGGAGCGAATCAATAATAAATCTCTCCATACAAATCTGGATTGAAATTGAAGCCATTTTATGGAGGAAAGTGCTGCTATTACCGAAGGCATACCCGATGGCAAGAATAAGATATGAACTGCGACACTATAATCACTGGACTCCATAGTTAGCTGGAAGTACCTAGATCTTTACAGGAAAACCTTGGTTGGAGACATCATCCCACCTATTAATATCCTACATGACAACTCAACTGCGTCTAATGCAACAGTAATAAACATGTGGAAAACACATTGCAAACAACTGATGGAAGCGATAGAAGTAACTGAAAAAAAGTTTAAAAAATCACCCATAGAAAGTAAAATTGAAAATACAAAGAAACAACTGGATTGAAACACAAAATCAAAAAACAAAATACAAAATGGATATACAGCCCACTGCGGTTGTAAGATCTCTCAATTCACTGCCATTATATCTGAAACAATTTCCAGATCGAGACATCAGAGGTACATTCCTCAAGCTAAGACTGAACGTGCTACCTACCCGAGAATACTTGGCACACACTCCCCAACTACTGAAGGAGGAAAATTACTGCAGATTTAGCAATTGTATCGAACAGACAGAATCCCCTTTCAACTTGATCATGGAATGGTGGGCAATTGCTGAAAAAAGAAAAAGTTATGCTAACATGCTCCCTCAAGCAGCAAGTAAAATGGACATAAAGGAACGCTGGGTATATATTATGGCGGGGTATGATAAATTACTCACAATTAGAGTTATTCAGTTTTGGGACTCATTAATGCTGAAATATAGCGAGATGTATCTCAAACGTCCATAGAGTGTGAAAAGTTTACCTATGCATGTCACTCACGGTGAACTATTTTATGAAGACATATTTCCCCTTTTTTTTATTTTTTTTATATTTTACATTAAACCATAAATGTAACTACTAAAATGTCTAATGTGACACAAAAAAACCCTAAATAATTTCTTTAAAAAAATTAAAAAAAACAAAATATATATTTATATATGTATGTCTATATAATATATATATATATAGATATAGATATATATATATATATATATATATATATATATATATATATATATATATATATATATATATATATAAATATATATATACTTATTTTATACAACATCACCCAATGTTGATGTCAAATTTACCCAACACACATCACACCTAAACAACCTCTTGCTCTTACAAACTTGGAAACCACAACTATCAGCCCACTTTTTCATCCCTCTACAACATAAACATCCATCATTTTGATACAATAACACACGCATAAACATTCCAAAACTTTTCAAACACACACTTTCATAACACAACGCCTACTAAAAACCAACTCTGTAGGAAACAAAGACAATATAGAACAGATAAAAATAAGAACAAATCATATAGTCATCTGCCACTAGAACAATTTATAGAAAACATTCAAACAAAACAGCTAGTAACCTCACCAATGACTGTAAATGAGCCAGTGCTCAAATCTGAGCTAAATGAGGAACAACTCACCATTTATGTAGAGGTCACTGAAGAAATTCAACATGGACTTAAACATGAAACTAAAACCTGTGAAATGATAAACCTCTGCTCCTGTATGTAAGTGGTGAAACAGGTTCTAGCAAAACCATCTTAATTAAAATAATCAGGAAATGTACACAAGAATTAATACATAACAATCTTTCAGCTGTTGTAACAGCCCCCACAGATCTAGATTCTGCTCCCAGTAGAACACCAAAACAAATTTGAATATTACAAATTGTCAGCAGAAGCTGCTAATGAAGTACACACAATTCTACAACAAATTATAGTCCTCTTGGTTGATGAAAAAAAGCATGGTTTGCTAACATTAACTCATCTCAGAATGCAAGAAGTCCTAAAAACTGACTATGAAAAACTGCTTGGGGGAAAACATGTTACTGTTTTCTAAGACCTCCTAGAGTTAACATCAGTAAAAGGCCAACCCATTTTCAAAACAATAACTCAGCATAATGTAAAATGCATTTACTTACTTCCAACACTTGCAAGCTGTTGCCAATTCAATGACACAATGTTGAAAAAAGAAATGCAACCCATAGCGCATATCACGTCCACAGACTAACTAGAAGTGCACAGCATGGCACTCCTTGTGTGTCAAAAAGAAACAGAACAACTAAATAGCTGAGAAAAATGTATCTCCAACACAGCTGGATTTGAAAAACGATTAACTCTGTGTTTAAACGTCAACCTTGACGTGACATAGAACAAGGTTAAGTCAACTGAGCAATTGGTACATTTGTTGGCTTCCAGACATATCCATATGACAACATTATTCAATTTGCCAGTATCCACTTTGAAAATCTTGCCGAAGTTAAAACAATAGGCTGAACAATAACAGGATTTCTTCTTTTCAAAGACATGTCTGTAAGCAAAAAACAATGATGTCTATACAAAAATAGGAGTGGTGGTCATCCGTATCAAACAGAGGACATAGCAAAACACACTTTTTTGCTGAATAAAACATCAACCATAAAGTAAATGAATTACGTATTTCTTTGAGTTCAAAAAAGTATATACTTTGTATTTGTTTGTCACAACAAAAATTATATACATAAATTGTTCAATTTGTAACTTTGCATAACTAATCATTTGACAAAAATCATTTTAACATTTATCATGTGTATATTTCAATGTCATGATTTCACATAAAGGCAAATTTCACATAGGTCTGATTAATTTCTAATCACATATATAATACAATGTATTGACATATTCATTAACTACTGTGTTGATACTCAGTGATCATATCTCTGGGCCACTCTTTTCTATTATTCTTCAATCTTGTTCAGTGCTGATATTTTGTGTTTGATGTTAGACTGATGCTCACAATATAAGCCTCTAGGATTTTCACTATGCGTTTCGGGCCAACTATCTGCCCTTCTTCAGGTGAGAATATCAGTACCTTCCTCTCTTAATCTACAAAATTAATATGTAAAAAACATTTTTCTGGATATGTAATATATGCACTAACGCTATACTAACCTTAATAGAACAAGTGTAAATCGTGGATCAAGCTCTCACACGTCTGGATTGGACCACCAGGTTCTCTCATGAGTGTGTTGTGTATTTATTCTTCTCATGTGTTCTTAACTGTGAAGATAAAGCACTACTTTAAAAGTCTGCAACTTCTTATCAAGATAATAACAGTGTGGTGTGATCATGAGCGGCACCAGTCACCAAAAAAAAGGTGCTGGGCCCCCCTCTGTGATCACGTGTATGTCAATACTAAATTCTAATGTTGCAACACTTACCAGAACACAAAATCTGGCTTTAACCAATTCTATGGAGTAACTCGCTATGATGTTGGATTATGAGTCTCTCTGAAAGAAATAATTGGGGTAAATTTAAATCATTATTCTCTCTATCCTCGTAACATTCTAGTCAGTTTGATAGTAGACCAAAATGTCTCGTACCTGTAAAAACATGTAGTTCTAACTTGTTGGATGCTTTAAGCAGGACTATGTAGGACACGTCTAGCAGAGCAAATTCCGGTAACCAATCTTGTGCTTCAATTCAGCGTGAGGCTCTGTGAGTGCTAGATACTTCTCATGCGACGCCATCGCTGCAAGAAGATATGTCTGTGTTAGGTTCTACATACTGCAAATTCATGCTTATTCACAAAATCGCGGTTGGTGAGCACCTCTCATCTGTATGGAGATTCTTTACCTTGTCGGCTGTATTTTCGTTCCGATCCGCTCATGCTCAGCATTCACTCGTTCTCTCGCATGCAGCATCGGAATGTTGCTAAGCAACATTACGCACTATTCTGTCTGTTATGCTAACTCTGTTAGCTTGTCTCTCGTCTTTTTTGTCCGCCATCTTGAGTGTATACGTGTATTAACTTCAACCCTATGTGTAAAAGTGTCGGGTAAACATTCATAATCATACCGACTAGTCGTCCTTACATTTTAGCAATTATATCGTAAGCTACACGTTGCTGCACAAAATTTAATACAGTAATGCTCACAATTAAACAGATTTTAAACCTTGCGGTTTGGTAATGGTCTCATTCTTCACACACTAAGGTGTGCAAAGTTACAAAAGGGAATCACAGACAGTCATAATTCTCATTATCCTCTTATAACATTAAGCATCATTGAAGCAACCTTCCAAAGGTGATTCACATTGCATGATTTTACAAAGTGCAAGGGTTCCCTTATATTCGTTCGACACATTTTATCTGGATCATGTGTCTATAGTCTTAAGTTCCCGCTTACAGTTTATCTAGACCCATTACTTTAATAAGCACTCCAATCTCTTCTCTTGTGTTGTAATATTCAGTGATTTGTGCGATTGTGTGTTTCTGTTCCCCGAATTGTTGTGCGACTGGTGATTTAGCTCATTGTTGTCTAATATTTGATTTGTGTTCACACCATCTTGTTTTAGCCTTCCGTCCTGTTAATCCAATGTAGTAAATTCCACAAGGACATTTAATTCCATAAATCACATGTTTAGTGTCACATGTCGAAGTGTGTAGTAGTGAAATTTTGTTTCCATTCTGTGGATGATTTATTGTGTTCCCTTAGATTATACTATTGCAACAATTGCAGTTATTACACTGGATGGTACCCATACGTTTTGTGTTACTTTTCCTCTTGTTGTGCCCAAGATCAGATTTCGTCAACTGGTCACGGATCGATGGACTCTTACCATATGCAAATAATGGTAGTTTGTGGAATGGAGCTGCTAGCGTAGGATCCAATCCTAGTAATTTCCAATTTTTTTTTGATTATTTTTCTTATGCTGTTGCTTTGCTGAGAATAAGTAGTCATATAGACAAGTTCTGTTGCAGTGTTTTTTGTTTTAGGTTTCATTGCTTCAGTACTTGGGGTCTCCTTAACTTCAGCTGCATGTCTCGATACTGAATCTGGGCTGTATCCTCTCTCTAGAAATTTCTTAGTAAGTTCCATCGCCTTCATGTCATATTCTTCCTCATTTTATATTATCCTTCTGTATCTCAAAAATGGACTTAAAGGGATTCTCCCCAATGTCGTTTTGGGATTAAAACTTGATGCGAGGAGTAGGCTATTCCTGTCTGTTGTTTTTGTAAAGATTGTCGTCTCAAGCTTGTTGGAGTCGAGATAGATCATCACATCCAGAAATTCAATTGAAGTTTTACTCTATTTGTGTATAAATTTAATTCTAGACGCAATAGTGTTCATATATGTAAAGAACTCTTTTAAATCTTCTTCTGTCCAATTCCATACTCCAAATAGATCATCTATGAATCGCACAAGACATTTAAGTTTGTTCTTCCATCTAGGATTCTGAAAGACATGCATCTCCTCTAGTGTTAGCATAACTAGGGGCCATTGCGGCACCCATTGAGGTCCCTGATATCTGAACAAAGTAACGATCCTCGAACATAAAGTAGTTACTGTTCAGAATGATTGTCAATAGTTCAATATTAGTAATCAATCACTTCTGAGAACTTCTTCCGTATTTAGTAAGAGCCATTCCATGGCTTTGAGTCCTGCTTGATGGTTAATATTGGTATAAAGGCTTGTTATGTCCATCATGAACATAATATCTGTACTTGCTTCAAGAAATGGTTGGTATCTGTAATGTATGTGGTCAATTTTTGTGTCAATGGTTGGATCACTTTATCAACGTATTGGGCTAATGGTTCCAACAAGCTATTCTTTGCTGCAATAATCGGACGTCCGGTTGGATTTTCCAAGTTCTTGTGTATCTTTGGTAAGATGTAAATTACTGGCATTAGCGGGTGTGATGATGTCATCTGTTTCTGCTTCTTCTAGTGTCTTCTTTATTATTTCCTGTGTCCTTTCTTTGGGGTCCAGAGTATTTCTAAATAGGTATCCTGGTCATTAAGTTGTCGTTCGACTTCTGTTCTGTACTTGTCAATGACTAGAATGACCAGTGTTCCTCCTTTGTCGGCCGGCTTCAAGATGATGTCAGAGTTCTGCCATCATTTTCCCAGAACTTGTTTTTCTCTGTTTATCAAATTAGAGCATTCTCTGTCTCTAAATTTGATTTTCTGGACATATTTCAATACAATTTTTTTAAATGCATCCAACACTGAATTCTGTACAGGTGTACTGAAGGTGTTCTTTTGGTTTCATCTCCAGGTTCTCTGATGTTGGTTACATTTCTTGTAGTTCTAGAGAGTCAAAGAATATTTTCAATTTCATTTTCCAGGTCAGTTTGAAGAAGTCTATCTTCTCTTTGAGTAAAGTGCTGTTATATGAAGGGACGAACTAGATTCGTTTCTATAGTGTCTTTCTTTCACACTTGGTAAATTGATAGCTAGATATATTAATTACTAGGTTTTCTTCTATTGTAGGTTGGGTTTTCTTGATGGATTTTTTTCTTTTTCCCTCTTCGGCACGGATTTGGTCTAAAAAAGAGTATGAGGGTGTTGTGGTTTCTGTGGTTTGTTTAAAAGTTTTTGGTACTTGACTGTTTCTTGGGGTCTCTTCGTCCTCTCCCCGTTCCCTACTTGGAGCGGTTTCGGGGTGTTCTGTCTCTCCACTAGATGCGTCCGATGACTGTGTTGTCTGATTAGGATCTTTCCTGTTCTTGTTCCACCCAGGTCTTGAACCTCTACTGTTGTCTCTCTGTTGGTAATATTCTTTCCACATAAACACAATATCAAGTTTGTAGTCTAGGGTGTCCCTCCTGAATTTTCTGATTTTCTTAGATTCTATTTCTTTTTTATAGTTGTCCAATTTGTTATTGATTTCCTCCAAGAGTGAAGATAACTCGTCCTTCGTCATCAATGATGATAATGTTTTTTTAGTTGTTTCTAGTTCAAGTTCAATTGTTGTAAAAGATTTGGATAATTCCTCAATCGTTAGGAGAATAAGGTCCAATGAACACTTATTAAGTATGAGTCTCCAACTTTTCATGAAATCTTGGTTTTCTTTAGAGAGGGGCGGGTTCCAGGTCGATCCTTAGGCCTCTTGGGATTCGTTGTGCTCTAAAGTATTGTGACAGAGTAGTTGCATGTAGTCTCTGACTTATTTCTCGACATATCAAACGCTCTAACTGGTTTACTGGTTCTTCAGGTTTTGAGCATCAGTCTTACATCAAACGCATTGAACAAAATTGAAGAATAATAGAAAAGAGTGGTCCAGAGATATGATCACTGAGTATCAACACAGTAATTAAAGAATATGTCAATACATTGTATTATATATGTGATTAGAAATTGATCAGACCTATGTGAAATTTGCTTTTATGTCAAATCATGACAATGAAATATTCACATGATAAATGCTGAAATGTTTTTTGTCAAATGATTAGTTATGCAAAGTTACAAATTGAACAATTTATGTATATCATTTTTGTTGTGACAAACAAATACAAAGTATATACTTTTTTGAACACAAAGAAATACGTAATTCATTTACTTTATGATTGATGTTTTATTCAGCAAAAAAGTGTGCTTTTGCTATGTCCTCCATTTGATACGGATGACCACCACTCCCATTTTTGTTTAGATTTTAGTCTGGTAGCACAGACTTAGAAAATAGCACCTGAGAATGTACAGACAATGTAGAAACATATGATACCCAGTAATACGGTAATCTACAATAAGAGAGTGAACCTCCCCACCACACCTTCCAACAATTATGTCTATCTCTTACATATGTTGTCACTATTCACAAGTCACAAGGTATGAGTTATGTAGCAATTTCATGTCTCACTACACTCAATGGTCTATTCTTCTTAGCTTTAATGCAGAAAAAGTAAATGTTGACATTCCTTGCATCCCAGAATACAACAGGCTGTGTGCCCTGTACACCCCATCTAGATGTATACCCTGTACTTCAAAAACTGAAACATTTAAAAAGAGATTATAAAAACAGAAGCTTTTCCAGATCTCCTTGAAATGCCACATTGACAAACAAAGAACAACTGCTGGTCCATCAAATTACAAGCACAGCATTCTCTAGATCAGAAACAACTAAATGTCAACCAAAAGGCATATAGTCAAATATCTCTTCTCAAACAACAACTGCAGGCCCATCAAAGCATACAGAGGCAAAGCTCTCTGCTGAGCTTATATTCCGCAGTTCAACTGCAGCAAATTGCTTTGCAAATGTAGCAATCAAACTTCTCTTTCAATTGTCACCAATTGTTCACAACATTTACTTAAACGGCTCGGACCAGTTGTGTTTGCAAATGCGCATTCTTCATACAAATGACACAAATAATCCACGAATTGGACGACTGTGCAGGAATGGTCAAATTCACCATAAACACACCAGATGATCCACAAAAATTCTTAATTACTTACTACAAGGACTAGAAACCAAAAAGATCCCTATTGATGAAATCTTCCAGATTTCATACATGTTGAAGCACACATGCACTCTCTGCAATAATGTTTAAGAAGAGCACATCCCTAATGAATTATTTGTGTACGTATCCACACCAAATTCTGAATGCATGCCATTTCACCATCTTTTGCAGAATGCAAATCATTGTGCTCTTTTTGCAATTCAGACAATCGCCCCAGCATACAAATAAATGTACATGGCCAATATGTCATACTAATGCTACTAAGGTACAATGCAGATGGTACCAAAAATAACTGTAATATAACTACTCCTCATAAGTGTAGGTGTCTGCTAAATATTTTTTTCCATTATTTCTATGAAGATTTCAAAGGTGTTGGGACGCCTTATAACTTTGACAGACCTGCACCAAACTTGGCAAAATCATTCATAGATGGCCATATACTTGTTTGCAAGTTTGGTGAGGATTCATCAAACAGCAGCAAAGTTATAAGCCACCCAAAAACTGCAGCAAACCCATGATCAATTTCTTCTAGGTAAATGGTGAGTGTACCATCATTTAGCTGTGATTTGAGCACTGGCAAATCTTCTTCAGATTGTTTTGATTGATAAATGGGGGCCGATTAATGGAACAAATTTGCGCTGAAATCCGTGGCGCAAGCTGGTGCAAGAATGAAAAAGCAAGCGCACATGCACGTGTGCAATTCATGGAAGGCCCTGTGCGTGTTTTCGCCAGGATGTGCGCCAAATCCGCGGCACATGTCATTGGAACATCCAGAACGCTGTGTGCACAACATCAGCGCACACACCAAAAAGGGAGTGGAACATGGGCCGGAACACGTGGAATGGGGAACAACGCGTGAAAAAGAAGGCGTAACTGGGGAAGTGCTGCAGGGAAATACACTGAACACCCACACGCACGTGAACAACATGTATTCATGGAATCGAATAGGGGAAACCCGTGCATGGCCAAAGACATGCACAGACCTAAACACGTCGGCACACGAAGGCATGCGGTAGCGTCCCTGCGCATTATAAAAGTGCACGCAAACAACAAACACGTATATACAGCTATGAAGAATGTCCCATTCTGTGGCCCCGTAGGAGAAATGACATGTCACGCAACGCTCAGGCATCCCAAAAAAGCAAAAAACAGAGATACGTGACCCATGTAGCCCACGTGCGTGTAAAAAAACACACGCACTATGCTGTGGCAGCCAGGAACACAAAAAATGCGTACGTGTTCAACACGCATGCTAGTATGCCTGAAAAAAAGGGGTACGTGACTAACAGGGACACCCGCAGTAGGAGAAATAGCATGCTTGACTCACCGTCTGCCTTGCGTGTAGAAGAAGAACACATAGCCAACACCCACGCCAAAAGAAGAAGTATGCATTGTAGCCACTGTGAAGTAATCGCGTGTGAACCCCAACATCTGGAAAACACACGCACCGCTTTCCACGAAAAGCACGTACAGAGCAATGGAAACCCATGTGGGACCTTCACCCGTGCTGAGGGAAATGCCTGCGTGCACGTTATGTCACCTACGCGCTTACACGCTAAGGGCCTTTCCTCAATTTACACGCTGACGTGCTGTTTTTTCAAGTGCCAATTCACTCCGTATCAAGCTGGCCACGCGACAACACACGGAAGACCATGCTCCTGCCCAGAAGGCCGAATTACTGCCCCCGAGAGCCCCGAGACAACTCCCACCAGCCATCTGCTGCTGCGTGCCTGCCTGCTGGCCACGTGCCCTGCTATTTGGTGCCTGCACTAAAACACAAGGGTGTTCCTGAACAAACTGAAGTTATAGTATTATTTAGAAAGCTATCAGTGCTTATTCAACTGGTAGCTTAAGCTGAACAAAACATGTAATTATTCATATATATTTTAGATATCTCACCAATCAAATGATACTCCAACAAAAGAGTAGGTACAAAAAGTATGAAAACAATTATTTTTTTGCTTTATTGTCTATAAAAATAACCAATTTGATGAATAGATGGTTGTAGATATAAACAGGAATTACACAAATAAGTATATATAGTTCAAACTACAAGAAGGAACATGATTCTTTCAATCATAGAATAGGAGGGGACAAAATCATACATAAATGAAAAAAAGGTCAGAGGTAAAAGTCCAACACCACATCAGATGGTATACAAACAACACATTAGTTCTATTGAAGGCCTTCATCCATATGAAAGTTCAACAATAATAAATACAGGTGATCATTCATGAAATAACAAAAAAATAGAAATTGTTTAATTTTTTCAAAAAATACAAAGAAAAATTATTTGGCAAATTTGAGTTAGACTATCACTGACTAGCCCTTACTGTCTAGAGGATAAGATGTATCCACACATTCAGAGGGGGTCTCTTTATTGAAAGAGACAGTTTAAATGAAAAGATTATGCAAACAGACAATAGAGGCTGTGAATTGGGCCTGATTTAGGCACAGGAAGAAAGAACAACATACACAACAACACATAAATGGAAATTTGTATGTTGATATATACAGTTGCTTTAGTTTGACAGCAAAATCAAAGATAATGTCACGGACTGAAATAGTGTACAAAAGGCCTCTAAGGTTATATCACAGGCTGAAAATGGTGTACTACGCCTTCCGCTAATAAGCGTGTATAGCCACGAAGCTTAAAGCAGGAGCAGAAGCGCCTGTGGTCGTAGCGTGGGAATGGGTGGCGTTTCGGGGGTATGGTAATAGATGGAGACCACCTTCCTCAGGTACTAAGATCTTCAAATTCAGCCCCTATAAAAGCAATGAAATGCAATGTCCACCAAATATGGTAATAACAAAGGACATGTAGAAATGCTGCAAGTCTTTCTAAAGTGGGCGATAGGGAAAGATAAATACCAACGTATGGTAGGAAACATCAGGCCTGTGCCCCCCTACAGCTGGCATACGGTGGCCCCATATAGGTATTAGCATACGAGGTAACCCGAATACTACAAGAATCCCCTGTGAAGAGGTGAAATAAATGTGCCATTTAGAAGGAGATTATAGTGAGAAGAAGTCACAGAATCATGTCTTCAGTGCCATGCACAAAAAAACAAGCAAAGCCAAAAAAGGAAACGATATAGGCAAACAGGTGTTTTGAAAGAACTGAATGGCATCCCAATAGAAACGGGTAACTCACAACAACTCCATGGGTGTAAAACAAAAACATACCTAAGGCAACATAAAGAGTGCCTGCAGGGGAATCGCATCGCAATTAGTGTGTTTGCGACAAAGTAACAGAATGCGTGCTATCCGCTCTCAAAGGTGAAGGCACATATGTAAAGAACCAAGCAATTCGAAAATTAATTCACAAACTACCATAAGTTACAGATACGAGCAAGGCTCGTATATAAGGTGCGCTGAAACTAACCTATGCTTATTTGCAAGAAGCGTGTTGTGCAGATTCAATGCCAGAAAAGCAGGAAACCAAATTGTTTATCGGGTTCCATTGCACCGTATAAGCAAAAAATGCTGAGTGTTGCGTCATGGCTGAAACGACATACGCAGAAGTTTTAGAGGCTCTGACAGATACAAACTAATTGTACATAAAAAGATTTGCAGCAGGATACTTACTTCTAAAGATCCCTCCGAGTATCGTCAAGTAACCGCCGGGCTGGAAGCTAAGCGTCGGTACGAAGACGCCGAGTAAATGCACTGTTTACTCTTCCGGGGCGTGGTCTCAGCTCAAAGAATGCATGTATATAGAAAAAGGACTGAAACCACCAATGCTGTGCCTCTAGCAAAGCTCTGCTTCGTTTTTAGCGGCCTGGTTGAGCTCATGCCGGTACTATTAGGTCCAGTCTGTGTGTATCGCCCACTGGATTTTGCGGCCGCGGCAGACAGCTCTGCAGCGTTCATATGCACATACGTGTATATATGATAGCACACCAGGGCAAAACGTACTAAGATGTATAAAAGGTAAACAAAAAGGAAAAGGCCAGGGGGCAACTATTTTGAAATAAAATCAAATGCTCAGCGAAAAATGATGCATAAAGTAAGCAGCGTTTTGGAGATAACACTTACTATTAATGCATCTACGAGCAATGAGGCTCGGGATGTATTGTAATCTATGCTAAGCGTCATCCAAAAGGGGCTTGGCTAATACTGCACTAAAAAAGAAGATCAAATTTACCGCCAAGTTGGAGATGCCTCATTGAGACCATTGGCGATCGTATCTAATTCGAAAATCCAACATGCCTCCTTATTAGATAGTGCCAGGGGATGGGTTGGGGGCATTTTTGACAATATCAACCACCTGCACGTCAGCCATCTGCAGGGGTCCAGTTGCTGTGACCACCCCTGCTGGAACAGAACACTCCGGACTGAAGTTCCATCGCCCGCAGCGCAGCACCAGGACCCAGTTGCCCACCCACACCTGCCTCGTGGGTTGCCATGTCAGGAGAAACACCATCAGACACCGCCGGCAACCCCCAGCCAGAGAAGCAGCAGGCTACCAGCTTCAGTGCCACAGAAGTTGGTATCCTGGTGGAGCAAGTCCTGGTGCATTAAGATGCCCTCTTCAGAAGACCACGCGCCAACGAGGATGGACGGAAGAGGATCTGGACGGACATCCTTGTTGTCATCAACGCGGAGGGGGTGGCAACCCGGGACCTAACACACGTCCACAAGCGCTAAGAGGACTTCAGGTCCAGGACCCTCAGGAAGGCCTGGCGCCTCTAGAAGGCAGCGGATGCAGAGGGGTGCCGGGTCCGCCTTACCGACCACCAGATGAGAGTCCTGGAACGTATACGCCCAACGCTTAACCTTAAGGTCCTTGAGAGGCAGACCCATCCGGAGTTGAGTGGTAAGTGTCCATTCGTACTGATTGGACGCAGTGCATGTTGAGGTGTGCCAGGAGTGTGCAGCTTGGCCATATGTCTGGAAAGGCCCATGTATGGATGTGTACGTGCAGGGACATGAGCACGTGAGTCATGTGTGATGCACATCAATGGAGTATGTGTTCCAATGCATGATGCACAAATGCATGTGGAGACGCACACATGGATGCTGGTTCCACCTTCATGTACGTGCATGGTGTACATGTGTGTGTGTGTGTATTGACATGTGTGCGACTTTGATACACTAGGGATGCATGTGACACCGGCATGTAGGTGGCTGATTGGCAGATGTGACATAGTTGCGGATGATTTCACTGTGACAGGTGGTGGAGATGTACAGATGCATGTATGTCTTATGGCGTGTGTGAATGTGTTCGCCACTCCCCGTGTTGCATGTGACGTCAGGCTAACCTTCGGATGTTCATGCTGTTGTTTGATATGGATGCTGCTGCCTGCTGCAACATTCCTGTTAATTTTCACATGTTTGTGGGTTCTAATGATATGTGTGTTGGGGAGTGTGATGCCATCTGTGAAGTTTGACACTGCCACTCATGTGCAACTGCCATGTGTGTATCAGACCATTGTACAGTGCCCTGATGCCTGTGTTCTGTCTCTCCCTGTCTGCAGCGTCAACTGATGAAGAGGGCTGAGACGGTGCTGTGGAGCAGAGTGGCAGGGATCCCACCGCCAGTCGGAGACGCAAGGCCCAGCACCCCTTCCAGGTTGTCATCTCTTCGGGGAGTGAGGAGTCTGCTGCCACGTCCACGGCCGCAGATGCTGAGGGAAGGTCCAATAGGCGGAGGTTGGAGGTGGACTCCTCAGCAGCAGAAGGGGCAGCTGAGCCCCCACAGGGGCCTGTGGAGGTAGATGGCACAGAGTCATCCAGGTTGGTGGGAGGTTCGGTTGAGGAAGAGGCCCTCGTAGGGGGGATTACACTGGTGCCAGTGGTGCAGTCCAGGGGCAGGGAGAGGAGGCAGCACAGGCCACCGTGGAGGTGCCTGTGTGTAATCCTGTCCATGATCCTGTGACTGCATCACCTGGCACCGGAAGGGATGCCTCCGTCCAGACCCGTTTTCAGGGAGGGGATACACACACAACAACTGGCCTTCCTCTCCCTGCGGACGTGGCAATCCGGGACCGTGTTGAGCCTGTCCTAGCTGGGGTGGCATTGCGTCAACGTGGTATTCGGGATGACGTGCAGGGTTCTCGTGAGGACAATGCACGTAATTTTGAATACCACATTGACTGCGTCGACCTACTAGGACAGGTCACCAAGGCTGTGTTCCTCCGTGTGCTGTATCTTCTAGCAACCCCTCCTCAACTGAACCCCCTATACACCAGTCATCCTCCGTGCCATCTGCCTGCCCAAGTATCACCTGGGCACCCTGTGGAGCTGGCACTGAACGAGCAGCCAGCTGGTGGTGGCCACCCCAACAACTGGACCCCAGCAAGAGGAGGACATGCAGGCATCGACCAGCAGAGCACATGCATGGCAGCAGCAGGCTCAGGGTGGGAGCCATGATGGCTCGGGGCCTTCAACATCACAGGGGCAGGCATCGGCCGGAGGGCAGGAGGACCCTGGATTGGGAGTGTCTTCCGTGTGGCAGCGGTTGGGCCAGCGGACAGATGTGGAGTGGCAGCGGGCGGAGGAGGCACGGCTCACTATGGTCAGGGCGGAGAACTCCATATGCAGGGCATTGAGGCGGGCTGAGTGCCTCGAGGCAACTGACAGGGAGTTGGAACAGGCCATGACTGAATCCCTGCGAGGCCTCGAGTCCAGGGAAGAGGCTCGCCTCCGGGACATCGACATGGAGTTCGATGACGCCCTGGCCCGGAACATCAACAAGTGAGCTTTTGGATTTGCCCGCCACCATTGTAAATAGTTCATTAGTGTTAGGATTCCTTTGTTTTTTCTTTTATTTTGGAGTTCATGGACATTGCTCCACTTCGTGTATGTAGTTTTTTATTCATAGGACTTTCTTGTAGGTTTCCTTTTGTTTGTGGATCTTGGACCATTTGGACTTTCATTGTATATAGCTGCAGACTTGTACATGTACCCCGCTCGCATTAGGTAAAATGCATGGAAAACGTCCCCCTTGTGATGTGGGCTGCCTGTGGGGCATGGGGAGGGTGGATGGGCTGCCTGCGCGTATTCTGGGGGTGTGCATGGACTTTTACACGCGTTTTCACTAGCACTGGCGGGGTACGTGTATTCTGGGTGTGCGTGTGGACATTTACACACGTTTTCGCTAGCGCGGGCTGGGTACATGCATGCAAGGGGTGCGCATGGACTTTTACACGCATTTTCGTTAGTGCGGGCGGGGTACGTGTATTCCAGGGGTGCGCGTGGACTTTTACAAGCGTTTTCGCTAGCGCAGGTGGGTTACGTGTATTCAGAGGGGTGCGTGTGGTCTTTTACACACGTTTTCGATAGCACGAGCGGGGTACGCGTATTCCGAGGGGTGCACATGGACTTTTACACACATTTTCGCTAGCGCAAGCATAGTATGTGTATTCCGAGGGGCACATAGGGAGATTTCAATGTGTTTTCCTGGTTGGGGGGCTGTATGCTGGTCCACTGGCTTGCGCCATGTAGGGGATTTGTGCAATGTTTTTGGCACACAGGGCGGGTTGGGGGCGGTACTGGCACTGCTGCAGGGTCGCTGCACCACTCTGTGCCACGGCTTGGTATGGATGTTGAAATCCATGAATACGCTGTGCGCTGATATGGGTTTTGGCGCATGCGGCTGGTGCAGACTGCCGCACACGCACTCTGTGCGCCAGCCGCATGCACCACTTGTGCGCTGAATTCTATGAATTACCCCCATGGTGTTTTCTGACACAGTCATGGATATTTCTGCCTCATTTATAATGAGTGGTTCTCCAAGAGGTTCTGGCTACCTTTAAGAGAAGGTTGACAGCCTTCAGGAGTGCCTTAATCTAGTACAGCTTAAATTTCTTCCTCTTGTTGATTTTCATTGTCCGAAATGTGTTAGTATCGTTTAAAATTGCTCTTTGTTATACTGCTTTCATTTGCCTTGAATGCAGCTTCAAATGAGTCATGGAGACGTATTACGATGTCAGCAGTAACTTGGTAATATTGTTTCCATTGCCTGATATCCCAGTGCCACTGGGACATTACAAGTCGCGTCAGCCTGGGATGTCAGGCGGCGGGAACTGTAAGTCTGCATTACTAATGGAGACATGGAAGAACCAGCACCGTTCGCAATGGTGCTGGTGCTTCTGTGAGAAACATGAATGCAGCGTCCGGTACTCCCAGCAGGTCAGACCTGCCAGGAGTTCCAGCCCCTGCAGACAAACTCCTAGTCTGGTATGTTGCTACCGGTATCCTTATTTCTGGACTGCCAGACTTGGAATGAGGTTGGTCACCTAATAATTCTTCTACTTTTCTCCAAGGTTTGAAAAGTTGCAGTAGGGTCATGTAATAAAGTTCACTATGTTGTGACAATTTAAATGATCCCTTTATTTGATTAATTAGACAGGGCTTGGTATGTTTTACTAGACATCCTTCGCAAGTTCAGACTGAATATTTGCGAGTAGTTTCTTCTGACATAACATTGGGCCTCATTCCGAGTTTGGAGGCAGCCATGGTGCTATTAAAACCATGGCTGCCTCCAAACTCAGGTCCGGGTCCGTGGTGTCAGAATGGGGACTTACTGGGACATTCCGACCTATGTGGACCCGGTAAGTCCCCATTTCAAAAACCATTCCCCTTTCTCATTTGAGCCCCCATAGGGCTCAATGGGATCGGGGAAGAAGCTAAGAACGGGCCCGCAAATTGCAGGCCCGTTATTAGCTCCATGGTCCCTTGATGGTTCCCTCTAAAACAGGCTGGTAAATCCAGCCGGTCCTGGTGGGAACCGCTAAGGGACCGCGTTATAGGGCAGTAGGGGGTTAATGGCACCGGTAAGGATGCCGCCACGGTCAGAATGACCCCCATTGTTTTTGTAGGAGTAGGTTTGGGATATGTCATAGAGGCACATGTTTTCCAAAGCAGTACCTCTTTTTGGATAGTATGTGTCAATTACTTTGTTTTTTAAAATGTCCTGACTGTTGGGATCGTTTGTGGCTTTTGTTTATATCTCTTGGTATGATTTTAGTAGCCTTTTTCGTGATAAAGCTGGACCAAGGTTTAGCCAGACAGTGGCCCTCATTACGACTTTGGTAGTAGCCATGCCGCTATTGGCGGCAGGGCTGCCGCCGAAATCGCGTCCGGGTCCACATAATGAGGAATTACCGAGCCATTCCGAGTTCGGAAGGCCCAGTAATTCCTCCCTCCAAGGACTTAGACCCGGTCCTTCCCCATTCCCATTTCAGCCCCCATAGGGCTGAATTGGAATGGGAGAGGGAGCAAACAAAGGGCCATTATGAGTTGGCCCGTTGTTTGCGCCCTCTTCCCCTCGCGGGACCCGGTAAGCATGCCTGGTTTGACCAGGCGTCACTTCCTGGGCACCGCGAGGGGACCTCGTAATGAGGCGGTACGGGGTAAACGGCGCCGGCACCTTTTATGGTGCTGTTAACCCCGTACCGCCAGGGTCGTAATGAGGCCCAGTGTTTTCATATTTCCCATATAAGGGTGTACCTGTTAAACAGTCTGCAGCTTTGTAGCATGCACATTCTCTATGTGAAAACATTTTTATACCAAAGCTGTACCATTTTTGTGACAGGGTTTTGTCAGATGATATGCCATCCCAAAGGTCTTTTAGCTCTGTCTTTTCAACTTTGGTGAGCTAGGCTTTCACATATATTGCAACTGCAGTGTAATTGTCTGCAATGTTGGATGTCTACATTTGCATTCCACAAGAGGGGAATGATCTCATTGTAGTCATTGATGTACTTGAATGCCTTGTTGTTCTAATTGTTGTATGTGTTTTTAGGAGATTTCCCTTTTACACTCTGTCTAACAGACAACATCAAGCTATTTACTTGTTGTTTGGTGGAAACTGGTCCAGGGAAGCTAAAGCAACATTTGGTATACTTTTTACCTGACCCTACAGTTTATAGCGATTTTGCGATCCGCAAAGTGCAGCGAAAACAAATGTTTTTTTTACTAAAAAGAGTAAAATAACATGCGAAAATGGCAGCTTTTGCTAAAATGACAATCTTTAAAAAAATACCGACAGCTAAGTTTTTCAACACTTTCTGGGACACAAGTAATGATATGCACAAGCACATCTCATGACTTGAGCCAAAAAAAGAGCAGCCCAATCGACTATGGCATATCAATGGGTGCATATTAGATATGCCCATTCAGATGGCATTTTTCATCCGAGTGCGCAACTCAGTCATGCCATTTTTTTTATTATTTCTTTGTGTGACAGTAGAGTGATGAACTACTGTTATCTCACTTGGATTTCTATTGCTCAAATGGGGTAGAAATGTGTTTTTGTGTCATATTAAAGGCCTGTCACTGAAAATGCACTGGGAACCTGTAGAACATTGGCGGGGAAGTTTACCTGACACAAATATATTCAGGCAGTTGGCCAGTGGCCAGCACATCATTTGCATTACATCTCAGCCCTCTGGGAATGCACAGGTCACCTTTGAGAATAAGGTGACCTGCTCATTTCCTCAAAAAAATAGATACAACATTTTTTGATGATCTGGCTTAAATCTACATTTTTAAAAAAAATTGTCACAATATGGGAGGGACAGGAGAGAGAGGGGGAATGATTTGTGAGATGTGGAGTGGAAGGCAAGAAATCAGAGGGAGAACAGTGGGTCAGAGGGAAAAGCGATGGGCAAGAGAGCACAGAGGAAGTAGTGGGGCAGTGGGCCAGACATCAGAGCGGGATCAGCAGGCTAGAAATCAGAAAGGGAGCAGAGGTACAGAAACTAGAGGTGAGCGTGGGCTCAGGAGGATCCATGGGCCAGAAAGCAGAGAAGGAGTAGTTTTCCGGAAAGAGGCAGTGAGCTGCAGATTGGGAGAAAGGATGAGGGAAGAGTGTGATAGAATGGGATAAAGGATGCAAGATGAAAAAGTCGCATGAAAGAATGAAGGACTGTATACTGGCGGAGGAATCTTACACCCTCCAGTCAATAGTCAATAAAAATGTGCCGCAAAACACTGCAATACAGTTTTTTGTCACAAAATTTGCCATTTCATGCTGCAATATTTGCCAAGTCATGCCGCAACATCCTGAAGGGACTGATTTAGGTTTGTTTTTTTAATAGACGCGTTTGTTGGTCACTATGTGTGGTTTCCTAAGGGATGTCAAAGGTAATACATTTTGGAATAAACTGTAAAACATTGGCATCATTGGCATGGCCAAATTTGGGAGCATCTTTTATCAAAAAAAGCATGGGGATGTCTGGTGCTCCTCTGGATTGATATTAATTTCTCCAAAAGAAGGGCACTACTTCTCTGAGTAGAGGGGTAATTTTGTTGCAGATGAAGTGAAGCATGGCAATGAAGCGGTGATGAAAGATTGACAGAGTCTGGGGGACTGAATTCTCCATGTGTTTTTAAATCTATTCCCTTATTATTTTACTTTTTAGTGCATAAGAAATCAATAGTGCTGGGTTTCGCAGCATTGAACATACATCACTGTGATGTTGTAACCAGTGTTCTTTTGTACCACACATGTTTTCCAAGAGATTTGCGATATTTGACTGCAAAATGTTCTCTTTGTCTTTTATCTTTTGAGGATGTTAGATAGCTAATATGTTTAAGAATTAAGATCCTGTTTACGATGTATGTGCAATTCCATAACATAAAGTTTCTGGTTCTCTTTCATACAAGAAGTGGATAATGTATTCTATTTTGTGTCTTCAGAATACAATTGTAAAGAGTCTTCCTCCTTTTCCTTTAGGAAAGAGTAGAGGAAAAGAAGGTGATTCTGCACTTTTCGCCACTGTGTTCATTGGGGATCCTTTGGCTTGATGTATTTGACATGTTTCTAATGCATCTTCAATGGTGTTGTTGGAAGGGAGTGGGTGAATTGTATACTGGTCTAAAACATTGGCTGCAGTAACAGAATCCACTCCTTCAAATTGGCCAGTTTGTGATGAATCTTCCATTCTTTGGGTGGTTTCTCTGTTTACGTTGACTATTCGTTGCCAATTTTGTTTGCCTTTTGTTGGTACTCCATTAACTAGCCATCATGCTCCTAGAGCTTTTACACTTTGTAGGCCATATCTAGGGGGTAATTCATAGAAATCAGCACACAAGTGGTGCACGCGGCTGGTGCACAGTGTGCGCGTGCGGCAGTCTGCGCCAGCCGCATGTGCCAAAACCCATTTCAGCGCACAGCGTATTCATGGATTTGAACATCCATAACCAGCCGTGGTGCAGAGTGGCACAGCAACCCTGAAGCAGCGCCAGTTAGGCCCCCAACCCTGCCCCATGTGCCATGAACAGCGCACAAATCCAGTACATGGCACAAAGGCCAGTGGACCAGCATACAACCCCCAACCACGAAAACACGTGTAAAACTCCCTGCGCACCCCTCAGAATACACGTACCCCTCTTGAGCTAGCAAAATCGCATGTAAAACTCCCCAAGCACCCCTCAGAATACACGTACCCCTCTCGCGCTAGCAAAATCACGTGTAAAACTCCCGCGCACCCCTCAGAATACACGTACCCCTCTGGCTCTAGTGAAATCGCATGTAAAACTCCCCGTGCACACCTCAGAATACACATACTCCTCTGGCGCTAGTGAAATTGCATGTAAAACTCCCCGCCCACCCCTCAGAATACACGTAGCCCACAAGCGCTAGCGAAAATGCATGTAAAACTCCCCGCGCACCCCTCAGAATCAGTCCCCCCTGTGGTGTGGGCTGCCTGTGGGGCATGCACTCGGGTGATGGGATGCCTGTAGGGCATGGGGAGGGTGGATGGGCTGCATGCGTGTATTCTGAGGGGTGCGCAGGGAGTTTTACACGTGATTTGGCAGTGTGGGTCGTCCCGCTTGTGCCCCCTCCCCAGGCCTGCAGGCAGCCCACACCACAGGGGACTACCCTACACCCCTGGCTATACCCTGCAGGCAGCCCATCCACCCTGGGCATGCCCCCAGGCAGCCCACATGGCACCATGCACTTGTGAACCCAACACATGTCCCCCTGCAACCCCACCCATCCAGCAGTGATGGGCACCTGCCAGCAGGCACCGACTCATGTCCCCCTGAACCCTCACCCACCCAGCAGTGACGGCCACCTGCCAGCAGGCCCTGACACATGTCCCAACAAACAACATGTCCTAACAAAACAGACCCATTTCCCTAAAGCCAACCCTAATCTCCCTTACCCCCCAATCAAGCATGCAACCATCCACAGAACCCACTCCCAAATTACCAATGCCACAATAGTCTAAATGAACCACCATGCCCATGCTGGAATGCACAACGGAGCCACACAATGGCAACACATGACTGAGGTAATGCTCAATGAGACATGCACAAAACCAATGACAGAACAAAACAGCAATTCAGAAGTTAGAAACAATGTATTGTAAACATAATGAACTGACTTGGAGGAATTGTGAAATGAAAATCAATGTACAATGACAGATTATGAATAAAAATATTGTAAATCCAATGAAGTAAAAAAAGAAAAATCATGTACAATAAAAAAGTGTTCCATTGCCAATGTCCATAATAAAACCATAAACCAAATAAAAAAAAAATAAAAAAAAGATTGATCCATGGGAATATAGAAAAAGAAAGTATGTACAAGTCTGCAACTATATACAATGGAAGTCCAAATGGTCCATGATCCACAAACAAAAGGAAACCTACAAAAAAGTCCTATGAAGAAAAAACTATATACACGAAGTCGAGCAATGCCCATTAACTCCAAAATAAAAGAAAAACAAAGGAAACCTAAGACTAATGAACTATACACAATGGGGGCGGGCAAGTCTTACGGCTCACTCTGTGATGTTCCAGGCCAGGGCATCATCAAATTTCACGTCGATGTCCTGGAGGCGAGCCTCTTCCCTGTCCTCAAGGTCTCGCAGGGATGCAGTCATGGCCTGTTCCAACTCCCTGCGAGTTGCCTCGAGGCACTCAGCCCGCCTCAATGCCCTGCACATGGAGTTCTCCACCCTGACCATAGTGAGCCGTGCCTCCTCCGCCCGCCGCCGCTCTGCATCTATCCGCTGGCCCAACTGCTGCCACAAGGAAGACACTCCCATTCCAAGGTCCTCCTGCCCTCCGGCTGATGCCTGCCCCTCTGATATTGCACGACGGCATCTGGGCTGATGGAATCCATCGGTGCCGTCGTGCACGCGCCCTGCCCGATGATGCCGGCACATCCTCTATCTGCTGGGGTCCAGTTGCTGGGGTGTCCACCCCTGCTGTACCTCTGACTCCCTACTGTGGCAGGGATGGGATCTCCACCGGGCTGGCTGCGTTGGTCGGGGCAGGTCCACAGGGGGCCCTGGTGGCATCTAGGCTGGAAGACAGCATGAGAACGACTGGCGCATAGTCTGCACAGAGGAGGAGAGGGCCGCCAGAGTGCCCAACACATGTAGGAAACCAGGACGGTCTCCATATGGTCACGGATCCCCTCGTCCGCAGGTAGAGGAGTGCCGGATGACGTGGACCTCCCCCCTACCTGCGGACGGGCCTAGGATGGGCCATCCCTGCTGGTGCATGGTAGTGCAGTCACAGTGTCAGGGACAGTGACTTGCACAGGCCCCTCCACAGCGACCTGTGCTGCCTCCTGCCCCTGCCCCTGCCCCTGGACTGCACCACTTGCACCAGTGGTACCACCCCCACCAGGCGCTATGTGCGGCTCAATAGCGGCCTCCTCCTCCTATGTGCACACCACCAACCTGGATGGCTCCACACCATCTTGGCTCTGCCACCCCTTCTGCTGCAGCCGTTGAAGTGGGAGAATGGAAAACCAGACTCCCGTCCTTCACCTCTCGCGCTTGGCCTAGAGGGTCGCGGCCCAGACACCCGCCACGAGAAGAGTTTGCCCATTTACCAGATGACCAAATACCCTGGTACAGAAACATACGGATGTGTCCATCTGCCTGCCCAACAGCCCGCACTGGCCATGCCGACACCTGCGGCACGGACCAACTAGACTGAAATCTACACATCGTTAGAGATGCCATGACGACCTAGATAACGGGAAGCACCGCTGAACTATTATACACGCTGAACATTTCCACACCAATCTACACGAAGAACATACTCAGTGCTCTGACGTAGGCGACAGGCTTATTCACGGACGTGCATCTTTATTATTTTTACATAGGCTTTCAGAATGCAGAAACGCAAGACGCACCATGAGCTCATTTATAACGCTTGCTCACGCTTCTCTTGAAACCCGTTACCATCGTGAGAGATATAATGGAAACACGATACTGGCCATGAAACTGTATGCCACTATAACCTAAAGCATCCATGCACTAAATGGATTACTCGTGCACCAGGCCCAAGTAGGCCTCAAGCAAGAGTTCCCGTGGACATTAACAAAGCAAAAGTCAGGTTGCTGAGCCTGCAGAAAGAACCCAGTGGAGCAACTAGCCAAGGTCGTAATGTTGCAAACCCACAGTCAAGAAACAAATCTTCAAAGGCACGATGTTGCAACCTCGCACTCCACGTACCAATGTTAAAATCATATCTGCAAATTAAACCAGACATACAGTGGAAAAACAATATTAATTGTGCAGAATTATGCCTCAAACACGGTCCCTCCCCACGTGACCAAGCCGAACCTGACGAGATGCCAAAACCCAGGAGAGAAAAGGCGTCTGGGTACCTCGCTACGAGACGCAGGCCGACACACTTGAAAGGCTCAATGGACACCTGCTACAGTGGGAACGGTCAGTCTCCCACCTATGAATAAATCCTCACATTGCCTGCACGTACCCATACTGAAACACTGTTGCAACCACAGGTGCACCGTGTGCTGGGAACAACGGTGGTCCCAGGCTGGGGAGCTCACGGATGCACCAATCAGAACATGAGGTTCTTATCTCAGACGTCAGTAACGTTAGCCAATCCTCAGGGGTCTTCATGTAACAATTCTTATGTATCTAATTGTAGGGACAACCCAGATATACCACCTGACTACACCTTAACCACTAATATCATTCTCTATAGGCGTACTATACTAACCCCACCACTCGAGCAACCAATCAAGAGTGGCGATAGGTTCTTTTGGTAACTTTTTGGAATGACGCAAGTAGCGCGTCATAATGTAGTAAAAAGGGCCTGCGAGCCCCACTATTGTGTGTGTGTCAGGACGAACGCGTGCGCTCCTTGACCCATCCCTGCCGTTTGCATAATAAACGACAGAAGTTGCCTTGCTCCTTGTGTGTGCCTCATACTCTGTCTCGATCCGAGATATACACGGGAGGAGTTGGGGCCTCCCTGCCCGGAGGTCTGCGGACGGCCCGGCCGACCCCGGCAGAATTCCCCCCCGACAAGTTGGAGGCACTGCTGAGATCTGTTTAAGATCGACTTTTATTTTTATTTTTCCAGGCACTCCCGTTGCGGGGAGGCCCGGCGGCGCGGCCCCCTCTGCCGTTGCCCCCTTCTGAGGACTACAGGACCATCGCGGAGCTGCGAGAGGACCGGACAGCGCAATCCGGATATTGGCCCTCGGGAGCCGGTTGAGAAGTATCCCGCCCGCGGTCGGCGAGTGTCCAGACGTGGTCCAGACGAGGGGAGGTGGCGAGCCGCTTGGAGGGGTGCACGCAGTCGAGCGGCCCTGCATCGAGGGAACTTGGTGAGCATGACACGCACAACAAGCAATGCGAAATTGTGAGGGAGGGGGCGGAAGTAAATAAGGGAGGAGGGAGGTATTGTAAAAAGGTGGGGTGAAGGTTTAATTGAGTGATGATAATGGAATGAATGGTAGTGAATTGAGTGCGAGAGAAGGCGGCTAACGTTACGCGAAAGAGGGGGGCAGGGCACGAGAACAACACGTGCAGACGCTCGCAACAAAAAGCTAACGTTACGCGAAAGAGGGGGGCGGGGCACGAAAACATCACGTGCAGCCGCTCGAAAGACACTGATTGGCCTAAATCGCGACTACGTGTGAGGGTGGGTGTGTGTGGTTTCCTACGATTTGACATTTATCATTCAATGAGTAGATGAGGTTCCCTATTGTTCGAGCAAGAAACTCGATAGGTAGATGAGGTTCCCTATTGTTCGAGCAAGAAACTCGATAGGTAGATGACGTTTCCCTGTGGGCGGTGGCTAGTTACGTAGTTGCCCAAAACGGAAGATAATTGGCTGGTTAAGCCCTCCTGTTGAGGGGCGTATCACACGCGAGGCGACGCAGCGTGCGCAGTCCGGTTATAGTATTGATGAGATTACCTTGTTCCAGGAGAGACAGGAAGACAGCTGTAGGGTTAGCGGGGTAGATTGCAAGTGTATTTTGAATTTAAAGAACATAACACGAATATACCAGTAGTTCGAAGAAATAGGTGACGTCACCAGTAGGGATTTAGTAAGATATCGTGAACACAAGAAGCTTTGGGTTTGACATTGGTGGGGAAGAGAAACATGATAAAGGAGCGGACACGGAGATAAACGATAAACGAGTGGATCAAAGAGGAGAAGGGGAAGGGGGCGTGGCTGCGCACGGAGAACGCCGGCCACGGCAAGTGTAAAGGTGGGAGGAGAACGGGGAAAAAGGACGACTGTGTAAGATCGTCGTAAGGGGTACGCAGCTGTAGGGGGCTGCGTGCGCTTCGGCCGCAGGGGGCCGTAGGGGAAGGAATATAATATAACATCATAAATATATTTGTTTTATAATTTTTTTTTTTTTTTTTTGTGATTATTATAATTGCATAAATTGTCAAAGGATTGTCGTAAGTCCCCACACTTGCGGGGCAAGGTAAGCAATAAAAGGTTGTATGTTGCAAACTGGTAGCAAGGGGAAGGGTAAGAAAGGGTGCGCTAGTATGTCATACGGGAGAGGGTTGGGAGGGTGGGGGAATACCCTCACTACCCCACTACAACATATATGCACCACACTGCCACCACATAGGGAGAAGTTAATTAAGTACAGCATAGAGTGGACCCAGGGGACGGACAACAAAATGTTGACACCATGGCCGCCTAATGGTAGCTTTGACCCATATGCCCAACATTCACTATTAAACCATCTGCACAATACATACAAGGGGAAGAAGTTGGCAAACCATGTGGAGGTGTTTAACTTATGGAGGATGTTCCAGGGGTCTAGACCAGGACCAAATGGAATGTTCACTATGGGGGAAACACCGGAAGAAAAGGAGATTAAGAAAGAAGGAACGGATGGGGAAAAGGAGAGTGAAGGAACAAAGAATGTGGGGAATGAAAAATTGGGTGGAGGAAAGGTTGATAAATTAGCTGACATAAAACAGGAACCGAGCAATGAGATACCCTTAACACCGGGAGTGAAAACAGAGGGGGGAGGGTTGTACCCTTTAAGAGAATTAGGAGAAATAAAAGGACAGTTAAGGGCGGCTGAAGGATACTCAAACCCGGCATACAGCCCTCCACCATATGTGGCTCATGGAAAGATACCAATGGGGGACGGGAGGAGAGAAGAGCAGACTGTAGAGATAGGAAACGATGAGTGGGTAGCTGCACAGATATTGTTGAAATTACGAGGATCACTAACTGGAGAGGAAAGGGAGGCGGTAAAGAGAACAAACGAGGATAGTGAAAGAGAGAGTGAAATGAGGGGAGAGGAGCTGCTACGGCAGAAGGAAGAGATTTTGGAGGAAAGATTAGCTAAACTAAGGGATGAGCAGAATGAACTGATAAAACAACTTGAGGGGGAGGAAAGAGAGAGAGTGAGGAAAAGGAAAGAAGATAAGGACGAATTGGAAAAATTAAGGGAGCAAAGTGAGGAGAGAAAGAGGGAAGCTGTAAGGGTAAAAGCAGCAGCAGAAAGGGTATCAAGAGTAGTGATGAGGGAGAAGAAGAAGGAAGAAGAAGAAAATGAAAAGGAAATGGAAATATGGAGGAGGAGGATAATATCAGAGACAGCTAAAAAATATGAAGAGGGGAAGGTAATAGAGAGTATAGTAGAAAGAGAAAGGGTGAAATGGGAAAGGAGGAGAGAGGATGAAAGGATATTGGAACAGATGAGCAACGAAGTAATGGAGGAATTAAAAAGGAAAAGAGAGGAAAATAGTAGGGAGATGGAGGAGAGGAGTGAAGGGGAGAGAGAAGAGAGTAAGAGGGAGAGTGAAAGATGGGGAGAAGTATATAAAAATAGAGAGGTAGCAACAACGTCAGCACTAAGGGGAACAGGTGGTAACAACGGAAAGGAAGAGGGAGACCTAATAGACTTAAAAACTGTAACAATAAAAGGAAAAAAGGCAGAGTGGGGGGCGCAATTTATGAATGATTTTTGTAGTGAGGATGGAAGGAAGAGTGAAAGGGAAAGCTTAGATAAGCTATACCTCACTAGAACAAACATAGATTCGCCATGGGTGAGTAGAAGATGGGAGGAGCTGGAGAGAAGTAAGGAGGAAGTGAAAAGAATGGGAGAAACACAAACTAACGAACACACGCCACCGACGCTCACCAACCAACACACGCCACCCACATCACCATCACGCTCTCTAACGCCACACCCCACATGTTCAACAACTGCACGCTCTCTGCACAGAATAAAGCTCGCACCCTTCATGGACGAAGTTACACCTTATGCATGTCGGCTTAGGGACCTCCCTAGTCGCAGGCAAGACAGGCAAACAGACGTGACAATATTGAACACAGGAAAGGATGAAAAAAGGGGAAAGGAAGAAGAGGGAGGTAGGAGAAGAGGTAGTAAGGAAGGATTTGAAGTAGTAAAAGGAATGGGGGAAGAGGAGGGGTGTGAAGAGTTAACATCATGGAGCATAAAGGATGACACAAGACAGAATGTAATGCCACTGCTGGAGAGAGGAGGGGTTAGACCACAATATGTACCTTGGAAACATACGGATAAGGAAAACATAAAATGTAGGCTCCCATCATTAAGTGGAGGTGCGGGTAAATGGATATATGAAATGGAAAAACACACCGCAGGACAGAAACTAGCAGTGGGAGATGTTAAGGGCCTGTTAATATCAATATTAGGGGATAGAGCGGATGACATTTGGAAAAGAGCGGGATTCCATGGGGTAACAATAACAAACACATCGCATGATGGAGCACCATTTGCAAACTGCAGACATGCGCTATGGCAGGCACTAAGAGTGCAGTACCCAGACACATCAGACATAGGAGCCATTACTTCCCGTAAGATGGGTGAGAACGAGGATCCTGTTGATTATATCCAGGATATTCAAGAGAAGTGGCGCATGGAAACTAGAGAACAATGGGACAAAACACCAGCCATATTTTATCATATACTAGTACAAGGGCTCCCAGAAGGAGTTCAGAGACAATTAAAGAAAGTAGTGGGGATGGAAGCAAAACCATGGCCGGAAATACAACTGACTATAGTACATCACTGTAGAACATGGCAAGGAAAAATGAAACAAAAGGAAGAGGACAGGAAAACAGAAGAGGCCAAATTAGTACAGAAAAAACTTACTAAATATACCATGGAAGGGGCACTAATAACTGCGCCAACACCAATGGCCCAAAGCCCAACGCAAGTAGTGGCTGCACAAAATCCAGCTCAAATAGCGCCTCCACAAGAGGTAATAGAGCAAGTGCTGCCTCTGCAATCACACGCACAGAACATGGGAGGAGGGTACCCAATGCAAGGAGCTGGGTATTATAATTATAATAGAGGGAGAGGAGGGTTTATGAGGGGAAGAGGATACGGATATAATACCCAACAACAGGCTGGGGGACTCAGAAATAACTACCAGACAGGGCAACCAGTATACCAGGACAACACAGGGAACTTCCCATGGCAAAACAGGGAACCACCCGTGTGTTGGAGCTGCGGACTATTAGGACACATGTCACGTACATGCAGGGTCAGGCCAGGAACACCAGCATGGAACGAACAAGCACAACATAGGACATCACAAGAACAGCAGGGCATACAACCACAGCAGATGTCACCACAAGGGAGTGACCAACACTATTCCCTACCACAACAACAAATAAAACAATACCTGCCACAAGTAACTGGTGCAGCGTTAATACAACCACCACCACAACCTGAACGAACGCAATTGGGTGGGGTGACGGTGTTGGGGCACAACCCTTACACAGGGAATGGCCAGTCATTGTACCCCCAATAGGACAGCCCACAGACGGCCTTGGTGTGTCCCATCCTGTCAGTAACACCTAATAGTGCGGAGGAGCCACGCATAGAGGTAACGATAGGTGACAAAAAATTATCATTCCTTGTTGACACCGGGGCGACCCGGTCTTGCATAAGGGAAGGTAAGTTTAAGATGTCAGGCGAAGCCATGAACACACAAGGGTTTTCTGGGGCTAAAGGGTTGGTTCCATTTACTGATAACGTTCCGCTATCTATTGGAGATTACGATCTGTCAGTACCACTTTTGTATTATAGTGCCTCACCAGTAAACATACTGGGGAGGGACATAATGAACAGATTAAATATGACGATCTCCTTTACAGAGGATGGCATAATTTGCTCTACTCCAGGGATTAACATGCTTGCAGCACGACAGATTTTGCAAGCATACTGTGGACAGATAGCGATCAGGGCGGAGCCGGTAGACGGCGAGCTATTCCAGTACGGAACAGACATGGCATTTGCATGGATGCCAGGGATAGGAGGGAAAATATGGAGGAGACCAGCAGCCTATCTATTCCGACCAGAAACACCAGCTAATGAACTGGAAGGGAAGGTCATTGCAGTGGACATTGAGAGCATTATTGCAACAGCTGATTATGTTGCTGTGCACGCCCAAGATAAAGAAGGGAGAGCATGGAGGGCGGTGATAGCACTAGCAGAAGGATGTAGGCTGACTCAGGTGTCAGATGAAGAGTTGTTTTCAGAAGAAAAGGAGGAAAATGAAATGGTGTTCATGATGAGTGTAGAAATGTGGCTAACAGTGGCTCACAAACAAGTGGCACAGAAAATTGCAATGGCACTTGAGGCACCCGCTGGCACACCAGTCCCATTTTTTAAAGAAGATATGTCAAAGGTGCCAAAATCATTATGGACTATTAGCCCTTATGATGTAGGATGCATTAAAAGCATAGGGGGTGTAAGGATAAAATTAAAAAAGGGTGCCATACTACCAAGAGTGAAACAATACCCATTGTCAAGAGAGGCAGATGAGGGCATATACGAAACCATAACAGCCCTTATAAACAATGGCATATTGGTCCCCTCAGAATCCCCATGCAACACAGCTGTGTACCCGGTGCGCAAGGCTAAAGGAGGGTCTTGGCGGTTCATACAGGACCTCAGACCGTTGAACAACATAGTAGAAGCAGAGTATCCAGTAACAGCAAACCCGGCCACAATTTTGTGTGGCATTCCAGCAGAAGCATCACGGTTTACAGTGATTGACCTTAAAAATGCTTTTTTCTCAATACCATTACACCCAGACTCACAAGACTTGACAAGCTTCACTTACCGAAATAGGAAGTGGAAACATACCAGATTACCACAGGGATATTGTGAATCACCTTCAATTTTCAATAGGGTAATACAGATGGATTTGGGTAACGTTGAGTTGGAAAGCACAGTGTTACAGTATGTGGATGACATAATAATTTGCAGTACAAATGAAGATAAATGTAGAGAGGACTCATTAAAAATGTTGACGATATTGGCTGAAAAGGGGTACAAGGTAGACATGGAAAAGATACAATACTGTCAGGAACAGGTACTTTACATTGGCCAACTGATATCACAATATGGAAGAAGGATTGCACCACAAAGAGCACAGGCAATATCAGGCACTCCCGTGCCACAGACTGTAAGAGAACTGCAGCAATTTCTGGGACTGTGCAACTACTGTAGAGCATGGGTATTTGATTACAGCTCTTACATAGGACCCCTGCTTGAGGGTTTGAAGGAAGCAAATAAAGGGGAGAAAAAGTTGGGATGGACTATGGAAATGAAGGAGGCATTTGATGAATTAAAAGAAGCAATATCAACTGCTCCAGTACTAGCATCCCCAGACTATGAGCGACGATTTTTTATATTCTCACATTGCGACTCAGCAGTAATGAAAGCAGTATTGGCCCAAAAGACTAGCATGGGCTATAAACCAGTAGCATTTTACAGCGGTCACTTAGATCCAATAATGTTAGGACAATTCTCTTGCGAACAAGGTCTTGCTGCAGCTGCATTTGCAGTAGAAAAAGCATCATCAATAACTATGGGGTGTCCAACTACACTATTTGTAGAACATGCACTATTTGCGATATTGAATAAACCTAAGTCCACACTGACGACACAGAGGGCAACAGGTTATGAGATTATTTTGTCCAAAGCTGAACTGGCAATTGTTAGATGTAGCACGGTTAACCCTGCAAGGTTCCTAGCAGAAGTAATTGAAGAGGGAGATTACGCCCACGACTGCACCCAAGTAACTGAGATGTACTCATGTACTAGGAAAGTTGAAGAAAACGCACTAGAGGGAGGTGAGCTTTTGTTTATTGATGGGTCATCAACTATTGATCAAGGAGACGGGATAAGGAGGACTGGGGCAGCAGTAGTACAAATGATGGAAGCGCCAGTGTGTGTGGCTATTAAGTGTGTACAATTACCACAGCATTACTCTGCTCAAGCGGCGGAACTGGTTGCACTCATATTGGCACTAAAGGAAAGTTTTAATAAAAAAGTTACTATATATTCCGACAGTGCATATGTTACATCCACTGTCCACTCAGGGCTATCAAAGTGGAGAAGAAGAGGGTTTAGGAGAGCTGACGGCACTCCAGTACAACATGCCCTCTTGTTGGCTGAACTAATTGAAGTAATAAACGATCCCCAAGAACTAGCCCTAGTAAAATGCACAGCACACACCAATGGAGAAGACTATATATCAAAAGGAAATGCAGCAGCAGACGCACATGCAAAATATGCTGCATATTTTGGTGAGATATGGAACCCCACAGACTCACAGAGAGGGAGAGGGAGGGGAATAGCGAGGGAGATGTTAATAAAAGAAGGGTACACCCATCTCCCAGCCACCCAGATTATGGAGTTACAAGCGGCTGCACCAATGGCCGAAAAAGAAGTATGGGTGAAAAGAGGATGCACAATGTCACCAACCGACGCACTATGGCGCCAGGGTGGCACTGGGAAAGTTGTAATACCATTGGCATTGTTAAATACCGCCTTGAACCAATTACATCACCCTGCCCATACAGGCAAAGAAATAATAGCAGCACGAATTAGAGAAGATTGGTTCTGTCCCGAGTTAACATCCCATGTGTCAAATTTTATCAGCAATTGCCTTACATGTCAACAGTTCACGGCCGGTCATACTTTAAAGGTGATAAGAGGTACCATACCCCGACCAGAAGGACCTTTTCGGCACCTCCACATTGACTATGTTGATATGATCAACATTTGTCAAGGCAATAGATACATGATAGTAGTAGTATGCCCATTTTCTAGGTGGATCGAAGCAGGGCCCTGTTCACACCCTGATGCGTTTAGAGCAGCCAAATTTATAGTAAGGGAGGTATTCCCCAGGTGGGGAGTGTGCGAGGTGTTAAGATCAGACAACGGACCCCATTTCGCAAATGAAATGTTCCAGCATATCACATCCCTACTGAACATTAAACACAAATTTGCATGTGCGTACCACCCACAGGCCAATGGTGTATGTGAACGCCTGAATGGCCTATTGAAGGAGGCAATTGCTAAAATACAGCAAACAACAAAGAAAAGTTGGTTGTATTGCCTTCCGTTAGCACTGTTCGAACTTAGAAACAGGCCAGGGTCCGACCACCACCTCACCCCACACGAGGTGGTTACTGGACGCCAAATGCGCCTTCCCCTAACACCAACGTCAAGGGCATTCACCGACCAAGAAAGTTCTGCGAATGTGTTAGGTGATGAAATGTATCAATATGTGTCTTCTTTGATTACTAGCGTTGTGTTTGTGTCTCAACAGCTCGAGCGCACACGGGGCGGGTCCACCAGCAACCAAGAAATAGACGAAAATACAGAATTGGAAAAGGAGAACTTGTGCAAACTTGCCAAAGGCGACCACGTACTACTTCGAAATTTTAATAGAAGGTGGAACCAGCAGAGGTTCACTGGCCCCCATTTAATAGAGGACGTATCAACAAGAGCAGTAAAACTAAAGGATAAGCGTGCGTGGAACCACCTGCATGATGTAAAAATCTACAAACTGCAGACCCGCCCCAGCGCCAACGACAGGTCCATTGGAAAAACGCCAACAACATCCCCGGCAGCGGAAGAAAACACAACCACAGACAACGACCCAATTGTCCCCTCGGAGAGAATAACGGACGAAGAAGGGGGTGATCCCCACACTGCCCACCCCATGGTCACACGTTCAAAGAGTAAAACTGCTCCCACCATCTGAGCAAACCCCCCCCCATTGACTACTAAATACAATTGTAATAAAAACTAAGGACTTCGCTTGCACCAATACACATGTAAACACGTGAATGTTCTCTTTTTCTCTCGCACATACAGGAGCTGCGTAATATTGTATTGTTAAGAAAAGTTATCTAACAAATTCAGTGTGCAGGCGTAGATGGTGCTGCCAGACGATAGTTACCCAGAAGAATTGTCACACCAATTTGTATACGAAATAAAAAGGCCAACATACTTAAAAAAGAAAAGGGTACGTGTATACTACACGGCCTTCCTCCTGGCCATAGAAAATTACATGCCCCACCTCCGCCCATACTTGCCGGTCTTGAGAGACCGATCACTTAGAGTAGCGTGGGAGCAACTCTTCACCTGGGCACTGAATGACTATTTGATAGGGAGAGCTTAATGAAACAAAACTAACATTTAATAACAAGCACTTTTTGAGAATTTTTAGGCGGGCAACTTTAACGTCGCAAGAATACGCTGCCAGGACTGCAGCAAGGTAAGAGCAAAATGTCGGTGAGGTTAGCATATGTAATAAAAATAATAGGGATTTTTATGATCACCGGAGTTTTGGCTGCCTCTGTATGGCAGTACAGCTATGCTATGAGTTTTTTTGCTGCACCCAAACCTAATGTACCCCACCTCCCTGCTGCAACAGGTGTTACGTCAGGTGGTAGCAGTAACAATGAACAAAAGCGAAATAAAGTTAAACGCAGCACATACTCAGACAATAAAGGTATTGATAATTATGTACAAGATTCAGCACACGTCACAAACAACATATGGTACCAGCACATGACCCGCATTGGTAAGCAGACAACTGAGGATAGCTGTTACGTTTGCTCATTAATACCATACGCCATGAGCGCTTCACGAACATTTGTTGCCACAGAAATAGATGAAAAAACAGCACAGTGCATAATATATTTGGCCCTGTTCCAAACGAAAGGAAGATTCCAAGGAACAGTAGTGCACATGACATGGAAAACACGAGACTCATACCCATATGAAAACAACTTCCTCAAGACCTATCTGAGTTATCACAAGACCAGTTTACATGCTGAAGCATTCAGATACATAACAAGTGGCCCTGAAAAAGGAGAAACAAAGAAGGTAACACTGCAGTATCTACCATGTGATTGGTACGCCACGGAAGTTCCGGGTAAACAAGGATGCTGGGAGAGGCCATTACTGACGATAACAGGAAAGGTGTTCCTGGGTACCAGCTGGGAGATAGGAGTGGTTGGCAGCAACATGGTAACAAAAGAAACTATCTCAACCATCGAGACACACAATCATCGATGTTGGACGACATGGATCAAGTATGTACCAATGCTCACGTGGGTAGAAGAAGATGAAGACCCGATAACTATATTACCATTGACTGCGCCCAAAGTATGTTACCAGCATAAAGGAGAGGTGGACGTGGGATATAACACCAATTGTGCAAGTGTGATGGAGTTACCTGAGGGGGGAGCGGGAACAGCAGTAATAATGGACCATTATTGGGCCTGCGGAGAAAAGGCATATCATACACTGCCTCCCCTGTGGAGTGGTGTGTGCACAATGGTACACGTCAATGTACCATCACTAGTGGTACCTAAGAAGCATGTCGATGTGGCGAAATTTCCGAAAATGGATGAAGGAGACAGGAGAAGAAAGAGATCTGCACCACTCCAGAAGGAGCAAGAAAACAGGACAAACAGCAATGATACTGTCCTAAACAGGAGAAAAAGACAAGGAGAGCCATTAACAGGAAATTATCTGTGGGGAAGGTCGGAAACGGAACTAACCTCAACACCGCCAGAACACAGACTATTCAGCAGAGCAGCAATGTTCTTCTCCTCAATAATACATCCGGGACTGCAGGCATACGCAAACGCAAAATGGCTGCAAATAACCAGATGGGAACTAATGATGACCATAAATTCGACAGTAAATGGGTTTAACGCAATTAAAGAGGAGCTGCGAGCTGTAAGGATGGTAGCACTACAGAACAGATATGTATTGGACCTTCTCACAGCAATGGAAGGAGGAGTTTGTGCAAAGATAGGACAATCATGCTGCACGTTCATACCTGCCAACGATGCCGACAATGGTACACTAACAGAAGCAGTTTCACAATTGGCCCAGATGCACTCCAAAATGATGGACGAAAGTAACGGCGTAAACAAGGATAAAAGCTGGTTTTCACTATTATGGTCATGGATGCCATCTTGGCTGTCAGATGGACTGAAAATAATAGTGGGATGTGCTATTTTGGCTGGAGCTGCACTGATAATAATTAGATTTTGGAAAGCCCGGAAGGCGCGCTCAACTGATGAGTTGCTGGAAATGGTGGGAATGCACCCCTTGATGCCAGCGGATGACGGCCAGCACACAGGTGTGATAATACACGAAAGGGAGAAGTTGCGCACCCAAATCATCGCCAATCATCTAGACCCACCATCAGTGAAGATCGAGAACCCAAGGAACCCTAGGAGCTACATAGGAAGATGGGTGTACTGTACTCCTGGAGGAACATGCGAATACATGTATTGGTCATTTGAAGATCACGTAAACCATTATGGACATCTCGGAGGGATAACCAAGATATGGAGAGTAAGAGGAGATAACGAGAAGGATATGTTTGTGGTCGACAAGTCGACCAGAGGGGGGACTGAAGTGGGAGAATGGAAAACCAGACTCCCGTCCTTCACCTCTCGCGCTTGGCCTAGAGGGTCGCGGCCCAGACACCCGCCACGAGAAGAGTTTGCCCATTTACCAGATGACCAAATACCCTGGTACAGAAACATACGGATGTGTCCATCTGCCTGCCCAACAGCCCGCACTGGCCATGCCGACACCTGCGGCACGGACCAACTAGACTGAAATCTACACATCGTTAGAGATGCCATGACGACCTAGATAACGGGAAGCACCGCTGAACTATTATACACGCTGAACATTTCCACACCAATCTACACGAAGAACATACTCAGTGCTCTGACGTAGGCGACAGGCTTATTCACGGACGTGCATCTTTATTATTTTTACATAGGCTTTCAGAATGCAGAAACGCAAGACGCACCATGAGCTCATTTATAACGCTTGCTCACGCTTCTCTTGAAACCCGTTACCATCGTGAGAGATATAATGGAAACACGATACTGGCCATGAAACTGTATGCCACTATAACCTAAAGCATCCATGCACTAAATGGATTACTCGTGCACCAGGCCCAAGTAGGCCTCAAGCAAGAGTTCCCGTGGACATTAACAAAGCAAAAGTCAGGTTGCTGAGCCTGCAGAAAGAACCCAGTGGAGCAACTAGCCAAGGTCGTAATGTTGCAAACCCACAGTCAAGAAACAAATCTTCAAAGGCACGATGTTGCAACCTCGCACTCCACGTACCAATGTTAAAATCATATCTGCAAATTAAACCAGACATACAGTGGAAAAACAATATTAATTGTGCAGAATTATGCCTCAAACACGGTCCCTCCCCACGTGACCAAGCCGAACCTGACGAGATGCCAAAACCCAGGAGAGAAAAGGCGTCTGGGTACCTCGCTACGAGACGCAGGCCGACACACTTGAAAGGCTCAATGGACACCTGCTACAGTGGGAACGGTCAGTCTCCCACCTATGAATAAATCCTCACATTGCCTGCACGTACCCATACTGAAACACTGTTGCAACCACAGGTGCACCGTGTGCTGGGAACAACGGTGGTCCCAGGCTGGGGAGCTCACGGATGCACCAATCAGAACATGAGGTTCTTATCTCAGACGTCAGTAACGTTAGCCAATCCTCAGGGGTCTTCATGTAACAATTCTTATGTATCTAATTGTAGGGACAACCCAGATATACCACCTGACTACACCTTAACCACTAATATCATTCTCTATAGGCGTACTATACTAACCCCACCACTCGAGCAACCAATCAAGAGTGGCGATAGGTTCTTTTGGTAACTTTTTGGAATGACGCAAGTAGCGCGTCATAATGTAGTAAAAAGGGCCTGCGAGCCCCACTATTGTGTGTGTGTCAGGACGAACGCGTGCGCTCCTTGACCCATCCCTGCCGTTTGCATAATAAACGACAGAAGTTGCCTTGCTCCTTGTGTGTGCCTCATACTCTGTCTCGATCCGAGATATACACGGGAGGAGTTGGGGCCTCCCTGCCCGGAGGTCTGCGGACGGCCCGGCCGACCCCGGCAGAATTCCCCCCCGACACCGTAGTGGCAGGCGCGGCACCAGTCCCCTCGCTCCGGGATGATGGTAATTCCTGGGAGGGTGACTGGGCCTTGTGTTGCCGGCCGGTGGCGGCATCCCCGCCACTTTGCTCCACAGCACCGTCTCCTCCCTCTTCATCACTCGCCGCTGTGTAGAGGGAGACTTAGAACACAAGCATCAGGGTACTGTACAATAGACAAGAAGCAATATCACATGAGTGGCACTGTCAAACGTCACTTCCATCATGTGCCTCCACAACATATGGGTCAGTGCAGGCAACAAACATGCAGAAACAGGCATGGTGCATGCAATGAACATTTGCATCCATGTCCAAGGAACTGTTGAAACATACAATGGTGGTTTGAAACTCACATGCATCATGGGTCATACTGATCACATACACACACATCACCGTAGTTTCATGCATCTGGCCTGTTGTATCCAGACACAGTGGATACAAGGATAACTAGGCTGCATCAGTGAATAAGAACATTGTCACGAACATGTGTCATGCATCCATGGCATTTACAAGTCACACACACGCTACTCAGACACACAGACATGTAGACCATACATGTCCATGACAGCAGCACCCATCTCTCAACCCCCAACCATGTCCAAGAACAGAGACAGGCATGCATTCATGTGTGCATTCCGCATGCTTCTCCTCATGTTGCATTGTAACACACACACCATCCATGTGGTTCACGCATGACTGGTCTCACACACAGCATCATCATGTCCCTGCACACACACATCCATACATGGCCCATGTCACACATACAGGTAAATAGCTAACTACCAGCACACTGCAACATACCTGTTTCACACAGCAATGCATGACCACTTACCACTCGACTCCAGACGGGCCTGCATCCTGAGTATCTGGTGGTGAAGCACTGGGCGAATGCGCTCCAAGACCCTCATCTGCTGGTTGGTAAACTGGCCCCGGCACCCCACTGCATCCGCTGTGTCTAAGAGGTACCGGGCCTTCTTGAGTGTCCTGGACTTGTAGTCCTCCCAGCGCTTCTGGACGTGTTTGATGTCGCGGGGTGCCACCCCCTCCACGTGGATGGCACCCACTATGTCCGTCCAAATCCTCCTCCGTCTTTCTTTGTTGGCACACAATGCCCCAGGACTTGCTCCACCAGGATGCCAGGTCTTGCTCCACCAGGATGCCAACTTCATTGGAAGTGAAGCTAGCAGGCCTCTGCCTCTCAACTGGGGGATTGCCACTGGTTCCAGATGGTGTTGTGTATCGGACATGGCAACCCCCGAGGCAGGTGTGGGTCAGCAACTGGGTCCTGGGGCTGGGCTGTGGAGCAATGGAATACCAGTCGGGAGACCTCTGTCCCAGCAGGGGTGGTCACAGCAACTGGACCCCTGGAGATGGCAGATGTGCAGGCACCAAATGGCAGGGCACAGTGGCAGCAGGCAGGCAGGCAGCAGCAGATGGCTCGTGGGCGGCTGCTCAGGGCTCTGGGGGGCAGTCATTTGGCCTTCTGGGCAGGAGCATGGTCTTCCGTGTGTTGTCTGGTGGCCAGCTTGATACAGAGTGATTTGGCATGTGAAAAAACAGCACGTCAGCGTGTAATTCGAGGAAAGGCCCTTGGCGCATAAGCGCGTAGGTGACATAATGTGCGCACAGGCATTTCCCTGTCACGGGTTGATGGTCCCACGTGGGTTTCCATCGCTCTCGATGTGCTTTTTGTGGGAAGCGGTGCGTGTGTTTTCCAGATGTTGGGGTTCACGCGTGGTTATTTCACAGCCGATGCAGTGCGTACTTCTTCTTTTGGTGTGGGTGTTGGCTGTGCATTCTTCTTGTACACACAAGGCGGATGGTGAGTCGGACACACACTATTTTTTATGCTGCGGGTGTCCCAGTTGGTCGCGTACCCTTTTTCTCCGGGCATACTAGCCCACGTGTTGATCACATGCACATTTTTTGTATTCCTGGCTGCCACAGATTACTGCATGTGTTTTTTTCCACGCACGTGGGCTACAGGGGTCGCGTATCTATTTTTTATGCTTTTTTGGGATGCCTGAGTGTTGCGTGACATGTCATTTCTCCTAGGGGGCCACATAATGGGCCATTCATCATGGCTGTATTTACGTGTTTGTTGTTTGAGCGCACTTTTGTAATGCGCAGGGACGCTACCGCCTGCCTTTATGTGGCAGACGTATTTAGGCCTGTGCGTGTCTTTGGCTGTGCATAGGTTTCCCCTATTCGATTCCATGAATACGTGTGGATCGCGTGCGTGTGGGCATTCCGTGTATTTCCGTGCAGTACTTCCCCAGTTACGCCTTCTATTTCACACGTTGTTCCCCATTCCACATGTTCCTACTTTTTAGTGTGTGCGCTGACTTTGTGCGCTTTCGCTGTGCGCGTCGTACATGACATTCGGGATGTGGAAATGATGCGTGCGCCGGTTAGCGCTACACACGAATTTGACGCACATCCCGGAAATTACACATGCAGGTCCTTCCATGAATCGCACGCGTGCGATTCGCTCGTGTGCGCTGGCTTTTTCACGCTTGCGCCTGATTGCGCCACTGATTTCGGTGCACATTTATTCCATGAATTACCCCCCTATTATTTTTGTTCTCTTTTTATAAAACAAATCTTAAACAACAGACGCATACTTTGTCTGGTATTTTAGCAGATGTGTTTAGAAATTTTGCTATTTCTGTGTTGTATGTGTTTGTAAGGAGGTTGGTATTTGTGATGTTTTCTCTAATGTTTTCTAAAGTTCCAAAATATTTACTTTGGAAGTGTTCTCTTTCTCGAAGGAGTTATTTGGCCTTGTAGGCAAATGTTATTTGATGTCTGCAGTTCTAGAGCAGGATTTTTCGCATAGTACAATCTATGCACAAGGTTTTGTATAGCGGAATGGTGTGTTGCTAACCTTTTGATGTGGTGGAAGGTGCTTTTGCAAGCAGTTCCTGAAATGCAGGCCAATGAATGTCCGCACAGTCCAGTGTGGATGTATACTGGGCAGCAGTCCATGGTTTGTAAAGTTCTGATTATACTTTTGTCTTTTAGTTTCACATAGTGATTCAGGAATTGTTGGGGTACATTACATATTGAGCTGCAGGTCCATTTGTACACTGACGTTTGTTTGGACAAAAGGAATATTTGTTAATGTTAATGTTAATAGTATTGGTACTGCACACCGTCACCAATGGAATTGGTCCCCAGGCACCCTGGTGGATCTGCAACCAAAAAAGGAGGGGTGGGGTTTAGTACAGTAAAGTGGGAGTAGGAAGGTGAGGAAGGTGGTGTCATGTTGGCAGCTTCAGTTCGGTTTTCACTGTGGCTGATCTTGAGTGTGATTATCAGATCAATGTGGGCCCTGATGTGTTTTTTGTTTGTTGTTGCAGTGTGTTGATGTTCATGTAGTTTGCTCTGCAGAGACGTGGTTGTTTGAGTTTTTTGTGTGAGAGATGTATGCGGAAAGTTGAGCTTAATGATTAGTGTTTTTTTGTGGCATAGTCTTTGCAATTCTTGATCCACTTCTCTGATTGTCCTATGGAGTTGGTATTTAATTGGTCTGTCTAGTGGTTAGGTGTGATGGGATGGCAAATTTCCATCTGAGCTATTTCAGAGCTTTGTGTACCAGGTTGAGGCACGCATTGTCCCCCGCTCTGGTATTGGTGCTGTATGTTTTACATTCATCAGCTCCCTTCCTATCCATTTCCCTGTCTTTGAACTATAGTTGCCTTTGTGTGCTTCGTCGGCTAAAGGTGAGTTGACATGTCATCCTTATCCTGCCCTCCTGATCTCTCCAAATTCGCTCATTAGTGTAATTCTAACTGATCTATCTTTCATTTTGGTATACTGATATGCCGTAAAGTGTCCTCCCTTCTCTCTGTTCCTAAAGGCTAGCTTAGGAGATAGGGAGGATAGTTTCCCTCTCTCAGTATTGTTTTAGCTGCATATGTGCCCCAATAGGCATTCCTTCTAGTTATGGGGGGAAGAGCCAGGCTTTGAGTAGTTTTCTGAATAGAAGGTGCTCTCTCGTGTTGCGTATGTTCTTTGGTAACTCATTCCAGTTTTTTCGTGCAATCTGAGAGAAAGTGGATCCTGTACATTTTCTTTTTTTGTATGGTTTTGATTCCAAATGGATGACACTGCTAGATCTGAGTCGCCTTGTTGGATAGTAGACATTTATTTTCTCTCTTAGGAACTCTGGGCTTTGGCGTTATGCACATTGATTTGAACTTTTAGTGCTATTTTATTGGTAGCCAGTGTAGCATTTTCAGAGCTGGTGTGAGGTGTTCTCGTCGCAGTAATTTGAGGAGGACTCTGGCCGCTGCATTTTGGATGCATTGAAGTTTTTTTGTTTTAAGTCGCTCTGGCATGCCTAGATATATGCTGTTGGCATAGTCTACTCTGGACATGCTGAGAGAAATGATGGTGAGCGTTTTGTGGGTGAATAAGAGGAATGGAATGAGAGGAATTTGGTTGAAAGTATGTTGCTGAAGTTTCTTCTTTAAGGGTTTCTTTTGCCATAATGGTGTCTACTACCACTGTGTAACCTCACCCATTATTGTCTGTGGCATTTGGGTTTATTTGTTCTTGTTTTTTAGCATCTTCATTGAAACATGGTTCTGTGCTGCTTGTGTGAAACCATTCACCTTAACAGAAGTTTGATAAGGAATCTGTATGAACATTGCACATGTTTAGAAGTAGTTTTAGTAATGTATTGATTCATTTTGTTAGTGGTTTTATTCTGTTTAAAATTAATACAAACAACATTTTCTTTAGCAGAAATGTGCTATCAATGCTAATGGTAGAACATGACTTTTTAGATTTTCTTATGAGATTGTTAAGAAATCGACAGTGGTATTATTTTGTAAAATATATTTTCTGGAATGTTTTATTGTGGCTACCTTAAGATTGGTAGATCTGGCGTTAGGTTAATTATTAGGTCTGCTTTTATTTGTACATCTTTTTTTACTTTACATTTTTGCAAGAGGGGGCTGACTTTTATAATTCTGGCTGGTTTGGTTTACTTTTGAGTGAGGTTAGTAGCTTTTCTGTTTTTCAGTTTTCTATACATTGCTTTAGAGGTGGATGTCTGTATGGCTTGTTCTTATTTGTATCTGCTCTATATTTTATTTGTTTCCTACTGAGTTGTTTTTTTAGTAGGCATTCTGCTTTGTCTGTTGGGAAGAAAGAACGTTTGTGTTTCAACGTTCAATGTGTATACATGTATTATACATTGATGTGGGGGCGTTATTGTAGAGAGAACAATAGTGCTGTGTGATTGTGTAGTAGGGTGATAGGTGTGGTTGGGAGGTGGTAAGGGGCTGTATACCTGTGATGGTCTTGGGTAAATATGACATTGAAATCTGGTGGTGTTTTATAAAATAAATATATTCATTGATGGGAATGGGTTATAAAGTATTGAAAGCATAATATGTTGAGCAGAACTGTTGTTAGTAAGAGAGTGGTGGTTTGGAATATTATGATGTATTGAGGAAAACAGTGGTTTATGTATTCATGTGATTCGGTTGTGTGGGTGTAATTGAAAAGGGGCGAAGAAGAGTGTGTATGTGTGCTAATGTGTGTTAGTAATTTGGAATGGAATGAGTGAAACAATGTTTGGTTGGAACTGAGGATTTGAGGTGGATAGGGATATGGAAGAATAAAGAAATTAAATTGTGGTATATACATTGGTGACAGTGTTGTTAGGCAGTAAGGAATTGGTGGTGTATTGAATAAAGAACAATGTTCAGGTAAGTTTAGAAAGAGTATACATGCTGCAATAGAAGGAGTACGAGTGAAATACAATATTGTTGAGTAGGAAACAATACTTTAGGCTAATATTTAGTGAACGTACATTGTACAATTAGAGAGATATGCACCCTATATTAATCTACTTACTTTGTAGGGTGTGAAGAGTTGTCTGTGTTCGGTAGCTGTCTTTGTCAATCTTCTTTTTTCCTGTAATTGTAAAAGACATTTAGTTGGTATATGTGGTAAGTTTGTTATTTATTAAGTCAGGAGCAGTGAGTAAAGTTGTGTTACATCTGGAGTGCTAAAGTAGGTTAAGTATGTTGTTACAAAGATTGCACTATGAAAAGTTTAGTTTTCATATTATAAGCAACAGTGTAAAAGGTTTAAACTAGGGCTAATATGTAATGATATTAGCTATACAGCAAAGTTTGCCTTAATGTAAAAATGCATGACAACATTTTGTTTTGGCAGTAGGGCAAGGTGAGTACTGGTGCTTTTGATATGGAGAGTGCACTTGTTGTGGTGCAATGGATTTGTAATGTGTTGCAGTGTTTTCAGAAAGTAGGACAAACTGTGGCCTAGTGGTAATACTGCAGAACTTGCAGTTGCAGCAGTGTATGGCTTTAGTATGTGGTGTGTTGTAGTGGTGGCTGGAAATCACTAGTCTTTTTTATGTAAGGAAAAGTGCTGCATTTAGGTTTCCATGATTGTAGTATGAATTTATTGAAAGGGGAAACATGTGTACCTGCATTGGAACTACACACATATATGTGAGTCGGCGGTGAATGGTGGCACTGTAAGGCATGTGATGGCAAAGGTTGGAACATATGATGTTTATACATAAAGAAACATGGTGTTGTTTTAATTAACATTTTGTTCAAAATATTTTAAAAAACAAGTGTAGGGTGTGCATAGTTTTCCTACAAGTAAGGAAAATGCAGTTGCAAAAGATGTGTAGAACACTGATAAGTGGCAGTTAGTGTGAGGAAGTCAAATATGTTGGCAGGACATGTGAGTAACTGCCACTTGATGTGACCAGGTGCAGAATTTTGCAATACATGACATTTAATAGCAGTGGTTAAAAAAAGAGAATATGCTTATGGAGATGCTTATTACAGGGTAAGTGGCATACACTGTGCAAATATATATATTGATATTCTTTTCTCCAAAAGAAGTGTTGCACTTCTCCGAGGGGAGGAATTGCTTCATTACAGATGAAGTGAGGTATGGCAATTAAGCGGTGATGGAAGTATCTTGACACATTTACAGGGTCAAGAGAGCAGAGTTCTCCTGGAGTTTTCATGTCTATCCCTGCTTTGTTTTCATTTGCTATGCATAGGAAATTGGGCAAGTCTTCCCATGCATACTCTGCTCAACTTAAAGTGACAAACCATGTGGGTGGGCCAAGGTTGCGTAGCATACACCGTACATCTGCGTGATGTCGTAACCAGTTTTCTTTCGTACCACGCATGTCTGTAAAGAGATTTGTAATACTTGACTGTAAAACTTCATCTTTCTCTTGCACCTTTTGAAGTAGGTGCGTAGCAGACATTCACTTTCAAAGAGGAGGTGGAATATGTATGCAACGTTTTGTCTGAATCTGGGGTCTTCAAAATACATTAAAAAATGGTGGTAATCTGATGCTGTTATTTGTGTGTAAATTTCATCATACCTTCCACCTTTTCCAGTAGGAAAGAGTTGAGGAAAAGCTTGTGCTTCTACACCTTTTCCCATATGGTGATTGGGGATCCTTTGGTTTGCCGCATCGGATATGTTTCTAGTGCATCGACTATGGTGTCTTTGGGGTGCAGTGGGTGAATTGTATACTGGTCTAAAGTATTGGAGGCGGTAATAGGATCTGGAAGTTCAAATTGGCCAATTGATGAGGAATCCTGCATTATTTTGGTGGTTTCTCTCAGGTTTTCTTCAATGTTTACTTCTTTGTAGTATTCATTGTTCTCTTTAAGATATTGCAGGGCTTCCCTGACTTTGTTTGAGTCTACTAGTTGCTGCCATTTATTTTGTATTTTGTAGGTACATCATTCACTAGGATAATCAAAGATTGATCTATTGGCCGTTGCACTCCCAGAGTGTCTTCATTTTCTTTAAGATCTAATGGCAAATATACCACTTTACCACAAATGCCTTTCAGTAATTCAGAAGGAGGCAACGTGGCTGTTTTTGGTTGAAGGTGTATTATCACTTGAAATGGGTGCACTGTTTGGATTACAATGCTCTCATACAAATTAAGCTGTTGGAGTGGTTTTGGAAGTGGGAATATGGCCAAGTTATTAATGATAGCCGGTGAAGACATTTGGTTATTATCATGTTTTCCAGTGCAGTATGTGCAAAGTATTGAGGCTTTAGTAATTTTGTATTTGTTTTCTGCCATGAGCTAGAGAGATAACTGGAACCATTGGGATTCCTCATTGTCTTCTATTTTGTATGTTATATCTACAGTGTTGGTGCTCTTCGTATAAAAAGTTCTGTGACAACACACAGATACTTGGTTTGGTACTTCAGTAGATGTGCTTTTAAACTTTGCTATTTCTGTTTTGTATGTGTGTAATAGAAGGTTGGCAACTGTAAGGTTGTTGCTAATCTCTTCTAAAGTTACTGGATTTTGTAAGTGCTCTTCAGTTCCAAAATATTTGCTTTGGATGCGGTCTATTTCATCCAGGAGTTCTTTTGCTGTGCCATGTAGGGGAATGTGATTTAAATGCTCCACTGCTAAAGCAGGACTTTTTGCATAGAACAGTCTCTGATGAAATTTTGTATAATACAATGGTGTGTTGCTAATATTTTGATGTGGTGGAAGGCGCTTTTACAAGCAGGCCCGGAAATGCAGGCTAATGAATGTCCTCTTAGTTCTGAGTATTTGGGCACTTGACAGGGGTCCATGGTTTGTAATATTTACATTTTTTATTTGTCTTTGGCTTTCACATACTGATAGATGAACTGCCACAAATATTTGAAGGATTGTGTTTGTACGTTACACATTGAGGTGTACAGCCATTTGTAGACAGGAAAAATTGGTTAATTGGAATGGAGAGTTGATTCTAAGTTTGTTGGGGATATACTTGCTATCCGCATTTCTTCTGCCATAATGGTACTGTCTACCATGTCATACACTCGGCCACTGCTACGTATGGCAATTGGGTTTGTTTGCTCTTGTTTGTATGCCTCTTCTTTGAAATATGGCTCTGTGGTTGTTGTGTGAATCCACTCACCTGCACAGACGTTTGCAAAGGTATCTATTTTGATTTGCATATGTTGCAAAGAACTTTTTGTAGGTTACTGATTCATTGGTTAATTGTGTTTAAAATTAATAGAAATTATTTCCTTTTGAGGAGAAATGCACTGACTATGAGAGCATCCAGAGTCATTTTCCTGCATGTGTGTGTATTCCTGTGGGAAAGGTTTGCTTCAGCGTGTATGACAGTATAATGTGCTTGAAGAAGGAAGAACATAACAATGTTTTTATAAAACTAATGGGTATTACCATACTGGTGTTCTGATGACATTACAAACAGTGGACCTGGCAAGGTGCAAGGAGTAAGGGTGAAGTGAGTGCTGTGCGGATGGATATAATTGTCTAGGCTACAATACAACAACCCTGCACTGTCTGAGTAACAGGTAGAACACTACTACAGTACTGCACATACTTTGTTGGATGTGAAGAATACATTTCTTCTGGGTTTTATCTTCCAGCAGAGACGTCACTGGCCTTTAGGAGGCGGTTCCTTACTGCAATTGCAAAAGAAGGAAGTTAGTGGGCATGTGTGTTAATGGTACAGTAATAGCAGTAGGAGAACACATTATTTTAGATTGTAGGAGGATTTGTTGGCAGGAAGAGTGTGTGTGTGTGTGTGTGTGTGTGTGTGTGTGTGTGTGTGTGCGTGCGTGTGTGTGTGTGTGTGTGTGTGTGTGTGCGTGTGTGTGCGTGTGTGTGTGTGTGTGTGTGTGTGTGTGTGTGTGTGTGTGTGTGTGTGTGTGTGTGTGTGTGTGTGTGTGTGTGTGTGTGTGTGTGTGTGTGTGTGTGTGTGTGTGTGTGTGCAATTCTACATCACTGCATACGAGTGGGGACTTGGGAGTATCAGCATTGTTGGTAGGGGAACCAGTGTTGCAGTGATAACTGTGCCCTGTGGGGATGCACTTTTAAATTGTGTGAGAAGTTATTGCACTACTTGCTTTGGAAATGGATTAGTGCAAGTCATAGTACTTAGAGAAAAAGGGCAGACAGATGTACAGATCGGAAAAGAGAATCTAGTGTGTGGAATTTTGTTAACTTTCTCACACATAGATGCTTGCTACATGAGTGCTGAAATCCTTTTCTGTTGTTTCATTTATTTATCTAAATGTACTGTTAATGTACATGCTTTCCTCGCAATGGTTCATTTTGTCAGTTGTGCAATGTATGTATTTGGCAAGCTTTCCTAACATACATTCAGTTAACGTTTTTTGTGTGCATTCTGAACATTTCACATAGGATCTGGCACTTGCATGTGCTGTGTAAATGTTCTCAATGCGTTTTATTATTTAAAAAAATCACAGACAGTGGTGCTGAAATTGAAATATGTGCTTTGCAGCTTTTATGCTAGTGGGCAGTACAAAAACACTTTGAAAGCAAACACCATTGTAAGTAACTGTTAGTTGATGAGAGGAGATGGGACACATGTGGGTATGATTATTGAGTAGGTGATGTAGGGCAAGTGGCAGGCACCCTGTTCACATGCATGCAATCTATGTACTTGCTATGCTTTGGTAACATACATGCAGTTTTCATTTTCTGTGTGCATTATAAAACATATGCATACTTGTAGTTTGTTTTGATGGATGCAGATGTGGATGTCATCTGGAAGTAGACATCTTGGAGAGTTGTACAGTACTTTTGAATGCAGGTGCTTGGGAATCATAGGAGACCTGTGCTCTTAGTGTTGAACAGTACATCTGCAGTGTTGTACTGAGTTGATAGAGTTATATGTAGAGATCTTGGATGTGAGTGGTGGATGGTTGTGGGACTGCTTACTAGTAGCCAATGAGAAAGTGCTGCAAAGAGTGAAGTGGAAAGGGAAGAAGGGCTGCCCTTGTGTTACGAGATCTGCAACACTGCGCTAGTTCTTGGATCACACGTGCCACATCTGAGGCTTCTCAGCATGCCTGGCATGGAAATCGGACTGTGGGGATTAGCCAATCAGATGTTAAGGGTGTGCTTTACAGAAAGGTAGGCCAATACCGTTTTTTATTGCTGGGTTGGTTGTGTAGTGAAGATGGCTGGAGTTACTGTATGGATAGTGGGAGATTATTTTGTATGTGTTGTGGAGAAGTATGCAAAGGCAAGAGGTGTTTTCTAGGCCTGGAGCCTTTATGGTGCAGTGTGCCTGGACGCAATTTGCAGGCACTGCTTGCTCTTTGCAGAAACATGGCTACTTTTGGTAGTCCTGATGTTTTGGTGGTGCACTATGGAGGAGAGTATTTGGGCTATATCAGTGATCCAAGTTTGGATCCTGTATTGAAGTTGTTGGTGGAAGAACTAAAGCTGCTTTTCCCTACTGCAAAGGTGTTTTCTTTCTGAAATACTACCAATAGCACAATGAAACAACCCCAATGCCTTTAATCCCCAGCAAAATGTTGGAAGGTGTCTTGTTAATAGCGACATGGGTATAGTTTTGTGACCTGCTGAGATGTCTGTTCCATCCAATGACAATATTGACTCCCTTAGTGTGCACTATTGAACCGCAGACAGTGTTCCGTTGTCCATTCTTGGAAATGCTTGTTTTCTTCACAATCATAGGGATGCTTTGCAGAGGTTGATGTAATGCAGTAAGGAGGAAAAGGAGAGAAAAGAATCCCCCCAAAAAGAAATAAAACAAAAGGTGTTTGTTCAGTAGCACCTACAAAAAAAATGAAATAGTGGAAATCTCCTACCCTGGGCTAAATTTCTCTCCCTCACCCCCTTGAATTGGCCGATTTATCTGTGAACTCTGCGGTAGTTCGTGGATCGTACATGCCACATCCAGGACTCTTAAGGATGGTAGGCATGGACATGGGACTGTGGAGGCCAGGGGATTGGTCAATAAGGTTCCCTGTGTGTGGTTTGCAAGTAGAGAGTGTGGGAGAGGCTGAGAGAAGTGCAGATGGATGTGGTTATGGCTGTGTGTTTAGGGAGGCAAAGTGTCTGGATTGTGGGGGACTCTTGGATACATTGGTTGCAGGTGTATGCAGAGCACTGTCGAGTGGCTGCACATCTTGGATTCCCTCAAGTGGATGTGCACTGCTATGGAGTGCATGGCATGAAGGGGCTGGATTTGCTTCCCCTTTGTGCCACTTTGGTGATGAAGCATCACCCAGCCATTATTATTGTTCATTGAGATGGGAACAGTTTAGGCCGCGTTACTGGATTCTCTCTGCAGTTCGCGATGAAGTAGGCACTTGGGAAAGTCATGGGCATGTTTCCAAACTCTTTTTTCACACATTTCACAGAAACAGATGTGGCTGCGCTCTTCATCACTTGGTCCGCAAATGAAGAAAGCCAGGCACAATATCAACAAGGCTGTTTGCACATTTTTGCAAGATGAAAACAATACATTTCGTAGCACCAACATTTTCCGCAGAGATGGCGTCGATTTTACTGATGCTGTCAATAATTTGTTTTTTGGCAGAATATCCAAAATGTGTGCAGTAGGTGTTGGCCACGTCATAACTTCCAAGAAGGAAAGAAAAAAACAAACAGACTCTTTTCAGATCCCCCACTTTCTCCCAGAAAATAATGTAATAGTTTACATGCTGCCACCCCCTGCATGCTTTGGAAGTCCACAGACTACCGCACTGTCCACAGACTTCATGGACTGTGCAGGGCCACTTGTATTTCATTGGCACTTCCTTTTTTAAACTGTGAAAGGTGGCTCTGAAAAGAGCTGTTTTTTTTTTGTTATTTGTGATTTTTTGTGAATCTAAAACATGACATACAAGTGAGGGAATCGAAGGGAGGGATATGAAAGAGCAGATGGAGAGAGGAAGATGTTGGATGTGCTTTCCTTCGTAGTCCCGGACCGCAGCCTCAAACCCACTCCAGAACTGCTCACCCCTGCAGAGTACCATGTCGCAGTACACACACAAAACAGTGACCTTTAAAAGGTAAGGATCTACTGCGGTGCATATGGCCTACGAGGCTGAGTCAGGGATCCGCTGCCCCACAGGAGTGTCCTTTGTGCTGACTGGACCAGATGTTGAGAATGCTGCAGTGGAACGCAACCTACTACCCTGTTCAAAGGGGACAACCCTCTGAACTGCTGCTTTGTGGTTGGCTCTGTGGTGTTGCTGCATGGAGGTGGTGCCATAACTGTACAGCCCAGGTTTGCCGTGACTGATTACACATTGCAGGGAACCTTGGCTGCTTAAGCACTGGCTAAACCCCGACGGTGATGAAAAAATCTCCACACCCAAGACTCAATTCAGCAGCTGGTAGTGGGGAATTCCACTACCTCCTCCTCTTCTTCATCTTGTTCCTCCTCTGCATCATCATGCTTCTTCCCCTCTCCAGGCCCTTGGGAAGGTGGTGGTGGTGGGAATGGTGTTGAGGCAGATGCAACAGCAGTGGATGCCAAGTAATCCAGCAACTCAGCACCCCAGCAATGCAGCAATCCAGCAATGCGGAGCAGTAAGGCAGAAATCCCGCAATCTGGTGTGCTCTGTTCTGGAAATCCAAAAACAGCTGGGTGCTGGGGAGCGATTTGCAGATAGTCGACTGCTTCGCAGACACTTCTAACCCCACGCTAGGAACTAAAAGTTCAAAAATGTCTCTAGATTGGTAGGGGCATGGTACAGGACCTCTGCAAGGGTGAAGTTTCACAGTAAAACACCTTGGATTGGCCCAAAAAGCACTTTTCTGCTGTTTAGGGCCTGGACCCTGTTTGTGAATAAGGGCCGGTACTCACTGTGGGTGCAGTCACATGGTGACATGTGAAAGTTTGTGAACGGGATGGCTGTTCGTAGGACACCTATTAGTTGGGATGCATTGTGTGCATGCACCTAGGTGTCCCACGGAAAGGGTTGGGCTCCCTGAACTAATCAAAAGCGTGGCACACATGTGGCGGACAGTTCCAAACAGGTGTCGTGTTCATAGGACCCAGAGGGTGGGATGCACATGTGCCCAGGTGTCCACTGGACATGGGTGTGCTCCCCAATCTAATTAAAATACATCATTGTTGGCGGACATGTCGGATAGGCACGTTGTCCGTAGGACACAGGGAATGTAATGCGCATGTGCCCAGGTGTTCGAAGGACAGAGGTGGGGTCCCCGAACGAATTAAAGGTACGTCCCACCTTTGCGGCCCTGCTGGACAGGCACAGACCCCCATTTTGATTGCAGACAGTGCGGACAGGCACGGTGGCCGCAGGAAACCTCCATTTTGATTACGGACAAGCTGGACAGTTGTGCTGTCCGCAGACTCCTAACGGGGCTTTTAAAAAAGAAAACACACACACACAACAACAGTATACACATAGAACTTTATTCACACACACAAATACACACAATTAGGAAAGGGAAGGGGTAGCGGAAATGGAAACATATACAGGGGAAATGGTTTTTGTATAGGCTGGTCATCAGGGTCATCAGGGGAGTAAGGGATTGAGGTCTCATCGTAACATCTCTGCTTACAGGGGATTTGTGGGGATGTATTTGAACAAGTAGCTTAAAATCTGCAAAAATGTCATTCAGTTGGTCCATTTTTAGCCCCCAGGCTCACTAGTTCATTGGCCGTATTGTCAGTTTGTCAGTTTGGGTTTCTATGTGCTCATGCACTTGTGTAGTAGCTGGTGCATCTGGGCCATTCCCTTCATTTCCCATATATACTGTTAAACAAAAAAAAACATGTTTCAGTTACATGTGAAGCAATGTGTATTCATTCTTACTTTTCAAACTGCACTATGTACCATTGGAGTTACTACATTCATTAATTTCATCAAGAGGGAAATTATCTTTAAGCCACTCCAGGGTACTTGCCAATTCTGTGTAAAAAAAAAAGAAAACCTTTTACTACTCATGTATTCAGAACAAACTGCAAACAGTTATAGGAAAAACAATTGTGTACTTACCATTTTCTAGTACGGTTGTGCTGTCACTACTTTGCACTTCTCCAGCTGACAGTTGCTTCTCAGTTTATATGTAAAGTGGTATTACTGTTGGAAGCACAGGTTATTTTTCTTCTTGGTAAACTCAACTATGTTACATACCCTAAGCAATTGCACTGCTGCTTTTATAAGTACAGAGTTTATAGATCTACTTAATTTTTCTTTATAATTCACGTATGTTTTGCTCGTGTCTTTGCTGCACTCTACAACAATGTAAGACAACCTCTGAGCTTTTGGGCAGTGTGGATGCTACCCAACGTCCGCAATCAGTCACACAGTCCGCAGACCTTGTGGTTATCAGCATGTGGCTAAGGGATTCAGTATGTTGTATGCTACATTGATACAAATGAAGGGTATCCTGGTAAAAACCTATGAAGTTCAGTGAAACAACTTTGTTAAAGGGGCCTTATGGTTAAGTTGCACTATTAGGAACCTATCAAATTTAGTGAAACACTTTGCTAAAGGGACATTATTGTTCAGTTGCTCTAATAAAAGCCCATCAAATTCAGTGCAAAAACATTGTTAAAGGGATGTTATAGTTACTTTGCACTAATGAAAACCTATCCATATTATGGTTGAAAGTAAAATCGAAAAACCCCAGAAATTCGCCAGTTATGGTAAGCTAAGCAACCATAACTCAACTCGCGCCACAAGCGTGCACTGCTAAGACCCACACCCATGACATCAAATATATGCTGATATTGTTTTTTTCCACTGTTTCACTTTCAATATATTACATGGACGCGGTTGCGTCCATGTAGTTATGGATAAATTGGTGTTTCCATAGGAAAAACATTTTTTGGGTGGCTTATAACTTCGCTCCCTCTGGACGAATCCTCACCAAACTTTGCGAAATCAGTATATGTGTCACTCTGATTTTTTTTGCAAATTCTGGTGAGGTCTGGTCCAGGGGGGCAAAGTTATATGGGGGGTCCCAAAACTTCTTTTTTTCCCATAGACTGAATGGGGAAAATGTTTTGCTCATGCCTACAGCCCAAACCGCTAGACGGATTTTCACCAGATTTGGACCTGGAGCATCGGTTTGGTCCTGAAAGCGTGCTAATGCAAATTTGGTGAAAATCCGTCCAGTAGTTTTTAAAAAAAATGACCAAAAAGTAGGTCACAAAAAATGTGTGATATCTATGTTCGGGCCGCGGACACACTTCCCTGTTCGCTGCGCGGACAGTGTCCTGATTGGCCAATCGGCTTGCATCATGTCCGCGGACATGCAACGTGTTCGCTGATTGGACGGTGAAGAGCGTGAAGTGCATCAGATTTTTGGAAACGCCTGCCATCTTGGATTAAAGGACGACCACGGAAAGCGCTGTGAAACCTGGTGGAAAAATACTATTTAGTAAAGTGTTACGGTGTGTAAGACTGTTTGGGTAGGGTGGGGGTGTAAGAGATGGGTTAAATGTTGTATTTATTTAAGTGGCAGGCACCCCTGTTGTGTTTTTTCTCATGACCGCGCACAATACGGGTGGCTTGAAATGTTCGTAAATTAAGTAAATGGTGTGTCCAGTGGACACTAAGCCTGTCTGTATGGTTCGTAGGCAAGTTGAAACTGTTCTAAGTTATAAGCTATTATGGGTGTGGTATGCTGCAGTGTTTGCGGTGTCCTGAAATGTTCGTAAATAAACAAAATGAGTGTGTCCTCAAGATGCTGTCCGTAGTCAAGTTGAAATTGTTCTAAGAACATGTGTCCTGGGATGTTTGTAAATAAACAAAATGGGGGTGTCCTGAAGACGCTATTCCTGTCCGTACTGTTCGTAGGCAAGTTGGAACTGTTCTAGGAACACATCAAGTGGCGTGGGATATTCATAAATAAATGAAATAGGTGTGTCCTGAGGACGCTGGGTGTGTCCTGAGGATACTGTCTGTATTGTCCGTAGGCAAGTTGAAATTGTTCTAAGAGCATGTGTCCTGGACGTACGAAATAGGTGTGTCCTGAGGACGCTATGCCTGTGCGTACTGTTCGCAGGAAAGTTGAAACTGTTCTAAGAACACTCGCCATGTTTGCGGACATTAAAAGTGCCCATATTGCATAGTTAAAATGTTTGACTCTGTGGGTGTGATATGCTGTGGTGGTTGTGGCCAGGGCATAGAGTCTTTGTAGCATGGCCATATGGGCATGCACCCAAGACTCTATGCTCTGGCCACAAACACCGCAGCATAGCACACCTATAGTGGCTTATCCAGTCTTGGGTGCATGGACAAGATCAAATTTATAAGCAGCAAAGTTATAAGCTATTGTGGGTGTGGTATGCTGTGGTGGTTGCGGTGTCCTGAAATGTTCGTAAATAAACAAAATGGGTGTGTCCTGAGGATGCTGTCCGTATTGTCCGTAGGCAAGTTGAAATTGTTCTTAGAACATGTGTCCTGGGATGTTCGTAAATAAACAAAATGGTGGTGTCCTGAGGACGCTATACATGTCAGTACTGTTCGTAGGCAAGTTGGAACTGTTCTAAGAACATATCAAGTGTCCTGGGATGTTCATAAATAAACGAAATAGGTGTGTCCTGAGGATGCTATGCCTGTCCGTACTGTTCGCAGGCAAGTTGAAACTGTTCTAAGAACACTCGTCATGTTCGCGGACATTAAAAGTGCCCATATGGCATAGTTAAAATGTTTGACTCTATGGGTGTGATATGCTGTGGTGGTTGTGGACAAGGCATAGAGTCTTTGGAGCATGGCCATATGGCCATGCACCCAAGACTCTATGCACTGGCCACAAACACTGCAGCATAGCACACCCATAGTGGCTTATCCAGCCTTGCGTGCATGGACGAGATCAAATTTATATGCAGCAAAGTTATAAGCTATCATGGGTGTGGTATGCTGCGGTGGTTGTGGCCAGGGCCTAGAGTCTTGGGTGCATGGTCAAGACCAAATTTATAAAAAGTGAATTTATAAGTCTCTATGGGTTTGGTTTGCTGGGATGGTTATACTTATTATAATATACTTACTATTTGGTTTTGTAACTGGAATACATGTATTCCTTGTTAATTTCTATGATAAAAGAAAAGATTAGGTTAGTATTGGTATTTTGTAATGACTTATAATATGGAATAATCAACATTCTTTGTTTTTGACCCTCATATTTAGTAGATTACAAACCAGTGTACTGTGCAATTTGCTCAGTTTCTGTGTGTGTTGCTAAAATCATTGGGTCTCTGGAAAAAAAAATCCATGTTGGATTAAAAAAACTTTTTTTGTTATGCTACAGTCTGTTTGTTTGTTTTCAGTGTTTACTTGTTGTTTCTGGCTAATGTTCTATCTGTTGGCTTGTTGAAGATTTTTGGAGCAGTTAGATATCTGTTGACATATTGTAACTGTCTATTTTTTTTAAATAATTTAGTGGTATTCATTTATATGTTTAGTTGTTGTAGAATCTTGGGGCAGTTAGATACCTGTCTATTTTTTTGTATATATATAATGAAGTGGTATTGATTTATCTGTTTGGTTATTGAAAATCTTGGGGCAGTTAGATACCAGTTGGTGTATTCTAACTGTCCATTTTATGATATAATTTAGTGGTATTCATTTATCTGTTTAGTTGTTGTAGAATCTTGGGGCAGTTAGATAGCTGTTAGCGTATTCTAACTGTCTATTTTTTTTATAATGAAGTGGTATTGATTTATCTGTTTGGTTATTGAAAATCTTGAGGCAGTTAGATACCAGTTGGCATATTTTAACTGTCTATTTTATGATATAATTTAGTGGTATTCATTTACCTGTTTAGTTGTTGTAGAAACTTGGGGCAGTTAGATAGCTGTTAGCATATTTTAACAGTTTATAGTTTTTTAATAGAAGTTTTGTTACTGTTTAAGTACAGTTTAGTTAATATATTTTGGTTTTAAGAAGATTAAATAAGCGTTTGTAAGATTTGCAGGTAATCTCTTCTTTAGAGTAATGGTACTATCATTACATTCGAACCATCCACATTTATTTTTTATATATGCAGTATAGTGACCTGCATTGGTTGTGTCTCCTGTGTGGTAGATTATACCTATTGTTGTGAAGGTTTTCTATCTGAAGGATACTTGACCATGTGTGAATCCAGTCCGATTGCAGTTGTTTTTGGTACCATCTGCATTGTAACGTAGAAGCATTAGTATTAAGTATTTACTATGTGTTTGTATTAGTAAGGAGGAGCGATTATCCGAATTGCAGGTAGTGCATAATCTACCATGGTTTGCATTTTGTACAAGTTGCTGAAATGGAACAGATTCACAATTAGGTATTGATACATCCACGAAGCGCTCATTGGGGATTTGTTCTTGTGTCACATTGTTGAAGAGAGTGAATGTCTGTTTCCACATGTATGAAATCTAGAAGATTTCATTTATAGGTATGTTTTTGTTTTCCAGTACTTGTTGTAAGTACATTAGACATTCTTGGGGATCTTCCTGTGAGTTTATAGTGAATTTCACCATTCCAGCACAGTAGTCCAATTGTTGTCTTATTCCATAAACACTATACGTGTTTGTTGTCAGGATTGTTTGTTGCGTTTCTATGAAGTACTAACATTTGCAAACACAATTGGTCTGTACTGTGTAAGTAAATGTTGACAACAATTGGTTGTAATTGTAATAGAATATTCATGCTACATTTGCGTAGCAACTTACACCAATTACATTCGAAAGTTTAAACGGACCAGGTAGTTCTGTATCTGAGTGCTTTTTTTGAGTTTGTCTTCCTTTTTTGAAGAAGTACCTGGTTTACTTTCCCTAATAGTTTCTTTTTTGTTTGAGATACTTGATGAAGCATTCGTTTTTTTTATTTTCTTTGGAGGATTTGCAGTTACATCCTGTTACATTTCTGTTTGATTTAGTTTTCTTTTAGAACATTTAAATTTTTGTGGATCAGGATATGTTTTTAGATGGAGGTGTATAGTGATCGAAGTCTATTGTATTCTAAAATGCAAGGAATATCAGCGTTTACTTTACTTTCATCAAAGTATATTAGAAATAGACCGTCAAGTGTACGTAAGCGTGATAGTGCTACGTAGCTCATGTCTTCTTTAAAGACTGTGTTACCAATATCTACCAATGCTTGGTCTAGGGTAAGACCTTGTGATTTATGAATGGTGACTGTGTATGCAAGAGTTAAAGAAAATTGTTCTCTGCGTACATACATGTCTTTGAAGAGAAGGAATCGAGCTGTTGAGTGTCCTATTCTTTTCACTTCTGAATGTTTGTCAAAGAGATAATTGACAAACTGAATGTTGTTGTCACATGGGTATGTTTGAAAGCCAACAACTGTATCCAGTGCTCCATAAACTAGTCCTTGATATACGTCAAGGTTACGTTTAAGCATTAGTCTGCAATTTAAGGATAATTTTAATATTTTTTCCAATCCAGCTGTGTCGAGATTGCATTTTCTAAACTATTTAGTCTTGTAGTGGCTTGTTCATACATGGGTAGTGTCATATCATATATGTCTAGTTTGTCTGTGGCGCTAATTTCAATTATTGGTTGCATTTCTTTTTTTAACATTGTTTCATTGAATTTGAAACAGCTTGCAAGAGTTGGCATTAAGGCCATACAATGGACATTTTTTTGGGCTAATTGTTCCATAACATCTGTAGCACATTCATTATTGCCATAAAGTGCATGAATGTGCCAGGTTTTCAATATTGCTTGTGCTTCTTGAGATCGTATACCAACTCTAATACTTTTTAAGATGTTGGCATAAGTGAGATCTGCAGAAGTTTTCGGTTAATTCTCTGTATTGGAAATGTTGCCAAAGGTTGGCATTTCTTATGCTGCCAACAGTTTTACAGCAGAGTTTGTGTCCTAAGGTTTTAAAAATAGGCTCACCTTTCACTGGTGTCAATTGAAGAAGATCTCCGAAAACAATAATGTGTTTTTCTCCAAAGAGCTCTTCGTAGTTTGTTTTGAGTACTTCTTGTAATCTGAGGTGAATCAAATCCAACATTAGGTTGGAGACCATGCTCAGTTCATCTGTTTTAATACTCTGCATAGTTCCATTGCAGCTTCTGTAGAAAGTGTGTAATAGTCTAATTTGTTTTGTTGTTCTACTGGCAGGAGTAGTAATCGGTGTGAAGTGACACCGCCTATGTTGTAGGCAGCTAAACCTGTGGGGGCAGTGACAACAGCTGACAGTTTGTTGTTTGTCAATTGTTGAAGGAATTTACTGATGATTTTGATTAAGAATGTTTTGCCAGAACCAGCTTCACCACTGACCTACAGTAGTATAGGATTGTAATTTTGGTAGGTGCATTCTTTGTTTTCATGTTGTACACCATGTGCAATTTCTTTTGTTACTTCTTGAAAAATGCTACGTTGCTCATTGTTTAGTTTTGATTGTAGTATAGTTAAGTCGTCTTTATCTTCATACTGACACATGGTGTTTTCTACTTCTGTCATAGCTAATTCTGCCTCATTTGTTATTAGTGGCTCTCCCAGTGGTTTCTGGCTTCCTGTTACAGAAGGTTGACTACTGTCAGGAATGTCCTTATCTAGTTGGGCCTGGAGTTCTTCTTTGGGTTGCTGTTCATTGTGCAACATTGTTTTGTACTGTGTAAAGTTTACATCGGTTATAGTGCTTTCATTTGCTTCGAAAGCGTCTTCATAAGAATCACAGTTATCTAGTATTTCTTCTTCTTTTCTCCATGGTTTAAAGAGTTGTAGCAGGGACATGTAATATAGTTCTTTATGTTGAGGAGTCTTTAATGACAATTTGATATAATTAATTAAATTTGGTTTGGTGAGTTTTACTAAGCTGCATTCACAATTTGACACACTGTATCTACCTTGTTTTTATTGGGTTTTATATTATTTTTGTATGTGAAGTTTTGGGCTATGTGGTATAGACACATGGTTTCCAAAGTGGTACTTCTGTTTGGGTAGTATGTGTCCAGAAAATTGTTTTGTAGAATGTCTTGACTGCTGGGATCATGTTTGGCTATTGTTTCCAAATCGACGTATGACTTCAAAACTCTTTTTCTAGATTTAGCAGGACCAAGTCTTAGCCATACTATATTTTCAGATTTTCCACACAAAGCAGTACCGGTTAAACAATCTGCTGCTTCATAGGAGCCACATTCTCTATGGGAGAGCATTTTTATGCCCAAGCTGTATAATTTCTGAGACAGTGTTTTGTCTGATGACAGGTCATTCCAGAGGTCTTGGAGCTCTGTTTTTTCTGCTTTGGTTAATTATGCAGTAACATATCGTGCAACTGCAGTGGAATTGTCTGCAATGTACTGCACATCTATGTTTGCATTCCATAAGTGGGCAATGATTGCATTGAAATCATTGATATATTTTTCTTCTTCTGTTTTTTTTATGTAATATGTATTTTTAGGTGATTTACCTTTAACACTATGTCTAAATGAAGACATGAAGTTGTTTTTATAACTGGTCTAGGGAAACCAAAGCAGCATTTCCCTTTGTTTGTGTATCTGCAACAACAATATTTGCCACATTTGTGTCTTTGAAATTGTAAAATTTGTGCATGAAGATCACTATTTGTTGCTTCCAATGGAATTTCACAAGTGACACACTTTTGGATAAACTGTAACACAGTGGCACAGTGGAATCATTGTCTTGACCAAATTTAGGAGCATCTTTAATCCATAAAAGCATGTGGATATGTGGTGCTCCTCTGGCTTGGTATTCTTTTCTCCAAAGAAGTGTTGCACTGCTCCTTGGTGGAGGAACAGTTTTATTACAAATAAAGTGTAGCATAGCAATGAAGCGATGGTGAAAATATCATGAAACATTAACAGGATCTAGAGAACACAGTTCTCCAGGTGTTAGTATATCTATGTTTGTTTTATTTTTGTTTGATATGCGTAGGAAATCATGTAAATCTTCCCATGCATATTCTGCACAACTTAATGTAACAAAAGTGGGTGGGCCAAGGTTTCTTATCATACAATGTACATCTCCATGACGTCGGAACCAGTACTCTTTAGTACCACGCATGTTTGCTAATAGATTTGTAATACTTGATTGTAAAACCTCACCTTTTTGTTTCACTTTTGTAATAATTGTGTAGCTGACATATTTTGAAAGTGGGCTCCTGATTTTAATGTGTGTGCAACTCCGTAACATAGAGTTGCTAGTTCACTTTCAAAGAGTAGGTGGAATATGTATTGCACATTTTGTCTAAATCTGGGATCTTCAGAATACATCCGTAACGAGCGGTATTCTCATGCTGTTATTTGAATAGGTTTATCATCATACCTTCCTCCTTTGCCAGTAGGAAAGAGAAGAGGAAAATCACGTGCTTCTATACTTTTCCCCATATGCTGATCTTTTTGTTTGTTGCATTTGGTACGTTTCTAGTGCATCTTCTACAGTGTCATTAAAGTGCAATGGATGAATTATATAATGGTCTAAAGTATTGGATACTGTAGCAGGATCTAGAAGCTCACATTGACTGGCTTCTGGTGACTCTTGAATTATTTCAGTGGTTTCTTTCAAGTTTTCTTCAATATTAATTTCTTTGTAGTATTCATTATTGTCTTTTAGATATTGCAAGGCTTGTCTAACTTTATGTAAATCTACCAGTTGTTGCTAAGTTTTTTTGTCTTTTGTAGGTACACCATTTACTAAGATAATTAAAGATTGCTCCATTGGACGTTGCACTCCCAGTGTTTGCACATTTTGTTTTAGATCTAATGGTAAATACACTACTTTTCCACGAATACCTTTTACTAATTCAGAGGGAGGTCATTTTGCTGTTTTTGTTTGAAGGCGTATTATTGCTTGAAAGGGGTGCACTGTTTGAATTATGATGCTCACCTATAAATTAAGTTGTTGTAGGGTTTATGGTAGTGGAAATTATTCCAAATTATTTGTGATAGCACATGAAGGAATTTGGTTGTTGTCAAGTTTTGTAGTGCAGTAAATGCAAAGTATTAAGGGGTCAGTTATTTCATATTTGTTTTCTGTGTAGAGAGCTAATTCAAACCATTTAGAATCTTCATTGTCTTCTATTTTGTATGTTAGGTCTACAGTTTGTATGTTACTTTTATAAAAAGTTCTGCGGCAACATACACACACATGGTTTGGTACTTCAGCAGATGTACTTTCAAATTTCAGTATTTCTTTTTTGTATATGTGTAGTAGAAGGTTGCCATGCATAGAATTGTTGCTAATTTGTTTTAAAGCTATTTCATTCTGTAAGTGGCTTTCACTTCCAAAATATTTTTTCTGGATATAGTCGATTTCTTCAAGTAGGTCTTTTGCTGAACGTAGAAGAATGTTATTTAAATTGGCTAGTGCTAAAGCAGGACTTTTAGCATAGTAGTTTATAGACTAGATTTCTTATAGTTGAATGATGTGTTGATGTGTTGATATCATTTTGATATGATGGAAGGTGGTTTTGCAAGTAGGTCCTGAAATGCAGGCCAATGAATGTCATTGTAGTCCTGTGTACTTGCGCACTGGACAGGTATCCATATTTTGCAGTAGTTTAGTTTTGATTTTGTCTTTGCCTTTCACATACTGATTGAGGAATTGGCGTAAAGACTTGAAAGATTTTTTGGGAATGTTACACATTGTCGTGCATTGTCGTGCATGGCCATTGGTATACTATACATTCTGATTCAGTTGAATGGAGAGGTAATTCTAAGTGTTCTGGGGATATTTTTGTAAGCAGTATTTCTTGTTCCATTATGGTATTATTAACTTTTTCATAACTTCGTCCACTGCTATGTATGGCAAATGTATTTGTTTGCTTTTGTTTGAATGCGTCTTCATTAAAATATGGTTATGTGCTTGTAGTGTGACTCAACTCACCTCCACAGATATTTAAGAAGTTATTTCTGTTGACATTTCATTTATTGGGAAGTCTTTTTTTTAATATAGTCATTAGTTTTGTTAGTGGTTTCATTTTGTTTAACACTAAAATAAATAACTTTCTTTTGAGAAGGATTGTACTGTCTATCAAAGTTTCTAAGAGTAATTTCCTACGATAGGTTTTAAGGGTTGTGCCTGATTTCTCTCCTGTTTTTATAAGATTGTGAAGGACTCTGTGGCGGAACATTTTTGCTAAAATACTTTTTTTGGTATGCTTACTTGGCACTATATCAAGATTTATAGGAGCAGTTTTATCAGTAGTGGTAGCTGAATTCTTGTTAATTGTTTTCTGTTTTGTTTTACATTTTGATAGAGGAGGCAACGTTTCTGTACTTGAAGCTTGTTTTGTTTCGCTTAATAACTATATTAGCTGTTTTGTTGGAACTTTCTTTATAAATTCTGCTAGAGATGGATGCTTATTTTGGAAACTTCTATTTTCATTTGCTCTACTTCTGTGTTGCTTTCTAGAGACTTGATTTTTGGTAGGCATTCTTTAGGGTCTGTTGAAAAAATAAAGAAGGTATGGGTTGGGGTATTCTGCAATGTATGTGTGCTGTGTGCATGAGTGTCTGAGTCTGATGATAAAGATGTATGTGATGGTGTGTGATTGTGCATTGGGCAACTACAACTAGTTGGGATAGGTGTTCTTGAATTTATGTGCTATTAAACTGGGGTTCAGATGACAGTAGAAAGCAAGCTAGTGGCGTGCAGAAGTTCAAATAGTAAATCTAATGGTATACAATTAAAACAGTTGTTTGTTCTATAATATCAAAATTCTAAGGGCTGAGTTGTGTCATTTGTGCGCCAAAAATGGGAATTTGTGCGGCATTCTGCCTGTAAATCTCTGTTTAACAAATGGGGATTTGTGGACAGAATGGTGCACAATCTCTATTTTTAGGTGCATCAATAGCATGGATTAACCTTACAGTATGTTTGTATAATAGTACAAATATTATGGTGGTATTTAACTTACTTTTTTTGTGGAATTAGCAGGTTTCTTCTTGGTTGTTGTTTGTACTTCAAATTCCGCTGCTGCTTTTCAGGAAAGTGGTCTTCACTGCAATTGTAAAGGAAACAAATTAGTAATTTTGCTGGTATATAGCACTGATGTTAATTTAGACATTGATTTGTATGTTTTTGTACAAATATTGTTGTTTGATATTTGAACATAGTGTGTGCATGCAATTTTGTTTGACTATGTGAACTCTTTATATTTTACTTTAAATATGTTAGTTCAACATGCTTTGCAAATGTGTGTTTAAAAAGAAATTAAATAGCAGATAGGTTTGGAAGTGAGTTGATTATAGGAGATTGGAAAAATGACAGTAAGTTCATTTTATAGGGTATACAAGCTAAAAGTTAGTTAATCTGTTAATATGAATGTATAAGAATTGTACATCTACTATACAGAAAATATGCATACCTGTAGTTTGTGTTCATGCATATGGATATGCATGCAGCTGCAAGTAGAAATCTTGGAGACTTGTACAGTATTTCTTGTTGAAGGTGCTTTCCAATGATATGACACTTGCTGATCTATGATGATGCGGATAGATGTAGAGGTCTTGGATGGTTGTGTGACTCCTCAGCTATTTCCAATGAGGAAATGGCACAGAAAGTGAAATGGAAATGGTAGAAGGACTGTCCATGTTACAATATGTCCGCGGACATGGCGGTAGTCTGCGGACATCGCGTGTTACATCCGGGGATTTTGGGGTGGGGAGGCATGACAATGAGAATGAGCAGAGCAAGGGATTGGTCAGTAAAGTTAAGTGGGTGTGTTGTGCCAGGAGAGAGTTTGTCACATACTCTATTTCATGACAGAAGAACAGATAGCTATGGCTGTGTGTTTCAGAAAACAGATTGTTTGGATTTTGGGAGACTCGTGGATACATTGGTTGAAGGTGCATGCAGAAAGCTGTGGAGTAGCTGTAGATCTTGGATTCCCACATGTGGAAGTGCACTGGCATGGAGTACGTGGAATGAAGTGGTTGAACTTGCTACCTCTGTGTGCTACTTTGGAGACAGAGCATCATCCAGACATAATTGTAATTCATTGTGGAGGGAACAGTTTAGGACATGTCTGGAATTTCTTTGCAATTTGCAATGAAAGAAGGACTTGGGAAGGTCATGGACATGCTTCCAAATTCTAAAGAAATTTTTTAACGGATTGCGCAGAGACAAATGTGGCTGTGTTCTTCTTCATTTGGTCCACAAATGGAGAAAACAAGACGCAATGTCAATAAGGCTGTTTGTGCTTTTCTAAGAGATGTTGGCATGTCCTCTTTTCACAATGAAAATATTATGTTTCGTAGCAAATACATTTTTCGCAGAGATGGAGTCCATCTTACTTATGCAGGCATTCAGATTTTTCTGAGAAATGTACAACATGCATTGTAAGCTTTTTTGGATTTACAGCATCCATTTTGTAGTAGGTGTTGAGCATTTCAAATTTTTCAAACACAAAAAACACCACCAAAAGGCTCTTCTCAGAGCCACCACTTCCTCCCAGACAAAACTGCAATTTTATGATAGGGCAGCACCCCAAAATTTTAGATGTTCACGGACTGTCCGCGGACTTCTAAAAAATACACAAGGCCCTGCTTCATTTATTTTCACTTCTATTTTTAAACTATGAAAAGCCGGTTCTGAAAAGAGCCTTTTTTTATTTTTGTTTTTTTATATTTTTTGGGTTTTTTTACACATGAGACTCTAGGAGAGGAGGGAAAAGGAGGGTAAGGGGGGACACCAACCATGGGGATAAGAAAGGGTGGGTGGAGAGAGGAAGATGTAGAGTGGGCCTTACTTAGGTAGTGAGCAGGTCTTCTCGTGCTCTGAGACCAGAGTATCAAAAGCACTTCGAAGTCTCTCCCCCCTGCAGAGGACTGCGTCACAGTACATACACACAACTGTGACCCTCGAAAGGTAACAGTCATCAGCATTGTGAATGGCCTGTGAGGCAGCTGGAGGACTATGCTGTCCCACAGGAGTGTTCCTTGTGGTGACAGGATCGGAAACAGAGGATGTAGTAGAGGAAGTCCGCGTGGAACGACTTTAGGTGTCGCTTCATAATAGTCGTACCAAAGCTGTACGAACCAGGCCTCCCGCGACTCAGTACCATTTTGCACTGGTTGCAAATGACTTGGTTCTCACGCACCTTAGGTACGTTACCATGAATGGTAAATAACCGCCACACCCAAGTCTCACGGCGAGTGCTAGTAGTAGGGACTTCCACTACCTCATTCTCGTCATCCTCCTCTGCAGCCTCACTCCTGTCTGTTCCCCTCTTCAGGCCCTTGGGGAGGTGGTGGTGGTGGAGGGGATGGGGGTGGTGCTGAGGCAAATGTAGCACCAGGTGGCAGCACTGCAGCCATGAATACCATCAGGTTTTAGATGAAAATCTGGAAAGTTGGCAGCAAAATGCACTGTGTTCTGTAAGATAGCCAGAAACACAATGAGAATGAGCTCTACGGTGTGGCCTTTTATAGGGGTGCTTGTGTGCGGTTCGCGGAAACACGCTCTGTCCGCGGACAGATCGAACACCAAAAAAAGGTTCAAAAAGTCCCAAAAAGTATGTAGAAACTCAGGATTACTGTCTGGGACTTGTGCTATGGTGATTTATTATTGACAAATATTGTGGATTGCCTGAAAAGGTAGTTTTAAATTGTTCGGGGACACGAACAGTGTCCGCAGTCAGAACACACACTCAGCGTGGGCGCGGTCACATGATAGCTCCGCGAACATGTCCGCGAATGGAACCGGTGTCCGCAGGACACCAAATGCACAGGAACTGTTTTGCTCATGTGCGTTGGTGTTCTATGGACACTGTTCGGGTCCTGAAACTAATTAAAAATACGACACAAGTGAAACAAACAGGTACGAACAGGAGTTTGTTCTTAGAACAGTTTCAATCCGTTTGCAAACAATAGGGACAGGCATAGCGTCCTCGGGACACCCCCATTTTGTTTATTTACGAACATGTCAGGACACCGCGTGTGTTCTTAGAATAGTTTCAACTCGCTTGCCAACAATACGGACAGCGTCCTCAGGACACCCTCATTTTGATTATTTACAAACATTTCAGGATATTGCTTGTGTTCTTGGAACAGTTTCAACTCGCCTGCGAACAATATGGACAGCGTCTTCAGGACACCCCCATTTTGTTTATTTACAAACATTTCAGGATATTTCCTGTGTTCTTAGAACAGTTTCAACTCGCCTGCGAACAATACGGACAGCGTCCTCAGGACACCCCCATGTTGTTTATTTACGAACTTTTCAGGACACCGCGTGTGTTACTTTGATTATGGACATCTCGGACACCAAATGTGTTCTAAGAACAAATTGGACTTGTTTGTGAACATTACAGACAGGCATAATGTTCTTAGCACATCTCCATTTTGGTTAATTGCGGATATCTCGGACATCTCGTGTGTTCTTAGAACATATTCAACTTGCTAGCGAACAGTATGGACAGGTATAGTGTTCTTAGGACACCTCCATTTTCGTTTCTTAATGGACATTCCAGACATCTGCGCTGTCTGTAGACATCTGGACTGCTTTTTAAAAGAAAAAAAAAAGGAAATTCATTAGGACACAATATATTAATTTTACTTTATTATATATGGATGTTAAATTTATGACAGAGAAGGTGAAGCAGAAACTGAGACAAACACAGGAGAATTGGAGGATTCAATAGGATTCATATCAGGTGAAGAAGGGATGGAAGTCTCATCAAAACGTTTTGGTCATGGAGAGGGTTTGGGGATAATTGACTGGGGTATGGTGAGGGGGGACAGGCACATGTGGGACAATGGTATCTAGTTTTTTGTTTCAAGTGATCCACAAAGTTTTTTAAATTGTTGAAATTTGCCATGATTAATTCCATTTTTTCTTTCATGTGCTGGAGAGTCTTATCCACAATTTCTTTTTGTTTACTATTTTCAATGTTTGTATGGTCTGTACAAAAAAGAATGCATATGTTAAATGTATATAAAATAATATTTATTAATTGGTTTATATAGTAAAGTGTCTACCATTAGGTTCACTATCTTCAGACTTTTCCTCACATGGGAAATGCTCCTCTAGCCACTCCAGAATAGAAGACATTTCTGTGAGAAATTTTTTTTAAAAATCCCTTGTGTTGTATCGAATGCAGAAAGTTTAGAAATATATGAGTAAAATGCAGTACACTTACTAGCTTCTGGTAAGGTGTGTTCTTACTGGTCTGTAGATCTGCTGTTGCTCTTAGTTGTGGAGTTTCTGTGAGGTAATCATGTTGGAAGCCTATCTTTCTTCTTTTGGTATATTCCTTTTTAGAGCATATTGTATTTAAATGAATGGTTAATGTGTTATATATATGTGTTACACTTCTTATTTATCACTACATTTACAGGGTAATTCATATAATTTCGCAGAAAAGTGTCGCAAGCGGCTGGCGCAGAGTGTCTGCGTGCGATTGACTGCGCCAGGCACAGCGTATTCATGGATTTTAGGCTTCCAAACCAGCCGTGGCGCAGAGAATCGCAGTGACCCTGCAGCAGCGCCAGTAACGCCCCCAAGAACGCCCTCGCGCAAGGAAAAGCCATCAAAATCGCTAAATCATCGCAAAGGGCTGCGCTAACCCTGGACCAGTTCAGCGGGCTGGCAAACAGCAAACGCCAAGCGGGGAACGTGTATTGCAGGGGTGCGCGGGAAGTGCCACACGCGACTGGCCCCGTGCAAGCAGGGTACGTGTATTTCAGGGGTGCGTGGGAAGTTCCACACGCGATTTCAGCAGCGTACGTGTATTTCAGGGGTGCGCAGGAAGTTCCACACGCGATTCCAGCAGGGTACGTGTATTTCAGGGGTGCGCGGGAAGTTCCACACGCGATTTCAGCAGGGTACGTGCATTTCAGGGGTGCACGTGAAGTTCCACACGCGATTGCAGCAGGGTACGTGTATTTCAGGGGTGCGCGGGAAGTTCCACATGCAATTTCAGCAGGGTACGTGCATTTCAGGGGTGCGCGGGAAGTTCCACAAGCGATTCCATCAGGGTACGTGTATTTCAGAGGTGCGCGGGAAGTACCACACGCGATTGTCCCAGTGCGAGCAGGGTACGTGTATTTCAGGGGTGCGCGGGAAGTTCCACACGCGATTGTCCCAGTGCGAGCAGGGTACGTGTATTTCAGGGGTGCGCGGGAAGTTGCACGCGCGATTACAGCAGGGAATGTGTATTTCAGGTGTTCTGGGGAGTACTACACGTGAATTGGCCGTGTGGGTCCTCCCAGGTGTACGCTCCACAACCTCCACGGCCCCTGCAGGCAGCCCACACCACGGGGGAGTACCCTGCACCCCTGCTCATGTCCCGCAGGCAGCCCATCCACCATGGGCATGCCCCCCAGCCAACCCACATGTCACCTTGCACTACTGATCAACAATGCATGTCTGCCACCACCCCCACCCCCCAGCACTGTGGGGCACCTGCCAGCAGGCCCCCACTCATGTCCAACTCATGTTTCCCACCACCCCCACCCCCCTGCACCGTGGGGCACCTGCCAGCAGGCCCCCACCCATGTCCAACTCATGCACCCCTGCACCCCCACCCCCCAGCATTGTGGGGCACCCTCCACCAGGCCCCCACTCATGTCTCCCACCACCCCCACCCCCCAGCAGTGCAGGGGCAGCCTCCACCAGGCCCCCACTCATGTCTCCCACCACCCCCACCCCGCAGCAGTGCAGGGGCACCCTCCACCAGACTCCCACTCATGTCTCCCACCACCCCCACCCCCCAGCAGTGCAGGGGCACCCACCACCAGGCCCCCACTCATGTCTCCCACCACCCCCACCCCCTGCCACCATGGGCAGCCCCCACCAGGCCCCCACTCATGTCTCCCACAACCCCCACCCCCCAGCAGTGCAGGGGCAGCCTCCACCAGGCCCCCACTCATGTCTCCCACCACCCCCAGCCCCCATCAGTGCAGGGGCACCCTCCACCAGGCCCCCACTCATGTTGCCCACCACCCCCACCCCCCAGCATCCAGGGGCACCCTCCACCAGGCCCCCACCCATGTCTCCCACCACCCCCACCCCCCAGCAGGGGCAGCCTCCACCAGGCCCCCACTCATGTCTCCCACCACCCCCACCCCCCAGCAGTGCAGGGGCACCCACCACCAGGCCCCCACTCATGACTCCCACCACCCCCACCCCCCTGCCACCATGGGCAGCCCCCACCAGGCCCCCACTCATGTCTCCACTACCCCCACCCCCCAGCAGTGCAGGGGCAGCCTCCACCAGGCCCCCACTCATGTCTCCCACCACCCCCACCCCCCAGCATCCAGGGGCACCCTCCACGAGGCCCCCACCCATGTCTCCCACCACCCCCACCCCCCAGCAGTGCAGGGGCAGCCTCCACCAGGCCCCGACTCATGTCTCCCACCACCCCCACCCCCCAGCAGTGCAGGGGCACCCACCACCAGGCCCCCACTCATGACTCCCACCACCCCTACCCCCCTGCCACCATGGGCAGCCCCCACCAGGCCCCCACTCATGTCTCCCACCACCCCCACCCCCCAGCAGTGCAGGGGCAGCCTCCACCAGGCCCCCACTCATGTCTCCCACCACCCCCACCCCCCAGCAGTGCAGGGGCACCCTCCACCAGGCCCCCACTCATGTCTCCCACCACCCCCACACCCCTGCCACCATGGGCAGCCCCCACCAGGCCCCCACTCATGTCTCCCACCACCCCCACCCCCCAGCAGTGCAGGGGCAGCCTCCACCAGGCCCCCACCCATGTCTCCCACCACCCCCACACCCCAGCAGTGCAGGGGCAGCCTCCACCAGGCCCCCACTCATGTCTCCCACCACCCCCACCCCCCAGCAGTGCAGGGGCACCCACCACCAGGCCCCCACGCATGTCTCCCACCACCCCCACCCCCCTGCCACCATGGGCAACCCCCACCAGGCCCCCACTCATGTCTCCCACCACCCCCACCCCCCAGCAGTGCAGGGGCAGCCTCCACCAGGCCCCCACTCATGTCTCCCACCACCCCCACCCCCCAGCAGTGCAGGGGCAGCCTCCACCAGGCCCCCACTTATGTCTCCCACCACCCCCACCCCCCAGCAGTGCAGGGGCAGCCTCCACCAGGCCCCCACTCATGTCTCCCAGCACCCCCACCCCCCAGCAGTGCAGGGGCAGCCTCCACCAGGCCCCCACTCATGTCTCCCACCACCCCCACCCCCCAGCATCCAGGGGCACCCTCCACCAGGCCCCCACCCATGTCTCCCACCACCCCCACCCCCCAGCAGTGCAGGGGCACCCTCCACCAGGCCCCCACTCATGTCTCCCACCACCCCCACCCCCCAGCAGTGCAGGGGAACCCACCACCAGGCCCCCACTCATGTCTCCCACCACCCCCACCCCCCTGCCACCATGGGCAGCCCCCACCAGGCCCCCACTCATGTCTCCCACCACCCCCACCCCCCAGCAGTGCAGGGGCAGCCTCCACCAGGCCCCCACTCATGTCTCCCACCACCCCCACCCCCCAGCAGTGCAGGGGCAGCCTCCACCAGGCCCCCACTCATGTCTCCCACCACCCCCACCCCCCAGCAGTGCAGGGGCAGCCTCCACCAGGCCCCCACTCATGTCTCCCAACACACCCACCCCCCAGCAGTGCAGGGGCACCCATCACCAGGCCCCCACGCATGTCTCCCACCACCCCCACCCCCCTGCCACCATGGGCAGCCCCCACCAGGCCCCCACTCATGTCTCCCACCACCCCCACCCCCCAGCAGTGCAGGGGCAGCCTCCACCAGGCCCCCACTCATGTCTCCCACCACCTCCACCCCCCAGCAGTGCAGGGGCAGCCTCCACCAGGCCCCCACTCATGTCTCCCACCACCCCCACCCCCCAGCATCCAGGGGCACCCTCCACCAGGCCCCCACTCATGTCTCCCACCACCCCCACCCCCCAGCAGTGCAGGGGCACCCTCCACCAGGCCCCCACTCATGTCTCCCACCACCCCCACCCCCCAGCCACCAGGGGCACCCTCCACCAGGTCCTCACAATCCCCAATCATATGCGTAATGGTCAGCCTCCACAGCCAAAAAGCCCTACCAAGTAACCCATTCACCCACATGGAAATGTAAATTACATGTTACACCCCCAATGTTCATGAAGCTAATGAACCCATGTCCGTCACACACAATGGTTGCAATTGAATGGGAAAAACCCAACATGACATGCATGAAACCAATGAGATGATACCACACAGTGAAGTATGAAAACAAAATTGTATTGAAAAAAATAAAGAATGCTAAAGAAAGGAAACAAACTACAATGGGAATGAGAAAAAATAAGGTGCATGTCCGTATTAAAAAAAAAACACTGCAAATCAGAATCCAAAAAAAAGTCGACCAAAGTCAAATGTAAAAAAATCTCTATGCAATAAAGAACTATGTTAAAAACTAACAAGGGTCCATGAGCCCAACTGAACAAAGGAAACCTACTAAAAAACCTAACTAAAAATCAACTATATACAAAAAGTGGAGCAGTGTCCGTCGACTCCAAATCATAATAAGAAACAAAGTAAACCTAAAACTAAAGAACTATATACAAAGGCGGCGGGCAAGTCCAGCGGCTCACTCCGTGGTGTCCCGGGTCAGGGCATCATCGAACTCCTGTTCGATGTCCCGGAGGCGGTCCAGTTCCATGGCCCCGAGGGTCCGCAGGGACGACGCCGTGTCCTCCTCCAACCCCCTGCGGATTGCCTCGAGGCACTCGGCCCGCCTCAGGGCCCTCTGCATGGAGTTCTCCACCCTGACCATTGTGAGCCGCGCCTCTTCCGCCCGCCGCCGCTCCGCACCTATGGCGTGACCCAGCCGCTGCCACACGGAAGACACTCTCTGTCCTGGGTCCCCCTGCCCTCCGGCCGATGCCTGCCCCTCCGATGTGGAAAGCCCCGAGCCTTCATGTCTCCCACCATGTTGCTGCTGCTGCACTGCCTCTGCCCGTGCACTGCCTCCTGCTGCCTGCACATCCTCCGCCGGCTGGGGTGCAGTTGTTGATGTGGCCACCCCTGCTGGACCTCCGACTCCCGACTGTGGCAGGGATGCCTCCTCCACCAGCCTGGCCGCACCGTCAGAGGCAGCTCCACAGGGCACCCAGGTGACTGATGGGTGGGAAGATGGCACAGAGGACGACCGGCGCGTAGGGGGTCCAATGAGGAGGGGGTCGGAGCAAGCCCCATCAGACGGAGGAATCCGGCCTGGGTGACCTGTCCCAGCAGGCTGACGTGGTCAACGAGCCATTCGAGATGACGTGCAGTCTCTCCATGAAAAGACTGCAGGTCACCTCGCATGGCCCGTTGACGCAACGCCACACCAGCCAGGACAGGCTCAACCCGGACCTGGATGGCCACGTCCGCAGGCAGAGGAAGGCCAGTTGATGTGAGCTCATCCCCTGCCTGAAAACCGGTCTGGACGTAGGCATCCCTGCTGGTGCAAGATGATGCAGGGACAGGATCGGGGACAGGATTGCACACAGGCACCTCCGCGGCGGCCTGTGCTGCCTCCTGTCCCTGGTCCTGCACTGCACCACTAGCACCAGTGGGATCCCCACCTCCAGACCCCGTCTCTAGTGCTTGCACGGCTTCCTCCTCCACCAAACCCCCCACCAACCTGGATGACTCCGTGCCATCTTCCCCTGTTGGGCCCTGTGGGGTCCCAGCTGCCCCTTCTGCTGCCGAGGAGTCCAACTGCAACCTCCGCCTCTTGGACCTCCCCCCGGCAGCTGCGGCCTGGGACGCGGCACCGGACTCCTCACTCCCCGACGAGATGACAACACGGGAGGGGAGCCGGGCCTTGCGTCTCCGGCTGGCGGTCGGATCCCCGCACCTGTGCTCCACAGCACCTTCTCCGCCCTCTTCATCAGTTGACGCTGCAGACAGGGAGAAACAAAACACAGGCATCAGGGCACTGTACAATGGACACATACACACATGACAGTTGCACATGAGTGGCATTGGCAAACCTCAGACATGTCATCACAATCCCCAACACACATGTCATTGCAACTCGCACAAATGAGCCATACCACAGCCATATCACAACTGCCAGCACCATCCATACACATACAACAGCATCAGCAGCCAAAGGGGAGCCAGACATCACATGCAACACAGGAAGTGCACCACACATGTACACACACCACCACACTTGCATGCATGTGTACACCTCTGCCAAGTGTCGCACTGTTCAGACGGCCATCCATGTCACATCTGCCAATCAGGCTTCCACATACCGCTGTCACATGCATCCATGTTGCATCACTGTTGCACCCTTGTCAAATACACACACATGCACATGTACACAGTGCTCATACATGCAGCCGAAAACAACATACATGCGTGACATCACGGACATGTCTACTTACATACACATTCATACAAACATGTGTGCACGCACAACTGCATTTGCCATGCAAGCCTACACACACAAGCACCATCCATGTCTCACACATTACAGCCCTCGCATGTGTCAGCCCCACGGCCCTGTACACCCCCACCCATACTCGACCCCATACAAACAGATGTGCAACCTGCACAATACCGAATAATCACCACACGCACTGCTCACAATCAGGATGCATGTACACTCACCGCTCGACTCCAGACGGGTCTGCTTCTCTAGGACCTGGACGTGGAGCGCTGGGGATATGCGTTCCAGGACCCCCATCTGTTCTTCCGACAAGTGGCCCCGGCGCCCCTTGGCATCCGCTGCCTTCAAGAGGCGCCGGGCCTTGTTCAGGGTCCTGGACCTGTAGTCCTCCCAGCGCTTCCTGACATGTTGTAAGTCCCGGACTGCCACTCCCTCCGCGTTGATGGCAGTCACGATGTCAGTCCAGATCCGAGTCCGTCCTTCCTTGTCGGCGCGGGAACTTCCGAAGAGGGCATCATACTGCCCCAGGACTTGCTCCACCAGGACACCAACTTCGGTGGCACTGAAGCTGGTGCCCCTCTGCCTCTCTGGCTGGGGGTTGTTACTGATCACAGATGGTGTTTGCCCCGACATGACAACCCCAGAGGCAGGAGTGGGTGGGCAACTGGGTCCTGGGGCTGGGCTGTGGAGCGATGGAATTCAAGTCGGGAGTCTTCGGTTCCAGCAGGGGTGGTCACAGCAACAGCACCCCTGGCTGATGTGCAGGCAGCAAATGGCAGTGCACGTGGGCAGCAGGCAGTCAGGCAGCAGCAGATGGCAGGTGGGAGCGTGCTCGGAGCTCTGGGGGGCAGTAGTTTGGCCTTCTGGGCAGGAGCGTGGTCTTCCGTGTGCTTACGCGTGGCCAGCTTGGTACGGAGTGATTTGGCACGTGAAAATCCTGCACGTCAGCGTGAAAATCGAGGAAAGGCCCTTAGCGCGTAAGCGCGTCAGCACGCATACGCGATTCTATTGGACCAAAGGCCCTCAGCGCGTAAGCGCGTCTGTGACGTGACCCGCACAGGTGTTTCCCACACAGCACGTGATGACAGAGCACACGTGGAAAGACTGCACGTCAGAGTGTCATCGCGTGTGATTGGTGGAAATGGCCCTACACGCAGAAGTGACAAAGCGTGTAATTGGTGGAAATGGCCCTACACGCAGAAGTGACAAAGCGTGTAATTGGTGGAAATGGCCCTAGCGCGTACACGCTGCGTAAGTGGCGCTGGACGTGTGGGCCTGTATAAAAGGTACGTGTAGAACACCATTTCCTTGTACGTGCTTTTCGTGGAGAGCGAGTGGGTGAATTCTGTACTTCTTGTCGTTTCACACGCGATTTACTTTACGGCGTTTCAAGTTCGTATTCCCTGTTACCTCTGACAGCTTTTTCTCTTTTTTCTCTTTTACTGGTTTACCTGGGCCTGTTCCCTCAAACAGTGTTCCCTTCTACTGTTGTCCTGTCTCCTCAGACAGCGTACAAATCTTCTTTTGGCGGGGGTGTTGCCAACCAAACGCGCTCCTTTTTCACGCTCTTTTACCTGGCAGACGGTGAGTCACGCACGTATCTAACATCTGTGCTCGCCCCGTGTGTAGCCTACCCCTTCAGAGGTCATTCTAGGCTGCGTGTGACACGCATACGTTCATTCTTGTGTTACTGGGTGCCACAGCGTAGTGCAGGTTTTTCTTTCTGCACACGTGGTCTAGGAGGGGTTGCGTGCACGTCATCTCCCTTTTTTGGGGCTCCTGTGCGTAGCGTGACCCGTCATCCTTCCCCAGGGGTTACAATCAGCCTTGCAAGAGCACTAGGGTACAATTACCATCTGGTACCCAACCCCTTTGACCCCCAATTGCCCAGGACAATACTTTACAGCCACTCCCATACGCACATCTACATCAGTGCCATGGCTGGGAGGCGAGGATTCCGTAAGGGTGGCAAAGGTGGAAGAGCCACAAGTGGTGGCCGTGGTGGATCCGGTAGGGGACGTGGTCGTTACTTGCAGGGTGAGCCTGTCCCCCCATGTGTGGAGGACCAGTCAAGGGCACCCATAATACCCCCCCCTCCCGTTGAGGCTGATGTGGCTGACACCATCCATGCTCAGCCCTTGTTGGACCAGCCCATTGTGGCACCAGACCTGGCTGACTCCATGGCTGACTTCCAGGTCAGCAGGCCTATGACACGTGCGCTGGTGCACGTTGATGTCACCATGACACGTGCATCTGGGGCAGCAAGGTCATCTGCTGCACCAAGTTGGCAGGGCGGAGAGGCTGCAGGGGCAGCTGCGGCTCCATCCACCCCAGCCCTCACACACCCAGCCAGGACAGTGTCGGTCCTAGTCCATGCTGCTGACATTCCCCCTGACACCATCACACTAGAGCCAATGCCTGCACCAACTCCCATGCTGAGTGTGCAATCCCACACTCCTGATACAGAGTCCACCAGGGCTCCTGCCCCTAGTGTCCAGAGCGGCGCAGGACACTCAGGATCACCACCACCTTCCAAGCGGAAGAGGAAGAGTGCTCGTCCGGCTCAGGCTGATGCCCCAGACACGGCTACACAGTCTGGCCCGTCCAGGAAGCCCAGCTTCACGGATGACGAACTGAATGCACTTGTCAAGTATGTGTCCGCACATGACAACGAGATGGTCATTGTTGCAGGATCCAAGACCACACCTGCACAACGCCAGGCACACTGGCAGACCGTTGCGGACATCGTAAGTGCCCTTGGAATCGTGAGGCGCACAGCCAATGATTGCTATAAGCGCTGGAATGACCTAAAGCGCAGGGCAAAGAGTAAGCTGGCCTCAAGTCATGCCGCAACTCTAGTGACTGGAGGTGGGTCTCCAGTAGTAGACATGGAACTCACTCCACATGAGTCAGTCGCTGGGACCTACGTCACGGAGGAACAGATCCAAGGCGTGGGAGATCTGGCTGATTACGAGGCATTGTCCGGTGAGTGCACATGCATGTGTGTGTCATCCATGTGCATGGTGTGTGTGTGAGGGCTTCTGTTTGTGTGCCAGGTGAGAGTGTGTGCACCTGAGTCGTATGGGTCAGCCATGTGCTTCATGCAATACATCCTGCGCAGCTGCATTTGGCCATAGCAGTATCCCTTCTGCCAACAGTAGACATCTAGCCCAACTGCACGCCAGTTGCCCTTGAAGTGTCACCTTGCCACAACATTGTTGCTTATTTTTCACTGTTCATTCAGGCAGATTGTTTGCATTCCACCACCTTTACTAGGCATGTCGCAGTCCACTAGTCACATGTCTGACATGGCTATGGTAAAGTGGAGTGACTTTGTTACCTGGATATCATTTGTTCACACATGTCCCTGTGCAATTGGACTATTTCAGACTGGCAGCTCCAGGTGAAAAATCTGACCTGTTAGAATTAGAAAAGCTATTACATGCGGGAACTGGACTGAATGAATAGGTGCTGCCCTCCTCTCCATCTTCACTCAATAGCAATGGTACTTGCCATCTGTGTGATGGCATGTGTGTTTCACCTGGCAATCACAGGCCAATGTGTGATGCCACTGCCAGGCAGCATGCAGAAAATGTGTTCATCTTCCATCTGGGTGTCATCAGTGTGTGCCATTTGCCTGCCCTTCATATGTAGTGAGGGTGCATGCATGGGAGGGTTTTAGTCATGTGGGACATGTGTCAATCAAGTACTGGTTCTCTTGCTTCTCAGCCCTCATTGTGTGCCATGGTGCTAATGCCTGTTTCCATTTCTTTGTTTTTATGTCTTTGCAGGGGAAGACGCACCTGATACTGCTGGGGTTGTGGAGATGGTGCAGACCCAGGAGGGGTCTGAGGGCTGACCAACCACCAGTGAGGGACGTGGTGTGGTGGTGGGTGAGAACCCACAAGTGCTGCAGGTCGTGCTCTCAAGGGGTGTCTCTGGCTGCACCTCCCCCGAGCTGTACTCAGATGTTGATTCGGATGAGACCTATGTGCCGTCGCAGGTGAGTGTTCCAGGGAGGGATTCTGTTCTGTCCCACCCACGTGCACCAGGGTCAGAACCCTCAATGGGGATGTCAGTGTTGGCAGCTACGCCTTTGGTGGTTACGGATGCAGGGTCACACTCCGCGACATCTGATCCTGTTCCTGGGCCAGCAGATCAGAGGGGGAATGCAGTCCTGCAGCCTCAGGCAGTGCCGGCACAGCAAGGCGCAGTTCGCCTTGCCCCAGACAAGTGTGGTGCCCGCCGACGTGGTGGCCGTACGCCACCTGGCAATACCGCATGGGAGCAATCCATTTACGGTATGGCAACACAACAGGCAGCATCATCCGAGATGATGGCTCAGGCCATGGATAGGGTGGCCACTTCCATTGTCCCCCCTGAAAGGCTGATGGAGCGACTAGAGCAGGCAACCGACTCCATCTGCCAGTCACACAGGGAGGACATGTTGGGGTCCAACAGGGACAGGCGGGCGGCACTGCCGACTCTGCAGGAGGCCATCTCCATTGAGTCCCAGGACCACAGGGAAGCCCTGAGGCAGGAGCTCCTTCACCTCAGGACAACTCTTGTTGAGCTTGAGGCTTCAACACACCAAAGGACAGAACAGCAGCTGGAGCGTCTCACCCGTACGCTCTCAGCTGAGATGCAGGCAACGAGGGCGGAGGTCCGGGCATCCCGTGAGTTGTTGCATGGGGACCTCCGCACACCCATCCTCCAGAACCAGACCTACCACACCCGCATGCTTGCAGCCATGGAGGAGCAGACTAGGGCCTTGCGTGGGCTGCCTCCCATAGTGCAACCACCTCCGGATGCAGCGGCACAGGGTGATAATAGCGACAGCAGTGATACTCCCACAATAGGGTAACCGTGTGGGCCATGAGCCCATGGAGGTGTTTTTTTTTCCCAGGATCCACGCAGGTGGGTTCTGGTGTGCATCCTGTCCTCGGACCTCCTGGGTGGCCTCCCCAACCCCCCCGGGCCCATCAATGGCCATTTTTGATTTTTATTTTGATTTTTTATTTTTATTTTTGATTTTTATTTTCATTTTTATTTTTAATTTCTAAATAATTTTTTCCCATTATTTTTTGGGACAATTTGTTGGCTTCCGTGGTTCCTGTGGGCATACGCAGCATTGTGGCTGGGCATATGCAGGCTTGTCATGTATTTGGTTCAGATGCTTGGGTTTGAGTCACACACACCCCTCCTGCTTCCCGTTTCCATGGGCTTGCAAAGGGTGTGCCCAAGTGACAGTGAATTACACAGTGACGTTGGACTCCCATGAGCTGTGTGGGCAGTCTGTAGTCAATACTGTGTATACATTCCTAGTGCATATTGCTGTTGTGTTGTACACTGCATGTTGCATTGATGTGTAACTCATCATCTGTGTCTACCTCCCAATTTGCAGGTCCCTTCCTCATGTCTACACAAGGCCCTCTAGTCTGGAGATGGGGTCCATGTTGGCAGCAGTGCACCTACAACTCTACATGGCGCCAACACTGCACAGTTGGTAGTGGTGGGAGTGCAGGCATTTCCAGGTGGTGAGACTACTAATATATAACATTTGTGATGTCATGTTAATGGTAGTACCTGCTCAAGTTTGTTGTTGGTCCTGCATTACTGTGAGCATTTCAGGTGTTGCAAGTTTCAATTAGGGACATTCTACATTGTGACACTAGTGTCATGTTGTGGGGATTACTTTGTTTACCTGCAAATAGCATGACATGGCACGGTGTGTGGTGGGGCGGTGCTGGGGATGGGTTGGCTGACATGGCACTGTCCTCTTGTTGCATTTTGCAAGTGGGTATTCATTTTAGCTGCTTGAATGTGTTACTTCACAAAACTGCATTGGTGGTGTCTGTGTGGGTAGGGATGCACACATTGTTACACTTCCAGGTGAACAATCTCAGGCTGATATGGTTTTCACGGTTCATTCTCCAGACATTCAGGATCAGTGTCAGGTTGAGTCATCATTGATTGTCAGATGGAATGTGCCAGGGCAGTGTGCACTCCACAGGGGTGTGATTTCTATGTGAAGTAATTAGCCACTAGCTGTGTACGGGCTGCCTCCCCCCGTGCCCTTTCCCCTCCCATGCGCAGCGGCTGTGCATGTGGTTCGGGATGTGGGGCCACCACCATGTCCACGGCCAGCCCCGGCGTGTTGCAACGTTGTGCAGGACACATGCTGCCACTATGATCCTGCACACTACTGGGGGAGCGTACAACAGCTGCCCGCCAGAACGGTCAAGGGAGCGAAAGCGTGACTTTAGCACTCCGAATGTGCGCTCGACTATGCCCCGGGTTGTAATGTGGGCTGTGTTATATCTTACCTGGGGTGGCGTGGTGGGGTTCCGAATTGGCGTCATCATGTGGGGGCTGAGAGGGTAGGCACTGTCCCCTGTGGAGGTGGTGATTGGTATCATTGGTGGGGTTGTGACCTTGCTCAGTATCTGACATGCATGCATGTGCAGTGGCATTCATACTCACCAAGCAGCCATGTATCGCCATGCCGCCCAGCTTCTAGGTCCCGGCTTAGGGTGGACATTCGGTAAATGAAGCTGTCGTGGGTTGACCCGGGATAGTTGGCATATACTAAGGTGATGATTCCCTTGGCATTACATACTACCTGCACGTTGATGGAATGCCAGTGCTTGCGGTTCCTATAGATGTGCTCAGATGCCCTGGGGGGACGTAGAGCCACATGGGTGCAGTCGATGGCACCTAGCACTTTGGGGAATCGTGCCACAGTGTAAAAATCCAGGGCGGCAGCATGCCTTTCTGCAGGTGTTCTGGGCAGGTATATGTGCCTGCGGACTGATGGGCGTGCAGTGATGATGTTCAAGACCTGGTGTAGGCAGCGTGACTGGGTGGCCTGTGATACACCACCCACAATGGCACTTGTCCGCTGAAATGATCCAGTGGCTAAGAAGTGCAGTACATTGAGGACCTTCTCCAGGGGGCTGAGTCCTTGGGAGCACAGGGTGGGTGATGTGAGGTCATCCTCCCACTCACTCACCAGGTCCAGTATGATGTGTGGTGGAAACCTGTACCTCCCATGCACCTGGTCATCAGGCATCCCGAAAGGGCTGGTTCTGGGTGTGAATATTCTGGCCCTGGCTATCCTCCTCCTCCTCCTTTGGTAGGCCACGCCCACTGCTGCTAGGAACAGTATGTTCATCCTGGGTCTGAGCTTGTTATTTTGTTAGCGAGCAAATTAATGCGTTGCGCGTGTTGTAGGCGAGCGTGTGACCCGCGCACCCCTGAAATCCAGTACCCAGTCCAATAGCGTGTTGAAATTCCCGCGCACCCCGGGATACAGGTGCGCTGACGTACTTGCGTGTGTAAGTGTCCGCGCACCCCTGATATACACGTACATAGGCCAATCGCGTGTACGCGCACTTTTGTCCAATTACACGCGATGAGACTCTGACGTATGCGTGCTGACACGTTTACACGCTGAGGGCCTTTGGTCCAATAGAATCGCGTATGCGTGCTGACGCGTTTACGCGCTAAGGGCCTTTGGTCCAATAGAATCGTGTATGCGTGCTGATGCGCTTACGCGCTAAGGGCCTTTCCTCGATTTTCACGCTGACGTGCAGGATTTTCACGTGCCAAATCACTCCGTACCAAGCTGGCCACGCGTAAGCACACGGAAGACCATGCTCCTGCCCAGAAGGCCGAACTACTGCCCCCCAGAGCCCTGAGCACGCTCCCACCTGCCATCTGCTGCTGCCTGACTGCCTGCTGCCCACGTGCACTGCCATTTGCTGCCTGCACATCAGCCAGGGGTGCTGTTGCTGTGACCACCCCTGCTGGAACCGAAGACTCCCGACTGGAATTCCATCGCTCCACAGCCCAGCCCCAGGACCCAGTTGCCCACCAACTCCTGCCTCTGGGGTTGTCATGTCGGGGCAAACACCATCTGTGACCACTGACACCCCCCGGCCAGAGAGGCAGAGGGGCACCAGCTTCAGTGCCACCGAAGTTGGTGTCCTGGTGGAGCAAGTCCTGGGGCAGTATGATGCCCTCTTCGGAAGTTCCCGCGCCGACAAGGAAGGACGGACTCGGATCTGGACTGACATCGTGACTGCCATCAACGCGGAGGGGGTGGCAGTCCGGGACTTACAACATGTCAGGAAGCGCTGGGAGGACTACAGGTCCAGGACCCTGAACAAGGCCCGGCGCCTCTTGAAGGCAGCGGATGCCAAGGGGCGCCGGGGCCACTTGTCGGAAGAACAGATGGGGGTCCTGGAACGCATATCCCCAGCGCTCCACGTCCAGGTCCTAGAGAAGCAGACCCGTCTGGAGTCGAGCGGTGAGTGTACATGCATCCTGATTGTGAGCAGTGCGTGTGGTGATTATTCGGTATTGTGCAGGTTGCACATCTGTTTGTATGGGGTCGAGTATGGGTGGGGGTATACAGGGCCGTGGGGCTGACACATTCGAGGGCTGTAATCTGTGAGACATGGATGATGCTTGTGTGTGTAGGCTTGCATGGCAAATGCAGTTGTGCGTGCACACATGTTTGTATGAATGTGTATGTAAGTAGACATGTCCGTGATGTCACGCATGTATGTTGTTTTCAGCTGTATGTATGAGCACTGTGTACATGTGCATGTGTGTATATTTGACAAGGGTGCAACAGTGATGCAACATGGATGCATGTGACAGCGGTATGTGGAAGCCTGATTGGCAGATGTGACATGGATGGCCGTCTGAACAGTGCGACACTTGGCAGAGGTGTACACATGCATGCAAGTGTGGTGGTGTGTGTACATGTGTGGTGCACTTCCTGTGTTGCATGTGATGTCTGGCTCCCCTTTGGCTGCTGATGCTGTTGTATGTGTATGGATGGTGCTGGCAGTTGCGATATGGCTGTGGTATGGCTCATGTGTGCGAGCTGCAATGACATGTGTGTTGGGGATTGTGATGACATGTCTGAGGTTTGCCAATGCCACTCATGTGCAACTGTCATGTGTGTATGTGTCCATTGTACAGTGCCCTGATGCCTGTGTTTTGTTTCTCCCTGTCTGCAGCGTCAACTGATGAAGAGGGCGGAGAAGGTGCTGTGGAGCACAGCGGCGGGGATCCGACCGCCAGCCGGAGACGTAAGGCCCGGCTCCCCTCCCGTGTTGTCATCTCGTCGGGGAGTGAGGAGTCCGGTGCCGCGTCCCAGGCCGCAGCTGCCGGGGGGAGGTCCAAGAGGCGGAGGTTGCAGTTGGACTCCTCGGTAGCAGAAGGGGCAGCTGGGACCCCACAGGGCCAAACAGGGGAAGATGGCACGGAGTCATCCAGGTTGGTGGGGGGTTTGGTGGAGGAGGAGGCCGTGCAAGCACCAGAGACGGGGTCTGGAGGTGGGGATCCCACTGGTGCTAGTGGTGCAGTGCAGGACCAGGGACAGGAGGCAGCACAGGCCGCCGCCGAGGTGCCTGTGTGCAATCCTGTCCCCGATCCTGTCCCTGCATCATCTTGCACCAGCAGGGATTCCTACGTCCAGACCCGTTTTCAGGCAGGGGATGAGCTGACGTCAACTGGCCTTCCTCTGCCTGCGGATGTGGCCATCCAGGTCCGGGTTGAGCCTGTCCTGGCTGGTGTGGCGTTGCGTCAACGGGCCATGCGAGGTGACCTGCAGTCTTTTCATGAAGAGACTGCACGTCATCTCGAATGGCTCGTTGACCACGTCAGCCTGCTGGGACAGGTCACCCAGGCCGGATTCCTCCGTCTGATGGGGCTTGCTCCGACCCCCTCCTCAACTGGACCCCCTACGCGCCAGTCGTCCTCTGTGCCATCTTCCCACCCATCAGTCACCTGGGTGCCCTGTGGAGCTGCCTCTGACGGTGCGGCCTCCTACAGTCGGGAGTAGGAGGTCCAGCAGGGGTGGCCACATCAACAACTGAACCCCAGCCGGCGGAGGATGTGCAGGCAGCAGGAGGCAGTGCACGGGCAGAGGCAGTGCAGCAGCAGCAACATGGTGGGAGACATGAAGGCTCAGGGCTTTCCACATCGGAGGGGCAGGCATCGGCCGGAGGGCAGGGGGACCCAGGACAGAGAGTGTCTTCCGTGTGGCAGCGGTTGGGCCACGCCATAGGTGCGGAGCGGCGGCGGGCGGAAGAGGCGCGGCTCACAATGGTCAGGGCGGAGAACTCCATGCAGAGGGCCCTGAGGCGGGCCGAGTGCCTCGAGGCAATCCGCAGGGGGTTGGAGGAGGACACGGCGTCGTCCCTGCGGACCCTCGGGGCCATGGAACTGGACCGCCTCCGGGACATCGAACAGGAGTTCGATGATGCCCTGGCCCGGGACACCACGGAGTGAGCCGCTGGACTTGCCCGCCAGCTTTGTATATAGTTCTTTAGTTTTAGGTTTCCTTTGTTTCTTATTATGATTTGGAGTCGACGGACACTGCTCCACTTTTTGTATATAGTTGATTTTTAGTTAGGTTTTTTAGTAGGTTTCCTTTGTTCAGTTGGGCTCATGGACCCTTGTTAGTTTTTAACATAGTTCTTTATTGCATAGAGATTTTTTTACATTTGCTTTGGACGACTTTTTTTTGGATTCTGATTTGCAGTGTTTTTTTTTTAATACGGACATGCACCTTATTTTTTCTCATTCCCATTGTAGTTTGTTTCCTTTCTTTAGCATTCTTTATTTTTTTCAATACAATTTTGTTTTCATACTTCACTGTGTGGTATCATCCCATTGGTTTCATGCATGTCATGTTGGGTGTTTTCCCATTCAATTGCAACCATTGTGTGTGACGGACATGGGTTCATTAGCTTCATGAACATTGGGGGTGTAATATGTAATTTACATTTCCATGTGGGTGAATGGGTTACTTGGTAGGGCTTTTTGGCTGTGGAGGCTGACCATTACGCACATGATTGGGGATTGTGAGTACCTGGTGGAGGGTGCCCCTGGTGGCTGGCGGGTGGGGGTGGTGGGAGACATGAGTGGGGGCCTGGTGGAGGGTGCCCCTGGATGCTGGGGGGTGGGGGTGGTGGGAGACATGAGTGGGGGCCTGGTGGAGGCTGCCCCTGCACTGCTGGGGGGTGAGGGTGGTGGGAGACATGAGTGGGGGCCTGTTGGAGGGTGCCCCTGCACTGCTGGGGGGTGGGGGTGGTGGGAGACAAGAGTGGGGGCCTGGTGGAGGCTGCCCCTGCACTGCTGGGGGGTGGGGGTGGTGGGAGACATGGGTGGGGGCCTGGTGGGGGCTGCCCATGGTGGCAGGGGGGTGGGGGTGGTGGGAGACATGAGTGGGGGCCTGGTGGAGGCTGCTCTGCACTGCTGGGGGTTGGGGGTGGTGGGAGACATGGGTGGGGGCCTGGTGGAGGGTGCCCCTGGTGGCTGGGGGGTGGGGGTGGTGGGAGACATGGGTGGGGGCCTGGTGGGGGCTGCCCATGGTGGCAGGGGGGTGGGGGGGTAGACATGAGTGGGGGCCTGGTGGAGGCTGCCCCTGCACTGCTGGGGGGTGGGGGTGGTGGGAGACATGAGTGGGGGCCTGGTGGGGGCTGCCCATGGTGGCAGGGGGGTGGGGGTGGTGGGAGACATGGGTGGGGGCCTGGTGGAGGGTGCCCCTGCACTGCTGGGGGGTGGGGGTGGTGGGAGACATGAGTGGGGGCCTGGTGGGGGCTGCCCATGGTGGCAGGGGGGTGGGGGTGGTGGGAGACATGAATGGGGGCCTGGTGGAGGGTGCCCCTGCACTGCTGGGGGGTGGTGGTGGTGGGAGACATGAGTGAGGGCCTGGTGGAGGCTGCCCCTGCACCGCTGGGGGGTGGTGGTGGTGGGAGACATGAGTGGGGGCCTGGTGGGGGCTGCCCATGGTGGCTGGGGGGTGGGGGTGGTGGGAGACATGAGTGGGGGCCTGGTGGTGGCTGCCCCACAATGCTGGGGGGTGGGGGTGGTGGGAGACATGAGTGGGGGCCTGGTGGGGGCTGCCCATGGTGGCAGGGGGGTGGGGGTGGTGGGAGACATGAGTGGGGGCCTGTTGGAGGGTGCCCCTGCACTGCTGGGGGGTGGGGGTGGTGGGAGACAAGAGTGGGGGCCTGGTGGAGGCTGCCCCTGCACTGCTGGGGGGTGGGGGTGGTGGGAGACATGGGTGGGGGCCTGGTGGGGGCTGCCCATGGTGGCAGGGGGGTGGGGGTGGTGGGAGACATGAGTGGGGGCCTGGTGGAGGCTGCCCCTGCACTGCTGGGGGTTGGGGGTGGTGGGAGACATGGGTGGGGGCCTGGTGGAGGGTGCCCCTGGTGGCTGGGGGGTGGGGTGGTGGGAGACATGGGTGGGGGCCTGGTGGGGGCTGCCCATGGTGGCAGGTGGGTGGGGGTTGGTAGACATGAGTGGGGGCCTGGTGGAGGCTGCCCCTGCACTGCTGGGGGGTGGGGGTGGTGGGAGACATGAGTGGGGGCCTGGTGGGGGCTGCCCATGGTGGCAGGGGGGTGGGGGTGGTGGGAGACATGGGTGGCGGCCTGGTGGAGGGTGCCCCTGCACTGCTGGGGGGTGGGGGTGGTGGGAGACATGAGTGGGGGCCTGGTGGGGGCTGCCCATGGTGGCAGGGGGGTGGGGGTGGTGGGAGACATGAATGGGGGCCTGGTGGAGGGTGCCCCTGCACTGCTCTGGGAGACATGAGTAAGGGCCTGGTGGAGGCTGCCCCTGCACTGCTGGGGGGTGGTGGTGGTGGGAGACATGAGTGGGGGCCTGGTGGGGGCTGCCCATGGTGGCTGGGGGGTGGTGGGAGACATGAGTGGGGGCCTGGTGGAGGCTGCCCATGGTGGCAGGGGGGTGGGGGTGGTGGGAGACATGAGTGGGGGCCTGGTGGAGGCTGCCCCTGCACTGCTGGGGGGTGGGGGGGTGGGAGACATGAGTGGGGGCCTGGTGGAGGCTGCCCCTGCACTGCTGGGGGGTGGGGGTGGTGGGAGACATGAGTGGGGGCCTGGTGGGGGATGCCCATGGTGGCAGGGGGGTGGGGGTGGTGGGAGACATGAGTGGGCGCCTGGTGGAGGGTGCCCCTGCACTGCTGGGGGGTGGGGGTGGTGGGAGACATGAGTGGGGGCCTGGTGGAGGCTGCCCCTGCACTGCTGGGGGTTGGGGGTGGTGGGAGACATGAGTGGGGGCCTGGTGGAGGCTGCCCCTGCACTGCTGGGGGGTGGGGGTGGTGGGAGACATGAGTGGGGGCCTGGTGGGGGCTGCCCATGGTGGCAGGGGGGTGGGGGTGTTGGGAGACATGAGTGGGGGCCTGGTGTTGGGTGCCCCTGGTGGCTGGGGGCTGGGGGTAGTGGGAGACATGCATTGTTGATCAGTAGTGCAAGGTGACATGTGAGTTGGCTGGGGGGCATGTCCATGGTGGATGGGCTGCCTGCGGGACATGAGCAGGGGTGCAGGGTAGTCCCCCGTGGTGTGGGCTGCCTGCAGGGGCCGTGGAGGTTGTGGTGCGTACACCTGGGAGGACCCACACGGCCAATTCACGTGTGGTACTCCCCAGAACCCCTGAAATACACATGCCCTGCTGAAATCGCGTGTGGAACTTCCCGCGCACACCTGAAATACATGTACCCTGCTCGCACTGGGCCAATCACGTGTGGAACTTCCCGCGCACCCCTGCAATCCACGTACCCTGATGAAATGGCGTGTGGAACTTCCCGCGCACCCTGGAAATACACATACCATGCTGAAATCGCGTGTGGAAATTCCCGCGCACCCCTGAAATACACGTACCCTGCTCGCACTGGGCCAATCGCGTGTGGAACTTCCCGCGCACCCCTGAAATACACGTACCCTGATGAAATCGCGTGTGTAACTTCCCGCGCACCCCTGCAATCCACGTACCCTGATGAAATCGCGTGTGGAACTTCCCGCACACCCCGGAAATACACATACCATGCTGAAATCGCGTGTGGAAATTCCCACGCACCCCTGAAATACACATACCCTGCTGAAATCGCGTGTGGAAATTCCCGCGCACCCCTGAAATACACGTACCCTGATGAAATCGCGTGTGGAACTTCCCGCGCACCCCTGAAATACTCATACCCTGCTGAAATCGCGTGTGGAAATTCCCACGCACCCCTGAAATACACGTACCCTGATGAAATCGCATGTGGAACTTCCCGCAGACCCCTGAAATACACATACCCTGCTGAAATCGCACGTGGAAATTCCCGCGCACCCCTGAAATACACGTACCCTGCTCGCACTGGGCCAATCGCGTGTGGAACTTCCTGCGCACCCCTGAAATACACGTACCCTGCTTGCACGGGGCCATTCGCGTGTGGAACTTCCCGCGCACCCCTGAAATACACGTACCCTGCTTGCACGGGGCCATTCACGTGTGGAACTTCCCGCGCACCCCTGTAATCCACGTACCCGGCCAAATCGCGTGTGAGACTTCCCGCGCACCCCGGTATACACGCACACGTATTTTTTGTCAGCGGGTGTCCGTGTTTGTGGGTACCCCTTTGCACATCATTTGTCCTGGAGGGCCACAGTATAGGACATTCATCATGGCAGTATATGGGTGCTATTTGTTGGCGCACCTTTTGGCGCACATTTCTTACAGCCGCAGAGACGCTACCGCCTGCTTTCTTGTGGCGGTCGTGTTTGTGCCTGTGGCTGGTTTGAGCGTGCGCTTTTTTGCCCTATTCTATTCCATGAATACGTGTTGTAGGCGAGCGTGTGGGCGTTCCGCGCACTTGTGCCCTGTACTTCCCCCGTGACGCCCACGTTTTGGCAAGTTGTTCCCCATTCCGAGTGTTACGCCCGTGTTCCGCCTACTTTTGTTGCGTGCGCCGCGCTATGTGCGATTTTCGCTGTGGCCTGTGTGATTTTCGCTGTGACCTGGCGCATGCAGTTACATGGCCTGTGCGCCAACGTGCGCCGCGCACTTTTTTATCGCACATCCGCTGGTTTTCTCGCGCACGGCCTTCCATGAATCGATGTGCGCTGCTTTTTGTGCGATTTTCGCACTTGCACTGCGAATTTCGCTATTCCACTGCGATTCGCACGTTTTTGCCCACTTGCACCGCGCTAATTATTCCATGAATCGGCCTGTTAATGTGATTGTGTGCTGGTTTGTGAATTTGTGCAATGTTTATATGTTATGACATAACAATTAAACATACCCCCCAGACTTTTTGGGTAGTGTTTCTGTTGTCCGCGTATGTCCGTGGACATTAGAAGAGTTTGCGGACATCAAATTCAGTAGAGGGGGTTCAGCATGTTCCATGTTACATGTACATAAAGTCAGAGATATTATTGTTAAGTTGTACTACTAAAAACCTATGAAATACAGTAAAAAAACTTTGTTAAAGGGACGTTATGGTTAAGTTGCGCTACTAAAACCCTATGAAATTCAGTAAAAAAACTTTGTTAAGTTATGGTTCCCAGTAAAACCGAAAAACTCTTGAAATTTGCCAGTTATGGTAAGCTAAGCAACCATAACTGGCGCCACCATGGTGCACTGCTAAAACTAACACCCAGGACATCAAAGATGACATCACAAATGTCATTAATGACATCACTGATGACATCACATGTCTGGCTCACTCTTTTTTCCTTTACTGATATATCTAGTCCAGTAACACTTAGGAACTAAAAATTCAAAAAGTACTATATTTGTACATTTATACTTCAAATATGTTCTTACAGTAATTCACTTAGGGTCCACTCAAAGCATATGAAACATATACAAAGGGGAAAACACAGACTTGGAAGAAAGCAATGCTTTCTATGTATGAAGATGATTAGTAAGGTTATCAACACTGTCTTATAGTTCTGTTGTTTTTTATTACTGTACTTTCCCTGGATATGGTTATATGTGTACACATTGCACGTACACTACTTTCCTTAGGGCCTAGTCACAATATGTGATAGTTTTACATAGGGAAGTAATAAGTTTGAAGCTGAACAATAATTTCTGTGCATGAATATAATCAGTTAAATTACTTCACTTTCCCTGTATATGTTCATATTTGTATGTGTAGTTGTCTGTTTGTGTTTTGTGTGCAGTAATGCAATAATGTAGTTAGTGATTTTTATTAGGTACTTATTAAATATTTCACAGTATGCAAAACTCTAATAAGAAGGCATTTATAATTTTAGTATTTAACATCGCAAGATTATTAATATTGCATCTCCATCATGTCGCCTGCAAACTATGCCTATGTTACGACATGTGTACCTTAGTATATTGGAAACAAAATCATAATTCAATGCTATTTGGATTGATTTGTTGCTTAATGCACTACGTACATCATGATATTTATTCCAATGATCCTTGGCACTACTTTAGACATTACAATAAGAATCCCATGTATAGAATTGTCATGAAGTATAAATGCACATGTGATGTCATCAGTGATGTCATCAATGACATTTGTGATGTGATCTTTGATTTCCTGGGTGTTAGTCTTAGCAGTGCACTGTGGTGGCGCATGTTATGGTTGCTTAGCTTACCATAACTGGCGAATTTCAGGGGTTTTTTGGTTTTACTTGGAACCATAACGCCCCTTTAAGAAAGGTTTTTTTTGCTGAATTTCATAGATTTTTAGTAGCGCAACTTAGCCATAACGTCCCTTTAACAAAGTTTTTTTGCTGAATATATATATATATATCGGACTTGTTCGCAAACGGATCATATGACCGCGCCCACGCTGATCGCGTGTTCTGAATGAGGACACTGTTCGGGTCCCCGAACAAATTAAAAGTACATTTTCAATTAATCCATAATATTTTTCAATAAAATCTCACCATGGCACAAGGCCCACGTAGTAATCCTGAGTTTCTACATACCTTTTGAAACTTTTGAAACTTTTTTTTGTGTTTTCGATCTGTCGGCGGACAGCGCGCATGTCCGCGAACCGCGCATAAGCACCCCTATAAAAGACCACGCTCTAGAGTTTATTCTCATTGTGTTTCTGTCTATTCTTCAAAGCACACCTATTTCTCCAGCAACTTGCTGATTACACCATCGAGATGGCATCCCTGGCTGCAGAACTGCCACCTGGTGCTGCACCTGCTTCAGCACCACCCCCACCCCCTCCACCACCACCACCTCCCCAAGGGCCTGAAGAGGGGAACAGGAGTGAGGATGCGGAGGAGGAAGAAGAGGATGATGAGAATGAGGTAGAGGAAAACCCTACTACCTGCACTAGGCGTGAGTCTTGGGTGTGGCGGTTATTTACCATTCATGGTAATGTTCCTAAGGCTCGTGTGAACTGTGTTACCTGCAATGAGTGCAAAATGATACTCAGTCGTGGGAAGCACGGTAAGTACAGCGTTGGGACCACTACTATGAAGCGACACCTGAGGTCATTTCACTCTGGGGCTATTCGCAGGGTTGTACCTTTGCGAAGAACGTAGCAGGTTGATTTCCTCTACTTCATCCTCTGTTTCTTATCCTGTCACCACAAAGACCACCTCTGTGGGACAGCGTCTTCCTCAAGCTGCCTCACAGGCCATACAGAATGCTGATGACCCTTACCTTTCGAGGGTCACGGTTGTGTGTATGTACTGTGACACAGTACTCTGCAGGGGGGAGCGACTTCGTAGTGCTTTTGAGACTATCGTCTCAGAGCAAGAGAAGATCTGCTCACTACCCAAATAAAACCCACTCTACATCTTCCTCTCTCAGCTCGCCCTTTCTTATCCCTGTGGTTGGTGTCCCCCCCTTTACCTTCCTTTCCCCTCCTCTCCTAGTGTGTCGTGTATAAAAAACAAAAAAAAATACAAAATATCAAAAATCAAAAAAAAAAATAAGGCTCTTTTTAGAGCCGCCTTTCACAGTTAAAAAATAGAAGTGAAAATAAATGAAGCAGGGCCCTTTATATATTTTAGAAGTCCGTGGACAGTTCGCGAACATTTAAAAAATTGGGTTGCTACCCCATCACAAACATTGCAATTTTCTCTGGGAAGAAGTGGTGGCTCTGAAAAGAGCCTTTGGGTGGTGTTTGTAAGTCAAAAATTATAAATGCTTAACACCTACTTCAAAATGGTTGTTGTAATTCCAAAAAAGGTCGCAATGCATTTTGTACATTTCTCAGAAAAATCTGATTGTCAGCATAAGTAAGATGGACTCCATCTATGCGAAAAAATGTATGTACTACGAAACATAATATTTTCATTGTGAAAAGAGGACATGCCAAAATCTCTTAGAAAGGCACAAACAGCCTTATTAACATTGTGCATTGTTTTTTCCATTTGTGGACCAAATGAAGAAGAACGAAGCCACATTTGTCTCTGCACAATCCGTGAAAATATCACTTGAGAATTAGGAAACATGTCCATAACCTTCCCAAGACCTTCTTTCATAGCAAAGTACAAAAAAAATCCAGTCACATGTCCTAAACTGTTCCCTCCACAATGAATTACAATTATGTCTGGATGTTGCTCTGTCTCCAAAGTAGCACAGAGAGGTAGCAAGTCCAACCACTTCATTCCACGTGCTCCATGCCAGTGTACTTCCACATGTGGGAATCCAAGATCTACAGCTACTCCACAGCTTTCTGCATGCACCTTTAACCAATGTATCCACGAATCTCCCAAAATCCAAACAATCTGTTTTCTGAAACACACAGCAATAGCTATATTTTGTTCTCTCAGCAAAAAGAGTATCTGAAAAACTCTCTCCTGGCACAACACACCCACTAAACTTTCCTGACCAATCCCTTTCAGTGCTTATTCTCATTTGCATGACTTCTGAACCCAAAAATCCCCGGATGTAACTCCCGATGTCCGAGAACTACCGCCATGTCCGCGGACATATCATAATATGAACAGCCCTTCTACCATTTCCACTTCACTCTCTCTGCCATTCCCTCATTGGATGTAGCTAAAAAATCACATGACCATGCACCAATCACATTCAAGACCTCTAGATCTAACTGCATCATCATAAATCAGCACTGCAAATGTACTGTGAATCTCTCTGAGCACAAGTGTCATATCATTGGCAAGCACCATCTACCAGAAATACTGTACAAGTCTCCAAGATTTCTACTTGCAGCTCCATGCATATCCATATGCATGAACACAAACTTCAGGTATGCATATTTTCTGTACAGTAGATGAACACATTTTCAAACATACTTTTAGCTTGTGTAATCTGTAAAATGAATTTACTGTATTTTTTTCAATATCCTAAAATCAACTATCACTTATAAACCTTTATACTATTTACTTTCTTTTTACACACACACTCAAAACATGTTAAACTAACATTTTTTAAATGAAATATATAGACTACATATATTCAAACAAAATTGCATGCAAGCACGATCTATGTTTAAATCTTTAAAAAAAATACTTATACGATTTCATATTTTTTGTTTTTATTTATTTATTTACTTAATTACTTTAATTTAGACATGACATTGAGGCGCTATTACCTAGAACAGCTTACTTACAGAAATAATAGTATTCACTGGTATATTATAAATTTCACAAGAAATAGTAAAGATTTTTTTTTTTGCTACAGTTAGTCATTCAATACAATTTGTTCATTAAGAACATATCATATGTACTGAACTGATGCAATGTATCTTATGTAAATAAATAAGTTTAATGGTTTTAAAGAAGGCACTGAAGATTTCAATTAAAAAAATTAATATCTAAATTAAAAACAGCGCTATATACAAACAAAGTCACTAATTTGAAGCTTTTACAATTGCAGTGAAGACCAGACTACTGAAAAGAAGCAGCCGAATTCGAAGAACAAAGAAGAACTAAGAAGTTTACCTGTTAATTTAAGAAAAAAAAGTAAGTAGAATATCACCATAATATTTGTATTATTAATCAAACATACTATAACATTAATACAAGCTATTTTGGTGCCTAAAAATAGAGATTGTGTACCATTTTGTCCAAAAATCTCCATGTCTTAAACAGCGATTTACAGCCAGAATGGCCCACAAATTTCTATTTTTGGACACACAAATTACCCAACTGAACTGCTACAATTTTCATATTATAGAACAAACAACTGTTTAATTGTATACATTAGATTTACTATTTGTACTTTTCCACACCACTAGCTTACTTTTTTTGTCATCTGAACCCTAGTTTAGTAACACATAAATTCAAGAATACCTATCCCTACTAGTTGTAGTTCCCAATGCACAATCACACACCATTACATACATCTTTATCATCTTACTCAAACACTCATGCACACAGCACACATACATTCCAGAACACCCCAACCCATATCTTCTTTATTTTTTTCAACAGACCCTCAAGAATGCCTACCAAAAGTCAAGTCCGTAGAAAGCAACGCAAAAGTAGAGCAAATGAAAATAAAAGTGTCCAACATAAGCATCCATCTCTAGCAGAATTTGTAAAAGACTGTTGAAACAAAACAGCTGATACAGTCATTTAGTGAAACACAAGAAGTTTCAAGTACAAAATCTTTGCCTGCTCTATCAAAATGTAAAACAAACCAAAAAACAATTAACAGAAAATGAGCTATCACTACAGATAAAACTACTTCAAATTTTAATATAGTGCAAAGTAAGCATACCAAGAAAAGTATTTTAGCCAAAATGTACCATCACAAAGTCCTTCAAAATCTAATGAAAACAGGAGAGAAATCAGGTTCAATGCTTAAAAGCTATCGCAGGAAATTAATCTTAGAAGCGTTGATGGACAGTGCAATTCTTCTGAAAAGAAAGTTATTTATTTTACTGTTAAACAAAATGAAACCACTAACAAAACTAATAACTAAATTACAAAAAAGACTTCTCAATAAGCGAAATGTCAACAGAAAGAACTTCTTAAGTATCTGTGGAGGTGAATGGAATCACACTACGAGCACAGAACCATATTTTAATGAAGAAGCGTACAAACAAAAGCAAACAAATACAATTGCCATACATAGCAGTGGTCGGGGTTATGAAAAAGTGAATAATACCATAATGGAACAAGAAGTACTCCTTCCAAAAATATGCCCTGACAACTTAGAGTTACCCCTCCATTCAGCTGAATTAGAACGTCTAGTGTACAAATGGCCATGCACGTCAATGTGTAACATTCCCAAACAATGTTTCAAATCTTTACGCCAATTCCTCAATAAATATGTAAAAAGCAAAGACAAAATCAAAATTAAATTACTGCAAAATTTGGATACCTGTCCAGTGCACAAGTACACAGGACTACAAGGACATTCTTTGGCCTGCATTACAGGACCTACTTGTAAAACCACTTTCCATGATATCAAAAGGATATCAACACATCATTCAACTATAAGAAATCCAGTCTATAAACTGTACTATGCTAAAAGTCCTGCTTTAGCACTAGCAAAGTTAAATAACATCCTTCTACATGGTACAGCAAAAGACCTACTTGAAGAAATTCACTATATCCAGAAAAAAATATTTTGGAAGTGAAAGCCATTTACAGAATGAAATAGCTTTAAACCAATTAAGCAACAATTCTACACATGGCAACTCTTGGCTAAACACATACAAAAAAGAAATACTAAAATTTAAAAGTACATCAGCTGAAGTACCAAACCATGTATGTGTATGTTGCCGTAGAACATTTTATAAAAGTAACACAAAAACTGTAGAACTATCATACAAAATAGAAGACAATGAAGATTCTAAATGGTTTGAATTAGCTCTCTACCTTGTAGCAGAAAACAAATACGAAATAACTGAGCCCTTAATACTTTGCAGTTACTGCACTACAAAACTTGACAACAACCAAACTCCTTCACGTGCTATCACAAATAATTTGGAATTATACCCAGTACCAAAACCCCTACAACAACTTAATTTATATGAGAGTATCATAATTCAAACAGTACACCCATTTCAAACAATAATACGCCTTCAACCAAAAACAGCAAAATTACCTCCTTCTGAATTGGTAAAAGGCATTCGTGGAAAAGTAGTTTTTCTACCATTAGATCTAAAAGAAAATGTGCATACTCTAGGAGTGCAATGTCCAATGCAGCAATCTTTAATTATTTTAGTAAATGGAGTACCTACAAAAGTCAAAAAAATATGGCAACAGCTGGTAGATTTATATAAAGTTAGACAAGCCTTCCAATATCTTAAAGAGAATAATGAATATTACAAAGAAATGAATATTGAAGAAAACTTGAAAGATACAACTGAAATAATTAAAGAAACACAAGAAGCTGGTCAATTTGAGCTACTAGATCCTGCTACAATATCAATACTTTATACCATTATACAATTCATCCTTTGCACTGTAATGACACCGTAGAAGATGCACTGGAAACTTACCAAATGCGTCAAACAAAAGGATCGCCAATCAGCATATGGGGAAAAAGTATAGAAGCAAGTGCTTTTCCTCTACTCTTTCCTACTGGCAAAGGAGGAAGGTATGATGATAGACCTATTCAAATATCAGCTTCAGAATACCGCTCATTACGGATGTATTCTGAAGATCCCAGATTTAGACAAAATGTGGAATACATATTCCACCTACTCTTTGAAAGTGAACTAGCAACTTTATGTTATGAAGTTGCACACTTATTAAAATCAGGATCACACTTTCAAAATATGACAGCTACGCAATTATTAGAAAAAGTGCAACAAAAGGATGAGGTTTTACAATCAAATATTACAAATCTATTAGCAAATATGCGTGGTACTAAAGAGTACTGGTTTCGACGTCATGGAGATGTACGTTGTATGATCAGAAACCTTGGCCCACCCACTTGGTTTGTTACATTAAGTTGTGCAGAATATGCATGGGAAGATTTACATGATTTCCTACGCATATCAAATAAAAACAAAACAAACATAGATATACTAAAACCTGGAGAAGTTTGTTCTTTGGATCCTACTAATGTTTCAAGATATTTTCACCATCGCTTCATTGCTATGCTACATTTTATTTGTAATAAAACTGTTCATCCCCTTGGAGAAGTGCAACACTTCTTTTGGAGAAAAGAATACCAAGCCAGAGGAGCACCACATATCTACATGCTTTTATGGATTAAAGATGCTCCTAAATTTGGTCAAGACAGTGATGCCACTGTTTTACAGTTTATTGAAAAATATGTCACTTGTAAAATTCCATCAGAAGCCACAAATAGTGATCCTCATGCACACATTTTACAATTTCAAAGACACAAATGTGGAAAATATTGTTGTCGCAAATACAAAAACAAAGGGAAATACTACACCAAATGCCGATTTGGTTTCCCTAGACCAGTTACAAATGCAGGTCAAGTGAACAATCTCATGTCTTCAGTTAGACATAGTGTTAAAGGTAAGTCACCTAAAAATACATATTACATAAAAAGAAAAGAAGAAGAAAAATATATCAATGATTATAATGCAATCATTGCCCACTTATGGAATGCAAACATAGATGTGCAGTACATTGCAGACAATTCTACTGCTATTGCACGATATGTCACAGCATACTTAACTAAAGCAGAAAAGACAGAGCTCCAAGACTTCTGGAATGACCTGTCATCAGATAAAACAGTATCTCAGAAATTATACAGCTTGGGCATAAAAAATGCTCACCCATAGAGAATGTGGATCATATGAAGCAGCTGATCGTTTAACTAGTAGTGCATTGTATGGTAAATCTGAAAATATAGTATGGCTAAGTCTTGGTCCAGCTAAATCTAGAAAAAGAGTTCTAAAATCATATGAAGATATAGAAACAATAGCCAAACATGATCCCAACAGCCAAGACTTTTTAAAAAACAATTTATTGGACACATACTACCCAAACAGAAGTAATACTTTGGAAAACATGTGTCTATACCACATAGTCCAAAACTACACATACAAAAATAATATGAAACCTGATGAAAAAAAGGTAAATATAGAGTAACAAACTGTGTAGGCAGCTTAGTTAAACTCACTAAACCAAATTTAATTAATCATATCAAATTGTCATTAAAGACTCCTCAACATAAAGAAGTATATTACATGTCCCTGCTAAAACTCTTCAAACCATGGAGAAAAGAAGAACAATTACTAGATAACTATGACTCATAGGAGGATGCTTTCAAAGCAAATGAAAGCACTATAACTGATGTAAACTTTACACAGTACAAAACAATGTTGCACAATGAACAGCAACACGAAGAAGAACTCCAAGCCCAACTAGATAAGGACACTCCTGACATTAGTCAACCTTCTGTAACAGGAAGCCAAGAACCACTGGGAGAACCACTAATAATAAATGAGGCAGAATTAGCTATGATAGAAGTAGAAAACACCATGTGTCAGTATGAAGATAAGGAAGACTTAACTATACTACAATCAAAACTAAACAATGAGCAAAGCAGCATTTTTAATGAAGTAACAAAACAAATTGCACATGGTGTAAAACATGAAAATAAAGAATGTTCCTGCCATAATTATAAACCTATACTACTGTACGTCAGTGGTGAAGCTGGTTCTGGCAAAACATTCCTAATCAAAATCATTATAAGTTCCTTCAACAGTTGACAAACAACAAACTGTCAGCTGTTGTCACTGCCCCCACAGGTTTAGCTGCCTACAACATAGGTGGTGTTACATTACACCCATTACTACTATTACCAGTAGAACAACAGAACAAATTACACTATTACAAACTATCTGCAGAAGCTGCAATGGAATTACGCAGAGTATTGAAACAAATGAAAATGCTAATAATAGATGAAGTGAGCATGGTCTCCAACCTGATGTTAGCTTTGATTCACCTCAGATTAGAAGACGTACTCAAAAGAGACTATGAAGAGCTCTTTGCAGGAAAACCCATTATTGTATTTGGAGATCTGCTTCAATTAACACCAGTAAAAGGTGAGCCTATTTTTAAAACATTAGGACACAAACTCTGCCGTAAAACTGTTGGCAGCATTGGAAATGTCAACCTTTGGCAACATTTCCAATACAGAGAATTAACAGAAAACATGCGGCAATCTGCAGATCTCACTTATGCCAACATTTTAAAAAGTATCAGAGTTGGTATACTATCTAAAGAAGCAGAAGCAATATTGAAAACCCGGCACATTAATGCACTTTATGGCGATAATGCATGTGCTACAGATGTTATGGAACAATTAGTAAAGAAATGCAACCAATCATGGAAATTAGCGCCACAGACAAACTAGATGTACATGGTATGACACTACCCATGTGTGACCAAGCCACAACAAGACTAAATAATTTAGAAAAATCAATCTCAAACACAGCAGGCTTAGAAAAGATGTTAAAATTATCCTTAAATTGCAGAGTAATGCTTAAACGTAACCTTGACGTGGACCAATGACTAGTTAATGGAGCACTGGGTACAGTTGTTGGCTTTCAAACATACCCATGTGACAACAAAATTCAGTTTGTCAATATACTCTTTGACAAACTTTCAGAAGTAAAACGGATAGGACGCTCAACAGCTAGATTCCTTCCCTTCAAAGATATGTATGTACGCAGAGAACAATTTTCTCTAACTCTTGCATACGCAGTCACGATTCATAAATCACGAGGTTTTACCCTAGACAAAGCAATGATAGATATTGGTAACACAGTCTTTAAAGAAGGCATGAGCTATGTAGCACTATCACGCTTACGTACACTTGACGGTCTATTTCTAATCAACTTTGATGCAAGAAAATAAACGCTGATATTCCGTGCATTTTAGAATACAATAGACTTTGCTCACTATACACCCCCCACCTAAACACATATTCTGTTCCACAAAAAGTAAAACGTTATAAAAGAAAAATAAATCAAACAGAAATGCAACAGGATGTCACTGCAAATCCACCAAAGAGAGTAAAAGAAACTAATACTTCATCAAGTACCACAATCAAAAAAGAATCAATTAGGGAAAGTAAACCAAGTACTTCTTTAAAGAAGGAAGACACACTCCAAAAAAAGCAGTTAGATACAGAACTACCTGGACCATTTAAATTCTCAAATATAGTTGGTGTAAGTTGCTACGCAAATGTAGCAATGAATATTCTATTTCAATTACCACCAATTGTTGACAACATTTACTTACACAGTACAGACCCATTGTGTTTGCAAATGTTAGTACCTCACAGAAATGCAGCAAACAATCCTGACAACACGTATAGTGTTTTTGGAATAAGACAACAATTGGACTACTGTGCTGGAATGGTGAAATTCACTATAAATTCACAGGAAGATCCACAAGAATTTCTAATGTACTTACTACAAGTACTGGAAAACAAAAACATACCTATAAATGAAATCTTTCAGATTTAATACGTGTGGAAACATACATGCACTCTCTGCAACAATGTGACACAAGAAGAAATCCCCAATGAACGCTTCATATATATATATATATATCAATACCAAATTGTGAATCCATTCCATTTCAGCGACTTGTACAAAATGCAAACCATGGTGCATTATGCTCTACCTGCAATTCAGATAATCGCTCCACGTTAGTAATACAAACAAATAGTAAATACATAATACTAATGCTTCTTATTACAATGCAGATGGTACCAAAAACAACTGCAAGCTGACTGGATTCACACATGGTCAATTATCACTTGGTAAGAAAACCTTCACAACAGTAGGTATAATCTACCACGCAGGAGCCACAACCAATTCAGGGCACTACACTGCATATATAAAAAAGAAATGTGGATGGTTTGAATGTAATGATAGTACCATTACTCTAAAGCAGAGATTACCAGGAAATCTTACAAACGCTTATTTGATGTTCTTAAAACTAAAATTTATTAACTAAACTGTATTTAAACCCTAAGTAAACTTGTGTTAAAAAAATATAAACTGTTAGAATACTCCAAAAGCTATCTAACTGCTCAACGATTCTACAACAACTAATCAGATCAAATGAATATACCACTAAATTAGACCAAAAAATACACAGTTAGAATACGCCAATTGGTATCTAACTGTCCCACAATTTAACAATATCCAAATAGATAAATCAATACCACTAAAATATATCAAAAAAATAGACAGTTAGAATACGCCAATTGGTATCTAACTGCTCCAAAATTTTATAATATCAAAACAAATAAATAATATGTTACTGCTCTAAAAAAATACAACAAGCCAAAGTATAAAGCATTAGCCAGAAATGTGAACACTGAAAACAAACAAACATATAAACTGTAGCATAACAGAAAAAGGTTTTTTTTTAATCCAACATGGATTTTTTTTTTCTCCCACAGACCCAATGATTTTAGCAACAAATACAGAAACTGAGCAAATTGCACAGTACTCTGATTTATAATCTACTAAATATGAGGGTCCAAAAAAAAAAAAGTATATTGATTATACAATGTAATAAGTCATTACAAAATACTAATACTAACATGTTATTTTCTTTTATCACAGAAATGAACAAGAAAAACATGGACTCCCGTTACTAGACCAAACAGTAAGTATACAATAATAAGGAGAACCATAGCAGCATATCACATCCATAGTATCTAATACCTTTGTTCCTTATACATTTGTTTTTCACCCAAAGTTATAAGCAAATATGAATGTGATATGCTGCGGTGGTTGTTGCTAGGGCATACAGTCTTGGGTGCATGGCCAAATGGCCATGCACCCAAGACTCTATGCCCTGGCAACAACCACCGCAGCAAATCACATCCATAGAGTCAAACATTTCAACTATGGTCTATAGAAACTTTTAATGTCTGCGGACATTATGAGTGTTCTTAGAACACTTTCAACTTGCCAGCGAACAAAACGGACAGCGTTTTCAGGACACCCCCTACAAACATTTCAGAACAACGCGATAGTTCTTAGAACACTTTCAACTTGACAACGAACAATACGGACAGTGTCCTCAGGACACCCCCATTTTGTTTATATGCGAACATTTCAGGACACTGCGAGTGTTCTTAGAACACATTCAACTTGCCAGCGAACAATAGGGACTACGCCTTCAGGACACCCCCTACGAACATTCCAGGACACCACAAGTGTTCTTAGAAACGTCTTCAGAACACCCCCATTTTGTTTATTTGCGAACATTTCAGGACACTGCGACTGTTCTTAGAAAACATTCAACTTGACAATGAACAATACGGACAGTGTCCTCAGAACACCCCCATTTCGTTTATTTGCAAACATTTCAGGACACCATGAGTGTTCTAAGAACACATTCAACTTGACAGAGAACAATACGGACAGCGTCCTCAGGACACCCCCATTTTGTTTATTTGCGAACATTGCAGGACACCGCGAGTGTTCTTAGAACACATTCAACTTGTCAGCCACAACCCCATTCGTATTTGCGAACATTTCAGGACACCGCAAGTGTTCTTAAAACATATTCAACTTGACAACAAACAATATGGACAGCGTCCTCAGGACACCCCCATTTTGTTTATTTGCGAACATTTCAGGACACTGCGAGTGTTCTTAGAACAGTTTCAGTTTGCTTGCGAACAAAACAGACACATATTGAGTCCTCAGAACACCCCCATTCAGTTTATTTAGAACATTTCAGAACACCCGTGATGTCTGCAGACCAATCGAACACAAAAACAACGTCTAACACATAAAAAACACAACTTTCATCCTATCTCATACACTCCCACCCTCTCCAAACACTCCTACACACCAACACACTATACTAAATACAAATTTTGAACAAAGTTTCACTGCGCTGTCCGCGGATGACCGCGAATCGAAGATTGCGGGCGCTACCGAAAATCTAACGCGATTCACGCTCTAGGCCATCCAATCAGCAAACACGTTGCATGTCCGCGAACATCACGTAAGCCGATTGGCCAATCAGGACACTGTCCGCAGAGCGAACAGGGAAGTCCGTCCGCGGACCGAACACAGATATCACTCATTTTTTTTTACCTACTTTTTGGTCATTTTAAAAAAAAACTACTGGACGGATTTTCACCAAATTTGCAAAAGCACGCTTTCGGGACCAAGCCGCTGCTCCTGGTCCAAATTTGGTGAATATCCGTCCCGCGGTTTGGGCTGTAGGCGCGAGCAACATTTTTTTCCCATTCAGTCTATGGGAAAAAAAAGTTTTGGGACCCCCCTATAACTTTGCCCCCCCTGGACGCATCCTCACCAAACTTTGCAAAGCAATTCAGAGTGACCCAAATACTTTTTTTGCAAAGTTTGGTGAGGATCCGTCCAGGGAGAGCAAAGTTATAAGCCACCCAAAAAGTGCTCTTCCTATGCAATCAGCAACTTAACCATAACTACATGGCCACTACCGTGGCCATGTAAGATATATATATATATATTCAGTGAGAAAACTTTGTTAAAGGGACGTTATGGTTAAGTTGCGCTACTAAAAACCTATGAAATTCAGTGAAAAAAACTTTGTTAAAGGGACGTTATGGTTAAGTTGCGCTACTAAAAACCTATGAAATTCAGTGAAAAAACTTTGTTAAAGGGACGTTATGGTTCCAAGTAAAACCGAAAAAACCTTGAAATTCGCCAGTTATGGTAAGCTAAGCAACCATAACTCGCGCCACCACCGTGCACTGCTAAGACTAACACCCAGGACATCAAAGATGACATCACAAATGCCCCATAATGGGAGTGGGGAAGGCGCTAATTACGCCACCGTAAATTACGGTGGCGTAATTAGCATCATGGCAGGTTAGCGCCATGGATTTTAACGGCTGCTAAAAGCAGCCGTTGAAATCAGAATAGGCGTTAAGGGTTAACGACGGCGTTAACCCTTAACGCCTGGGTCGTAATGAGGCCCAATATGTTCTGAAATGGAATATACCACAAGAACATAAATTGGCTTCCAACATAATTACCTCACAGACACAACAGAATTGAGAACAAGACCAGACCCACTGAATACATAGGACTTATCTTACCAGAAATAGTAAATGTACTTCATTTTACTCATATATTTATAAACTTTCTGTATTAGATTAAAAAATATATCATCTTTTTTTTTTTCTCACAGAAATGTCTAGTACTCTGGAATGGCTAGAGGACAATTTCCCACATGAAGAAATGTCACAAGATAGTGAAACTAATGGTAAACACTTTATAATATAAATCATTTAAATATTATTATTTGTATACATTTAACATATATATATTTCTTTTTTACAGAGCATAACAAAATAGAAACTACCTCTGAAGAAGCTGTTATGGAAAACACGCTTGACAACATAAAAGAAAAAATTGATTTACTGTTGACCAATTTTAATAATTTGAAAACTTTTGTTGAAGATCATTTTAAAACAAAAACGTCATACCATTGCCCCACATGTACTTGTCCCTCCTCACCATATCCCAGTCAATTATCCCCAAACCCTCTCCATAATCCAAAACGTTTTGATGAGTATTCCATCCCTTCTTCACCTAATACCAATCACGTTGAAACCCCAAATTCTCCTGTTTTTGTTTCTGTTTCTGCCTCACCTTCTCTGTCATAAATTATTAATATATGTTAAATAAAGTTTAATTTTTATATTGTATTGTGAATAGTTTCTGTTTTTTTTTAAAAAACAATAAAAGTGTCCGCGGACAGTGCGAGTGTTCTGAAATGTTCGTACATAAACGAAAATGGAGGTGTCCTGAAGAACACCACTCCTGTTCGTACTGTTCGCTAGCAAGTTGAAACTGTTCTAAGAACACATGTGGTGTCCTGAAATGTTCGTAAAGAAACAAAAATTAAAGTGTTCTAAAGAACACTATATCTGTCCGTAATGTTCGCTCTGAACTTAAAACTGTCCTAAGAACACAATTGCTGTTCTGAAATGTTCGTAAATAAACGAAAATGATGTGTCCTGAACAACAGTACAACTGTTCGTAGTGTTCGCTAGCAACATGAAACTGTACTAAGAACACACGCGGTGTCCTGAATTGTTCGTAAACAAACAAAAATTAAAGTGTCCTAAAGAACACTATACCTGTGCGTAGTGTTCGCTACCCAATTGAAACTGTTCTAAGAACACAATTGGTGTCCTGAAATGTTCGTACATAAACTAAATTACACGTGTCCTGAAGAACACTATATCTGTCCTTACTGTTCGCTACCAAGTTTAAACTGTTCTAAGAACACACGCGGTGTCCTGAAATGTTCGTTTCACGTGTGACGCACTTTTAATTACTTCAGAACCCGAACAGTGTCCGTAGGACATCAATGCGCATGCGCTAACCAATCTCCGTGCACTTGGTGTCCTGCGGACAGGCTCTTCCTTCGCAGACTAGTTCGCAAACAGATCATATGACCGCGCCCACGCTCATCGTGTGTCCTGAAATGCAGACACTGTTCGTGTCCCCGAACAATTTAAAAGTACATTTTCAGTTAATCCATAATATTTTTCAATAAAATCTCACCATGGCACAAGTCCCACATAGCAATCTTGAGTTTCTATATACCTTTTGAAACTTTCCGATCCTTTTTTTGTGTTCGATCTGTCCGCGCACAGTGCGCATGTCCGCGGACCGCGCACAAGCACACCTATAAAAGACCACGCCCAAGAGCTTATTCCCATTGTGTTTCTGGCTATTCTTCAGAACACAGTGATTTTTGCTGCCACCTGCAGACTACACCATCATCGAGATGGCATCCTTGGCTGCTGAACTGCCACTTGGTGCTGCACCTGCTTCAGCACCATCACCACCACCTCCACCACCACCACCTCCCCAAGGGCCTGAAGAGGGGAACAGGACTGAGGATGCAGAGGAGGAAGAAGAGGATGATGAGAATGAGGTAGAGGAAATCCCTACTACCCGCTCTAGGCGTGAGTCTTGGGTGTGGCGGTTATTTACCATTCATGGGAATGGTCCTAAGGCTCGTGCGAACCATGTTACCTGCAATGAGTGCAAAATGATACTCAGTCGCAGGAAGCACAGTAACTACAGCTTTGGGACCACTACTATGAAGCGACACCTGAGGTCATTTCACTCTGGGGCTATTTGCAGGGTTGTACCTTGCGAAGAACGTAGCAGGTTGATTTCCTCTACTTCATCCTCTGTTTCTGATCCTGTCACCACAAGGACCACCTTTGTGGGACAGCGTCTTTCTCAAGCTGCCTCACAGGCCATACCGAATGCTGATGACCCTTACCTTTCGAGGGTCACAGTTGTATGTATGTACTGTGACACAGTACTCTGCAGGTGGGAGCGACTTCGGAGTGCTTTTGAGACTATCGTCTCAGAGCACGAGAAGACCTGCTCACTACCCAAATAAAACCCACTCTACATCTTCCTCTCTCAGCTCGCCCTTTCTTATCCCTGTGGTTGGTGTCCCCCCCTTTACCCTCCTTTACCCTTCACTCCTAGTGTGTCGTGTCTGAAAAACCAAAAAAAATACAAAATTACAAAAATCAAAAAAAATAAGGCTCTTTTCAGAGCCGCCTTTCCCAGTTAAAAATAGAAGTGAAAATAAATGAAGCAGGGCACTTTGTATTTTTTAGAAGTCCGCGGACAGTTCGCGAACATTAAAAAAATTGGGTTGTAATTTTCTCTGGAAAGAAGTGGTGGCTCTGAAAGCCTTTGGGTGGTGTTTGTAAGTCAAACATTGTAAATGCTTAACATCTACTTCAAAATCGTTGTTGTAATTCCAAAAAAGGTCGCAATGCATTTTGTACATTTCTCAGAAAAATCTGATTGCCAGCATAAGTAAGATGGACTCCATCTCGGCGAAAAATGTATGTACTACGAAACATAATATTTTCATTGTGAAAACAAGACATGCCAAAATCTCTTAGAAAGCCACAAACAGCCTTATTAACATTGCACCTTGCTTTTTCCATTTGTGGACCAAATGAAGAAGAACGAAGCCACATTTGTCTCTGCGCAATCCGTGAAAATATCACTTGAGAATTAGGAAACATGTCCATAACCTTCCTCAGTCCTTCTTTCATAGCAAATTGCAAAAAAATTCCAGTCACATGTCCTAAACTGTTCCCTCCACAATGAATTACAATTATGTCTGGATGTTGCTCTGTCTCCAAAGTAGCACAGAGAGGTAGCAAGTCCAACCACTTCATTCCACGTGCTCCATGCCAGTGTACTTCCACATGTGGGAATCCAAGATCTACAGCTACTCCACAGCTTTCTGCATGCACCTTCATCCAATGTATCCACGAATCTCCTAAAATCCAAACAATCTGTTTTCTGAAACACACAGCCATAGCTATCTTTTGTTCTCTCAGCAAAAAGAGTATCTGAGAAAATCTCTCCTGGCACAACACACCCACCAAACTTGCCTGACCAATCCCTTTCAGTGCTTATTCTCATTTGCATGACTTCTGAACCCAAAAATCCCCGGATGTAACTCCCGATGTCCGCGAACTACCGCCATGTCCGCGGACATATCGTAACATGAACAGCCCTTCTACCATTTCCACTACACTCTCTCTGCCATTGCCTCATTGGATGTACCTCAAAAATCATCACATGACCATGCACCAATCACATTCAAGACCTCTACATCTAACTGCATCATCATAGATCAGCACTGCAAATGTACTCTGAATCTCTCTGAGTACAAGTGTCATATCATTGGCAAGCAGCATCTACCAGAAATACTGTACAAGTCTTCAAGATTTCTACTTGCAGCTCCATGCATATCCATATGCATGAACACAAACTTCAGGTATGCATATTTTCTGTATAGTAGATGACATAGCTCTCAATCATTTTTGTTTTACAGGCGGGTGAAATCACCCGATTTTGTTTTTGGCGGGTGAGACGCCCATTGGAATGAATGGGCGTGCAGGAGGCTTGGCAGGTGAGTCTGCCCTTTACAAGGCGTGTGACACCCGCCAAAACCGTGTGAGTTGAGAGCTATGGTAGATGAACACATTTTCAAACAGACTTTTACTTTGTAAAATCTGTAAAATGAATTTACTGTACTTTTTTCAATTTCCTAAAATCAACTATCACTTATAAACCTTTATACTTTTTACTTTCTTTATACACACACACTCAAATCATGTTAAACTAACATTTTTTAAATGAAATATATAGACTACATATATTCAAACAAAATTGCATGCAAACACAATCTATGTTTAAACCTTTAAAAAAATACATATGCAATTTCATATTTTTTGTTTTTATTTATTTATTTACTTAATTACTTTAAATTAGACATGACATTGAGGCGCTATTACCTAAAACAGTTTACTTACAGAAATAGTGGTATTCACTAATATATTATACATTTCACAAGACATAGTAAAGATATTTTTTTTTGCTACAGTTAGTCATTCAATACAATTTGTTCATTAAGAACATATCATATGTACTGAACTGATGCAATTTATCTTATGTAAATAAATTAGTTTAATGGTTTTACAGAAGGCACTGAGGATTTTAATTAAAAAAATCAATATCTAAATTAAAAACAGTTCTATATACAAACAAAGTTACTAATTTGAAGCTTTTACAATTGCAGTGAAGACCAGTATCCTGAAAAGAAGCAGCCGAATTCGAAGAAGAAAGAAAAACTAAGAAGTTACCTGTTAATTTAAAAAATAAGTAAGTAAAATATCACCATAATATTTGTTTTATTAATCAAATATACTATAACATTAATACGAGCTATTTTGGTTTCTTAAAATAGAGATTTTGTACCATTTTGTCCAAAAATGTCCATGTCTTAAAAAGCGATTTACAGCCAGAATGGCCCACACATTTCTATTTTTGGACACACAAATTAGCCAACTGAACCATTACAATGTTCATATTATAGAACAAACAACTGTTTTAATTGTATACATTAGATTTACCATTTGTACTTTTCCACACCACTAGCTTACTTTTTTTTTGTCATCTGAACTCCAGTTTAGTAACACATAAATTCAAGAATACCTATCCCTACTAGTTCCCAATGCACAATCACACACCATTACATACATCTTTATCATCTTACTCAAACACTCATGCACACAGCACACATACATTCCAGAACACCCCAGCCCATATCTTCTTTATTTTTTTCAACAGACCCTAAAGAATGCCTACCAAAAGACACCTCCGTAGAAAGCAACGCAAAAGTAGAGCAAATGAAAATTAAAGTGTCCAACATAAGCATCCATCTCTAGCAGAATTTGTAAAAAAAGTTGAAACAAAACAGCTAATACAATCATTTAGTGAAACAAAAGAAGTTTCAAGTACAACAACTTTGCTTCCTCTATCAAAATGTAAAACAAATGTAAAACAAACCAAAAAACAATTAACAGAAAATCAGCTATCAGTACAGATAAAACTACTTCTTCAAATTTTAATATAGTGCAAAGTAAGCATACCAAGAAAAGTATTTTAGCCAAAATATACCGTCACAAAGTCCTTCAAAATCTTAAAAACAGGAGAGAAATCAGGTTCAAAGCTTAATACCTATCGTAGGAAATTAATCTTAGAAGCATTGATGGACAGTGCAATTCTTCTCAAAAGAAATGTATTTATTTTACTGTTAAACAAAATGAAACCACTAACAAAACTAATAACTAAATTATAAAAAAGACTTCTCAATAAGTGAAATGTCAACAGAAAGAACTTCTTAAGTATCTGCGGAGGTGAATGGAATCACACTACAAGCACAGAACCATATTTTAATGAAGAAGCGTACAAACAAAAGCAAACAAATACAATTGCCATAAATAGCAGTGGTCGACGTTATGAAAAAGTGAATAATACCATAATGGAACAAGAAGTACTCCTTACAAAAATATGCCCTGAAAACTTAGAATTACCCCTCCATTCAACTGAATCAGAACGTCTAGTGTACAAATGGCCATGCACGTCAATGTGTAACATTCCCAAACAATGTTTCAAATCTTTACGCCAATTCCTCAATAAATATGTAAAAAGCAAAGACAAAATCAAAATTAAATTACTGCAAAATATAGATACCTGTCCAGTGCGCAAGTACACAGGACTACAAGGACATTCATTGGCCTGCATTACAGGACCTACTTGTAAAACCACTTTCCATGATATCAAAAGGATATCAACACATCATTCAACTATAAGAAATATAGTCTATAAACTGTACTATGCTAAAAGTCCTGCTTTAGCAGTAGCAACGTTAAATAACATCCTTCTACTTGGTACAGCAAAAGACCTACTTGAAGAAATTCACTATATCCAGAAAATATATTTTGGAAGTGAAAGCCATTCACAGAATGAAATAGCTTTAAACCAATTAAGCAACAATTCTACACATGGCAACCTTTTGCTAAACACATACAAAAAGAAATACTAAAATTTAAAAGTACATCAGCTGAACTACCAAACCATGTATGTGTATGTTGCCGTAGAATTTTTTATAAAAGTAACACAAAAACTGTGGACCTATCATACAAAATAGAAGACAATGAAGATTCTAAATGGTTTGAATTAGCTTTCTACCTTCTAGCAGAAAACAAATATGAAATAACTGAGCCCTTAATACTTTGCAGTTATTGCACTATAAAACTTGACAACAACCAAACTCCTTCACGTTCTATCACAAATAATTTGGAATTATACCCAGTACCAAAACCTCTACAACAACTTAATTTATATGAGAGCATCATAATTCAAACAGTACACCCATTTCAAGCAATAATACGCCTTCAACCAAAAACAGCAAAATTACCTCCCTCTGAATTGGTAAAAGGCATTTACTGTGGAAAAGTAGTTTATTTACCATTAAATCTAAAAGAAAATGTGCATACTCTAGGAGTGCAACATCCAATGCAGCAATCTTTAATTATATTAGTAAATGGAGTACCTTCAAAAGACAAAAAAATATGGCAACAGCTGGTAGATGTATATAAAGTTAGACAAGCCTTCCAATATCTTAAAGAGAATAATGAATATTACAAAGAAATTAATATTGAAGAAAACTTGAAAGATACAACTGAAATAATTCAAGAAACACAAGAAGCTGGTCAATTTGAGCTACTAGATCCTGCTACAATATCAAATACTTTAGACCATTATACAATTCATCCTTTGCACTGTAATGACACCGTACAAGATGTACTGGAAACTTACCAAATGCGTCAAACAAAAGGATCGCCAATCAGTATATGGGAAAAAAGTATAGAAGCACGTGCTTTTCCTCTACTCTTTCCTACTGGCAAAGGAGGAAGGTTTGATGATAGACCTATTCAAATATCAGCTTCAGAATACCGCTCATTACGGATGTATTCTGAAGATCCCAGATTTAGACAAAATGTGGAATACATATTCCACCTACTCTTTGAAAGTGAACTAGCAACTTTATGTTACGGAGTTGCACACATATTAAAATCAGGATCACACTTTCAAAATATGACAGCTACACAATTATTAGAGAAAGTGCAACAAAAGGATGAGGTTTTACAATCAAATATTACAAATCTATTAGCAAATATGCATGGTACTAAAGAGTACTGGTTTCGACGCCATGGAGATGTACGTTGTATGATCAGAAACCTTGGCCCACCCACTTGGTTTGTTGCATTAAGTTGTGCAGAATATGCATGGGAAGATTTACATGATTTCCTATGCATATCAAATAAAAACAAAACAAACACAGATATTCTAACACCTGGAGAACTTTGTTCTTTGGATCCTGTTAATGTTTCAAGATATTTTCACCATCGCTTCATTGCTATGCTACATTTTATTTGTAATAAAACTGTTCCTCCCCTTGGAGAAGTGCAACACTTCTTTTGGAGAAAAGAATACCAAGCCAGAGGAGCACCACATATCCACATTCTTTTATGGATTAAAGATGCTCCTAAATTTGGTCAAGACAGTGATGCCACTGTTTTACAGTTTATTGAAAAATATGTCACTTGTGAAATTCCATCAGAAGCCACAAATAGTGATCTTCGTGCACAAATTTTACAATTTCAAAGACACAAATGTGGAAAATATTGTCGTCGCAAAGGCAAATACTACACCAAATGCCGATTTGGTTTCCCTAGACCAGTTACAAATACAGGTCAAGTAAACAACCTCATGTCTTCAGTTAGACAAAGTGTTAAAGGTAAGTCACCTAAAAATACATATTACATAAAAAGAAAAAAAAGAAGAAACATATATCAATGATTATAATGCAATCATTGCCCACTTATGGAATGCAAACATAGATGTGCAGTACATTGCAGACAATTCTACTGCAGTTGCATGATATGTCACAGCATACTTAACTAAAGCAGAAAAGACAGAGCTCCAAGACCTCTGGAATGACCTGTCATCAGATAAAACAGTATCTCAGAAATTATACAGCTTGGGCATAAACATGCTCACCCATAGAGAATGTGGATCTTATGAAGCAGCTGATCGTTTAACTGGTACTTCATTGTATGGTAAATCTGAAAATATAGTATGGCTAAGTCTTGGTCCAGCTTAATCTAGAAAAAGAGTTCTAAAATCATATGAAGATATAGAAACAATAGCCAAACATGATCCCAACAGCCAAGACATTTTAAAAAACAATTTATTGGACACATACTACCCAAACAGAAGTAATACTTTGGAAAACATGTGTCTATAACAAATAGCCCAAAACTACACATACAAAAATAATATGAAACCTGATGAAAAAAAAAGGTAAATATAGAGTGACAGACTGTGAAGGCAGCTTAGTTAAACTCACTAAACCAAATTTAATTAATCATATCAAATTGTCATTGAAGACTCCTCAACATAAAGAAGTATATTACATGTCCCTGCTACAACTCGTCAAACCATGGAGAAAAGAAGAACAATTACTAGATAACTATGACTCATATGAGGATGCTTTCAAAGCAAATGAAAGCACTATAACTGATGTAAACTTTACATAGTACAAAACAATGTTGCACAATGAACAGCAACATGAAGAAGAACTCCAAGCCCAACTAGATAAGGATACTCCTGACAGTAGTCAACCTTCTGTAACAGGAATCCAAGAACCACTGGGAGAACCACTAATAACAAATGAAGCAGACTTAGCTATGATAGAAGTAGAAAACACCATGTGTCAGTATGAAGATAAGGAAGACTTAACTATACTACAATCAAAACTAAACAATGAGCAAAGTACATTTTTCAAGAAGTAACAAAACAAATTGCACATGGTGTAAAACATGAAAATAAAGAATGTTCCTGCCATAATTATAAACCTATACTACTGTACGTCAGTGGTGAAGCTGGTTCTGGCAAAACATTCCTAATCAAAATCATTAGTAAGTTCCTTCAACAATTGACAAACAACAAACTGTCAGCTGTTGTCACTGGCCCCACAGGTTTAGCTGCCTACAACATAGGTGGTGTTACATTACACCGATTACTACTATTACCAGTAGAACACCAGAACAAATTAGACTATTACAAACTTTCTGCAGAAGCTGCAATGGAATTACGCAGAGTATTGAAACAAATGAAAATGCTACTAATAGATGAAGTGAGCATGGTCTCCAACCTGATGTTAGCTTTGATTCACCTCAGATTACAAGAAGTACTCAAAACAGACTATGAAGAGCTCTTTGCAGGAAAACACATTATTGTTTTTGGAGATCTGCTTCAATTAACACCAGTAAAAGGTGAACCTATTTTTAAAACATTAGGGCACAAACTCTGCCGTAAAACTGTTGGCAGCATTGGAAATGTCAACCTTTGGCAACATTTCCAATACAGAGAATTAACAGAAAACATGTGCCAATCTGCAGATCTCACTTATGCCAACATTTTAAAAAGTTTGAGAGTTGGTATACTTCCTAAAGAAGCAGAAGCAACATTGAAAACCCGGCACATTAATGCACTTTATGGCGATAATGCATGTGCTACAGATGTTATGGAACAATTAGCCCACAAAAATGTTAAGTAAAGAAATGCAACCAATAATGGAAATTAGCGCCACAGACAAACTAGATGTACATGGTATGACTCTACCCATGTGTGACTTAGCCACAACAAGACTAAATAATTTAGAAAAATCAATCTCAAACACAGCAGGCTTAGAAAAGATGTTAAAATTATCCTTAAATTGCAGAGTAATGCTTAAACGTAACCTTGACGTGGACCAAGGACTAGTTAATGGAGCACTGGGTACAGTTGTTGGCTTTCAAACATACCCACGTGACAACAAAATTCAGTTTGTCAATATACTCTTTGACAAACTTTCAGAAGTAAAACGGATAGTACGCTCAACAGCTAGATTCCTTCTCTTCAAAGATATGTATGTACGCAGAGAACAATTTTCTCTAACTCTTGCATACGCAGTCACGATTCATAAATCACAAGGTCTTACCCTAGACAAAGCAATGATAGATATTGGTAACACAGTCTTTAAAGAAGGCATGAGCTACGTAGCACTACCACGCTTACGTACACTTGACGGTCTATTTCTAATCAACTTTGATGCAAGTAAAGTAAACGCTGATATTCCTTGCATTTTAGAATATAATAGACTTCGCTCACTATACACTCCCCATCTAAACACATATTCTGTTCCACAAAAACTAAAACGTTGTAAAAGAAAAATAAATCAAACAGAAATGCAACAGGACGTCACTGCAAATCCTCCAAAGAGAATAAAGGAAACTAATACTTCATCAAGTACCACAAACAAAAAAGAATCAATTAGAGAAAGTAAACCAGGTACTTCTTTAAAGAAGGAAGACAAACTCCAAAAAAAGCAGTTAGTTACAGAACTACCTGGACCATTTAAATTCTCAAATATAGTTGGTGTAAGTTGCTATGCAAATGTAGCAATGAATATTCTATTTCAATTACCACCAATTGTTGACAACATTTACTTACACAGTACAGACCCATTGTGTTTACAAATGTTAGTACTTCACAGAAATGCAGCAAACAATCCTGACAACACATATACAGGGTAATTCATAGAATTTCGCAGAAAAGTGTCGCTAGCGGCTGGCGCAGAGTGTCCGCGTGCGATTGTCTGCGCCAGGAGCGTGCGCCAAAACCGATTTCCGCGCACAGCGTATTTATGGATTTTAGGCTCCCAAACCAGCTGTGGCGCAGAGTATCGCAAGGACCCTGCAGCAGCGCCAGTAACGCCCCCAAGAACGCCCTCGCGCAAGGAAAAGTCAACAAAATCGCTAAATCATCGCAAAGGGCTGCGCTAATCCTGGACCAGTTTATAGGGCTGCCAAACAAGGAACGCAAAGCGGGTAACGTTCATATCAGGGGTACGCGGGAAGTTTTACATGCGATTAGCCAGGGTACGTGTATGACAGGGGTATGCGTGAAGTTAAACACGCGATTAGCCAGGGTACGTGTATTACAGGGGTACGCTGGAATTTTCACACGCGATTTGGCTGGGTACGTGTATGACAGGTGTACGCGTAAAGTTTTACACGCGAATAGCCAGGGTACGTGTATTACAGAGGTGCGCGGGAATAATCACACGCGATTTGGCTGGGTACGTGTATTACAGGGGTGCGTGGGAATTATCACACGCGATTAGGCTGGGTGGGTCCTGACAGGTGTACCCTGTACACTCTCCATGGCCCCTGCAGGCAGCCCACAAAACAGGGGACTACCCTGCAAACCTGCTCATGTCTCCCAACCCCCACCCCCCCAGCAGTGTGGGGCACCCTCCACCAGGCCCGCACCCATGTCTCCCACCACCCCCACCCCCCAGCCACCATGGGCAGCCCCCACCAGGCCCCCACTCATGTCTCCCACCCCCCCAGCAGTGTGGGGCACCCTCCACCAGGCCCCCACCCATGTCTCCCACCACCCCCACCCCCCAGCCACCATGGGCAGCCCCCACCAGGCCCCCACCGATGTCTCCCACCCACCCCCACCCCCCAGCCACAATGGGCAGCCCCCACCAGGCCCTCACTCATGTTTCAGACCCACCCCCACCCCCCATCCACCATGGGCAGCCCCCACCAGGCCCCCACTCATGTCTCCCACCCACCCCCAACCCTCAGCCACCACGGGCAGCCTCCACCAGGCCCCCACCCATGTCTCCCACCACCTCCACCCCCCCAGCAGTGTGGGGCACCATCCACCAGGCCCCCACCCATGTCTCCCACCACCCCCACCCCCCAGCCACCATGGGCAGACCCCACCAGGCCCCCACTCAAGTCCCCTATCACCCCCACCCCCTAGCAGTGCAGGGGCAGCCTCCACCAGGCCCCCACTCATGTCTCCCCCCACCCCCCAGCAGTGTGGGGCACCCTCCACCAGGCCCCCACCGATGTCTCCCACCACCCCCACCCCCCAGCCACCATGGGCAGCCCCCACCAGGCCCCCACTCATGTCTCCCACCCACCCCCACCCCCCAGCCACCATGGACAGCCCCCACCAGGCCCCCACTCATGTCTCCCACGCACCCCCACCCCCCAGCCACCATGGGCAGCCCCCACCAGGCCCCCACTCATGTCTCCCACCCACCCCCACCCCCCAGCCACCATGGGCAGCCTCCACCCGGCCCCCACTCATGTCTCCCACCACCCCCACCCCCCCAGCAGTGTGGGGCACCCTCCACCAGCCCCCCACCCATGTCTCCCACAACCCCCACCCCCCAGCCACCATGGGCAGCCCCCACCAGGCCCCCACACATGTCTCCCACCCACCCCCACCCCCCAGCCACCATGGGCAGCCCCCAGCAGGCCCCCACTCATGTCTCCCACACACCCCCACCCCCAGCCACCATGGGCAGCCCCCACCAGGCCCCCACTCATGTCTCCCACCCACCCCCACCCCCCAGCCACCATGGGCAGCCCCCACCAGGCCCCCACCCATGTCTCCCACCCAGCCCCACCCCCCAGCCACCATGGGCAGCGTCCACCAGGCCCCCATTCATGTCTCCCACCACCCCCACCCCCCCAGCAGTGTGGGGCACCCTCCACCAGGCCCCCACCCATGTCTCCCACCACCCCCACCCCCCAGCCACCATGGGCAGCCCCCACCAGGCCCCCACTCTTGTCTCCCACCCACCCCCACCCCCCAGCCACCATGGGCAGCCCCCACCAGGCCCCCACTCATGTCTCCCACCACCCCCACCCCCCAGCCACCATGGGCAGCCCCCACCAGGCCCCCACTCATGTCTCCCACCCACCCCCACCCCCCAGCAGTGCAGGGGCAGCCTCCACCAGGCCCCCACTCATGTCTCCCACCACCCCCACCCCAAGCCACCATGGGCAGCCCCCACCAGGCCCCCACTCATGTCCCCTATCACCCCCACTCCCTAGCAGTGCAGGGGCACCCTCCACCAGGCCCCCACCCATGTTTCCCACCACCCCCACCCCCAGCCACCATGGGCAGCCCCCACCAGGCTCCCACCCATGTCTCCCACCACCCCCACCCCCCAGCCACCATGGGCAGCCTCCACCAGGCCCTCACTCATGTCTCCCACCACCCCCACCCCCCAGCAGTGTGGGGCACCCTCTACCAGGCCCCCACCCATGTCTCCCATCACCCCCACCCCTCAGCCACCATGGGCAGCCCCCACCAGGCCCCCACTCATGTCTCCCACCCACCCCCACCCCCCAGCCACCATGGCCAGCCCCCACCAGGCCCCCACTCATGTCTCCCACCCACCCCCACCCCCCAGCCACCATGGGCAGCCCCCACCAGGCCCCCACTCATGTCTCCCACCCACCCCCACCCCGCAGCCACCATGGGCAGCCCCCACCAGGCCCACAGTCATGTCTCCCACCCACCCCCACCCCCCAGCCACCATGGGCAGCCTCCACCAGGCCCCCACTCATGTCTCCCACCACCCCCACCCCCCCAGCAGTGTGGGGCACCCTCCACCAGGCCCCAACCCATGTCTCCCACCACCCCCACCCCCCAGCCACCATGGGCAGCCCCCACCAGGCCCCCACTCATGTCCCCTATCACCCCCACCCCCTAGCAGTGCAGGGGCAGCCTCCACCAGGCCCCCACTCATGTCTCCCACCACACCCACCTCCCCCTGCAGTGTGGGGCAGCCCCCACCAGGCCCCCACTCATGTCTCCCACCACCCCCACATCCCCAGCCACCATGGGCAGCCCCCACCAGGCCCCCACTCATGTCTCCCACCCACCGCCACCACACATTAGTGCAGGGGCAGCCTCCACCAGGCCCCCACTCATGTCTCCCACCACCCCCACCCCCAAGCCACCATGGGCAGCCCCCATCAGGCCCCCACTCATGTCCCCTATCACCCCCACCCCCTAGCAGTGCAGGGGCACCCTCCACCAGGCCCCTACCCATGTCTCCCACCACCCCCACCCCCCAGCCACCATGGGCAGCCCCCACCAGGCTCCCACCCATGTCTCCCACCACCCCCACCCCCCAGCCACCATGGGCAGCCTGCACCAGGCCCCCACTCATGTCTCCCACCACCCCCACCCCTCAGCCACCATGGGCTGCCCCTACCAGGCCCCCACTCATGTCTCCCACCCACCCCCACTCCCCAGCCACCATGGGCAGCCCCCACCAGGCCCCCACTCATGTCTCCCACCCACCCCCACCCCCCAGCCACCATGGGCAGCCCCCACCAGGCCCCCACTCATGTCTCCCACCTACCCCCACCCCCCAGCCACCATGGGCAGCCCCCACCAGGCCCCCACTCATGTCTCCCACCCACCCCCACCCCCCAGCCACCATGGGCAGCCTCCACCAGGCCCCCACTCATGTCTCCCACCACCCCCACCCCCCAGCAGTGTGGGGCACCCTCCACCAGGCCCCCACCCATGTCTCCACCACCCCCACTCCCCAGCCACCATGGGCAGCCCCCACCAGGCCCCCACTCATGTCTCCCACCCACCCCCACCCCCCAGCCACCATGGGCAGCCCCCTCCAGGCCCCCACTCATGTCTCCCACCCACCCCCACCCCCCAGCCACCATGGGCAGCCTCCACCAGGCCCCCACTCATGTCTCCCACCACCCCCACCCCCCCAGCAGTGTGGGGCACCCTCCACCAGGCCCCCACCCATGTCTCCCACCACCCCCACCCCCCAGCCACCATGGGCAGCCCCCACCAGGCCCCCACTCATGTCCCCTATCACCCCCACCCCCTAGCAGTGCAGGGGCAGCCTCCACCAGGCCCCCACTCATGTCTCCCACCACACCCACCCCCCCAGCAGTGTGGGGCACCCTCCACCAGGCCCCCACCCATGTCTCCCACCACCCCCACCCCCCAGCCACCATGGGCAGCCCCCACCAGGCCCCCACACATGTCTCCTGTTAGGGAGAAGTCTCTGTTTAGGCTGAATTTCCTAACCTAGTGAGTCCCCCAGCAGCTTTGCTGGATTTCTGGAGTTTGTTTTTTTCCATCCTGCCAAGAGTGAGACTATTTTCTCCCACTCTTGGACATGTATGTGTGTAATTCCTTTGAAATGTCAATGTGTTCGATGGGCTATGGGGTCTTTTACTCCATAGGGTCTCATATGTTTTTCTATGTGTGTTACACCGCACCCTACGTGTCGTAACACGGGGGCGCCCTAGCGGGTCCCCCACCATAGAATCCATACCCGGGGACTGACTACTGTCTCCCCGGGCATGTAAAGTCACCATTGGCTTTACTAGACCTAAATTTACTAACAGAACTAGTACCAACATCTTATTGTGGACGTACTAGTAGGGGTAATTCGATTACTCCTGGATCTGTTACTCGAGGGGGCACTCTCCCGTCCCCCTTCGTCAAGTTTTGGCTGGTGGCAGTGGAAACTACTTGTTATGTTCGATCCCGAACATAACCCTATGGGATTCGTCCCATTGTTGGAGATTGATACTTTTTCTCATTAATCTCTGATGTACCACCGATCTACTTATCTTAAATAATTTTATCGAGTGGTATTTTCTGCCAGAACTCGGTTTTAAAATGGCGTCTGTGTTCGTCTCTGTGACTCCTAAACCAAAGGTTGAGCCCTTTGTTCCACTTTTGGCGGGCCTCTGTACAGAGACTCTCCAAAGTGGTGCCATTCTGTCTGGGTTACCCCAGGTGTGTGGGAGGGGGTTAGACACCCTGGACCGAGTTGCCTTGCCAACTCAGGTCGCACTCTGGAGTGATTGGCCCAGGTGGTGAGCCTTCCCGCTCACCACTTAGCATGTGTTGATTGACAGCTAGGCTGAATGAATGGGGGTCTTCTGCATAAAAGCAGGGCTTTTGGGACTGGATCTTCAGAAGTCGCCACAGGACCTAAGAATCCGACGAGGGTAACGCTGAGCCGACCTGCACGACGACACCTTCGGTGGAGCCCTGCGGAACCGACTCACCACTTCCCGACGACAGAGGAGATCTCCCTGCCGGAGATTATCTTCCCCTGACTGGTGGGAACAACCAGTCCCCTTTGCTTTCTATTCGCCTCAGGACGCAGTGGTCGAATTGCCCGTGCAGAGCACCTCGGCAACCCGATAGCCACTACCCCTGTACCGCGACCAAAAGGTGGTGCCTTGTGACGGAGCACTCCGCGGCTGGTCTCTTCCCTGGTGGTGCACCGGACTTTACTTTCCTTCGACGACGAGATCATCTCTACTCTTAGCCAAGACCTGACGTGCATCCACCACCAGGAACAACTGCCCCCGCCGGAGCTGCCCTCCACAACAAGGTACCGTGTCCGCCTGGCTTCCCTTTCGTTCGGTTCGAGTGAGGTGTCTTAATCCTCTCCGTTCCGCTGGGTCGCCTCCAAGCTTTGCTCATTCTTTGTTCTGAACTGGTTCAATCTGCTGATAACAATTTGCTATAAAGACTTGAATGCATCTCCACTAGAGACTTTTTGGGACATCGCGCCTTGCCTCTCTCCGAGTGGGCCTGGCCTCTGAACTTTACGATCTATTGTGATTCTTGCCTTCCTGCCTTGCATTTTATCCGCATAGGATTGAACTGTGTTGATTTCATAACCTGCCTACCTTTTTCTCTCCCGTCCTAACTAATATTCGAGTGTCATTTAGGTTGAGGTATACACCTCTGTCTGAAAATACGTGGTACCGGTAGAACCTAGAGTTGTTGATATTTTGCTACGGGGATTGATCGTTTTCTACTCCGTAGAGTAATTGTGTTTGATTTGTTGGCCGTGATTTGCTGTAGTGTTTTCCATAGATGCTGTGTTATAAATAAATAACTTACTATCTTTACACTAAGCCTCGTTGCGTGTTTGCTTGTCTTGCTGTGAAGAATTGCCCTATGTTGTATACTCCACATACTGACCAACTTTTCTTGAGAGAAGTCTGACTGCTCAGCCACAGCTACCAAGTGAATCTGTGTGGTACAGACTGCTACCAAGTGGGTTCACCGCCAACGCCTGTAGTCCTAAATCTTTTGCAGTGGTCCCAGAGGGAACTGCACAGGTTTCCGCCTAACATCTCCCACCCACCCCAACCCCCCAGCCACCATGGGCAGCCCCCACCAGGCCCCCACTCATGTCATCCACCCACCCCCACCCCCCAGCCACCATGGGCAGCCCCCACCAGGCCCCCACTCATGTCTCCCACCCACCCCCACCCCCCAGTCACCATGGGCAGCCTCCACCAGGCCCCCACTCATGTCTCCCACCGCCCCCACCCCCCAGCCACCATGGGCACCCTCCACCAGGCCCCCAACCATGTCTCCCAACACCCCCACCCCCCAGCCACCATGGGCAGCCCCCACCAGGCCCCCACTCATGTCCCCTATCACCCCCACCCCCTAGCAGTGCAGGGGCAGCCTCCACCAGGCACCCACTCATGTCTACCACCCACCCCCCCAGCCACCATGGGCAGCCCCCAGCAGGCCCCCACTCATGTCTCCCACCCACCCCACCCAGCCACCATGGGCAGCCCCCACCAGGCCCCCACTCATGTCTACCACCCACCGCCACCCCCCAGCCACCATGGGCAGCCCCCACCAGGTCCCCACTCATGTCTCCCACCCACCCCCACCACCCAGCCACCATGGGCAGCCTCCACCAGGCCCCCACTCATGTCTCCCACCACCCCCACCCCCCAGCAGTGTGGGGCACCCTCCACCAGGCCCCCACCATGTCTGCCACCACCCCCACCCCCAGCCACCATGGGCATCCCCCACCAGGCCCCCACTCATGTCTCCCACCACCCCCACACCCCCAGCAGTGTGGGGCACCCTCCACCAGGCCCCCACCCATGTCTCCCACCACCCCCACCCCCCAGCCACCATGGACACCCTCCACCATGCCCCCACCCATGTCTCCCACCACCCCCACCCCCAGCCACCATGGGCAGCCCCCACCAGGCCCCCACTCATGTCCCCTATCACCCCCACCCCCTAGCAGTGCAGGGGCAGCCTCCACCAGGCCCCCACTCATGTCTACCAACCATCCCCACCCCCCAGCCACCATGGGCAGCCCCCACCAGGCTCCCACCCATGTCGACCACCCACCCCCACCCCCCAGGCACCATGGGCAGCCTCCACCAGGCCCCCACTCATGTCCCCCTGCCCACAGGCCCTGACAATCCTCAAACATGGGCCTCATGGCCAGCCACCACAGCCCAAAGACACAACCAAGTATTACATGAGCCCATGATACTACTCCAATGGAAACAATGTAAATCAACACATGTGTCTCACACACACGCAATGGTTGCAAGTGAACCTGAAAACCCATATCATGACATGCATGAAAACAATGAGATGAAACCACACATTGAAGAATGAAAAAATCCAAATAATGTATTAATAACAACAGTAATGGCAATCAAAATTAAACAAAATACACAAGTAAAAAAAAAAAAAAAAATTAAGCTGGCTGTCCCTTTTCAAATTAAAATCAATACATGATAATCCAAAAAAATTTCTTCCAAAGTTCAAGTCCATAAAAAGTAAATGAAGGGAAAAAAGAAATAGAAAAACATTGCTCCATGGGAAAAAATATTCATAGTAAAAAAAAAATGTCCAAATCCAAAGTCCAACTATGTACAAAGTATTCAGGGTCCATCATCCCAACAGAAGAAATGAAACCTAAAATAGAACTATATACAAAAGGTGGAGCAGTGTCCGTCGACTCCAAATAAAAATAAACTATAAAGGAAACCTATCACTAAATAACTATATACAATGGCGGCGGGCCAGTCCAGCCGCTCACTTAGTGGTGTTCCGGGCCAGGGCATCATCGAACACCTCGTCTATGTCCCGGAGGCGGTCCTGTTCCATGGCCCCGAGGGTCCGCAGGGACGCCGACATGTTCACCTCCAACTCCCTGCGGATTGCCTCGAGGCACTCGGCCCGCCTCAGGGCCCTCCGCATGGAGTTCTCCGCCCTGACCATCATGAGCCGCGCCTCTTCCGCCCGCCGCCACTCTGCATCTATGGCGTGGCCCAACCGCTGCCACACGGAAGACACTTCCCGTCCAGGGTCCTCCTGCCCTCCGGCCGATGCCTGCCCCTCCCATGTTGAAGGCCCCGAGCTATCGTGGCTCCCACCTACAGCCTCCTGCTGCTGGAGCTGCTGCTGTCCATGTGCCCTGTCCGATGGTGCCTGCACATCCTCCTCCAGCTGGGGTGCAGTCGTTGATGTGGCCACCCCTGCTGGACGTCCGACTCCCGACTGTGGCAGGGATCTGTTGTCCACCAGCCTGGCCGCACGGTCGGAGGCAGCTCCACAGGGCACCCAGGTGACACATGGGTGGGAAGATGGCATGGAGGACGACTGGGGCATAGGGGGTTCCGTGGAGGAGGGGGTCGGAACAAGATCCAGGAAACGGAGGAATCCAGCCCTGGTGAGCTGTCCCAGTGGGTCAACGCAGTCAACGAGCCATGCAAGAAGACGTGCAGACTCATCATGAAAAGACTGCAGGTCAGCTCGCATGGCCCGTTGACGCAACGCCATCCCACCCTGGACAGGCTCAACCTGGTGCAGGATAGCCACATCCGCAGGGAGAGGAAGGCCAGGTGTCGTAAGCCAATCCCCTCCATGAGAACGGGTCTGGAGGTAGGCATCCCCGCTGGTGCAAGATGATGCAGTGACAGGAGCAGGGACAGGATTGCACACAGGCACCTCTGCGGCGGCCTGTGCTGCCTCCTGTCCCAGATCCTGCACTGCACCACTGGCACCAGTGGAATCCCCACCTCCAAACCCCGCCTCTGTCGCTTGCACGGCCTCCTCCTCCTCCAAACCCCCCACCAACCTGGATGACTCCGTGCCATCTTCCTCCGTTGGGCCCTGTGGGGTCCCAGCTGCCCCTTCTGCTGCCGAGGAGTCCAACTCCAACCTCCACCTCTTGGACCTCCCTCGGCAGCTGCGGCCTGGGACACGGCACCGGACTCCTCACTCCCCGACGAGATCAGAACCTGGGAGGGGATCCGGGCCTTGCGTCTCCGGCTGGTGGTGCGACCCCTGCCGCTGTGCTCCACAGCACCTTCTCCGCCCTCTTCATCAGTTGACGCTGCAGACAGGGAGAAAGAAAACACAGGCATCAGGGCACTGTCCAATGGACTCATACACACATGACAGTCTGAGGTAAACCTCAGACATGGCATCACAATCCCCAACACACATGTCATTTCAACTTGCACACATGAGCCATACCACAGCCATATTGCAACAGCCAGCACCATCCATTCACATACAACAGCATGAGCAGCCAAAGGTCATCCACACATCACATGCAACATAGGGAGTACACTACACATGCACACACACCACCAAACTTGCATGTACACCTCCGCCAACTGTCGCAGTGTTCCGATCGACATCCATGTCACACCTGACAATCATTCCTCCACATCCTGTGCCATGCAAGCCCACACACACAAGCACCATCCATGTGTCACACATGAGACCCCTCGCGTGTGTCACCCTCACAGCCCTGTACACCCCCCCTACTTGCCCACATAAAAATACATGTTCAACCTGCACACTCTTGGCACACCACACGCACAGCTTACAATCAGTATGCATGTACACTTACCGCTCGACTCCAGACGGGTCTGTCTCTCAAGGACCTGGACGTGGAGCGCTGGGGATATGCGTTCCAGGACCCTCATCTGATCTTCCGACAAGTGGCCCTGGCGCCCCTTAGCATCCGCTGCCTTCAGGAGGCGCCGGGCCTTGTTGAGGGTCCTGGACCTGAAGTCCTCCCAGCGCTTCCTGACACGTTCGTAGTCGCGGACTACCACCTCCTCCGCGTTGATGGCAGTCACGATGTCCATCCAGATCCGAGTCTGTCCTTCCTTGTCGGCGCGCAACCTTCCGAAGAGGGCATCATACTGCCCCAGGACATGCTCTAACAGGACACCAACTTCGGTGGCAGTGAAGCTGGTGCCCCTCTGCCTCCTTGGCCGGGGGTTGCCACTGGTGCCAGATGTTGCAGTGCCCGACATGGCAACCCCAGAGGCAGGAGTGGGTGGGCAACTGGGTCCTGGGGCTGGGCTGTGGGGCGATGGAAAAGCAGTCGGGAGTCTTCGGTTCCAGCAGGGGTGGTCACAGCAACAGCACCCCTGGCTGATGTGCAGGCAGCAAATGGCAGGGCACGTGGGCAGCAGGCAGTCAGGCAGCAGCAGATGGCAGGTCAGAGCGTGCTCAGGTCTCTGGGGGGCAGTAATTCGGCCTTCTGGGCAGGAGCGTGGTCTTCCGTGTGTGAACGCGTGGCCAGCTTGATACGGAGTGATTTTGCACGTGAAAATCCAGCACGTCTGCGTGTAATTCGAGGAAAGGCCCTTAGCGCGTAAGCGCATCAGCACACGTCTGTACATTCATTGGCCCAAAGGCCACCAGCGTATGCGCGTCTATGAAGTCACGTGCACGTTGAATATGGCACATGTTTGAAATGTTGCATGTTAAAAAAATGAAAGACACGTCCGAGTGTCAAAGCGTGTAATTGGTGGAAATGGCCTTAGCACGTACACGCGGAAGTGACAAAGCGTGTAATTGGTGGAAATGGCCCTACACGCGGAAGTGACAAAGCGTGTAATTGGAAATGGCCCTAGCGCGTACACGCGGAAGTGACGCTGGACGTGTGGGCCTGCATAAAAGGTACGCGTAGAACACCATTTCCTTGTACGTGCTTTTCGTGGAGAGCGAGTGGGTGAAATCTGTACTTCTTGTCGTTTCACACGCGATTTACTTCACGGCGTTTCAAGTTCGTTCTCCCTGTTACCTCTGACAGCTTTTTCTCTTTTTTCTCTTTTTCTGGTTTTCCTGGGCCTGTTCCCTCAAACAGCGTTCCCTTCTACTGTTGTTCTGTCTCTTCAGACAGCCTACAATTCTTCTTTTGGCGGGGGTGTTGCCAACGCGCAAACGCGCTTTTTTTCACGCTCTTTTTCCTGGCAGACGGTGAGTCACGCACGTATCTAACATCTGTGCTTGCCCCGTGTGTAGCCTACCCCTTCAGAGGTCATTCTAGGCTGCGTGTGACACGCATACGTTCATTCTTGTGTTACTGGGTGCCACAGCGTAGTGCAGGTTTTTTTTTTCCGCACACCTGGTCTAGGAGGGTTTGCGTGCACGTCATCTCCCTTTTTTGGGCTTCCTGTGCGTTGCGTGACCCGTCATCTTTCCCCAGGGGTCACATTCAGCCTTGCTAGAGCACTAGGGTACAATTACCATCTGGTACCCAACCCCTTTGACCCCCAATTGCCCAGGACAATAGTTTACAGCCACTCCCATACGCACATTAACATCAGTGCCATGGTTGGGAGGCGAGGAATCCGTAAGGGTGGCAAAGGTGGACGAGCCAGAAGTGGTGGCCGTGGTGGATCCGGTAGGGGACGCGGTCGTTACTTGCAGGATGACCCTGTCCCCCCATGTGTGGAGGACCAGACAAGGGCACCCATAAACCCCCTTCCGCCCCCCCTGGTTAAGGCTGATGTGGCTGACACCATCCATGCTCAGCCCCTGTTGGACCAGCCCATTGTGGCACCAGACCTGGCTGACTCCATGGCTGACTTCCAGGTCAGCAGGCCTATGACACGTGCGCTGGTGCACGTTGATGTCATCAGGCCACGTGGATCAGGGGCAGCAAGGTCATCTGCTGCCCCAAGTAGGCAGGGTGGAGAGGCTGCAGGGGCAGCTGCGGCTCCATCCACCCCAGCTCTCACACACCCAGCCAGGACAGCGTCGGTCCTAGTCCATCCTGCTGACATTCCCCCTGACACCATTACACTTGAGCCAATGCCTGCACCAACTCCCATGCTGAGTGTGCAATCCCACACTCCTGATACAGAGTCCACCAGGGCTCCTGCCCCTAGTGTCCAGAGCGGCGTAGGACACTCAGGATCACCACCACCTTCCAAGCGGAAGAGGAAGAGTGCTCGTCCGGCACAGGCTGATGCCCCAGACACGGCTACACAGTCCGGCCCGTCGAGGAAGCCCAGCTTCACGGATGCCGAAATGAATGCACTTGTCGAGTATGTGTCCGCACATGATAACGAGATGGTCATTGTTGCAGGATCCAAGACCACACCTGCACACACTGGCAGACCGTTGCGGACATCGTAAGTGCCCTTGGAATCGTGAGGCGCACAGCCAATGATTGCTATAAGCGCTGGAATGACCTAAAGCGCAGGGCAAAGAATAAGCTGGCCTCAAGTCATGCCGCAACTCTAGTGACTGGAGGTGGGTCTCCAGTAGAAGACATGGAACTCACTCCACATGAGTCAGTCACTGGGACCTACGTCACGGAGGAACAGATCCAAGGCGTGGGAGATCTGCCTGATTATGAGGCATTGTCCGGTGAGTGCACATGCATGTGTGTGTCATCCATGTGCATGGTGTGTGTGTGAGGGCTTCTGTTTGTGTGCCAGGTGAGGGTGTGTGCGCCTGAGTCGTTTGGGTCACCCATGTGCTTCATGCAATACATTCTGCGCAGCAGCATTTGGCCATAGCAGTATCCCTTCTGCCAACAGTAGACATCTAGCCCAACAGCACGCCAGTTGCCCTTGAAGTGTCACCTTGCCACAACATTGTTGTTTATTTTTCTCTGTTCATTCAGGCAGATTGTTTGCATTCCACCACTTTTACTAGGCATTTCTCAGTCCTCTAGTCACATGTCTGACATGGCTATGGTAAAGTGGAGTGACTTTGTTACCTGGATATCATTTGTCTAGACATGTCCCTGTGCAATCGGACCATTTTGGACTGGCAGCTCCAGGTGAAAAATCAGACCTGTTTGAATTAGAAAAGCTATTACATGAGGGAACTGGACTGAATGAATAAGTGCTGCCCTCCTCTCCATCTTCACTCAATAGCAATGGTACATGCCATCTGTGTGATGGCATGTGTATTTCACCTGGCAATCACAGGCCAATGTGTTGTGCCACTGCCAGGCAGCATGCAGAAAATGTGTTCATCTTCCATCTTGGTGTCATCAGTGTGTGCCATTTGCCTGCCCTTCATACGCAGTGAGGGTGCATGCATGGGAGGGTTTTAGTCATGTGGGACATGTGTCAATCAAGTACTGGTTCTGTTGCTTCTCAGCCCTCATTGTGTGCCATGGTGCTAATGCCTGTTTCCATTTATTTGTTTTTATGTCTTTGCAGGGGAAGACGCACCTGATACTGCTGGGGTTGTGGAGATGGTGCAGACCCAGGAGGGGTCCGAGGGCCGACCGACCACCAGTGAGGGACGTGGTGTGTTGGTGTGTGAGAACCCACAACTGCTGCAGGTCGTGCTCTCAAGGGGTCTCTCTGGCTGCACCTCCTCCGAGCTGTACTCAGGTGTTGATTCGGATGATGAGACCTACGTGCCGTCGCAGGTGAGTGTTCCTGGGAGGGATTCTGTTCTGTCCCACCCACCTGCACCAGGGTCAGAACCCTCAATGGGGATGTCAGTGTTGGCAGCTACGCCTTTGGTGGTTACGGATGCAGGGTCACACTCCGCGACATCTGATCCTGTTCCTGGGCCAGCAGATCAGAGGGGGAATGCAGTCATGCAGCCTCAGGCAGTGCCGGCACAGCAAGGCGCAATTCGCCTTGCCCCAGACAGGTGTGGTGCCCGCCGACGTGGTGGCCATACGCCACCTGGCAATACAGCATGGGAGCAATCCATTTACGGTATGGCAACCCAACAGGCAGCATCATCAGAGATGATGGCTCAGGCCATGGATAGGGTGGCCACTTCCATTGTCCCCCCGAAAAGGCTTATGGAGCGACTACAGCAGGCAACCGACTCCATCTGCCAGTCACACAGGGAGGACATGTTGGCGTCCAACAGGGACAGGCGGGCGGCACTGGCGACTCTGCAGGAAGCCATCTCCATAGAGTCCCAGGGCCACAGGGAAGCCCTGAGACTGGAACTCCTTCACCTCAGGACGACTCTTGTTGAGCTTGAGGCTTCAACAAACCGAAGGACAGAACAGCAGCTGGAGCGTCTCACCCGTACACTCTCAGCTGAGATGCAGGCAACTAGGGCGGAGGTCCGGGCATCCCGTGAGTTGTTGCATGGGGACCTCCGCACACTCATCCTCCAGAACGAGAACTACCACACCCGCATGCTTGCAGCCATGGAGGAACAGACTAGGGCCTTACGTGGGCTGCCTCCCATAGTGCCACCACCTCCGGATGCAGCTGCACCGGGTGATAATAGCGACAGCAGTGATACTCCCACAATAGGGTAGCCGTGTGGGCCATGAGCCCATGGAGGTGTTTTTTTTTCGTAAGATCCACACAGGTGGGTTTTGGTGTGCACCCTGTCCTTGGACCTCCTGTGTGGCCTCCCCAACCCCCCCGGGCCCATTAATGGCCATTTTTTATTTTTTTTTAATTTATTTTTTTTATTTATTTTTTTATTTTTTTGGGGACAATGTGTTGCCTTGTGTGGCTCTCGTGGGCATACGCTGCATTGTGGCTGGGCACATGCAGGCTTGTTATGTATTTGGTTCAGATGCTTGGGTTTTTGTCACACACACCCCTCCTGCTTCCCGTTTCCATGGGCTTGCAAAGGGTGTGCCAAAGTGACATTGACGTACATGGTGACATTGGACTCCCACTACATGTGTGGGTAGTCTAGTCAATACTGTGTATACATTCCTAGTGCATATTGCTGTTGTGTTGTACACTGCATGTTGCATTGATGTGTAACTCATCATCCTTGTCTACCTCCTAATTTGCAGGTCCTTTCCTCATGTCTACACAAGGCCCTCTACTTTGGAGATGGGGTCCATGTTGGCAGCAGTGCACCTACAACTCTACATGGCGGCAACACTGTACAGTTGGAAGTGGTGGGAGTGCAGGCATTACCAGGTGGTGAGACTACTAATTCCTTACATTCGTAATGTCATGTTAATGGTAGTTTTGAGGGTCAGTAGCTGATAAGTGTTATTGCTAAATACCTGCTCAAGTGTGTTGTTGGTCCTGCATTACTGTGAGCATTTCAGGTGTCGCAAGTTTCAATTAGGGACACTGTACATTGTGACACTTGTGTCATGTTGTGGGGATTACTTTGTTTACCTGCACATAGCATGACATGGCACGGTGTGTCGTGTGGCGGTGCTAGGGATGGGTTGGGTGACATGGCACTGTCCTCATGTTGCATTTTGCAAGTGGGTATTCATTTTAGCTGCATGAATGTGTTTTTTTCACGAAACTGCATTGGTGGTGTCTGTGTAGGTAGGGATGCACACATTGTAACACTTCCAGGTGAACAATCTCAGGCTGATATGGTTTTGACGGTTGATTCTCCAGACATTCAGGATCAGTGTCAGGTTGAGTCATCATTGATTGTCAGATGGTATGTGCCAGGGCAGTGTGCACTCCACAGGGGTGTGATTTCTATGTGAAGTAATTAGCCACTAGCTGTGTACGGGCTGCCTCCCCCCGTGCCCTTTCCCCTCCCATGCGCAGCGGGCGTGCATGTGGTTGGGGATGTGGGGGCACCACCATGTCCACGGCCAGTCTCCGGCGTGTTGCAACGTTGTGCAGGACACATGCTGCCACTATGATCCTGCACACTACTGGGGGAGCGTATAACAGCTGCCCGCCAGAACGGTCAAGGGAGCGAAAGCATGACTTAAGCACTCTGAATGTGCGCTCCACTAAGCCCCGGGTTGCAATGTGGGCTGTGTTACATCTTACCTCGGGTGGCGTGGTGGGGTTCCGAATTGGCGTCATCATGTGGGTGCTGAGAGGGTAGGCACTGTCCCCTGTGGAGGTGGTGATTGGTATCATTGGTGGGGTTGTGACCTTGCTCAGTATCTGACATGCATGCATGTGCAGTGGCATTCATACTCACCAAGCAGCCATGTATCGCCATGCCGCCCAGCTTCTAGGTCCCGGCTTAGGGTGGACATTGGGTAAATGAAGCTGTCGTGGGTGGACCCGGGATAGTTGGAATATACTGAGGTGATGATTCCCTTGGCATTACATACTACCTGCACGTTGATGGAATGCCAGTGCTTGCGGTTCCTATAGATGTGCTCAGATCCCTGGGGGGACGTAGAGCCACATGGGTGCAGTCGATGGCACCTAGCACTTTGGGGAATCGTGCCACACCGTAAAAATCCAGGTCGGCAGCATGCCTTTCTGCAGGTGTTCTGGGCAGGTATATGTGCCTGCGGACTGATGGGCGTGCAGTGATGATGTTCAAGACCTGGTGTAGGCAGCATGACTGCGTGGCCTGTGACACCCCACCCACTATGGCACTTGTCCGCTGAAATGATCCAGTGGCTAAGAAGTGCAGTACATTGAGGACCTTCTCCAGGGGGCTGAGTGCTTGGGAGCACAGGGTGGGTGATGTGAGGTCATCCTCCCACTCACTCACCAGGTCCAATATTATGTGTGGTGGAAACCTGTACCTCCCATACACCTGGTCATCAGGCATCCCGAAAAGGCTGGTTCTGGGTGTGAATATTCTGGCCCTGACTATCCTCCTCCTCCTCCTTTGGTAGCCCATGGCCACTGCTGCTAGGAACAGTATATTCATCCTGGCGTCTGAGCTTGTTAGTTTTTTGCGCGCAAATTTATGCGTCGCGGGTCGACGTATGCCTGCTTCCTACTGGCGTACGTGTTTCTTTGCGCGTGTTGTAGGCGAGCGTGTGAAACTTCCCGTGCACCCCTGAAATCCAGTACCCAGGCCAATAGCGTGTGGAAATTCCCACGCACCCCGGAATACACGTGCGCTGATGTACTCGCGTGTGAAACTTCCCGCGCACCCCTGAAATCCAGTACCCATGCCAATAGCGTGTGGAAATTCCTGTGCACCCCGGAATACATGTGTGCTGATGTACTCGCGTGTGTAAGTGCCCGCGCACCCCTGAAATACACGTACATAGGCCAATCGCGTGTACGCGCACTTTTGTACAATTACACGCGATGGCACTCTGACGTGCAGTCTTTCCACGTGTGCTCCGTCATCACGTGCTATGAGGGAAACACCCGTGCGGGTCACGTCACAGACGCGCTTACGCGCTGAGGGCCTTTGGTCCAATAGAATCGCGTATGCGTGCTGACGCGCTAAGGGCCTTTCCTCGAATTTCACACTGACGTGCAGGATTTGCACGCGCGAAATCACTCCGTATCAAGCTGGCCACGCGAAAACACACAGAAGACCACGCTCCTGCCCAGAAGGCCGAATTACTGCCCCCCAGTGCACCGAGCAACCTCCCACGTGCCATCTGCTGCTGCTGCCTGCCTGCCTGCCTGCCTGCCTGCTGCCACCGTGCCCTGCCATTTGGTGCCTGCACATCAGCCATCTGCAGGGGTCCAGTTGCTGTGTCCACCCCTGCTGGAACAGAAGACTCCCGACTGGGATAACATCGCTCCACAGCCCAGCCCCAGGACCCAGTTGCCCATCCACTCCTGCCTCTTGGGTTGCCATGTCGGGCACTTCCACATCTGGCACCAGTGGCAACCCCAGGCCAGAGGGGCAGAGGGGCACCAGCTTCACTGCCACCGAAGTTGGTGTCCTGGTGGAGCATGTCCTGGGGCAGTATGATGCCCTCTTTGGATCGTCCCGCGCCAGCAAGGAAGGACGGGAGAGGATCTGGGCCGACTGTGTGGTTGCCATTAACGCGGAGGGGGTGGCAACCCGCGACGTCCAGAAGATCAAGAAGCGCTGGGAGGACTTGAGGTCCAGGACCCTCGTGAAGGCCCGGCGCCTCGTGGAGGGGGGCCGGGGCTGCATGAGTTCCATCCAGATGAGGGTCCTGGAACGCGTACGCCCAGCGCTCCACGCCCAGATCCTTGAGAGGGAGACCCATCTGGAGTTGAGCGGTAAGTGGCCAAGCATTGCTGTGTGAGACAGGGCATGTTGCGGTGTGCTGGTTGTCTGATACTTGCCTGTATGTGTGACATAGGCCATGTATGCATGTATGTGTGCAGGGACCTCATGGTAATGCATGTGCGACCAGTGATGTGTGAACCACATGGTTGTTGCATGTGTTTAAATGCGACATGGGGAGCCCTATGCAGATTTTACACATGAGAGCATGCCAGTCTCTGTTCCTGGACATGGGTGGGGGTGAGGGATGGGTGCTGATGCCAGGTACATATATGGTAGCCATGTTTGTGTGCCTGACCTGCGTGTCTGTGACTTGTGAATGCCATGGATGCATGACACATGTGTGTGACAATGCACAGATTCACTGATGCAGCCAAGTTATCCTTGTATCCGCTGTGTTTGGGGTGTATGAGGCCAGATGGATGTGACTGAGGTGAAGTGTGTGCATGTGATAGGCATGACCCATGATGCATGTGAGTTCCATATCATTGTATGTTTCAAGAGTCCATTGGACATGTATGGAAATGTCCATGGCATGCACCATGCCTGTTACTGTGTGTGTTTTGCCTGGACTGACCCATGTGTTGTGGAGGGACATGATGGAAGTGTATTTTGACAGTGGTACTCATCTGCTATTGCTTCCTGTCTAGGGGACCATTGAACAGTACCCTTATGCTTGTGTTCTATGTCTCCCTCTACGCAGCGGCTAGTGAAGAAGAGGGCGGAGACGGCGCTGTGGAGCAAGGCGGCGGGGATGCCCCCACGGCTGCAGCGGAAGGGGTGGGTGAGCCCCCACAGGGGCCTGCTACGGCGGAAGACGGTGAGGAGCCATCCAGGTTGGTGGTTTCCACAGAGGAGGAGGAGGCCGCCACTGAGGCACACATGGGGCCTGGTGGGGGCATCCCTGCTGATGCAAGTGGTGCAGTCCAGGGGCAGGGGCAGGAGGCAGAACAGGTCACCATGGAGGGGCCTGTGCATGTCGCTGTCCCTGACCCTGTGAGTGCACCACCATGCACCAGCAGGGATGCCCCGTCCCAGGCCCGTCCGCAGGTAGAGGGGATGTCCATGTCACCTGACTCCCCTCCACCTGTGGATGAGGGGACCCGTGGCCGTATGGAGAAGGTCCTGATTGGGGTCGCGATGCGCGCAGGTGCATTTTATGATGACGTGTGTGCATCCCGGGACGAGCACGCACGTCATCACGAAGAGCACCGTGCCGACGTGGCCCAATTGGGATCTTCCATGTTCGGGGGTTTCCTGCATGTGTCGGCCAATCTGGCGGCCCTCTCCTCCTCTGTGGAGGCTATACGTCGGTCGTTCTCCTTGCCGTCTTCCGGCCCAGATGCCACCAGGGCCCCCTGTGGACCTGCCCTGATGAATGCAGCCAGCTTGGTGGGGATCCCATCCCTGCCACAGTCGGGAGTCGGAGGTCCAGCAGGGGTGGACACCACAGCAACTGTACCCCAGCAGATGGAGGATGTGCCGGCATCATCAGGCAGGGCACGTGCACAACGGCGTCGGTGGATTCCATCAGCCTGGATGCCGTCGTGCTGGCAGAGGCAGTTGCGTCGGAGGCAGCAGCAGAGTCAACGTGGGAGGCATCATGGCTCGGGGCCATCAACATCGGAGGGGCAGGCATCGGCCGGAGGGCAGGAGGACCCAGGACAGGAAGTGTCTTCCGTGTGGCTGCGGTTGGGCCAGCAGATAGGTGCGGTGCGGCGGCGGGCGGAAGAGGCGCGGCTCACTATGGTCAGGGCGGAGTACTCCATGCGGAGGGCCCTGAGGCGGGCCGAGTGCCTCGAGGCAATCCGCAGGGGGTTGGAGGAGCAGATGGCGTCGTCCCTGCAGACCCTCAGGGCCATGGAACAGGACCGCCTCCGGGACATAGACGAGGAGTTTGATGATGCCCTGGCCCGGAACACCACGGAGTGAGCCGCTGGACTTGCCCGCCGCCTTTGTATATAGTTCTTTAGTATAGGTTTCCTTTGTTTCTTATGATTTGGAGTCGACGGACACTGCTCCACTTTTTGTATATAGTTGCATTTTAGTTAGGGTTTTTTGCAGGTTTCCTTTGTTCAGTTGGGCTCATGGACCCTTGCATGTTTTGTACATAGTTCTTCATTGGATTGTTTTTTTTTTTTTTATTTTTATTTATTCACCATGGAGCAATGGTCTTTGCATTTATTTTTCTCTCTCGGATTGATTTTATGTTTAATGTGACTTTGGACAACATTTTTTTGGATTTGGATTTGTAGTTTTGATTTTTTTTGACGGACATGCAGCTTATCTTTTTTTCATTGCCATTGTAGTTTGTTTCATTTCATTTGCATTCAATTTTTTTTAATACAATTTTGTTTTCATACTTCACTGTGTGGTATCATCTCATTGGTTTCATGCATGTCATGTTGGGTGTTTCCCTATTCAATTGCAACCATTGTGTGTGACGGACATGGGTTCATTAGCTTTATGAACATTGGGGGTGTAACATGTAATTTCCATTTCCATGTGGGTGAATGGGTTACTTGGTAGGGCCTTTTGGCTGTGGAGGCTGACCATAACGCACATGATTGGGGATTGTGAGGACCTGGGTGCAGGGGGACATGAGTGGGGGCCTGGTGGAGGGTGCCCCTGCACTGCTGGGGAGTGGGGGTGGTGGGAGACATGAGTTGGGCATGAGTGGGGGCCTGGTGGTGCTGCCCCTGCACTGCTGGGGGGTGGGTGTGATAGGGGCCATGAGTGGGGGCCTGGTGGAGGGTTCCCCTGGATGCTGGGGGGTGGAGGTGGTGGGAGACATGAGTGGGGGAATGGTGGGGGCTGCCCATGGTGGCTGAGGGGTGGGGGTGGGTGGGAGACATGAGTGGGGGCCTGGTGGGGGCTGCCCATGGTGGCTGGGGGGTGGGGGTGCAGGGGAGACATGAGTGGGGGCCTGGTGGAGGGTGCCCCTGGATGCTGGGGGGTGGGGGTGGTGGGAGACATGAGTGGGGGCCTGGTGGAGGGTGCCCCTGCACTGCTGAGGGGTGGGGGTGGTGGGAGACATGAGTTGGACATGAGTGGGGGCCTGGTGGTGCTGCCCCTGCACTGCTGGGGGGTGGGGGTGATAGGGGCCATGAGTGGGGGCCTGGTGGAGGGTGCCCCTGGATGCTGGGGGGTGGGGGTGGTGGGAGACATGAGTGGGGGCCTGGTGGAGGGTGCCGCACACTGCTGGGGGTGTGGGGGTGGTGGGAGACATGAGTGGGGGCCTGGTGGGGGCTGCCTATGGTAGCTGGGGGGTGGGGGTTTATGGGAGACATGAGTGGGGGCCTGGTGGAGGGTGCCCCTGGATGCTGGGGGGTGGGGGTGGTGGGAGACATGAGTGGGGGCCTGCTGGAGGGTGCCCCTGCACTGCTGGGGGGTGGAGGTTGTGGGAGACATGAGTGGGGGCCTGGTGGTGCTGCCCCTGCACTGCTGGGGGGTGGTGGTGATAGGGGCCATGAGTGGGGGCCTGGTGGAGGGTGCCCCTGGATGCTGGGGGTTGGGGGTGCAGGGGTACATGAGTGGGGGCCTGGTGGAGGGTGCCCCTGGATGCTGGGGGGTGGGGTGCAGGGGGACATGAGTGGGGGCCTGGTGGAGGGCGCCCCTGGATGCTGGGGGGTGGGGGTGCAGGGGGACATGAGTGGGGGCCTGGTGGAGGGTGCCCTGGATGCTGGGGGGTGGGGGTGGTGGGAGACATGAGTGGGGGCCTGGTGGAGTGTGCCCCACACTGCTGGGGGGGTGGGGGTGGTGGGAGACATGATTGGGGGCCTGGTGGGGGCAGCCCATGGTGGCTGGGGGGTGGGGGTGGGTGGGAGACATGAGTGGTGGCCTGGTGGGGGCTGCCCATGGTGGCTGGGGGGTGGGGGTGGGTGGGAGACATGAGTGGGGGCCTGGTGGAGGGTGCCCCTGGATGCTGGGGGGTGGGGGTGGTGGGAGACATGAATGGGGGCCTGGTGGGGGCTGCCCATGGTGGCTGAGGGGTGGGGGTGGGTGGGAGACATGAGTGGGGGCCTGGTGGGGGCTGCCCATGGTGGCTGGTGGGTGGGGGTGGGTGGGAGACATGAGTGGGGGCCTGGTGGAGGGTGCCCCTGGATGCTGGGGGGGTGGGGGTGGTGGGAGACATGAGTGGGGGCCAGGTGGTGCTGCCCCTGCACTGCTGGGGGGTGGGGGTGATAGGGGCCATAAGTGGGGCCTGATGGAGGGTGCCCCTGGATGCTGGGGGGTGGGGGTGCAGGGGGACATGAGTGGGGGCCTGGTGGAGGGTGCCCCTGGATGCTGGGGGGTGGGGGTGGTGGGAGACATGAGTGGGGGCCTGGTGGAGGGTGCCCCTGCACTGCTGGGGGGTGGGGGTGGTGGGAGACATGAGTTGGACATGAGTGGGGGCCTGGTGGTGCTGCCCCTGCACTGCTGGGGGGTGGGGGTGATAGGGGCCATGAGTGGGGGCCTGGTGGAGGGTGCCCCTGGATGCTGGGGGGTGGGGGTGGTGGGAGACATGAGTGGGAGCCTGGTGGAGGGTGCCCCTGCACTGCTGGGGGGTGGGGGTGATAGGGGCCTTGAGTGGGGGCCTGGTGGGGGGTGCCCCTGGATGCTGGATGGTGGGGGTGCAGTGGGACATGAATGGGGGCCTGGTGGAGGGTGCCCCTGGATGCTGGGGGGTGGGGGTGCAGGGGGACATGAGTGGGGGCCTGGTTGTGCTGCCCCTGCACTGCTGGGGGCTGGGGGTGATAGGGGCCATGAGTGCGGGCCTGGTGGAGGGTGCCCCTGGATGCTGGGGGTTGGGGGTGCAGGGGGACATGAGTGGGAGCCTGGTGGAGGGTGCCCCTGGATGCTGGAGGGTGAGGGTGGTGGGAGACATGAATGGGGGCCTGGTGGAGGGTGCCCCGGCACTGCTGGGGGGTGGGGGTGGAGGGAGAAATGAGTTGGACATGAGTGGGGGCCTGGTGGTGCTGCCCCTGCACTGCTGGGGGGTGGGGGTGATAGGGGCCATGTGTGGGGGACTGGTGGAGGGTGCCCCTGGATGCTGGGGGGTGGGGGTGGTGGGAGACATGAGTGGGGGCCTGGAGGAGGTTGCCCCTGCACTGCTGGGGGGTGGGGGTGATAGGGGCCATGAGTGGGGGCCTGGTGGAGGGTGCCCCTGGATGCTGGGGGATGAGGGTGGTGGGAGACATGAGTGGGGGCCTGGTGGAGGGTGCCCCACACTGCTGGGGGGTGGTGGGAGACATGAGTGGGGGCCTGGTGGGGGCTGCCCATGGTGGCTGGGGGTGGGGGTGAGTGGGAGACATGAGTGGGGGCCTGGTGGGGGCTGCCCATGGTGGCTGGGGGGTGGGGGTGGGTGGGAGACATGAGTGGGGGCTTGGTGGGGGCTGCCCATGGTGGCTGGGGGGTGGGGGTGGGTGGGAGACATGAGTGGGGGCCTGGTGGAGGGTGCCCCTGGATGCTGGGGGGTGGGGGTGGTGGGAGACATGAGTGGGGGCCTGGTGGAGGGTGCCGCACACTGCTGGGGGGGTGGGGGTGGTGGGAGACATGAGTGGGGGCCTGGTGGGGGCTGCCCATGGTGGCTGGGGGGTGGGGGTGGGTGGGAGACATGAGTGGGGGCCTGGTGGAGGGTGCCCCTGGATGATGGGGGGTGGGGGTGGTGGGAGACATGAGTGGGGGCCTGGTGGAGGGTGCCCCTGCACTGCTGGGGGGTGGAGGTGGTGGGAGACATGAGTGGGGGCCTGGTGGAGGGTGCCCCTGGATGCTGGGGGTTGGGGGTGCAGGGGTACATGAGTGGGGGCCTGGTGGAGGGTGCCCCTGGATGCTGGGGGGTGGGGTGCAGGGGGACATGAGTGGGGGCCTGGTGGAGGGTGCCCCTGGATGCTGGGGGGTGGGGGTGCAGGGGGACATGAGTGGGGGCCTGGTGGAGGGTGCCCTGGATGCTGGGGGGTGGGGGTGGTGGGAGACATGAGTGGGGGCCTGGTGGAGTGTGCCCCACACTGCTGGGGGGTGGGGGTGGTGGGAGACATGATTGGGGGCCTGGTGGGGGCTGCCCATGGTGGCTGGGGGGTGGGGGTGGGTGGGAGACATTAGTGGTGGCCTGGTGGGGGCTGCCCATGGTGGCTGGGGGTGGGGGTGGGTGGGAGACATGAGTGGGGGCCTGGTGGAGGGTGCCCCTGGATGCTGGGGGGTGGGGGTGGTGGGAGACATGAATGGGGGCCTGGTGGGGGCTGCCCATGGTGGCTGAGGGGTGGGGGTGGGTGGGACACATGAGTGGGGGCCTGGTGGGGGCTGCCCATGGTGGCTGGGGGGTGGGGTGGGTGGGAGACATGAGTGGGGGCCTGGTGGAGGGTGCCCCTGGATGCTGGGGGGTGGGGGTAGTGGGAGACATGAGTGGGGGCCTGGTGGTGCTGCCCCTGCACTGCTGGGGGGTGGGGGTGATAGGGGCCATAAGTGGGGCCTGATGGAGGGTGCCCCTGGATGCTGGGGGGTGGGGGTGCAGGGGGACATGAGTGGGGGCCTGGTGGAGGGTGCCCCTGGATGCTGGGGGGTGGGGGTGGTGGGAAACATGAGTGGGGGCCTGGAGGAGGGTGCCCCTGCACTGCTGGGGGGTGGGGGTGGTGGGAGACATGAGTTGGACATGAGTGGTGGCCTGGTGGTGCTGCCCCTGCACTGCTGGGGGGTGGGGGTGATAGGGGCCATAAGTGGGGGCCTGGTGGAGGGTGCCTCTGGATGCTGGGGGGTGGGGGTGGTGGGAGACATGAGTGGGGGCCTGGTGGAGGGTGCCCCTGCACTGCTGGGGGGTGGGGGTGATAGGGGCCATGAGTGGGGGCCTGGTGGGGGGTGCCCCTGGATGCTGGAGGGTGGGGGTGCAGTGGGACATGAATGGGGGCCTGGTGGAGGGTGCCCCTGGATGCTGGGGGGTGGGGGTGCAGGGGGACATGAGTGGGGGCCTGGTTGTGCTGCCCCTGAACTGCTGGGGGCTGGGGGTGATAGGGGCCATGAGTGGGGGCCTGGTGGAGGGTGCCCCTGGATGCTGGGGGGTGGGGGTGCAGGGGGACATGAGTGGGAGCCTGGTGGAGGGTGCCCCTGGATGCTGGAGGGTGAGGGTGGTGGGAGACATGAATGGGGGCCTGGTGGAGGGTGCCCCTGCACTGCTGGGGGGTGGGGGTGGTGGGAGACATGAGTTGGACATGAGTGGGGGCCTGTTGGTGCTGCCCCTGCACTGCTGGGGGGTGGGGGTGATAGGGGCCATGAGTGGGGGCCTGGTGGAGGGTGCCCCTGGATGCTGGGGGGTGGGGGTGGTGGGAGACATGAGTGGGGGCCTGGTGGAGGGTGCCCCTGCACTGCTGGGGGGTGGAGGTGATAGGGGCCATGAGTGGGGGCCTGGTGGAGGGTGCCCCTGGATGATGGGGGGTGGGGGTGGTGGGAGACATGAGTGGGGGCCTGGTGGAGGGTGCCCCACACTGCTGGGGGGTGGTGGGAGACATGAGTGGGGGCCTGGTGGGGGCTGCTCATGGTGGCTGGGGGGTGGGTGGGAGACATGAGTGGGGGCCTGGTGGGGGCTGTCCATGGTGGCTGGGGGGTGGGGGTGGGTGGGAGACATGAGTGGGGGCCTGGTGGAGGGTGCCCCTGGATGCTGGGGGGTGGGGGTGGTGGGCGACATGAGTGGGGGCCTGGTGGAGGGTGCCCCTGCACTGCTGGGGGGTGGGGGTGGTGAGAGACATGAGTTGGACATGAGTGGGGGCCTGGTGGTGCTGCCCCTGCACTGCTGGGGGGTGGGGGTGATAGGGGTCATGAGTGGGGGCCTGGTGGAGGGTGCCCCTGGATGCTGGGGGGTGATGGTGGTGGGAGACATGAGTGGGGGCCTGCTGGTGCTGCCCCTGCACTGCTGGGGGGTGGGGATGATAGGGGCCATGAGTGGGGGCCTGGTGGAGGGTGCCCCTGGATGCTGGGGGGTGTGGGTGCAGGGGGACATGAGTGGGGGCCTGTTGGAGGGTGCCACTGCACTGCTGGGGGGTGGGGGTTGTGGGAGACATGAGTTGGACATGAGTGGGGGCCTGGTGGTGCTGCCCCTGCACTGCTGGGGAGTGGGTGTGTTAGGGGCCATGAGTGGGGGCCTGGTGGAGGGTGCCCCTGGATGCTGGGGGTTGGGGGTGCAGGGGGACATGAGTGGGGGCCTGGTGGAGGGTGCCCCTGCACTGCTGGGGGGTGGGGGTGATAGGGGCCATGAGTGGGAGCATGGTGGAGGGTGCCCCTGGATGCTGGGGGGTGGGGGTGGTGGGAGACATGAGTGGGGGCCTGGTGGAGGGTGCCCCACACTGCTGGGGGGGTGGGGGTGGTGGGAGACATGAGTGGGGGCCTGGTGGGGGCTCCCCATGATGGCTGGGGGTGGGGGTGGGTGGGAGACATGAGTGGGGGCCTGGTGGCGGCTGCCCATGGTGGCTGGGGGGTGGGGGTGGGTGGGAGACATGAGTGGGGGCCTGGTGGAGGGTGCCCCTGGATGCTGGGGGGTGGGGGTGGTGGGAGACATGAGTGGGGGCCTGGTGGAGGGTGCCCCTGCACTGCTGGGGGGTGGGGGTGGTGGGAGACATGAGTTGGACATGAGTGGTGGCCTGGTGGTGCTGCCCCTGCACTGCTGGCGGGTGGGGGTGATAGGTGCCATGAGTGGGGGCCTGGTGGAGGGTGCCCCTGGATGCTGGGGGGTGGAGGTGGTGGGAGACATGAGTGGGGGCCTGGTGGAGGGTGCCCCTGCACTTCTGGGGGGTGGGGGTGGTGGGAGACATGAGTGGGGTCCTGGTGGTGCTGCCCCTGCACTGCTGGGGGGTGGGGGTGATAGGGGCCATGAGTGGGGGCCTGGTGGAGGGTGCCCCTGGATGCTGGGGGGTGGGGGTGCAGGGGGACATGAGTGGGGGCCTGTTGGAGGGTGCCCCTGCACTGCTGGGGGGTGGGGGTGGTGGGAGACATGAGTTGGACATGAGTGGGGGCCTGGTGGTGCTGCCCCTGCACTGCTGGGGGGTGGGTGTGTTAGGGGCCATGAGTGGGGGCCTGGTGGAGGGTGCCCCTGGATGCTGGGGGTTGGGGGTGCAGGGGGACATGAGTGGGGGCCTGGTGGAGGGTGCCCCTGCACTGCTGGGGGGGTGGGGGTGATAGGGGCCATGAGTGGGGGCCTGGTGGAGGGTGCCCCTGCACTTCTTGGGCGTGGGAGTGGTGGGAGACATGAGTGGGGGCCTGGTTGTGCTGCCCCTGCACTGCTGGGGGGTGGGGGTGATAGGGGCCATGAGTGGGGGCCTGGTGGAGGGTGCCCCTGGATGCTGGGGGGTGGGGGTGCAGGGGGACATGTGTGGGGGCCTGGTGGAGGGTGTCCCTGCACTGCTGGGGGGTGGGGGTGGTGGGAGACATGAGTTGGACATGAGTGGGGGCCTGGTGGTGCTGCCCCTGCACTGCTGGGGGGTGGGGGTGATAGGGGCCATGAGTGGGGGCCTGGTGGAGGGTGCCCCTGGATTCTGGGGGGTGGGGGTGCAGGGGGACATGAGTGGGGGCCTGGTGGAGGGTGCCCCTGCACTGCTGGGGGGTGGGGGTGATAGGGGCCATGAGTGGGGGCCTGGTGGAGGGTGCCCCTGGATGCTGGGGGGTGGGGGTGCAGGGGGACATGAGTGGGGGCCTGGTGGAGGGTGCCCCTGGATGCTGGGGGGTGGGGGTGCAGGTGGCCATGAGTGGGGGCCTGGTGGAGGGTGCCCCTGGATGCTGGGGGGTGGGGGTGCTGGGTGACATGAGCAGGTGTGCAGGGTAGTCCCCTGTGGTGTCGGCTGCCTGCAGGGGCCGTGGAGGGTGTACAGGAAATACCTGGGAGCACACAGCCAAATCGCGTGTAGAATTTCCCGCGTACCCCTGAAATACACGTACCCAGCCAAATCGCGTGTGGAAATTCACGCGCACGTACCCGGCCAAATCGCGTGTGGAACTTCCCGCGCACCCCTGAAGTCCACGAACCCTGCCAAATCGCGTGTGGGTCTTCCCACGCACCCCTGAGATCCACGTACCCAGCCAAGCCGCGTGTGGAAATTCCCGCGCACGTACCCGGCCAAATCACGTGTGGAACTTCCCGTTCACCCCTGAAATCCACGTACCCTGCCAAATCGCGTGTGGGACTTCCCGCACACACCTGAGATCCACGTACCCAGCCAAGTCACGTGTGGAAATTCCCGCGCACGTACCCGGCCAAATCGCATGTGGAACTTCCCGCGCACCCCTGAAATCCACGTACCCTGCCAAATCGCGTGTGAGACTTCCCGCGCACCCCTGAGATCCACGTACACAGCCAAGTCGCGTGTGGAAATTCCTGCGCACGTACCCGGCCAAATCGCCTGTGGAACTTCCCGCGCACCCCTGAAATCCACGTACCCTGCCAAATCGCATGTGAGACTTCCCACACACCCCTGAGATCCAGTTACCCAGCCAAATCGCGTGTGGAAATTCCCACGCACGTACCCTTCCAAATCGCCTGTGGAACTTCCCGCGCACCCCTGAAATCCACGTACCCTGCCAAATCGCGTATGAGACTTCCCGTGCACCCCTGAGATCCACGTACCCAGCCAAGTCGCGTGTGGAAATTCCCGCGCACGTACCCGGCCAAATCGCGTGTGGAACTTCCCGCGCACCCCTGAAAACCACGTACCCTGCCAAATCGCGTGTGAGACTTCCCGCGCACCCCTGAGATCCACGTACCGAGCCAAATCGCGTGTGGAAATTCCTGCGCACGTACCCGGCCAAATCGCGTGTGGAACTTCCCACGCACCCCTGAAATCCACGTACCCTGCCAAATCGCGTGTGAAAGTTCCCGCGCACCCCGGAATACACGCACACGTTATTTTTCAGTCAGCGGGTGTCCGTGTTTGTGGGTACCCCTTTGCACGTCATTTGTCCTGGAGGGCCACAGTATAGGACATTCATCATGGCTGTAAATAGGTGCTATTTGTTGGCGCACCTTTTGGCGCACATTTATTACAGGCGCAGAGACGCTACCGCCGGCTTTCTTGTGGCGGTCGTGTTTGTGCCTGTGCGCTGGTTTGACGGTGCGCTTTTTTTCCTTATTCGATTCCATGAATACATGTTGTAGGCGATCGTGTGGGCGTTCCGCGCACTTGCACCCTGTACTTCCCCCGTGACGCCCAGATTTTGGCAAGTTGTTCCCCATTCCAAGTGTTACGCCCTGTGTTCTGCCTACTTTTGTTGTGTGCGCCGCGCTATGTGCGATTTTCGCTGTGACCTGGCGCACGCTGTTAGATGGCCTGTGCGACAACGTGCGCCGCGCACTTTTTTAGCGCACATCCGATGGTTTTCTCGCGCACGGCCTTCCATGAATCGATGTGCGCTGCTTTTCGTGCGATTTTCGCACTTGCAGTGCGATTTTCGCTATTCCACTGAGAATCGCACGTTTTTGGCCACTTGCGCTGCGCTAATTATTCCATGAATCGGCCTGATAGTGTTTTTGGAATAAGACGACAATTGGACTACTGTGCTGGAATGGTGAAATTCACTACAAACTCACAGGAAGATCCACAAGAATTTCTAATGTACTTACTACAAGTACTGGAAAACAAAAACATACCTATAAATGAAATCTTTCAGATTTCATACATGTGGAAACATACATGCACTCTCTGCAACAATGTGACACAAGAAGAAATTCCCAATGAACGCTTCATATATATATCAATACCAAATTGTGAATCCATTCCATTTCAGCAACTTGTACAAAATGCAAACCATGGTACATTATGCTCTACCTGCAATTCAGATAATCGCTTCACGTTAGTAATACAAACACATAGTAAATACGTAATACTAATGCTTCTACGTTACAATGCAGATGGTACCAAAAACAACTGCAAGCTGACTGGATTCACACATGGTCAAATATCACTTGGTAAGAAAACCTTCACAACAATAGGTATAATCTACCACGCAGGAGCCACAACCAATTCAGGGCACTACACTGCATATATAAAAAAGAAATGTGGATGGTTTGAATGTAATGATAGTACCATTACTCTAAAGCAAAGATTACCAGCAAATCTTACAAACGCTTATTTGATGTTCTTAAAACCAAAATTTGATAAATAAACTGTATTTAAACATTTAAATAAATTTGTGTTAAAAAAATATAAACTGTTAGAATACTCCAAAAGCTATCTAACTGCTCAATGATTCTCAAACAACTAATCAGATAAATGAATACCACTAAATTAGACCAAAAAATACACAGTTAGAATACGCCAATTGGTATCTAACTGTCCCAAAATTATAAATTTGTGTTAAAATAATATAAACTGTTAGAATACTCCATAAGCTATCTAACAACTCAAAGATTCTACAACAACTAATCAGATAAATAAATACCACTAAATTAGGCCAAAAAATAAACAGTTAGAATACGCCAATTGGTATCTAACTGTCCCAAAATTTAACAATATCCAAATAGATAAATCAAAACCACTAAAATATATTAAAAAAATAGACAGTTAGAATACGCCAATTGGTATCTAACTGCTCCAAAATTTTATAATATCAAAACAAATGAAGAATCTGTTACTGCTCCAAAAAAAATACAACAAAGCAAAGTATAAAGCATTAGCCAGAAACAACAAGTGAACACTGAAAACAAACAAACAAATAAACTGTAGCATAACAGAAAAAGGTTTTTTTTTTTTATCCAACATGGATTTTTTTTTCTCCCACAGACCCAATGATTTTAGCAACAAATACAGAAACTGAGCAAATTGCACAGTACTCTGAATTGTACTCTACTAAATATGAGGGTCGAAAAAAAATAAAAGTATATTGTTTATACAATGTAATAAGTCATTACAAAATACTAATACTAACATGCTATTTTCTTTTATCACAGAAATAAAGAAGAAAAACATGGACTCCCATTACTAGACCAAACAGTAAGTATACAATAATAAGGACAACCATAGCAGCATATCACATGCATAGTATCTAATACCTTTGTTCCTTATACATTTGTTTTTCACCCAAAGTTATAAGCAAATATGAATGTGATATGCTGCGGTGGTTGTTGCCAGGGCATAGAGTCTTGGGTGCATGGCCAAATGGCCATGCACCCAAGACTCTATGCCCTGGCAACAACCACCGCAGCATATCACATCCATAGAGTCAAACATTTCAACTATGATCTATGGGAAACTTTTAATGTCCGCGAACAATGTGAGTGTTCTCAGAAGACTTTGAACTTGCCAGCGAACAATACGGACACTGTTTTCAGGATACCCCCTACGAATATTTCAGAACAACGCGATAGTTCTTAGAACACTTTCAACTTAACAACGAACAATACGGACAGCGTCCTAAGGACACCCCCTACGAACATTCCAGGACACCGGGAGTGTTCTTAGGACACATTCAACTTGACAGAGAACAATACGGACAGCGTCCTCGAGACACCCCCTGCGAACACTCCCCGGACACCACGAGTGTTCTTAGAAGCGTCTTCAGAACACCACCATCTTGTTTATTTGCGAACATTTCAGTACACCGTGAGTGTGCTTAGGACACATTCAACTTGACAGAGAACAATACTGACAGCGTCCTCAGGACACCCCCTACGAACACTCCCCGGACACCGCGAGTGTTCTTAGAAGCGTCTTCAGAACACCCCCATTTTGTTTATTTGTGAACATTTCAGGACACCGCGAGTGTTCTTAGGACACATTCAACTTGACAGAGAACAATACGGACAGCGTCCTCAGGACACCCCCTACGAACACTCCCCGGACACCGCGAGTGTTCTTAGAAGCGTCTTCAGAACATCCCCATTTTGTTTATTTGCGAACATATCAGGACACCGCGGGTGTTCTTAGAACACATTCAACTTGAAAGAGAACAATACGGACAGCGTCCTCAGGACACCCCCTACAAACATTTCAGGACACCGGGAGTGTTCTCAAAAACGTCTTCAGAACACCCCCATTTTTTTTATTTGCGAACATTTCAGGATACCGCGCGTGTTCTTAGAACACATTCAACTTGACAGAGAACAATACGGACAGCGTCCTCAGGACACCCCCTACGAACACTCCCTGGACACCGCAAGTGTTCTTAGAACAGTTTCACTTTGCTTGCGAACAAAACGGACACATATTGACTCCTTAGAACACCCCCTAGTCAGTTTATTTAGAACATTTCAGAACACCCGTGATGGCCGCAAACAAATCGAACACAAAAAGAACGTCTAACACATAAAAAACACAACTTTCATCCTATCTCATACACTCCGACCCTCCCCAAACACTCCTACACACCAACACACTCTACAAAATACACATTTTGAACAAAGTTTCACCGCGCTGTCCGGGGACGTCCGCAAATCCAAGATGACGGGCGCTACCGAAAAATCTGACGCGCTTCACGCTCCACGCCGTCCAATCAGCGAACACGTTGCATATCCGCGAACATCACGCAAGACGATTGGCCAATCAGGACACTGTCCGCAGAGCGAACAGGGAAGTGTGTCCGCGAACCGAACACAGATATCACAAATTTTTTTTTACCTACTTTTTGGTCATTTTAAAAAAAAATTACTGGACGGATTTTCACCAAATTTGCAAAAGCATTCTTTCGGGACCAAGCCGCTGCTCCTGGTCCAAATTTGGTGGAAATCCGTCCAGCGGTTTCGGCTGTAGGCACGAGCAACATTTTTTTCTCATTCACTCTATGGAGAGTGAGTATAATGTATACAAATATGAGCATATAGATGGAAGGTAGAGTAATAAAAATAAAACTATGAGAAAGTGCTGATAACCATAATGATTATCTTCATGCACAGAAAGGATTGCTCTCTTTCAAGCCTGTATCTTCCGCTATGTATATGTTTCATATGATGTGACTGGACCCTAAGTCTACAAATATAGTACCTTTTCAATTTTTACTTCCTGACTGTTACTGAAGAAAACTATGTGGCTTTGATATGTCAGTAAAGGATAAAAAGGGAGAGCCACCCATGTGATATCATCAGTGATGTCATCACTGACATTTGTGATGTCATCTTTGATGTCCTTGGTGTTAGTGTTAGCAGTGCACGGTGGCGCGAGTTATGGTTGCTTATGTTACCATAACTGCCGAATTTCAGGGGTTTTTCGGTTTTACTTTGAGCCATAACGTCCCTTTAACAAAGTTTTTTCACTGAATTTCATAGGTTTTTACTAGCGCAACTTAACCATAATATCCCTGACTTCATATACATGTAACATAGAACATACTAACCCCCACGTAGTGATTTTCATGTCCGGGGACTACCGCCATGTCCGCGGACACATCGAAAATCTGAGCGTGGTGAATGTAAATTTAAATAGTGTGCCCCATTTCCCCTTTGAAGTTGGCTCTGAAAAGAGCGTTTTTTTTTTTTTTTTTTTTTACAGATGCTTGACAGACACCTGTTATTTTGTATTTTTTTTCTTGTTTTTTTTCTTACTTTACTCCTAAAATCTTCACATAACCTTCTCCAAAGCAACCCTTACATTCCAAATTAGAAAGGCATTTCCCGTAAAAGATAAAGAAATGCCATCTTCTTTAAAATTAACAGCATTACTGGCATCAATATTCTCATTGTTACAGAAGAACATACCAGCTCTAAGCATGAAGGCACACATGCCTCGGTTGATGACACACCTAGCAATATTTTGCTGAGGACAAAAAACTGAACTATTGTCCCATATTGCCTTAGGTAGTAATCCAGAAAAAATTACTTTTGCATTTGGAAGGATCTTCATTACTGCTTGAACCAAGCGTTCCAAATCAGCCAACAAAGTAGGGGCACTGACGTTGCCCAAATGGAAAGCACCATAGTGCAAAACTACCACATGCGGACTGTTCATCGTGGCCATATCCTCACAAACTTGTACAATTCCCTGTACATTGCAATCAGGCACACTGCTCCACACCACCTCCACTCCTTTCACATCAAAGTTCTTTGCAACATGCCTGCATTCAGCGTACTGCTGTAAACCATGCACAAACATATCTCCGAGCACCAACACCCTGACTTTCTCCACTTCTGCCATCTTCACCACACACAGTCTCTTTCAACACAAATCCACAACCTCGACATCTGATTGGCTGATCCGTACAGTCTTCTTTCCATGTTGGATTTCCTGGAAAAACCCGGATGTAGCACGCCCTGTCCACAAACAGCCGCGGTGTCCGCGGACGGCATCCACTTTACTCTCTGTGCCATTCCCTCATTGCATACAGCTAAGCAATCACACAATACGAATAACGTCCTCAGAACAACCCCATTTTGTGAATTTTCGAACATTTCAGGACAATTATTATTTCATTATTCAACATATTAACATTACACATATTATACTTTCATCTTGTACTCTGCACACAATGCTATGTTTCTCCATTAGTAGCTCAGTATACTAGATAGAATCCCATAATACAATGCTATTTATATCAATGCATTGTTCAAAGCACTAATAACGGTATGATATTTATTGCAATATCCTTGACACTTTTTTCGCAACATTATAATAAAAATCCCTAGTACACACATTCCATGAAAAGTACATACACACGTGATGTCATCAGTGATTTCATCAATGACATTTGCGATGTCATCTTTGATGTCCTGGGTGTTAGTCTTAGCAGTGCACGGTGGTGGCGCCAGTTATTTTTCAAAGCTTACCATAACTTGCGATTTTCAGGGGTCTTGCGGCTGTACTTAGAACCATAACGTCCTTTAAACAAACTTTTTTTAATATCACGCAAACAATATACAAACATGGCGTGCAAAAACCAACTTCTACAGATGGATTTACACAGAATGTTGCAAAGTAAGAATGTATGCTCGTTCACAGTGAAGGTCAACTGCTTCTATTTTTTTCTCGGGCCCCGGAGAGGCTCACGAAGCGGACTATAAGGTTGTATTGTGTTTTGACCTTGACAGACAGAGATTGTGATGAAAGACTTCTCTTGAAGGAGTGTTGCTAAAACATAAGAGAAGATAAAGATGAAATTTCTGAAACGAAACCACTTTTATATGTTATATCATTATGCGAAAGATCGTTGGCACACGCGGAGTCGTATTTTGGGACTGCACCACTCGTAGACAATGGAAATTGCAATTGTACTGTAAGTAACCCTTTAGATTATTGTATACCAAATATAATTACAATAGCGTAGCATTAAAGACTGCTCAAGTTGAACTTGTTCATTGAAAGTGGCATAATGTTTTCTACCGTGCACTATCACCGCCGAATTGATCCCCTGTCGTTTAGAGGGCTCTGAAAAAGGCAGACGACACAGGGTGGGTTAATAGAAATAATTTAACCGGTTTATAGGCGGTCAAGCGGTCTACTCACTGTAGCCTGTCAAGTGGCACAGCGAGTACAGCACTCGCTTTGACATCCGTGCACAGCTTGCTAATGCAAGTTTGAATCCCGGCAAGGCCAAACTCAGCCTTTCATCATTCCGTGGTCGATAAATGAGCACCACACACCGTGGTTAATAATAAGCACCGCTTAGATACCTCACGGTTCTTAGCGCTATATGAATGGGAAAATATTATTATTTTATTATTAACATACTCTGTTGCACTATCTTCGATAGCAAATAGTTTCACTCCCTAATAAATAAAATGATGATTTTTAATGAAGATCGGCTGGTGAGACTATTTTATGTTTTTTAAAACAGGTATGTGGCTCCATTTTGCCTATGTCACGATTTACAGACTCCAGAGGATGGGGTCTTCAACTGCCAGGTGCAGGTCCAAATATGCAACTTCATGACCCTCACCATTTTATGGGACAATCGCCAAGGACCAATATGCCCTTACGCAGTACTAGCGGCTACAAACAACATACCAACCAATAGGGTGGTCTAATGGCTCGTTGTTGGAGCAACCTGCCGATTATCAGAGCGACCATTTACTGCTTTTATCATAAACCAACAGCCTATCTACCGCAAAGGAACAACGCGTGGCTCCAAATAAACTTTTGCTGATCAAAGCAGAGACAATAGCAAATCACTGAATATTCACTAAACATTTCATGTGAAATAAATGTACTTTACCAAATGTACAATCCTGCTGTTTACTTTTAAACCACAGTTTCATATTCCGAATTGTGGCACACTGAGTTGTAAGCTGATCTAACACCCTCTGTACCGCACAGGAACATCGCGTGCCTCAACATGAACTTTTGCGGATCGACAACAAAGACAAATGCAAATTGCTAAATATTCTCTAAACATTTGATGTCAAATAAATGTACTTTACAACATTTACAATCTTGCTGTTTGCTTTTAAATCACTGTTTCATATTCCGAATTGTGGCGCGCTGTGTTGTGACATAATGTGTGTTGTCCTCCGGGTTCTGTGTAAAGTCGCGTAGGACTGGAGACGACTGGGCGCATTTGATTACGCACCCTGTAACGTCACGGAGAGAGGCGTGGAATATGAATGCTTTGATAATATCAGGCTTAGGGGCGGGAGATAAGATTTAGTGTTGCAAAAGCAAGTCAGCCAGGTCAATAGCGCCAGTCATAGGATTATCACATAATGTCGGCGCACACCAGCCGGATTTATCGTTTCTTTAGTGGACAAAAAGTCGGTTGACGCCCCTAGGAAATTGTACTATTAGCGGACAAAAGGAGTGGTCTTAAAACACTTTCACCCTAACAACGAACAATACAAACAACGTTCTCAGAACACCCCCATTTTGTGTAATTGCAACCATTTCGGGACACTGCGAGTGTTCTTAGAACACATTCAACTAGACAGATTACAATACGGACAGCGTCCTGAGGACACCCCCAGTTTGTGTATTTACGAACAATTAAGTACACCGCGAGTGTTCATAGCTCATTTTTACCTTCCTTGCGAACAAAAATGACACATACTCCGTCCTCTAAACACCCCACCATTTCGTTTATTTACAAAATGTCAGAACAGCCGTGTTCTCCGCGGCAAATCGAACGCAAAAAAAACGTCTAGCACATAAAAAAACAAAACATTGAACCTATCTCATACTCCCCCACCCTCCCCAAACACTCTTACACACCAACACACGGCACTAAATACAATTTTTTATCCACGTTTCACTGCGCTGTACGCGGTCGACTGCGAATACAAGATGGCGGGCGCCACAGAAAATCTGACGCGCTCCACGCCTCTCGCCGTCCAATCAGCGAACACATCGCATGTCCGCGGACATGACGCAAGGCCAGGGGCCAATCGGGGTGCTGTCCGCGGAGCGAACAGGGAAGTCCATCCGCGAAGCGAAAACAGATATCACTAATTTTTTTGCCTTACATTTTGGTCATTTTTAAAAAAACTACTGGACAGATTTACACCAAATTTACAAAAGCACGCTTTTGGGACCAGGCCGCCGCACCTGCCGCAAATTTGGTGTAAATCCGTCCAGCGGTTCGGGCTGTAGCTTTGCGCAAAGTTTTTTCCCATTCAGTCTATGGGAAAAAATAAGTTTTGGGACCCCCGCTATAAGTTTTCCCCCCCTGGATGAATCCTCACCAAACTTTGCAAAACAATTCAGAGTGACCCAACTACTTTTTTTGCAAAGTTTGGTGAGGATCCGTCTAGGGAGAGCGAAGTTATAAGCCGCCCAAAAAGTGCTCTTCCTATGGAAACAGCAGCTTAACCATAACTACATGGCCACTACCGTGGCCATGTAATTCAGTGAAAAAAACTTTGTTAAAGGGACGTTATGGTTAAGTTGCGCTACTAAAAACCTATGAAATTCAGTGAAAAAACTTTGTTTAAGGGACGTTATGGTTCCAAGTAAAACCGAAAAACCCTTGAAATTCGCCAGTTATGGTAAGCTAAGCAACCATAACTCGCGCCACCACCATGCACTGCTAAGACTAACACCCAGCACATCAAAGATGACATCACAAATGTCATTGATGACATCACTGATGACATCACATGTCTGGCTCACTATTTTTTGTTTTGCTGACATATCTAGGCCACATGGTTTTCTTCAGTAACAGTCAGAAACTAAGAATTTTATTTTATTTGTAGACATATCCTTCTAGTAGGTTCTTACAGTAATTCCCTTAGAGTACAGTCACATTATATGAAACATATACATATGGGAAACACAAACTTGAAAGACAGCAATCCTTTTTGTGCATAAAGATAATCACTAGACTTATGAGCACTTTCTGATAGTTCTGTTGTTTTTTTTATGGCTGTACTTTCCCTGTATATGGTCATATTTGTATACATTGTACTCACACTACTTTCCTTAGGGTCCAATCACATCAAGTGATACATATACATAGGGTAAATAGCAGCTTTGAAATAGAGCAATCATTCATTTGCATGAAACTAATCAGTTAAGTTATGAATTGTTTCTGCTACTACTTGTGCTTTTTTGCTAACTTCACTTTCCCTGTATATACCCATATTGGTATGTGTTCTTGTGTCTTTGTGTTTTGTCTATAGTAATGCAATTATGTAATACATGGGTTTTATTAGCTACTTATTACATATTTCACAGTACACAAAAATGTATTAAGAAAACAATTATCATTTCATTATTCAACATATTAACATTACGAATATCATACCTTCATCTTGTACGCTGCACACAATGTTATGTTTCTGTATGAGTAGCTTAGTATACTAGATAGAACCCCATAATAGGATGATATTTATATCAATGCATCGTTCAATGCACTTATTAGGGTATATTTCTTGCAATGATTCTTGACACTTTTTTCGCAACATAATAAGAATCCCTTCTACACATATTTCATGAGAAGTACATACACATGTGATGTCATCAGTGATGTCATCAATGACATTTGTGATGTAATCTTTGATGTCCTGGGTGTTAGTCTTAGCAGTGCACGGTGGTGGCGCGAGTTATGGTTGCTTAGCTTACCATAACTGGCAAATTTCAAGGGTTTTTCGGTTTTACTTGGAACCATAACGTCCCTTTAACAAAGTTTTTTCACTGAATTTTATAGGTTTTTAGTAGCGCAACTTAACCATAACGTCCCTTTAACAAAGTTTTTTTCACTGAATTTCATAGGTTTTTAGTAGCGCAACTTAACCATAATGACTTTGACTTTATATACATGTCATATGGAACTGACTAGATCTCTTCTTATGAACTTGATGTCCGCAAACTTATTTAATGTTCGCGGACATGTTCGGAGAACAGTACCACTACCTAAAAACTGTGGGGGGGGGGGTGGGGTATGTTTGATTGTTATATCATAATATAGGAACATTTAACAAATTCAAAAAGCAGCACACAAACACATTATATATAGTAATACATAAGAAATGTAACCCATATATGTAACACACTAACCATTCATTTAAATACAATATGTTCTGAAATGGAATATACCACAAGAAGATAAATTGGCTTCCAACATAATTACCTCACAGACACAACAGAACTGAGAACAAGACCAGACCCACTGAATAAATAGGACTTATCTTACCAGAAATAGTAAGTGTACTTCATTGTACTCATATATTTATAAACTTTCTGTATTAGATTAAAAAATATATTATCTTTTTTTTTTCTCACAGAAATGTCTAGTACTCTGGAATGGCTAGAGGACAATTTCCCACATGAAGAAATGTCACAAGATAGTGAAACTAATGGTAAACACTTTATTATATAAACCATTTATTTATTATTTTTTTTATATACATTTTACATATATATTATTTTTTTGTACAGAGCATACCAAAATAGAAAAAACTTCAGAAAACCCTGTTATGGATAAGAGTCTTCATACTATAGAAGAAAAAATGGATGTATTGTTGGCTAATTTTAATAGTTTAAAAACTTTTGTAGAAAATTATTTCAAACCAAAAACCTCGTACCATTGCCCCACTTGACTTGTCCCTCCTCACCATATCCCAATCAATTATCCCCAAACCCTCTCCATAACCCAAAATGTTTTGATGAGACTTCCATCCCTTCTTCACCTAATAACAATCATGATGAAACTCCTAATTCTCCTGTTTTTGTTTCTGTTTCTGCCTCACCTTCTCTGTCATAAATTATTAATGTATGTTAAATAAAGTTTAATTTTTATATTGTGTTGTAAATAGTTTCGTTTTTAAAAAAAATAAAAAAATGTAGGTGTTCGCAGACAGTGCAGGTGTTCTGAAATGTTCATAAATAAACGAAAATGGAGGTGTCCTGAAGAACACTATACCAGTTTGTACTGTTCGCTAGCAAGATGAAACTATTCTAAGAACACACGCGGTGTCCCGAAATGTTCGTAAAAAAAAAATTCAAGTGTCCTAAAGAACACTATACCTGTCCGTAGTGTTCGCTAGCAAGTTCAAACTGTTCTAAGAACACACGCGGTGTCCTGAATTGTTCGTAATTAAACAAAAATGGAGGTGTCTTAAAGAACACTATACCTGTCCGTACTGTTCGCTAGCAAGTTGAAAATGTTCTAAGAACACAATTGGTGTCCTGAAATGTTCGTACATGAACGAAAATGAACATGTCCTGAAGAACACTATATCTGTCCTTACTGTTCGCTAGCAAATTTAAACTGTTCTAAGAACACAGCCAGTGTCCTGAAATGTTCGTTTCACGTGTGACGCAATTTTAACTAGTTCAGGACCCGAACAGTGTCCGTAGAACATCAACGCGCATGCGCTAGCCAATCTCCGTGCATTTGGTGTCCTGCGGACATGCGCTTCCTTCGCGGACTTGTTCGCGAACGGATCATATGACCACGCCCACGCTGATCGCGTGTTCTGAATGGGACACTGTTCGGGTCCCCGAACAAATTAAAAGTACATTTTCAATTAATCCATAATATTTTTCAATAAAATCTCACCATGGCACAAGTCCCACATAGTAATCCTGAGTTTCTACATACCTTTTGAAACTTTTCAAAAAATGTTTTGTGTTCGATCTGTCCGCAGACAGCGCGCCTGTCCGCGAACCGCGCACAAGCACCCCTATAAAAGACCACGCCCTAGAGCTTATTCTCATTGTGTTTCTGGCTATTCTTCAGAGCACAGCTATTTCTCCAGCAACTTGCTGATTACACCATCGAAATGGCATCCCTGGCTGCAGAACTGCCACCTGGTGCTGCACCTGTTTCAGCACCACCACCTCCCCCTCCACCACCACCACCTCCCCAAGGGCCTGAAGAGGGGAACAGGAGTGAGGATTCGGAGGAGGAAGAAGAGGATGATGAGGATGAGGTAGAGGAAAACCGTACTACCCGCACTAGGCGTGAGTCTTGGGTGTGGCAGTTATTTACCATTCATGGTAATGTTCCTAAGGCTCGTGCAAACCGTGTTACCTGCAATGAGTGCAAAATGATATTCAGTCGCGGGAAGCACGGTAAGTACAGCTTTGGGACCACTACTATGAAGCGACACCTGAGGTCATTTCACTATGGGGCTATTCGCAGGGTTGTACCTTGCGAAGAACGTAGCAGGTTGATTTCCTCTACTTCATCCTCTGTTTCTGATCCTGTCACCAAAAGGACCACCTCTGTGGGACAGCGTCTTCCTCAAGCTGCCTCACAGGCCATACAGAATGCTGATGACCCTTACCTTTCGAGGGTCACAGTTGTATGTATGTACTGTGACACAGTACTATGCAGGGGGGAGCAACTTCGTAGTGCTTTTGAGACTATCGTCTCAGAGCACGAGAAGATCTGCTCACTACCCAAATAAAACCCACTCTACATCTTCCTCTCTCAGTTCGCCCTTTCTTATCAATGTGGTTGGTGTCCCCCCCTTTACCTTCCTTTCCCCTCCTCTCCTAGCTAATGTGTCGTGTATAAAAAACCAAAAAAATACAAAATATCAAAAATCAAAAAAAAAATAAGGCTCTTTTCAGAGCCACCTTTCACAGTTAAAAAATATAAGTGAAAATAAATGAAGCAGGGCCCTTTGTATTTTGGACGGTTTTTGGACAGTTTGCGAACATTTAAAAAATTGGGTTGCTACCCCATCACAAACATTGCAATTTTCTCTGGGAAGAAGTGGTGGCTCTGAAAAGAGCCTTTGGGTGGTGTTTGTAAGTCAAAAATTATAAATGCTTAGCACCTACTTCAAAATGGTTGTAATTCCAAAAAAGGTCGCAATGCATTTTGTACATCTCTCAGAAAAATCTGATTGCCAGCATAAGTAAGATGGACTCCATCTCTGCGAAAAATGTATGTACTACGAAACATAATATTTTCATTGTGAAAAGAGGACATGCCAAAATCTCATTAGAAAGGCACAAACAGCCTTATTAACATTGCGCCTTGCTTTTTCCATTTGTGGAACAAATGAAGAAGAACGAAGCCACATTTGTCTCTGCGCAATCCGTGAAAATATCACTTGAGAATTAGGAAACATGTCCATAACCTTCCCAAGTCCTTCTTTCATAGCAAATTGCAAAAAAACTCCAGTCACATGTCCTAAACTGTTCCCTCCACAATGAATTACAATTATGTCTGGGTGTTGCTCTGTCTCCAAAGTAGCACAGAGAGGTAGCATGTCCAACCACTTCATTCCACGTACTCCATGCCAGTGTACTTCCACATGTGGGAATCCAAGATCTACAGCTACTCCACAGCTTTCTGCATGCACCTTCAACCAATGTATCCACGAATCTCCCAAAATCCAAACAATCTGTTTTCTGAAACACACAGCCATAGCTATCTTTTGTTCTCTCAACAAAAAGAGTATCTGAGAAACTCTCTCCTAGCACAACACACCCACTAAACTTTCCTGACCAATCTCTTTCAGTGCTTATTCTCATTTGCATGACTTCTGAACCCAAAAATCCCCGGATGTAACTCCCGATGTCTGCGAACTACCGCCATGTCCGCGGACATATCGTAACATGAAACGCCCTTCTACCATTTCCACTTCACTCTCTATGCCATTCCCTCATTGGATGTAGCTAAAAAATCACATGACCATGCACCAATCACATTCAATACCTCTCGATCTAACTGCATCATCATAGATCAGCACTGCAAATGTACTGTGAATCTCTCTGAGTACAAGTGTCATATCATTGGCAAGCACCATCTACCAGAAATACTGTACAAGTCTCCAAGATTTCTACTTGCAGCTCCATGCATATCCATATGCATGAACGCAAACTTCAGGTATGCATATTTTCTGTACAGTAGATGAACACATTTTCAAACAGACTTTTAGCTTGTGTAATCTGTAAAATGAATTTACTGTATTTTTCTCAATTTCCTAAAATCAACTATCACTTATAAACCTTTATACTATTTACTTTCTTTATACACATTCACTCAAATCATGTTAAACTAACATTTTTTAAATGAAATATATAGACTACATATATTCAAACAAAATTGGATGCAAGCACAATCTATGTTTAAATCTTTAAAAAAATACTTATACAATTTCATATTTTTTTTTATTTATTTACTTAATTACTTTAATTTAGACATGACATTGAGGCGCTATTACCTAGAACAGCTTAATTACAGAAATAGTGGTATTCACTGGTATATTATAAATTTCACAAGACATAGTAAAGATTTTTTTTTTGCTACAGTTAGTCATTCAATACAATTTGTTCATTAAGAACATATCATATGTACAGAACTGATGCAATGTATCTTATGTAAATAAATTAGTTTAATGGTTTTAAAGAAGGCACTGAGGATTTCAATTAAAAAAATCAATATCTAAATTAAAAACAGCGCTATATACAAACAAAGTTACTAATTTGAAGCTTTTACAATTGCAGTGAAGACCAGTCTCCTGAAAAGAAGCAGCCGAATTCGAAGAACAAAGAAGAACTAAGAAGTTACCTGTTAATTTAAGAAAAAAAGTAAGTAGAATATCACCATAATATTTGTATTATTAATCAAACATACTATAATGTTAATACAAGCTATTTTCGTGCCTAAAAATAGAGATTGTATACCATTTTGTCCAAAAATCTCCATGTCTTAAACAGCGATTTACAGCCAGAATGGCGCACACATTTCTATTTTTGGACACACAAATTACCCAACTGAACCGCTACAATTTTCATATTATAGAACAAACAACTGTTTTAATTGTATACATTAGATTTACTATTTGTACTTTTCCATACCACTAGCTTACTTTTCTTTGTCATCTGAACCCCAGTTTAGTAACACATAAATTCAAGAATATCTATCCCTACTAGTTGTAGTTCCCAATGCACAATCACACACCATTACATACATCTTTATCATCTTACTCAAACACTCATGCACACAGCACACATACATTCCAGAACACCCCAACCCATATCTTCTTTATTTTTTTCAACAGACCCTAAAGAATGCCTACCAAAAGTCAAGTCCGTAGAAAGCAATGCAAAAGTAGAGCAAATGAAAATAAAAGTGTCCAACATAAGCATTCATCTCTAGCAGAATTTGTAAAAAAAGTTGAAACAAAACAGCTAATACAGTCATTTAGTGAAACACAAGAAGTTTCAAGTACAAAAACTTTGCCTCCTCTATCAAAATGTAAAACAAACCAAAAAACAATTAACAGAAAATCAGCTATCACTACAGATAAAACTACTTCTTCAACTTTTAATATAGTGCAAAGTAAGCATACCAAGAAAAGTATTTTAGCCAAAATGGACCGTCACAAAGTCCTTCAAAATCTTATAAAAACAGGAGAGAAATCAGTTTCAATGCTTAAAACCTATCGTAGGAAATTAATCTTAGAAGCGTTGATTGACAGTGCAATTCTTCTGAAAAGAAAGTTATTTATTTTACTGTTAAACAAAATGAAACCACTAACAAAACTAATAGCTAAATTACAAAAAAGACTTCTCAATAAGCGAAATGTCAACAGAAAGAACTTCTTAAGTATCTGCGGAGGTGAATGGAATCACACTACGAGCACAGAACCATATTTTAATGAAGAAGCATACAAACAAAAGCAAACAAATATAATTGCCATACATAGCAGTGGTCGAGATTATGAAAAAGTGAATAATACCATAATGGAACAAGAAGTACTCCTTACAAAAATATGCCCTGAAAACTTAGAATTACCCCTCCATTCAACTGAATCAGAACGTCTAGTGTACAAATGGCCATGCACGTCAATGTGTAACATTCCCAAACAATGTTTCAAATCTTTATGCCAATTCCTCAATAAATATGTAAAAAGCAAAGACAAATCAAATTTAAATTACTGCAAAATATGGATACCTGTCCAGTGCGCAAGTACACAGGACTACAAGGACATTCATTGGCTTGCATTACAGGACCTAATTGTAAAACCACTTTCCATGATATCAAAAGGATATCAACACATCATTCAACTATAAGAAATCTAGTCTATAAACTGTACTATGCTAAAAGTCCTGCTTTAGCACTAGCAAAGTTAAATAACATCCTTCTACATGGTACAGCAAAAGACCTACTTGAAGAAATTCACTATATCCAGAAAAAATATTTTGGAAGTGAAAGCCATTTACAGAATGAAATAGCGTTAAACCAATTAAGCAACAATTCTACATATGGCAACCTTTTGCTAAACACATACAAAAAAGAAATACTAAAATTTAAAAGTACATCAGCTGAAGTACCAAACCATGTATGTGTATGTGGCCGTAGAACTTTTTATAAAAGTAACACAATAACTGTAGACCTATCATACAACATAGAAGATAATGAAGATTCTAAATGGTTTGAATTAGCTCCCTACCGTGTAGCAGAAAACAAATACGAAATAACTGAGCCCTTAATACTTTGCAGTTACTGCACTACAAAACTTGACAACAACCAAACTCCTTCACGTGCTATCACAAATAATTTGGAATTATACCCAGTACCAAAACCCCTACAACAACTTAATTTATATGAGAGCATCATAATTCAAACAGTACACCCATTTCAAGCAATAATACGCCTTCAACCAAAAACAGCAAAATTACCTCCCTCTGAATTGGTAAAAGGCATTCGTGGAAAAGTAGTTTATTTACCATTAGATCTAAAAGAATATGTGCATACTCTATGAGTGCAACGTCCAATGCAGCACTCTTTAATTATCTTAGTAAATGGAGTACCTACAAAAGACAAAAAAGTATGGCAACCGCTGGTAGATTTTTATAAAGTTAGACAACCCGTCCAATATCTTAAAGAGAATAATGAATATTACAAAGAAATTAATATTGAAGAAAACTTGAAAGATACAACTGAAATAATTCAAGAAACACAAGAAGCTGGTCAATTTGAGCTACTAGATCCTGCTACAATATCAAATACTTTAGACCATTATACAATTCATCCTTTGCACTGTAATGACACCGTAGAAGATGTACTGGAAACTTACCAAATGCGTCAAACAAAAGGATCGCCAATCAGCATATGGGAAAAAAGTATAGAAGCACATGCTTTTCCTCTACTCTTTCCTACTGGCAAAGGAGGAAGGTATGATGATAGACCTATTCAAATATCAGCTTCAGAATACCGCTCATTACGGATGTATTCTGAAGATCCCAGATTTAGACAAAATGTGGAATACATATTCCACCTACTCTTTGAAAGTGAACTAGCAACTTTATGTTACGGAGTTGCACACATATTAAAATCAGGATCACAAAATATGACAGCTACACAATTATTAGAAAAAGTGCAACAAAAGGATGAGGTTTTACAATCAAATATTACAAATCTATTAGCAAATATGCGTGGTACTAAAGAGTACTGGTTTCAATGTCATGGAGATGTACATTGTATGATCAGAAACCTTGGCCCACCCACTTGGTTTGTTACATTAAGTTGTGCAGAATATGCATGGGAAGATTTACATGATTTCCTATGCATATCAAATAAAAACAAAACAAACATAGATATACTAACACCTGGAGAACTTTGTTCTTTGGATCCTGTTAATGTTTCAAGATATGTTCACCATCACTTCATTGCTATGCTACATTTTATTTGTTATAAAACTGTTCATCCCCTTGGTGAAGTGCAACACTTCTTTTGGAGAAAAGAATACCAAGCCAGAGGAGCACCACATATCTACATGCTTTTATGGATTAAAGATGCTCCTAAATTTGGTCAAGACAGTGATGCCACTGTTTTACAGTTTATTGAAAAATATGTCACTTGTAAAATTCCATCAGAAGCCACAAATAGTGATCCTCATGCACACATTTTACAATTTCAAAGACACAAATGTGGAAAATATTGTTGTCGCAAATACAAAAACAAAGGGAAATACTACACCAAATGCTGATTTGGTTTCCCTAGACCAGTTACAAATGCAGGTCAAGTGAACAATCTCATGTCTTCAGTTAGTGTTAAAGGTAAGTCACCTAAAAATACACATTACATAAAAAGAAAAGAAGAAGAAAAATATATCAATGATTATAATGCAATCATTGCCCACTTATGGAATGCAAACATAAATGTGCAGTACATTGCAGACAATTCTACTGCAGTTGCATGATATGTCACAGCATACTTAACTAAAGCAGAAAAGACAGAGCTCCAATACCTCTGGAATGACCTGTCATCAGATAATACATTATCTCAGAAATTATACAGCTTGGGCATAAAAATGCTCACCCATAGAGAATGTGGATCATATGAAGCAGTTGAGTGTTTAACTGGTACTGCATTGTATGGTAAGTCTGAAAATATAGTATGGCTAAGTCTTGGTCCAGCTAAATCTAGAAAAAGAGTTCTAAAATCATATGAAGATATAGAAACAATAGCCAAACATGATCCCAACAGCCAAGACATTTTAAAAAACAATGTATTGGACACATACTACCCAAACAGAAGTAATACTTTGGAAAACATGTGTCTATACCACATAGCCCAAAACTACACATACAAAAATAATATGAAACCTGATGAAAAAAAAGGTAAATATAGAGTGACAAACTGTGAAGGCAGCTTAGTTAAACTCACTAAACCAAATTTAATTAATCATATCAAATTGTCATTAAAGACTCCTCAACATAAAGAAGTATATTACATGTTCCTGCTACAACTCTTCAAACCATGGAGAAAAGAAGAACAATTACTAGATAACTATGAGTTATATGAGGATGCTTTCAAAGCAAATGAAAGCACTATAACTGATGTAAACTTTACACAGTACAAAACAATGTTGCACAATGAACAGCAACACGAAGAAGAACTCCAAGCCCAACTAGATAAGGACACTCCTGGCAGTAGTCAACCTTCTGTAACAGGAAGCCAAGAACCACTGGGAGAACCACTAATAATAAATGAGGCAGAATTAGCTATGATAGAAGTAGAAAACACCATGTGTCAGTATAAAGATAAGGAAGACTTAACTATACTACAATCAAAACTAAACAATGAGCAAAGCAGCATTTTTAATGAAGTAACAAAACAAATTGCACATGGTGTAAAACATGAAAATAAAGAATGTTCCTGCCATAATTATAAACCTATACTACTGTATGTCAGTGGTGAAGCTGGTTCTGGCAAAACATTCCTAATCAAAATCATTAGTAAGTTCCTTCAACAATTGACAAACAACAAACTGTCAGCTGTTGTCACTGCCCCCACAGGTTTAGCTGCCTACAACATAGGTGGTGTTACATTACACCGATTACTACTATTACCAGAAGAACACCAGAACAAATTAGACTATTACAAACTTTCTGCAGAAGCTGCAATGGAATTACGCAGAGTATTGAAACAAATGAAAATGCTACTAATAGATGAAGTGAGCATGGTTTCCAACCTGATGTTAGCTTTGATTTACCTCAGATTACAAGAAGTACTCAAAACAGACTATGAAGAGCTCTTTGCAGGAAAACACATTATTGTTTTTGGAAATCTGCTTCAGTTAACACCAGTAAAAGGTGAGCATATTTTTAAAACATTAGGACACAAACTCTGCCGTAAAACTGTTGGCAGCATTGGAAATGTCAACCTTTGGCAACATTTCCAATACAGAGAATTAACAGAAAACTTGCGGCAATCTGCAGATCTCACTTATGCCAACATTTTAAAAAGTATCAAAGTTGGTATACTTTCTAAAGAAACAGAAGCAATATTGAAAACCCGGCACATTAATGCACTTTATGGCGATAATGCATGTGCTACAGATGTTATGGAACAATTAGCCCACAAAAATGTCAATTGTATGGCCTTAATGCCAACTCTTGCAAGCTGTTTCAAATTCAATGAAATCATGCTAAGTAAAGAAATGCAACCAATAATGGAAATTAGCGCCACAGACAAACTAGATGTACATGGTATGACACTACCCATGTGTGACCAAGCCACAACAAGACTAAATAGTTTAGAAAAATCAATCTCAAACACAGCAGGCTTAGAAAAGATATTAAAATTATCCTTAAATTGCAGAGTAATGCTTAAACGTAACCTTGACGTGGACCAAGGACTAGTTAATGGAGCACTGGGTACAGTTGTTGGCTTTCAAACATACCCACTTGACAACAAAATTCAGTTTGTCAATATACTCTTTGACAAACTTTCAGAAGTAAAAAGGATAGGACGCTCAACAGCTAGATTCCTTCTCTTCAAAGATATGTATGTACGCAGAGAACAATTTTCTCTAACTCTTGCATACGCAGTCACGATTCATAAATCACAAGGTCTTACCCTAGACAAAGCAATGATAGATATTTGTAACACAGTTTTTAAAGAAGGCATGAGCCATGTAGCACTAACACGCTTACGTGCACTTGACGGTCTATTTCTAATCAACTTTGATGCAAGTAAAATAAACGCTGATATTCCTTGCATTTTAGAATACAATAGACTTGGCTCACTATACACCCCCCACCTAAACACATATTCTGTTCCACAAAAAGTAAAACGTTATAAAAGAAAAATAAATCACACAGAAATGCAACAGGATGTCACTGCAAATCCTCCAAAGAGAGTAAAATAAACTAATACTTCATCAAGTACCATAAGCAAAAAAGAATCAATTAGGGAAAGTAAACCAAGTACTTCTTTAAAGAAGGAAGACAAACTCCAAAAAAAGCAGTTAGATACAGAACTTCCTGGACCATTTAAATTCTCAAATATAGTTGGTGTAAATTGCTACGCAAATGTAGCAATGAATATTCTATTTCAATTACCATCAATTGTTGACAACATTTACTTACACAGTACAGACCCATTGTGTTTGCAAATGTTAGTACTTCACAGAAATGCAGCAAACAATCCTGACAACACGTATAGTGTTTTTGGAATAAGACAACAATTGGACTACTGTGCTGGAATGGTGAAATTCACTATAAATTCACAGGAAGATCCACAAGAATGTCTAATGTACTTACTACAAGTACTGGAAAACAAAAACATACCTATAAATGAAATCTTTCAGATTTCATACATGTGGAAACATACATGCACTCTCTGCAACAATGTGACACAAGACGAAATCCCCAATGAACGCTTCATATATATATATATCAATACCAAATTGTGAATCCATTCCATTTCAGCGACTTGTACAAAATGCAAACCATGGTAGATTATGCTCCACGTTAGTAATACAAACACATAGTAAATACATAATACTAATGCTTCTACTTTACAATGCAGATGGTACCAAAAACAACTGCAAACTGGCTGGATTCACACATGGTCAAATATCACTTGGTAAGAAAACCTTCACAACAATAGGTATAATCTACCACGCAGGAGCCACAACCAATTCAGGGCACTACACTGCATATATAAAAAAGAAATGTGGATGGTTTGAATGTAATGATAGTACCATTATTCTAGAGCAGAGATTACCAGGAAATCTTACAAACGCTTATTTGATGTTCTTAAAACCAAAATTTGATAACTAAACTGTATTTAAACCCTAAGTAAACTTGTGTTAAAAAAATATAAACTGTTAGAATACTCCAAAAGCTATCTAACTGCTCAAAGATTCTACAACAACTAATCAGATAAATGAATACCACTAAATTAGACCAAAAAATACACAGTTAGAATACGCCAATTGGTATTTAACTGTCCCAAAATTTAACAATATCCAAATAGATAAATCAATACCACTAAAATATATAAAAAAAATAGACAGTTAGAATACCCCAATTGGTATCTAACTGCTCCAAAATTTTATAATATCAAAACAAATAAATAATATGTTACTGCTCCAAAAAAATACAACAAGCCAAAGTATAAAGCATTAGCCAGAAACAACAAGTGAACACTGAAAACAAACAAATAAACTGTAGCATAACAGAAAAAGGTTTTTTTTTAATCCAACATGGATTTTTTTTTCTCCCACAGACCCAATGATTTTAGCAACAAATACAGAAACTGAGCAAATTGCACAGTACTCTGATTTGTAATCTACTAAATATAAGGGTCCAAAAAAAAAATATATATTGATTATACAATGTAATAAGTCATTACAAAATACTAATACTAACATGCTATTTTGTTTTATCACAGAAATGAACAAGAAGAACATGGACTCCCGTTACTAGACCAAACAGTAAGTATACAATAATAAGGAGAACCATAGCAGCATATCACATCCATAGTATCTAATACCTTTGTTCCTTATACATTTGTTTTTCACCCAAAGTTATAAGCAAATATGAATGTGATATGCTGCGGTGGTTGTTGCACCCAAATGGTCATGCACCCAAGACTCTATGCCCTGGCAACAACCGCCGCAGCATATCACATCCATAGAGTCAAACATTTCAACTATGGTCTATGGAAACTTTTAATGTCCGCGGACATTATGAGTGTTCTTAGAACACATTCAACTTGCCAGCGAACAATACGGACAGCATATTCAGGACACCCCCTATGAACATTTCAGAACAACGCGATAGTTCTTAGAACACTTTCAACTTGACAATGAACAATATGGACAGTGTCCTCAGGACACCCCCATTTTGTTTATTTGCGAACATTTCAGGACACTGCGAGTGTTCTTAAAACACATTCAACTTGCCAGCGAACAATACGGACTACGCCTTCAGGACACCCCCTACGAACATTCCAGGACACAGCGAGTGTTCTTAGAAACGTCTTCAGAACACCCACATTTTGTTTATTTGCGAACATTTCAGGACACCGCGAGTGTTCTTAGAACACATTCAACTTGACAACGAACAATACGGACAGTGTCCTCAGAACACCCCCATTTCGTTTATTTGCAAACATTTCAGGACACCATGAGTGTTCTAAGAACACATTCAACTTGACAGAGAACAATACGGATAGCGTCCTCAGGACATCCCCATTTTGTTTATTTGTGAACATTTCAGGACACTGCGAGTGTTCTTAGAACACATTCAACTTGCCAGCGAACAATACGGACTACGCCTTCAGGACATCCCCTACGAACATTCCAGGACACCGGGAGTGTTCTTAGAAACGTCTTCAGAACACCCCCATTTTGTTTATTTGCGAACATTTCAGGACACCGCAATTGTTCTTAGAACACATTCAACTTGACAGAGAACAATACGAACAGCGTCCTCAGGGCACCCCCTACGGACATTCCTCGGACACCGCAAGTGTTCTTAGAACTGTCTTCAGAACACCACCATCTTGTTTATTTGTGAACATTTCAGGACACCGCGAGTGTTCTTAGAACACATTCAACTTGACAGAGAACAATACGGACAGCGTCCTCAGGACACCCCCATTTTGTTTATTTGCAAACATTTCAGGACACCGCGAGTGTTCTTAGAACACATTCAAATTGTCAGCCACAACCCCCATTCATATTTGCGAACATTTCAGGACACAGCGAGTGTTCGACAACTTCTTCAGAACATACCCATTTTGTGTATTTGCGAACAATTCAGGACACCGCGAGTGTTCTTAGAACATATTCAACTTGACAACGAACAATACGGACAGCGTCCTTAGGACACCCCCATTTTGTTTATTTGCAAACATTCCAGGACACTGCAAGTGTTCTTAGAACAGTTTCAGTTTGCTTGCGAACAAAACTGACACATATTTTGTCCTCAGAACACCCCCATCCAGTTTATTTAGAACATTTCAGAACACCTGTGATGTCCGCAGACAAATCAAACACAAAAAAGAACATCTAACACATACAAAACACAACTTTCATCCTATCTCATACACTCCCACCCTCCCCAAACACTCCTACACATCAACACACTCTACTAAATAAAAATTTTGAACAAAGTTTCCGCTGTCTGCGGACGGCCGCAAATCCAAGATGGCGGGCGCTACCGAAAATCTGACGCGCTTCACGCTCCACGCCGTCCAATCAGTGAACACGTTGCATGTCCGCGAACATCACGCAAGCCGATTGGCCAATCAGGACACTGTCCGCAGAGCGAACAGGGAAGTGTGTCCGCGGACCGATCACAGATAGCACAAATTTTTTTTTACCTACTTTTTGGTCATTTTAAAAAAAAAACTACTGGACGGATTTTCACCAAATTTGCAAAAGCACGCTTTCGGGACCAAGCCGCTGCTCCTGGTCCAAATTTGGTGTAAATCTGTCCAGCGGTTTGGGCTGTAGACGCGAGCACATTTTTTTTCCCATTCAGTCAATGGGAAAAAAAAAAGTTTTGGGACCCCCCCTATAACTTTGGCCCCCCTGGACGAATCCTCACCAAACTTTGCAAAGAAATGACCCAAATACTTTTTTTGCAAAGTTTGGTGAGGATCCGTCCAGGGAGAGCGAAGTTATAAGCCGCCCAAAAAGTGCTCTTCCTATTGAAACAGCAACTTAACCATAACTACATGGCCATGTAATATATATTGCATATATATATATATATATATATATATATATATATATATATATATATATTACATAACTACATGGCCACGGTAGTGGCCATGTAGTTATGGTTAAGTTGGTGTTTCCATAGGAAGAGCATTTTTTGGGCGGCTTATAACCCCCTGGACGAATCCTCACCAAACTTTGCAAAAAAAGTATTTGGGTCACTCTGAATTTTTTTGCAAAGTTTGGTGAGGATTCGCCCGGGGGCGCAAAGTTATAGGGGGGGTCCCAACACTTTTTTTTCCCATAGACTGAATGGGAAAAAATGTTTGCTCGCGCCTACAGCCCAAACCGCTGGACGGATTTCCACCAAATTTGGACCAGGAGCAGCGGCTTGGTCCCGAAAGCGTGCTTTTGCAAATTTGGTGAAAATCCGTCCAGTAGTTTTTTTTAAAATGACCAAGAAGTATGTCAGAAAAAATTAGTGATATCTGTGTTCGGTTCGCGGACACACTTCCCTGTTCGCTCCGCGGACAGTGTCCTGATTGGCCAATCGTCTTGCGTGATGTTCGCGGACATGCAACGTGTTTGCTGATTGGACGGCGTGGAGCGTGAAGTGCATCAAATTTTTCGGTAAAGTTTGCAAAGTTTGGTGAGGATTCGTCCGGGGGGGCAAAGTTATAGGGGGGTCCCAACACTTATTTTTTTCCCATAGACATAATGGGAAAAAACTTTGCTCACGCCTACAGCCCAAAAATGTTGGACGGATTTACACCAAATTTGCGGCAGCAGCGGCGGCTTGGTCCCGAAAGCGTGCTTTGCTTTATTTGGTGTAAATCCGTCCAGTAGTTTTTAAAAAAATGAAAAAAATGTAAGTGAAAAAAATTAGTGATATCTGTGTTCGCTTCGCGGACACACTTCCCTGTTCGCTCCGCGGACAGGATGGTGATTGGGCAAGCAGCTTGCGTGATGTCCGCGGACATCTGACGTGCTCTCTCATTGGATGCGGTGATAGCGTGCAGTGCGTCTGGCTTCAGAGACGCCCGCCATCGTTGTTCCTCGCCGTCTGCACAGTAAGTCTTGTGTCTGTCTCCTTTCCTCCACCCCCACTCTTGCCCCATGTGTCCTTCTTGTCCTCCCCACCCCCACTCATGCTCCCTGTCTCCCCTGTTCCTCCACCCTGTTAGGGAGAATTCTCTGTTTAGGCTGAATTTCCTAACCTAGTGAGTCCCCCAGCAGCTTTGCTGGATTTCTGGAGTTTGTTTTTTTCATCCTGCGAAGATTGAGACTCTTTTTCTCCCACTCTTGGACATGATTTGTGGTATTTCTTTGAATGTTAATGCGTTCTATGGGCTATGGGGTCTTTTACTCCATAGGGCCTCATGTGTTTTGCTATGTGTGTTACACAGCACCCTCCGTGCCGTAACACTGGGGTGTCCTAGGTGACCCCCACCATAGACTCCATACCCTGGGTCTGACTACTGTCTCCCAGGGCATGTAAAGTCACCATTGGCTTTACCAGACCTAAATTTATTAACAGAACCAGTACAAACCATCCTATTGTCGACGTACTGGTAGGGGTAATTTGATTACCCCTGGGTCTGTTGTTAGAGGGGGCACTGTCCCATCCCCCCTCGTCGAGTTTTGGCTGGTGGCAGTGGATACTACTTTTTAAATTCGACAGCGAATATATTCATATGGGATTTTTCCCATTGTTCGAGGCTAATACTTTTTCACATTAGTATCTAACATATTGCCGGTTTATTTGTTTTAAATAAAATCACTGGTTGGTATTTTCTGCCAGAACTCGGTTTTTAAAATGGCGTATGTGTTTGCCTCTGTAACTCCAAACCAAAGGTTGAGCCCTTTGTTCCACTTTTGGCAGGCTTCTGCACAGAAACCCTCCAGAGTGGTGCCATTCTGTCTGGGTAGCACAGGGGGTGTGGGAGGGGGTTTAGGCACCCTGGACTGAGTTGCCTTGCCAACTCAAGTCGCACTCTGGTGTGATTGGCCCAAGTGGTGAGCTCACCACTTAGCATGTTTGATTACCAGCTAGACTGAATGAATGGGGGTTTTCTGCATAAGAGCAGGGCTTTGGGGACTGGAACTTCAGAAGTCGCCACAGGACCTAAGAATGCTACGAGGGTAAAGCTGAGCCGACCTGCAATGACAACACCTCCGGTGGAGCCCTGCTGAACCGACTCACCACTTCCCAACGACAGAGGAGATCTCCCTGTTGGAGAGTCTTCTTCCCTTGACTGGTGGGGACAACCAGTCCCTTGCTTTTTGTTCGCTTCCGGGACGTCTAGTGGTGGAATTGCCCGTGCTGAGCACCCCGGCAACCGGATAGCCACTAACCACTGCACTGCAACCAAAAGGTTGTACCTTGTGACGGAGCACTCGGCGGCTGGTCTCTTCCCTTGTGGTGCAACGATCTTCAACTTTCCTCTACAACAAGATCATCTCTTCTTCTGGCAAAGTCCCGACTTGCATCCACCACCAGGAACAACTGCCCCCGCCAGAGCTGTCTCTCCACTTTTCAAGGTACTGTGTCCGCGTGGCTTCCCTTGAAACGGTTAGCGTGAGGTCTCCTAAATCCTTACCTTTCCACTGGGTCGCCTCCAGACCTTCTTAACTTTTGTTCTAAACCTGGTCGAACCTTTCTGTGACATTTTGCTACAAAGACTTGAAGTGCATTTCTACTGTGGTATTTTTGGGACATACCACCTTGCCTCTCTCCAAGTGGGCCTGGCCTCTGAACTTTGTGATCTACAGTAGACCCTGCCTTGCTTGCCTTGCATTTGCTTCGTAAAAGTGTTGGTACTGAGTTGGTTTCAAACCCTGCCTTTTTCTCTCCCTTTCTAACAATTACTAGAGTGCCATCTAGGTTAAAGCACTCACCTCTGTCTGCAAATAAGTGGTGCCGTTGAACCTAGACTTGTCGAAATATTGTTATGGGATTGATATATACTTATAGTAACTGTGATTGAAGTTGTTTGCCATATTAGTGCCAGTGTGTTTTTCATAGATGTGTTTTTAAATAAATAATTATATATCTTTACACCCAAGCTCTGATCAGTGTCTGCTTGTTCTATTGTGTATATTGCCCTATTTTGTATACTCTAAATACTGCCTAACTCGTCTTGAGAGAAGTCTGACTGCTCAGCCACAGCTACCAGGTAAATCTGGATGGTACAGACTGCTACCAATTGGGTTTACTGCTAACTCCTGTAGTCTTAAACTTCTTGCAGTGGTCCCAGAGGGAACTGCACAGGTTTCTGCTTAACACAGCCCCATGCTCACGCCATCGGCACACGGTGGCCAGTGGAGGGCCGAGGAGCGGGATCTGCCGCCTGCACACGAACGCCATGTGTCTCTCTCCCTCCCCCCCACCCCCCGCTCATGCCCCGTGTGTCTCTCTCCCTCCCCCTCACCCCTGCTCATGCCCCGTGTGTCTCTCTCCCTTCCCTCACACCCGTTCATGCCCTGTGTGTCTCTCCCCCTCCCGCCCACCCCCCGCTCATGCCCCTTGTGTCTCTCCCCCTCCCGCCCACCCCCCACTCATGCCCCGTGTGTCTCTCTCCCTCCCCCCCACCCCGCTCATGCCCCGTGTGTCTCTCTCCCTCCCCTCCACCCCCGCTCATGCCCCGTGTGTCTCTCCCCTTCCCCCCACCCCCCGCTCATGCCCTGTGTGTCTCTCTACCTCCCCCCCACCCCCGCTCATGCCCCATGTGTCTCTCCCCCTCCTGCCCACTCCCCGCTCATGCCCCGTGTGTCTCTCCCCCTCCCGCCCACCCCCCGCTCATGACCCATGTGTCTCTCTCCCACCCCCCCACACCCGCTCATGCCCCGTGTGTCTCTCCCCCTCCCGCCCACACCCCGGCTCATGCCCCGTATGTCTCTCCCCCTCCTGCCCACCCCCGCTCATGCCCCGTGTGTCTCTCTCCCTCCCCCCACCCCCGCTCATGCCCCGTGAGTCTCTCTCCCTCCCCCCACCCCCGTTCATGCCCCGTGTGTCTCTCTCCATCCCCTCCACCCCCGCTCATGCCCTGTGTCTCTCTCCCCTTCCCCCCACCCCCAGCTCATGCTTCGTGTGTCTCTCCCACTCCCGCCCACCCCTGCTCTTGCCCCGTGTGTCTTTCCCCCTCCCGCCCACCCCGCTCATGCCCCGTGTATCTCTCCCCCTCCCGCCCACCCCCCGCTCATGCCCCGTGTGTCTCTCCCCTTCCCCCACCCCCGCTCATGTCCTGTGTGTCTCTCTCCCTCCCCCCTACCCCCGCTCATGCCCCGTGTCTCTCCCCTTCCCCCCACCCCCGCTCATGCCTCGTGTGTCTCTCTCCCTCCCCCCACCCCCGCTCCTGCCCCGTGTGTCTCTCTCCTTCCATTTACCCCCGCTCATGCCCCGTGTGTCTCTCCCCCTCCCGCCCACCCCCCGCTCATGCCCCATGTGACTCCCCCCCTCCCGCCCACCCCCCGCTCATGCCCCGTGAGTCTCTCCCCCTCCCGCCCACGCCCCGCTCATGCCCCGTGTGTCTCTCTCCCTCCCGCCAACCCACGCTCATGCCCCGTGTGTCTCTCTCCCCTTACTGCCACCCCCCGCTCATGCCCCGTGTGTCTCTCTCCCTCCCCCCAGCCCGCTCATGCCCCGTGTGTCTCTCCCCTTCCCGCCCCCACCCTCCGCTCATGCCCTGTGTGTCTCCCTCCCACCCATCCCCCGCTCATGCCCCGTGTGTCTCTCTCCCTCCCCCCACCCCCGCTCATGTCCCATGTGTCTCTCTCCCCTTCCCCCCACTCCCGGCTCATGCCCCGTGTTTGTCTTCTGTTCCCCCCGCTCATGCCCCGTGTCTGTCTCCTGTTCTCCCCACCCCGCGCTCATGCCCCGTATCTGTCTCCTGTTCCCCTCATGTGCCGTGTCTGTCTCCTGTTGCCCCCCACACCCCCCACTCATACCCAGTGTCTGTCTCCTGTTCTCCCCACCCCCCGCTCATGCCCTGTGTCTGTGTCCTGTTCCCCCACCCCCCGCTCATGCCCTGTGTCTATCTCCTGTTGTCCCCCACCCCCCCGCTTATGCCCCGTGTCTGTTCTCCCCACCCCTCGCTCATGCCCCGTGTCTGTTGTTCCCCCCACCCCCCGCTCATGCCCCGTGTGTCTCCCTCCCGCCCATCCCCTGCTCATGCCCCGTGTGTCTCTCTCCCTCCCCCCACCCCCGCTCATGCCCCGTGTGTCTCTCTCCCTCCCCCCACCCCCGCTCATGCCCCATGTGTCTCTCTCCCCTTCTCCCCACCCCCCTCTCATGCCCCGTGTTTGTCTTCTGTTCCCCCCGCTCATGCCCCGTGTCTGTCTCCTGTTCTCCACACTCCCCGCTCATGCCCCGTATCTGTCTCCTGTTCCCCTCATGTGCTGTGTATGTCTCCTGTTGCCCCCCACCCCCGCTCATGGCCAGTGTCTGTCTCTTGTTCTCCCCACCCCCCGCTCATGCCCTGTATCTGTGTCCTATTCCCCCCACCCCCCGCTCATGCCCTGTGTCTATCTCCTGTTTCCCCCCACCCCCCTGCTCATGCCCCATGTCTGTCTCCTGTTCCCCCCACCCGCTAATGCCCCGTGTCTGTCTCCTGTTCCCCCACCCACTCATGCCCCGTGTCTCTCTCTTGTTGCCCCCCAGCCCCCCGCTCATGCCCCGTGTCTGTCTGCTGTTCTCCCCAGCCCCCGCTCATGCCCCGTGTCTGTCTCCTGTTCGTCCCACCCCCGCTCATGCCCCGTGTCTGTCTCCTGTTGCCCCCTACCCCCTGTTCATGCCCTGTGTATGTCTCCTGTTGCCCCCTACCCCCGCTCATGCCCTGTGTATGTCTCCTGTTGCCCCCCACCCTCCGCTCATGCCCCGTGTCTGTCTCTGGTGTTCCCCCCACCCCCCGCTCATGCCCCGTGTCTGTCTCTGTTGTTCCCTCCACCCCCTGCTCATGCCCCGTGTCTGTCTCTGTTGTTCCCCCCACCCCCTGCTCATGCCCCGTGTCTGTCTCCTGTTCCCCCCACCCGCTCATGCCCCGTGTCTGTCTCCTGTTCCCCCCACCCGCTCATGCCCCGTGTCTCTCTCTTCTTGCCCCCCACTCTCCCGCTCATGCCCCGTGTCTGTCTCCTGTTCCCCCCACCCGCTCATGCCCAGTGTCTGTCTCCTGTTCTCCCCACCCCCCGCTCATGCCCCGTGTCTGTCTCCTGTTCCTCCCACCCCCCGCTCATGCCCCGTGTCTGTCTCCTGTTGCCCCCCACCCCTCCCACTCATGCCCCGTGTCTGTTCTCCCCACCCTCCGCTCATGCCCCGTGTCTGTTGTTCCGCCCACCCCCCGCTCATGCCCCGTGTCTGTCTCCTGTTGCCCCCCACCCCCCGCTCATGCCCTGTGTCTGTCTCTGTTGTTCCCCCCACCCCCGCTCATGCCCCGTGTCTGTCTCCTGTTCCCCCCACCTCCCACTCATCCCCCCTGTCTCTCTCCTGTTGCCCCCACCCGCTCATGCCCCGTGTCTGTCTCCTATTCCCCCACCCGCTCATGCCCTGTGTATCTCTCTTGTTGCCCCCCACCCCCCCGCTCATGCCCCGTGTCTGTCTCCTGTTCTCCCCACCCCCCGCTCATGCCCCGTGTCTGTCTCGTGTTCCTCCGACCCCCCACTCATGCCCCGTGTCTGTCTCCTGTTGAGCCCCACCCCTCCCGCTCATGCCCCGTGTCTGTTCTCCCCAACCTCTGCTCATGCCCCGTGTCTGTTGTTCCCCCCTACCCCCGCTCATGCCCCGTGTCTGTCTCCTGTTGCCCCCTACACCCCACTCATGCCCCGTGTCTGTCTCCTGTTGCCCCCCACTCCCCGCTCATGCCCTGTGTCTGTCTCCTGTTGCCCCCCACACCCCACGCAATCCCCCTGTCTGTCTCTGTTGTTCCCCCCACCCCCTGCTCATGCCCCGTGTCTGTCTCCTGTTCCCCCCACCCCCTGCTCATGCCCCGTGTCTCTCTCCTGTTGCCCCCCACCCCCCACTCATGCACTGTGTCTGTCTCCTGAACCCACCCACCCCCCGCTCATGCCCTGTGTCTGTCTCCTGTTCCCACCACCCGCTCATGCCCTGTGTCTCTCTCCTGTTGCCCACCCCTCATGCCCCATGTCTGTCTCTTGTTCCCCACACCCGCTCATGCCCTGTGTCTCTCTCCTGTTGCCCCCCACCCCCCGCTCATGCCCCGTGTTTGTCTCCTGTTCTCCACACCCCCCGCCCATCCCCGTGTCTCTCTCCTGTTGCCCCCACCCCCTGCTCATGCCCCGTGTCTCTCTCCTGTTGGCCCCACCCCCGTCTCTGTCTCCTGTTCAACCCCACCCCCCCGCTCATGCCCCGTGTTTGTCTCCTGTTCTCCACACCCCCCGCTCATGCCCCGTGTCTCTCTCCTGTTGGCCCCACCCCCCGCTTATGCCCCGTGTCTGTCTCCTGTTGCCCCTCACCCCCGCTCATGCCCCGTGTCTCCCTCGTGTTCGCCCACCCCCCGCTCATGCCCCGTGTTTCCCTTGTGTTACCCCCCACACCCCCCGCTCATGCCCGGTGTCTCCCTCGTGTTCCCCCCACCCCCTGCTCATGCCCCTTGTCTCTCTCCTTTCCCCCCCACCCCTGCTCATGTCCTGTGTGTGCCCTGTACCCCCCCGCTCATGCCCCGTGTCTCTCTCGTGTTCCTCCACACCCCCCACTAATACCCCGTGTCTCCCTCATGTACCCCCCACCCGCTGCTCATGCCCCGTGTCTCTCTCATGTTCCCCCCACCACCGCTCATGCCCCGTGTTTCACCCCACCCCCAGCTCATGCCCCGTTTGAACCCTGTTCCCTCTCACCCCCGCTCATGCCCATGTGTCTCCCCTGCCCCCCCCCGCTCATTCCCTGTTGTGTTCTTTATACACCCTGCCTTCCCTTTCCATGGTGGCCATCTTGGTAAAAGATTTTCCTTCCTACACCGGAACGCCGCATGTCATCAATGACATTTGTGATGTCATCTTTGATGTCCTGGGTGTTAGTCTTAGCAGTGCACGGTGATGGCGCGAGTTATGGTTGCTTAGCTTACCATAACTGGCAAATTTCAAGGGTTTTTCAGTTTTACTTGGAACCATAACGTCCCTTTGACAAAGAGTTTTCACTGAATTTCATAGGTTTTTAGTAGCACAACTTAACCATAACGTCCCTTTAACAAAGTTTTCTCACTGAATATATATATAAATGTGTTGAAAATAATTACTTAAAAAAATATAAGCATAACTGTACTATGTCTTGTTGGATGGATATATTGTTGAATCTTGGAATAGAAATCTTGGAGTGTTTGACAGTAGTTTTTGATGCAGGAGGCTGTGAATGACAGGAGACATGTACTCTGAGAAATTAAATGAACATCTGAAGTGTTCAACTGAGGTGACAGGGTTACATGTCAAGTTTTCGGATGTGATTGAAAGCTGGATGTGTGACTGTTTGAAAACAGCTAATGAAGGAGTGTTAGAAACATACAAGTAAAAAGGGTAGAGGGGCTACCTGTGTGATGGTGTCTGTGGCCATCCACGATAATCTTCAGTCTCCCATGTGCCTCTGGATCATTTAAGGCTATCTGGCATGTAAATAGGATTGCTGTGCACATGGTAGAAATTGTTTTCTTTCTTGTGTGAACTGGTAGAAGGATGGATATGGGTATGAAGAAGCAGAGTTTGTGGATGCTGGGAGATTCATGGATACATTAGTTGAAGGTTTACACTGAGCAACGTGGCATTTCTGCTAATCTTGGAGTAGAAGAAGTGGAGGTGTCATATTATGGATGTTGTGGGTTAAACTGGGTGGCATTATTACCGTTGTGTGAAAATATGGTTTGGTTTAAATGTCCAGACATCATTATTGTACATTGTGGAGGCAACAGTTTGGGCTATTTGACTGGAGTATCCTTGCAGTTTGCCATGAAGGATATGTTTAAAAGGCTAATGGAACGGTGTCTAGCTTCGAAGATTACTTTTTCACAAATATATCAAAGGCAAATGTGGAAATGTTCAAACTTGTTTTGTCCACAAAAGTAAAAAGCCTACCGGAACGTTAATAAAGATGCATGTGCTTTTTTACAAGGTGTAGGAATCACTTCTTTCCACAATGAGAACATAAAGTTTGATGACGTGAATATTTTTCGTAGAGATGGAGTTCATTTGACAGATGTTGGAAATCATATTTTTCTTTCCAATGTTCAGAATGCCTTGAAAGAGTTATTGTGAAAAGGAAATGAAAAGGGAACACATGTATTTATTGTTCATTTGTAATGTTCCTATACACAAGTGTCTGAGGTGCAGCAAGGCCGGAGGGGAGGAAGAGGGTGGGGGAAGAAGTGAATGTAATAGGCCTTCTGACATTCAGATTGTGCAAGTGCGGTAATGGGAAGTGAATGGGGTAGGGTGGTGGAGAGGGTCACGCACTGGATGGAAGGACCCATGGGAAAGAAAGTGTACAGGAGGCCAGGTGGACCAGGCCAGGGGGAGGAAGAGGTGTCCACGGCTAAGTACACTAAGGGTCTGGGAGGCTCCAAAGGGTGCAAGATTCCAGCTGAGTGTGGGTTAGGGGCATTGAGGCAAGCACAGGATGAGGGGCAGTGACAGGAAGAATAAGTGCAGAGGCAGACTGGGCAGGGGATGGCCCGACACCAAGAGAGACTCTGACATGAACCATTCTACCAGTCAAAGGTAGATTGGACATTAGCAAGGGAGGTGGAGGGGAAGCAATCAGAGAAAAAGAAGGTAAGGTCTGGTTCAAGTCTGAGAGGGGCAGGGAAGCCATCCCAGAGGGAGACACCTGCAGAGGAGAGATATCTACCCCCCATTCTCTCCTTAGAACAATGTCTCTTTTGCAAAGAGTTGTAGCTAGCTGAGTGAAGGGGAGGTATTTAGAGAGAAAGAGAGTTGGATATAATGTGGTCCCAGAACCCGGAAAGTCTTGTGGCTGGTTCAGAGTGTCTTGAATTTGATCCTCACATCTACCGTGAGCCAGTGAATCAGTGAGCCAGTGGAGAGATTTAAGGGTTGGAGAAATGTGGTCCCTGGGCTTGAGGCCATTGATAGGTCTTGCAGCTCTATTCTGAATTAGTTGAAGGGGGAAAGGAAGAGTTAGGCAGATTAAGGTAGAAACTGTTGCAGTAGTCCATCCTGGAGTGAACCAGAGCTCTGGAGACATTGAGCATCTGAGGGAAGACGAGGAAGGGGAGAATGCCTTTGAGCAGGTACAGCTGGAAGTGGCCATTCTTGGCCAGCTCCATGATGTGAGGAGAGAAGGAGAGGGAGGATTCCAAGATGACACCAATGTTTTTTCTTCACACAAGTGTGAGGTAGGGGGCCCAAGGAAGATGGTCAGAGTTGGGGAGGATGAAGTGGGAGTAGTCCCAATGAGACAGATCTCTGTATTACTGGCATTAATTAAGTGCTCGTTAGCAGTGCACCATGCCTGAATAGCAGATAGGCAATCAGAAATGAGAGAGGAAAAAGAAGAGGTAGCAGAGGGTACTTGTAGCACAGCCACGTGTGATCAGCATAACACTGGAAATTAGGAGAGAAGGAGGTGACACGATGTGCCGGGCAGCCAGGTAAATATAAAAAATCCAGGGTGAGAGGATAGGGGCCCTTAGGGCCACCACAGGTGGAGCGTGAGATGGTGGAAAGGAAAGGGCTCAAGTGGACTTGGGAGGGTCGATCAGAGAGAAGGGAAGCAAACCATTCAAGAGCCAGGTCTGTGATGTCAAGCTTGTCACAGAGCCGATTTATCAGGGTGGCATGGTTGATCATGTCAAAGGCAGAGGAGAGGTCAAGAATGAAAAGGACAGAAGAAGAGTCGAGATTAGTGAGCAAGTCTTCAGGGGTGTTCAGAAGAGCAGTTTCCATGCCTATGGCAGCTCTAAAGCCAGACTGGTAGTCGTGGAGGCAACACATTCAGTGTACAAGCTGGAAGATGGCCAGCTTTTCCAAGAGCTTGTCCAAGAAGGGGGTAGTGGAGGTAGGGTGTCAGTTTGCCGGTCCGGAAGGATCAGCAGAGGGCTTTTTGAGGAGAGGGTGCCCAAAGGAGTGCTTGTGAATAGTGGGGAAGGAACCAGTGGCAAAGGAGTGATTACAGAAATTAACCAAGGCTGGAGCAAGAGAGACAATGTTATCCTTGATGGTTCTGGAGTGTCTGGTGAACACCTGTTTTGAGAAGTCTTGCATAGAGCAGTCTCGAAACCTCATGAGATGTTATGGGAGAAAATGAGGGGAATAGAGGAGAGGGTAGATGGGGGCCAAGGGAGGCCTGGTGGAGAGGAGGGGGACGGAGAAGTATGTGGAGAAGGGGTGAGTGAAAAGAGGATGTCCTAAGTTTTGGTGAAGAAATGAGAGGCCACAGAAGTGCAGGGTTGCTCGGGAGGGCAGAGGAGAGTTTGATACTGCGGTAGGATTGGCGAGTTCCTTGCAGATTTGGAAGAGTTCAGCCATGTTGTTAGCAGCCGTGGAGTTGCATGCCTCTATATAGGCCCTCTCTTTGAGCAGATGGCAAGTCTGTATTGCCTTTGGAACAGGGGGCAGACCAGATTGTCAGAAAATGTGCTAGAAACCTGCCACTTCCACACGGCAATGCTGCATTTGCATCAAAGCATACCAAGAATTGCACTTGGAACAGGCTTCAGATGTACCCTCATGGCAGGGGCAATGATATCAATTGTATTAGAGATGGTGAGTTGAAGGTTAGAGAGGGCAGTGTCAGAGTGAGAGTCAGTGGATGTAATAGGGGGGAGTGAAGGTGGTGGCAAAGGCAGCAGCTGTCATTCACTTCAACAGACTAATGTAGGAGAAGGAGGCTGGCAGTGCAGGGGGAGGCTTAGCCGGAGGACCAAAGAGGACAAAGTGAGAGAAAAGAAGGACATGATCAGTACAGGAGAGGGGTGAAAAGAGAGGGTTGGAGATGGGGAGGTCTGAGGTGATGACAGCATTCAAGGTATATCTGGCAGAGTGCTTTGGATCAGAGTGAAGAATGGAGAGGGAATGAGAGTCACAGAGGTTGCAGAAAGCACTACAGGTCACATCATAGGAGTTGAGGTGAATATTGAAATCTCTAAGGAAGAGAAGCTTGGAAGAGGAGGTCACAAGAGAAGACGTGAGGCTAACCCATGCATAAAGGAAGTGGGAAACCTGGCCAGGAGGCCTGTAGATGGTGGCTAGAGTCAGAGAGAGTCTGGGGGAGATTCCAAGCCTGCAGATAAGGGATTTTAAAGAGGAATATGAATGTGTGGGTAGTATAGTAGCAGGGACCCACTCAGGGAAAATGAGGGCCACTCCAACACCACCAGTGAACCCGCTTCACTTAAATAACAAGTGTTATAAGAGGAATGGGAGAGGGCAGGTAAGCTGATGAGACTGTCAGGGGAGTGGAGGGAGCTGGCAGAGATATGGTGGGCACGTGGTGTGGGCCTGGGAGAGCAAGGCAGCTTTATTTTTTCATTTGTCTTATTAGCCGCAGCCATGTAAAATAAAAATACCTGGTTTCATTGGTTCTTAGCAAACAAGTAGGTATTCAGCATTGCACCTAGGCATAGCCTTGTAAACATACCACACTAGCTGATTGGTTGTAGAATAGCCGCAAGTATTTAGCCACAAGTTTCTCTGCAATAATCATATTATTCTGTGGATGTTAAACAACACAATTTTACATGTCTTTCTTATTTGATGACCTCACTTCTACCCTTGTGTCATGTGAATTCTTGACAATGTTTGTTTTTGAGTATATAAAAAATTTACCTGTACCTGTGGATACAGGTAGCATTTTGTTTAAAACTGTGGCTACAATGGATGTCTATGGCCGATGAGCCTTTTCCATAGCCTCTCGTAGCAGCCATTATGAAATGATGGTTACACGGTTGTGCATGTTTGTATATGTCTGTAATAGTGTTTGTGGTACACTGACTGTAGCATTTCTCCAATCAGGCACACAGTTTTAAAACCAGCCATGATCTCTGCTGTTCTTCTCTGCTTGCAGGAAAACAACTCCAAGTTTGAATTTCTTCTATTTGTGGTAGTGGTAGTGGGACATTCATGATGTCTGTGTGTTGCTGTTTGTAATTGGTTGGTGTTACTGTTGCAATTGTGTACTTGCCTGTGATAGGTTGCAGTGGAACTGTTTCAGCCATGTTAGTAGTTTTCATACTATAGTCCTCTTTTTGTGTAATTGCTGTTTGAAAAGTATCATAAGCACCATTTTGTAGAGTTTTACCTTTCTGATTTCAGCACTCACACTGTGCACATGCTGTGGGTGAAGTTGAAAGTAAGTATCAGTAAATATACATAATACAGGTGTATTTGCAGTGGACACTCTGAGATTGCATTTGTTCTGTGATTCAGAGGCTGCTCTATCATAAACTATTGTTTGCCCTCTTACAGATTTCTATTTGCAGATTCAAGAAGATCTACATTTTCAACTGTTTCCCCTTTTCTATGATTATTACCTTTCAATAAAACATAAGAACATTTAAAGAAAACAATGTACACATGGCTTTGGGGGATTGTCTATCTTCTCAGACTAAGTCTGTACTATATTACACATCTGCATTGCAGAAAAGTGTCTATTGATATCATTACAACAATTAAAACATTGAACATAGCTATTTGGTGACTGTTGAAGCTATTTCTTGCATCAGAAGTGTCATTTTAAACAACATGCACAAAGCTGCATTTGAATAGCATTCCGCCTCTGTTTGATTACTAAATCTACAGTGGGAGTATGTTATATCTGTATGAATTTCCAACACTGCTTCCCTTATTGTGTACTCTTAAGAGCAACAAGTTCATTTGAATGTAGCTTCACTGGTTCCTTCGCTTTCCTTGCTAAGTCTTTTGCAGGTAAAGGTATAAAGTCAAGATGAGGAACATACAGTAAACATACTCTATTATTTTCTTCAATGCAGGAAATGACAGCTGTCACTTTTGTTTCATCAAAGTAAACCTTCAATATTTATTACAAGTGACAGGGCTACATATGACATTCTTTCTTTGAACACTGTATCACTGCATGAACAATGCCAATTAGTGCTGCTTCTAAAGTCAACACTTGTGATTTATGAATAATAACTGCATATGAAGAAAACAATGGACATTGTGTCCTTTTCACAAAGGTATCCTTAAATAGCATGAAGTGTGCATAGGACCGAGAAATCAAATGAGGTGCCTCTACACAATCAAACTTTACTTGAATATGTTACATTTTTGTTCTGTGAGGAAACATGTGAAATTCACCCAATCTCCCCATTGCTCAATTTATTAGACCGATTACTGCATTCAGTTTTCTCTGTAACATTGCTCATGAATTGATGCACAGTTTTAAACTGATTCGAGACCTGCTTTTTTCGTAATTGAACCCTCTAATTTAATTAGTCAAGTCTTTCCGCTTTTATCTAACTCTAATGGCATAAGATTGCCATCTAAAACATTGCAAAATGTTATCTCTACAATGTCTTGCTTCTCAGAGAGCTGCATTATAGTTGAACTTGTCACACTCTCCAATTGTACACATCAAAGCAACAAAAAGAATGTATTTTCTTGAAGAGTCAACATGACATCAGTCACAGTGCAACCTGCATGAATCATGTTAGAAATCAGTCTCCCTTTTAAGACTGTTTTCATATTCTCTTCAAGGATACCTATATAATTGTATTAAGCATGTCTGCATCTATGTCTGCATATTGCCTCAAGTTAATACTACGTTCCTGGAATTTAAAACAATTCCAAAGGTTGAAATTACCAATGCTACCTATAGTTTTTTGATTATCATTAGAGTGAAGCCTGTTGAAAAATGGTTAACCTTTTAAGGAAGTTAATTGTAAAAAATAAAAAAAAAACAAGAACATGTTTACCTCCAAAGAAAACATCATAGTTGTTCTTTCGCTAGTCAATGTAAGCTAGCATCAATTAAGACACCACAGTAACTTCATCTACAATCAAAAGGCCTTTAGTTTTCCTACACATTTTTTCTACTTCTTGTGCTGCACTTGACCCAAGTTTTCGATACTCTAGTTTATTGTCAAGCTCCACTGGTAGCATCAGAAATGGATGTAAACTAATTCCTCCTTCTATTGAATGTTGCTAAACCTGTTGGAGCAGTTACAATACATGACAGAGAGCAATTGGTTAAAAACAATGTCCCTTTCCCTCTTGTCCACTAGCATACATCAGGAGAGGTTTGTATTGGACACAAGAACATTCATGCTTGTCATGTTGTAAAACATGTACGCACCTATCTTTGATATTGTTTATTTATATAGCGCCTAACCACAGGCAAGTGTTTCAAAGCACTGAAAGAGGGTGGGAACAAGGGGAAAAACAGCAGTCACTCAGAGCCCTTGAATTTCTGTGATGATAATAGTCTGCACAGGAAGTGTAAGTGTGTAGAAAATACATTTAACAGTAAGAGATATGGCAAATAGGCCTAATGGCAGTTTTACCAGTGTGAAGACAACGTTGAACAGACAGATGAACATCCGGCACAGTGCGTAAGGATCATGCAAGTGCACAGAAGGTCAAAGGGAGGGAGAGGATCAAGTGCACCCGGTTATTTGTGACTGAGGCAAGTGCAGGAGAGCAACTCTCGGGTTAATTCTCAAGTGCAGTGAGTATGGGAGGGGTGTAGGGCCCTGAGGCAAGTGCAAAAGAGGACTGGTGGGGGTGCTGGGGACCTGTGAAACTGTGAGGTACACCAGGCTGCCAGTCAACAAGCTGTAAGGAAGAGGAGGGACAGGGGGAAATAACAGAGACTGGGTTAGCAGGTTAGAGGGAGAGAGAAGGAAGAGGAGAATAGGAAAGTCTTGAGGAGTTTCTGGAACTTAAGGAGATATAGCTCAAGATGGAGGGTGGCAGGGAGGCTATTCCAGAGGGAGCCACCTGATGAGGGCAAGGATCTCCATCCAAACATCTGCTTGGGGAACCGGCTCACTTGCAGAAGGTTGGAGGTAGATGAGCGAGGGCTCGTGAGGGACCGTATTAAGGTAGGCAGCGTTGCAGGTAGAAGGTCCTTGTGAACAATACAGAGGGTATGGAACTTGATCCTTGCAGCCACGAGGAGCTAGTGAAGGGATTTCAGCATTGGAGAGATGTGGTTCCTGGGCTTTAGGCCAAGGATACATCTTGCAGTTCTGTTCTTGATAAGTTGCAGAGGGCGCAGTGCAGAGGACAGGAGTCGGGGGAAGAGGCTGTTGCAATAGTCCAGCCTAGAGAGAACCAGGGTTCTAGAGACAGTGAGCCACTGGGGGAAAGTGAGAAAAGGTAGAATACCTCTGAGGAGGTGTAGCTGATATTTAGACTTATTAGAGATGTCCAAAATGTGAGAGGAGAAGGAGAGAGTGGAGTCAACGATGAGGCTATGGATGAGTCTTGTGATTCTGTTCTGGATGAGTTACAGAGGGTACAGAGAAGAGGCAGGGAGGTTGAGAAAGAGGCCGTTGCAGTAGTCTAGGTCTCTGGAGACAGTGAGCCACTGTGGTAAGGTAAGAAATGGAAGAGTACCCCTGAGGAGGTGTAGCTGGTAGTTGGACTTTATAGAGATGTCCGAGCTATGAGTGGAGAAGGAGAAAGTGGAGTCGAATTTGACCCCAAGGTTTTGCCTCACAGGTGCGTGTGGGCATAGGGCCAAGGGAGACCGGCCAAAGTGAAAGTGGGATGGCGGGAGTGTTAAGGAGATTTCTCACACAAGTGCTTAATTCCCTCTAACTTAGAGCCCTCCAGCTCTTTCGCTATATTTTTGGGCTTTGAACTTTTCATTTTCAGTGTGTTATACATTTTTATGCTCATGGGCTATGAAGTCTCACCCACCCCATAGGCATCCTATTTTTAATGTGTGTCACCCGGAACCATCAGCGCAGAGACACAGGGATGTCTCTTTCATACTTCCCACTTTAAACTCAATTTTATGGGACTGACTACTGTCTCCTAGAACATGTAAAGTTGCCATTGACTTTACTAGTCTTTTTAAATGTACAGACCCAGTACACCCTATCTTCCAATAGAGTACTGGAGGGGTTAATAGTTATCCCCTTTTGTCTTATTCTCATGGAACAATAGTATGTTCCTCTTTCTCTAGGATTTGGCTGGTGGCAGTAGTATCTACCATTTTTATTCTACCGCAGACCAAGAAAATAGCCTTAGTACCGTTAGAGGCTATGGTGGTAGCCTCAAACTCAAACCCGGTAATCCACTTTTAATTTTACTTGGTTCCAGTCGAGTTGTTTCGCCATATCTTTTTGCAAAGGTCGTTCTAGTGTTTTACTCTTCGCGCCAAACCAGGTTTGGTTCCTTTGTTCGACGTCCCTTGGCAGGCTTCTGCACAGAAGTCCTCCTTAGGCACCTGCGTGTCTGGGTGGGCAGGATGTGAGGGAGGGGTTTGAGGCCCCCTGCACAGGGTCTCCTTGGAGACCCATGTCGAACTCTTGTTTGATTGGCTAGGTGGCTGCCCTGCCAGGACAGCCACCCTGCCGTGTAATTGACAGCCAGGCTGTGTGAATGGGGGATTTGGTGGATAAAAAGCCAGTCTCTGGGAGTGGAAGGCAGAGTCGTCACTGGAATGAGAGAACCAACGAGAAGCTGAAGGAAGATTACTGCTGCAACTACTGGATACCCGGTGAAGCCTGCTGCAGGTCCGAATCGCCTACAACTTTGACGACAGAGGAGATCTGCAAGGAATCTTCTCACCTTGAGCTTGGTAGGAACAACCAGCTCGCCAAACACCAAACACCGGTCCTCATCCTAGTAGAATTTGCTGTGCATCACTGCAGTAGATCGGATAGCCAGTGGGAAGAGAACCAGTTTAGGTTTTAAGGAGCACACCTTTTATTCACTGTTTTGCTCCGCTGCTGGCTTCATCTCTGGGCAGTGCAGGTCCCTCCAGCCATCCTCCTTCTTTTCACCTCGACTGAAGCTGCAGGAAATGTGAGCCTGCAGGAACTGCCAGGAACAACTGCCTCAGCTACAGTGTTCTTCTTCTTTTAAGCTACTGTGTGAATTTGGTTGTTTGTTCCGTCCGACCGCGGTGAAAGTTCAGGAAACCTTTCGCCTCTCCAAAGGCTTGTCCTTCTCCTATCCTTTGAATAACCTTTCCTCTGACCGACTTCCTTTTTGAACTCTTGGCAAAGACTTAACCGCAAAATACTTTGAACTGTGTGATCCTCTGCCAAGACTCTGAACCATTAACATTGGCCCAGACCTTTTGACTTGAAGCCTAGTTGTAGTAGCCTTTTCTAGATTGCTCTGCCTATAACTTGTTGGTGTTATTGATTTTGGATAACCTTGTCTTTTCTCCCTTTTAAAATGCTGCTGTGCCATTTTGCTCACACTTCAATTTGAGTGTAACTTGTCCATAATTGATTGGGTGTTGTTGTAGTATATTAAGACTGTGATTTTCTGCTGCTTTATTATAGTGAACTGTTTTATAACTGATGGTGTAAATAAATGTATATTATTTTACTCAGAAACCTTGAATCAGTGTTTATTTGAATCATAGTAATTGTTTTCCTTTGTGTAAACTATTGTACTGCTCACTTTACTCTTGCGATAAGTCTGGCTGCTCAGCCATCACAACCACTTTACTGTGTAGTACAGGCTTGTACCAAATGTAAAACTATACTTACACTTGTAGTCTTAATTGTGTGTAGTGTTCCCAAAGGGTACTGCATATGATTCTGCCTAACAGGGACCAGGGGTCCCAATCCAAACAATCTCAGTCTTACTGGCATTGAGGCAGGCAGAGGTAATTTGAAGCTCACCCTGACTGGATAATGAACAGTCAGATATGAGCAAGGATGAGGAGGTGGCCCGGGGCGACCCTGAAAGATAGCTGCGTGTCATATAGCACTGGAAGTTAGAGGTGAAAGTGGCAATCAGACTTGCCAGGGAATCAGATAGATGTTGAAGAACCAGGGGGATAGCTTAGATCCCTGGTCAATGCCACCAACTAAGAGAGTGACAGTCGAGTGAAAGGCTCTGAGTACCACCTGGGATGGGCGGCCGGAGAAGATGGAGGTTAACCACGCCAGAGCCTGACCTGTGATTACCAGGGTGCCACAGAGACGTGCAATTAGGATGCTGTGTTACCTGTGCGGAATGCAGAAGAGAGGTCAAGGAGAATGAGGATAGAGGTGGTAATAGTGTCAAGATTTGAGAGCATGTCTTCGCAAGTGTTCAGAAGAGCAGTTTCTTTGCCTCTCGATGCTATAAAGCCAGATTGATGGTCATGAAGGCAACCAATAGATTCAGTGTCGAGGGTCGGCTGAGAGATGGCAAGCATCTCTGTAGGTTTGCCCTGGAAAGGAGTGATGGAGATAGGGCAGTAGTTTTCCAGAAAGGAGGGGTTGGCTAAGGGTTTTTTTGAGCAGAGGGTGCTCAAGGGGGTGCTTGAGGACAGTTGGCAAAACTCCAGTGGAGAAGGAGAGATTGCACAGATCAGCCAGGCCTGAGGTGAGGGAGTTGAGATTATCTTCAATGGTTTTTGTGGGGCAGGGGTCCACCTGTTTGGATGAGGCCTTCATAGATCAGACTTTTCTGGTGACCTCATCCAGTGTGACAGGTGAGAGGGAAGAGAGGGGAAGTGGAGGGGGTGCCACGGGAAGCTCTGGTGTTGGTGTATGCTGTGGTGTGGAAGAGAGGGTGGAAAAGAGGTCATGAGTGGGTGTGAAAGAAGATGAGGCTGCTGCAGGTTTGGCCAGTTCCATGTAGATTTGTTTTATGCCAGTTTTATGCCATGGAGATGAAGGCTTGGATAATGTCTCTTTTCTTGGTGCAGATGCAGAGTCGATTATGCATTTGAAGGAGGCAGCAGTTTGTCTGATGGTTCACCCAACACATTCCATTTCTGCTTAGCTGCCCTACACTTGCGTTTAACCCCTTAAGTGCCAGGACGAGATATCTCATCCTTGACATTACCTCCGTAGTGCCAAGGACGAGATAGCTCATCCTTTTTGGCGGTCTGTTTTGAGCGATCCCTGTAATCCAACCCCTGGGCTATGTGAGGGGGAGGACCTCTCTCACTGCCAGGGGTCTGGATTAACTCAGTTTCACGTCGGTGTGCATAAAGCATGCTGGCGTGAAACTGTAAAATAAATTCACTGCAGCATCCATTTTCGGCTTCCACAGTGAAGAAAGAAGGTGAGTGCCCTTCTTCCTCTGCCTCAATCTCCGGTTGTATTTCGAGCTGGAGATCGAGGCAGGTGTCGTTGGAAAGGGGAGATTCTTCCCTTTCCAACCCTACCCTTTGTGTAAGCATTGCTCCTCACGGATCGGGTGCTGGGCACAATGCCACTAGACACCAGGGATGTCTTTACAGTGCAGGGGGAGGGGGGCTGATTACTAGGTAAGCGCCCCCACCCCATGGCCCCAAAGCACGGGCCAAATGTATGGAGACCCCAGGAGGCGGATGGGTGACCATCTGCCCCCAGGGGTGGAGGGAAAAAATAAAATAAAAAACACGGACACAATAAACTATGGAAAGGAGGGAGGAGGTTGGGGACCCTAGACACCAGGGATTTTTATTGTGGGGGTGTCGTTGGGAAGAGGAGATTCTCCCCTTTCCACCCCTTTTGTGTAAGCATTGCTGCTCACGGATCGGGCACAGGGCGCTCGATCCGTGGGCATCAATGCCACTAGACACCAGGGATGTCTTTGTAGTATGGAGGGAGGGCGGATGCTTACTAGGTAAGCGGCCGCCTCCCCCTGCGGCTCCAAAGCATGGAGCCACATGTATGGAGAGCCCTGAGGGTGGATGGGTGGGGGTAAAAAAAAATGCAGACAATATAATCTATGGGAAGCGGGGAGGGGGTTGGGGACTCTAGATACCAGGGCTTTTTTTTGTGGTGGTGTCGTTGGAAAGGGGAGATTGTCCCCTTGCCAACAACACCCTTTGTGTAAGCATTGCTGCTCCCGCATTGCTGCTCCAGGGCGCTCGATCTGTGGGCAGCAATGCCACTAGACACCAGGGATATCTTTGTAGTATGGGGGCGGGGGCTGCCCCCCTCCCCCCGTGGCTCCAAAGCATGGGGCCACATGTATGGAGACCCCTGGGGCGGATGGGTGACTATCTGCCCCAGGGGTGGAGGGCAACAAAAAAAATATATCATGGCTGGTGTTGTGGGGAGGTTTCTTTGTTAACCAAATTTGCCTTGGCGCAGAGGGGCACATTTGGCACACCTCACGAGTGGGTTACCCTTTTCCTTTGCGCCCCAGGTAGGTGCACCCACACATGTGCAATACCGTTTTCATCGGGACACATGTGGGGACGAGCCTATCAAAGTTTGGGTCAGTTCTGGGTAACGCTTCCGAGTTGTCATTGAAGTGCAACATACGGCGCAGTGCTTGAAAGCAATTTCTGCTCAATGTAGCTGCAAAAAACGGGCAATAAAGTGGAGCTACAGTAGAACAGTATGTCGAGACAGACGGCTTGTGGGAAATTCCCATGAGCAGAAAGAGACCCCAAAATGTTCTCATTTCAACATTGGTTGTGGGAACCCATGCTTGTGCTCTGGACTAGGGTTTGAGAGTGGGACCCCTTGACCTCAAGAACTGTGCAGCGTATAAATGTGCTGAACCACATCTGCAATTAACCCATCATCAATAGGCTGAAACCCATTTGTATTCACTGTGCACCCTGATATACCAGTGAAAGGGGGCACGACAGGCTGAATCATTGCTGGAGTCACCCACTGCGACTCTTCAGCCATGTCAGGAACTGCCACATTGCGTGGCCGTCCTGCACATCCCCTCCCCCTTACATGTCCCATGCATGTGGGAAGTGTGCGAAAAGATGGATGCACTCTTTCTTCCTCTTCATCAACAGAAGCGATATCTGTTTCAGATTGCATGTCCACCTCTGTGCCTTGCTCTGAGCCAGAATCCATCATTGCAGCTAAAGCCTCGGCACCAGACATTGATCGATGAGAAGCCATAAGTACTGTCGCTATGGAACCCTTCACTGCCCAAAGACCAGTTGAAGACTGAAACAATAAGTATGTGTGCTTCTCAAAGTATTGAACGTAGCAGAGTAAGTGGTAATCAGTGCCACAAACCTACTCCACACAGGTACACCAAAAGGTCCAGACTTTGCTCTCAAACTGTAGCAGCCCTCTGCAATATGACGTACACCCTGCACACTACAATAAACAGAGTACTACTTTGCAAAAACTCACGTGAAATGCTAAGGACCAGCTGACTGCTTTCCTACAAGTGGGTAGACAGCTACAACACACCTGCACCTAAAAGAAAGACAGCAAAAAGCTAAGGATGATATCCTCTTCTGCTATACATTACACAAATACAAGTGTGGGGACGAGGATTGCAGCCACACTACCTATTCAGAAACAGCCAACATGCTTTGCACCATGCCCTCCTCCATGGGATGCTGGTGGATGGGAAATGGAGGTGAGAAGCAACCATGCAACGTATTAGTGATTGGGTGAGTTGAAAAGCCAGAGGCAATCAAGACGCAGACAAGGAAGATAAGAAAAGTACATGGCAGGCCCTTCAAGACTGGCACACTTTTGACAAAAACACCTGCTCATTCACATAGGGGCATGTGTTGACAAAATTAATGCAAGGGCAAGCAAATTAATTTAGGCTGATGCAAGTGGTGATGGGTAGCTAAGAAATAAGGAGCACGGACATACTGAATGCATTGACATGCCATGAACACAAACAATTGCTAGGAAGTGGGAGTCTCACTGCCAACATACTTACTACCATTTTTATTCACGTTTCAAATAATCCAGTACATCCATCAATTACTGGGCGTAAAATAGCATCTGGGCAAATTGCATAATGTCTTCTATGAAGAGATCCATGCCTGTTTTTGAAAGGTGCACCCCATCTCTGTGAAACATCACTTCACCTTTGATAAAGCTATGGTGAATGGTCCGAATTCTGATGTTGCCCATTGTCAGTCTAGCAAATTCACCATTCAGTTTCCACACCGAGCGGTTGATGGCCCTTGCATTCCCTGGAGTTCTCCATTCCTCCTGGGAATCATTTGGGACTAGGCCACCACAGTGTTTGGAAACCTCTCTGCAATTCATTCCGGTCCCCTATGAGCTGCTCCCGTACCCGCTTCCGTCCCACAGACGCCAAATCATTTCCTCCCAGGTGCACCACTATAAGATCGGGGGGCGGTCTCTCCTTTTGCCTGGGCATCGATGATGGCTCCTCTGAGCTGGTGTAGGTGCATCCCCCCAAACCCAAACCAATGCACCGTGAGGCCAACCCTTCCAGACCCAGATGTGGGTGGCCCTCGGAAAAGTCATGCAGCCCTTTTGATGGAAGAGTGGCTGAAAATCCACACGACCCTCATCCTCACTAGGAAATGGAAACAGGAAAACTCCCATGATTATGGCTAGACATACAGTTTACCAAATAGAACAATGATTGTATCAACACATGGCTCTTGTAACAATCCCAGACACACACTTCACCTTTCGAACCTCTCATGTGAGATTACAGTAAGTCGATACGAAATTGGCACATTATTTTCAGGGGAAAGAGGTGAAGAAGACAGTATGTCACAGTCGGTCACCTTGTGCCAGTAACACAGTTGTGCTGGCTAAATTGTAATCTGTGAAGGTTACTACTCCTGTGGGCCATCAACTGCACTGAACTGTGGTAAGGTGACTTGCACATGCTACACCACTATACTTTGGCAGGGTGTCCAGTCTGCCAGAGGATATGAAGTCCACAGCAAATCTGTTTTGTAGACTCTCTGAATATAGGTACCCTGACAGAATTTACCCCATTTACCACAAATGGATGCAACTTTAGACACTTTGATTGTGAATGCTTTGCCCACAGCTCCAGGACCACTGGTGAACTTGGGGGAACTCGACTACCAAGGCAGAGAGGCACCCTGCACCCACTGAATTTGGGGGACAAAATATCCACCTGGGAGTTGGACGCCCAAGGCCAATGACATCACCCCCCTGACTGTCCTGCCCCTTAAGCTACCCATCGTTACAGCTTTTCCCCCTGCAAAAAGGATGGGGTCCCTGGCGGGGCTCACTGGAATCACTTCTGGAACTGGACCACAGAAATGGTGACCGTTGCAGTAAAAGTAATGCGTTCTGTACCAAGTGTGCATAGCATGCTCAGAAAAAAATTACCATCTGCATAACTAACGAACACATTTTTGAAAGTTTGCTGCTACTTATGTCAGCCAAACCTTTCCTTCTGCAAATCAGCCACCTTCCTCAATACAAGGCACACCCATCACTGGCCTCCAAACCTCCCTACTACCCTTCCCCACCCATACCACTGACACTTCAGTCCACCACAGTAACCCTCAACCCCCATATTACCAAGTAATATATGTATTATTTACATAAGTCAGCAAAAGCGTTTCAGTAGCCGCAACTGCAAAGGAAACATAAAAGAATGAAATTCAGTGCTTTGCCTACCAATAACACATCCAAACTGTCAGGCATCTATCTGTGAATTTTTCAGCTCCTTCCACCAGATACATGACACTTCTCAGTCATCTACCACCACGGAAAGCTGGACTGCACAATGATAGGAAATGAGAATAAGACCAAGGGGCGTATGGCAACCGCCAGCACAAACAAAAAAACGTGTACCGATGGCTAAGTGGCAAACTGCCCTCCCAGGGGAACAGCACTGTTCAGCTGGACTGGGGGGAACTTTCCCCTTCACAACACCAACACTACAGGCCCAGTTCCCACCCACCCCAATAGCAATGTGCCCTCCACGTACTATACAATGTTGAAATAACCAAAATTCCATACGTACATAACAAGGGAGAAGCTTGAACTGCTGAAGACCTGTAAAGGGAAACACAAAACATAAATTATCTGTGTCAGCCCACCCAAATACCAAAGCACCCATACTGCCCCCCCTATTGCATTGGCCAGTACGTTTGGGGCACCCTGGGGCCAGATTGGCACCCCAATGTGCCCCTCTGCGCCAAAGGCAAGTTTGATAAAACAAAGAAAAAAATTGAAAATGGCAGTCTGCACTTTACGGGGGTGAGCTAGGGGCATCCAACACCGCTGAGGAATTTTGTAATGTGAAGTGGGGTGCACCTCTCCACCCCCACCCCCATGGAGGGGCGGCGCATCTCATGTACCCCTGCCTGGGGGCACATAAGGGGGGTGTCCTGCACTCCTCCCTGGGCTCAGGTGTCCCTTCCTAGGAGCAGATATCTGGGCCCAGGGAGGGCTGCATGACATGACCCCCACTCCATTGTGGGTAGGGTGTCACTGCCCCGTCCCATTAGAAAATTCCCCATCACTTTGGGGTGCCCCACAGACCCCCTAAAATGCGTTCCACCATTTTCACTTTTTTCCTTTGGCAACCCATCTCCCCTTGGAGAAGGGTGCCCGGACCTTACTGCCTCACCCACTGGGGGGCTTGTCCCAAAGTTTCTGGTGGCCCTCTCCCCCATCACCCCAAAAGCAACTTTCCTTGTGTGATTAGTGGCGAATCCTAAGTAACCCAGTATGCACTCTCCTGGAAAACTAAAGAAAAAAAATGTGTCTGATGAAAAGCTTTCATCAGACCTTGGGTCGCCAGTAATGTAGTAAAAACTACTGAAGCATATTTCACTATTTCATATAATGTTGAAGAATAAAAGAATAGTTAGATTTCCATCTGTAAAGATAGACAATAGTCCTTTATAGTTTTGTTTGTAGTTATTTTTAATTTCCAAAGTTCATCTTTAGTTGAGGGAACAGAATTCCAACAAATTGCCAATGCATTTCAGACCTAAATACTGGTCCTTCATCAGGGCAAAGAGGTCAAGGAGAACCTCCCAGTGAGTGCCACCATTAATGGGAGAAGAGGCGATAGGACAGAGAAAGCCGACCATGTAGCGACTCCATCGGTCAGGCGCGATAACAAAGAAAAGGATGTCAGTGATAATCTCTCTAGCGGAAGCCATGACTTATGTGTTTGCAATAGGAAGGCCTGGATTCGAGCCCAGTATGTCCATCTTTAGTTTCTTCCAACCAGATTTAGTGATAGGAGAAGGATAGGAGATAGTAAAGCAGTTGGAGAGGATAGGATAGATAGATAACGATATGGTTGGCTGCATTGGAGGGGGGATACATTTACCAGTATGAAGCACTGAAGCACTTGCAAGAAGGGGGTCGGTGTGGTAGAGAGCAGAAGGGAGGGGGCATACAGAGGGAAGTGCGGCAGCTAGTGGGGACACATGCACCAACTGGGCACAGCTAGATTCAGTTATCAGCAGGACAGGTGAAACACATGTACGAACTGGGCACAGCTATATTCAGTTATCAGCAGGACAGGTGAAAACACATGCAGCTATTGGGCGCAGCTAGATTCAGTTATTAGCAGAACAGGTGAAACACATGCACCAACTGGGCACAGCTAGATTCGAATTTCAGGACAGGTGAAACACATGCACCAACTGGGCACAGCTAGATTCAGTTATCAGCAGGACGGTGAAAACACATACGCCAATTAGGAACAGCTAGATTTGAATTACAGAAGGACAAGTGTAACACATGCAGCAATTGGGCACAGCTAGATTGGTGGGAGTCCAGCTGAGATGAGTGGGAAATGGGACAGACCCAGGAGTGAAGGAAAGGGTTAATGAAGCTAGTTAAGGGAACTGACTTTCATGAAATGTTAGCTGTACCGTTGATTACAGTATGTCCAGAGAGATCAGAGGTCTCCTCAGCCTCCATGAGCAGTGGGTCGTGGGGGTGTAGGAGAGGACCCACAGACCTGGCCAGGCAGCAGACAGGAGCCTTAGGAGTGGCCTCTTGAGAGGCAGGCCTGCATTCGCCTGCCGGCTAAGTGTGATTGGCTTTATCAGGCCAACAAGGTCAATCAGTATGGTACTTCCCAGGACCAAGGCACTCCGTTGCCAGGAGGATAGACGGCCATGTTAGTGAGGGGAAAAGAAGCAGCTAAGCAAGGAAACAGAGACGCACTGGACCTGAAACACAGTACACATGTGTCATTTTAACACACTTTAGTTTCAGATTTCACTTTCCTTTTCTTCTTATCTTTTCTTTTGTTGCAATAAAACAAAAGTAAAAACTGTGCTAAGGTGGCAAAAGCACTGATTGTGCTTGGGCGGTGGTTATGTGCCCCAGAAGCTCCAAGGGCTTACCATCTGCATATGCCTGGTGGGGACAGGGTAAGCAGGGAGACCTGTGCTGGCCAGGTCACTCTGCAATGGTGGAGGAACAGGCCTTTCCTCGATATATTAGTCTGGGACCTTCAGAGGCGGGCTGGCATTCGCCTGCCAGCTAAGTCTGATTGACTTTATCAGGTCAGCAAGGCCAATCAGTGAGGTCCTTCTCTGTACCAAGGCACTCCAGTGCCAGAAGTATAGGTGGCCATGTTGGTAATGGGCAAAGAAGCAGCCACGTAAGGATTTAGGGTTGCACTGCTGCCCGAAACATGGTGCACATGTGTAATTTAAACACACTTTAGTGTCGGATTTGACTTCCCTTTCCTTTTCTTGTTTTCTTTTTTGCAATAAAACAAAACAAAGCAAAAACTGTGCTAAGGTGGGAAAAAGTGCAGATTGTGATGGGGTGGTGGTTATGTGCCGCAGAAGCCCCAAGAGCTCACCTTCTGTGCGTGCTTGGTGGTGAGGGGGAGAGCTCGGTCCTGGTGGAAGCTGGGAGGCCCATGCTGACCAGGCCACTCTGCAATGGTGATTTTACAATAAACTTGCTTCTGTTCTACAATAAGTTTACTTGTCTCATAATTTTCATCTGTAACTTTAGTTAGTTGCATTGCACTTTCTACTTCTTTCATAGTGAGCTCAGTATCAGTCTGTATAATTGTCTTGCCAAAGAGATTGTCACGTCCTACTGCAGAATCTTGACTGTCTGAAGGAGCAGTGGTCGAAGTGGGCAAAGACTGTTGGGCGCGGTGCTGCTCTACCTTTTTTTAAAGGTTTTACTGTTCTGATACTTTTATTTGAAAAAGAAACCATTCCACAATGGTTTATTTTTAAAATGAATGTGTTAGGAAGAAGTTGAAACTTGGACTTCAATGCACTACACTGAACATTCCCTTAAACAGCAGGTATGTTTCTTTGGGTGTTTGGATTGCATGTCAGTGGGGTAGTGTTGATGGGGATTGTGGGGAGTGGGGATAGGCCCCCAGGGATCATAGTTCCACTACTTCTTTTCGTACACTTCAACCACTGCTCATGCTTCTCTTTTGCCAATTCAGCTGCAAAACATTCTTATTGATGTTGTTTTATTCCCCAGTAGCTCTAAGTACTGGTCACATTTTGGATATCTAATTAACTCTTTTTCTCGAAGAATGTATTCTTCAAAAGTTTCAAATCTTCCAAGCAAATCACATTCTGCACGCCATGGGAAGACCAACTGCAGAAAGCAAACATCAAACATTCCTTTTTCTCTGCAGTTTGGCAAGACAGTTTCATGTGGTTGATGATACTTGGGTTTTCATGTCTCACTAGACAACCAGTATATCCTTGTACTTTAAACATCCTGTGTCATTGTTCAATATTTCGATATATATATATATATATATATATATAAACACATATTCTCCATCTCTCTAGACTTATTTGGATAATAGGTATCAATCAAGTTGGCTTTGAAAAGCTCTGTAATAAAGGGCATTATTTCAGCTAACTGCTGAATTTCACTGAAAGGCTTCAGTAATCAATGCCTTGTAGTAGCTGGGCCACGATTTAGCCATAGCACACACATCAATGTTGCATCCATTCAGAGGAAAGCTAGTTAGCCGATTTGCAGCTTCATAGCTTCCACACTCTCTATGAGAGAGCATCTTGAGTACACAGCTCAAAAGTTTCTAAGACTGCTGTCTACTGATAAGTCTGCACAAACTTCAGCTGCATTGCTCCTTTCAGCTTCTGTCAAGTAGGCTGTAACATAATGAGCAATGGTTGTAGTATCATCTGCAATGTACTGTACATCTGTATTTGCATTCCACAGCTGAGCAATGACAGTATCTAATCATTAATGAATTGGCATTCCTTATCTATTTTTAAAAGATACATATTCCTCAGTGACTTATGCAAGGAAGGCATGGTATCAACAGCAAGACAGACACAAGTAACCACAGTTCAAGGGTGTTTATTGAACGTAAACAAGGGTTTGAAAAATGTCTATCTAATCCTTAATCTATAGATGGGAGTAAGCTACTACCATCAAATAAAAATAATGCAGTCCTCCTAGTGTTTTATGATATGATATGGCATTTATAACGTGCCTGTAAACAAGTAAGACAAGGCGGGGGAAACAAGAGACATCAAAAGAAAGATCTTACTAGGACTTGTGTCAATCAGATACCATAAGTGCGGGAAATAGGGAAGGGGATAAATGCCAGGTGGGAGAGGAAGGGGGAAGTCCAGTTAACTCACAATGACAGCCAGCGGATGGCTCAAAAACACAGAGAGAAGGAACTGTGGGGTTGCAGATACAGACCTTTAAGTGCTGGGGAGCCTGGAGGCAGTGCAAGGGCAATTGGACATGCAGAAGACCAGGCTAGAGTTCAGAGGGTGACCAGGTAACCAGTGCACTGAGCAGTCAGGTGCATCAGCAGGGGAGAGGAAGAGAGAAAGAGGTAGCTTGTCTAGAAACATCCTCAGGGGTGAACATGGGAAAGGAGGAGAAAGGAGGAGGAGAGATGGCCTAAGACAGGCCAGGAGTGGTAGAGGAGGTAGAGGAAGAGAGGATGGATAGTATGCAATGAGTTTAAGTAGTGAAATGAGAGGCCAAGGCCATGCAGAGTGCCAGGGAGGGAACAGGAGAGGTAGAGACTGCAGAGGGATTGGCCAGCTCCTTGCAGATTTGGCTGAGTTGTTAGATGTTGCAGAGATGCAGGCTTGGATGTAGGCTCTGTTCTTAGAGAGGACAGAGAGTCTGTGCTGACTTTGGAGCAGGTGGCAGGCCAGTTTGTCAGGGGGTGCACCCGAGGCCCTCTACTTCCTCTCCACTACCCCATACTTGCATTTAAGGTCACAAGATCGGAATCGTACCAAGAGTTCATGTGGATTTGGGCTTCAAATGGATCCTCCTGAAAGGAGCAAGGACACCCAGAGTGTTAGAGATAGAGAGAGGAAGGTTAGAGAGGGCTGTGTCAGGGTGTGAGTCAGCGAAAGGTGCAGGAGGAGGAGAGAAAGTAGCGGTAAAAGCCTCAACTTCACACACTTCATGGGTCGGATGACCGAGAAGGTAGGTGGCAGTGCTGGAGTCAGCTTGACCTGCGGTGATGAGAGAGAGAGATGGCAAGAAAAGAGAAAGTGATCACTCCAAGAGAGAGGAGTGGTGAGAGAGTTAGAGAAGAGGAGGTCGCAACATCCAGAGTGTACCCTGCAGAGTGAGTCTTGTCAAAATAATAGGGCCTATACTAATAAACCAATTGTGAATCCTTACTTGTAAATACAAATAGGGGGGAAACAATATTGCGAACAATAAAGAAGTGTTTGAATCCCTTCCCTATGTTTTCAGCACAAGGCGGTACACTCACGCTTAGCACAGTCTCTGACTACTCGAGGATGAGGATACAGTTCAATCATTAGCATCAGGGCCTGCCGTGCCCAAGTCTCTTACCATTCAAAGTCTCTTTATTCAGAGGGCCTGATTAACAAAAAAAAACAATAAAGTTATTTTCCTTTTCCAGATTTGTATACACATTCAATTGCTTAGACTATTTACCTCGGATCCCCCTCAGTTGGGCTTAGATCCTCTCAACGCAATGTTTGTAAATTATTTATGCATCCAATTTCTCGTAGGATATTCTTTCTCGGGTGACTGATTGTTTACCCTGCATGCCCCTCAGTCAGGCTCACATCTCGGATCCCCCTCTGTTGGGCTCAGATCTTGGATCCCCCTTGGTCAGGCTCTGATCCCTTTTAACACAATGTTCAACTTTTCGTGTGTATTCCTGTGCACCCCGGATAATTCTCTGACCGGCTCAGATCCTCTTTCACACACGGTTCTATTTGTCTCCCTCAACCGGGCTCGGGCCAATTTCATTTACCTTATTCAACATCTATCAAAGACCGTCAAATGGGTGCAGGTTTTGGCATGACCCGTTGCAGCACCTCTTTGATTTCACAATTGTTTATCGCTCTTCACATTCGCCAGCTTTCAGCGGCATACCTAACAGAAACTTTTGAATGAGCACCCACGTGGTGCCAGACCACTCTTTGTATGTTATTGTATCTTGGCTTAAAAGTATAATCACTTATCCATTGTTTTAAATTGTGTTTGCGTCGTTTTGCCACATATGTCTCAAACACTCTTCTCTTCAAGTTTCACTATAGAATGTTGCTGCTTACAGCCTTAGCTTCAACACAGGCCGGCCTGGTATCAGTCCCCCCACTCACTGGCTGTGCTGACTGCTTTGTTGTAGGCACCAAGGACAGCACCACAGTGGTAAATGACTCTCTGCGACTTGTCTATCGATGCAGGAGTGCCCCTGCTGCCTTTGACACACAAAACAGGGTTCTTCAGCCTTGAATCCTGGTCTTCTCAAAGGTTCATGAAAGTAACAGTCTTCCATTGAAAAGATCAAGTGTACGTCCCTCCTTGCAAACCTCTTTGGCTTTGCCATCTTTTGCCTTGTATTAAATTGCCATCCTGGAACTGCTGCTTCCTTGTGTGCTTTGCCTGAGCTTTGCCTTGCTCAGAGTGTGCTTTTGTGCTCTGCCTTTTATCCATGTGGGAAATGTCCAGGGGAGAAAAGACTGAATGTTATTTCGGAAAAATAGTCTTTGGACTTTTCTCCCTCGGACATTTCCATCTCGGCTTTCAACCCCTAGCCAAACAAATGATATTAGGCTATTTGCGCGGTCAACTGGTGTCACAGGCCTTGGAAAGCCAAATTTGCATTAGTTGTAGTACTTTATTTTACTTTTATAATTTCTATGACAGTACTTCAACATAATGTCAAAAATGTACTTTCATAAAGTATGTGACAAATATATTCAACATTGCTGCAGAATCGGAATTGGGAATCTTCAGCATACATCCGTGTACAAAAATATTCTGAAGAAGAAATTAGAACCTTCCGATCATCCAATCTGACTCCTTTTCCAGTAGAAAAAAGCATAGGGACAAAATAAACATATTTTTCTTTTTCCCCAGACACTGATTTGTTGCTTTCGTTTGGTATAATTGTAAACTGTTGCTCATGAATTCACTTGAGTGTAGAGGATGAATAGTGTAATATTCATAAAAATGATTCCCTTCTCAACAGTTAGACAGTGGAACTGACCTTCACTGCTCTTGCTTGTTGACTCAACATCAACATAGACATGTCTTGAGAACCCCCATATGAAGGTGCTAAGCAGAAACTTTAAAAACTTGGGATCAGAGCAATTAACCCCCTGTCTATCCAAGATATTAGAGTCATTTCAAGAGAAAGATAACGGCAGCTGTGAGAACATGCTACAGAAATACTCGAAACACATAATGGATCTGGTGGAACAAGTTGCTCCACTGAAAACGAAACAGGTGAGAATAAACAATAATCATCGCAAATGGTATAATGAGGACATCAATAAACTAAAACTAGAAAAACGAGACAAGGAAAGGATATGGTGACATAATCCAACTTTGGAAAATAAAGATAACTGGAACGCCTAAATCATATGTACAGGAAAGTAGTTAGAGAAGCAAAGGAGAATTATTACAATAAGGAAATAGCAGCAGCTCCAAATGCCACTAGTAACATTTTTGAAATACTTAAGGTCATAGAGCAACTAAAGGCGCTCTCACACTCTTTTGCCCCTTCAAAGGAAGACTGTGATGTTGTACAAGAGGCTTTTTCAGCTAAGATTCAGAAAGCCAGAAACAACATTATCATCACCAGAGCAATTTCGGGAAACACAGAGCACTTAGTAGACATTTTTAGTTTTTCACCTATTTCAGAGGAAGAACTATGCTTAGTGATGGCCACAATGAAATCTACGTTGTGCACAGAGAATATTCTGCCGACAAAAATTATTCTAGATAATAAAGAACTATTCTCTCCAGTTCTAACTAGGATAATCAATGCCTCTTTCAACGAGGGTACAGTGCCCAGGGAAATCAAAGAGGTGACTACAACACCACTGGTCAAAAAGGACAGCCTGGATCCAAAAGACCCAGGTAACCTACAACCGATCACAAATTCCAACTTCATTCTAAAGATTCTTGACAAAATAGCGACTAATCAACTTCAGAAGCACGTTGAAGGCCTAGGAACCCTACATGAGCAGCAATCAGGTTTTTGGGCTGCTCACTGTACTGAAACTGCCATATTAGACTTACAGAATCATATGCTGGAATTGATCGACAGAGGCAAAACTGGGATTCTAATGCTACTCGATCTTAGTGCAGCATTTGACTTGGTGGATCACCAGCTATTACAACATGTGCTGGACAAAATAACAGGCTGCTCGCCAGCTGCCCTGGCATGGTTATCCTCTTTTTTGAAGGATCAGCGAGCCAGAGAACACTGGAGGGATTCATTTTCAGAGGCCGCTCCCATTATTTTTGGAGTCATTCAGGGAGCCAGCTTACCCCCTCTATTTTTTAACCTGTATATGACAAGTCTCTGCGATTTATTAGAAAGCATTGGCCTATTCTTTACAAATTATGCCGATGATAAGCTCTGGCATGGCTGACCTCCTTCCTCTCCAATCGACCCTCCCAGGTCCAACTGGGTTCCTTCCTCTCTGACATCTTTTTCTCTACCTGTGGTGTCCCCCAGGGATCCTACCTCTCCCCCTGGCTGTTCAACCAGTACCTGGCACTTCTTGCTCACCGCATTGCCGCTCTCTGTCCCAACTTTCAGTGCTATGCGGATGATACCCAGCTCATTTTCACACTACCCTCGGCGTCCTCTTCCCCTTCCCTCATCTCCGACTGTCTTTCTGCTATCCAGGTATGGTGTGCCGCCAACGATCTCTGCCTTAATGCCAGTAAGACTGAGATTTTACTTATCACAACACCCACTCCCTCCTTCCCTGCTGCTCTCTGGCCGGCCTCCCTTGGCCCTCTTCCTGCTCCTACCTGGAAGGCAAAAAACCTCGGGGTCATCTTCGACTCCACACTCTCTTTCTCTCCTCACATATCTGACGTCTCTAAGAAGTCACACTACCAGCTACACCTCCTTAGAGATATCCTTACTTTCCTCTCCTTCCCCCAGAAGCTCACTGTCTCCAGAAACCTGGTTCTCTCGAAAGCTGGACTACTGTAACAGCCTCTATCTAAATATTACTGCCTCTACTTTCCACTCTTTGCAACTCTTTGCACAGTACTGCGAGACTTGTCCTTGGCCTCAAGCCCAGGGACCGTATCTCTCCAGGACTGAAATCGCTACACTGGCTCCCAGTGGCCGCGAGGATTAAGTTCAAAACCCTCGGCATTGTCCACAAGGCCTTCTGGGGCCTTGGGCCAAAATACCTTCAACTCTCTCTTCCTAAATATCTTCCTTCTCAAGCTCTTCGCTCATCCACCTCCAACTACCTCAGAGTCAGCCACTTCTCCAAGCAACAAGCTGGGGGTAGATCTCTCTCCGCAGCAGGGGCCTCCCTCTGGAACAGCCTTCCTGCCTCCCTGAAACTTGAGGAGAACCATCTCCGGTTCCGGAAGCACCTCAAAACCTTCCTCTTTGTCTACGCTTTCTCTTCCTCTCTACCCTGCTAAAATCACTGAACCTGCACTGAATCTGCAACTGGCCACTCACCGATCTCGGTCCTTGGCCCTGCCACTCTTCCCTGCACTGCCTACCTGCACTACGGGACTGTCTCTGTATCTACAGCCCCTTCTCCCGGCACTTACCTTGCACTTGCCACCAGCTGGCCCTATTATTTATCTTGTAATCTACTAACCATGTACTGCACTTTCCTTGCACTTGCCACCAGCTGGCCCTATTACTTATCTTGTATTCTACTAACCATGTACTGCACTTCCCCTCTCCCCTTCCCCTTGCACTTTTCCCAGTCCCCCTACTCTTGCACTTGCGCGATCTGAATGACACCTGGCCTAGTAGGATCGTTGTCTGTTCTCCCCTTGTTCCCCCCCGCCTCGTCGCACCTTGAAACACTTGTGTATAGGCGCGTTACAAATGCCATATCATATCATATCAATATTCAAACTAAAACCTGACCACTCCACGGACAGTGCAAAAATAACAGAGGTCTATAACATCATAGAACTCTGGATGCAACAATGCATAGATGCATAGAATTCTGGATGGAATAAAAAGCTTTCATCATTAAAGAGGCTAAGATTCCTGTAACGACACAAGTTAAAATGCTTAGGATGATGGTAGAAGCATTAGTGAGGTCAGAGGTCCAGGTTAATTACCTGCACAAAAATAATGCATATTACATGCGCCTACTGAGAGCCATCAGAATATTCATCAATGAGGAAAACACGTCCACTATTGCTAGGGCGATTATATTGTCGCAACTAGATTATGGCAATGCCTTGTTGCTCGGAGCCACCAAGAGAGAAATAGAGAGACGCCAAGTAATGGAAAACGATGCAGTTCGCATAGTAAAGTGAATCAAAAACAGAGATCATATACAGGAAGAAAATCCTTACCTTAGCTTAAGGTTGAAGACAGAGTCATTTTCAAGTCAATGACAATAGTTCATTTGGCGATGCACCGAGTTACTTCAAAGAACATTTCTCAAGCTACCCTCCCCAGAGACATTTAAGATCAGCCGATTTAGGCCTGCTTAATGTACCACACGCAAATCGTGTTACAGGCCAGGCCAGATCCTTTCCAGTACGGGCAGCACAACATTGGAACAAGCTGCCCGCTACCCTCCGGCTAGAGGAAAATTATCAGAGTTTTAGGAAATTCTGAAAACGCATCTTTTTCACTAATCTACTCTATCCGATAAAAGTCAGTTAGATTGTTTCCACTACTGTAAGCTTGGCTTTATGACGTTTTCTGAACCTCTGTGTTTCCGTGTCCTGATGCTCACGGGCTTTCTCCGGATTACAAGCATACATAAACATAAACATAGTACAGTCAGACTGCCTTTGTACAAATAATTGTGCTTCAGTAGAAGCATCTTTCAACTTTCCAATATATATAAGCTGTTGCAAAATGTTCTTATCTTTTCTGGCAACACCATTTACTAAAACAACAAACAAATCTGAAATGTCATGTGATATTTTCTTGCAAATTGAGAGGTAAATATACAACCTTGCCTCTCACACCTTGCACCAACAATGGTTTAGGCAGTTTAGACATCTTTGGCATCAGTCTAACAATAACCTGGAGAATATGAACATGTGCAATGCAATCACTTCAAACATGTTACATTTTTGTAGCATTACATATCTAGATTTTGATTTCACACTTCTCCACTGATTTGTAAAAACTTGATAATGGAAAAATGTTCTACATATATCTGTTTTCCTCTGCCTAGAACCTAAAGAAGTTTGCTTTGTTTTCTAATTAAAAAACAAACTTTTCTTTCTTTCTAACTACTAACAGTATTAATTTGAAAATGTTGACTTGTAATGGGCTTGTCATATCTCCAATATGAATTTGGCAATTTTCAAAAATGTTATCACTAACAGTCATGGGTGTATTGTCATTTAAATAGCTGTCTACAGAACTTGAAAAATGACCATGAACAGTTCTACATTTAAACATGTTACTACCCTTCAAACGATCCTTCCTCCTAGCACGTTCTTCACACATTGTTGAATTATGCTTTAAAGAAACAAATATAATTAATATATACATGTCTAGTCTTCTAAAATAGAAAACTTCCATAAAAACCAAGATCAGCTCAAAATGAATACAGATTCCAACCTAAAAAATATTGAACTGGCCATGTTGCAGCCATTCTATTTCACAAAAGCTGTAATTAAATATATTCTATATGATGAATGCTTGCATTTCAATAGATAATATTTACAATGTCTGTGTTGAGGGAAGGTTACCTTACAACAGTGGACTCTATGTTCTTATAGTTCTTATATCGCCAGGCTTTTTTTTACAGTATACTTTGCCAAAAATCTTCAGCCGAAAATAACGTATCTAATTTTTTTGTTCATATTTGTGGGGTCCCCTCCCAAATTCCCCACTTCCATATTTTGCGTCTCTATAACCCACACCTCCCTACCCCTTATATGCCCTTACCAAACCACCCCCTATATGTTTCAATTTGTTTTTCAGCTGAAAACCTTTGCCAAGACACGATGCAAAAAAAACCTTGCAATGTAATAACGCATTACCCAACAGTGTAATCCACAAGCCTCTTTTGTATATCAGCAAAAATATTTGGCTATAATAGTACCTAATCCTAATACTGATTTGGTAGAAAACTTATTGTTCTGAACAACCCTTATACTTTTGGATCAATCTCTAAATTTGTATGAGTCCAAAGAGAAATTGTCTTGAATGACTATCAAGTGATGAATGTATACTTATGAAAGTAATGAGCTTTGTGCCATATTATTAAAAACATTGTTTGTTTGTATCTAATAAACACTGTCTTACAGTTGAGATTTATGCTTTATTTAATATTTGCTGGAGTGTTAGATGTTGGGGGCAGTCCCTGTGAATTCTTGCTGTGCCGTCTAGAGAGGGAGTCTGGCTACCACTACATTCACTGAGAGTATATGCCACCAGATCGAAAACACGCACCACAAGCGGAGGGAGCGGAGTGCTGCAGTCTTAGGTGTTGGGTGTGGGGCACGAGACGACTTGCACGCTCCAGTAATAAAGTATTCTCAATAACCCTTGAATTTGCTCCACAAGGATAATTTAGGGATACTGCATTTTGGGAGTCCACTTTCCTGACTGAGAACTTCAGCACAAGTAAATCCAAAGGGCAGAGGACCTTTCCTCAAGCTATTAGTATATTAATTTTGAAGATCCTTCAGAGGCGCTGGCTGCTAACTGAAGCAGTCTGCAGTTTGCAGTCCACAGGTCTGCTCATCTGCAGGTCCGCTGGCGAGGTGAAGCGAGTAAGGGTATCTCCAGGTTTTGTTTGGCCAACCTAATCTTGATCCCTTACACTTTGCATACCCCTTCCCTTTTGCCTGCCCCTTGGAGACCCCCTTGGAGATCCTATTTCAATTGGTAGACCTCAATCCTCGCAGCATTGTCCCACGTTATGAGGAGAAGCTCTGTGTCCAGAGCAGCGAAGCAATAAAGGATGAGGAACTCACCAACAAAAGCTAACTGCTGCTAAGAGTCATTTAGAGTCACTGCCAAGAGTCACCACTCCCCGTCGAAACCCAGGCTGCGACCGTTGCTCTGCCGTGGTTGGTGTGGGCTAATGTGGGCCCTGTTGCCCCTTAGTGTAAACTGTTAACTGTGGATCATGTATTGAGTGAGCCCGGTGATCTTGGCCTAAGGTGATCTTGGCCTACGGTGAAAAACGTATTTGACTAATTTCTCAGGGGACGGTGAGACAGACTCTGGCAGCCCCATGTGCCAGTCGGGCGTGTCTGTGACATAAATTGACATGTTATTGACATATTATTGATACTTTCTTTGCTTCTGGAACTTGGCATCATCATCATCTACACTTTTAATTGTGTATTCATTTTTATTACTATTAACTATATTCAACTGTTTAAATGTTTAACTATGTTTTCTTTCTACTAAGGGTTGTATCACAGGTTTTCTAGGATTTCACATTGCTCCTTCTTATTGGTCTCTCATAGACTGAATAGGATATTCCCAGATATCCTTGATACTTTGCATGGCCATTGCTGTCATAACTTTTTTAAGTTGATACTGGTTACTAGTAAATCATATAGCACCTGGGTTGTGGTGAACCAATGATATCGTAGGAGCTACAGAGATTCAAAAATAATCAGAGTTATTAGATTTACTTTGTTATTCTGCTATAGGCGGTGGTGAATAAGATGAAACATAAAGGGACCCCAAGCCTTATGGCTACCAGGGTCCAAAGAAACACGGGAAAGTTAAAGAGAAGTACAAAACTCCTCTGTCGGGAAATATAGTGGCAGGCAGGCATCTAAGGGGGGGAAGGTGACAATGGACTATTATCTACAAAAAGTCATATGATTGGATGAAGCAATTAGGGCCACAGAGTTGGCAATCATCTCTACTGGGAGGTGGGCTATCCTGCACATGTCCGCCACATTGAGCACCCAAGAGATAGCTAGAGCGGTACCTCAGGAAAAAGACCGTGCCAATTGGATGTCGATAACCGGGTGTCTTGTTTGGCAGTTGCTTCAGTCACACCTTCATTACCCCCCGTAATGGGTGACAGCAACCAGGTTGGCCCAGATAGCGCATTTTATGAGGGCAATGATATTTTTCCCCTGCCAATAGTTGGATCATAGGAATTGCCAAGAGGGTGGCGTGCCAAGCTATTAAATAGCAAATTAATGTTAACCCTGATGAATTTCATGATGAATTTTAAAACTCGTATCATGAATACCCTCTTGATTTCAGATGACCAGGTAAGGTTGTTAAAAAAAAAGGGGTTTAGGCACTAAGCACCCACGTCAGACAATGCCCGAATTGTGACCTATCAGGGAAGGAGGTAAGCCTGCGAGCTGTAAGTCTACTGTCTGGGCAGCTCTTTTTTCCCAGCTCATGAGCAACTATGGTGCTAGCTTCATCCAAAGCCACGTGCCACCATTCCACTATCCAACCCCTGCTATCCATACCACCCCCCTTCATCACAAATTAGCTTTTAGTGAGACTAACCGTTTTTTTAAACCATTGCCACCATTAACTTCGGGATAACCTCCACTCAAAGCCACTTCTTCCTTAAAAAGACACTTCTACCACAAGCCAGTGCAGGTCACACACTCTGTACGACACATGTTTAATGTGTGTACAACTGAGACTCACCCCATGAGCTCTAGCTACACAAAACGTTTTTTTTTAGATTGACACTATTAACAGGCAAACCAATTGCAAGCTGCCTCTATTCACCAACAACTGTAACAGCTCTTAAAATACATTAACCAACAACGCAGCTATGCAATAATCACCTAGGGTGCAGGCTTCACCAACCAGTGACAGGTTAATGGTGACATTAGCACCCCGGGTTTACGTCCAAGATTACTAAGAACGAATGCATCACACTCTCGTACACGGCTCGTCCTTTAAAACAATAACTCAAGCAACACAACACGGTTCCCATTGAAATGGAAGTCAGCACTCAATGTGAAACCCATCTTCCATGTCTTGGAAGAGCAAGTCCCTTGTGAGAAGCAATGCAGTGATGGCACCCCAATTGATAGGTCTGTGTGCAAGGAAAGATGGGCATGGGAAAGGTGGAGTGGGGGATTGATTTGGGAAAATCGGGGATGGAGAGGAAAGTAGCTGTCTCCTTTCTCCATACATAAGCTTGCCTAGTGACATTCAGCAGGCTAACCACCCAAACTCATTGGCTGCTATGCCCACCCGAGGAGGTAATGACAATCATAGAGGTGTTTTGCACTATATAATGACCATTCAATTACCCTCTACCATATATAAAACAATTATTCCAAGTCAACAGTTATGTGACTTTATACAAATACTCTGCCTTAAGCACTCTCCACTATTTCATTTCAGAATGACTCAGTTATTTGCAATATCCCTATAACACATGTTATGGGGTACTTTATTCAATGTATTCGCCGGACCCGTACATGCTAATAATAACATATTACTGTCACCATTGGTATTTAACCAATATGCTCCATTGTGAGGGTGCCCTACCAATCAGATAATGTCCCAGTACCCAGGATACAATCTCAAGTGAAGCATCAGCTGCAACAGGCCCCCCACTTATTACCTCACCAGTAATGGTGTTCCACCACCTAACATATACCTATAAGCACCCCACACACATCCACGGGGTGCCAGTACATTTCTTTAAGATAATAGTGAAGACTTTCTCATATTTCCTAAAAAGTCAAAAGATACAAAAAAACATAAATTGTAAAGGCACAATGTACTAGTAATCCGTAATCCATTTCAGGAATAGAGAATGAAAGATACTGAAAATACAGCAAGGGGTTAACAAGAATGAGAAACAAACACACATATACAAACACAAAAGAGTGCCGACTGTCAAGAAGGAAATATTGCATGCCACACATTACATCAGTTCTGTTCCTTACAAGCCCTTCTTATTTATACATTAAACATGTGGTTTTTAATGCACAGAAACACCCTCTAACATTAAAAAAGCAAACTTAAAAAAGGAATACAAACCATACATATATTATACATGTGTTACAATTTCCACAAACATATTGACACATTATGTTTTCACTGAAACCAAGATTACAGAATAAAAGCAATATTCCCAGGCTTTCTTTTTTAATTATTTATTTGTTTTGGTTTTAAAAGAGAAAACCTTTTTCACAAAACTTGTGTATATCTATGTGATGTGTATTTCACAACCATCTCTACCTAATAGGTATTTAACTATAGTATCTACCTAATACGTATTCCCCTACTCTCCTTAAGATATGTCCACTTTCTACTACACACCAACACTCAAGTAACAACTATGTGCTTCTCCCAGTCCTGATTGCCAAACTAAATCTTCTATTCATCCAACGATCGAACTAACCCTACAATGTGTCTCCTTCTTCCAGTCCCTTATTGTTCAGAGTTTCACCGCAATTCCTACTTCCTCGCTTAACTGAGACTTGATGTCACTTACAATTTATCTTTATATCTACATTGCAGCAACTATAACAGCGGTTACATTAGACTAAGTAGCATGTATGTATTAAAGTCGATGACACTGTGTGACCATGTGTTATTCACATTGAAATCGTACTTTCATATCAAACATAAATATTATAAATCATCAGGTAGTTTGTGATGGCTTTTCTATGTTCTGGATCAGCACATATAATTGGATATTCTGTGTGCCCGAGACGCCGGTCGCATTGTCAAGCTGATGAACCATATCAGACTTCAATAGCAAACACACATATCAGATTGTGCCAATAAGAGAAATATGATGTGGCATGCAGCGAGGTGCTTCTTTGTATCTTACCCTGGCATGCCACTACTTATGACATGTTATATAGACCAAGGTTGCCCAAGATTCATCGAGGTGGATCTGTGCATTTATCTGACCAAGATGAAGGTGGCCAGAAACTCAGTGGAAAGCCGAAACTAGCTGGTTTTCCATTTCTCCATCATCTTGTTTAGCAGCCATATGTAGTCAGGCAATAGGTGCTGCATATTTTGTAAACATCTCTGACATATATGGTTATTGTATGGTGTTGGTACCCTTGTGGTTCACATATTGGTGACTATTTTCCAGTATGTATTACCAATGTGTTCAAGAATAACATTTGGTGAACCATAACATTTGGATTACGTTCATACATGCAATTCTTTTTAATAATACAATACACATATTCATTTGTTAACTGCAAAAGCTTGGGCATATCACTCATTGCCTTCCAGATATATTTTGTATGCTGTGTTACATACATTATATACTTGTTATTACGACTAACAATACAGTTTCCCCTTGAGTATCCTCTTCTTGTGATCTCTACCCCTTACATTTGGGGTTTATAGTGGGGTTTCCCTTTCCTTGGTTTGATCAAGTAGTTCTTTAACAATATTCAAAACTTGGAGTTTACCTTCTCTACTTCATCACAGAACTCCTTAGTAATGTTTTAATATTTATTAGTACCCGGCGAGAGTCAAGCAGAATGCAACACGCATTCTGATTGACTCTCACCGGGTCCTTACCCGGCCGAGAATCCTTCGATTCTTGGCCGGGACTCCAGCTGCCTTGTCCTCGGTGGGTGGGCGTGGCAGCCTCTCAGCCAATGAGGAGGCTCGAAGCGGGGCCATCCCCGCTCCGAGCCTCCCCACGGCTGAGAGGCTGCCTCTGCCCCCCGCTGGGGACTCGGGTAAGATTTTATTTTTGTTTCCCCCTTCCCTCCCTCTTCCCTAACCCACCTCACTCACCTTCTTGCTCCTGCGTCCCTGGTGGGGGACGATGGCAGCCTCCAGCAGTGTGGAGACTCTGCGCCTCCACACAGCTCGAGGCTTCCATCGGCCCCTGGCAGGGACGAATGTACTTTTTTTTTTTCTCCCCCCTTCCCCTCCCTCCTGCCCTCCCAACCCCACTTACCTTCTGCTTCTTTTTTTTTTTGGGAGCGGACACTCTGGGAAAACTTGTGTTCGCAGCACGTCTGCTCCCGAAGGCCGCCATGGAAAGAGAAACCGGACTCCGGTTTTCCCTTTTCCGGCGGCCATTTTCTTGGTTGTTTTTTTTTTTTTCTGTCCCAAAACGCTGCGGCTTTTCGGGACAGAAAAAAATGCTTTTAGTGCCCCGGTCATGCATATAATACAGGCCGGGGTACTAATAGCAATATGACCCTCACGGCGGGGGCATTACTGACTTTGGTAATGCCCCGGGGCCTATAACTATGGGCCCCGGGGCATTATCTGAGTCGGTAATGCCCCCGCCGTGAGGGTCATATTGCTTAGATAACATATATTCAGGAGTATTTATTTATTTATTGATAATATGCTCACAGCAATAAAATACTTTGCATATAAACATACACACACAATACATCTCAATGCACTCCAAAAACATTGATAGTCTAGGAGAAAGATATCTAAAAAAAGAAACATTCTATTGACTAGCCTAATATAAATACATTTTGTTAAAAGAGCAATATTCCATTCAATAGTTCTTTAAAAATAGATAGTATCAACACATAAAATGTAATCATATAAAAAATGTAATTCATATCATTCCCTTCTAACAGTTTTACCCAAATGTCGCCTAGATTGCAATTATTCGTAGTATTGTTATATGCCAAAAGATATTTACTTCGTAGCTCTATTGGGCTTTCACAGACACATATAATATGCTGCACAGATTCTACTACATTTATTCCATTTTATTCCATATTCTTTTTGGATACCAACTTTGCACCTAATATTTCTAGCACATTACATATATTAAACTTAAACATCAAATACCAACGGATAGTTATACAGTCTGGATATGCTAATTGATAAAATGGGTTGCAGTTTCTTCTGTAGCAATATTCTAAGAACATATCCAACCAGAGACATCATTATTGATCCATTTTAAATAGGCTCCTCTCCATCTATGTAGTGTAGATAGTACAGCTCTATTGGTTATCAATCCATGCTGTTTTGTTAACTTTACCATAAAGGTGTCGTTATATAGCCTTATCAGTTTAGCGTACAGCATGGTGATCATATATTGAACTCTACTGTTCACACTGTTTAGCTCACACTCTAATAGAATATATTCATACGAGAGATTATTAGGCATTCTCATTAGTATCCTCAGCAGTTTTTCTTCGAATTTATCCAACTCATTTCTAAATTGTCCATCCCAAATTGCAGCCCCATATATCATACAGGCCACTATCTTGGCAGGGTATAAATTCAATGTAGTACTACCAGAGAAATTACTTTGACATTCAATACAGTTACTTAATGTCATGGTGGCAATCATGCACTTTCTCTTGGTTTCATCCCAATGTTTTTTCCAGTTAAGCTTATTATCATTTCTGGAGGTTATTGACCTGAGTGAATCCAGAGCATTAATGTGGGGCCACAGTGCCATTAACACCCGGTGCAGCCCTCAGAATGGATGTGTATTGCTATTAGCACATCTGGCCAAAGAACCTGGTGCACAATATAATATGTTTTTGAAAAGCAGTGGGTCTCAGCAAGCGCTCAACCTGTTGATTTTCTCAAACATTTTCCCGATTAATATGGCTTCCATGGAATCGAAAGGCTGGCCTCTCTGGGGAGCCCCTTTTCCATTTCGATGGGGGCCATGGGCAGCCATGCTGTATGAAGATTAAAAGAGGAGGTGGCACCACATTCACTCAAATACGTTTTGCCAGGGAGGGTTAGGAGCAGGTGGGGAAACTCAAGGGTAAAGGCAGTGCATGGCTTGGGAGGGAAGATAGCCAGCAAGTAGGCTTAGTGTTTGGGTTGCTCCGAACCTGGGCTTGGGTCATGAAACTAAGCCTGGGGTTGGAGCAACCTGATTGGATGACAGACTCTCTGAGGGGGCTAACATATAGAAGTATAATAGAGCAAACGAGTTAATACATACCCATCTACAATGCTATTTTACTGCACCTATAATAATGTAACCAGTAGTCCACAGAACAGCGTGCATACTACCTACATAATGGCTTAGTACCCAGGTTACGCAACCAAATGAAGCAATAGCTTAACAGAGGGCCCAGACCCATTACCTGACCAGTAAAGCTACCCCACCAACATACCTACAATTATTAGTGACCCCTGCCAACTGAAAAGGGTGAACATACCTTTCGTTCTAAAGTTAAAAATAGCACAGCCACTGTTTCTCAAGTTCTTAAAAAGATGAAAACTAAATGGCCACCATAACACATAAAGGGCCTCATTAGGACCCAGGCGGTAAGGGGTTTACGGCGGCGTAAAGAGCGCCGACCCTTACCGCCTGATTCCGAGGTCCCTTAGCGCCATGGAGGATTTAACACCTGCTTTTAGCAGGTGTTAAAATCCATGGCGCTAAGGGACCTTGTTGTTAATTACGCCACCGTAATTTACGGTGGCGTAATTAACGCCTTCCCCACTCCCATTATGCCCTATGGGGCAAAAATGGGAATGGGGAAGGGTAAATGGGGATTGGGGACTTACCGCCCCGCCAACCTCGGAATGGGGCGGTAAGTCCGCCAACCACCATGGCGTAAACGTAGTTTACGCCATGGTGGTAAAGGTACGACCCAGGCCGTAACTTACCGCCTGGGTCGTAATGAGGCCCAAAGTCATTAACAAGTGGTAGCCCCTTATCCATTTCAGGCAGAAATAATGAAAAACAGAATAAGGTAGAGCTTATTAACAGACAAACAACCACATATAAACAAGTAAATATGTTCCAATGACGCAATGCACTGGTTGATCATAGAATGTCCTTGATTTAGATTAGTGATGACTGAGTGTTGCTGCTGATAACATGTAGGTACAAACAAGGGAGAGGCTTACACGCACACTGCACTCAAACAATTCTTAGAAAATGTACAAGCAACTCTCACCTCACAAAGTACAAACATACCAACCACCAAAGTAGGTCTCATTCCCCACCTCCATCAAAAGGGAAATGCAAACAATTAGCTTGCAAAGCAATTTCAACGAAATCAGCCACAACACACACAAAAGACAGGGAAAGCATGTCCGCCAATGTCAATGAAGTCTAACCATGTTTTTTTTTTTTTTAATGTCTGCCAAAAGCTGCCACATTTTAGAGTCTGCACTAATCTCATACACAATTCTGACAAGTAACATTAATCAATTCTGGTCACACTTGGGTTTCTGGCCATGCCTTGGCTCACCATGAAACTGTGGAAGTCTCAAGGTCTGACCACTGCAGAGCAATATAGAGGATGTGGGGCATTAGGTACATTGCACAGAAGCATAGTCCTTGGGTGTTGGGTAAAAGAACATCCCTTTGCTGGCTTTTTCTCGGTGCTTTTTGCAACCTTGGCAAATTCAGATTTCTGACATGCAACTCCTTCCAAATGATTATTGGGGGCCTACCAAAGAAAGTAAGTAGAAGGGCTTTTCCGTCTGTTTTTTTAGGTATGGCTTTAAAATGACTTTGCTCACCATGAGATGAGTACGTTCCAGACATAAACCTGGGAACCAGCTGTCTCTCTTAACTGAGGCATACCCCATAGTAGGTAGTTGAGTATCACAAAATATTTGGCCCAATTGCACACATAGCTCCTCTACATGTTCTTCCAATGCCTTCCTGAGCATCTTCTCTATCCCTCACCCTCATCCCAAATATCTCATTGGTTTTGTGCCTCCCTCCTGAAAAAAATAGCTCCTTTGTCTTGTTCACAGGCAGCAAGTGCTTTATCGCCATAACCTATGGCTGTAGGAGCAATACAAATGCAAGGGAACATAATGTGTCTATTATCAAAGAAAACGAATTTTAGAAGCAATTATTGCCATTGCATTAATTCTAAAAATAAATGTATTTATATGGATCGTTAACAAACATTATTTGCATAATAATAATAATAATAATAATAATAATAATAATAATAATAATAATTATTATTATTATTATTTTTGAGCGCAGACCTAGCTTTGAAATGAAACAGAGCACTTTACAGAGGAATACACCAATATGGATACCTAACAGAGCTTTTTACAGAGGTGTACAACATTATAAATGCATAACAAAGTGGGTTTCCATGGTAACAGAACAGATTTACAATGCGGCGTAGGAAACAGAGGGGGAAAGAGGATGGGTACAGCTGTACAGGGTCACAGGTAGGAGAGGGGAAGATGGAGTCTAGTGAGTCAGGTGGACAAGGGGTGACTTGATGGCCTATGTGTTGATGAGAGACTCCTTGGGGTCTTGAGTTCTTTTTTGTTTTGTAGGAGCATGGGGGGCGAGTCTGATGCCGGAAGGGAGGAGGTTTCTTAGTCTTGAGGTGTAGACCTAAAAAGGCTTGTTTTTTGGTCTTTTCCTATTTGTAGCAGCAGATTTCAAGTCTGTACGTGTCCTGGTTTGTGGTGGTGTGCCATCTGTTGGAAATGCAGAGTTTCTCTTCGAGGTAGCTGAGTGACTTGAGGGTGACTGCCTTTTGAATGATGCAGCAAGATTTGAAGGTGATTTGTGAGTGCAGTGAGAGCTAGTGAAGACTGATGAGAGTAAGGGTGATGTGATTGTATCTGCATAGACCCTTGATGAGGCATGCAGCTGATTGTTGGCCACTTCTCAGGGGCACAAAGGAGGATTACAGGAGACCCTCTAGGAGTGCATTTCCCCCATCCAAGTTGGATAGGACCAGTGCTTGAACAGTGGATCTACATCTGTCCGGAGGGCGGAAGGGCTTGACTTTTCACAGGAGGCAGAGCTGATACCAAGCTGTATGAGTTTTATTAGCTATGTGTGCCTTAAAGGAGAGGTGTTTGTCGATGTGAAATGTGAGTTACTTGGCGTAGGAGGTGAGCTCAGTTCTGAATCCCTCATAGTTCATGGTTGATAGCCAGGTCTGTATGTCTGGGTGTTCAGTATTGTTAGGGAGGAGCAGGAATTCGGTCTTGGAGGGGTCGAGCTTCAAATATGAACTCAAGAGTCAATCTTGAGGTACAGCTGTGTGTCATCGACGTATTAGTGGATGTGGATGTTGTGTGTGGCTAGGAGGGCTCCCCATGGCTCCATGTATAGATTGAAGATCACTGGGGAGAGGATGGAACCCTGTGGGACTCCATAGGTGATGGGTAGCATTGGCAATCTATCGTAGTCCATCTGAAGAAATTGATTGCGGTTGGCGAGGTAGGATTTGAACCAGCATAGGACAAGGTTGCTGATCCCCATGTGCCAATGTATGGTGTCCATATGTGCCTGGTGATCTATTGTGTTGAAAGAAGCTGAGACATCGAGTAGAACCGGGAGGCAGGGGTGGCCATCGTCAAGGATGTTGAGGCTGTCGTCCACCACCCGTATGGTTGCTGTCTCTATGCTGCATCTGGGTCTGAATCTGGAATGGTAGGTTTGGAGGATATTGTTTGTGTCGATGTGTTACTGCAGTTGCACAGCATCCACTTTTTTATGATCTAACCTAGGAAGGGAATATGGAGGATGGGGGCGATAGTTACCTAGGTTGTCAGGATCCAGCGTGGGTTTCTTTATTAGAGGGAGGATTTGTCCTGTTCTTAGGGTCGATAGGAAGGTGCCTTGATTTACGGAGCTGTTGATGATCTCCAGGTAGGGAAGGAGAGCTTCTGCGGGGAGTGTCTTGAGGATTGATGCTGGGAGGATGTCTTCTGTATATGATGTGGATTTGAGGGCGGCTAGTGTTTCAACAAGGTCTTCTGTTGAGAGTAGCTTGAATGTTGTCCAGTGTGTGGATATTTTACAAGGAGGAATGTGAGGCGGGTCTGTGGATGCAGAGCTGGTGTCTATGCGCTGGCGAATCTTGCTGATTTTGTCAATGACGAAGGTGTTGATGGGGGGTGGATTTTTCAATTGAGTGTGGTATGGCAGGGTTCAGTAGCAGGTTGACACACTGCTTGACTGCTGAAGAGGGATCTGCTTTTGTTGTTGGCTTTTGCTTTGTTATTTTGATAGTAGGAGGACATGGCCATGTTCATTAGTTGTTGGCAGGTTGCTCGGAGATCCTAGAGGTTTGTCTGGCATGATGCAGGGGAGAGCAGAAAGCCAATGTTGTTGACATCAAGTCTGGTGCAGGGCCACAATGTCTTGTGTCTGACGGCAAGGCCTCCATCTGTCTTGCTCGGCCTGGCTCTGTGATGGATGCTGTATCTGTCAGGACAAGGACATCTAGGATGGGGTGGAGGTGCGTGTCATCCAGGTCTCAGTGATGAAGATGGAGTCAAAGGTTGTGTGTAGTGATGAGGTTGGCAATGTCTACTGCCTGGGTGATAGCTGAGCAGACATCGGTGAGCATCAACATCTGGTGGGGGTTGTGATGAGCTTGAGGCTGATCTGGGTGAGGTTGCTGCATTGTGGAGGCCAAGCCTTAGAGGAGGGGCAATGTCTTTGACGTTGGCATTGTCCGGTGATGGTGCGGATGACCATTGGGGACGGAGGGAGAAAGCGCATGCCGACGCGTGCTTGCATGTTGTCGGAGCAGGGGTTAGGACCCTGGGTCCTCCCGGTACAAAAAGGTCCAAACAGGATTTGCCCTTTTCTTCATTTTCCTTTCACTTTGGAGTTAAGAGCAGAAAGGAAGAGGAAGGGCTAAGAAGGTGGGAGGGGCTTAGGATAGATCCACTTGCACCTGCTCACCAACTGCAAAGGAGAGAGGCTAGGGGCTGCTTAAGTAGGGAAAAAAGGTTAGAAAACAGGACGGCACCAACAGTTGGAGATGATTGACAATTGGGCAGGGCTTATGTCAGGTGACCTCAATCCACTTGCACCGTCTCAACAACTGTAAAGGAAAGAGGCTGCAGGAATGCTTATCATTGACAGAAATGTATTATAAAAATAGAAACTAAACTAAGAAACATATAAAACATCAATGTAGATAACTTCTGCAACATTTGTGAGGCTAATTGGTGTCATACTACTGGCCTAGCATAATACTACAATCAAGAAGCCTACCACCAGGAAAAGAAAATCCAATTGCAACAGATCCACATTGTAGAGGATATGGGAATGAAATTGTTTTGTAAAAAGAAACTGTAATCCCAAAACCTTCCCAAGGACATATTGAACCCCATGCTGCTCATTACCAGACACTATGTCCAGTTTATAAATGGTCATGTAGATCAAGCTGCAGCATGCTCCCACGTGTTCAAATCTTTCAACCATTTCAGAAATAATACAAAAAAGGACAATAGCTGCTCAGTATCAAGAACAATTCTCCATTTTCGCACATCTCTCAAAAGGCGGCTTTTTCAACAACGCCTGACCAAGGAGTGTTAGGGAGAATTCTCTGTTTAGGCTGAATTTCCTAACCTAGTGAGTCCTCCAGCAGCTTTGCTGGATTTCTGGAGTTTGTTTTTTTCCATCCTGCCAAGAGTGAGACTCTTTTTCTCCCACTCTTGGACATGAATGTGGTTAATTCCTTTAAATGTCAATGTGTTCTATGGGCTATGGGGTCTTTTACTCCATAGGGTCTCATATGTTTTACTATGTGTGTTACACTGCACCCTCCGTGCCGTAACACTGGGGCGTCCTAGAGGATCCCCACCATAGACTCCATACCCTGGGACTGACTACTGTCTCCCAGGGCATGTAAAGTCACCATTGGCTTTACTAGACCTAAATTTACTAACAGAACTAGTACAAACCATCCTATTGTGGACGTACTAGTAGGAGTAATTCGATTACCCCTGGGTCTGTTATTTGAGGGGGCACTGTCCCGTCCCCCCTCGTTGAGTTTTGGCTGGTGGCAGTGGAAACTACTTGTTATATTCGACCCCGAATATAACTCTATGGGATTCTTCCCATTGTTGGAGGTTAATACTTTTTCTTGTTAATCTCTAACATACCACCGGTTTATTTATCTTAAATAAATCTATCGGTTGGTATTTTCTGCCAGAACTCGGTTTTTAAAATGGCTTCTGTGTTCGTCTCTGTGACTCCTAAACCAAAGGTTGAGCCCTTTGTTCCACTTTTGGCGGGCTTCTGCACAGAGGCCCTCCAAAGTGGTGCCATTCTGTCTGGGTACCACAGGGGGTATGGGAGGGGGTTTAGGCACCCTGGACTGAGTTGCCGTGCCAACTCACGTCACACTCTGGTGTGTTTGGCCCAAGTGGTGAGCCACCCCGCTCACCACTTAGCATGTTTTGATTGACAGCTAGGCTGAATGAATGGGGGGTTTCTGCATAAAAGCAGGGCTTTTGGGACTGGATCTTCAGAAGTCGCCACAGGACCTAAGAATCTGACAAGGGTAAAACTGAGCCGACCTGCAACGACGACACCTCCGGTGGAGCCCTGCTGAACCGACTCACCACTTCCTAACGACAGAGGAGATCTCCCGGCTGGAGAGTCTCTTCCCCTGACTGGTGAGAACAACCAGTCCCCTTTGCTTTTTCTTCGCTTCCAGGGCGTAGTGGTCGAATTGCCCGTACTGAGCACCCCGGCAACCGGATAGCCACTAACCCGTACCGCAAACAAAAGGTGGTGCCTTGTGACAGAGCACTCCGGGCTGGTCTCTTCCCTGGTAGTGCAACGATCTTCAACTTTCCTTCCACGACGAGAGCATCTCTTCTCTTGGCAAAGCCCCGACTTGCATCCACCACCAGGAACAACTGCCCCCGCCGGAGCTGTCTCTCCACATACAAGGTACCGTGTCCGCCTGGCTTCCCTTGTGACGGTTAGCGTGAGGTGTCTTAATCCTTGCCTCTCCATTGGGTCGCCACCAAGCTTTCTTAACTTTCTGTTCTGAACTGGTCCAATCTTTCTGTGACAATTTGCGCCAAAGACTCGAAGTACATTTCCACTGTGTTACTTTTTGGGACATATCGCCTTGCCTCTCTCCGAGTGGGCCTGGCCTCTGAACTCTGCGATCTACAGCAGACCCTGCCTTACTTGCCTTGCATTTGTTCGTAAAAGTGTTGGTACCGAGTTGATTTCATACCCTGCCTTTTTCTCTCCCGTCCTAACAAATACTAGAGTGCCATCTAGGTTAAAGCATTCACCTCTGTCTGCAAATAAGTGGTGCCGTTGAACCTAGACTTGTCGAACTATTGTTAGGGGGATTGATTTACTTATAGTAATTGAAATTGAAGTTGTTTGCCGTATTAATGCCAGTGTGTTTTTCATAGATGTGTTTTTATAAATAAATAACTATATATCTTTACACCGAAGCTCTGTTCCGTGTTTGCTTGTTCTACTGTGTAAATTGCCCTATCTTGTATACTCCACATACTGCCTAACTCTTCTTGAGGGAAGTCTGACTGCTCAGCCACAGCTACCGAGTGAATCTGTGTGGTACAGGCTGCTACCAAGTGGGTTTACTGCCAAACACCTGTAGTCCTAAATCTTTTGCAGTGGTCCCAGAGGGAACTGCACAGGTTTCCGCCTAACAAGGACCAATCCCAATGTATGCACAGAAAATATGCCAGCCCAACTACTGGCTACCCACACCCTGTTCTGTGCTCTGCTACACTCAAATTAGGTTCGTTTTTAAAACTATAAAATAAAATATAAATCAACTGTTCAGAACATGGACTCTGGTCCTGTGAACATATGCAGCAGACAATGTGGACACATCTTTGGGCTGCGTTTCAGCAGCATCTGGCAATAATACATGTCATCATAAAAATACATTAACACACTACTCACTACCACAGTTAAAAGTGTACAGCTCCAGAATTACAACAAATAAATGGAACCCTGCTAACGGGAACAGCACAAGAAGTTGTTTGACAAATAAATAACATACAAACTAATATTTTGATACTGCAGTAAATCAAGAAAACAAATCTATCTCACTAGCGACCAGTGGTTTCTAACACATTACTTTCTTTGTGAAACATATACAAAACAATTGCAAAGTTTGCAAAACCTCAGCTGAGATTTCTGGCACAGTATATGTGACCTGCTGTAGAATATTTTACAGAAAAACTGCAAAAATAGTGTGCATGTGTCACAAACATGAGGGCAATGAGCAATCAAAATGTTTGGCTTGTACCTCACAATAGAACATGCCTAAAATATAACAGGTTTCATTTTAGTTTGCTCATATTGAAATACTAAGCTCAAAGACAACCAAATTCCATCTCGAGCTATTACCAACACCATCCCGATGCTCTCCAGCAATTCAACATATGGGTGAGTGGCATAACCTGAAACAGTGCAAACTGTGATATGATTACAACACAAAACTGGCAAATTGCCTCCATCACAATTACTGAGGCATTTGTGGCAAGATTGAATATTTACTTTTAGACCTGAAAGAAAACACTGACATTTTCGGAGTAGGATGCCCAGTAAATCAATCGTTAATTGTGCTGGTGATTGGTGCACCAATACAAGACAAACACATTTGGCAACAACTACTTGACTCAAACAAGCTATACTTTATCTCAAAAAGCACAATGAATGCTACAAAAACAAACACATTGGGGCTGATTCATGGAATTTGTGCGCCAAAAAACGGGGATTTGTATGCCATTCTGCCCGCTAATCCCTGTTTAACAAATGGGGATTTGCGGGCAGAATGGCACACAAATCCCCCTTTTTCGGCGCACAAATTCCATGAATCAGCCACTTTGAAAATAACATAAAATAAGCATACAACATATCTGAAGACACATTAACAACTAGTCCGTTTGCATATGTTGATCCTAACAGTATGCATAAAATGCTTTAGCACTATACAATCAACCCACTAATCACAAGAGACACCATGGGAGATGCTTTAAAAACATACTCTAAGTGATTTCAATCCAGCACACACCCAAGTCAAAGCTCAGCATGTTGTGCACAACTGAAATCCTTATTTATTTTTGTCTAAAAGTTCAATATTCTGAACAATATACCACTCATATCACACCCTTTTCCTGGAACCCCTCGCCCCGTCACACTGAACCAGGAATCCAACTGGTTTGCAAAGGTAAATATTTATTTATGTATTTAAAGTGTAATCACAATGGGCCTCATTACGATCCTGGCGCTCCCGTAATGAAGGGTGCCAGCACGGGACCGGCACCCTTCATTAGGGGAGCGCCTATTACGAGATTCCCTTTGCGGGACTCGGAACAGATGTCTGGTAAAACCAGACATCCTTTCCGGGTCCCGCGAGGGGAAGAGGGAGGTAATAACAGGCCATTTGTAATGTGCCCGTTATTACCTCCCTCCCCATTCCCATTGAGCCCTATGGGGGCTCAAATGAGAATGGGGAATGGTTCCTTCAAGGAGGAATTACCAGGTCCTCCAATGTTGGAATGACCCGGTTATTCCTCATTGAAGGAACCCGGTAATGGAGCCCGGTTTGGAGGCAGCCATGGTGCTAATAGCACCATGGCTGCATCCAAACTCGTAATGAGGCCCAATATGTTTTAATAGATAAACAACAATCAACAATGGGGTGACAGAACACTGAATAATATCTTTAGTATGCGAGGAATAGGTAATAAACAAAACAAATGCAGCACAGAAAATAATACTTTTATGTTGGTTCAGGTGAGATAGCACTGTGGTTAGCAGTTCCCGCTGCAACACCCCTCAAGCCCCAATAGGCAATGTAAGGAGACAGGAGAAGAGAGCAGGTACTCAGGAATAGCACTAATCAAACAGAATATCAGTCCCACTTCCCCATTTCAAACACAAGAGAAAACGGAATTGACTGTCCAGCTGTCCGAATGGCTTTTGAGATTGTCTTTAGAATGGACTGGGCAAAACACCAAATATGATCAAAATTACTAAAATTGTTATAAATTCCTATGGGAGTCACTTTGGATAATTGCATACAATCACAAGCAATGATTTGGTCAGCAGAAAACAATGGAAATATCAAGGTCCAAGTCAGAAGCATTTAGAGCTATTTTACAAGTGTAAAACTTTCAGATTTTTAAAATCGTGGCAAACTTTTCATTGCACCATATTCGCGATAACGGGAGTTATGGAGGTTTTAGTGAAGTTCGTTTTTGTAAAATAGGCGCGAGAATTACAAACAGAAATGCACTTTTGAAAATGACAAATGGGTTTGCTTACACTAGTGGATGACTATGAAGAAGCGAATACCACACAGGAATGTTACAGCCACTGGATCAGGGTGACCCACCTGATAAGGAAACTCAACTTCTCCAGATGAGAAAAGGATCAGCGCAAAGATAGCTCTAACAATACTGGTTCTGAAGGAAAGAGACGATGGGTCTGAGATAGGGATAAGACTATGCAAAGTACATCTAACAATACTGGTACTGAATGAAAGATAGGATGGTTTGGATAGGGACAAGACCTTGGGACAGAGTTCTTCCTATTTAAACTCACTGGATACATTTTTAAATGGGACTGTCAGTTCTGGTCACAGATAAGAACTGGTCTATGAAAAGCAGCACCTCAGGCACTTGACTGGATCCTCTAGGCCAGTTGCCAGATTGGCACATGATCTGCTCTCCTAGTCTGTGGGTATTTGGATCAGCCTGATGGTGAGTTCCTCAGGCAAGCCTAGTGGTGGCAAGTCAGACAATTTCTGGATACTGGTTCAAAATGGCCTTCTCACACCACACAGCGCTTTACTGAGTGGAGAGAATACATTTGAGGATTGGGGACTTGCTGGAAATCAATAGTCTCTATTGCTGGCAAGATATCTGGCATCTGGATCTGGAAGAATATTTAAAGCTGGATGTAGAAAGCTGAATCAGAGTGCTTTGCCGATATCAGGAAGGTGGCTGGATCAGGGAGTGGCCCTATGTCTCTCAGCTGTCTCTATGTATGCCTTAAAAATGACATCACAAAGGGGTGTATGGGCCGGCTTAGCTATGCTTGCCCCTGTGAAAGGTGATTGGGTCAGAGTCTACTCTCTGCCTTGATTGGATGAGATAAACAGAGTCTCATATTTATGGTATAATTTTATGATGCTGAGCATCCACCCCTAGGCACTGGAACACAAAGTCTAATTTTGGCAAAATACATATTTACACATGTGCAGCCTCTATAAAAATCATATAAACAGATGGCATATTTTTTGGAGTATCTGCTCATCAAAATCTCGCAGCTGTAGGATCTGGTATCAACTTTCTACAGAATGTTGTCCTTTTCGCTATGAACACAATTTCCAATTTTTAAGCGAATTTCCACAAATGTGGGTGTTTAACATAGGGATATGCGTGTACATTTTTACAATTCTAACAGTAATACATTTTGCGTAAAATCACATATCTCGCCATTCCTTTCCAGCACCTGCCCCACGGTTTTGTCGCCTCTTCACACGTGCAGCCAGAAATTAAATGAACAACTCTGTCATTTTTATATTTTTCAGCATTTTGACTAACAAGTTATACATCTTTAAAAAGTGTTCTTTGTTCATGTTTAGCAACAGATGATCGCTTGGCTCCACCCCTTGGTCTCTCCCTGGAGTCCAGGAACACCCCCTCCTTGGGGAATGTTCCTGCCAAGAGCCATTTACGATCGCCTTTACACCTCCAGTTTCCTGAGCTGCAGCTTGTCATTGTTCCTTTGCTCTCTGTAGACCAGATTCTGTCCTACCCTGCATTTAAAACTGCCCAGTGATTTTCGGTTGAGAGGAAGGCCCTTCTTCTGGTAGAAAAACCTGCTTTTCAAGTCCTTGCAATTTCAGCCAAGCTAATTAACTTTTTAAACATAGAAAAAAAGCACATTTGTTGCATTTCTTTCTTGGCCTTAAAATCTGTGGAATCAAAAATACAACTAAAATCTGTATTCCGTTTTGGCAACAATCCTGTTTATGTTTGCTAATTCAGCAGACTTTTGAGAGTAAGGTCATTTTAAAGCTGCCTTAATGCACCTCTGACAGCTGTCATTCAGGTCGCCCAGGGTACTGCACCAAGATTTTGGCATAGCGGCTGTCAGTTTTCTCAGACTTTGTTTGTTTCACAATGTTTCATTTGATACATGGATTTTAGCAACAGGCAAGATTGTGAATGTTGAAAGGTGATGTGTTATAGGCATTTTGGAGTTTTTGGGCAACAAAGCAAATGACAATTGTAGGCACATTTTGGGGTTTCACTTGCAAAGTGCTGCTTTTCTCTCTGCACTCTGTTTGCTGGTCATGGAGCCCACTGGCACCTTTTCTGCAGGGTGTTCTCTATTCCCCCGCACATGCACCATGGGTGGCAGGTTGCGCGTCCCTCTTTTTGTGTGCTGAAGGTTTTTGTAGATTTTTGATACACACAAAGTTTTTGCTGCTATTGTTGCTGTTTCTTTCCCCATAACTGGCAGGGTGATGCCGCATAGCATAGCAGAGTGGGTCAATACATCCAACAGAGCCCCCCCTCCTGACTTGATTTTGACCACCCGTCAAGGGGAAGTCGGCAGATTGGGATGTTTTTTTCTTTAGTCCATACAGAGAAATTCAGATGCTTCTCCCGTCAGTGCTGAAGGGACACGCTCTCCTCCCCGTTTCTGGTCAGGAGTATTGTTGGTTCTGGTTGGAAGTATGGAGCAGCACTCCGGCTCCTTGGGCCTTTCCTCCCGGGCCCCGAGTGGTCCTCCTTGGTAATCATTTGGATAATTCTTAATCCAGATGCTAGAAGATAGAATAGAGCATGGCTATGGATATTTTCCCACTGCTTTGTCCACACATCATTTGGGGATGTCAGCAGTGGGATAGACACTTGCATTGGCTATAATTGGCAGTATTCTACACCTGGGTGTCCGGTTGGTTGCTCTATTTGCTGCAAAGTATGCCTGAGATGGCAACTCTTTAGCTGGTTTATGTGGACTCACTTATCTTCCCCTTCTGCCAAACTGCCCATGGGGATGCAGATTCTGTAGGAGACTGGTGAGATTCTGTCTACAATTTCAAAAGGGCCCACCAAGTTGGGAGGAATTTGCACTGTTTGGATTGGTTCCTTTGGAAATTGTACAAGTAGACCCGGTCTCCTACTTGGTATTCTTTTTTAGTTGTCTTAAGATCAAAGTGGGTCTTCATACTGTCTGCAGATAACTCTAAATTCCCCTGAGCATAGGCAAAAGCATGCTGAAGGTGTTTTCTCAGATTCTCAACATACTCGTGAGTTTTGGAGGCATTTATCAAGGTCTGCTCTTGGGTCTGTAGAGCAGATGCTTGGGTAGCACCATCCTTCATCCAGTCATCAGCTCAAATTGAGACATTTTTGTTGCAGTAGAAGGGATAGATCTGATGGCCATCAGGACAAGGGGTAATTGAATGTCTCAACTTGGCCCAGAATCTGCCACACATTTTTTAATATGCTCACAATAGTTTTGTTGTACCTCTCACCCACCACTAGAGGACTGCTGGTGGGATATGTGTAGTTTCCTTTTGACCCCAAGTATCTCCCACATCTTTGTCATCACTTCGCTGGTGAAGTAGCTACCTCAGTCTGACTCAATCCTTTGGGGTAGTCCAAAACGTGAGAAGATGTGATTGATTATCAGGACAGCAGCTGTTTCTGCCTTGCAATTCGGGGCCGGGAGACATTCCACCCATTTAGTAAACAAGCATGTCACGGTCAACATGTACTTACTTCCCCTAGAGGAGTGAATCATGGGCCAAATAAAATTGACATGCAAATCTGACCAAGGCAGTGTCATCCATCTCTTTTGAAGGGGAGCACGGTGTGTGAGTGATGTGGGCTGAAACTGTGCACACAAAAGACACTGCTTCAATTATTGGTCGAGGTCCTGCCCCATGTGTGGCCAGTATGCAACCTCTCGTAAGATTTCTAATGTCGTATAAAACCCCTGATGACCGGCTGTGGCCGCATCATGGGCGTGGCTTAGCATCAGGCTTCCGAATGAGGTAGGGACCACCCACTGGTCATGGCCAGCTATGGATTTCCTCACCAACAAACCGTCTTGGATTTGGAACCTTTTTGGACATTTCATCAACACTCTGAGGTCCTCTTTCCCAAATTAATCGGTATCCGTCAGGGGAAAGTTCTCACGGTCCTCAATGTGTTGATAAAACTTACCAATTATTAGATTCCCTTTTTGAGCCATAATCAAATCAGCATCTGGGGTCTCCTTACTCCATTGTGCAGTTGAGAGTTCATTGTGAGCATTTGTCTGGGACCTAGTGATGGCAGTGACAAGGATTTCCCCCAACAGGGACTCAATTTGAAGTAAATCCACTTGGATGGCTCTGGTTTTGGCCAGCTGATCAGCTAGATCATTTCCAGTTTTTCCTTGTCCCTCTACTTTAGAATGTCCCTTGATCTTTTTCCAGTAGATGGTCATCCCATTCGATGTGACCAGATCATCAATATGTTGTATTAATTTTCTGTGTTTTAAAGGTCTATTATTAGCATATAGCATGCCTGTGGTTTTCCAGTTAACCAGGTGTTCCACAAAACCGTTCCATACATAATCTGAATCAGTGATTATGACAAGTTTGTGGAGTTGGTGTAGGACAGTTTTGAGGATGGCTTGATGCACAGCCATCAACTCTGCCACTTGACTACTTCAGGGACCGATTTTGTACCCAGTGGAGGGTTCCGGGCCATCATTCACCCATGCATTCCCCATGCCACCCACAAGTTCCTTTTCCCCGTTGTTATCAACATGGGAGGATCACCCATCCACATAGACAGTGGGCATTCCCCCACACTTGTCTTCTTCATAGACTTTGTGTGGGGAATTAAGGTAGGCCTCCATGTTGTCCTTGATTTTAAGGCTTTCGTCCTCGAGACAGTGTTCTCTGACACAATCATGCAAGTCAGCCAGACCTTGCGCGAGGGTATTCTTCTTTTTTTGGCCATATCTGACCTCCACAGGACAGCCTTGCATTGACAGAATCCAGGAAGTAATTTGGGAATTACTCACATTTCCAGCCCGGTCTCTGTCACTTTGAAGATATTGCAAAGGTTGGTGTGGAGTCTTCACTATGATGTGTTCCCCCTAAATAAACGGACGGTAATTCTTCAATGCCCACACCGTTGCCAGGAGTGCCTTCTCACAATCATTGAATTTTCCCTCCACAGAGGATAAAGTCTTACTCGCATAGGAGATTACTTTATTTACCTTGTCATGTTTTTGATATAATACTGCAATGAAGCATGTATTTGAGAACCCTGTCTCCAAGAAGAACTCCTTGTTTTTGACAGGGTAACCTAGGCAAGGTGCTTGTGAGAGGCTTCTTTTGAGTTGTCTTACTGCCTCAGTTTGTTCTGGACCCCACTCCCACTTGACCCCCCCCCTTCAACAGATGGATCAGGGGTCTCGTGATCTCTGCATAGTCCTCAATGAACTTTCTGCTATAATTAGTTAGTTCAAGGAGGCTCCTTAGTTCATACAGAGTTGTGGGGTGCTTCTACTTTCTTTTCCTGGGAACAGAGACCCTCAGGAGTTATCTCATGCCCGAAGAAATTGACAAAGGTTCTGCACCACTGTGCCTTTCGGAAAGTGAGTTTTGCTCCGGCAGCCCTCAACTGTGTCAGAACATAACGGATCTCCGCTATGTGTTACTCCACAGTTGAGCTTTTGACCAGAACATCATCTACATAGGCCACGTTACCCCTTTCACACAAGTCGGGCATGACCTTATGCAGAAAGATGTTAAATTCATTGCCGGAGTTGATGTATCCGAAGGGAGTCCGGGTCCAAGTGTACTACTGCCCCCGAAGGTAAAGGCCAGCTTGTATTGGTCCTCTCTACTGACAGGTACAGTCCAGTACCCATTGGTCAGGTCAATGGCAGTGAATACCTTTGACCCCTGGATCTGGGCCAGCCCTTGGTCAATGTAGGGAAGAGGCCATCGGGAAGTATGGACCCATTTGTTGAGCTCCCTTAGGTCTGCACAGAGTCTACACTGGCCGTTTGGTTTAAAAATACCCAGCACTGGATTATTGAAGGTGCTGTGGACTGGACGAATTATCCCACGGGACTCAAGGTTCTTACTTATTTCAGTAAGGGACTCCATTGATGCGAGAGGCAAGCGATTCTGCTTCACAAACACTGGAGTCATTCCAGGGTCCATGGGAATTGTTGTTGTGTCGATGTCGGTCTGACCACAGTCATAAGAGTCCACCGCAAATGGATCTTGAAAATCTAAGAAAACTTGTTTCAATGTTGGCTTTTGCAACAGAGTCTCACAGGCATCTGCTAGGTTGACTCTCTCTTCAACCATCTGCCTGAAATCTGGAAAGTCTTCTGGTTTGGCTATCTCAGCGGCCTCCTCCACCTGGGTGGAGAAGGCCCTGGTCAAAGTACTGGCTTGGACTGATGCCTTCAGGTGGGGAAGGCAGTCCTTTTGGACTTGAAAGATCACCTCATCCCTCCTGAAGTCACAGGTCACATCTTCCTTACCATAAGGGCAGGAAGAGTACACCAGGAAATCCCCCCATGCCGGGTGAAGATCCTGCCTGGTGTTGTGTCATCATTGCTATCACTGTCAAAACAGTCCTTGGGGATTGGTCCTAACAGTTGGTTACCTAAATCTATGGAAAAATGTTGGTCATCAACCACCATTCCAATAATGGTGCATGCACCCAGAGTGATACTGTTTAGGTCGCTGTTATCCACATCTATTGGAATGGTGTTGTGTTCTAGGTTGACTAGTGGTGTTGGGTTTACCCCCAACCACTGTTGTTGGAAATGAGCAGTGAGATGAACATAGGAGTCAGGATTTTTCAGTTTCTGTCCTCTTTTAATGTTTACTTCCATTGAAAATTGTCAGGTCCGTTCTGGAATGGTGACTTCCTCTCCAATCTGAATTTCGACTGCATATGGCAGCAGTTGAGCTGATGGAAATGCTTTCTCTGGGTCGTCAAAGTCCATGGGATTACCTGCTAATTGGGACCAGGCTTTGAAGTTTATTAGGTCCAAACTAATGGCAAAGCGATTGCGAATGTCACTGCCTAAATAAAATGCAGCAGGGACATCTCGCACGACCCAACAATTATGGACTAAGCTCTTGTTGCCTATGGAACTTTTGAGCATACACCTGCTTGGCAGGAGATGTTTGGAATTGGGTGTTTCCAGGTCCATTTCCCATTTGTCTAACAGTTTAAATGTGGGAATGGCTGGATCTTTTCGGAGTTTGCGGAACATGGCCTCGCTGATGAAGCTCTTACCGTTGTTCACACACACTCGGGCGAGAACAGAGTCCTTCCCTTCATTTAACTGAATAGGGATGAACAACTGCTCTCCAATTTTCTGAATATCAGCCAACCTTTGACCTGATTTCTCATCTACTTGGACTATAGGAGTAGGATTTTCCGATTGTGAATTTGTATAGAATTTCAGAGTGTTTCCTTCCAGCGTGGAATGCCACCTTAGACTGGAAGGAAGGTTGATTTTCAGAAATAGAGAGGACTCCCCATCACCAATTTATTGTCCTACTGCAATTACTGTCACGTCTGGGATTTGGTTTTTCTCGAAGTGGAATTCAATTTGGTCAGGTTCTTGTTCAACCATGTGGCATGCGCCATTTAAACTAACATGGTTGACACTATGTTTCGATTGTATTTGTCTGGGTCCAGAGGACCTTGTTTACACAATCTATGAGGGGAGACAATCTACGCAAGATGTCAGTCTTAGTAAACATGGTGTGCATTCTGGAGTTAGAACTATGACCGGGTGCTTCACCTTGTGTCGCCCAATTTTAATTTCTAAATCTGCAGTCCCCTCGACAGGAATTTAATTCCCATTGAAATTCTGAAGTTGTCCAGGAAGAGTGGTAAGAGGGATTTGGTATTTCTCCCCCCCTTCCCGAATTCAGCTGATCAGAGGCCCATTTTGACAGAAGGGTGGCTTGGGATCCAGTGTCCACCAGTGCCAAAATTGTCCAATGCCCCTGTATTTGGACCGGGGCATAAAATCTTCCCTCCTTTTCCTTAAGGGGGCAAAGATAATGCACATTTTTGGCCAATTGGTGAGTTGAATTTTTTGCTTTGGATACTGGCAGAGGGGTGATTTGGGCAGGATTTTGTTTGGGATCTTGGGAACCTGTAAGAAAAAGGTTGCAATTGGATATGGGGGAAGTTTTGGACTCCCCTGGTTCTGATTCTGGACTGCCCCCACCCCCGTTTTGGAGGCAGTCACCGGAATTGGTTTGCACAAGGTGATTTTCTTAATGGTCATTCTGGGGTTTGATGATGGCCAATTTTAACTCGGTCCCCACATCTACCCAGTCTTGATCAGGATCTCTTGGGACTCATTTTTCTTTGCGAGGAGTTCCCCCATCCCTGAAGGAGAAGATCCTTTTCCCAGAATCCTCTAAGGACCCCTCTCCTTCAAATTGGAAGATTTGCACCTCCTCCACAAAATGGGCCTTTTTAGGCTCTTTATTTCTCCTACCCACAATCTGTTCCTTGGGTTGCAGACTTTCGGGGGCAGGAGATTCTGGTTTTGGTACCTGGGTTTCCAGGGGCTTTTCACAAGTGGGGAAGGGAGCTTCCTCTAAGGCTTTACACCTCCCTTCCCCTTGTGCCTCCTCCCTGGGAATCGGTGAGTTGTCTGGGTTCTTCCCCCGTCATTGTTCTGGAGCACTAGTCCCTTGATTTGACGAGTTCTGAATCACCATGTTCATTGGAGGGTTTTGCTGCGCCCTCAACATGGACCCAGATCCTGTGCCATGTTCAGGACCTGGCACTCCAGCTGGGACACCCACTCTGGCTGGTACGGGGTCCTCTGGTCTACCCTTGGTTGATCACGTGAAGGGTAGTTATACCTTCTCCCGTAATACCCCTGGTTAGGATAGTTCTGGTACCCCTCCACCCTTGGCCTCTCTCTCCCGGATTGGGCTGTCTGGGCTCAGGAAAGTTGGGAAAGAAAGAAGGGTTGTTTTGGGGGTTGTGGTTTGGCGGGCACCGGGGAAAGAAACTTGGCCCGGCATTTAAAGGATTACTGCCCTCCTGGGGAAAGTGAGGAGGGAAGTCCCCTGGGTTGGCAGCTGCCTGGTTGGACCCCCCCTTGGGCTGGGGGAGTCCACATACAGCCTAGGATGGGTCTGTTGCCCTTGTAGTGTGGGCTGATGTAGTCAGGGGAATTAGGGGTCCCATTTGTGGGGTTACCGCCCTGAATCCCTTTTTGGAATTGGCCTGAGGGCCTTCAGGGTCTGGGGTTGGTACAATTCTGTGCTTGAATGTTTTTAGGCCCCCTCATCTCCAGATCTAAAATGGGGGCAACCTTCACCTCCGCCACCTTAGCAGCAGCAGGGGTGTTGGTTGGTTTTGGGCTTCTGTTAGTATTTTTACTTTCTAGTGACTTCTGCACTTCGTAGATGCGAGTTGCCTATTCAATGACCCAGTCTAGTGATCTTTTCTCATGAAAGTCCCTCACTAGCTGGGTCATAATGTATTTAGGGAGAGCATGAAAGATGGTGTTGACAAATTCCCTACTGTCAGTGTGCATCCTACTGTAGGGCTGTGCAAAGGCACGTTTCAGTTCTTGGACAAATTCTTGTGGGGCCTGGTCCTCCCCACATTGCAGGTTGTAGGCTGCCTTGCGGGCCTCTTGAGGGTTTCTATGAATGGAAAAATGCTTTAGGATGGCCGCCCTATAGGTGGACCATCTTGAATGGTTCTGATCCTCCAGCCTCGCAAAAAAGCTGGAGTATTCAGGTGAAAATGTGCACTTGACATCCTGAATACAGCTTTAACTGTCCTTCAGGTGTAAAGTCTCCATCATTTGCTCAAACAATTGAAGGAGCTCACAAACTGAATATTTGGCATTTTTGTGGTAGGGCGTGATGACGCTCCTAATAGGTTCGATTTGCATCAGGGGATCTTTCAGCAAAGCCCTCTTAACTTTGCTGGCCTTTTTGGTTCTGGTCACCCTGGTCCACTCATCCTCTGACTCAGAGGCACTGCTACCAGAGGTGGCTGTCTGATCTTCTAGGCTCTCCCTGATTCTGCAAGCTTGGAAATGGCTGGCAGAATGTAGGGGCCTAGTCTCTTGAGACCGGTGGTGCTCAGAAGAGTCTTCTGACTCTCCCTTGCTCCCCGGATTTGTTGAGTACTCCCCCAATGTCCTAGCTGGGAAGAAGTTTTTAGTATGGTCTTAGTGGGCCTATTCTCATGGAATTCCCCACCAAATTTTACTGACTGATCTCTTGGTAGGTGATATTTCTGAGGATCCAGTTCTCTGATTCTCCCCTCACTGGAGTCTCCCTGGTCAGAGATGCTGGCCCTAGCATTTGGGAACCTGTACATATATGCCTGCCCCTCCATTTCTGGGAGGCATTGACCTATCAGTCCCATATTTCACATTGTGTTGAAGTGAAGCCTACCATCCCCATGGCCCTTGGCTCATATGAGCCAGTGGACATGGGGGTTGCAGGGTCCATGGAAATGAAGGGATTCAAGTCCATGATACCAGGGTTCCTGATGTTATGCTCAGGGGTTTCTGTCTCCCATCTAACCTCATCTCTTTCAGCCCCTATTTCCTGATGGCCTGCCAAGATCTGACCCTTTTGTTCCTCCATTAAGGCCTTACTGGTCTCTATGAGTTGTTCTTGCATGGCTATCTGTCTATGGAGCCTGTCATTCTTTTCACAGAGAGCCTCATTGTCGCTCTATGCTTCCTGCCTGAATTGGGAGTATTGGGCCAATGTTTGCTGCAGGAGACTCACCTCCTGAATTTGGTCCTTACTGGTTTGATTATTCTTTGCCAGTGCCTCCTCCACCCACCTGGTGTGCTCTAACAGCTTTTCATAATCCATTTTGATTTCACCAAGTTCCTGAAGGGCCAGGTGATTTTCTTCTAACTTTGTTTTTAAATGGCTGACTTCCTGGCCTAAGGCGTCCCTTTCCTGAGTTAGAGTGCCCCTTTGTGCAGCCAGTTTATCCCTCTGTTTTTTAAGGGCACAGCTTTCTGGCGTTCCTTATCAAACTCTGTTTAGGATTCTAAATCTTTAATAATTCATTTATTATTTCCCCTTTTAAAGATTCTAGGTGGTTTTCTAAGGTGACTTTCTGTTCTGCGCATGCTCTTTTAAAAGTTTTTGTTGACTCTGTTTTAAAGAATCAAGCCTTTCCTGACACTCTTTTTGCAGTTTCAGTACCCGGGCATCTTGCTCTGCATTCTTTTGCAGTAAGAGCGTCAGTTCTTCTTGCACTTTCGTGGCATACTGCCTAGCTTCTTGGCTACACTGGAGCCTTTGCTCTGCAGAGTCCAGATAGTCTGGATTTTCTGCATTGCTTCCCCTTGCCTCTTTGTGAAGTCTACATGGTTGGCATACTTTTCCTGTATGCCTCCTACGTGGAGGTGCAGGTAGGCTGCTATTTTGGCAATTTTGCATTGCCCCTCTTTTATTTAAGGGGTCATAAACAATTCTCTAAGTGCTTGATGTAATGGCCCTTGTGCTGCCAGAAATGAAGGTTGGTTTCAGTGACTTCTTGTTTTATTCCCTGCAGCCATATCTGTTGCAGCCATATCTCTTTGTCCTGTTCTACCCATTCACCCCTGACAAACAATGTGTGCAGTAGGTGTTCCCTTGCAATATTGATTTCCAATGGGATCGCCATTCCGGAAATATTAATTTCCTTCTGGCTTATCTCAGGGATACTTTACTTTTGCAAACAGGCCCAACTCCTTTGAGTATTTCTAATGAAGGGTGCTTGTACAGTGTAGCACAGTATGGTAACCCAACAAGGTGTATGTACGCCGTCAGTTAGCACGCTGTGTTAGACTGTCACAAGTGGTATGTCTAATTCAGGATCCCGCGACGAGCCCCCAAGCTGTAAGTGATTTCAATTCAGCACACACCCAAGTCAAAGCACAGCATGTAGAGCACATCTGAAATCCTTATTTCTTTTTGTCTAAAAGTTCAATATTCTGAATGATATACCACTCATATCACACCCTTCTCCTGGACCCCACCCCTGTCACACTGAACCAGGAATCAGGCTGGTTTGCAAAGGTAAATATTTATTTATGTATTTAAAATGTAATCACAATATGTTTTAATAGATAAACAACAATCACCAATCGGGTGACAGAACACTGAATAATATATTCAGTACGCAAGGAATAGGTAATAAGAAAAACAAATGCAGCACAGAAAAAAAAACTTTTGTTTTGGTTCAGGTGAGATAGCACTGTGGTTAGCAGTTCCCCCTGCAACACCCCTCAAGCCCCCAAAAGGCAATGTAAGGAGATAGGAGGAGAGAGCAGGTACTCAGGAATAGCACTAATCAAACAGAATATCAGTCCCACTTTCCCCCTTTCAAACACAAGAGAAAACAGAATTGACCGTCCAGCTGTTCGAATGGCTTTTAAAATTGTCTTTAGAATGGACTGGGCAAAACACCAAATATGGTCAAAACTACTGAAATTGATATACATTTGTATGGGAGCCGCTTTGGATAATTGCACACACGCACAAGTAATGATTTGGTCAGCAGAAAACAATTGAAATCTCAAGGCCCAAGTCGGAAGCAGTTTAGAGCTATTTTACAAGTGTAAAACTTTCGGATTTTTAAAATCGCGGCAAACTTTTCATTGCACGATATTCGCGATAACGGGACAATCACACGGATTTGGAGTGCAGTTTAGGAGGGAGTTAGGGAGGTTTTAGTAAAGATCATTTTTGAAAAATAGGCGTGAGAATTGAAAACGGAAATGCACTTTTGAAAATGACAAATGGATTTGCTTACACTAGGGGATGACTATGAAAAAGCGAATACCACACAGGAATCTTACAGCCACTGGATCAGGGTGACCCACCTGATAAGGAAACTCGACTTCTCCAGATGAGAAAAGGTTCAGCGCAAAGATAGTTCTCACAATACTGGTTCTGAAGGAAAGAGATGATGGGTCTGAGATAGGGATAAGACTATGCAAAGTGCATCTAATAATACTGGTACTGAATAAAAGATGTGATGGGTTGGATAGGTACAAGAGTATGCAATTATACCATGGGACACAGTTCTTCCTATTTATACTCACTGGATACGTTTTTAAATGGGGCCGTCAGTTCTGGTCACGGATTGGATCTGGTTTAGGAAAAACAGCTTTACAAAGTATATGGGGGCAAATGATTAAGTTAACAGGGAATGAAAGCCCTTAGCAGCATTCCTTGAGAGATCGATTCGGGCCAGTTCGACAAGTCACAAAATATACAAGCAAAGCCCCCACGGGTTCCATTTTAAAACCCCTGTTTGAAACTTCCAATAACTGAGTAACAACTAAGCTAAGAGGTAAACCACACCACGCTCAGCTTAGTATTTTTAAGAACAGGACTAGCACTAGAAACCCGCTAATCCTGCAAGCCATCTACTGGCAGTGAACAACCAATGGTGACGTGTGCATTTCATATGCTTTTGTCTTGACACAGGTCACCTGTCTGTTACAGCCCTGCCGCACCGAGGAGGTGGTAAAGTATTTATTATCCAATTTTCCTTACTAGAAATTACACACGGAGGTACAGAACTTAGCTCTCTTACCCCTGTGTTGTCAATACATAGAAAAAGACTGTCCTGAAGAAAGCTTCCTTTACAAACATGAGTCGCTGAAACCGGTAGACAGCAATTGCTACATATGATAGATACCTTCTATACATGAGCAGTTTTTTATCATCCTCCACCTGCCATACTAATAGGAAGACGGCCAAGTGGAGAGTTTTGTATTGTTTGTCTCTTGATGTTGGTCTAACACAATTTCAGAGTGACTGCGACCTGTCTTTGTGGTAGTCCTTTTAAAATTCACAGTGGACGGGGTGTGACAAACAATCCTTGGGCAAATAAATGTACACAACCAAGTGGATGTATGTTCGCCTCATCACGTAAACACTGTTTTTAGATCGGGTATTTGTCTCTCCCCATGCTAACACATAGGGGGAGAGAGTGGTTGATGGGCACATTGATGCAAGGCTGAATGATGCATAACATTTAGAAGTAGTTAGTGTCTCTTCTTATTCTATCCACTGTTTTTATAGGCAGCCCAGCAGCGCTACACAGGGACAGAAGAGTCCAGAAGGAAGGGACATTTAGAACTCAAATCTATCCTTTCCTGTCTTCCTACACAGCTTTGCCCTTGTGGGCGTTAAAACCCACAGTTGTTTCTTTTTCTGTGAGAATTAACTGTGCCCTTAACCATGGTGGTTTTATTCCAAAGAACAGGCTACCTACCTGGCTTTGGAAAACAGACTATTCTTTGGTTACTCTCACTTCAACTTGAATACAGTTGGTAAATGTCCAAACCTTCATGTTACACAAAAAAATTAGGAAAAACAGCACCTCAGGCATGGGACTGGATCCTCTAGGCCGGTCGCCGGATTGGCACAGGATCTGCTCTCATAGTATGTGGGTATTTGGATCAGCTGGATGGCGAGTTCCTCAGGCAAGCCTAGTGGTGGCAAGCCAGAGATTTCTGGATACTGGTTCAAAATGGCCTTCTCACACCACACAGTGCTTTACTGAGTGGAAAGAATACATCTGAGGATTGGGGCCTTGCTGGAAATCAATAGTCTCTATTGCTGGCAAGAGATCTGGCATCTGGATCTGGAAGAATATTTAAAGCTGGATGTAGAAAGCTGGATCAGAGTGCTTCGCCGGAATCAAGAAGGTCACTGGATCAGGGAGTAGCCCTATGTCTCTCAGCTGTCTCTATGTGTGCCTTAAAAATGACATCACAAAGGGGTGTATGGGCCGGCTTAGCTAAGTCTGCCCCTGTGAAAGGTGATTGGGTCAGAGTCTACTCTCTGCCTTGATTGGATGAGATAAACAGAGTCTCATCTTTATGGTATAATTTTATGATGCTGAGCATCCACCCCTAGGCACTGGAACACAAATTCTAATTTTGGCAAAATACATATTTACACATGTGCAGCCTCTATAAAAATCATATAAACAGATGCCATATTTTTTGGAGTATCTGCTCATCAAAATCTCGCAGCTGTAGGATCTGGTATCAACTTTCTACAGAATGTTGTCCTTTTCGCTATGAAAATACAGAAACAAGGCAACTCTGCCTTATTATAACTGGCGCATCTCAGTTGGCCCCTCTGTAGGGCTGCAAATTTTCCAAGAAGTTCAATTTCTTCTTCAATATGTTATTCAAATTAAATACAAAAAAAGTCAAATGTATCTATGTACTTTTAGCCAGGAATGTTTATTCACATTCCCGTTTTTGTATAATTATTGATTCACATTATACTGTGTTATTATATTTTGCCATCAATATACATTCTGCCAATGCATTTCGGTTAGAACCTTCGTCAGGGCTGTATATAGGCACTTGATTACATCATCAAGCTAATCATAATTATATATTCATCAGTTTAAATGCATTGCGTGGTTTGAATACAGTATATTAACGAATTCACACATACCATTTGGTTTGTCCTACGTATATTCAATAGTTCCGCCAGATGAAAAATAAACAACCAGAAATAGCCATTTAGTTTCAGCATTATGAGCTCTATATGCATTGATTTTTAGGACAAAAACGAGTCCTACCTGATCGCTTTGAATGCGTTTTTCTCTCTAGTGTTTACAAGCCCCAAGGGCTTCTGTTCCTCTATTTCGTATTGTAACCCCCGCGGCCTCACGGCTAAGTATGTTTAGATGCGTAACGAAGCGCATATGTCCATCATGCCTCTGTTGAAGAGATAGGCAATTAAACAGCCATTCTCATATTGTTGTATCTATTGTAAAGAGCGGCGAGTATTCGCCGATGCTTACCTAGAGTTCCAGCGTTGTCCTGCCGTCTGAAGAGAGACGTGCGCGCGCATGCCTATGTGTTTGATTTAAACGTTGTCATGGAGACGGTGGCGGGGCGCCGTGGTCCAACCGGAATGCTGGAGCACGTACGCCTCGCGCCCCACCCCCGGGTGTTAACCCTGGGGCGGGGATGTCTCCATGGCAACCTCTGTCCCACTATGTGCGATAAGTCGAGCTGTCAGTGCCTTACTCATGTGTTTAACTCTTTATTCGGATAGCTAAACATACTATTTGTTAGATACACTATGTGTGATTTTTCATGGGTTTCTACGGTGCATTACGTGTATTACATGATGTAAGAACTATGCTATTACTACTATTTCTCTAAACTCTTTTGAAAGGTGTGTCTGCCGTGTGTTAAACCCTTTCATATGAACATACTCTCTGTTAAATACATTATGTGTCATTACACATGAGTATCTCTGGTGTATTACCTATTTCACATGATGCATGAACTCTGCTGTTCCTACTATTTCTCTTTACTCTTTTAAATGGTATGTCCGCCATGTGTTTCATGATGTATGAACTACGCTATTCCTACTATTTCTCTTGGCTATTATGAGAGGTATGTCTGCCTCATTGGCAACTATTAGCAAAAATTAGCTAAGTGTGCACAAAGTACACAGCCTAGAGCTCATTATCTAAATTTCGACCAATGTTAGGTACTAATGTAGTTAGCTGAGAGCAGTGAGTCTCAATATGAATATAAAGAGCGTCAATAGTGTGTCATAAGTGCAACCCAAGACAGTTAACCTAAATGATGATTTAAATAGTGTATAGTGTTAAAAGTACTTCATCTACAGGTGCAAGCAGCAGACATTCACCCAAAATAATTTTTAAACAATTAAAACACGCAATGATTATTCAGGTAAGCATGAATGTTAATCCAAGTGTCTAAATCTATCAGTCTTATGCACCAATGTCTGGAATCCATCCAAGGTTATCCAACATCTGTGGGTATTTATGCAAAGTCAGAAATTCTAAATTACAAAAAACACATAAAGTTGATCTCCTCATTCATTCCTTTAGGCATCAGAGAACTCAAACGGTCAATCCAAAAAGCTTCTCGTTGATCCATTGTTTTTTGGAAGTTTTCATGTGGATCTCTCTTTTCCACTATCTCTAGGATAGCAAAGCGTATTTGTGCCAAGTTATGTTTCTTGTCTTGCCAGTGTCTGGCCACAGCCGAGGTTTTGTTGTTATTGCGTATACAGGATCTGTGTTCATTCCATCTTGTTTTGACTGTTCTCACAGTTTGACCAACGTAATGTAAACCACAGGGACATTTTATAGTGTATATCAAGTTTTGAGAGTCACATGTCCCGAATCTTTTTAATTTTATAGTTTCTCCTGTGTACGGATGTCTCAAGGTATCACCTTTCATTATGTAGCCACAGTTGCTACAATTCAGGCAGGGAAAAGTACCACATCTTTTCGTTGTTTTCTTTTTCTGTGCTGGTTTGGTTTTTACAAGTTTATCCTTCAGATTGTGGCTTTGTTGATATGCGAATGTCGGGGCCTCTTTGAATAGGTGTTCTACTCGGTGGTCACAGGTCATTGTGTTCCAGTGTTTTTTAATGATTGTCTTAATGTGGTTACTCTGTCTTGAGTATTTTGATGCAAATACTAGGGGAGATTCTTCATCCTTTTTGATTTTTGTTTTCAATAGATCTTCCCTTGTCTGTGTCGCTATGCGTGTTTCCGCTGCCGACACTTCTTCTTGCATGTAACCACGGTCAAGGAATTTCTTTCCCATTTCTTTGACCTCCTTTTCATACTCTATTGGATCACTCACCAATCTTTTCACACGAAGCATCTGACTGTATGGTAAGTTTTTGATGAGGCTTGGTTGGTGAAAGCTTAGCCGTTGAAGTAAATTATTCCGGTCTGTGGATTTACGATAAATAGTGGTCTGATATCCTGTGTTTGTTATTCTAATTTGTACATCCAAGAAATGTATACTTTCTCGAGAGTATTCATGTGTGAACTGTATTCTTGTGTCTATGCTGTTTAGGTAATCAAAGAATTCAAGTAGTTCCGATTCGCTGCCTTTCCATATTCCGAATATGTCATCAATATATCTTATCCAGATCCCTCGCTGTTGCTGCCACCGTTGGTTAAGTAGAACATTTTCAGTTTCAAATTTGTGCATGAATGAGTTAGCGTAAGAAGGGGCCATGGTAGCCCTAATAAGGGCTAATAAGTTTGTATAGTTCAATTTTGGATTCAAATAAAGTGCTATCATATGTTTGCACAAAGCTTAAGGCTTTTTGTAATGTCTGTAGTTCTTGAGTCGCCAATATTCTATTTAAAAGAGATACATACGACTATTTAAAGGATGAAGTTTATACCTGGATGGACAAATATGGTCCTCCAATAAGAAAACCTAAACCTACGAACATTAGTGAAACGTCCAGTTCAGGAACAGACACGGAAAGAGAGTCTACTAATGTGGAAGAAGAGGGTCTGCCAACAACCTCAGGGTACACAAGACCCTCAGAAGCCTCAACAAGAGGAAGAACAGCTTTTTTAGAGAAAGGCAGAGGCGAACAAGAAGGGGGAAGAGAAAGACAAAGAGGGAAACCGAATACAAGGTTACAACAAAAGAAAACATCGTGATAAACCTATCAACAAGAATATTGACGACTCAAGAACTACAGACATTACAAAAAGGCCTAAGCTTTGTGCCAACATATGATAGCACTTTATTTGAATCCAAAATAGAACTATACAAACTTATTAGGAAAATTAAGCTAAAAGTGTTTTTTGAGGAACTAGAAACTGAAAACAAAAAGGAAGAAGAAAAAAAAGAGGATCTGAAAGAGTTCAGAAGTAAAAGCACTTTTATCCCTCCAATTAGTGTTCCATCAATAGATATTTTTCAAAAACAAGTAAAAAGAGATTTTGAAAAAATACATTTCAAGTCTAAAACTGGACGCAATATGAAACCACATGAATTAAAACTAATAAAAGATGTATATGGTGATTCAAACATTACAATAAGAGCTGCAGACAAAGGTGGTGGTCTAGTACTGTTGAATACGACGGATTACAACGAAGAATGCGAAAGGCAACTCAGAGACAGCAATACCTATGCACAACTAGTAAATGACCAAACAGCAGAAATTAAACAGAATTTGGGAATTCTTTTGGATAAAGCAGAGGAACTGGAATGGATAAACCATCACACAAAGAAATTCTTGACAAACTTATATCCACAGATACCACATTTTTACACTCTCCCAAAGGTGCACAAGGATTTAGTAAAACCACCAGGAAGACCAATCGTTGCAGGGATAAACAGTATCCTAGAACCCCTTGGTAAATATGTGGATTACTTCCTACAACCTCTTATTCAAAAAACAAGTACATATATCAGAGACTCCACCCATTTTTTGCAACATCTTAATTCAACACCATTTGATTCCGGAAACATTTGCTTTACAATCGATGTCAAGAGCTTATACACGTCAATCCCACACGATCGGGGAAATGAAGCAGTTGAGTGGATACTTCTTAGAGCAGATGAAATAGGAGCACAAAAAGAATTTATAATGGCACTCCTAGAGTTCATTAGCAACAACTCGTACTTCAGATACAAAGATAATTACTACCTACAGGTAGCTGGCACAGCGATGGGGGCTACCATGGCCCCTTCTTACGCTAACTCATTCATGCACAAATTTGAAACTGAAAATGTTCTACTTAACCAACGGCGGCAGCAACAGCTAGGGATCTGGATAAGATATATTGATGACATTTTCGGAATATGGAAAGGCAGAGAATAGGAACTACTTGAATTCTTTGATTACCTAAACAGCATAGACACAAGAATACAGTTCACACATGAATACTCTCGAGAAAGTATACATTTCTTGGATGTACAAATTAGAATAACAAACACAGGATATCAGACCACTATTTATCGTAAATCCACAGACCGGAATAATTTACTTCAACGGCTAAGCTTTCACCAACCAAGCCTCATCAAAAACTTACCATACAGTCAGATGCTTCGTGTGAAAAGATTGGTGAGTGATCCAATAGAGTATGAAAAGGAGGTCAAAGAAATGGGAAAGAAATTCCTTGACCGTGGTTACATGCAAGAAGAAGTGTCGGCAGCGGAAACAAGCATAGCGACACAGACAAGGGAAGACCTATTGAAAACAAAAATCAAAAAGGATGAAGAATCTCCCCTAGTATTTGTATCAAAATACTCAAGACAGAGTAACCGCATTAAGACAATCATTAAAAACACTGGAACACAATGACCTGTGACCACCGAGTAGAACACCTATTCAAAGAGGCCCCGACATTCGCATATCAACGAAGTCACAATCTGAAGGATAAACTTGTAAAAACCAAACCAGCACAGAAAAAGAAAACTACGAAAAGATGTGGTACTTTTCCCTGCCTGAATTGTAGCAACTGTGGCTACATAATGAAAGGTGATACCTTGAGACATCCGTACACAGGAGAAACTATAAAATTAAAAAGCTTCGGGACATGTGACTCTCAAAACTTGATATACACTATAAAATGTCCCTGTGGTTTACATTACGTTGGTCAAACTGTGAGAACAGTCAAAACAAGATGGAATGAACACAGATCCTGTATACGCAATAACAACAAAACCTCAGCTGTGGCCAGACACTGGCAAGACAAGAAACATAACTTGGCACAAATACGCTTTGCTATCCTAGAGATAGTGGAAAAGAGAGATCCACATGAAAACTTCCAAAAAACAATGGATCAACGAGAAGCTTTTTGGATTGACCGTTTGAGTTCTCTGATGCCTAAAGGAATGAATGAGGAGATCAACTTTATGTGTTTTTTGTAATTTAGAATTTCTGACTTTGCATAAATACCCACAGATGTTGGATAACCTTGGATGGATTCCAGACATTGGTGCATAAGACTGATAGATTTAGACACTTGGATTAACATTCATGCTTACCTGAATAATCATTGCGTGTTTTAATTGTTTAAAAATTATTTTGGGTGAATGTCTGCTGCTTGCACCTATAGGTGAAGTACTTTTAACACTATACACTATTTAAATCATCATTTAGGTTAACTGTCTTGGGTTGCACTTATGACACACTATTGACGCTCTTTATATTCATATTGAGACTCACTGTTCTCAGCTAACTACATTAGTACCTAACAATGGTCGAAATTTAGATAATGAGCTCTAGGCTGTGTACTTAGTGCACACTTAGCTAATTTTTGCTAATAGTTGCCAATGAGGCAGACATACCTCTCATAATAGCCAAGAGAAATAGTAGGAATAGCGTAGTTCATACATCATGAAACACATGGCGGACATACCATTTAAAAGAGTAAAGAGAAATAGTAGGAACAGCAGAGTTCATGCATCATGTGAAATAGGTAATACACCAGAGATACTCATGTGTAATGACACATAATGTATTTAACAGAGAGTATGTTCATATGAAAGGGTTTAACACACGGCAGACACACCTTTCAAAAGAGTTTAGAGAAATAGTAGTAATAGCATAGTTCTTACATCATGTAATACACGTAATGCACCGTAGAAACCCATGAAAAATCACACATAGTGTATCTAACAAATAGTATGTTTAGCTATCCGAATAAAGAGTTAAACACATGAGTAAGGCACTGACAGCTCGACTTATCGCACATAGTGGAACAGAGGTTGCCACGGAGACATCCCCGCCCCAGGGTTAACACCCGGGGGTGGGGCGCAAGGCGTACGTGCTCCAGCATTCCGGTTGGACCACGGCGCCTCGCCACCATCTCCATGACAACGTTTAAATCAAACACACAGGCATGCGCGCGCACGTCTCTATTCAGACGGCAGGACAACGCTGGAACTCTAGATAAGCATCGTCGAATACTCGCCGCTCTTTACAATAGATACAACAATATGAGAATGGCTGTTTAATTGCCTATCTCTTCAACAGAGGCACGATGGACATATGCGCTTCGTTACGCATCTAAACATACGCAGCCGTGAGGCCGCGGGGGTTACAATACGAAATAGAGGAACAGAAGCCCTTGGGGCTTGTAAACACTAGAGAGAAAAACGCATTCAAAGCGATCAGGTAGGACTCATTTTTGTCCTAAAAATCAATGCATATAGAGCTCATAATGCTGAAACTAAATGGCTATTTCTGGTTGTTTATTTTTCATCTGGCGGAACTATTGAATATACGTGGGACAAACCAAATGGTATGTGTGAATTCGTTAATATACTGTATTCAAACCACGCAATGCATTTAAACTGATGAATATATAATTATGATTAGCTTGATGATGTAATCAAGTGCCTATATACAGCCCTGACGAAGGTTCTAACCGAAATGCATATGTATATTGATGGCAAAATATGATCGCCCAACACAGTATAATGTGAATCAATAATTATACAAAAACAGGACCCCCCTTGTTAAATCTAAAAGTACATAGATACATTTGACTTTTTTTTGTATTTAATTTGAATAACATATTGAAGAAGAAATTGAACTTCTTGGAAAATGTGCAGCCCTACAGAGGGGCCAACTGAGATGCGCCAGTTATAATAAGGCAGAGTTGCCTTGTTTCTGTATTTTTAGTTTATTAAGGTCCTTGTGCTATAGGACTAGGTTTGAACTGGTAGCTCCAGGTTAAAATCAATTTAATCTGACACTGAAGGTGAAATTCCTATATTCAATTGAAGCAAAGAAAAAACTTGCGGTGCCCACCTCTCCGATACTTCTGTCCTTTTCGCTATGAACACAATTTCCAATTTTTAAGCAAATTTCCACAAATGTGTGTGTTTAAAATACGGATATGCGTGTACATTTTTACAATTGTAACAGTAATACTTTTTGCGTAAAATCACATATCTTGCCATTCCTTTCCAGAACATGTCACATGGTTTTGCCGCCTCTTCACACGTGCAGCCAGAAATTAAATGAACAACTCTGTCATTTTTCTATTTTTCACCATTTTGAATAGCAAGATATGTCTTTTAAAAAGTGTTCTTTGTTCATGTTTAGCAACAGATGGTCGCTTGGCTCCACCCCTTGGTCTCTCTCTGGAGTCCAGGAACATCCCCTCCTTGGGGAATGTTCCTGCCAAGAGCCATTTACGATCGCCTTCACACCTACAGTTTCCTGAGCTGCAGCTTGTCAGTGTTCCTTTGCTCTCTGTAGACCAGATTCTGTCCTACCCTGCAATTAACACCTCCCAGTGAGTTTCTGCTGAGAGGAAGGCCCTCCTTCTGGTTGGAAAACCTGCTTTTCAAGTCCTTGCAACTTCATCCAAGCTAATTAACTTTTTAAACCTAGAAAAAAAACACATTTGTTGCATCAAATACAAATGCATTTCTTTCTTGGCCTTACAATCTGTGGAATCAAAAACACAACTAAAATCTGTATTCCTTTTTTGGCAACAATCCTGTTTATGTTTTCTAATTCAGCAGAATTTTGAGAGTTAGGACATTTTAAAGCTGCCTTAATACTCCTCTGACAGCTGTCATTCAGGTTGCCCCGGGTACTGCACACAGATTTTGGCATAGAGGCTGTCGGTTTTCTCAGAGTTTGTATGTTTCACAATGTTTCATTTGATACATGGATTTTAGCACCTGGCAAGATGCGAATGTTCAAAGGTGATGTGTTATAGGCATTTTGGAGTTTTTAGGCAACAAAGCAAATGACAATTGTGTGCACATTTTGGGGTTGCACTTGCAAAGTGCTAGTTTTCTCTCTGCACTCTGTTTGCTGGTCATGGAGCCCACTGGCACCTTGCAGGGTGTGCTCTATTCCCCCGCACATGCACCATTGGTGGCAGGTTGCGCATCCCTCTTTTTGTGTGCTGAAGCACACGGTTTTTATACGTTTTTGTCGGTTTTTGGCACGCACAAGGGTTTTGCCGCCATTGTTGCTGTTTCTTTCCCCATAACTGGCAGGGTGATGCCGCATAGCATAGCGGAGTGGGTCAATACATCCCACAATACCAAACATGTCAAGCAAACAATACTTATATGGGAAACATGTTTAGAAGCAGGCTGTTTACCACTACTCTTCTCCATAGAAAGGAAAGGATGACATGATGACAGGCCTTTAAAAATAGTGCTCCAGAGTATTCTTCTCTCCGAATGTACTCTAAAGAGCCAACATTCTGTAAAAACACTGAGTACATGTTCCATCTTTTGTTTCATAATGAATTAACAACTCTGTGCTGAGGAGTTGATCATGCACGATAAACTGGAACTTGTTTTACCAAAACGTAAACTAGTCAACTACATGGGCAGACAAAAGACAAATTGATGAAATTATGGAGCCATGTACTACAAATATCTTGGCAAATTGTCATATTAAAACACACTGGCCCTCATTACGAGTATCCCGGTAACAGAGTGTCCATCACCGGCATGCCGGAACGTGCGAGACCGTGCCCGTATGAACCCGCTAACAGCAGGTGATTACGAGTGCGTGAGAACACGCATTACCCCTTGCCGGTAGTGGCAAAACCACCATGCCGGTAACGGGCCACTAACCCCCCTATACCGGCATTGCGGGTCCCGCGCATTCCGTAACCGCATCATAACAACCACTAAACACCGGCACGGTAATACCGGCACGGTATTAACGTGGTCGCATAAAAGGACCCGGAAATTACATCATCGCGCAGGAACGGGAAATGAGCTGACGGCCATCTTTAAAAACACTATCCATTGCCATCCTCCATAACCACCACTACACTTGTGTTGTTGTGTGCCACAACTGAAGCAGGATGTGGAAGGCCACCAGTAAATCCTCTCAAAGGAAGAGAAAGCAGCGTTTTTCTGATGCTGAACTCACTAAGCTTGCTAACACCCTCGATCAGCATGCAGACACAATCAGGAGCACAGACCTCAAGCATGCGGCCCAAACCAAAAAGAAACAGGTCTGGCAGGAGGTCGCTCAGAGGGTGTCGGCAGTGGGTAGCACCCCAAGGAGTGTACGTGACTGCCGGAAGCGCTGGGACGACCTCTGCCTCCGGGTCAGGAAAATCCTGGTGGAGAACAGGAGGGCCTCAATGGCGACAGGCGGTGGCCCACACTCCCCTGTGAAGCTCACCGCATGGGAGGAGACCGCAAGTGCATTAATTGACCCGGAATCCATAGAGGGAATAGGAGACCAGGAGTTTGGCGCTGCCACTACCACAGAGAAAGGTGAGTGAACCATCACATCCACGTATACCAAAACATGATGTGGCACAAGTGATGTGGAAGTTAGACTAGGCAAGGCAATGCATGTTCCAAGGCTACATCAACACATCCATAGAATAATGAGTGCCACAACCTGCACCACACGCATGCTGAGTGAAAATCCCAATCCCAACAGAGGTGCAACATGACCCAACCATGCCAATGGGACCCACCACACAGACACCAAACCAATGCTATGCCACCAGCCACACATTAATTGCCAACATGTCCCCTCAGTACAGCAAATGCCACACACCAGAAATTATATGATGCCTGAATGTATGAACATATCTCACTGCAATACATCATAGCTGCCATTTGACAACATCACTGATGACCGGCATCTCTTCTATCTCCCAGGCACCATGGAGGAAGGTGGAACACAGGACAGGGGTGTGAGTACACCCAGTGCACGCAAAGGGACCAGGGCCACCGCCACCCCTCAATCCAAGAAAATGCCTGCATCAACACCCAGTGTGCCACGCAAGGCATCAACCCTGCAGGGGGCACCTGCAGCTACAGAACAGCAGCCGGCACCCACAACAGTGGGAGCCGTTCCACCAGCCTCCACGGACATTGTGTCCACAGAGGTGGATGATGAGGCTGGAATCATGTCTGGAATACCCAACCCAAGCCCCATTGCCAGCCCCCACGCACCTGCGGAGTCTGAGAGCCTGGACGATCCGTGTCTCCATGGCTCTGACCTTGGAGAATCAGACATTGGGATCTTCCAGGAGGACAGTGCCCAGGAGGAGGAGCCCACGCAGGTGCCTTCCACCACCCTGCCAGCCACCAGTACACCTGCGGCCGACACCTCCTTCAAGGCTCACCTGGCAAGGGTAGAGGCCCGCCAAGAGTCAATGCTGCAAATCATGCATCAACAGGTCGACGCTGGGAATGAGGCCATGAGGGCCATAGCCACGGCCATTGCAGCCAATACAGCTGCTGTGGAGGCATCTACGTGTTCATTCAGGGAGTGCATGGGGTCACTGACACAGGCCCTTCTTGCAAACATCCCGCAAATGCAGTGGCCACACCTTGGCCCAGCCATGGGACTGACAATAGACACCTCAACTACAACAACCCCTTCCACCTCGGTGCAATCGAGCCCTGTGCGGTTAACGCGGAGGAGCGCATGGCGCTCGGCCATGGCACCCCCAGACCCAAAAGTCTCAAAGAAATAGCAGTATGGGCAATGACAATGTGAAGAACTACATTGGTGAAGGGAACACTGTTTGTTGCACACATGGGGAAATTTGGGTTCTGTGGGGTGGTTGAGGGAGTTTGTTGGGGTATTTTCTGGGGTTTGTGGGGTGGGTGAGGGAGTTTGTTGGGGGGGGTGTGGGAGGGGGGAGTGAGCACATTTTTGCAGTTTTAAATAATACACAAGTTCTGAGAAGATAAATCCATGGCTGGCCATTTAATATGTTACGGTGTTCAGTGCCCAACTCCCAACATTCCCTGTGTGCATGTTCACATTGGCCCAGTGTCTGACTGACACAAGTCGTTCATAGTCCCTGTGTTTCAGAAGTATACTTGAATTTGTACTTGCCGTACAGCATGGCCATCCCTTGCATCACGTACTGGCAGTGGGGCTACTTCACCTCCGTCTCCGTCCTCACCATCCTCACCCGGCTCATGCATGTCAATGTCAGGTGACAATGGTACATTTCTCCGGACGCACATGTCGTGCAGCATGACACAGGCCATGGTGATCTTTGCCACCTTCTCAGGCCTATATAGGAGTGCCCCACCAGACCTGCTGAGGCAGCGGAACTGCCCCTTCGACAGGACAAAGGTCTGCTCAATGACAACACGGGTACTGGTGTGCACACGATTGTACTCCTCCTCATGGCCATTCTGCGGGTTAGGCACAGGGGTGTGTAGCCACGGTCTCAAGAGATATCCTCCATCACCTGCAAGCAGTTTCAAGTAGGTGTGTGTCACTCTGAACTCCCGTAATTTAGGGAGCACAGTCATGCCGCCAGCTATTTGGTGTGGCCATGCACATGTCCCTGTAAGCATGAAAAAATGTTATCTAGGTGCAATCTGTACTGTCATGAGGTGTGGTAGTCTGGTTGGCATTCAATAGATGATGCAGGGTCTAATCATGCATGCTGAGGCAGATATGCTGTGGAAGTGCAACAATGTTTTAACTCCAATTCATGCTGTTCATTATTTACTATGCATGGTCACACTGCCCACATAGCCACACTTGCCATCCTGTTCATTCATGCATTGCTTGCCATCACCATGGTGGCCTGGTTGTGCCTCTTACTTGTTCTCATTGATATGCATTATTTGTGATATGTTACCCGGTGAAGTGTCATGTACCGTTTGACTGGTTCAGGTCAGGAGTGTTTGGCTCTGCATGCATTCTCCAATTACTGGCTATTCTCACCCAGGTGCAGTATTGCCCCCCCCCTCATGCATCCCCACACATCTTTACCCCAAAGCAATGCCATGGGACGGTTGTGCAACTCACCAATCAGCCAGGCACATGGTCCGGCATGTCGCTCCATTTGATGGGGTACCGTGGATTTACCCAGTAACATGACATCATGTGTTGATCCAGGAAATCAGCCACAGCAATGGGTGATGATCTTCCTGGAGTCACATACCATTTGCACATTGATGGAGTGGTATTGTTTGCGATTGCGGTACACGGCCTCTATGGCATGGGGGACTATCAATTCCACATGGGTGCAGTCGATGGCACCAACACAATTGGGCATGCCTGCCAGTGCATGGGAGCCCACTTTGGTTTCGGCTATATCCTGGGCAGTCCGTGGTAGGGATATGTGGGTGCTTGCATGCTTCAGGAGGGCATCCATAACTTGGTTCAGCATGCGTGAAAATAGTGGTTGTGAAATGCCATGCAGCTGGCCCACCGTTTGTTGGTAGGTGCCTGTGGCCAGGAAGTGTGGCACATACACCACCTTTAGTAGTGGAGGGATGGCAGTGCATATTTGTATGTGGCTGGCAATGTCGTTCTGTATCATGTGCACTATGGTGGTGATGGTGTCACGGTCCAACCAATACAGGGTGTGGATCTGCTCAGGGGTAGGGTTGAATGGGCTGGGTCTGGTGCGAGGTATTGCTGGCTGCCTACGAGGCTCTGGTGGCTGCGCTGGTGGTAATGGATGGGCCTGTCTCAACCTCCTTCTCCTCCTGTGTCTCCTCTGTGCTGCCTGTTCTTGCTGCTGTTGTTGTTGTTGCAGTTGTTGCTGTAGTTGTATCAGTATAGGCAGGTCCTCCTGCGCCATGTTTGCAAATGCTAGTGGTGGCATTTTGGTGTAGGAAGGGGTGTGGTGTTTAGTTGTGCTCCTTTTGTACTGGGCAACTCTGCATTGCCTACACCGGGGGGGGTTCTGGTGTGTGGGTGTGCTCAGTTCATACTGGCACAGCCTCCTTTGACTCCACCTATGGGGATTGTGTGCACCTGTGGCAGCTGCCTTGTATCTTGCTTGCTGTTTGCGGGTGGTCCGCGATGCCTGTTTTGCCGGCATCATGCAGCCCGTTATTACCAGGTTCGCGATGCCAGTATTTGCATGTTTTGTGTGGGTTGAAATTTCCCCCATATTACGGGCATGCCGGTATTTACTACCTGAAGAGGTGCGTGTACGTGCCTTTGCCGCTATTAACGGCACCGTTGTTTGGTATGCCGCTAATACCGGGGTTCCAGGTCGGAATGCTACGGAACGGTAAATGATGCCGGTATTTACATACCGGCATCGTTTTTCCCTTACCGGCATGCCTCGTAATGAGAGCCACTCAAATGTAGCCATGACAGTCACAACACAATCTTACAATTAATTGAAAAATATATTCATGTTTCATCTGCTGTGAGACACAGCGCCAAAGTCAAGTTTCCTAAAAACAAAAACAACTTCAATAGAGATGAACTGTCCCAGTACATAAATAATAACAATCTTATTATTACAAACATGTGGAATGCTAATATAGACTTGTAACACATTCCTGAAAATTCACTTGCAGTTGCAAGATATGTCTCACCAAGCCTAAGACAACTGAGTTAAGAGATCTCTGTTATGACATTTCATCTGAAAGAACATGTTCTAAAAAATGCACATCTTTGGCATCAAAATTGTCTCATATAGAGAATGCTGCAGATGCAATGCGTCACACCATTTAACAAGCACAGCTTTGTATGGACAATCTGAAAATATTTGCTGTCTAAAACTTGGTGCAGTTTCATAATAAAAAGAGTACTTAAATAATTTCAAGAAAATTACTATCTAGCTGTAGCTCATCCCGACAGCCAAGACATCTGGATAACTAATCTCATTGCAACATGCTATCCAGATAGAATACCTTTTTTGGAAAGCATGTATTTTTATTTGTTTGGATTCACTTCCTATACTTTGGCCTGTTGGACAGATGTATAGAAGACCAACCTATATTGTGACCGGAACAACTCTGGGAAGCTGTAGCCAAACCAATTTAGGTAGCAGTGACAGGCGGTTTGGGCTAAGTTCTTCGGAGGGGTTGAGCTTGTAAATGGTCAACAAAGAGGTCACACAATAGGAATCACAGATTACACATAGACACGATGTATAAAAATACAGTTATTTATTTATGGCCAAAACACACTATAGACAAAGGACTACAGGCAGGCAGACGTATTACGCAACACTATCAAACTAAATGCATGTATACATTCCCTTTGTTATAGGGCATAATGCACATCAGAAATTCGTGCAAAGGAAATGTTAGAATAGTATTATGCACAGAAAGGTCCACAGAGATGATCCCTAACTAAAATTGTTCAGCCCTAAATTGTCTTGTGCCTTGTGCCCAATAGTTCAAGTTAAAGTTCCAAAGAAGTTAGGATGCAGGAAAATAAAATGCAGGCAGGGTTTCTGGGGTGCAGGGAAAGGTTCTTAGGGTTATGGTTTAAGTTAGACTAATGCCCAAAACCAGCCACAACAGTCAGATTTGGTGTGCAAGCACGCAATTGCAAAGCCAATAATTATATAAATAAGCTTTATTATAAGCCCATTGACTTATAATGGGAGTATAGGGGTAGGTTAGAAACTCTGCAACTTACCCCCGTACTGTGATTCTTCCTCTGACTTGGCAGGACAAAGAATGATTGTCTGATGTTGCTTTTCCCACTGAAAGTCACAATCTGCTATTCACATGAGTTGCAGCTTCAAGCTCATCTCTGGTTGGTGTCTTTTACTGTTGCAAGGACTCTTGATCGAAGAATGCAGAACAACTCAATGCAGCACCCCTCTCAGGACTGGACTCGGGTTAGGTAAGCTATTTCAGATGGTGGCCACTGCAGCAGGGCAATGCAAAATAACTCAGCTGCTGCGGTTGGACTTTCCCTGCTTACTCTAGTCCACTTGATGCTAGGATGCTGTCATCTCTCAAAGGGCCAGCTGAGGGTCCCCCAAGTTTCAGGATGAAACTTTGCATGGTGACACCAGCAGCCAGGTAGCCCTAAAACGAATCTGTTCAGCCACAGGACGGTTCCAGGGCACTTCTGAAGGCTTCCTTGGCCGGGCACCGAGCAGACATTGGGAATGGGTGGTCCTTCCACTCCAAGGGTTGCAGCTCCTTCACAGGAATACTAAAGATCACAAGCAACACAGGGTTCCTCAAGGATAGCAGCAGAAGTCGGTTGCCAGGCCTCCTTCAGTCAGGTCTCAGGTTTCTTCGTGGGTCTCACAGCTGGACTGGATGCTTGGTTCCTTCAGGTTTCTCCAGGATCTCCAAAGAATGGGTGCAGGGGTCCTCTTCTTATCCTAAAAGCCAGGTAAGAGCTGAAACTCCCTCTAGCCAATAGAAGGACTAGGCAACACACACACCCAAGCGGTGGTCTAATCAGGACCACTGATGGGAACATTCCTGCATACCACTCAGACACACCAAAACTAGTAGGTTGATTGGGGTCAGACAGACCCAGCCCACATCCTGCCAGCAAACACACACACATCCCTCTACTAGCCATCCGAAAGCTACTGCTTTCCCAGGCACTGGAAGGATTTTCTCAGACCAGGAAGATGGCTAAAGGACAAGATGGCAAAAGAACAGGCGTTAAATCTAGTGGCATGGCCATATTTGACCAGTTTCCACAATTAGTAGCCAAACACGGTAAACATGGTAAAACGAAAACGAAAAAATCCCCAAAAAGTGGGGAAAAGTCACGGCTGCCACCGGACTATCCTTTTAGCACACCTAGAGTAAACAAAAATACTTTGAGTGTTAGTCTAGGCCAAATCAAACATGCACCCCATTGTACTGCAGTGTAAGCTGTATTGTACAATGATAAAAGATTGCCACAAGTGATACACAAGTAACCAAAATTAGTAATGACTAAGGGAAACAATGTTTGACAGTACTGACAGCCCGAGCAAAGGCCAGTGGAGTGAAGCTTAAGGCTTCACTCTACTGCAAAAAGTACAGGTCAGAAAAAAAAAATAAAAGCTAAAAGTTGAGTGCTTCCATTAAGATGGAAAGAAAGGTGCAGTACATATAAATCTTTCCTAACAGTAAGCAATAGCACAATATTACACATACCAGTTTCAAAGGATATCTGAGACTCTCAACACCCATACTATCTAACCGTGTACAATTATCCTTCAGGTCTACAGCCTCCAACACATTGTATTACTTATGTTTGTTACAGTTATTCAAACATTGGAGGAAAGAAGAAACATTATTAGGTGACTAAGATACATTTCAAGATCCATTTGAAGCAACTGAAAGCATTCACACAAATGACAATGTTTAACAGAGATGTTATAAGATGAGCATCATATAGAATAACAAATAAAAATAGAAAGTGGTAAAAAAAACTCCTAAAGAGAGTCAACAATCTCTTGTAGGTAACATAAAACCACTTAGAGATCCACTTATTAACAATGAAGCAAACATAGTAATGAGGGCATTAGAAATTGCCATTACAAAATCCAAGCAAACTTAATTTATTAGTGCATCTAGTGCATATCACAGTTAAATGATGAACAGCTCAGCGGTTAGCTGGAAATCACTGATCAAATTTAACATTTCCCATGTGAACTGGAAATGCAAGAGTTATAATTACAAACCTATGCTCTCGTTTATTAGTGGTTAAGCTGTTTCAGGGAGAAAAAAAAAACTTTATAATTAAAAAACAGCTATGCATTTTAGTAGAAATAAACAAATACCATCTTTTAGATGTTGGTTCAGCCCCTTCAGGTATAGCTGTTTACAATATAGGAGGTTTAACTTTATACAGAAAATGATTTCTCCCGGTTGAGCAGCAAAACTAACTAGAGTATCTTAAAGTGTCTATAGATGCTGCATTTGAAATGTGTTGTATTCTACAATGGATGAAGTTTCTCTTAATAGGTGAGGCAAACATGGTTCCTAGCGTATTGCTAGCCGTCATTCAGTTCAGAATGAAAGCAGTACTAAAGACTGGATATGAGGAACCATTTGGAGGATAACACGCTTACTGATCTCCACAAGTTAACAACAGTCAGAGGTCAACCTGCTTCAAAACATTTCACCACAAAGATTGCGATAACACACTCGGCAGCGCAGTGAATGTAAATCTGTGGCAATATTTCCGCTACAGGAACATCTAAAAAATATGCAGACCCTACATACAACATACAATTTGACAACTTGGGTCACTCTCATAGCACCTGACCAGCCCCTTCTTGTTTAGGCCTAGGCCTATGTGGGAGGGGCTACCATCATATACAGGAGACAGTTTATCTTCAGCGTCCTCGTTATCCATATTTTCCATGAGTTCAGCAAGTCTATTAGGACCCAGGAAGGATACCAGCGTTGTAAGATCTGGAACGAGTCAATCAAAGATTGTAATCTATTCATCCTTATTGTCTCTCATGATGCTTTTCCTGGACTGGTTATAATCTACCCAATGGGTATCTAACTGCTGTAACATATGGAGCATTCCACAAAATACATAAACTACCAAAATTATTAAATTAAGTAACATATATGTACTTGCACTCGGGTATGTCACTACTTTTCAATATTAACAACACTACCCAATACATAGCTACACATGATACATAAAATATTCTATTTGAAAGTCAAATATGTTTTTTTATAATCTGTATGGGTTTAATTTCCGCATGACCCTAGGATTATAAATATGTTCATACAACAGCTATTCACTATGTATACATTGTGTACAAAACATGGTACATACGATGTACTGCCTAAGAGGGAACACAATAATGCTTCTTATATTTTCCACATAACCTACTTCAACTGATGATGTATATTGGGACATGATATGAAATCTCCATATATGCTGCCACATTCTGCCATTATCAGTGTTAGTCAACACTCAACCGGCAACTTGCAAATGTATGCAAGCCCCAATCACTGCATCATGAGTAGCACACACAAGTGAGCCCTCTATCTAAGATCATCATGCATGTGTTCTTATTCATTTCCGTGTAAAACTAAGCCAAGAGATTCACAATGTACAATAACACCATAGAATGGCATCAGTGCTACCAAAGAAGATTAGAAAGAAAGGATTGTGTGCCTCTATGTGTGATTTATAATGTGTACTCGGTTACAAAAAAATGGTGTGAATTTATGTTTTTCCATTGGAATTACATGCGAATAGAACATCTTCACGTATCTACATAGGGCAGAGTAGTCAAAGGGATATGTGGTTTCAGAGCATGTCTCTATGTCTCTATTCTCATGGTAACAGGGCAAGTATTGTAAGAAACCAATGGGTGTCTCACGACTATTCTCTCGGGATCTGTCATCCAGGTGACCGGGGCACATCCTTCGCCATCAGATCCAGACCACAGGGGTGGACAAGAATGGAAGGATCACCTTGATGGGGGAGTCCTTGGGGAGTGGGACACCTGGAGGAGAGACGCAGTATCCCTACACCCATTTCCAGGTAGAACACCCTCATTCTATATGCTATCTAGGAACCTTACCCCCCCCCCATTTTCTACACAAACCTGCTGCACGGACAAAACACTTCAGAGAAAGACAGACTCACACACAATCAGTCACTTTGAAATGTCCCAATATGAGGGCCGGGCAGAGTCAGGCACTTAATCTTAATGACTCGCACCTGAATCCTGTTCCATTTCCCCACTCGGATAAAAGGTGGAGCATAAGAGCACCTGGGAGGCAAGGCAAGAAAAGGAAACAGGACAAGCAAAGCGGCAGGAGAACCGATCCTGTGAAATTGGCGCGACAATGGAAGTAGGGCAGAAGGGGCCATGAGGTGATAGAAGGGCCTTGGTCCGGCCAGCTGCTGTGAACCATGAGACTGGCCGGCATTATCAAGTGAAAGATACCAAAGCATTTGATGAGGCTTGCAGGGTTAGTGTTGTTTTTAATATACTGCTAAATACTACAATGGAATGAATATCTAATTCATATTGACTTTAGTCAGTGAACACAATGGAGCTCATTTTATACAAAAGTGTGATTTGAGGGCATGGAGCTGTGTACGTTTGCACTGCAATGTAAACAGCTCACGCCACCACATTTTCATAATTTGCACGGCAGAGGGCAAAGGTGCAGTGCATAACCTAGCATACAGGTGTGTAAACCGCCTTTTGTCCTGCACTTTTGAACTCTACCATGCAAAGTACGTAAACACTGCCCAGTATGCTCAAGTTTAGTTTTCATAGTGAGTGCCTCTTGCCATGCTCACAGTGTTCACACTTCCAAATAAACCATCCACTCACTGCCATAGAAATACTAAAACATAACATGGCATTTCTAGCTTTGAATCGATATCCTAGAAGTGCAGCATTAACATGCAAACACTTTGTTTCATAAACATTTCTACTGCAAAGAAATTGATGTTACAAGTTCCTCCTGCTCTTCACCAGTTTTAAAACCTGCAACCCCTAAGCGTTTTATTGGCTAACACACCAATACTCCTTTAAATGTTGTGAACCTATGCAATGCATTGGACATTTCTCACATGTGGCTTGACACTACTCATAACCTCCATCCAAACTAAAATATCACATATGCTTAGTATAGGACCCCTAAAATGGAAACGTCCAAAAAGTCCGAAAAGAAAATGCGGGATTGGGAGATTTGGCCGAAAATGTCAACCAAATCTCAATTCAGTGGTAAAATCTGCAGGAGGCTGCAGAGGTGCCCCCCACACCCTTGTTCACTATATTGTGAGCTGGGGTTGTAGGGGTGTAACCCGCAGCCGATCCCAAAATGTAAAAAGAAATTGAAAGGCCATTGTGTCACCAGTTTGTGATAACAGAGGTGAAAAGGAACAGGCGTTGCAGGGACACAGCTAGTCGGTGGCACACAGCAAAGTGTGCCACTGCAAGGTAAGTAGGGGGGTGGGTGTGGGTCGGGGCAGGGGCGAAGTCGGAAATGTGCAGGAAAGAAAATACCAAAGGTTATTTTCAGAAAAATAACATTCAGTCTTTTCTCCCTCGAAAATGTCATCACAGGCCTCTAACCCCGATCCCCTAAAAAAACCTTTTCCTAAGAGTCCTTGTTGCAGAGGAGCAGTATATCAGCACATCTGCACTAAAAAATTCAATAGACATCTACCTACCAATCCTTGTTGTGGTGCAACAATATTTTTATGGTATTCCTGAAAACCTGCAGAATCTGTTTTTCTAAAATGTACTGCAGCATTACCTGTTGATCCTCCGCAGAAATATTATTTCATAACTGTAACATCCTTTTAAAACTAGCATTCCACCTGTAAATCCTAAACGTGTGCTAGTCTCTCATTTATAATACCTCCCAATGGACAAATCATTATTTTCTCCATAACCTTTAATTCTGAAAAATATGTATCTCCCACACACTCGTGTAACATTATCGCCCACACACTGATACGCTTTCGCTTCGTGCATTACATTACGGCAATGCCACCTTTCCTTGTTTGATGAACAATTTCACCTTTCCTGTCACCTTTTGGTGTTCCTTGAACAACTTCCTGATATTACACCCCATGAAAGGACATTCAAGGGTCCTTTTCTTTAACAATCGTCACCCCTCAGATCCAACATCATCATTTTGCATTCCAACGAGAGCTGGTGCGAAAGTCCCAGGCTTGACCCACATACATGATTTGGTGTGTTTAACGCTTTGCTTATGAACTGCTACCCAACACACGTTACGGGCACAGGTGCTCCTCTGAGGAAATACAACTTTGCTCCACAAAATATGAAACACTCCCTTTGCAGCTTCCGAATCCATGAAGCTGATCTCCAATTCAGGTGATTGCAGATATAATTTGGAGTATACCCACACTTCTTACTTTTCTATCTTCAGTCCAATCAGATCATCCGTTCCTATCCAAAATGTTCCTTTCTCACACAGCCTACCTTATGCAGGCTGGCCTGGGTGATGGGACCATACTTGACGACCTTGGGTCCTTGTTTTTTGCACCCCCAGCAGCAGCTTGGTACCTTTTCTTCCAACTTCAGCTTGAATACACATACGTCCGTTTCCAGGTCCAACTGCAAGACCACTCATCGCTGGTGTTATAATGAAGATCCACAAACACTGCAGGTAAATTACAAGTACAATTAAGTATTCCAGTTACTCTTAATCTCATATATTACATGAGAGGAACCCGCTGGCTCATGCCAGCACACAGCATTCCCTCACTCATACGTCAATATTCTCATCTTCCAACATTCTCATTGACCTGCTGCATTCGAGACTGGCTTACAGCCACCCATCCAGCAAAGCACTTCACAACACAGCTGTAGCTATTTCACACATCTTTGGAAGAAAGACTTCTAAGAGGAAGAGCAGCCCAATGACATCCTGAGGACGACTCCTGCAGCTGACCAGCGTTGACTCCAGTAAAAATGTAATTGACCACACGCTCAGAGGAAGATGAAACACACCCTAGTTCCAACTGCATTTCTGGTGAATTGAGTTGAATCAGACATCACTACTTAATTTGTTATTTTGACATGTGTTGTAGGTACACATTTAAGGTATAATAATGGGGGCCTTTTGCTCCCAGTGTGGAAATATTTAATTGCAAACCCTGAATAAAGAGGGATCTCTTCTAAACCTAGTCCATCTACATGAAAAATGCAAGCATGGAGCTGATTTCGAGATTTGTCTAATTGATGTTTGTCCTATGATCTAGATGGGCACATATACACAACCAGAACCATGTGTAGCTTGGCTTAAGTAATGTACTGCAAAGAAATCAAATGAATAGATAACCTATTTGAAAATGCAGAATTAAATACTAATACATTTTATTTATTCATTGAACATGTGTAAGGTGCCTATACCTCAGAAAGTGCTTCCAGGGGCCACAAGGCAAAGGATAAGAGGATACAGAGGGGATAAATAACACTAAACTGTCCTACTAGGCCTTGTGACATTTGGATCATGCAAGTGCAGCAAACAGGACGAGCAGGCGGGCGGAGGAAGGTGAGGCGGTGGGTGAAAGGGCAATGTGTTGGTGAGGGCAAAGTGGAAGGTATGGGGAGGGGGAGAAGTATGAGGGAGGAGGCCCCAGTGGCTGGGTAAGTGCTAGGGGGTAAGTGCAGGGAGGAGCCTGGAGAGCAGACGTGCAGGGGACAGGAAAGGGTAATGTGTGAGGTGGGGGGGAAGACCAGGGTCAGTAGTCCATTCCGAGGGAAGGTTCTGGAAGGGGGTACTGAGGCTGTCTGGTCGAGGGAGGGCCTGGTCCCTGTAAGACTCAGAAGGGACCAGCAAGCCAGTCGCAGCAGTAAGGGCATTAGCAAGGAAGGAGGAGAGGGAAGAAGGAGGAAATGAAAAGCTTTCAGAACTTAAGGAAATCCACTAGGCCCGCATAAATCGTTTAAAAGAACCAGCACAGGCTATATTAAATCTCACCCACACTCCAATAACTAAATGATTCAGACCAGGAAATTGGCTTTGCGACAGGAACTATGAACTATTGCCCAAACGGAGCTATATGTTGTTGCACATACTAGTGGGGTGATAGGAGCAAAAAAAGGGTAGGCGCCTTCTGGTCTGGTCGTGTCAAACAAACGCTCCTGCTATGTTCTGGAAAACCATTGACAGGAAATCCAATGATATGATATGATATGATATAAGATATGATATGATATGATAATTTTATTTATATTGCGCTCCTACACAAGTGTTTCAGAGCGCAACAAGGCAAGTGAGGGGAACAGGGGAGAACAAAACAATCTTACTAGTCCCAGTGACATTGTAAGTGATTTCAATCCGGCACACACCCAAGTCAAAGCCCAGCATGTAGTGCACAACTGAAACCCTTATTTATTTTTGTCCATAAGTTCAATATTCTGAACGATATACCACTCATATAAAACCCCCCCAGTCACACTGAACCAGGAATCAGGCTAGTTTGCAAATGTAAATATTTATGTATGTATTTAAAATGTAATCACAATATATTTTAATAGGTAACCAACAACCACCAATGGGGTGATAGAAAACTGAATAATACCTTTAATACACTAGGAATAAGTAATGAGCAATTACAAATGCAGCACAGAAATAATACTTTTGTGTTGGTTCAGGTCAAATAGCACTATGGTTAGAGGTTCCCCCTGCAACAACCCTCAACCCCCAATAGGCAATGTAAAGAGATGGGAAGAGAGAGCAGGTATTCAGGAATCACACAAATCAAATTGAATATCAGTCCTACTTTCCCCCTTCAAACATACGAGAAAAACAAAATTGACTTTTCAGCTCTCAGCCTGGCTTTAAAAGTGCCTTTAGAAATTACTGGGCAAAAACACCAAATATGGTCAAAAATACTTGAATTGTTGTAAATTCCTATGGGAGCCTCTTTGAACAGTTGCACACAATCATAAGCAATGATTTAGTCCCAAGAAAACATTTGAAATCTCAAAGTTCAAGTCGGAAACAAATTAAAGCTATTTCACACGTGTAAAAAAATTGCTGAATTGTAATTTGCGGCAAATGTTTCCTTGCGCAATATTAGCGATAATGGGAGAATCTAACTGTTTTGCAAGTAGGAGTTGAGATTTTGTTTCTATCATAACAACGGAGGGAGTTATAGAGGTTTTAGTAAGAGGCGTTTTTGTAAAATAGACGCGAGAATGGACAACGGAAATGCACTTTGAAAATGAAAGATGGTTTTGATTCCACTAGATCATGACTATGAAAAAGAGAATGTCACATGTCAATTTCCACAGTTACGTGGCCAGTATAACCCTTCACGTGTGATACTCTAGTTTCCGTTCTGGGATTTACTTTTCTTACTCAAAATCACTAATGACTTATGATTTTATAAAACAAATGAGAAAAATCAGTGCAGGAAAGGTTCTGACAAGAATATGATTCTGAATTAAAAACCGGATGGGTTGAGATTGGTATAAGACAATGCAGAGATATTAGGGTCACTTTTCTTCCTTATTAATACTCACAGAATACGTTATTAATTGGACTGTCAATTCTGGTCAGGGTTTGGATCAGGTCTAGGAAGAACAGCACATCAGGCACGGGAAGGGATCAGCTAGGCCGGTCACCGGTTTTACACAGGTTCTGTCCATCTTGTTTGTGAATATTTCAATCAGCTGGATAGTGAGTTCCTCAGGCAAGCCTAGTGGTGGCAAGCAAGAGAATATCAGGATACTGGTTCAAAAGGCCTTCTCAGACCACACAGTGCTTCACTGGGAGGAGAGAATACATTTTAGGATTTGGGCCTTGCTGGAACTCAATAGATCTCAATTGCTGGCAAGTGTTTTGGCCTCTGGATCTGAAAGAATTTTAAAGCTGAAGAATCAGGAAAGTCAGTGGATCATTGAGTCCCTATGTGTTGTCAGCTGTCTCTATTTATGCTTTAAACTGACATCACAAAGTGGGTGTATGGGCCGGTTTAGCTAAGGTTGCCCTGTGAGCTGGGATAGGCAGAGTACCTCTAAGGAGGTGCAGTAGGTAATTTGACTTTTTAAAGACCTCAGAGAGGTGGGCGGAGAGGGAAAGTTTGGATTAAAAAATGATCCCAGGGTTCTTAGCCTCGCAGGTGGGGGTAGGAGGCAGGCCAAGGGAGGCCGGCCAGAGAGTCAGGGTAAAGGATGGTGAAGGTGTGCCGATACGGAGGATCTCCGTCTTGCTGGCATTCAGACAGAGATCATTGGCGGCACACCAATCTTGAATGGCAGTTAGGCAATCATAGATGAGAGAGGGAGAGGAGGTGGCAGAGGGAAGCCTGAAAATGACTTGAGTATCGTCAGCGTAGCACTTGAACTTTGAGCAGAAAATGGCAATGCAGTGGGCGAGAATTGTCAGGTATTGGTTGAAAAGCCAGGGCGAGAGGTTAGACCCCTGGGGAACACCACAATGATCATAGCAAAATTAATGGGGTCTGAAGGGAAGACTGGGAAGTGTTTGTTACACAACATTTCACCAGGAATACAATTTATAGGCTCCTGGATCATGTTTCTGGCACCACTTGGTACTATACTAAACATATTAGCAATATAGAAAAAATTATAACATCTTCTAAATCATTGCGGGCGTCTGTTCCTGATGGAGCCTGTAATGCATTCCTTAACCTGGATGCTGTGGGATGGGCAGAAGCCCTCCACTGGTTATTTAACTGGATTGGAACAGAGCAGCTGTGAGGAACCAATTAAGTATTGCCTACTGGCGATGCTGGACATCCCGGCTGTGATCTTTGCCCGCGTAATCCTAGCTGAACTGGAAGATTGGGTAGCAGTAAACAACATCATTCGGATGAACCAGACATGATTCATGAAGGGATGTGATACCACCACCAACAGCCTGGCCCTTGTTACGATTATCCAACAGGCCTGGTCCATCCACAAACCACCATTGTACGCCACATTTATTGATTTCAGTGTGGTGTTCGATACGGTGGACAGGCCTAAACTATGGAACAAACCTAATGATTGGAACATCCCCCTGGGCTTGCTCAAAATTATCATTCAATTACATGAGCATACTTGAGTAAAGGTTTGCTTGGTACAGGCAGGGAGGACCACTGGTTGGGTTAACACAAACAATTGGCTTAAGAAGGGCTGCATGTTAGCACCAATGCGTTTTAACCTTTACCTGGCGGACCTATGCTGGTAGATTTCTAATTATTCAGCAAAACCTCTGAGACTAAGCGATGTCCCAATTCAGTGGTTGGGCTACGCCCAGGACCTTGTCATCCTAGACGCCTCACTTTGGGGCCTCTAGATGACCTTAAACAGGCTCTCTCTCTATGCAGAAAACAATTTAGCAACTAATACAGAAAAAAACAAAATAATGTTTTTTGTGAAAAAGGGCAAGAGAGTCAAACGAAAAGGAATGGATGTTTTGGGGAGCCAAGGTGGAAGTCGTCTCTGAATTAAAATGTCTTGGGATATACTTAGATGCTGAGCTGAGTGGAAAACGTCATCTGGAACATGTGAGCCTGAAAACCTCCATTACCCCGGGCTTGATAGGGACACTAGCTGATAAGGGAGGCGATTACACTCTAAAGATCATTTCACAACTGTATCAAGCAAAGATTCTGTCAACTATACTACATGGGACTGAAATCTGGGCACTGTTGCTCGTGGAAAGTTTTCAAGGTTAAAAGGAAAGTGATTTTTCCGTCTTCCTCCATGTGCATCCATTGATCTTTTGTATTTGGAATTCAACTTGACACCTATCTATGCCAAATTGAAAATGCGTTGTATGTCAATGTTCTGGAAAATTCATAATGCTCCAAAGGTTACTCAATCTAGAGTTAGGGACATGCCAAATAGTAATCTAGTGAACATAGAAGTAGATGGGCATTTGATCAACCTCTGAACTGGCTATGTGGCAAATGAAAGAACCTTATCAAATCTACCTTGTGCCGGGATGCATACGAGCAATGCACTGCCAAGTCGGCAGGAACATCTCAGGCACTGACATTTCTTGAATACTATAACACACACATTGGAGTCCCCCGGATACATAGAATGTTTTGTTGGAAACCATGTGGTGTGGGATTATATTAAAATCAAGTTCAACTTTGTAAAATCATTTGAAATCTCTGCAGCTTGGTCAAACATCCCCTTACACAAGCGGACATTCCAATTGTGTGGAGAAAAATGTGTCTTTTTCTCCACACAGACATAACAAAAGGCACTGAGACTATCCCGGGTCTTGGTTGAATCCACACAGCACCTGCTAATG